>NC_090921.1:1122492862-1123742862 GCF_040938575.1 Ambystoma mexicanum
CGAGGAGGCATCTTTTTTTTCACAAGATATTAGACTTGATGCCCTTCAATTTGTTGACCAAGGCATCTTGTATATTCTGGCACCAATCCCCATCCTTCACAACATATCCAGCGTCTGGATGGGTGGTGGATTCCTGCTCTTTCAGTAATTTAAAAAGTTTTAACTTCAGATTTGGCATTTACAATCCTTGTATTAAAAAAAACCTAGGCGCAGGGTTAGTTTTCCATTCATAAAAGAGTTTCCTAATTTTAGATTTTAACTTTTGCAAGTTAGGGGAGAACGAAGTTTACTTTTTACCTTCATCCGAATTTTTTTGTGTTTCAACAGAGATAATTTATTAGTGATGTCTTCCAGATTGGAGGTCAATACTTTAGTCATCACTACTACCAGTACCTTGGAGGAGAAGTTTATATCGGAACTCAGAGGTTAGATTCTAGTCCACGTAATTAGCTTAGAATTTCTTCCCATATTATCCGGAATTAGTTTATTTCTAAGTTTTTGGGGAAATCAGCCTGGATATCAAAATGTACAAACAAATGGTGAGACCAGGGACAGGGAGAAACCTGAATATTTTTTGTAATGACATTAGTAGCAGAGATCCAGTCCAGCGTATGACCCAAGATGTGAGTGGGTAGCCAGTTTTTCTGTTCCAAACCTAAGTTAGCGAAGTCCATCTCCAACTCTACGCCCCTAGAATCTTCCCTATGGCCCAGCCAAAAGTTAAAATCACCCAGCAGTTGGACATTAGAATGAGGTTTAAGAAAGGATAATAGATGGTTGGTCAAAGCCGACGTAAAATCTTCACACAAGGAGGGGGGGTCTATAAACAAGAAGTAGGTTTAAGGTAGCTTCGGTCGGTGTTGAGACCTATTTTTACCTGTAAAGATTCAATGCCATTCATTATAGTCCCAGTTTTTTCCCAAACTTTCAAAAAGGACTTATAGATCAAGGCCAGGTTGAGTAGCAGATCGGCTGCCGTATGAGTCCATGTTTTGGTGATTGCGTATAGGTCAATATTCCTATATTCTATATAAGCAGCAAGCTCTGGGGCATGTTTAACTCAAGATCTAGTGTTAAGAAGAAAGCAAGCCAGGTTATGTACTGGAGATACGCAGAAATTGCCTTTCCGGCCACCCAAAGCACCCCCTGTGCATCTTGAGTCGTAGAAACTGACAATTGCAGGCATAACGCAACGCTGTTAGTACCCTGGGATCCAGCAAGGGCTTCACTCAAGTCTCTAGGTGAGATAGATGTTACCATGTTCTGAGTGTCAACCACTAGATCTGAAATTTTCATAAGGGACCTTGAACATGAACTAGAAGTATGCCCTGAGGTAATTGTGTAATTGTGTCAGTTGAGATATTATTTCTGAGGCTATAAAGAGCAGTTTGGAAGTCCTGTACTTTTGGGGATAGGGATTGGCCAAAGAGCACCTTTCTTAACTTACCAGACAATGGAACCTCCGCATGGACTCCTGAACGGCAAAAATGTTTCTGGCAGCAGCTATTACAGCCAATACTTCTGCTAAACCCATGGCAGCAGTGTACATAAGAGGTCTGACGCCTTCCGCCCTTCTGGTACTGCACGGACCAGCACAGACCGGCGGGCACGTTTGCGCCAGGTATCAAGCTAAATAAGCTGCAAAACTACAAAGCAGCAGGGAATTGTAGTTTATGGCTACAAAGCGCGTGCGTGCAGAGTTTAAAGGAAGAAACTCTGTTTTTAATCGCACAACGACAAAATAGTAATGCAAACTAGTTCACAAGCCCAGAGAGGGTCAGACTTTGAAATAAAGTTGTTCCAGCTGGATGCAATGCAGCAGACCCTTGTTCCTGGTCCTTGGTCTTGGTGACGAAAGGGAGGACATCTGGCGGGCTCCTGCGGCAGCACTAGAGAGAGGGACTCAGCAGCAACAAATTTCCATCGATTCAGCGGCTTTTTGTGGTTTTGGCACCTTTTTCTCAGCATCAAAGAAGAATGAAAAAGTCTGGTTAGAAGTTCCTTAGTCCCTCGGTCCTGGACTCTGGACGCGGATTTCTTGCTTCTGTAGGGTCCTCTGGATGCCCATCAAGATTTGGCTAGATTCACACTTCGGCAGACAATGCACTCACAGATAGTTGAGGTACCCTGGGATTTGGCCTTCTGCAGCCTTGGAAAGTCCCATAAAGTTGGGGGTTGCACCAAAATAGAGTTTGTCTCGAGGATAGTTGGTCCCCCCATCCTAAGGGAGGAAGTCATCCTTTACAGATCTTCCCAGTCGATTCGAAAAAAGGGTCAGCACAGCTGCAGGGCTTCACCTGGCACTTTGCGGTCCAGGAGAGTGTTGCTGGCATCTTCTCTTGTCTTCTGCTTCGGATGCTGTCCTCCAGTGGTCAACTCTTCTCTTAGTCCCAAAAACCTCGCTTTTTATGCAAGTTCCCATTCATTCACAGCCCTAGGCTGTCAATCACACAGCAGGGTGGCTGTCCTCCAGGACAGCCAGCCGGCCAATTGGAACTGGTTTCACTCAGCCACACCGACAGACAAAGGACAGGGAAGTTTCAGGAACCTGAAGCAAAAAAGTTGTCCTGATTAACTGATTAATCTCTCACCAGACCTATTGACGCCAAGGGGAGGGGGGGGGGAGGGGTAGAAAACACTACTATCGGTAACTTAAAACTTTCCTCATTTGGTACATATTTAGAATAGAACAATGATCTTCAAGAAAACAAATACTGTATGAAAATCTTCCTTTTAATCTTCATTTGCTTTAAATATAATAGAGGCCAACGTCAGTCCTTCATCCAGGCAATCTGGTATCACTACATATTATCCCCACCAAAACTATTGCAGTATATATGGTCGTCTGGAACGGCCATAGTCAATATTTTTGGGGGGGTTTATTTTGAGGGGCTTTGGGAGCAGGGGTGTCCCTCGCTCCTTTAAAAATAATGCAGGGGTGAACCCTGCAGGTTCCATGCCTTAATATTGGCGCAAAAGGAACAAGTTACTTACCTGTAACTGTTGTTCTCCAGCATGGGTCTGGCATGGATTCACATGCTCATGAATATTCCCCGTCGTCAGGCTGGGAATCCTCGGTAAAGAAAAAACCAGTATCAGTTTCGTTTCTGATCTGTCTTTCGTAGTAATAACCAATCACTAGTCTCTGCGTCATACTGACCACAGCCAATGACTGCCCTCTACCTAAGCACCGCCTCTGGCAGCCATCTTCAGATTTGGAAGCACGTGAAGTGGCAGTATGACCAAGTGAAGAGCCGCAGAGGGGTAGGCGGGAGGGTTCGCATGTGAATCCATGCCAGACCCATGCTGGAGAACAACAGTTACAGGTAAGTAACTTGTTCCTTCTCCAGCATGGGGTCTGGCATGGATTCACATGCTCATGAATAAAGAATACATAGCAGTACACACATGCACAACCACGGGAGGTGGCAAAGGCTCAACATTAAGCAGTACAGCAAACTCAACATTAAGCATCTTACCTCCTCACCAGGCTCACCTCAGGCGAACAGGTTGCGCAGCACTGCTTGGCCGACCCTGGACTCCTCCCTGGAATCCCGATCGACGCAGTAGAATTTCGTGAAGGTGTGCGTCGACCTCCACGTAGCAGCCCTGCATATGTCCAGCAGGGGCACACCAGAAAGGAACGCCGTGGTAGCTGCGATCGCTCTGGTGGAATGGGCTCTCGGACGGCCAGGCAGCGGTCGGTTTGCTAACCGATGACAGTACATGATACAGCCGGAGAGCCATCTGGAAATGGAAGCCTTCGAGAGAGCCTTCCCCTGATTGACAGGTCCAAAGTTCACAAAGAGTTGTGACGTCTTCCGAAAACACTTCATGCGGTCCACGTAGAATTTCAGCGCTCTAGCCACATCCAGCGAGTGCAAAGTCCTCTCAGCCGGCGACGAAGGCGACGGGAAGAACACAGGCAACACCAAGGGTTCGTTGAGATGGAAGTCCGACGGTACCTTGGGCATGAAGGAGGGGTGCGTCCTGAGCACTACCCTCGTGTCGTGAAAAGTCAAGTACGGGGCCTTGCAGGAAAGGGCCTGGATCTCTCCCACCCGTCGTGCGGAGGTGATGGCCACAAGAAACGCTGTTTTCCACGACAGAAACTTCAACGGGGCCGAGTGCAGAGGCTCGAACGGAGGTCCCATGAGCTTGGTCAGCACCACGTTGAGCTCCCACGCCAGGGCCGGCGCCTTCACCGGCGGGAACGATCTGAACAGTCCCTTCATGAACTCTTTCACCAGACGATGAGACCACAAGGACGTCCGGCCCGTGGTTCTGGTGTATCAGGCGATCGCAGCAAGATGAATCTTGATGGACGCGTGTGCCAGTCCAGCTTTGGCCAGCGTCAGCAGGTACGGCAGTACCTGGGGAGCCGTAATCCGTAGAGGGTTAATCTTCTGTGCGTGGCACCAGACAGAGAACCTCTTCCACTTGTGTCCGTAGCATTTAAGAGTCGAGGATGCCCTGGCCTTTGCAAGAACCTCTCTGCAGTCGGCCGGTATGTCGTATCCTCCAAACTGTAGCGCTGCAGGAGCCAGGCCTGCAAGTTCAGCGATTTCGGGTCGTGGTGGAGGATGGCGCCTCCTTCCCTGGAGAGTAGATCCGCGTCCACCGGCAGCTTGATTGGCGGGGACGCTGACAAGTCCAGAAGGTCCGGGAACCATATCTGCCTCGGCCACGCAGGTGCGACGAGGATCATCCTGCACCGTGACCTCTTGAGCTGGTTGACGAGCCGGATTAGCAGTGGCAAAGGAGGGAACGCGTAGAGGAACAGGCCCTCCCAGGGGAACGAGAAAGCATCACCCATGCCCCTCGCCTGGGGAAACCTGCTGGCGAACCTCCGGCACTTGGAGTTCGTCGCCGTCGCGAACAGGTCGATCTGGGGTGTGCCCCACCGTCGGAAGAGGCGATCCACTAGATCCTGCCGTAGTTCCCACTCGTGGCACGAGCGCAGCTCCCTGCTGAGTGAGTCGGCGATGGTGTTTTTTATCCCTGCCAGATGAAACGGCACCAGAAACATCCTTTGGGCGACGGCCCAATGCCACAGGTCCTGCGCCTCCTTGGACAGCGCTGGGGACCTGGTTCCGCCCTGTTTCCTGATGTAAAACATGGTGGTGGTGGTGTTGTCGGTGAAGATCCTCACCACCTTGCCCTTGAGGGACGGAAGGAAGGACCTGAGGGCCCAGAACACTGCACAGAGCTCCAGGACGTTGATATGGAGGGACTTCTCCGTCGGGAGCCAAAGGCCTCTCGCGTGCAGATTTTCGGTGTGCGCTCCCCACCCTTCCAGGGAGGCATCCGTGGTCACTGTCTCCTGGTGGTCTGGGGTCTGGAAGTCCGTGCCCGCCGTCAGATGCGCGCGGTTGCCCCACCACCGGACCGCTCGGCGGAAACTCTCGTCGAGTGTGATCCTCTCCTCGAAGCCGCCCGTCGTTTGGATCCAGCGCGCGTCCAGGAACTCCTGCAACGGGCGCATCCGGAGCCTGCACATGGGAATGAGGTAGATGCAAGAAGACATCATTCCGAGGAGGGACTTGATGGACCTCACCTTGGCCGCGTCGGAAACCAACATCCGCTGTACCTTGCCCAGGATGGACCTGGTCCTTTCCTCCGACGGGGAGGCCAGAAGGGACACTGTGTGGAGCTTCGCTCCCAGAAACAGTGCGTTTTGCGCGGGTACCAGGTGGGACTTGGCGTAGTTCACGGAGAATCCCAGGTCCGTGAGAAGTTGGACGGTCCTTGCCGTGTGCTCCACGGCGAGCTCCCTCGTCTTGGCTCGGATGAGCCAGTCGTCCAGGTAGGGGTAGACGTGGATCCCCGCGCGGCGCAGCTGCGCCGCCACCGGTGCAAGGCACTTGGTGAATACCCTGGGTGCCGACCGTAGTCCGAAGGGGCGGGCTTTGAACTGGTAGTGACGCCCTTGGACCACAAACCTGAGGAATTTTCGGTGCCCCTTTAGGATGGGAATATGGAAGTAGGCATCCTCCAAATCCAACGACGACAGGAAGTCTCCTTCCTCCAGCTGCCCCAGGACGTGCTGGAGGGTGACCATCCGGAACTTCTGCGCCTTGATGACCTTGTTCAGACGTCGCAGGTCTAGGATGGGGCGCCATCCTCCCGTCGTCTTCTTCACAAGGAAGTATCTCGAGTAAACTCCAGAGCCCCGAAGCCTCTTTGGGACGAGTTCGATGGCGCCCTTCCTGAGCATCGCCGTTACCTCCAGGAGAAGCTGAGGGACGTGAAGCTCTTTCCTGGCCACAGGGGGGACGCGCGGGCACCTTCTTTGAAACTCGAGCGCGTGGCCCCGGGCTAAGGCGTCCAGCACCCAACGGTCGGTGGAGATGGACTCCCACACGCTGACGAAGCTCGCCAGCCGGCCTCCCACCGGGGTGCTTCGGTGGGGGCCCAACCCCACGGCCGGTTCAATCCTGTTTCGACGAGGCTTTGCCGCCTTGACCTCCTTGGCGACGACGGCGGGGTCCGCCAGACTTGCCTCGTCCTCTGTAGGCCTCCTGAGACGACGAGCGGGCCGCTTGACGGTAGGTGGAGAAACCGCCGCCGGAACCTTTGGAGGCGCCCTTGCCTCCGCTGCTCCGAAAGGGCGTCCGTCGTTGCTGCAGAACCCCAAGGGCCCGGGCCATCTCAGTGTCCGCTTTAATGGCCTGAAGGGAATCGTCCACTGTTTTCCCAAACAGGTTGTTCCCATCGAACGGCATGTCCAGGACTCTGGTCTGTACGTCTTGACGGAAGTCCGTAGCCTTGAGCCATCCAGGCCGCCTAAGGCACACGCCGTTGCCCAACTGGCGAAACCCAGTGTCGGCGATGTCCGTCGCAATAGTGATGGCGTGATCCGACGCCACCTCACCTTCCTGTAGGATCTCCAGGGCATCCGCCCTCTTGTCGTCCGGTAGGAAGTCCAGCAGGGGAGCCAGTTTGTACCATAGCTCCCTGTCGTAGCGGGCCACGATAGCCAAGGCGTTGGCCGCTTTAATCGTCGTCGCTGCAGACGAGATGACCCTGCGTCCCATAGCGTCCAATTTCTTTCCCTCGCCGTCCGGTGGGGAAGTCGATGTTGAGGCCCCGCACCCCCCCCCGCTTTCTTCCTGGCCGCCGCGGAGACGACGGAGTCCGGGGTAGGCTGCGCCCGGAGGCACAGGGGGGCCGCGTCCGGGACCCGGTACTTCTTCTCGTACCGGTCTCTTCTAGCTGGCGTCGTGGAAGGGTTCTTGAGGAGGGCGAGGCCCTCATCCCAAATGTCGTCCAGTAGAGGCACCGCGAGGACCGTCTTCCTCTTGGCCTCGCGCCATTGATAAAGGAATCCTTCCTTTTTCTTCTCCTCAGGGCAGAGTTGGAAAAGCTCGGATGCCCTGGCGATCATGGAGTGGAACGATCCAATCTCGTCGGGCGGAGAAGCCCTGGTGGGAGGGGACGACGGTAGATCCTCGTCGTCCGTACCCGTCGCTGCCGTGTCAGTCCCCGTATCATCCCCTCGGGTGGACGGGGAGGAGGGCTGGACGGGGCGCGACGGCTGAAAAGGAGGTGGAGGGTGAATCCTTCTTTTCTTGGGCGGGGGAGCACCAGAAGGTCCCGGTTCAGGATCCCCCGACGGGAGAGGTTCCTCCGTCGGCAACGGTAGTCTCTTCCTTATCTCTGAACATAAGGACTGTATAGCCAACAAAATGGCCGCCGAGTTGTCTTGCGGCGCTGGCAGAGGGGAATCCGACGGGCGATCAGGGGCCCCGTCGGCACCCTCGACGATGTCGTCGTCACCTGCGTCGGGATCCATCCCGACGGGCCGGTCTTCTTCCACGCCAAGGCCGTGGCTTAAGACCTCAATCAGCTCTTCCTCCGAGGTTGAGGCCGAATCTACGACGACGCCCTGCCCCCCCTTTTTCTTCCCCGCCGGGGATTTCACGGGGGTCCTATCGATGGGCACAAAAGAGGACTCCCTCTGAGGTGGCAGGGAGACTCTGAGCCCCGAGGTCGCCACCACTGGTGTAGCCTCCACAGGCTGAGCCAGGGCCGCCGCGACAGTATCGATAGAGGGCTTGGCCGGATGGATTAAGGCCTTCACCACCTTAGGTGCGCTCACCGCCTTATCCTTGAGGGGGGGGACACTGCCTCGCTCCCCCTCCGATGGGGCCTTCGAGCTCGACCGGGGCCTCTCCAGGAACTTCGCCGGGTGCTCGCCCTTCCTCTTACCCGACCCAGAGCGTTGGCTCGTGGCTGAAGGTGCCGGGGAGGGTGCGCCCTGCCTGGCGCCCGTAGAGCCCGACCGTTCGGCGCTCCCGGTGCCAGCGGACTCGCGGTGCTTGGCCTTGTGTTGGACCCCCGTCGCCGGGGCGTCCTCAAAGGTCTTAGAAGACCGCTCGGATTTCTTCCTCTTCTTCTCGCCTGACGGGCTCTTCCCTTCCAGCCAGTTGGCGAGACGTTGATGGCGGTCCTTCATGGTCCGCTCCGACATATTGCCGCAAAACGCACAGTCCTTCTCCACGTGCGTCTTGTCCTCATGTAAGCAGTAGAGACAAAAGGAGTGTTCGTCCTCCTTAAAGACGTTCTGCAGCTGGCATCCAGGGCAGATCCTGAACAGCTTTCCGGGCGTCGAGCTTCCCTTCTCCTGGGCCATGTCCGGGCCTGAGAAACTTCTGGAGTCCTCCAAAAGCGTAGCTCGACGAAATCTTCACCCTTGAGGGGCGCAGACGAATCCGACACGGGTCCCCGTTGATCGGATGGAGAGTCGGTGGAGCTTGAGGCTCTTTTGACCGAAAAAACGAAGTTTTTGAGAAAAAACGTGAAAAAATAGCACTAACGCTCGAGAGCAATAGCACGAGGATCCCAACACATGAACGTGCGGTAAAAATCTGAAGATGGCTGCCAGAGGCGGTGCTTAGGTAGAGGGCAGTCATTGGCTGTGGTCAGTATGACGCAGAGACCAGTGATTGGTTATTACTACGAAAGACAGATCAGAAACGAAACTGATACTGGTTTTTTCTTTACCGAGGATTCCCAGCCTGACGACGGGGAATATTCATGAGCATGTGAATCCATGCCAGACCCCATGCTGGAGAAATATGGCAATATTCTTGTATGGCCATATTTTTGCGGTGATATTAACACAAGGAAACGGCGATCTCTGGTCTATATCGGAATTCTCAGAGAAACCTCATCATTAGGCTTCCGATGGACTCCTAGTATGTGACCAAATACGTTGCGACGCGAGGACTCCGGTGCCTACAAGGACTAAAAGGTTTCAGTACCCTACGTCACTTCCTGCCTTTCCAGCCACTCTGGAGCCTGGGAGGGCTTCAGGGCTGACACCCACCAAAGGCAAAACACACAAAGGACTCAAACCTGATGCAAACAACAGAGTAAAGGTCGAGAAGAAACTAACTAACAAGAAATGGCAAAAAAAGAAGACAGGCCATTTTGTGAAAATGGTCACCTTTAGGTGCAGCACTGCAGCTCAAGTATCAGCCTGCAGATACATGTCACTAGGTAGTAAAAAAGAAACCACTGCCACCAGCCATTCAAGTGAGTTAGTGTAACAAAATGTTACATGAGTAATGGGTTAAAGGAGTTACTATGTAAACCCCCCCCAGCACTCCAGATAGGGTGGTGTGTGCTGGACCCATAAAGCAAAGATAAGTAAGACGGGGGTCATTTTACTATTCTTGGGAACAGTAGTTCACCTGAGAAAATGTAGTTAAACATTAAGAGAAGACCAAAGGACTTCTCAGTGGCACTGCACAAAAGGTGCTGTGTCACAATGCAAAAGCAGATGCCTATGGAGTTTACCAGACTCCATAAAACAGTAAGGAACATAGACATTCTTAGTCAGGAACACACATGAGGGAGCGAGAAAAAAGTCCCACTCACTCAGGAGTTAAAATTAAAAAGCCCAGAGTCCAGCAAAAGAGTTGGCGGTCTCTAAGGTTAAAGGGAACTGGCACAGAAATGAAAATTCTCCCCAACAACGACACCTCAGCCTGGTCGAGGTCCAGCCGCATCAGGATCTCTGTGTTGTCCGCATAGGCATAGCATCTGAAGCCGCGAGAGCGGATCAGGGCAACCAGCAGCTGAACGTAGATATTAAATAGGAGGGGGGGGACAGGGCAGAACCCTGGGGAACACCACACGATAGAGCGTGAGATACTGACAGGAAAGGAGAAAGAGAAAGCAATTGACCACCACCCGAAAGAAAAGAAAATGATGGTACCATTGATGCAGAGGGAGGTGAAAGAGGGGTCCAAGTTTTTTAGGTGGAAAGGGAAGCCTACATTGAGGAGCTCTGTTTTTTTGTCGTTCAAGCACAAGTTGTGAGTCACCATCCAATTTTGTACAGTGCTGTAAGTGGAGTCGATTGTGTTGCTGTCCTGGGCGAAGTTTCCCGTAATGGGAATTAGTATTTGGGTGTTATGTTATGTTATTAACATTTGTAAAGCGCACGTTCGCACAAAGGCATCATGGCGCTGGAAAGGAAGCTACCCAATCAAAGAAGACCAATGGAGTAATCAGGCTTAGAACAGATTAGTTTTCAACGCTCTTCTGAATCCAAGATGGTTAACAGTGGCCCTAAGAGATACAGGGAGGCTGTTCCAAAGTTTGGCCGCGGTGACAGAAAAGGCTGTACCTCCGAGCCTTGCCCGGTTAAACCTAGGGATAGTAAGCAGGTTAGAAGTAGCAGAGCAGAGGTCCCTGTCCGGACGGTATCGGGTAAATTTAAGCTGCAAAAATTCGGCTCCCTGACCATGAATTGCCCGATGGACAATGCACAGAGATTTAAAATGAATTCGCTGGTTCACCGGGAGCCAATGCAGTTGGCGAAGCACTGGCGTGATGTGGGCACCATAAGGGGAGCCAGTGGCCAGCCTAGCAGCAAGGTTCTGCATACGCTGAAGGCGGTGTATAAGGCCGATAGGTTGAGACAGATAGAGCGAATTGCAATTGTCCAGTCGTGTGAGGACTAACACGGCCACTACAGGGGGGCGGAGGGCTTCCGGGATCAAGGGCATGACCCTCTTGAGGATTCGAATCTGGTGGTGGGTGGACTGGCACACGGCCGTGACCTGGTTAGACATCGACAAAGAAGCGGAAAGGATAACTCCTAAATTCTTTACTTTACTAACTGGATTGGGTAACGGGCCCAAGGCAGAGGGCCAAAAAGCAGGGGTCCACAAGGAGGGGTTAGGGGGGCAGCCTACCAACAGTACCCCCGTCTTATCACCATTTAACTTTAGCCAATTCTGATCCATCCAAATCCCGACTGCCTTAAGGCAATCGTGGAGGCAAACAGAGGCCTCAGACTGATCCTGATCCAGACGGATCAGGATTTGAGCATCATCCGCATATGATTAACAATTAAGCCCATAAGAGCGGATGAGACAAATCAGGGCCTAAATGTTAAACAGAATTGGCGATAAAGAGGATCCCTGAGGGACACCACAAGTGAGAAAACAGGAAGGGGAAAGAAACGGTGGCATAGCAAGGGTCTGTGTGCGATCCAAAAGAAACAAAGTAAACCAAGCAAGAACAGCACCAGATATCCCGATATTCCCGGTTTCATCTGCAAAATTAGTGTAGATTACACCCAAAGAGTCAAGAAAGTCGAAGAGAGGTTTGGTATATGTATTGTATAGTGTGGGTGAGACAGGATCCCTGTGGTACTCCTAGTGAGGCGGGGATAGGATAAGCAGCAGCCTCTACGATGAAGACTCTAGTGGTCCAGTCACTGAGGAAGGAGTGTGTCCAGGCAGTGGTGTCAGGAGAGAAGTGGCAATGCTGGCTTAGATGCTGAAAGAGGATGCCGTAGTCGACTAAGTCGAAGACGGCAGATCGATCTAGTAATAGAAGAATGCCTAAGTTTCCCAAGTCCCTAATGGTATCCATTTGGTTTTTTTAAATCAGGAGGGCTGTTTCTGGGCTATGTTCAGGGTGGAAACCTGATTGCATAGCTCAATCATCTGCTTGGAAGGAGGCAAAGTTTTGGACTTGTGTATAGGCAATTCGATCTAGAATCTTTAGGAGAAATGGGACTGTGGTGATGGGACGGTAGTTAGTAGGACTAGATGGGTCGAGAGAAGGTTTTTTAAGAGTGGGGCGATCCATGCTGATTTAATGTTGGATGGGACTTCATCTGATAAGAATGAGGCTTTCATGAATTCTATGCTAATAGGTGAGAGGGTAGGAGCAGAGTTTCACAATATGGACAGCAGTCACCTTTGAAATGTGATGATTTTAATGAAAGATTAAACGTGGGTAATAGTGGTGGGGTGGGCCTCAATGGGGGGGGGGGGTGAGTGGGGTGGGTGTAGGTGCTTTAGTGGCAAGACTGGCTTTCTTGGCACTCATTTTCACATGAAGGGTAGTGGTTTCGTGTGCTAGGGCGTCTTGAATGGTAGTACACCAGGTTTTGTATGCAAAGGTGGGAGAAGTAGTGGGAATGGGACTCTCAACCTCTCTCAGGACAGAGAAGAGTGTTGTGTTGGAACCTGCGTTATTGATGCAGGCATTATACGAGCTTGCTTTGATGGAGATAACCGCAGACTTGTAGTGTGTGAGGCTATGGAGAGGGCATTGCAAATGCCCAGAGAGTGTTTCTTTTCACAAAGATGTTCAAGGGCCCTTATTTCCCTGCGCAGGGAGATGAGGTCCTCATTAAACCAGTTATTAGGTTTGAATGGTTTGGGGTTTGTTGCGCGGATGGGGGCGTGCTCGTCGATGGTGGTGCACAGACAGTCGTGATACTGGTTCAAAATGTCATGGGGGTTTATGTTTGAGCATGGGCTCGATTCCAGTATGGCCGTCAGGGAGGGCTTCAAATCCTCATGCATTAGTTTACTGGTGTTTCTGACAAATATGGGACTGAGCTTGGGAGTCTGGGCAGTGATAGGAGTAGTATTAGGTTGAAGAGGATCAAAAAGTGATTGGACCAAGGGATTTCGTTGATGGGTGTGATGTCAACTGTAACATTGGTGTTGAGAGGTCAATCAGGAGTTCAGCCTTTGGTGAGTAGGGGAGTTAATTTGTAGGATGAAGTTCATATCTTCTAAGGCCAATTGCTTTAGGGTCAGCGATGTCATTATATCCTAGCTTAAGGTCACCTAGAATAATGAATTTGGTGTCCGGTTTCAAAAGTGGCGTGATCAGTAATGGGATGTCCAAGTAAGGGTGATTGGTATTATTAGGTTGATGATAGATGAGGAGGAGGATGTTAAAAGGTGGTCTTTGGGTTGGTTGACAGTCTGACAGTTTTAATAGGAGCATTTCGTATCCGGAAGTGGTAGGGCTGGGGCTCTGACCTGCATGGGGGATTTGGCTAGGAGTGTGACCCTCACACCCCCTATGGCATTCAGGCGGTCAGCCCTAAGCATGTAGTTAGGTGGGGTTGCCAGGGAAAGGAGCGGCCCTGAGGCGTTGTGGAGTCAGGAGTCCATGATAGCTAAAAGTAAAGTTTGTGCTCTAATATGAGGTCATATATATCCATTTCTTGGGGCTCCCAGTTACTACGATCATCAGAGCACATTGAAGGCACATTTAAGGCTGTCAGGATTGTTCAGTCAGTGGCTGCCGTGGTAACGTTCTTTCAACTGGATGTTCCTCTCAGGTATTCCTCATTTTTGATATAGCCAAGTCTGCTTTCAGCTTGCTTTGATTTTATTTTCTTCATAGGGTTGGGGGTCGTGAAGCGTCGTCATGGCCCTTGACTGCCGCTGCAATGTCGATGCTGGTATATGAAGCACGCAGTGTGATCGTTTCCTCGGTTCTATTTTTTTCTTTTTATCTGCATGCTCTGCCATAGGAGGAGATTTTTTCCACATTTCAAGAAAGGATGGTGTAAAACATGGTACTTCTAGGCAAGCAATGATGCCTGCGGGTGTTGGCGCTATATAATAAATAAATAAATAAATAAATAAAAGCATGGGGGAGAATCGGGGGATGGGAGGGTCATGAGGAATATATGGGAGGAACATCCAGTCGAAAGAACGTTACTACGGGTATGTAACTTGTTCTTCAAATGGATGGTGTCCTCCCACGTATTCCTCATCTTTGGTACACTCCAATAGCAGTTTGCGTGAAGAGGGTGCTAATAATTTCTATTCAAGATTATGGGGGACAGCCTTGCCAAATATGGCCTCCTCACCTGATAAATAATCTATACAGTAAAATGTATAGAAAGTATGAAGGGACGCCCAGGACGCCGCTCTGCAGATGCCCTGCACTGGCACTCCTCTTTCCAGAGCCAGGAAGCAGCCCCTACTCTAGTGGAATGCACCCTCAAACCCTTGGGTGAATCTTTGCCTGCCAGATTAGCATTCTGTTATAGACATGACAATCCATCTGGAAATTGTTTGTTGTGTGACCGCTAAACCTAATCTGTCTCGGCTGGTCCACCACAGGAGATCCTGAGCGGCCTTTGTCAGGACCTGAAAAAGGTCTGTCATTCTACCGGAGAATTGAGACCACTGGGATCCGAGAGCCCACTAAAGGGATCTCATTCTCAGGCTGGCTTCAGGCACTAGAAATATGCAGGATGCCATGAGGCCGAGCAACCTTAGTAAGTCAAAGGTTGGGATAGGATTTCTGGACCATCTGCGAGAGATGTTGAGCCCTCAACTTAGGTGGCGAAGCTTTGCTCGAGGCTGAATCCAGGACTGCTCCAATAAATTGAAGCTTCTGTGAAGGTGTCAAGTGGGACTTCTTGAAGTTCAAGGAGAAGCCCAGCTCGTGGAGGAAGTGGCAGGTGCAAGTGAGATGACTCAGACTGTTTAGGAGAACAAGCCCCGATTAACCAGTTGTCCAGGTATGGGTAGATGTGAATCCCCTCCCTCAGACTTGCTGCCACCACTACCATAAGCTTGGTGAATACTCTCGGAGCTAAGGTGAGTCCGAATGGCAGAACATGAAACTGATCATGAGAACCGCCAAACTCTGGTATTTTCTGTGCTTCTGATGTATGAAAGTAAGCATTCTGAAGGTCCAATGAGACCAACAAATCCTGTAGTCGAAGGGTCTGAAGGATCTGCGAGAGAGTCACCATCTTGAACTTGTCCTTCCTGAGAAGATGGGTCGCACTCCTCTGTCCTTCTTGGGGATTAGGGAATAGGGAGAATACCAACCCTGGTTTCCCTCCACTGCAGCTACAAGCTCTATTGCACCTTCCTCCAACAAGATGAGAATAAACTGTTGGAGAAGCGGATCTGGAACCAAGGTAGATTTGGCTTTCGGGGGGGAATCTGGGGGTTTCTTTACGAATGGGAGGCAGTAACTGTTGGCTACCATTTGTAGCACCTATGCATCCGAAGTTATGCTTCACAACTCCGGAGATCTTGTGACAATCTGCCTCCTACCACAGACTTCTGGGTGAGAGAGTCATTTTGCTGCACAAGTTGCAGCTAGGAGCAGTTCAGTGAATGTTGCACAAGGCGTTCTACCTCCTCTGCCTCCACGAGGACCTCTTCTCTGGCCCCTTTGTGAGAACTGTCCACTTCCTCTAGAGATGGAAAAATAGAAACAAAAAGGGCGTCCTTTCCACCCTTGTCGTGACAGTTGTACTGGTTCTACGATTACTGCTCCTAAAGATTTAGCTGCTGCTCTTGAGGCCTGCAGTTTCTCCAAGCTTTTATCAGCCTTCTCACCGAAAAAACTAAAGTTCCATCAAAGGGCTTGTCCAGCAAACGTGCTTGGACATCTGCCGAACATCCTGACTGAGCCATGACATGCGTCTCAGCACAGTACTGGCAGCCATAGATCTACTCACAGAATGTGCAGTATCCAGACTAGACTGTAAAGATTGCCTCATTGTATCCTTTCCATCTTGGATTAGGTTTAAAAACCCATCCTTTTCTTCTCCTTCCGGTATGTGGTTTGCTGCAAGGCCAGCTATGCCCCAAAGAGAGTGTGTACTTCGCTAAGGCCGATTTCAATGCCATGCTTCCTGCACTAAACATTCTCTTTCCCAATTAATCAACTTTCATATCGTCCTTGTCAGCAGGAGTTGAAGGGTAAGCCAAGGACCTAGAGCATACTGTTGCCTCTTGAACCACAAGGCTCTCTGGTGTTGGATGCCTGCTGAGGAAGGCAGGGCCTATAGAAGCTGTTCTTTACTTCTTTGTCCACAGCTTATGAACAGGAGGTATATAATCTGCCTTCAACAAATGTTCCATTACCCTCACTCAAAGTAGCATGAAAAAGGTAATACAGCTTCCTTTACTGGTCCACTATCTAAAATATCAGAAAGGTCATCAGTTTCCACAATTGCAGCGTGTTTTGACCACCCGAGATATTCAGAAACTTTACTTATTACTGACCTATAGGAAGGATCTGAATATCCAGCCAACTCTGGGCTCCCAAAGTCAGTTTCCGTCAATTTCCAGAGTGGTCACCTAACTGCTGGTCTCTTTTAGTGTCTCCAGATTTAGCATTTTTGATTCTGGAGATATAAGCTCCTCTAGGACATTGGGCGTTCCTAACTCATACCCAAATGGAGCTTGGTCATCCTCTTCATCCTCCTCGAAGATGGAACCCAAAGACCTAAAGAAATCTGGTTGAGGTGGGGGTTTGAAAGACATTGTCGAGTCAACAATGTCTCTTCCGACCCTTCCTGCCCGGCTAACTATCGCCCAATCTCTATCACCCCCTTCCTGGGCAAGCTCCTGGAGAAACTGGCCATCTCCCAGCTCAATCTCCATGCTGAATCTGTTGGTAGTCTTCATGACCATCAGTCTGGCTTCAGAGCTGCCAGAAGCACGGAAACTGCTCTCCTGAACATCCGTGAGGACCTGCTCTCGAACCTTGACCAACATTCCATGTGTTCTCATTTTGCTTGATCTCTCTTCTGCCTTTGATACTGTCAACCATATCATCCTGCTCAACCGTCTCCGTGATAACCTGGGTATCACTGGTCAGGCTCTGGCGTGGCAGACCTCTTTCCTCTCCAATTGACCCTCCCAGGTCAAACTGGGGTCTTTCCTCTCTGACATCTTTTTCTCTACCTGTGGTGTCCCCCAGGGATCTAACCTCTCTCCCTGGCTGTTCTACCAGTATCTGGCACTTCTCGCCCACCGCATCGCTGCTCTCTGCCCCAACTTTCAGTGCTATGCGGATGATACACAGCTCATTTTCAGGCTACCCTCGACCGCCTCTTCTTCTTCCCTCATCTCTGACTGTCTTTCTGCTATCCAGGAATGGTGTGCCGCCAACGACCTCTGCCTTAATGCCAGTAAGTCTGAGATTCTACTCATCGGCACACCCACTCCCTCCAACCCTGCAGCTCTCTGGCCGGCCTCTCTTGGCCCTCTTCCTGCAAGGCAAAAAACCTTGGGGTCATCTTCGACTCCACACTCTCCTTCTCTCCTCACATATCCGACGTCTCTAAGAAGTCACACTACCAGCTACACCTCCTCAGAGGTATCCTTCCTTTCCTCTCCCAGAAGCTCACTGTCTCTAGAGCCCTGGTTCTCTCGAAGCTGGACTACTGTAACAGCCTCTATCTAAATCTGCCCGCCTCTACTCTCCGCCCTTTGCAACTCATCCAGAACAGGACTGCGAGACTGGTCCTTGGCCTCAAGCCCAGGGACCGTATCTCTCCAGGACTGAAATCACTGCACTGGCTCCCAGTGACTGCGAGGATCAAGTTCAAAACCCTCTGTATTGTCCACAAGGCCATCTGGGGCATTGGGCCAAAATACCTTCAACTCTCTCTTCCTAAATATCTTCCTTCTCGAGCTCTTCGCTCATCCGCCTCCAACTCCCTCAGGGTCAGCCGCTTCTCCAAACAACGAGTTGGGGGCCGATCTCTCTCCGCTGCAGGGGCCTCCCTCTGGAACAGCCTTCCTGCCTCCCTGAAACTTGAGGAGAACCATCTCCGGTTCCGGAAGCACCTCAAAACCTTCCTCTTTGCCTCCGCTTTCTCTTCCCCTCTCCCCTGCTAATACTACTGAAACTGCACTGAATCTGCAACTGGGCCACTCACCGTTCTCGGTCCTTGGCCCAGCCACTCTCCCCTGCACTGCCTCCATGGCAACCCCTGCACTATGGGACTGTCTGTATCCCTACAGCCCCCCTTCCCAGCACTTGATTGCACTTACTTCGCAATTGCCACCAGCTGGCCCTTGTTATTTATCCTGTTTGCTGTATGCTATTAACCCTGTACTGCACTTTCCCCTCTCCCTTTCCCCCTTGCACTTTTCCCTTTCCCTCTAACCTTTGCACTTGCACGATCTGAATGACACCTGGCCTAGTAAGATCGTTGTCTGTCTCCCCTTGTTCCCCCCTGCCTCGTCGCGCCTTGAAACACTTGTGTATAGGCGCGTTACAAATGCCATATCATATCACAGAATGCCCCGATGGTGTCAAAGGCGTCGAGGGTCTCGACGACTTTGCAGAAGCGATCAGTGAATGAGCCGACGGCTTTAAATGCTTCAGAGGCTTACATTTGATTATGGGCCTCGACGGTTCAGGCGATGTACTCAACGGCTTTGACAATTTTAATGAAAGCTTTGAGACCGGAGATGAAAGCCCGGAATCTTTTTCCTTCGAAGAAGGTGTCGATTTTTTCTCATGTGCCGAAGAAGACTCCTTGGTCTTGTTCGAGGAGCCTCTCTTCCCAGGCTTTTAGGTGCGCAAGGAGGAGACACACAAGACTATCTACTGGTCTTTTTAGACACAGAGGGGTGGCTTGATTTCTCCAATTCCTTGAGAGGGGGACACTGAGTAGCCAGTCTCTGAAATGTCAAGCATTTTTAAACGGAAATCTTCCCATTCCGCAGAATTCAGAGATTTTTTAGGGAAAGACTATCGGGAGAGGAGGAAGAAGACGTTGAGGATCTGTGGCATCACTTCTTACTCTTTTTCTGAGACTAAGACGAGCGTCACAATCTCGACCTTGAGCGTCTTCGATGTTTAGGATGCGTTTTTATCAGGGGATATATCCCTTGAGTCGGAGGACGACTTTCTTAGTGGATGGGGATTTGGGAGAGGGCTTACTTGCTTCAAGCTTCCCCTTTCTTTCCTGCAAGGCCTTGACACTCATGGATTGACATAAGTCACAGTCGTCCACCTTGTGGTCAATCCCCAATAACCACAGACATACATGGTGCAGGTCTGTGATGGACATCTTTGCCCGTCTGCACACCACTTCAATCCATTCTTCGATGTTGAGGATATGTCGAGTGAATAGGTTATCGACTTGCTCTGAAGTGAAAACGCAATAGAAATATAGCTGACGCGATAGCTCCAAAGCATGCCAGCATGAAGAAAAAACGAACTGAGGTAATGGTCACTGTGCATGCTTCCTATACCAGCGTCGACGTCACAGCGAGGGACGTTATGGAGGCCGCTGAGGGCCATGACTCAACGCCACACAAGGCTCCACCCTATGAAAAAATAATTCTGAAGCAAACTGCAAGCAGGCTTGGATATATCAAAGATAAGGAATACGTGGGAGGACACAATCCATTCGAACATTGATTACAATTATAATTTTTCTTTTATAACGTGCTTAATACCAATGAGTGGTTTCTAAGCGCGGGATCGGTATTCGAACCGTTGTTGCGCTGCGTTGTCTTCCTTCCAAGACAAACACATTGCCCCAAAGCTATCCTTCCTCCCTGAGGGGAGTGTGACAGAGGCTGTTTTGGCTCTTAATCTGGAGAGCCGTGATGAACCCAAACATGGCTGGGTTTCTCCTAGGTATGTGATACGATGTGCTGGGTGAGGGGGGGCTGGTGATTTTTAAGTGTGGGAGGAAGGGTGTAGGACAGGGAGATGAAGGTGGGCATACGCAGAGCGGGATAAAGGTGGGGGTGATGGCGAGGTAAACTGAATCAGGAGCATCTCTTGCAGGGATGGTGCAGTGGAGTGATACAGCTTAGGTGGGTGAGGCACTGCTGTTCCGTACTTTGTAACATGTAGTTGGTTGGGCATGCATACTTCACTGGGAGCTCTTCCAGTGGCAGATTGGGCCCACAAATATCTTTTCACAGTGATATCCTCAGGACCAGTATAACCAGGCAAGCATTGGGCCGTGGCAGCATCCACATGAGCCTTACAAGGGAGCGGGCATGTTGGATAGGCAACACTCTAGGGGAATTGTAGACAGGCAGACATATTTCCATGGCAGCGCCTCTAAAAGCATAAAGGGCGGGCATATTTTTAGCAATAACATTTCGAGCGGGAAAGCTTACTTCTATAAAGGAGAATCATCCAGGGCATTTAAACATAGGGGCACACATACTATAGGAGCATAATTCAAGGCATTTAAACATGCAGGCAGGTTTTGCAATGGAGCATAGATCATACGATCTGCGCATGCAGTCAAATATTGTACAGCAGCAACATCCAATTGAAGTTTGCATGCAGGCAAGACATCCTCCAGGATGAGTGGCTTGGGCATATGCATCGGGCATGAATCATGTAGAGGCAGGATCCTCCGTCATGTTACGGTGTGCCAGGCGAATTCCACCGGCAGGTTCCTTAACAAAGGCATGTAGCAACAGGAGGTGAGGGATATTAGTTATGGGTGCTGTGTACCAAGCAGGGTGAACCCCCTCTCTCCCCACCCCGTGGGTAGTGGCGTAATGGGCGAGATGCAAAGAATGGCATCAAGAGGCATTGTTTTTTTTCTGTTTTTAAACAATTTTTATTATTTTATAACAAACACGTCAACCATGGTAACTTTTTAGGACATACATAATCAATATTAGAACATCACATTATACAGTGTTATTTTCCGTCCTCCCCACAAACATGAACCATTTCAGCCTCATCATCTACATGAGCATTTTCGGGTATCTCTGTGTTCGTTGACTCATCTGAGTCTTCTGTATCATGATTGACCTAGTGGGGGCTTGCCATTGAGGTCACCAGCTGCCTCCAGGCTATCAGGGGGTCCGCTTCCTCCTCTCCCCCCTTGGTGACCGCTTCAAACCATACCACAGTTTCTGCTTCCACCCATCTCAAGAAGTCCGCCCACCATATCTCCACTCTGGGTCTGTGGGCCGCTTTCCAACACATTGCGATTCTGCGTTTGGCTAAAATATAGGCCAGGTCCTTCATTTTACTGACATGCTTCGAAGGCAAATTCCCAATCATGCAAGCCCAAGCCGATCCTACGTCCAGTACCACTCCCCCACCAGCCATTTTCATCTTTATTTCCTCCCAGAATCTGTGCACCTGAGGGCAGGCCCAGAACATGTGCAGTAGTCCTGCCTCCTCCTCCCCGCACCTGGGGCATTTTTGTACAGCCGAGCCTCCAAACCTAGCTATTCTACTGGGAGTCAGGTAAGCTCTGAGAGTGACATACAGCTGGATCTGCTGGAGTCTCGCATTCCGGGACACCTTTTTATGGTACCTTTGGGCTCTATCCCACTGTCCCTCTGTCATGGGTTCCCCCACCACCACCTCCTCCTCCTCCTCCTCCTCCTCCTCCTCCTCCTCCTCCTCCTCCCAGTCATGCCTCAATTGGAGCAGCTCCTTCCCCGCCTTCGCCCTCAGGAGCTCATATATCCTAGATATTTCGTGCCCACACTCCGAGACATCATACATCGTTTCTAGGGAGGCATCGGGCTCTTCCTCTAGCACAGTCTCTGGCCTCCTCTCTCTCACCTTTTTCATGAGCCTCGTATAAGTGATAAATTGGCCTCTATGCACCCCCGTCTCATCCTGCAGCCTCTAGAATCCCAACGCCTCCCCTTCCTGCAATATGTCTCCAAGGGTGGCCAAACCCACTGGTTCCCAGTATCTACGGACCGCTTCAAACAATTGGGAGTCGTCCCCGCATAGCACCGCCAGCGGGGCCTGCGGGAAAGTGGATCTGGGTCACCCACCGTTCTCCAAGTCCTGCGCCATACTTCCCAGCCCAGCTTCAATAATCTCCCCATCCGCGCTATTTTAGTTTTGTGCAGCCATACTGTCTCCCTCAAGAAGTAAGGAGCTGATTCACCTTGCAAAAGCCTAGCTTCTGCCGAGTCTTCTGCAGACAACCATCTAGCCACATACAACAACTGTCCTGCCAGGTAATACAGCTCAAAATTCGGTAGGTTTATGCCCCCCTTATCACATGTGTTCTGTAGTTTCCGCAGGGACACCCTATTCCTGGAGTTGCCCCATATGAAGCCCCTGCACATGCCATGAAGTTTCACAAAAAAGCGTTTGGGGATCAACTACGGGACATTCACAAAAAAGTGCAAGAGTCTGGGCAAGACCACCATTTTGAGTAAAGCTGCTCTCCCCATCATGGCTAGGGGTAATTTAGACCAGAACACCATGCTATTTTAACTCCCTCCATCGCCCTCTCTGTGTTATGTTTGTGCTCTGTCTCTATTTTGTGGTAAACATTTACGCCCAGATACCTGAATGTCACGGTCTGCCAGGGTATCTGCAAGACGGGCAGCCTCTCCAATGGGGTGCTCTTATACCTTCCCAGGGGGAACAAACTGGACTTCCTGGGATTCACCGATATGCCCGAGAGGGTGGCGTAACGACCCATCACCTCCAACACATATTGCAGGTTCTCCTCCGGGTAGCGCAAGTAGAGAAGCACATCGTCTGCATACAATGATATCAGGTGTGTGCCCCCCGTCGTGCGGATCCCCACCTCCCCGTATTGTTGCCGCAGGCATATTGCCAGCGGCTCTAATGCCAGGATGTATAACATCGGTGACCAGGGGCATCGCTGTCTGGTCCCCCTGCTATGGTGCCATTTATCTGAGATTGTGGTTCCGGTTTTGACTCTCGCCATCGGGGTACTATATAGCATCTGGACCCATCTAATATATCCTGGTCCCATCCCGTATCCCTTCAGAGTCGCTTTCACCGCGTCCAACGACACGATAGACAGCTCGCTCGAGTCTCCCTCAGTTTGGTCAATGATATGGTGTAACCTCCTGTGGTCGTCTGTAATATTTCTACCGGGGACATAACCCGTTTGGTCTGGGTGTATCAATTTGCCAATTACCCTCTTCAACCTATTGGCCAGCACTGCTGTGAGTATCTTGCTATCCTGATTGAGCATAGACAAGGGCCTGTAGGATCCGCATTCTGTGTCCGGTTTGCCTGGTTTCAGGAGCGGAATGATCACTGCCTCGCGGAGGGACGCCAGCAGTTCCCCCCGCTCATATGCTTCATTAAACATGGCCAGCAGCGGCTGGAGTAGCTCCTGCTTATACGTTTTTATAAAACTCGCTGGATAACCTATCCGCCCCGGGCGCTTTACATGTGGGCAGGTGTTGGATCACTGCCTCCAGTTCGTCCACGATAATGGGGGCATCTAGGTCCGCTCTTTCTAGGTCATCCAAGGTGCGCAGCCCTATGTCCTCTATCGTGTCTAGTATATCCTGACTCATGTCCTCTCCTGTGTCCTCGTATAATCGCCCGTAATACTTGAGGAACTCCTCATTTACCCTCTCCTGGATATTATGGATTTGACCCTCCGCGTCCCTGACCTCTCTGATCACCGAGCGGGGGGTCTCATTCTTGTATAACCAAGCCAATAACCTACCCGGCTTATCCCCCGCAGCATGCAGCCTCTCAGTGTATTTCTTATAGTTCAGTTTGCATAATCTGTCCCAAAGTTCACTGTAAGCTAGCTGTAAGTCCTTTATCTTAACCCGGTTCGCACAGGTGGTCCCCTCATTTCGTATCGGGTCCTCTAGCTCTCTTTCTGTCTCTTGCAGTTCCCTCTCAATACCCCCTTGGAGCCCTTTGGATTTAGATATTGCTACTCCCTGCACCACCACCTTGAATGCCTCCCATACTGTCCCCACAGAACTTACACTGCCCGTATTAATCTCAAAGTATTCCTCAATGGCCTCCCTCAGATCCTCTCGAAAGCCCGCATCCTGTAGAGCCTCGGTCCTGTGCCTCCACGTCGGGATCCGTGCTCTGGGGGGTTGATGTCGCCACTCTATGACCAAAGGCGAATGGTCGGAAAGTACCCGGGCCTTGTATTCCGCCCCCACCATTTCTCCCACTCTCTCGGCAGATGCGAACACGTAATCTAGCCTTGTGTGCAGGTCGTGTGGTGCTGCATAGTGCGAATATTGCCTATCCATTGGGTGTAGCCTCCTCCACACATCCTCTAGGCCGAGGTCCATCAACAGTGTCCTCAGCGCTTTGGCCGCTGGCGCCGGCTTTTCTGATTTGTCATCGGACCTATCTATCCTGGGGTTCAGAGGGCAATTAAAGTCCCCTCCCCACACCATCGTGCCACCCGCCAGGGACTATATAAAGACCTAATATAAACCGCTGTATCATGGTTAGGGGCATACAAATTTATGATATTCACTTCTCTGTTCTCCAGGAGTCCTGCCACCACCACCATTCTGCCTTCTGAGTCTATTGTCGAGCTAAGCAGCTGAAATGGCATATACGGTGCCACCCATGTAATCACCCCTCTTGCATATGCCGAATATGTGGCCCCTATGACAGTACCCCTCCATTTCCTCCTAATCACCTCCAACTCCTCCTTGGTGAGGTGGGTTTCTTGTAGCAGAGCTATGTCAATCCGCATCCTCTTTAGGTACATCATCACCTTGTTACGTTTTAGATAGCTATTAAGGCCCCGCACATTCCATGTCACAATTCTGAGATTACCCGATGCCATTGATTTGTTCGTCATTCCCTGTAGGCTCATACACAAACTAAAACTCCCCCAAACTATATACACCACAAACTTCCCCTCCTCCCCCCCACCCACCTCTCCACCCACACCCAACAACACCCTCCCCAACCGTTGCCCAGCTCCATCCCTAGATCTCAGGCACCCCCACATCTAGCCCTGCCTAGCAAGTCTATACTCAGGGCTCAGCAGGGTAAAGTCGCCCTACTACTTAACTACCAATTCTTGGGGGTAGGTTGCTATCATCCCATTGCTCCTTCTATCCATACTATCACGCATGATGTTAATGCTATTCAGCTCCAGCATGCAGTTGATACTCTATATTCCAGTCCGGCCAGAGCACAAGGTCCAAGGGCTACAAAAATTCACTCTAATCTTTCGTGTACCCGAAACAAGTCCACCTTCCCACTTATCCCCTTAATGTCCATGGCACCGACTCCTCACTTGTCACGCTCGAGGCGATCTCAGTCAGCCTCCTGTTCCGGGCAGCCCTGCAGGTCCAGCCACGACGCCGCCTCCTCCTGAGTGTCGAAAAAAAGCACCTTGCTCTTATGCAGCACCTTTAGCCTTGCCGGGTACAGAAGCTCTTCCCTCCGCCTCCTCCACTCGATTTTCAAGGTTGGCGACCTGTTTTAGAACATGGACCTCCTTTGCATTGCTCGTGCTGACCTCCGTGTTGATTTTCACTGCGCTTTCTAGGCCACTTGTTCTCTCCGCCAACGCACGGACATCTTGACGCAGCAGGGTAACTTTGATTCCCACAGCGTCAATTTTATTCTCCAGGGTCGTCCGCAAGTCCGCCATCACTGTGCCCCATTTGGTGCTCAAATCCGTTATGGCTGCCAGGACCTGACAGTTATCTCCTTCTGCGGCACCATCTGAGGAGGCCGCCTCCGTGCTTTGCGCCGCCGTCGTCGTCGTGGGGGTCCGCTGCGTTTTCGCAAAGACCTCCATTGTGGATTGTTTGGATTTGGCTCTCAGTCCTTTCACAGACATCTTGCGGTTCCCTATCGTATCTGGTCCCCACACTGCGATGCTGTTGTGTCGTGCTCAGGTCCTTCAAACTCTAGGGCGCTAGTTGCGGCGGGTTGCGTTGTGCTATAGAGCGCGGCAGTGTATTAAAATGGGCTGTCTTCTCCCATGTATTCCTGCTGCACACAATCATCCATGCACCATTAATGTACTTCGAGGTGCCACACAGAACACAACAGCTGCTCACCTCCTTCGCAATGGCCTAGTCACATGCAGGTTTTGCCAGACTGGGGTATGTCCTGGTAATTGTGTGTTACACACTCGCATGTCTCAGCCATGTCAGCAGCCGAGCGCGGCTGCAAATGTCTTCCCTTCAATCCTTGGCCTTCGCCCGATACAGTAACTGCATCAGGGGGCCGGCATTTTCGTTTCGCCGCCGCGTCCTGCTAGATCCCTTTGTTCTCTGGGGGCGCCGCCATTTTGGTGTTTTCGTCCGCGGCCGCGCCCCAGGATACAATGTGTCCTTTTGGCAGTTCTCCAGTCTCCCGCGAGCCGCTCACGCTCTTCCCGGCACCTTCCCACACGCTTGTGTGTGTTTTGCTTCCAGATTCAAGTAGAATACATGGGTTTGTTGAACGGATCAGGATGTCGGATCACAGAGCACACGGGGCTCACAGCCTATTCCATGGCTGTCCAAACCACCCCCCCCGCATCAAGAGGCATTGTTGTGAGTGGAGGAGGAGTGGTGTCAGAGTGCATGGGTAGAGTAGTCTGGATGCTGGCGAGTGCGGAAGCGAGAGCCATTGTGATCGGAAAGTCAATGTTATAGTTCTCCGAGTTGGGGGTGCTCTTATCTCTGGAAATGCAGCAGCAATGAGATTCGGAGATGATGCAGCTGTAGTGTTCGGAGGTAAGTGATTGTAGGACAGCTGGTGGGAGGTCCTCCAGGTCTGCCATGTACAGACAGGCCCATAAAGGCATGGGCCTTTCATGGGGTCTTCTGTGGGCGGCGCTGGCCAAGCCTACCGGCTTGATATAAAACTGTCCTTTTCTTTTGTATTCCTCCAATCGGAGGGTTGCACAGCTGCTATAGATGCAGCATCAGGATGAGGTGCGTCGCAGGCTGCATCATGCTGCGGACTCAGTGGTAATGGGCTGCTGGTGGCGGCCATCTTCAAGGAGAGCTTGTGCTCCGTTAATGACATGTGAATTTCAGCATCTACCTCCTCCTGCAATGCGGTGAACTGCTGGAGGGACTCAGATGCCTTACTCCTGTTGGTGATGCATTTCCACAGTGTCTTCAAAGTAGACCATCAGAGCTTCCAATGCCTGTTCTTGAACAGGCCCGAGACCTCATGGTCCAGTTGGCTTGGAAAAGATGTAAAGCTGACTTTGGATAGATTTGGGCCCAATGGTGTCCAGAATTATTTATCCTACTCCCTCAAATCAGAACAGCTGGACTACCAGCTGTAGACTTAGGATATAGAGTGGCAGCAGCCACAACAGATCACAGAGGTTGAGAAGCAAAGCAAGAAGTTTCAGAGGGTTGATTAAGGCAAAGCATATACACCCTGCTGTTTACAACCGACAGAGTAGCTTCTGCCAGATGTTCAGGGCTTTGCCCACAATATCCTTTTGCATAAGAACCCTCAATTTATCTGAGCTATGGGAAGACAGTACTGCAGCCATTGCCCCAGTCCCTGCAGGAAGGGCTACAGGTATTGGTACGTCGAGAAACTCAGTAGGCTAGTGACCCTTTCATGGAAGGCCTTGCTAATAACAGAAGTTCTTTCTCAATTTCATCATCGGGATCCACAAGATCAGTATCTACTAGGGGGAATCCATCAGAGTGGGATGAGTTTCCAGAGCAGAAAAGTAGATTGCACCAGGGCCAGAGACATGGGCACCTGGTAGGAGGAGGTGGGGAACCCAAAATAAGGAGGCCACCCAATGTAGAGGAGTGTCACAGAGTACTAACTGGTGCAGGAGATAAGGAGGTAATCAAGGGGGTAGCCGACTTGGGGAGCATCATAGCTTCTGATGCCTTTTCCTGAACAGACCAGAGACCTCATGGTCCTTGGGTTAATGTGTCACAGATGTCCCTCCTGCGCTGGCTACCAGATCATGGCTTTTAGCATGTCTGCCATCTTTCCAGGCTGCTTCCTGTGGCTTTGAAGGGGAAAAACTGTTCAAGCTTTGTCTGACGATAGGCAGGGAACCACAGCACGATTGCTGGAATCTTTATCTGGCACGACCCAATTGGAGGAATTGGCCAATGTAGGCCCTTCTTAGCCATCTTGGAGGGATCCCTCAGGCATTGCCCTGGCTTCAGCCGAGAGACAGGAAATCCTCTCATTTCTGTCCAGTTTTAGCCCCTGAGCGGGGAACCTTGGGAGTGTGTTCAGGTTTAGCCCCAGCAGGGGTAACATCTTGATCATCTATGGAAATAGTCCCTGAACAGGGAATATCTTGATGCTAAATGGTCATAGGGATCCCTCTCAGCAGGAGAACCCTTGAGAAAGAGTTCCCTGGCCAGTGGTCAGAGCTCCCTGGAGGAAGAGAACTCACCTCTTGCTGTTCTTTCAATGAAGTCTTGTGGCTATTGGGGAGGAGGCCTGGAAAACTGCTCTTCTCACAGCTGCAAAGATGAGCGAATGGGCAAACCGAGAGCACATTGCAGCACTAGCAGTGGTTCCAACAATCCTCTTGGTGGAGACACTCAAAACAGGAGCAAGTGAAGGTCTAAGGCAGGAACATCCTTTTTCGCAGCATGCACAGGCCAGGTAAATGGCTTTATCTGGTATAAGTGAGGGACCTAAGGGCTGTCAGGTGCAGGAGCAAAGAAAATAAATTGAACAAAAATAAATATGATGGAGAAAAAAAAAAAAGAGAGAAGGACGACGTGCTAGCACAGAGGGCTCCTTCACATTTGTCACAGAGAAAAGGACTGGTTGAGCGAGGCTGGGGGCATAAGTGGACACACCTTAATTACCTTAGCCATCTTAAATTGAGGAATTTCTCTTGATACTGAAAAATGGCTCCGGTCCCGTCCCTGCATGCAGGGACTGCCATAAGTATAGAGACAGGAGGACGAGACCGAATATTAAAGGGATGCAGACATTGTTTTGGAAACGTACGTAGAACAAACAATTCCAAAATCCCACTGCAGGCAGTATGAGATCAGCACCACATTGGAAGCATTGAACTTTGCGACGCTGCAACTTGCTCTTTCAGTACAGGTAGGCCATGACATTCACGGAGGTGAATTGTAGAAAAGAAATTGTAAAGTATGCATTTTCTGAACGGTCTCCCAAAGTCAGAAGAAAAAAAAAAACACGGATGTAAAAGACTAGCCTGTAACAAATATTGAACTCAATTTATGAGACATTGGGAAACCCACACCAATAGCACCCATAGACCACAGGAATTATCAAAAGACTCTAAATGACAAGGCATAGGCCGCTGCCTCAATTCCAACTGCAAAGTAAAGACCAAAAAACAAGTAGAACCTCAACATACCTTCAGTTCTTCAATTGATTGGTATTCGTTGTTTCGGATCTTCTCCCGAATGGTACTAAAATCCATGGGGTTTTTAATGATCATGGAATATCCAGGAGCAATAAAGTCTGTCACAGGAAACGAAAAGAAAGCAGATGGGTCCTTCCTAGTAAAAGATAAAAAGAATGCCGTAGGTTGGCACCTATTTAATCTGCTAGGTTTTAAAACATCATTGTTCAGAGATAGTAAAGGTCAGTGATTTGAAGATCATAGTTTCATGCACTTTTCTTGTTTTGTTTCATTCTTTAGTCAGATCTGTTCCTCAAACAGAACTTTCAACCCCACCATCGGGCTGTTTAAAGACAACTGTAAATTTGGTAAACACAAAACCTTGGCTTTCCCTCCAAACCACTCCTAAAATACATTTTACTCCTCATTTCAACTTGCATTTGCCTTTGGTAATCTGTCATTTGGCTTTTAGAACGTGGGTTAAACACCACAAGCACCAAACCTTAAATTCCTTGCTTCGCTTTCCCTAGCAGCGTCAGTGGGATCTACTACATAGCTTACTTGGTAAGTGTGCCTCAGAGTACGGCCATGCAAAACCCCAGTGGGGGCAGAATAAGGCGACTTGACACTGGATGCAGCCTTTACAGCATGTAGAGTAAAGCAAATAGAAACACGCTCCTTGGTGGAAAAGTGTAACATGTAAAGGTTTGGAAAATAAATTAAATAAGCCATTAATGAATTGGCAAAATAGCATTGCAGTTCTCCAATGGAAATACAAATCAAGG
This sequence comes from Ambystoma mexicanum, assembly GCF_040938575.1. Lineage (NCBI taxonomy): Eukaryota > Metazoa > Chordata > Amphibia > Caudata > Ambystomatidae > Ambystoma > Ambystoma mexicanum. The sequence goes on from NC_090921.1 coordinate 1,122,522,752, forward strand.
AAGGGCAAGAAAAAATAACATCCAAAACTATTCACAGAACAAAAAAGTTAATCAAGCTTAGTTTAGCTGATTTTTTATTGCGTCTTTCACCCTTTGAAGGTAAAAACCAAAACCTTTTACAGAGCCAGAGAAAAAGATAAACGTAACAAGGTGACCTCTAGCCATTCTCATGAGATTCATCTTTCGTCTGGAGGCTACAAGCGGTCATATAAAATTTCCAAGGTGCCGAAGGTCAAAAGGAGTGTGCACTGGAAGCCACCGGAGCCATGCAGAACAAACAGTTTATTAGAAGAAAACAAATCCCCCTTTCAATAATATCCGATATTCAGCTGTGCCTTGTAATTCTTTTATTTTTTTGTTTTGGCTCAGACTCATGGAACAAAGCAGTGTGTGACGATTCCAGAGAGATTGTCCCCTCTCCCCAAGGGGGAACCACACCCTTTGGGACTAGGAAAGTGAGCCTGCTATGTGTAACACCCCCCAGGGGACAGGGTAAGTGGTAACCCTCTGGAGGTGTCTCCCCATTCGAGGATAGAGATTCCGTCAGGTGGATAAGTCCCCATCCCTCCTCTCACAGGAACTAACACATTTATAGGATATTTAGGGGTTGCATTTTGTGATGACCATGCACATGGGTGACTTCCCTTCTAATCCTACATATGCCCAATCTCCTGTGAAGACTAATGAGAGCCAACTGGAGTAGCGTGGCTGGCTGGAGCAGCCCATGGAGGCCGAGAGAATGTCTCGGTAGGAAAGCGCAGAAACCAGCGGAGAAGCTGCATAAGCGATTCTGACCCAATCGAACTGCGAGAAAGATCGTGAGTCTAGGTAGAACTGATCAGTGGAGAAGCTGCATAAGCGACCCGCACCAACCAAGCCGACGGAACAGAACCCAGTGGAAAACCTGCATAGGAAAATATGCCCCAACCGAGCTGAGTCTGTGTCTCTGCAGGCCAACACAGAGCCCAGCTGAGAAGTCATTTAAGTGATTCTGCATGAACCGAACTGCAAGACCAAGAAAGAAGAAGATCTGAGGGCCGACACAGAGCTGGCCGAAAGGTTGCTGCTCCCTGACGACCGGAAAAACTAGCAAGACTCAACAGCAGTCCTGAGGAACATTGATTGAGACACTCGAGTATGCAGTGCCTCCAGTAGAGAGGGTGGCGGGTGGAGGAGAGAGAAAGAAAAAAGCCCAGATTGAGGAAAGACAAAGAACAACCCCAAGGAGGGGAGCGAGAAGGTGAAAAGGCCCAGAGGAGGGAGAAACTGGAAGAGCCCCAAATTGGGGACAGTGTGCGAGCCCCCCAGAGTTGGAAGGGAGAGTAAGAAGAGCCTCAGAGTGGTGAGAGACTGAACACCTCAGAGTCGGGAGGGAGACGGAGAAGAGTTCCAGAGTGGGGAGGAAGAAAAAGAAAAAGAAGATAGAGAGGCCTGGGCTGGAATACCTAGCACACCAAGAACTCTCTTTCTTCAACTTTAACTATGGGTAAAGACGGGGCATGGCCAGCCGGCATGTAGAGCGGACGTGTCTCTAGCAAGCTCACCTGCTCGATCCGAAATACTGTGATCCTCTGCAAAGCAGATTAGATCTACCGAAAGCAAAAGTGATCCCTGAGCTTTCAGCTGCATGTAAGTAGCACACGCTGCTAACTTTTGTGGAAGGAAGGAAGAAATATCCGGGAGGAGTGCCTGCTGCAAACGCGAAGAAGAGCCCTGCAAAATGGCGCCGAGGAGCCCCGTGTGATCAGGAAGACGGAACACTCACCGGGCAGCAATCAAAGCCCAGACGGACCCATGTATCAGCCCGCAAGTGATTTGAAGAAGACCTGTAGCAGTACCTGTAGCAGTACCAACAGTGAAGGAGAGCGGTAAGAGCGAAAAGGCAGACCGCAACAGTGGCAGCAACCGCGTAGTGCGTAGAGAAAAACTACGCGGTAGCGAAGCGCCAGTAATAGCCTATAGCTTGCGGCAGTCCCTGGCTCCACGCGTTATATACTGATTCTAAAAAGCAAAGCAGGGGCAGAGGCTTGGAAAGCGATGCCTGCCCTCTGCGCGAGACCATCAAAAACACGCCGGGCAAGTAGACTAGGAACTCTGCAGCCATGGTGCTCCATTATACAGCGGATGCAACCGCGATCCAGCGACTCTTCAATCCGCCCCGCCAACAAGCACACAAACAAAGGAGCGCACACACACAGGAGGGAGAAGACCTGGCAAACTAAGATGTGGGCTGTGAAGGCCCTTCAGATACAGTGTGAGTAACCCCTCACAGCCACCGGCTGGGAGAACGTACGTGCTGCAGCAAGACCAGACGCCACACACAAGGCAACAAGAGATAACAAGTCACGGAACGAGAAGAGGTCGTAACAAGGCGAAAATCAGTAGGACCCTAGATTGTTGCACAGCCCAGTACACAGAGGGCTACAAAAAGCATGCCAGTAGTGTAACAAAACAATATACATCATAGACTTGAAGAAGAGTATTTACTTAAAAGACCCCCAAAAACAAAACAACGCTGAAAGGCAGCAAAAGGGAGCGAAACCTCACAAATACCAGAACCACATGCGTGGCTCATACAGACGCTGGACACTACCAAGAAAAGGCACCACTCTGATGAGACACCCAAAGCTGAGCTATAGTGGATGACATCACAAGCGAAGCAGGAGAAGCCTGGCATTCTCCAAATCAGAAGAACAGGAATACGGACTCCAAGGACTGAAGCATCTAACAGGTGCATGATCTGAAAAACTAGGAATACAACCTCTGTGTAATCAGTACCGAAGTAGGCTCCCCCATAAACGATACAACACCCACAGCAGTGACAACCAGCTGCGACACCAGAAACAGGAAGCATAACCCATGCCAAATGACAGACGGTAGACGAAAGACGGCGGCGCAATCTAAACAGGCAACAATGGACACCTATGTAAAGAAAATAATTAACCAAAGACGGACCCCACAAACCAAGGGTAAAAACAGAAGAGCAGTGATTAATTAAGAAACTCGAGAAAAAGCAAATGAAAATAAGATCCTGGAGGCAATTGCTGCTATGCGCAGCTCTATGGAAACTCATGTTGGGGAGATCAAATGCGATGTGAGACTCCTACGCCAGGACGTGCGTGATCTAGCTAGCAGAGTGGGGGAAACGGAACAAAAAATGAATGAATGAGACAGCATCTACTACCAAAGAATTAAGTGACAGTCCAAGAGTTGACGACCAAACTTAAAATGCTCCAAGAAAGGGCAGAAGATGCAGAAGGAAGGGCGCGAAGTAGTAACATTAGAATACTAGGACTGCCCGAAGGCGCAGAGGGGAGAGACCCCACATACTATGTCGAAAACTTGCTCCTCCAAGAGACGGGACCGTCCCAAGGGTTAATGGTAGAAAGAGCCCACCGTGCTCTCACAAGGAAACCCCCTCCAGGATCCCTCCAAGGTCGATTATCGCAAAAACTCAATTACCGAGACAAAGAAAAAAAAAATCCTGGCCTTCTCCAGAACGGGCAGAATGATCCAAAAGAGACTCAGCAACTCTGGCGATATATCCAGATTATACAATCCAAGCCGAAAAAAGGCGAACACAGTTTGTACCCACCAAAGAAAGACGACGCCAAGGAATCAAATACATGCTCCTTTACCTCGCAAAATTGAAAGTACTCTATAAAGGGAAATCGCTATTCTTCGAGACACCTGATGCAACGAACGACTGGATAGATGAACAAAATCTGGGCCAGACCCTAGAGAAACAAGTAGACATGAACCGCCACAACAAATGAACCAAAAAACAGCAACAACTAAACCCTGGACACTGCTAGCACACCGAAATGGAGATGAAGGTAAGCGGGAACTTGGAACCATAACACCAATACGCTCCTGCTAAAAGTCCCAAATTGATCCACAGAAGGGAATAAAAAACAACACTTCCTCTGTCTCCAACTCCCTCTTTCGACCGGCTAGGGCACCAGTCTCCACACCCAAACCTCAATGGACTATGAGTACCTTGGAGTACTCGACCACCCACTTCCCGGGAACCCGTAGGAAGATGGTGGAGAAGCCTCTACGGAATTACATCAGAGGGCACCAAATTCAATGTTATGTTATAGTTCAGTTGTTAAAATCACAAACCACGACAAACCACGGACAAGGCCGCCACTGCAGCAGCAAGTTGCAAATAAATCATGGGTCACAGTCACAAAGAACACTCAAAGAAAAAGTTACAGCATGACGGGGAAAAAAAACAGGCTACAGAAATGAAGCGTAGTATGGGAACTGAACATAGCCGAGCAGCTGAGAATAAACACAAGAACAAACAAATATGCCCCAAAGCAGCAGAGGACAACAGCGCAAGGAACTCAACATCTGACGGAGGTGACATTATACGAACAACACATACCGAATGGCAAACGCACTGAGAATGATTACGTGGAATGTACGTGGTCTAAATAACTACGTTAAAAGGAAGAGAGTAATGTCCTACTGCGCAGGAAAGCCATCCAAATTGCATTATTGCAGGAAAACCACCTGATGCCCGACAAACAGTTCAATATATTTAGTAAATGGAGAGGTAAGGGATATGGCTCAGCATATTCCAATTACGCGAGAGGGGTACTCATATGGATTGCCCAGGAGCACCACATTGAATACTACACACGCACTCAAATTCATACTATTGCATGGATACAAAGATACAAAATAATTATACATACTCAATACATATGCGCCTAATCAAAATGCAGCGACGTTCTAGGACTCGTACTCCGTCCTATCCCCGTACAGGGGCACCTATTGGCTCTGGGGAGGACATTTTAATTGTATACTAGACATGGCTCTAGACAGATCAGTACATTTACACTGTCCACTCCCCCCACTCTTCCAAAGCACTGAAAACTTTAGTAAGAGACCTGGAGCTCCAGGAAATATGGCGTTGGCTACACCAAGATAAGCAAGAATTCTGGTTTTATTCGGGAGTGCACAAAATATATACAAGAATTGATTGTCTTCACTGGAGGGGAACATCTAGGAAGTGTAGTTGGAGCCACATATGAGGGCAGCACCCTGTCTGATCACTCACCCATGATAGTACAGTGGGCCCTTGCGGACTGCCCAGCAACTATCCCCACATGGAAGCTGCGGGCAGAATTACTGCAAGATAGCAGCTTCAGAGAAGATCCGAGATCCTAAATGAAGCAGTTCTTTGAGCACAATCTGGGAAGTGTCAAAAATAAACAAACAGTGTGGGAGGCCTACAAGGTGGTCATACGGGGGGCCACTATAGCTACAGCGAGAGGGGTCTGAAAAGAACTGGAAAACGAAATATCAAAAGTAGAAGGAGATTGAAGAATTAGAGACTAATGACTCAACGGGTGAGAGTAAGGGACATACTCTTATGGCATTGAGACAAAAATGCAAGAAACAATGGGGAAAATGGGGCAACTTCAGCTTTGCAAAGTATACAGAAGAAATACACGGTCAAGGTGAGAAACCAGGCAGACACCTAGCCTGGTTGGTCCGAGGCTTAGATCCCAGAGAAGGGGTAGTAGAAATAGCAAGTGAGTGCGGACACACATGGTGATCACAAATGGAGATCAACCACACCTTTAGACATTTTTACAGCAAGCTCTATGAAGGTAACACACAATCCAGAGAAACAGAAATAAAAGAAACCCTAGAAGATATAGGACTATCCACATTAATAATAGAACAACGAGAAATGCTAGGTAGCCCCCTCACCTTAGAAGAAATACAAGGAGTTATCACCTCACTACCCACGGGGAAAACGTCAAGTAGCGATGTTTTATAAGTGAATTTTATAAAGAATACACAGATTTATTAGCCCCACAATTACTACAGGTTCTGGAAGAAGCATACAAAACGCGTGCCCTCCCAGACACAATGGAACGTGCCCCGATACTTCCTATCCTAAAACCAGGCAAAGATGGAAAGTTGTGCGAATCCTATAGGCCAATCGCCTTGATAAATCAGGACACTTAAATCCTCACAGCGATATTGGCAGAACGACAAAGTAATCACTACGCTGATCCACCTAGACCAGACGGGGCATGTCCCCATTAGGGCCACAACAACAAACCTGAGGCGACTCCAGGCAGTCATTGATGGGACACATGCTAGACCTTAAGGTTGCGCGGTAGCAGCACTAGACGCCATTAAGGCGTTTGACTCAATGCAATGGGAATGGCTGTTTGCTACCCTAGAACACTATGGGATAGGACATGGATACATGAGATAGATCTGCATTCTTTACTCACAAACATCGGCGAGAATCCGCACAGGTAAACATATCGCAGACCCTTTTCTGATCCCTAGAGGCATCAAACAGGGCTGCCCGCTGTCACCCCTATTGTATATCCTAGCACTAGAACCCCTAGCGATTTACATACGAGAATCATTTATAGACACAGGATAGCACAGACGGTACCACACACATCATATCCCTCTATGCTGATGATACATTACTGTATATGAACCACCCAGAGGACAACCTGGAGATGTATCTAGAAGTGCTAGACAACTTCGCACAATTATCAGGAATCTCCATAAGCAAGAACTATAGCAGGATGGGCAGGCATAACAGAACACCAACTCCCCAGCCTTGACATCTGATGGAACCCCCACACGTTCTGCTACCTGAACAGAAATACATGCCACAGCATGCAAGACACCCACCTGTCCAACACACTGGGGGCAAAAAAAGGCCTAGTAGCATCCATAAAATTCTGGGAGCAACTCCCCATGTCAGTGATAGGGTGGATATCGCTGATAAAAATGATAGCCCTTCCCAGACTATTTTACCACTTGATAAATGTACCGTATCTTATACCCAAGACATTCTTCAAAAACCTAAACACAGTGCTAAGCAGCTTTATATGGAGAAGGGGCCGAAAAAGAGTAGCCATGGAAATACTATGTAAAGACTATGCAGAAGGCGGCGTGCGCCTCCCACATTTTGAAGATTATTATTTAGCAGGCCAACTCCAACATGTAGGAAGCTGGCTGGCAGACACGGAAACAGTAGAACAAACTCCACTGAGCGGATGACAGGAAGAAGAACCAAGAGATGCAAAACATGTGGAAGATGATCGACTATTTTTTAATTGCATTTGTAAAACTTTAATAAAACAAATTTAATTTAAAAAAAAAAACTATGGGTAAAGACATTTACTAAAAAGGAACAGGGTTGGAGTTAGAAGCCATCGCTTCCAGAGTAATAGTTCTACAACGTCTTTCTTTGATTCTTTTGTTTTCTTTTGGCAGAGTGGGGAAAGTTTTTAGGTTACAATAGGAATCTGGAAAGAGAACTTGGTTAATTTACAGACTTCCTGACAAGCACCCATTGGACTTTCTTTTATGGAATATATCGGGTAAGATTAAGTGAATTAGATAAAAAAAGAAAACCATTACAAAGCCTCAGTGTCCGAGTCCTGATTCTGACCTACCACAATTGCTATAGACAGAGGGTTGGCATGCTGAAGACGGGGATCATGGGAACGTCCAAAAAAGGTTTCAGTCGCTCCACTGCTAAAATGTCTCACCCCCACACCTCGCCCCACCCAAAAATCCCCTCAGCACCTCACCCACCATCCCACCCCAGCACCTCACCCAATCTCGCTTCATCCCCGCACCTCACCACCCCAGGGCATTCATTCAAACCTGCGTACAGCACCACCTTATCCACCCACTCACCTGAGCATCTCAACCACACAACCGCACCAAAGCACATTAAACCCTCATCTCCAGCATATCACCACCCCACTCACCTTCACTCCAGTACCTCACTCAACGCACACCTTTCCCAAGCACCTCATACCACCCCATGACCTCACCCACCATTCCACCCCCATTCTTCCCCAAGCACCACTCAACACCTAACGGACCCACATAACCACAGCTCATTCAAGCCATGTACTTCACTATAGCACCCCCACAAAGCAGCTCTCTAATCAACCATCCTCACTCCACTCAACCAATCCTCACGCCAACCAACCATCTCACACACCCACTCATGTCAACACATCAACCTCCTTCACCACAGACAACACCCACCCAGTGACCCTCTGCCCAGTAGCTGCTCACATCGCCAAATCCCAGCCTAGCATTACACCTCACTTCAACCTGTCATCCCATCCCAACAAACTGTATCCTATCACCTCACCCCAACATCTGACCACTTAACGAACTAAAGTTCAACAACTTCAACGTCCCACCTCATCCACCCCACACTGAATCTCACACCACTATCTCACCGAAACTCAATGCACAACCCAACATTACCCCACTGTATCTCCAGACTTCACTTCACCACCAAACCTCACTGCGGCACAGACTCACTGCGGCACAGACTCACTGCGGCACCCCCCCCGCCCAGCCAACCGAACATCACCACTTTCCCTCTTGTACCACCCGATTTATTCTACAGCACTTCATCTCACATCATCCACCCTGTCCTTGCATACACTACACTACCTCCATGTTTTCCCACCCATCCCATCACCAATGGCTGACATCACCCTGACCACCATAGCTTAGACCAGCACCTCATTCAGGCAACCTGGCTCAACTGAAAACACTTTCCACCCCCATATTACATCAGCACAACACCTATCCAAGATCATCCAAGCACCTCACCCACTGACTGTAACATAGCTCCGTGCCCTGCCAATCCCCCCCACCCCCCCAAGTTCACCAAAGCAGCCCATCCACCCCAAGCATTAAAACTCACAGCAGCGAATAGGCCACCTACCTTAGCTCGCACTAGCAATGTAGCTCATGCCAGCACTCATGTCACGTAAATAAAACACCGATTGTTTTGGGTCAGAATACTTCTGTATAAACTTTATTTTCCTTAGCGTGCGGGAGACAAACTTAAAACCCACTGATCCCTGTACATAAACGAGTAAGCTCAACCTTTTTACAGGGTTTGAATTAAAGATGCGACAAGCAGGTTGCTGAAACCAGCTATGGGGTGTTTGGCATCACCCAGTAAGCTTGATCTTCTTCTTGGGAACCAGGAACGAGTACATAGCATGCCGAAATTCTGACTTGTACACGAAATGCAATCTTTAACATTTTGTCCACCATATAATTCATTATTAGGTTTCAAATGTGTTCTAGATGTGTTTGAATGCATCGTTATACACATTCCTGAACACAAAGTTAATGTGACGTAGGTATGCTTGTATTCCACCAGTTGGCCTTGGGAGCCAACTGCAGCTCCTAGTATCGGTTGGTGACGAGTTAACCAGACTCTCTTTGGCTAGAAGCAGGAGCTAAATAGCTCTGATCAATTTGGAACCCTGTGTCAAGGTCGATCCTTTTATACATTTGTGATCATACAGGATACCTAGTTAGTGGATACACACAAACTCAGTGCAAGGTCAATGATGACTTTGAAGCCCGTCCTTGAAAACTATCAAAAGCAGGGAGGACTAATCAGTTTCCACCCTCTTCAGGTTCATGGTGTGTAAACAGTCTACAATTCCAATTGTGCAAATGTGGTATAATACAAAACATGAAGTTAATACATTTTTCTTCTCTTCGCTTTAACAGCCAACAGTTTAAAATGGATTCCAATCATTTGGGCCTTGTGCTAGTAGGTAGGTGTCCACACGATAACCTTTTTCAAATTCTGTATTGGATTGCCAGCCCCCATCAACTCAAGTCACCACCGTAAAAGCCCCCCAGGTACTTTGCAGAGCAATGCAATCCAAAATATATAAGAAAACCCCATTGTATAACAAGTAACTACAGCATGATCCACTTTCCTGATGTGCCAGAAAACTATTCACCAAATGTCTCCTTGCGCATTTGACATCCCAAGGGAACTCTAATAATCATGTGCAACTGGCATCACAAGCGGGTTTTGAAGTGGCCAATCACTTTGAGCAAATAGCTGGCTCTTGTCTTCCTGATGAAGAAATGTGCTAAGGGAAAGTGAACTTCTGTCCTTTGCAGACTTCGCCACTGCCTTTAACTGGGCGAACGGCAGAAAGCTGTGGAGAAAGCGGATGGGTGGAGACATTCCAAAGAGCCACCTATTACCGTGGCTCTTTGGAACCGAATCATTATTGGAACATATGTACTAGCCCCAATAACTGTCGAGATAAAGAGAAAAGTGAGAGATCATGTAAGAATCCTTATAACTGGCCGAGCAGGACATTGTCTATAGAAGCATCAACTGTATTGAAAAGAGCAAGAGAGGAATAACTTCAGAAGAGTTAAACAAGGTGTCAAAGAAACGAGAGAGAAATTGAAGAGCCCTATTTCTGAACTGTATGAACTGATCAAAATAGTTACCAAGAGCTTTCTACCCTTAAGATAATAAATTGACAGTGCTGAAAAGCAGACCACAGGAGAAGGGAATTATTCTCCTGTGTCTAGGTTCTTTTGGATAGTGGTAGGGACAGAATCGCTTCGCTTTGGACAGAGGACAGAATCTTTCTTTTGACTCCCCAACGACTGACGAGCACCCTAGTTAGTTTTGTGTCAGATAGGGGACACCCATAGCTTAGGGATAGTCAGGAGTTTTCTTATTTTTGTTGAATAAAGTCAATAGAATGGAAAATATATGTCTGTCCTTCTGGCTCGCAAAAGTGGACTAAAGAAAAATCACCAGTTAACTTGTGTAAACTCCAGAATAAGAAAACCAATAGACGTAATTATATCTAATACAAGATTACCAACAAAAAGGGCTTGCATAATCCAATGAAAAAGAAAAAAAAAAAATCAGTCGATTTGTAAATGTCATGATTCGAGAGTAATGTATGGTCTTCTGCTTCCCAAGGAGTCTCAGCAAGGGGAAATTGAAAAGTCTCTTGTGGGCTTATATGTGATGGTTCAAGGTCAAAAGGAGGAAGCTGGCCTGGAGTCTCTGGTTCTAGCAAGTAAGGTTTTGAATGTTGCAGACAGGTCTACATGGTAGCAGGATCCATGAACGGATGCAGGGGCTTGTGTCCTCTTTAAATCAGTTTGCTTTTTGTTTGAGGATATCACTCCGAAGACAAATCTCTCATTTTAGGAGTAAATATGTTATTGGAATAAATTGTACAGATGTACATTTTGCCTACGTTACTTTTATGTTTTTGGAGAAAGAATTATGTAGGAAGTTATGCCTTTTTTCTCTTTTTGACTGGAATTGATGGTTATTTTGTGGAAGGTTACCTGGTTGCCAAAACACGATAAAAAATGCATTTATTTCTTAAACACATCTGTCAAGGTAGCGGAGGGCTCAAGCTGAAAAGGTTAGCGTACAAAGGAGTATTTCGTTTAAAACCGACGGCTCTGCAACATATGAATTTTTAACAAGGTTTGTACATGTATCTAAATCAATAAGGCATAGCACGAAGTAAGTTGTTAAACCATCACTACTAAACGAGTAATGTAAGGCACAGACTGCAGCTATGCAAAATGTATATTGGATTTACATAAGCGGTTACAAATTATGCATTACTTTTTGTTATTTCTCTAAACCTTTCTATTTGTATCTCACTGAACTGGAAATTATGAATAAATAACATGAAGTTAATTGAGCAATTAACTTAATGTTCTATCAATACCTGAAATGGTAAAAACAAGTTGAGTTGCATTATGGTTAAAAGTTATAAATGGCGTCTCAGTAATCCCTTGAAAAGTGATCTTGCTGTTTGAAACACACTGTGTGTGACTTTCATGCAATTTTCAGATGCTGAAAGGCTCTTTATTTCTGAAGTAATTTGTGCATGGTGTCAGTTAAACCAAAGTTGTCAACACAGTTTGCCCCAAAATATTGCACGCCTACATAAAAATAATTCTGATAAAAAGATGTTATACGAACATGCTTAGGAGCCTACGTGACATTTCTACAGTAGAGCCAATCCCGATTCAAGAGGTTCAGTTGTCAAAGTTAATTTTAAGAAATGTTACAGCAGGCACTCACCTCTGCAGCTGTCTCATTAGCTGATTCAAGGCTTCCTGGAGCGGAGTTGGCTCCTCTTTAAAAGCAAAGATAAAAAAATAAAAACACATGACAATCAAAAGCACAGCTTGGAGTAAGAATTTTACATAAAACAATCTTCTGAAAGGTAGTCATGCATTAATTGTAGTATAAAACTGCTAGAACTTTGTCAAACCTGTAAACCTTTGTAGGATATTTCGTGCTAGCAGCATTTGAAGAGAAATGCAAAGCTAAAAGGAATACGGGACGTATCATCACTTGCATTTTCAGTATTCCAAACAATGGAGACCAGCAACAAGGACTTACAATATGCTCATCAGGATAAATTTAGGTTTGCTGTGAATTTTGTAGATGCATCCACATTTTAAAGAATACACAGCCGACACTGGGAGAATGCAAATAGGTGGGGTATATCTGCAACGGGTTGCAATGAGTACCACAAAACTATGCAAACACATGGATAAAGCTGCAGCCCATTTGTGCTGATAACTTGATGCTAGTAAGTGACTTTAATGACTTCGGTCCTTTTCACCACGATTATTAAGGAATACCAACAGACATTAGGAATGCATAAAGATAGAAATGAATAGTACTCAAAAAGGAGTATTTCCCACTACAAAATCCTATCTCGAATGAGACCATAAAGCTTATAGAAATTTTGCATTCGCAAAAAATGAAATATGTAACTTTGAAAAGTGCTGCCAAATGTAAAACACGTTGCTAGAAAAGTACACAAATTAGAATTGTAGGCATCAAATGTAGTCCTTTGTGATTTTTCTGACGGACAGATCGATGTCAATTGATATCTGACGCAGTAAGCACCAGCGCCCACAATGTTTAGACATGAGTAAATCATGCGCCCCCTGCGTCAGATGAATTTGCCAATCAGAAGGACCTCCAAAATGTTATTTTGTAGTTTAGAGCCACATTATTCTCTTTTTATTGCAGGAAAACCGCTAAACTATATACCAATATATCTTGGCGAGTCCAATAAATACATCAACATTTAAGCCACCGACCTATGGTTCTTGACTTAGGGTGTCACATTTCGCAACACCGAGTATTTTATTAAGCTCTTCAGTGTTTCCTGGGTGGGATATGGGACAGGGGACAGGGTCCATTTTGAGAGGAGAGGCATTACAGAGAGGGTTTGAAGGTATGCTTGGGTGTGCACCTGTTGGTCAGAGTGTAACCCTTAGAGGATGTTGCCAGGCTGGACAAGGCCCTGCCTACAGTGCATGATAAGAGAATGGAACATTATAGAAGCTGTGCACTTCTCATTAGTGTCCATGTGCTTGTATTGTTATTGGTAAACTGCACTAATGCAGGGGCTTGATTGAATCGTGAGGCTGAGGTGGTATGATGGGTTAGAGTATAGCAAGTAACAGGGATAGTGTTGATGAGGCTGGCAAGGAATCAAGGCAGTCAGTCACAGAAGGATAGAGAGAAAAAGTGATGAAGACATTGCTCCATAAAGAAAGGATATTTGGGGTGTAGAGAAATAAAGTGTCTCTCTGTGGCCCATCACCGTTCACTGAAGAGCGCATCACAAGAGCTGGACAAAGTGCTTAAAAACATTCAGAAACACTGGCAGATAGAAACTACCCTGTGTGAAGAGGGTCCAGTAAAGCTGTATGCTGAAAAGAGATGCACGGTGAATAAGATACACTGCATCAGCCTTTAAGAGACAGCACCTCATAGAAAAGTTGTTGGATAAAGAGATCCTCAAGGAAAAGCGATTTCCAAGCTTTATCTCCATGATCGGCCTATGAGGTGAGACTCCAAATACTGTTAGGGTTGAAAAATCAATGTCTTCCAACAGCCAAGGTGCACTCGGTGTTTCCCTGCAGAGGAGGGTTCCCGTTCAGGGATCCATGGTTGCATACTTGCTCCTAGCTGTTGTCCTGCTGACAATGGATCTGTCCATAGTAATTTAAGATTCGAGATTGTATCACCGTATTCTTGGCAAGGGATGTTTGCAGTTGAATCCATTTTCCCTCCTACCAGAGACAGTGCATAGTGGAGGGCAGTGAATGAGCGAGTCTAAACACCAATGCGTGAAGCAAGGATTTGAGCTGCACACTCTTTATTCCAGAACCCATGCAAGGAGGAGGAGGAATTGAGCAGTGTGTCTGTGTATCCACTGCAAGTCAGAGTGAAGAGGTGCTGGATATGCAAATGTGTCAAAGGGGGGTCGGGCAATCTCTCCAGCACGAACACAACCCAATTACCTGTTCTTGGGTGAATAACTCCTGGGAGAGACTCTACCAAGTCTTTAGCTCACTGTCCCGTTCACAGAGAAGAAATTTCCACCCAAAAACAAGTCAATGGGCTGTGTTCGTACTGGTAGAGAGTTTCCCAGACACCCCTCTGTTGTGAATATATGAGATGGGGTTGGAGTTGTGGGTGCCTCGCAAAAAGGATCCTCTGTGAGGAGGGCTTGAACTGTGTGCTTGTTGGTTTCTATAACCTATATGATCTGTAGATCTGTCTCATCCTGCATGCTTGGAGGGTTTGCCTCATTCTAGGATGCTGTGTGAGGAGGCCTGGAGATACACATTTGTATAACCCGATAATCTATGAGAGGAGGCACTGGAGTAAGACCGCCACCCCCAAGATCCTGACAGAGGAGGGTTAGAGGTGCTGTGATGTTAACTGAATTGTGACACTATGAACCACGGGTATGAGAAAAGTCTAATGTTTGGGTGAGCTTTAATGGCATACTAGTGGGAGGGTGCTGTGTAATGCCACAGCATGTTGAACTGCATCTGTCCGGTCTGAATGTGGCTAGAATGCGTGACCTTAGCTGCCTTACTCAGAATCACCCGCAAAACAGGGCTTCAAGAGTTAAACGATGGGTGGAACATGTTATTAAAGGACATAACACTTCACCCAGCCAACGTTGTTGCAGCACCTAAATCAAATAAAACCTCAGGGAAAAAAATCATGCCACTTATGTGAAGACTAAAGAAGATCAGCATTGATCACCACTATCGCAGCAGCCAGCAAGCTTAATGAGTCAATTGGGATTAGGTAGACATAGCGCTTGGAAGCTACACTGCTATGAGGAGGTAGAACGGGTTAATCAAAGTGTTGCAGGGAACATTTTGCAAAAGTATTCAGAATAATGTTTACGTTTTTAAAATGGACAGTGGTCTTGGGCCAAAGTTATGTAGTGATGTATGGCCAAGGACTCAGGAGACACCCCTAGAAAAGGAAGCCCTTTTATTCTTCTACAATACAGCAGCAGTAAGAATCGGCATTAAGATCAGCACATAAGCAGTATATAGGCACAACCAACGAACATCTAACCTCACAGCCGGCCTCTCACTCTAAAAACATTTAGGCAGCTCATACAAGAATACTCACATAATATAGTCAAGCAAGCGTGCAGCACAGGATACAAAAGAGCAAAGAATAATATCACAGGACAACCTCTCTTCCCCTAAGGACACAGAAACCAAGTAGGAAGACACAGAAAGTGACTGTTGAAAATACTCCTGCTCGAGTAGTGGCAAAAGTTCCTATTCAGCCGTAGACTACTACTAAAAAAGCTGCTCGCAGTCTGCAGAGCGTGGCGCCAGAAGCCTGGGGCACAAAAGGTTGCGCACACAAGAATGCTATGCTGTGCTGCGGGCTTCCGGCACATCGCTCTCCAGAGCGCAGAAGGAACACAGACGCAGGGAGCGGGAGGCCGGCTCCCGTGGCAGGTAAGTGGGGTTGGGAGCGGGCAGAGGGTAGTGCGTAGCACAGGGAGTTCAGGGGGGGGGGGGCACCCCTTCCCCTTGGCAGGGACTGAGAGAGGCCCGTGCACAAAAGGTTGCACCATGCGGAATGCAACCTTCTGTGCTGCCATCACGGGTGGGACCTTTTGTGCGCTGCCTATAAACATAGAACCAAAACAACATATCATAATGGTTAAACAAGAAGTCTGGTACAGAACGTGGGAAAGTCCACCTTAGGTGAGGGGGGTTGCACCTCTTAGTTTAGGCCTGTTCTACCCAAAGGTTTGGTAGCTATGACTGAGCAATCAGACTTGATCTAAAGAGGGAGAATGGCTGTAGTAAAGGCACACAGTACTTCGAGCATACACTTAGCTCAATGAAACATTGACACATTAGAAGTTATATAAAAACAGTGATTTATCTTATATACACTAAGGTTGTAAAAGTAAGGTAAGTAAATACTACTCAAACAATAATTCACAGTGCGATAAAAGATATCGCACTTCAAATCACAGAATAAAAGGTAGCACCATTTAAATCAGCTAAAAAGTAGCACAAAGTTAAGGAAACTATTAATACTTAGTAGCAAACATTAGACCAACTCGTGCAACTTCAACTAACCCTGCTCATCCCAAGAACAAATGGGTCCTTTTCTCTCCTCCACCTCACCCTACCTGTGGTGTCCCCCAGGGCTCTATCCTCTTGCCATGGCTCTTCAGCATTTACCTGGGCCCTCTGGCCCTCCTGATCTCCACCTTCCCCCATTTCCAGTGCTATGCAGACGACACACAGCTCTCCTTCAGCCTACCATCCTCTACCTTCTCCCTGATCCTACCTTTACTTTCGAATTTATACTGCGCAACCAGTTACCCGTGGGTTTAAGGGCGCACATATAACGGATTGGACATACACTATGTCAGGGGCGGTTTTAGTCCCTGCGACGATCTGGTTGGGAGCAGTTTCAAGAATTTAGCAGAAAAGAAGTTTTCAATTTTTTTCTTAAACATGCTGGTCGATTTGATTTCTCTTATATTCCAGTCTGTCCCATGCTATTGGTGCGGCTATGCTAAAAGCTCCTTTGAGCACTTTACTGGTTTTACAATGACATAACTTTAGTTGGGATGTATTATTTGATCTCGAATGCCTCTGGTTCTGCTTCTCCAGTAGGCATTCCCTTAGATATACTGGCATTAACCCCAAGGTACATTCATGAGTAATCAGTGTTAAGACGGATTTCTGAACTCTGTCCTGGTGGTGCAGAAGTTCAGAAGGCCAACCTAATTACTTGGAACAGGGTAACCTCTGGACAAGTTCAACCAATCAGGGTAGCGATCGCGGCGGTCAAGACTAGGTCTCAAGAGGGGTGAGGGTGACTGAAAGCCCGCAATGAGCACACAAAGCAAGGACACTTACAAACTACTCCAAACAGGTGTTATATTAAAAATATATACACATTTATTCCAAGGCCTTTAAAACAATGACCGTAGCGAGAAATCACAATACAACTCTAGTAAACCAACACATACCATACCAATACAATATATATACAAATACAAACAAGTCTCAAGCGTTAGATGCACGAAATGTGTAGTCCACCTAAAAGGGAAGGAAAACAGGCAGTGCGAAATAATGCTTAGACCCAGTCCGCCTTCAGAGGCACCTAACTAAAAGGAAGTCCGAGCCCTACGAAGAGTGGAGCCTTGTGCTCAAAAGTACCTGCACACGCTGGTGCCAACAGGCAAAAAGGGGAGTCTCTTCGAGGGAAATCAGGCAGTTCAGTTTAGTGCACAAATGAAGAACAGTTCCGCGACTCAAGCGCAGCCTCCACTGTGGGCAGAAGCAGAGCGCGAGTACGGAAAGGCGTGCTGTTTTGACAGCTGGGAAAAGCTATGGGCTCCTGCAGGAGGGCGACCAGTTCCTAGCTATGCTACTCACCGGTCCCCGATGCAAGCAGACCCAGGCTTCTCCGCGTCAGTTTCAGTCGCTGGCAGGTTCAGGAGAGCAGGGGACGTCTCGTCGTCGTGTTGATTCTGCAGCAGCAGAGTTGAGTTAAAGATGTCCCAAACGAAGTGAACCCGCACAGTTTGTTACCACAGCAGGGCAACGGAGAGGCCGTGTGTATCTCAGTTAAATGTACACTACTCACTTCAGACCTGGGAACGCCAAGTGTACGAATCGTGTGAGAGTGACAAGGACTAGAAATACTACACAACCTGGCGGCGGTTACAGAGCAAGACTCCTGTGTAGGCTCGTCAGTCTGCTGGATGGCCCAGAGACACTTCCGAAGGCTTACGAGCAGGAGATGGTGAAGATGCCAAGAATAGCTGTTCCCGCTATTCCAAGGGTCGAAGTACCAGTACAGGCCTTCTGGTTCGATCAAAGGTAAAAAGGGTTTCACAAGGTGACAGCAGTGCAGAGGAGCAGTCCTTCAGCAGGTCACCAGCGATTCCTCGGTTCAGCCTCTTGGTTGCAGGATACTTGGCTCCTGTATTCCTTTGTTCGTGAGAACTCAGGAGATCGACATGGTAGTGGTGTTTCCAGCCCCCTCTCATCCACGGTTCCCTTTGCGCCAAAACGGAGGGGACCCAATGGGAGATCCGCTCATCAACACTCACACCATACGTGGACCTATCACGGACCACGGTGGTCCCAGGCATTCACACCACCCTAGACTCTCTGGCACCCAGGATGTGTATTGGGACAAGACATCCCAGCCCACATCCTGGAGGCACACACAAGGCCTGTAGAATTGCTTGCACACCTCTGCACATTAATAGGTAGACGCCGAGACCATACTACTCACTTGTGCTTTCATGTTTAAGTTTTGGTCCAGTGTTATACCTAGAGTTTTTAACTTTTTTTCTGTACGTCTAACTTATCATTGGCAATGGTGAATCTGTTAAACATGGGGTCTAGCTTAGCCAATTTGTTTTCCTTGCCGACCACCATGAGCTCAGTTTTTTCGTTATTGAGAGCCATGCCATTTTGTACTATCCATAGACTTGGTTAATGCAGTTTTCATCCAGACTGAGAACCGGTTAGTGGGATGACACTGCGTGTCGTCAGCATAGTTTGTAAAAGTGATATTATTTTGTGCCTGAAGAGCGAAGAATGGGAACATAAAGAGGTTATATAGGGTTGGCGAAACACATGCCCCCTGCGGCACTCCAAAAGGCAGCACTACTGGATTTGCTTCAGCTTCCCCGCTAGCCACTCTGCATTGTCTCTCACTTAGGAAAGAAGTAATCCACTGTGTTGCCTGATCTGAAAATAGGGAAACCTTTTTCAACTTGGTTGTCAGAATGTCATTGTCCACCAGGTCAAAGGCAGCGGACAGGTCCAAGATCATTAGTAGCGATACATGACCCCTATCCATTCTTTCCAATAGCTTGGACTTCAGATCAAAGAGCAAAGTCTTGGTCCCATGAAATTGCCCAAACCATAACTGGAACTTAATGAGGATGGAATGGCTCTGTTAGGATGTAGTGCAATTTGGTTGTATGCCACCCTATCCAGGATCTTGAGAAGGAAGGGTGTGTTAGTAATTGGTCTGTAGTTAGTAGGGGTAACTGGACAGAGACTCGTCTTTTTTAGAAGGGGTGTGATCCATGCTTGTTGAAGTCCTTGGGGAACATGATTTTCCTCAAAGGATGTATTTACGAATTGAGTGAGCGCTGGTAGAATAATATCAGGGCACTCATTAATAATCATTGCCGATCAGGGGTCTCCTTTGCAGCTGGTAGCTTTCATTTTCTTAATGTCCTCTGCCAACTCTTGTTCGGTGAGAAGTGGAATTGCTGTGAGGTACTCGCGTTATCTGTAATCTGAGTGTGCTCTAGGTTTAGCTGATTGAGGGTAACATTTTTCACTTCAATACCCTTTTTAATAAGTGCCAATGTATTTGCCATTGACTCTTGAATAGAGGTGCACCAGGCCTCATTTTTCACAAGTAGTTCTTTATTATGTCCCCTACGGACTTCCTGTTTTCTCAGGATTTTAAATAATTATTTCATGTCAGACGTTGACCTGGCTTCTATCATTGAGCATTTATTCTTTGGCTTGTAGGATTGCTGTTTTATAGATTCTAGATGATTTCTCGTAGAGCCGTAGATTGGAGCTCTCCCGGCACTTCTTCCACGCATAGAAGTGCTTGATTTTACAAGTTTTGGGTCCCTGGATCGCTGCCGAGAACCATTTGTTACACTTCTGTCCCTCCTTGCAATACTTCCTCTTTATAGGGGCTAGTGTTTCTGCAATATTTTGGAAAGCATTAAGAAATGAATTGGTCATCCCATCCAGAGTCTCTGATTGACCGATCTCTGATGACAGGGACATAAACCAAGGTTTAAGGTTTTCGGCTGTTAGTTTCTTGTAGTTTCTGGCTAGGTTCAGGGCTTTACTGTTATCCTTTTTTCTTAAGAATTAATTAGTGATATGAAAGTAAATACAAGAATGGTCTGACCAAGGGCATGATAAAACCTCTGGTTCTGACGTCATCACATTGTGGGCTGCCACCCAATCCAGGGTGTTACCTTTTATGTGTTTGGGAGTTTTCACTATATGGTGAAAACCGATGGGAGGAGAATGTGGTCTCTAAGGTCCCCGCTGTGGCATCTGTCTCATTCTTCCGCCAAAGATTGAAATTCCCTAGGATTAAAAATGTTGTATTGGATTTAAGTAATGGCAATACTTGGTTACAGAAGTGGTCCAGGAAGTCAGTCGCCACACCAGGAGCTCTATAGATAAACAATAAATTAAGGGTAGTTTCTGGGCTAATCCCAATTTTGATTACCAGGAGTTCCAAACCTGGTAGGTCATTAACTTTGGTTTCCCAAATTTTGAACTCCGCTCTGAATATGAGGGCGGCGACTCCTCCCCTGGCCTCCTTTCTGTCAGTTCTCATGATACTGTAGCCCAAGGGAAAGGCCAGCCCTAGCTGCTTCGTGGCTCCATATTTCTGTGAGTGCACATATGTCTATATTCTCCTCCTCGATGTGCATGGCTACCTCCAGGGCATGCTTAATCAGGGACCTGGTATTTAATAGCATTATTATTTAATAGCAGTATTTTTAGGGTGCTAGATAGAGTTGAGTCAGGTCCATTACTGTTGTTCCCTGCTATGGCCAGGCTGGAGTTCACCCCTGTTTACATTCATGTTATTGGGGTATGGTGCCGCACATTGGACAGATTGACCCTTTGGATTAGATATTGACCCTTTCCTTTCCCAACTGTCAACCCTTTCTCCCCATGGGCCTTGAAAGCAACCTCAAGGGGGACGAAAGATTTGATACCAACGAGTGATGGAAGGAAAATGGCGCTGTGCGGAACTACATGCTGGGATCGGGTAGGGCTATCTATTCTGGTGGCGCTCTTTCTCCCCTTGCTCTTGAGCTTCTTGAAGCTCTCCATTCCCAACTCTCAGCACTTCCTCCCCATGGGCCTTGAAAGCGTGATGTTGGATGTTATGAGTGGGGATTAAGGAGTGAGGTTTTTCTTTGCCACACTAGCCCTAGCCCAGCCCTCGGAGGGTATTCGCTCTGTGCCCTTTTCCGTTGTGCCAGTCCTACCTTGGTGTGAAAATGCGAGGCTATTCGTTTCGAGTCTGTCTCTCGCTGCCTTGATGGCTTCTAGTACCTCCAGTATTCTTATGCTACCGTTGTGGGCCCTATATGCACGGTTAGATGTCGTATCTAGATCACGGTCCGGGCACAGACCGACTTGCTCCTCATGCGCCGGTGCTCACGCGCCTGGTCCGAGGAGAAATAGGGCAAAGAACTAGAAGATCCTTGGGTCTTGTAGTTCGCGAGGCAGATTGTTCCATTTTATCTGGAGTTCAGAAATGAAGTGGAACACAGCGCAAAATAGATTATTACCTCATACCAGACTGCCCGATTGCTATTCAGGCATGATGCTCTGCCAATAATCTCTACCTTAATGCCAGTAAGAAGGAGATTCTCATTGGGACGCCTGCTCCTCGTTTCCCCCCACTCTCTGGCCAGCCTCCGTGGGTCCCCTCCCCTCACCCCCTTGTGAGACAAAAAACATTGGGATTATCTTGGGATCATCTTAGACTCTCTCTCTCCTTCTCTCCACACATCACAGACCTTGCAAAGAAGTCCAACGTTCCGCTTCACCTCTTTAGGGGCATTCTGCCTTTCCTCAACTTCCCCCAGAAGCTTAACATCTCCAGAGCCCTGGTTCTCTCTAGGCTGGACTACTGCAACAGCCTCTTCCTAAATCTGCCTCTTTCCTCTGTTCGCCCCCTTCAACTAATCCAGAATAGAACTGCAAGACGTATCCTTGGCCTTAAGTCCAGGGACTGCATCTCTCCAGCCCTAAAATATTTCCACTGGCTCCCGGTGACCGCAAAGATCAAATTCAAGACCCTTTGCATTATCCACAAGGGTGTCTGGGGCCTAGGACCTCTCTACATCCAGCTTTCCCTTCCTAAATAACTCGGTCCTCTGGCTCCAACTCTCTGCAGATCAAACGAGAGTGGGAGATAGAGCCCTTTCCTTGGCTGGTACCTCCCTCTGGAACAGCCTCCCTGCCCCCCTCAGACTGGAGTCGAATCTTCTTAAGTTTCCGGAAACTTCTCAAGACGTTCCTTTTCTCCTCTTCCTTCCCTCTCCCCCTCCCGTGCTAACGTTCCCTCTACCGCTGCGACTGGGTCCTTGTCCCTTCAAATTTACACAGGGGCCAGACCATCACCCCCCTACCAGTCCACCCAGCATCCTTTGCCAGCACTTGCACAAGGGCTCCCTTCCCCGGACTAGCCTTAACCTGGTCCTCCCTGTCCACTGCACTCATCTTCCCTTCCCCCTCAATTCCCCCTGGCACTTGCTGCCTTAGCCCCTGTTAGAATGGATTTCTGAACTCTGCTCTGGTGAACAGATGTTCAGGAGGCCACCAGTGTTTAGTGAGATCGGGAACACTTCGGCGAAGTTAGCCAAGACAATTCAAGGTAGTTTGGAGAGCAGTCAAGGCAAAGTCTCAGGAGTAGTGGGGGTGATCTGAGGTCTTGGATGAGCACACACAGTAGGCCAATAAGAATTACCCTTAGACAGCAGTATATCAAAAATACACAATTTATTAAGCCCAGAAGAAACAAAATGCGGTAAAGTATGGATTCCCACCAAAACCTGTGAGGAGGGAAAGCAAACAAACTTTAACACAATGGCCTACTCCAGAGTCCAGCCCTACGAAGATTGGAGCCATACGCTCAATGTTAGGTCTGTGTGCAAAAACACTTGTTGATGCGTAAAGCTCACAAAGGAAAACCTTCAGAGGGCACTGGACTGTGAGGAATTTGCTTCCAAGAGTCAGAGGTGGGTCTGCTACAGAAAAAAAAGCCGTCAACACCATTCAGACTATAGGAATCAAGAGCCACACAAGTCAAGACAAGGACCACAAGGGATACTTAGTGCGTAAAAACCAGATGGATGAACTAGGGCCACCGGTAAGTGGTAGGATTCCTCACCACCCTTAGCTCACTCTGGGTCAAAACTATGCTGGTTTGAAGAAATTTGCTTGCACTACCAAATCCCCTCGGTTACACTTCAAACAGCACAGGCGCTGTGGGTGCGGGTCCAATATACATCTGGAGCTGGATCTCTTGTCACAAATGTAGGACAAAGAATGCACCAATGCAGCTGGTTTCAAGACACTTGAAGAAAGGCGGGAAAGTCGCCAGCAGCAACTGCCACTTTCGCACAGTGACACAGGAGCTTTGCAGTGCAAACTAGGGTTCTCCCAAAACTCAAGCCGAAACTCGATATAGCAATGCTCCAGCACGGGCGCCAAGGTACAAGCTGGTCAGTCCACTAGAGGGCCCAAGGACACGTCCGGGAAGGCTTGTTTGCAGGGCACCAAGGAGGCGTCGAGAGCGATTGGTTCGACCATTCAAAAGGGTTGAAGCACCTTTGCAGGTTGGAAGTTAAAGCACAAATCAGGGCTCTAAAGGGGCAACAGCAGGCAAAGGGTGCCAAACATTCTCTGCATGGTTCCCGACAGTCCTTGGATCTGCTTTGCTTCTCTGGGGTGATCTGCGGGTCTGCCCTCAGAACCCCTCCTCAAAGCCTAAAAGTCCAGGGCGGGCTTGCACCCAGCTGGTCAATGAGGAGATCTGGCCACTAATGCCGCCAACAGTAGTCCAATCAGGGACTACTGCAGCTCTCACATACACAGTCACACCAGACATTCAAGCACCTGTGGTGTGGATTGGGACCAGACAGTCCGAGCCCTCTTCCACGGTAACCACCCATGTGACATGCATTAGCCTGTGAAAAGCACTGGATTTCGTGGGAGAAAGCATGCACAAATAAGGACCCCAGGGTCACAAAGAGCAAGGGAAAGGCCAACAGACAAAATGCCCAAAGGAGAAGACAAAAGACCTTGTGGCACGGACACGACGGACACTAGCCACAGTCATGAGCCACACACAGTAAGGCTCAGTAAAAGTTAATAAAAATACATGAAGGCTTCTGCTGTCATAAGTCTACTCCTAGGCACATTGTCTAGTTACCAAAAAAAATCCTGAAGAAATGTCTAGGGCCCGAAAATGAAAGGACCCCAGTGCATGGTACAGTAATGTACTTTGAGCACTGAAATACAGTTGCCAAAAGTGGCAACTAAGTCATATGACTAAGGGAAACAATGTTTCCCAGTACTGACTGTCAGAAGGACGAGTTTGTTTCCCCATAACAATGAGTGAAAGCCCAGGAGCGCAGCCGAAGGCTGTACTTCACTGGCAGAAAGTCGGGAAAGGAGGCTGAAACAAAAGCAAAAAGTTGTGGCGGCCACAAACTTAGAGGTAAAACAGTAGTAAGTGAAATTTTACCTAACACTCACCCCTCCCAGACTAAGGAAAGGGGGACTTAATCCACCACTGGATGAGTCATGTTCACGTCGGTTAAACAATCTAGACAACCCAACAACATTGCTATGTTGGACACCTGGCCTATGCTCAATAGTGAAGTCAGAGCCTTGGAGGCTAATGGACCACCTGGGCAATTTAGGATTCTCTCCCTTCATGTTCATCAGCCACTTTAAGGGCTTATGATCAGTCTGCACAGTGAAGTGGGTCCCATGGAGGTAGGGCCTCAGCTTCCTTCGGGCCCACACAATAAATATAACATTTTTCTACAGTAGACCACCTGAGCTCTCTGTCCTTAAGCTGGCGACTGATTAATCCAATATGATGTCCCCTGCCTTTCTCATCAAGCTGTTACAGAGCTGCACCTATCCCAGAGTCAGAGAAATCTGTCTGCCCAATAAAAGATTTCTGATAGGAGCGCTGAGAACCGGAGCCTGGCACAAGGAGTCCTTTAAACCCTGAAAGTCCTTCTCCCACTCCTCAGTCCAAGAGACCTTCTTGGGTTCCTTTGGGCAGTCAGGGGGGCAGCTATGTTAGCATAGTCTGCCATGAAATTTCTGTAGTACCCAGTAAGACACAGGAAAGCTCGCACTTGGGTTTGGGTTGTGGGGGTAGACCAGTCTAGCACTGCTTGTATTTTACTGGGAAAAGGCGGTTTTCTACCTCCACCAAACTCATGCCCAAGGTTGACCACATAACTCTGACCAATTTGACACTTGCTAGCATTTATGGGGGCCTTCTGAAGAGCCTGCAACACAATCCCAAGGTGTTTTACTTGTTCCTCCCAAGTGGGGCTGAAGACTGCTATATCATCCAGATATGCAATACAGCATTCATCAAACCCATTTAGAACATGGTTAACCAACCTCTGGAATGTGCAAGGTGCATTCTTCAACCCAAATGGCATTATCCTGAACTGGTAAAGCCCTTCTGGAGTTGAAAATGCAGTCTCCTCCTTGGCTTTTTCTGTCAGGGATATTTTCAAAATACCCTGCAGTGAGTTCAAAGGTGCTCAGGTACTTTGCAGCACCTAGCCTGTCTACCAATGTGTCTGTTATTGGCAGGGGGTGGTATCCAGTGATTTTAACAAATACAAAAAAGAATGAATTTGTAACGAAACCAAAACAACAGCAAAATGCCAATTAAAAACAATATATATGTGGGGGTGGGGTACAGGGTTAAATCTGGTGGGGAGGGGGTTGAGGTGAGGTTTTAAACATGGGGAAATGGGGGGGATTAGGGTAGGGGGGCCAAGCCAAACATAATTTGAGATTCTTTTTGTTGTTTTTGCTTCAGTGAAAATTATTTTTTCTTTTTTTATTTAGTTAAAATCACATAGAACCGTAGGGGGTGAGCATCTGTCTTGGTGGCAGTAATCAGAGCTGTGTAATTCACACAGAACTTTAACACAAAAGGTACCTTCCTTTGGCACCAGAACCACAGGACTGGACCATGGGCTACTGGAGGGTCCAATCACCCCAAGAGCCAACATCTTATTGACCTCAGACTTCATGTGGGACCTAACTTTGTCTGACATCCTCTAGCTCCTACTTTTGGTAGGCACACCATCTCTAGTGTTAATATCATGTTTGCACTACAGTGTCAAACCTGGAGTGAGTGAAAACAAGGGGGAGAATTGCCTCAGCAAAGTTCTCAAAGTTGATTGTGTGTTTTGCATCGTTGCTGCGTTTAAAAACAAGGCCTTTTCGCCCCTCCCTAGGAAAGTTGAATCGGTGTTGCGCATTCTGGTAACTGTTACTGTTATCTGACTCTTTAGGCTCTCCTGGACCCCACCCCGGGGGAGTACCTTTGTACTACCGAGTGTGCCTGTCTGCTACTTACGCGCGTTGCCTACTTTGACCCCCCCCCCCTCCAACCTCCACCCTCTTCCCTCCGCAGCGCATCACATTAGGCTCTCTCCCACCTCTTGATACCTCCTGCCCCCGAAAGGGGTGCAGTTATAATGTTGCGAGTCTCTTGTCTTCTTCACCTGTGTCTTTCCTTTGTTGACTCCGCCCTCCCTCCTCTGCGCATCCTGTACTGTGAGGCACTGGGTTGTGCGTCTTTCACTCTTCTCTTGTGCCCTTCTCCTCCCACCTTCCTCCTTCTGCACCCTCTATGGGGCTCTCCGTTTCTCCCATCTTCTCTAACTGCTACTCTAACTGCTACTCTAACTGCTACTCTAACTGCCACTCTAACTGCCACTCTAACTGCCACTCTAACTGCCACTCTAACTGCCACTCTAACTGCCACTCTAACTGCCACTCTAACTGCCACTCTAACTGCCACTCTAACTGCCACTCTAACTGCCACTCTAACTGCCACTCTAACTGCCACTCTAACTGCCACTCTATCTCCTATCCTCTCCCCTATCCTATCTCTCTCACCAAGTCTGGAAGGAAGAACTTCAAGAGGGACATCCTGGTTGCCAACCCTGCTCTGGCTATCGCTGATACCTACATCAGTGAATCCTCCAGACACTCATCGACATCCTCTTTGTTGTTCCCTCACCAGACCAATGGACCCCTCATATGGTTTCCACTCTCTCTCCTGGTCCTCTCCCATTAATGCTGGTACTCGGTGGGATGGTGGGGTGGCCTTCTACTCCTCCAAGACCATAATTAATGTCTACTTGAATTGCACAATCTTGGTCCAGGGCCCTCAGCCCAATCTCGTCCTTTTTGATAGGAGACTCCTGCGTCTTATCAACTTCGTTCCTTCGCCCGTTATTCCTACCTGCACCTTTCTGGCCCCTCTGCCACCTCCTTTCTCCGGCTCCTATTTGGCACCTTCCTCCTTCGCTCTGGCTACCCTGCCACTACCTGTCATGCCCTCTGCCAACTCTTGGGCACCTCTACCACTTCCCCCGGGTGCACCTCAAGCCTTTACCCCTCCCCGGAAGTCTTTCAAACGTAGCGACCTGCTCCACGTTGCCACTCTCAACTCTCGCTCCGCTGTCAAACACTCCTATGACATCTGCCACCACCTTTAAGAGCTTGACCTGGATGTACTCGCTCTCACTGAGACATGGTTCACGGCAACCTCCTTCACAAGTTTTCACACTCTCCTCCCTGATGACTACAAGATCCTCTATGTGTCCAGAACCAACCGACCTGGAGGGGGAGACACTCATCTTTCCGGAGTGGGTCCCTGCCTCGGTCATTCCTATGCAGGTCTACTCCTACTTTGAATGCCTGGTCTGCAGGCTCTTAATCTCTCCTGACCTCTCTCTAACTGTGGCCACCATTTATAGGCCACCAGGCCAGGCTGCCCTCTCCTCTTCTCTCCTTGCCTCTACCTCAACTTCTCCTCCTCGGAGACCTTAACATTCAACTGGATGCTTCTGGTCCCTCCACAGGGCTCTTCTGCAACTCTCTCCATTCTACCCTCTGGTCCGACACACACTTCCGGATGTTCTCATCTCCTCAGACATCCCTCTCTTACCCGCTCACTACTCCTCTCTTGGACTGAGCACTTTCTTCTTACCTGACACACTCTGTCCCCCTGGCACTGCCACCTACCTTCTCAGTCATTCGAGCCATGAAATGTGTGCCAGTTGACACTTTGCCTCCACCTTCTCTGCGGCTGACTACACCCTGAAACAGCCCTCTATAATCTGCATCTTGCCATTTCCAACACTCCGGACACCCTAGCCATTGTCATTGTCATGAGAATCTGTCTAAAACCTACCTCCAAGTGCAACCCTTGGTATGAATCGACCTCGCCGCCCTGAAACACAAGTCCAGGGTGGCTGAGAGGATGCAAAGGGCTTTGGGTGCATCCTCTGATAAGCTGCTCTGCAGCCTGCTGCAGAGGCAATACAGACTCTCTGTTGTGTCCAAGAACAGAGTTCACATCCAAGCCTGTGTTTCTGCGGCCTCCAACAACACAGCCGAACACGTCAGAATCTGCAAGGAGCTTGCCAATCCTACTGCAGTCTCTACCTCTCCCGTTTCCACCCAGGCCTTCTGTATGGCCCTGGCTTCTCACTTCACTACTAAAACTCAGGCCATCCTGTCCCCGCTCTCCTCTACCTCTCCATCCACTGCTCTCGACCCCTCTCCCTCTACTCCTCCTTTCTCCTCTTTCTCTCTGATAACAACCGACTAGGTCTCTAGACAAGTTCGATCTATGAAAGGGTCGTACACACACAGGTGCTCCCCTGCTCCTCCAGAACTATCAAGGACCACATTGACACCCACGCTCCAGCCTTGGCCGATTTCTGAAATCACTCTTTCACCACTGGCGCTTTCCCCACTCTCCTCAAGCATTGCTGTGTGCACCCACTCCATAAAAAGCCTTTGGCCGAGCCTACCTGTCTGGCTAACTATCACCCGATCTTTATCACTCCTTTCCTTGGCAAATCTCTGGAAAAGCTGGCCATCTCCCAGCTTACTCTCCACACGGACACGGTTGGCTGTCTCCAAGACCACCAGTTTGGCTTCAGAGCAGCCAGAGGCACAGAAACTGCTCTCCTGAACACCTGTGAAGATCTGCTCTCCAATCTCGACAGCAGCACCCCATCTATCTTCATCCTCCTCGAATTTTCCTTTGCTTTCGACAGGGTCAATCACACCATCCTGATAAACAGACTCCATGGAACCTGGGCATCACAGATCAGGCCCTGGAGTGGCTGACCTCTTTCCTCCTGGATCGACCGTCCCAGGTCCAACTTGGGTCCTTTCTCTCCATCAACTCTCTCCCCACATGTGGCGTTTGTTAGGCAAAGTTTGAATGCAGTACCCTCTGGGAACACTACAAGCAACTACGACTACAGGAGTTAGCAAACCAACCTTTCGTATAAGTCTGTACTACACAGTTTTGGTAGCATGTTGAGCAGCCAGGCTCATCTCAAGAGGGGAAATGTGAGCAGTAATGATGTTACAGAGGTCTACAATCACAGGTGTTCAACTAAACTCTTACACTCAAGGTTTCTTGATTAAATATTAATTTATTTATCAATCAGTTATAAAACATTCACTAGAATGAGGCAATTATATATAACACACAAATATACTTCAATACTGTACACTAAGTTTCTGAATCAGATAGGACCCTTTTGGGGATGGCACACAGACAGCCTACAATCACAGGCAACTTTAGTAACAAGGCGGCTGGGGATATGCATATCTTACTATTGGCATTCAGAATACTTTTTAAAGAGTAAAAGGCAAAGAATATTAGAACATGAAAGGTTACAATTATTCTTAGACAGTGCACATATTTTGAGTTCACCAGAAGATTCAATTCAATTCAATAGGCTAGGCCAAAGTCATTGGGCTAAAGCCTTGTATAGGATAAAGCAGTTCTGTTAAGTAAACGGAAAAGTCTTTGCCAAAGTTCTCAGAAGTAGTTTGTAGCAAGAAGAATCATATGTTGGGTCACAAGTGGATTAGGCCTGCGAGTTGCAAAAGTTTCAAGCACTTCAACCGCGAGAGGTAAGTACTCTCAGTCTGGTTTTACAGTACCTTACAAATGAAGAAAGAGGCAGCTGATGACTTCTGTTCCTGGCAGTTCCTACAGATCTCGCTGTTCCTGGACCTGAGTCGTGGGGACAAGAGGGAGGATGTCGGGGGACTCCTGCACTGCACTGGGACAGTCAAAAGCTTGCAACTGCCAAACTTCGATTCCGGTGACTGTAAGTAAAGCACACAAACTGGTGTCTCTCCCTGGTTCGACGGTTTCCTGAAGCACTCTGAGGAAATTCAACCAGCTCCGAGATAAGCATCCAGGTGGCTTACTGGTGAGTTGATTGGTCCCACCAACTCAAAGGGAGAAGTCGCCCTTGCAGGGGTTTCTCTGTCGATGCAAACTTGGCGATTCGGACCTGCAGCAGGGCTTCACCGGGCAAACCAACAGTCCAGGAGTTGGTCCAGGAGTTGCAGCAGCCGTCCTCTTCAAGCTCTTTTTCGGTTCCTTTGTTCCAGTGGTCGACTCTGCCTTCCATGCCAAGAGACTCGCCTTTTATTCAGTTCTCTCCCATTCATTCCAGCCTAGCTGCGACTCACCCAGCAGGGTGGCTGTACTTGCCGGACAGTTAGCCAGCCAATCAAGAGAGTGTATTTGGGTCTCCTAGGAGACTAAGCACAGGGAGTTTCTGGCACCTCCCTCACTTGCTGCCCACCACAGACAGACAGGCGCCAGAGGCGGTCTTCACTCCTGAAGCCCGCCAAAGGCGAATGGACAAAGAGACCAAACCTGGTTTGGCGCGCAGAGAAAAACTCTAGAAGGACTGTTCCAAAAAGAAATGGCGAAAAAAGAAGCCCAGGACATGTTTTAACAAAGGAGGTTCAGACGCCATCTGAAAAACATGGCTCCCGCGATTTAACGCTACCGGAGCTACGAATAGTTTGCGGTCGGGAACAATCATGGTAGTTTGTTGTAAAACCACTGCCACCATCCATTCTAAGAGGAAAGGGTAGCATTTGTGCTACATGAGTATCTAGACACAGGGGATACTAAGTAATCCCTCCAGCACTCTATTGTAAGATACTTTGTGCTGGGTCTAGGAATTTAAAAGACTAGTAAAGTCAATTTCACTTTACTTACTCTGGGAAAAAGTAGTTTATCCCAGAGAAGGTATTTAAAGATTGGGAACGCCTGAAAGGCTTCCCTGTGTCCCTGCACTGAGGGTGCTTTGTGACACAATCGTAAAAGATGATGCCTATGGAGTTGGTTAGACTCCATAACCATAGAAAACAGCAGGTAAAACATCAAAATACATGAGAGAGTGGGAAAAAGTGTCACACTCTCTCCAGGTAAAAAAAATCAAGTCCTCAAAATCCAGCAAAGTTGCTGGGGGTCTCTAAGGTGAAGGGAATTAGCACATTTTTGAGAATTCTCCATAACAGGACTTCAACCTCTCACCTTGGCTCTTCAATTTCTATGTGGCCCTGCTGGCCCACCTTATCTCAATTTTCTGCTCTAACATTCGGTGTTATGTGGATGACATGCAGCTCTTTCTGGCTCCCTACAGCCTCCTCTCCTCTCTTGCACATTCCAGACTGTCTATCCGCGATTCAGGACTAGTGTGCCTCAAAAGATCTCTTCCTTAATGAGACAGCTGAGGGGCCAAATTGACATCCTCAGAGGAGCCATCTGAAGGACTGCCTTGGAACATGTCAGGGAGGCGTTCAGATTCATCTTCCAATCTGTCAGATGCCAAGAGAAGAGCAGCCATTTCCACCCTAGGGAAGAATGCCTTCAGCCTATTTACATGGGACACTTTTGGGGCTTGGCCAGGCCTTCCAAGTAGTTCACCTCAACAAGTTGCTCCACAAATTGTAAGGGGCTGACCACTTATCCTGTAGGGCCGTAGGCCTTACGGGGTTCATGATCAAGACTTCTTGGCAAGGGGGAAAGTGTACAAGTGAAGCCTTCTGGTGACACAAATATTTGACCAATGCCTGACCAGCCATCAACTCATCACTGGCCTGAGCCATCAGTAAGGCCATTCTCTTTCTCAATCCCAGCACACAGTCCTCTACATTTGTAGTGACAGGAGGAGTGGGGAGCACCCAACCTTCCTTAACTATAGCTAGAGGTCCCCTGACAGGGCAACCAAAGAGAAGTTCAAAAGGGACTAAAACCAACCCCTTGCTGAGGGACCTCTCTGTAGGCAAGGAGTAAGCAGTGTAAAAGGAGAACCCACTTGCTCCAAGCATGTGTTTGAGAGTTCTGTTAAATCTCTCAACTAAGCCATTTGTTTGTGGATGATAAGCTGATGAAAACTTACAGGAGACCCCATACTTCTTCCACATGGCTTGTATGTACTTGCACAAGAAGTTGCTGCCTCTGTCAGACACAACTACTTTAAGGAAGCCAACCCTAATGAATATGCCAAATAAAGCCTTAGCAACTGACCTGGCAGTTACTGTCTTCAGTGGGATAGCTTCAGGGTATCTGGTGGCATGGTCAACGAACACCAGAATAAACCTGCTGCCACAGGATATTGGAGGGTCAAGGGGACTAGCAATATCAATCCCTACCCTCTCAAATGATAAACCCGCCACATGCAGTGGTAACAACAGAG
This sequence comes from Ambystoma mexicanum, assembly GCF_040938575.1. Classification (NCBI taxonomy): domain Eukaryota; kingdom Metazoa; phylum Chordata; class Amphibia; order Caudata; family Ambystomatidae; genus Ambystoma; species Ambystoma mexicanum. Next base: position 1,122,555,331 of record NC_090921.1, read on the forward strand.
CCTGAATTGTTGTACCACTTTTACAAGAGATTTGTCAAGTAGCACAACTCCTGCAGTGACCTTCTACCTTGACCCCCATCTAGGCCAGTAGAAGTGCATGGACAACCTCTCCTTAGTCTTCTTGATAGCAAGATGACATGCAAGGGGGACCTCATGTGCCAACTGCAGGAGGAATGGTCTCACTTGAAGGGGGGGGCACCAACCTCCTATGGTCTGCTTTAGTGGACACTGTGGGCTCATTATATAGTATCCCACCTTCCCAATACATTCCGTGTTTCCCAGGAGGTTCACCATCAAGCTGGGAACAGGCCTGTCTCCTAAGGCCTCCCAAAGATGGGCACTCACATTGGCCCTTACTGAATTCTTCCCTTCTAGGATTACCTTCTGCAAGTAAACTATGCAACTCAGGATGGTCATGGGTGTCAAATACTTCAGGCAGCTCCTCTTCCTAGTCAGGTTCAGGAGCTTGGCCAACTGCCTCAGTGGTAGAGGAGTTGGGGGGGGGATATTCTTTCCCTCTCTTTTGCTTTTTTACTCCTTTAGCCTTGGGTTTTTCCTTTGGCTCAGCCTTGGACTTGGCCAAGGCAGCCTTTGTTTGAGACTTCGTGAATGGTCTCTCTACTGTATCAGCCACAAGACCAGAGTCTCCGAGATCCTTTCCCAGCATTACTCTCCCAGTTACTTGCTTCTGAACACCTACAGGTATCCCTTCATATTGAACCATTCAAAGCTAGATTTACAGGCATAACTGGAAACCTGCAAGGGGGACCATCAGCCAACTTAGTGGGCATCAGAGGGGCTCTGGCCACCTCCTCTGAGTTTACCAAAGTGGAATCCACTGCAGGTCTTCTGGCCTCAGTGTGCCTGATGGCAGAGGTTTCTACACCATCCTTTAAATAATGCTTGTTTTTTTCAGGGATCGAGGCCTATGCCTCAGACACGCTAGGTTCCCAGGATTCCAAGGACACTAAGACTACTTCTGATCTTATCCCAGAGTGGAAGGAGTCAGAAGAGAAGGATGCCCCTACAAGTATTTCTACCTCCTCATGGTGCAAGGCTAGATTCACAGAGTGGACGTCCAAGGTGTTGACCTTACATCTGGGGTACCCCTTCACATAGTAGTTTGCTCCACAAGCCACACAAGATCAACTGGGTTTTGGGACATAGGTTGGCTTAGCATAACCAGAGTTGTCCTTGGGATGAATAGTGACACTACCCTGTACATGGTCATGTGACTTACCCTTTTTAAACCATTTATGGCCCTGTTGGGATCAAACCTTTTCAGTGCAACCACCCTCCTCTTTCTGCTTCCTCCCCTCTTACTGCTTACCAGAAGCAGGATTGTCCATATGGGACACCCATAAATCAGCTGCAGTGGCTAACTTCTTTGGATCCATCTCCTTGGAGTCAGCCAGATGCTGCTTAGGATCACGGGAACATGAGGCAAAAATATGTTCCTGCATGACCAAACTAATTATGCCTTCAAAAAGTGGCAACCTTATCACCTTCCACCCAACCAGTCAAGTTCTTTAAAGATTCAGTTACATATGTGACCCAAGTACTACCTTCTCGTTTTGTGTAATCCCTGAATCTATTCAAGTATTGTGCAGGAGTCTTCCCAAACTTTAAGATCAGGGTAGATGTTAAATTGGTAGCATATACTGTTTTAGATGTGTCTTTCAATTTATATTGTGTCTTTGGGTGTATTTTGTGTTTGACTATGTTTCAACGCCTGTTTTGATGAAGGCGAATGCAAAACATGGTCAGTTGCTGTTTTATGCAAAGCATTTGGAACGCTCGGCATCTTTTTATCTTTAGAGCCATGCGCTAAATGCAGAGCTGTAAGCGCAGCAGACTTTGGACACGTCGAGCTACAAGACCCCGAAGTACCCTCTGCGGCTGTGTGGCACTTTCAACAGAATTGTCCCCAAAGCAGAGTGTGGGACCTGCCCTACGGGGCTGGCGATTGGCACGCAGAAGTCCATCGACTCCTCTTCCATGTCTTCAGCATCCAAAAAGGTGCTGTTGCTACCTTCATCTAACTCCTCCGTTTCATAAGCGCTGGTAGGGAATCAGACACGCCTGCATGGCGTAGGCCATCCACCACTTAATGCATCTCTCTAAGCGTTTTAAGCTGAAAGACTTTACACACTGCGCAGCGCTTCACTGAATGATCCCGAGAAGACTGGTTACACAAGATATGTGGGTCTTTCCACGGAAATTCACGATTGCATGAAGGGCAGAACTTAAAGGGCGTTCTTTCCATATTTACTTAATAAAGGAAACCAGGCAGTAGCAAGAAAAGGGAAAAGTGAGAAGAGTCCTTCTTTAAAGAGAATTGAAAAATTGTCAAACCCTACTGCAAGGGCTGAAGCCTGGTGTAGGTCGAAGCCAGAGGAGAGTATAGTCTTCAGTCATCAGTCACTTGAACGTTTGTTGATGAAAACCGCTCATTGGGACAGGCATCTAAGATGCATCCGTTGAAAGACGAATCAATAAAAATTTATAAAATATAATTAAAAAAAATCTAAAAGTAGCTAGAACTACGAAATCTGCATAAGTGAGACCGACCACAATAGCGGAGCAAAACAATCCAAGGACCTTGACGCGTGAAGGATCATGGGTACAGTACACATCACACTAAGGATAGTATTACAAAACACACCCTTTCAATGTCCCTTTTCAATCTTCGAAAACCAGTCATGCAATACTCTGCACCTACCACTAGATGTCAGCCTATGCAAAGCATGTGATTCTAAGCAGATCCACAAGCGTCAGATATACATGCATATCTTTATATATCAAGCTGAATGTACATATGAGTGTATGTTTGTCCTGCTACACAAATCCACACCGTTGAAACCACATCTACCAAATTTGGCATGGATTCCTCTTTTGTCTGGGGCAAGATTGTAGTCTATGCTTGGATGCAAAGAATTCACTCCGTAGACACCGTCATTTACTGAGGCTCACCCTGTTTCACTACAGTAGGTACTAGGAGGCACAATTGGAAAGGTGTCTGAAGCAAAATGTTCGATGTGTTGATTATTCCTTTGAGATGTATTACTACTGTATACAGTTTGAAAGTGTTTATCAAAGCATTTTTAAAGGGAATTTAAAAAAAAAGAATTTAAATTTGTTTTCATCACAGTACTCCAAACATGGGAAATGGCAAGGTTACAGTTTACTTGAGTTCATTCACAAGAAGAGAGCAATCTTTCTTGGACATTTTCTTAAATGTGCTGAAGCCATTCAGTGACTATAAAATGCAGCACAAAAAACAAACCACTTGGAAATGCTGCATCTGATGCAAAGCGAAAATCAAGAGCTTCAGAAACACAACAAACAGCAGCACAGCTTGCCAACCAGAGGACAAGAGCAACATCCTACAGGGCACGAGACACCACTCGATCAGGACACGGGCAACACCGGGTACTATAGCTAGTATACACTATTCCATAAGACTCAAGGTAATAAGGAGGTGCACGTTTCAGTTAACTGCAGACACAGGTTAGTTAAAGCAAGATCTTGGAGTCCAATAATTCACGTCGACTCAAAAAGACCAGAATCTGTAGGGGGAATATTTGTGCAAGGAACAACCAAATATAACATTGTAACAATCCTAACTAAGAGAGGACGAGGACATGCACACCATCATCATAACTGTAAATGCCAACCAGAGCTCCAGTAGAAATAAAACTAAAATCAGGAGACCAAGGAATGGGAGGTTTCAGCTAGCCCCATGACTAAGCATGCATCACAATGGGAAAACGTTTCTAGAGCCGCAAACAGTCCCAAGACAACTTCATCAATGCAAAATAACCTCCCTACGAGGTCATAATTTATTTAATGAAACTTGTACAAAATAAAATATATGGGAAGAAGGTTGAAACATCAGTATTATAATTATACTACGGTACATCTGCATAGAAAAAACACATATGCAACATACCCATAACAAAAAATACCAACCTTTAAAAAAAGAATAATATAAACATACACATAACAGTCTAAAGACACAAAAAAACACAACATTTCATGTATTTGAAATAGTCCAATCTCTAAAATGTCCAATTTGTTCAAGTCACAACATTGGCAGAGTTGTGGGCCCTCCAGTACACAAGAAGATCTCTCTTAACCAGGGCCATTGATTCCCCAAGTGCCTTCATATGTGTGGCACAGGCCCATCATCGGCTTTGAAGCCATTTAGTTGGCCATTGGCCATTCATTGAAGCTGTGCAAAACTAGAACATTTACTGAAGCACCTGGATTGGCACCACTCTCAAAACTTAACACACTGCTCGTGTAGGATAATGTACATGCATGCTGCACGTCCTCAGCGATCATGGGGAGACCACACTAACAATTGGTCCAGTCGGCAGGACTTTCTAGTCTAGGTTTCCTCACAGGGGAACAAGTGTGTAACACCCATAACTACTTGGGAAGGAGGGAACGCTCTGCTACTCAGCGTTTGTGACATCATTTAGACTCTGGCACAGAGCTCCAAAGCCAATAAGAAGCTCTCCCGAAACTAATGCAGTTTATCCTTCCCTCACGGTTACTTCACCAGCGGCCCAAAGTGCAGATTAAGGACACAGGCCATTTGACAAGGGCAGGTAGCACATATTCTGGGAAACAGTCTATGGGGCCCAGTGCGGTGAATGCAGCAAGCACCCGCTAATCCCCACATAGCACCGTTTATCTGGGCCAGAGACGAGGTTAACAAGAGGGGAGGTAGAAGTAGATTTACTGTGGTAGAAAGGCTTGGCAAGAACACATCACACCTGGCAGGAACAGTTAGGTAAACGCATTAGCGAGGCATCTGCCGGTCAGGAAGACAGTACATGCGACAGATGCAACATGGTCAGGCACAGACATAACACACGCCAGTTCATGGTTAGACTCCTCACTAATGTTATGTAGTGATTGAGGTCCAAGCACTCAGGAGACAGCTGTACAATTGTAAAGGAGGCACTTTTATCCTTATAAGTTACAGTAGCCACAGGAATCAGCATTCATCTCAGCAGGCAAGTAGTAGTATCACCACCAGAATACTCAGATCGCTGCTGGCACGGATGCGGTCAACTGGGGGAACTTCATATATATGTGGTGGCAATGTCCCAAAATACATACATACTGGCAAGAAATTAAATCTAAGATCAAAGATATCACCGGGGTCTCTCTCCCAAAATGCCTGTGCACCGTGTTACTAGGGGATGTACCCAAGGATGGCACATACCCCGTATCATGCCCTAGAGCGGAGCTCACAGCAAAGCGGCTTCTGTCCACACAGATGACCCCGTGCACGCTTCTGGAAAACCAACGAGGGACGAATCTTGTCCTACTGGTGGGTTAAGATTTGGGAAATCGTAGCTATAGAAAAAAAACTGACGGCACGTATGACGGGGACCGTGACACGATTCTCACACATTTGGGCCCCTTTTTTCGAGTTCGTCCAGGAAAAGGAACATCTGTTTTTCAGGCCACAAATATTGAAAACACCTGTTACAAGATTAGCGATCTGCACAACAAAAACAAAAAAGACACTCAGGACAGAGGTGCACGTTGCAGAGGAAGGCAGACCTGAGACATCGAGGAGGAGGCAGTAAGCAGGCCATGACAACCAATGGAACCAACCCTTATAATATTTATTATGCTCATATACTTGTTAATTTGATTTATAATTTAATTTGGGGGGTGGATATGAAAATAAGAAACAGAACAAAATGTCAATGCTCTTACTGTAAGCAATTGTCGATGTTGACTAAACGCCATGTTCATTGAGATTTCAATAAAAACACTATTGGGGAAAAAAATACATTGCTTGAGGGATCCTGTTACAGGGGGCTTTGGAATGGCTTTATGATTAGATCAAGAGTTGGCTATTACAGCAACTGCTAATGACAGGAAATAGGTTCGTTCCTGACCATACTGTAAATGCTTTATCATAGGTTAGAGCAAAATATTGGTTTGGTAATTGTATTAAGGTTGATAAAATGGGAATAAGCTTCAGATCACAGCTGTAATAACATAATTCACTTCTCCCCATATATGACAGAAACAGACTTGGGTGATTGATTATGATATAAAAATTTAGCAGCAAGCAATCTCGATTAGCAATTCATTGAGAATAATTAGAAAGGTATATTGGACTACATTTAGGCGGAGATATGAGCAGGTAGGTATCTCCTTCATAACCACCATGAATAATTAAGGATATTCTTTGTGTAAAACCAAATGTATTAGCAGTTACTTGCAGTGTTAGCTTTGCAGTCTGATAACAAGGCATGTATGCACCCACAGCAAGTCCTGGACACCCCTGGGAGGAATCATGGAATTAGAAACTTTACTGATTTCTACTGGAATTGCAGGGGAATTACCCGATGATTGCCGCAATCATGGTAAACCAAATCATATGCGCATATAGAGAAAAGAGAATGGAGTATTTTTGATTCTATATTGGGGGAAGTAAGTGATTACTATTCATTTGAATGAAGGTTTTTGTTATGAAGAAAAAGTTGGATATTGAAATTATGAAAGCATGCAACTTCACAATATGTTAATGCTCTAAATACCTAAAGACAATTGACTAATAGATCATAAATGGTGAAACTAATGGCTGATTGTACAATTATGGAATGGGTAGTGGGAAAAGAATATCATTTTTCTGTATTTCCCCATCTCTCAGAAATACCCTTATTATGCAAGTAGACATTTTTAGAGAGCCAAATGACTGATTGCTGTTTGTCACTGCTTCTTAAGGTAGATTGCACACCACATGAATGTTGTCAACATCCCAGAGGAGGCTCGGGATAGGATAAAAAAAAATATGTGCAGAACAAACAAATATCGGTTGGGTAGTTGGAAGTTTTCATGAGGACAGTCTTGGAGAGTCCAAGTGGTAAAGGAGTTAGGAGAGTCCTGGCATGATAATTACAAGAACAAAGGATTACTATACATATGAATGTATAGAAGTGGCAGCAAATTCTTCTTTTACATATTTTTTCTTCAATTAAACTGTCGGAAAACAAATGGGAGGGTGATTTTGGAGCGTTAGAATATTCATTTTGATTTAACCCACAATGTTAAAAGTGCATGCAGGGCAAGAATATGGAAATAAATGCAATTTCATTTTACATTGTTTATATCTTTTTAAATGGAAACATTAGAAATGCATGTTTTTATTTTTTACATACATCCAACATATCATGGGAGATCTTCATGGTGGTAATTTGTACAATGGTTCTGTAATAGAAATTATAATTAGTTTTCTATTACCCTTAGGGAATAAACAACATATTTCACAACAGATTGGTCCTGCCAAAGCCAAATATGCATCCGCTAAAGATTAAAAAGACATTGGGCATCATTATGGCTCTGGCGGTAACCCTTCCAATGCTGCCTGCAGGCTGCCACTGGACCCGTAATTTAATTGTTTACCTGACTAGTCTCTCTTCCCCCCTACACCTACCAGAGTCAATTATTAATTGAATAATTTTTGTATTGATCCGTGTGACTCCTTTCCCTGTTTTCTTAGATATATTGTTCCCCTGGTCCACGGTTTAGGGGACACCCATCCCTTTGCTTTTTTTTTTTTAACCGGCACCTGGCTTCCCGGTGCCACCTGTTGATCACGAGTCCAGCAGCCCGGGAAGTCAGGCGCCGGTAAATTGTAAGTCCCCATTCGCATAGAGTCCCACCGGATTCTATGGGGGTGGGGACACGGAAGCACCGGCACCGTTGCCAACAGTGCTGGTGCTTCCTTGACCGGTCTGCCTACCTTGGCCACTGCGCCCAGCAGGGTTAGACCTGTTGGGCACAGCGGCGACTGAAGGCAGACTGAGTTTGCTGACCCGGAAACAAGGGTGCCGGTGAGCTTACTGGCACCCTTGTTTCAGGACCGGCAAACTTCTAATGAGGCCCATTAACTAAAGAAGGACAATCATAGCTGCAAACAACCAAATGGCAAAAGGCTATGGTTTATAAAAAGGTGAAGGAATCCATCATGTTAAAGCAAAAGAATATTTAGAGTTATTCCTACCTTCTGGTTTTGAAAGTTTCAGATGTGGGGAATCCAATCTCAGTGGACTGTGAAGCATCAAATCTGTATCGCCCTCACTATCAGGGTAACCTCGATCCTTCTTCTTTTTCTCAGACTTTGTCTAAGAAAAAACGTGATTAAAATGGCAGCAATTAATGTTTAAATGCCAAGTAAAGTAGAATATACTGTACAAACATCTCACTAGGTAGCTGTAAAGCATCTAATTTAGAAGCTAACTGTGCGAACTGTGAACGAGATATTTAAATCAGGCTTTCCCCAATCTTCTCTCTTTTCACATGGTGTAGTGCATACGTTTCGAATATAGGTCTTTCTTTCAGCTCTTTTGCCACTAACTACATATGCCCCAGCCATACTTTGGCATGGCAGCCAATGAGTGACAGGTGGGAAATCCATACCAGCCCTGCAGATGAGCAGTCTACAGGCCACTTCTACTCGATAGAAATAATTCTATTAGGGTGTTTTTCCCCACAGACCTCTGATGGATGTGTGTAGGAATACAGGGTGTCCAGCAAAGACAGTCCAAACTCTTTACTGGTAGCGTGGCAGAACAGTGTTGGCTTTGCTTGGAGGAGGGCAGACAGCTGGTAGGGAAGTACAAAAAGGTTCCCTAGATTACACAGCAACAACACTAGGCAGTCATACTGAAACAACGCACAAGTACACACACACACACACACACACACACTTACATATGTATAGAGAATCCGCACAGGAACATCTGCTACATATTTAACACCTACAGTGAGTGAGGTGGTTAAAAACAGATCTTAAAAATCCCTGATGGTGGCCACTGAAAGCACAATAGAATCAAGTCTCGGATGTAGCCCTGTATGGTGCCAGTGTACTCGAGAAACAGGTGGAACCCAAAAGAACAAAAATAGTTTTTGTAGCACCATTGTTTTGTAAGGAAAGGTGTGAGCAGCAGTCATTTATTACATCAAAGTATCTAATAAATCAAATGACTTGCTAAAATTAATATCCAGTGATAACGTGCGAGGAAATAGCTGCCAGGTGGTGACATTTCCCTCGGATTACTTCCCTTAAAAAAATCAAACACTTTCCCCAAATATTCTAGAATTCGAGGCAATATATAAAAAGTAGCTTAACTACCCGGCTTTGCCGGGGATTTCAAATCTCAGATTTTTATAACTCTGATCGGTAAGTCTCACTTCAGTTTCTTCAGCAGTTTCATTGCTTCATTCTTTAGCAGCACAAATTCTCAGATCAGTAAGTGTGGCTTGAGTTTGTTTAGCAGTTTCATTCTTTCGTTGTTCAGCAGCACCAAATTCTCTTCGCAGCAAGTCGTGTTTCTGTTTCTTCAGCAGTTACGTTGCTTTGTTTTTTAGCAGCATGAATTCTCTGATTAGTAAATCTTACTTCAGGTTTTTCAGAACTTTCATTGTTCTGTCTCAAAGAATGTTGAATTTAATCAGCTTCATGGTCTTGAGATCTTCCTTCTTCAGAATGTTGATCATCTTTCAGCTTTGATGTGCGATGATTAGCACTTTCTACAAATGACCAGTAGATGGCGGTGTAACCCCACAAAACGTTGTGCCAAAAAAACAAAAATATTAATTATCTCGGGAACGGGATGACCTATTGAGCCAGAAATAGTAGCATTAATTTGGCAATGAAATACAAATATTCCATGCAAAATGACACCAGACCTCACCGTTCATGAGTATTTGGGGAAAGGATTTTAGGGGCCAGAAAGAAAAAAAGAAAAAAAGAAAAAAAAAGTCACCTACCCGGCGACTTTTTCCCCAGCTACATTATCACAGGGAACCCTAACAATCTAGTCTTTGGTGTGGTACTCCAGAGACCCAAGTGGGAGCCCATGACCAATATCGAAGTACAGTTAAGCCCTTTTTGAGTTCATACATGTGTAAATGTTTTCGCCAAAGAAAAAACAAAAAGGGACAATGTCCACAGGAACCCATGGTGATAGGATAAAGCTTCAATCTTGAGACCCTGCCAGACAGAGAAGGATGGATGCAGAGAAGGATTTCGAAGAAAGAAAGTCAAATGATATGCGGTAGAGGGTATGTGCAAATCACCACTACAAGACTTCAGGGAATATATCAGGACCCCAGGGATTAACATTCAGAGTTCCAGTTACTGCGAATTTGGCTAGTAATGGTGGAAGAACTCAGTAAGCATGGTGGGTGCTTTACAGGTTCAGAGAAGCTAGTGTACTAAGGGACTTGAACTCTGGCCCAGTGACAACTCAAACAACTTAAAGGAGGAATAACCCAGGCATAAGCAGCAGCATCTACAGCACCAGGAAGACTGAGAAACCTGGCCAAGGTTTCAGGATCAGTCCCACAACAGGAGCAATGGCTGAAGGTGACCCAAGATGGCCCAAGATGGAGCTAAGGCGGAGTAGGAACAAGTTACTTACCTGTAACTGTTGTTCTCCAGCATGGGGTCTGCCATGGATTCACATGCTCATGAATATTCCCCATCGTCAGGCTGGGAATCCTCGGTAAAGAAAAAATCAGTATCAGTTTTGTTTCTGATCTGTCTTTCTTAGTAGTAACCAATCACTGATCTCTGGGTCATACTGTCCCCAGCCAATGACTTCCCTCTCCCTAAGCCCCTCCCCTGGCAGCCATCCTCAGATTTGGTAGCATGTACAGTTGCATTATAACCAAGTGAAGAGCCGCAGAGGGGAAGGGGGGAGGGTTCGCATGTGAATCCATGCCAGACCCATGCTGGAGAACAACAGTTACAGGTAAGTAACTTGTTCCTTCTCCAGCATGGGGTCTGGCATGGATTCACATGCTCATGAATATAAGAATACATAGCAGTACACACATGCACAACCACGGGAGGTGGCAAAGGCTCAACATTAAGCATTACATAAACTCAATATTAAGCAACCCTTACCTCCTCACCAGGCCCACCTTCAGGCGAACAGGTTGCGCAGTACTGCTTGGCCAACTCTGGACTCCTCCCTGGAATCCCGGTCGACGCAGTAGAATCTCGTGAAGGTGTGCGTTGACCTCCATGTAGCAGCCCTGCAGATGTCCAGCAGGCACACACCAGATAGGAACGCCGTGGTAGCAGCGATCGCTCAGGTCGAATGGGCTCTCGGACGGCCGGGCAACGGCCGGTTTGCCAACCGGTGACAGTGTATGATGCACCCGGAGAGCCATCTGGAAATGGAAGCCTTCGAGAGAGCCTTCCCTTGGTTCACAGGTCCAGAGTTCACAAACAGCTGTGACGTCTTCCGAAAACTATTTGTGCGGTCCACGTAGAACTTCAGCGCTCTAGCCACATCCAGCGAGTGCAAAGTCCTCTCGGCCCGCGACAAAGGCGACGGGAAGAAAACTGGTAACACCAAGGGCTTGTTGAGATGGAAGTCCGACGGCACCTTGGGCATGAAGGAGGGGTGCGTCCTCAGCACTACTCTTGTGTCGTGAAAAGTCAAGTATGGAGGCTTGCGGGATAGGGCATGGATCTCTCCCACACGCCGTGCGGAGGTGATGGCCACAAGAAATGCTGTTTTCCAGGACAGGAACTTCAACGGTGCCGAATTGGCGGAAACCGGTGTCAACAATGCCCGTGGCCACCGTTATGGCGTGGTCCGACGCCACCTCAACCTCCTGCAGGATCGCCAGGGCCTCTGCTCTCTTGTCCTCCGGGAGGAAATCCAACAGGGGGGCGATCTTGTACCACAACTCCCTGTCGTAGCGGGCCACGATCGCTAGGGCGTTGGCCATCTTAATCATCGTCACCGCAGACGAGATGACTCGTCCCATGGCATCTAGTTTCTTTCCCTCGCCGTCCGGCGGGGAAGTAGAAGTCGATGCCCCCCCCCGCTTTCTTCTTGGCCGCTGCCGAGACGACCGAATCCGGGGTCGGTTGTGCTCTAAAAAGGCACAAAGGGGCGGCGTCGGGGACCCAGTACTTTTTCTCGTACCGGTCCCTCTTGGCAGGCGTCGTGGACGGGTTCTTCAGGAGAGCAAGTCTCTCGTCCCATAAGTCCTCCAGAAACGGCAGAGCGAGGACCGTCTTCCTCTTGGTCTTGCGCCGTTGGTAGAGAAAGCCTTCCTTCTTCTCTTCGGGGCAGAGCTGGAAAAGCCCGGACGCCCTGGCAATCATGGCGTGAAACGAGCCAATTTCGTGGGGCGGGGATGCTCAAGGAATTGGCGACGGGAGGTCAGTCCCGTCGTCACCACCGTCGTCATCTGTCCCCGTCATGGCCGTATCTGTTCCCGTGTTCTCCCTTGGGATCGGGGAAGGAGACAAAGGCTGAGAGGGCCGTGAGGGCTGAAAAGGCGGGGTTGGATGAATCCTCCTCTTGTTTGTTTGTTCTGTCGGGGGTAGGGGCAATCTCATCCTTATCTCTGTGCATAAGGCTTGGATTGCTGTCAAAATGGATGCCGAGTTGTCCTGTGGCTCGGGCTGTGACAGTTGCTCCTCCTCCACGGGAGCCTCGTCGTCGCCACCCTCGCTCTCCTCGTCCCCCTCGTCAGGATCTCTCCCGTGGGAACGGGCCTCTTCCAAATTCTTGTTGAGTCCCTCTTCGACTTCGACCAGCTCCTCCTCGGAGGTTGTGTCCGTGTCCGTAATGGCCACCGGCCCCCCCCTCTTTTTCCACCGGGGTCCTCATGGGGGTCTTCTCAATGGGCTTAAAAGAGGATTCCCTCCGCGGAGGCATGGAAACTCTGGGCCCCGAGGTCACCTCCACTGGGGTAGCCTCCACAGGATTCGCCATGGCCGCAGCGACTCCTTCACCTTAGGGGGAGGGTCACCGCCTCGCTCCCCTTCGGCCGGTTCCTTCGAGATCGACCAGGGCCTCTCCAGAAGCTTAGCCGAGTTCTCTGCCTTTCTCTTCCCCGAGCCAGAGCGTTGGCTCGTGGTCGATGGCAGCCGAGGAGCCCGACCGTTCGGCGCTCCCGGTGCCCACGGACTCGCGGTGCTTTGCCTTCTGTTGGGCCCCCGTCGCCGGGGGAACCCTCACTGGACTTAGAAGACCGCTCGGACTTCTTCTTTCCAGCCAGTTGCCGAGACGGGTCCGACGATCCCTCATGGTCCGTTCCGACATGTTCCTGCAAAACGCACAGTCCTTCTCCACGTGCGTTTTGTCTTCGTGAAGGCAGTAGAAGCATTTCGAGTGCTCGTCCTCCTTGAACAGATTCTGTAGCTTGCATCCAGGGCAGTTCCTGAACGGCTTGCCCGGTGTCGAGCTCCCTTTCTCCTGGGCCAGGTCCACGAGGTAGACTTCAGAAACTTCTGAAATCCTCCAAGAAGCGTAGCTCAACGAAAACTTCACCCTTGTGGGGCGTAGAAAATTCCGAAACGGGTCAGCGTTGAACGGAAGTAGAACCGGTGGAGCTCGAGGCTCGATTTAACCGAAAAATTTGATAAATCTCTTTGGAAAGCACGAAACGCAGAAAAAAGCTCGAGAGCTATAGCACAAGGACTCCCAACACTTGAACGTGTGGTAAAAATCTGAGGATGGCTGCCAGGGGAGGGGCTTAGGGAGAGGGCAGTCATTGGCTGGGGACAGTATGACCCAGAGATCAGTGATTGGTTACTTCTAAGAAAGACAGATCAGAAACGAAACTGATACTGATTTTTTCTTTACCGAGGATTCCCAGCCTGACGACAGGGAATATTCATGAGCATGTGAATCCATGGCAGACCCCATGCTGGAGAAGCAGTGAACCACCACTCATCCAGGCCAGGTTGACTCCCCACCTCATTCTAGCTAGCTATGTGGACTGGGAAGAATCTAAGAAATCGAAAGGTTTGACAATATCAAGGACCTAACCCTTTCAAGGTTGAATGGGGAACGCTTTCAACTTGGGGCAGTAGTGGGATGAGGGAATTGGGAGAGCCCCGGTCTCCGTTCCCCTGAATGTGCCTTACTGCATGTGAGAAGAACACCTCTTCTCATCCCATTCCTGCAATACATTATGGTGGCCAGAGTTTTCTCTCCACTGTTGCAGAACTCCCAAGACCAGAAACCCTTGCAACGGAAGATTGAAAATGCAACCCACCGGTAAGAGGTGCAGTGGCAATCACAGAGCAGACAGCACGTTGCTTGCTACGGACTGGCCATCTATACACTTCTGCTAGGTAAACCGCTAAGTCTGACATGGATATTGACCGTACCAGCCCGCCATTGCAAAACATCAGCAGACCCGCGTTCAGAAAGGGGGCAGCACTTCCAAGGTGCTTCATGTCTTTACACAGTGTGTAACCCGACCCCTGGTGGGGAACAATGTGGAGATTGGGCGGGGTACCAGATGAGCCAGTGAACCAATGGAATGGGGAGCAGGATAAAAAGGGACGAACAGAAGGGAAAGTGTGCGTTGTTCGGGTGAAGTGAAGGCAGGAGGAGGAGGAGGAAAACCCACACAAAGACCAGGCAGTGGAAAGGACAGTGGTGCGGATTGTGGAGGCTACTAGCAGTAAGAAGTTGGGCTGTACTCCTCTCGCCATTAACAGGGAAAATATCAGTGGCTAAAATTGTTATTGTTCCTAAACTGTTATTCTTGTTGCAGGTGAGCCCCCACTTTTGTGCCAATGTCTTTCTTCAAGAAGCTGGATGGACTGCTTCTTTGGCTGTTCTGAAAGGGTGGTACTCTCGGCATAACAAGTACACAAAACTGCCATATGCACTCAGAGGGCTGGCTGCTCTAGAACTTTTCAACTATTGCTCAGCCCAACCCCAACATGCAGCCTCATGGGGAGGGGTGGTGCTCATCTTAACTTACCAGGGAAAGGATTTGCAATGCCATGCACTGAGACACTTTGCGAGAAGACTAATAGTATAATGGTGATGTTATCAGATCCTTTTAGGACCTTACTTTATGTTTGGGCCACACGGCTCTGCACAGGGTTATGGCCACCGTATTTGCTTTAGACATTCTGGTATGAGTTGACTGCAATTCTGAGGCTCCCCACCTGCATCTGGAAGACTTTCATGGATAAGGTGGGAGTGTACAGCAGGGGGTTCTTTATAGGGATAGCAAATTACTGACTTTTTAGGACTTTCATGCTGAAAAACAAATCCACATAGGCCACTTTCATTCATAAGACCTGCTCGGGTTTCCCTGATGTACCACCTGAACATGCTGTAGCTGTTGCACTTAAAGTGCTAATGAATGGTGGTAGATGGATTCAGGAAGAAGACCAAGCTTTTGGTCCACATGCCAGTGAGGTACATTTGAAAAGCAGATGTGAATGGGGTGGTGACTTGGCAGAGACGTTAGCAGACATTGAGTGGGCGTCTATGTGTCACCACACAAAAGAGGTTTCCATAAATGCATGATTCAAATTGACAATTTACACAGAACCTACATGCCCCCAATGAAAGTACATGGGATCGTACCAGACAAATCCAGGCCCTGTACTAGATGGCCTTATCCTAATGCTGATTTTTTACATATGGTTTGTGAATGTGCTACCACATATGAGTAACGTAGCCAGGTCCTGAAATAACTTTTTGCGGGACAATAGTATCCAAAATCTTACTTTCCGGGTACAGACTATGGGCCTCATTCCACAGTAGGCGGTAAACCATGGTACCATACCGGTACCACCATGGAGGAAAGGGGAATTACCACCCCATTCCAAGTTTGGCCGGGCGGTAATTCCCCCTTCCTCCATGGCCCTTCCCCATTCCCATTTTTGCCCCATAGGGCATAATCCAATAGGGCTCCATGGGAGGTGGGGGGAGATTTGGTGCTTGGAGCTGCAGGTAAATCCAGCCACCGCACCAGCAAACTCAGAGTATGTCGGTCTGCAAACATACTGGTAAATGGAATTACCGGCATATTAATTCCAGACCAGCATACTCGTAATGAGGCGCAATATTTTGGCATCAGCGGGCCATGGACCAGCTGCCACGAGTGTTCACGGACCCGAGGACCTTGATGGGGAGGCATGAATTTTAAGTTAACAATTTTTAATTCACACAACCCCTCGCAAGCCCAATCAAAACAAGCTTGCAAAGCCACTTATGCATCAGAGACAGACCTAGGAAGGATCAACAAATGGAACAACACTGGGTGCTGACGAACATGGCGCAAGACATCTGTTTTCAAGATCACACCTGTGCTTAATGGAACTTCAGCAAGCAGACCCGTCCAGGGCCGAAGGACCAAGGAAACTACAACCAGAGCTATTTATTCTACTTTGGCACTGAGAAAATGGCGCCAAAACCACAAAGAGCCGCTGAAATGAGTGGTATCTATTGCTACAGAGTCCCTCTCGAGAGTGCTGCCCCAAAATCCCGCAAGACGTTCATCACCACGACCAAGGTCGAGGAACAAAGGTCTGCATCGCTGCTGTGGGGTAAACTAGCCCCTGGATGCCAGAAAATAAAAGGCCAGCGCAGAAATGATGGCCAACATAAGGCCTATGGAACACAAGCAAAAAGGAAAGAAAGTGGGCCAAAATATCTGAAGATGCAAAAATGTGTGCAATACCTCTCATGAAGGAAAGGCATGTGGCAAGGATATTTTGACAAAGCCATGAAGAGCTGTGCGGATATTCCATGAAACCACAGTCCACAGTATCTTAAAGAGAATACCGGAATTGTGTGCCCAAGCAGCTGCAGGGAAATGGAGCTTTCTCTTTCATGGATATTAAATAAAATGGTGTAATTTATTTTTTCCCTCTAGACTAATATGCTCAGCAAAATGCCCACCAGACTTGCAAGCCTGGGCATGGTGTTCTCATGTACATGTACCATTCAGAATCAATATGCACATATAGTTGAAACTGTGTGCCATAGATCGAGGTCATTTAAAATTGCAAATTAGGTGAGAGTTTAAAGGCCATTTGCTGCAGGAAAGAGGGACTGTGATTCTCCTAACATGAAACCAAACTCCAGGACCTCCCCTTTGCTGTGCTGAAGACAGGCCTGGGGTGTCATCAATCAGAACTAGGTCTTAAAAATCCAAGCCTAAATACAAGAAATAATATTCTCTTAGATCTGAAACATGGTGTGGACCAGATAAGATTGGGTCTGTTCTGGCAGCACTGGTAACCTCTGTGTCACAATTCCCATAAAATGTGCATTAGCCTAGTCATTAGCCCATGAAGGGGCAGGCTAATCTAAACACAGATCCCTCTGCTGACATTAGGCCTGAAGAGGGGAAATTAAACTTTAAAAACAAAACAAAAAAAAGAAGGTGAGGGTATAAGCAAATGGTGGAACTGCACATTGCTCTTCAATGGGAGAAATGCATTGTATCATGTACATTGGACAGTGTAAATCTCACATGGGTAATTATAGGATTTCATTAAAGGTGAAAGTTAACCCCTTCTAACCATGCAAAAACGATTTTGGTGAGATAAAGACAACTGAAGTTATAAATGAAAATGTGATTTGGGCTTTCTCGTGATTCTCAGAGATGTGAAAGTTATTAAAAGTATGCCAATTATGATTCATATGATTCCCGTAAAATGGCACATTTTTCACTGATATGATTTGAGTAAATGAAGAAAAACTGTATTTCTGCACAGGAATGACATACAGACTTCCGACTAGTCTCATCTGATTTGCATTAAAATGTAGATGTAAAAAAAAGTATTCATACATGCTAGGTTTTAGAGATTATGGGTTCTTGCCATGTAGTGAGATTTCTATGTTCTCAAAGCATGCCGAGCCCATCTGTCAAAATGAGATGATAAAGCCCTCTCCTCCCCTGGCTGTCCCAAAGCACTTCCCCATCCCCTTGTCCTATCAGCACACAGGTGGAAGTGGGGTAGGGGAGGCTAGCCAAACCCTTTGGTAAGAATCATGACACATTATTGATGTCATCTGCCCTATAACCAAGCCAGCTTGCCTCATAGCTGGTGCTCTCCCACCAATTCCATGAGGCGACCTGCTACCGAAATCTGGTGTGATCATCCCAGCAGAAAGAGGCCAAACCCTGCAGTGAAGCCAGGAGACAGAGAAGCTGATTGGGGCTCTTTGCAGGAAAAAGAGGAGACCCCTTGACTGACCCCTTTTGGCTGTCCCAGCAGTGTGCCTAGACGCTCCCTAATGCTCACTCCAAACCTCTCCTGTAAGTAGAGCTACCCCAAGCCATAGATTGTATAAGCCCTGTATGCTTTTAGCATTGTTTTAGTTATTTCCCCTTTGAAAAATCCAGTTTGCCGGTGTAGATTTTTAGCATAAATTAATGAATTCATGGGATCTGTATTGTTGGCATTCGAAACCAACAATCTTTACAGCGTGTCGTGAGCCGGTATAGTCATAAAGAGTTGCCAAAAGAATGAATCCCAAAAAGCCATGTTTCCGCGTGTGTTCCCATTGTGCAAGGTAAAAACGAAATTGTCCCCGTGTCCATTGTGCAAGGTAAAAATGAAATTGTCCCTTTGCACTTATTTCTCATATTGCATCTGTCATCCCAACCCAAAACCGATTTTTCCAGTTGTGTGCTAATATACCCCAAAGTCTTGCCTGCCCTTTTGGTTTAACAAAAATGAATTTCCCATTTCAACTGTGTAATTTAAAACCGATTTTTCCATGCTGTTCGGACCAAAATCCTGTGCCAGGTGCAGCAAAACACATTTTCGCCTTACATTTCTTCCAGTCATATTGTTTCTGTGAATCATACCACAAACTCCGATTTTCACATCTTGTTCTCACTCCCTGCCACTGCCTTCCAATCAAAAGAGTCAAACCTAGTGGATGTTTGGAGGGTGAGGGTTGCTGGGACAAAAGTATAACCCTGTTTGCACTAATTTCCATTCTGAGCTTTGAACTGTTCTTTGCTTGTACTGGCAGGTGATGTCAAAGGAAACTATTGCGATTACATATTCTAGGGTTATCTGTGTTTGTACTTTAGAAAAGGTGGTTTTGTTTTTGTGTTGCCACAACATTGGTGGCTGATGTAATCTGTTCTAATTTGACTTAAATAAATAAATAAATAAATAAATAAATAAATAAATAAATATCTTATTAACACACACTGTCCTGGTTCCTAGTCCATTGTGGCACCGGGTATTTGTTGGGGTTGTGTGCGAGAAGGGTTGGAGGCCTTACCAAAAAGGACCTGAATGATATAAATACAAGTGTTTTTTATTGTGTGCCACATTCATTGTAGGGGAAGGAGACCCCGGACTTGCGTGTGACCGTATAATAAACGGTAACACTGCATCAAGGAGGAAGTCAGCTGGAACATGAGCTTCAATTCTGAGGTACTGTGGGGCTTTAGGTTTAACCACCTTTAGCCAAATCTAGAGCTTCCTAGCTTGATGAGTGCTTCTTTCTATCCTTTTGAATTACTTCAATTCACTTGTTCAGGCCTAACAGCTTATGCACATCAGGTAGACTCTCTTGAGCTCCTGGATTTTTCTTCAAAGAACTATGGACTGTTCAACTAACGCTTTCTAAGAAGATTGCATCTTAACTACAACTGTCCTATTGACTTTGGCTGTCCTGGCTGCCTAAAGGCATCCTTTCTGAACCCTACTGGCTTTGGCAGTGTTTGTTCCCTATAAAGGTTTTAATTGTTTTACACTCTTATTGCTTGTGGAAAAGACCTCCTACATCCCTCTGGAAGAAAGGACTATTGCTACAGTGCTACAGTGTTCTATTCTACTCTCCTTCCCCCAAACTCAACATTGTATGGTGAAACATAAGTGCTACCGCTTTGAGAAACCTGAAGGAGTCTCACCCGCTAGTCCCTGTGTATCGGTCATCCAGGTGGCCAGGACACGGCCATCGCTTTTGGATCCAGTTTTTGTGGGGTGGACCAGTGCAGGAGGATCACCTGGGTGAGGGGTCTTCAGGGAGTTGAAGTGGGACACCGGATGGCGAGATGCGGTATCCCCTTCCCTATAACACCTTTTCCCCATCCTACCAGGTAGCATAATTAGGAACTCAGCCCCCCCACCCTCTTTCCCGACACAAACACTTTCTCACGGACATCCCAACGTGAGCAAAAATGGACTAACACCAGAGCTTTATACCCGACATGTCCCAATACCATGGTCAGGCAAGGTCAGGCAATTACTGATCATTACTCATGCCTGACTTCCATCACATTTCCCCACACAGAAAAAAGGGCGAGCACAAAAGCACACACTGAGCAAGGCAAGGCACACAAGGAGCAGAAGTTCCAAGATGACAGTTTTTAATACTAGGTGAAAGACAGCAAGACCAGAGAGGGTTGCAAGGAGGGAAGTGCCCTTGACCTTTTCGGACCGTTACGTTCGTGAAACCTTGGAAAATAAGAAACCTAAGACTGGGGACGAAAGCTAAACAAACCTGTATTGTGTGTCGGAGGTACCCGGGGCTCTCCCATGCCGATAACCATGGCAGGGAGGAACGGTTGCCACTGTGGTACTGTCATTGGCTCCTACAACAAAGCAACGCCAGTAAAGACAGCACAGCCGGTGAGTCGGAGAGACTGATACCATACCAGCCTGTGTTAGAACCAAGATTGCAAGCAGCAACATTGTCTGAAGAAATCTAAAAAGAACAGTATGTGAAAAGTGTTTAACCAGCGACACAAATAGAATTGAAAACCAGGAGTGAATGAACTTTTGGAGGCCAAGAAAGATAATGTAGAGATAGTGGTCCGACGCCACATGGGTGCTCTGTTAGGTATCCAACTGGTTGGCAGCTGTGAAATGGGAATTTTGAGATCGAAGTGGTCCTGCAATGGGCAAGCTAAACCTGGGCACATTCGAAAGTCTTCAATAGTTTAATGTGAACAGAAATTGGTCCCAGCCCAACTGAGGGAGACTAGTTGTGTAAGAGGCGGATCTGAGCCCAACTGAGGGGGAACCAGGGTGAATGCATAAATTGAGTACTATAAGAGGAAAGGAATTTTGTGTTTTCTTTTCATACATCAGGCCCTCTGAATTAAGAGACTTTGAATCAAAGTGACTTGGGCACAGAAGGCCCTGATGCTGGAAATGGAGTGTGCTTTGTACGAGCGAACCGCCTTGTTCCGTGCTGAAAATGTGTGGAAGGGAGGCCAACGGCCTGAAACATCCCGACATATAATTTTGTACACACTTTTCTTTTTCATGAACACTACCCCACACTATTTGTATTCAGCAGTAAGGATTGGCAATCGTTTTTCTTTTAGTATAGGCCATTTTACTTTGACAAGCCCCCATAGGACTGCATTATTGTTATTTGATGGTCGTAGCTGGCTCCCATCTGTAGATTCAGGATTAGATAGGCGTTTACCACACAATTGTTTAAGTTCAATAAACATCCTTAAACTGTGGTCACTTGTGGCTGTCTTAATGTTGATACCATGCCTTCTTTACACTACTGACCTTGATTGATGTCACTCTGTGTGCTGTAAATGTTTTAGTACAAAATGAAATTGCTCACCTACGTTATTGCTGCTTGAATAACTTGATTCTAAAATTCTATTGAATGTTACCATTAGTTGCTACATATTTAGTGTGATTAATTTGCTTTGTGTATATATAAAAAATAATGTAATATAACTTTTAAGGGTGTGTTTACTTGAATACTTGCATTTACTGATTTCATTGTACTGCTCTACAGCTCACAGTACCACCAAGATAGTACCACTAAAATCAGCCTGGCTGCTCAGCCACTCTACCGACTTGTGTAGTACAGGCCTATGTTAAAAGTTGCGTCACCAATACCAAACTCATATGTCTTGTAAAGTCCCACACCAGTTGGACTCTACAAAATCTTCCCTAACACAGAAGAAACGCTTAACCCATTGAGTCATCTTAGCAGGTAGGAAGCCTTAATAGTCTAGAAGGAGGGTTGTAGTCTAGAAGGAGGGTGATACCCTGCCTTTTCTTTTCGTCTGGGCAGTCTGGGGTCACTGCTGTTTCCCCTCGTGGGACCGGTTTCTTCTAGCTAGCTGCTGCACTCCTAGTTGCTTGCATGTGGTGGTCAGGTTCCTATGCCCTCCAAGTGTCTTTGTCTTTGCTTTGGCTCCCATCTGGTGGGCCAGTCTCATAGCAAGCCAATCATTCTTTTGGATTGTCTGGGTAGTCTTGTATGGTTTGCAAGCTCCTGGGTGACCGGGTCCTGCAACTTGCCCTGTGTAAGGAAATATTTTCTTTTTGCTGCTTTCGCTCTGTAGACATTTATGGGGACCCTCGTTCCATATTTTTTGCTGCTGTTTTCAATTGACCTGACCTGTGGAACTAAGCCATTTTTCCTTTACTTACCTTAATACGCTCATTTGTTTTGGAGGGCAGTGATAAGTCGCTTTGGCAATCAGTGCGGGGTGACATCATGAATAGATGCATAACTGTAAAGTGCAGGTTCAATCCTCCTCGCACCTGTTGAGTCAGCTTTTGAATAACTTAATTCAGCTGGAGCATCACATTTTTATTTGTGCAAATTGTGCTTTGAGTAAATACTGTTTAGTAAAAAACACAATTTCACAATGTGCACACACGTTTTAAGTCAAATTTCATTAATCCTCACTGGCCGGACTACTCCAGTGAGGATGAATTTGATTGATTTAAGATGTGCAAATTATGAATTTGTGCTTTCAGTAAAAAAATAAAGCGACTACTCTCAAATAGCTTTCGAGGTCACATCAATTTCCACCACATAACTAGCACTGGGGCCGGTAGATAAAGCTCTCATATGTCTGCGATAGTCGCACAAAGAAATGGTTATCCAGCTAGTCAGAGCTGAAGTTCCTTCCCATAACAAGGTACACGAAGGTGCTGTGAGAATCCACTGACATGACAGTCGAATCCCAAAATATAATCATGTACTACTTGTCACAATGAACCTTTCATCATGAACAGATGTATTCACAGTGGAGACTGTCCGTGTAATTCTCAGGCAGCAGCCAGTCGGACTGGAGAGTCTGTCCTCCCTCACAAAAATCGATCAAGAATCTTCTGCAGTCTTTCAGTGTCCGTGCTGCCTTACTCAAAATGTAATCTTTTTTTATCCATCCCTTACGCCTTGTGCACGACACATCCCACCATGCCCCATCCTCTTTCCTGCACCAACTTTCTCTGTAGTCTCAAAGCAAACCGCATTCAGGCTGTGCTGCTCTCGCCCAGATGCAATGTGTGGCATACAGGTGTTAGAATCCCAACAGACCTGCATGCAATCCTTCATTTGTGCCATTACATGAAAACAGAAAATGAAGATCACAGTTTGCCACTACTTGCATGAACACTCGACCAGATTCACATTTTGGGAGTATGATAGAACAAGCATTGGCAATGCCAACAGTTTGAGATTTTGAGTAAGCATGTGAAAGGCATTTGCCAGGCACAGCTCTAGTGGTATTAACTACCCATTGTTGGTAGCGGGTGCAAAATGTTGAGAGTCTACGAGAATCGAATAGCAGTGCCTGGCAAAAGCTTAAAACCTATGCACAAGCCAAAAATGTTGGCTTTGCCATTTATTTTTTCAACAGGACAAAGTGAAGGACATGCAGAGTGCTTATAAATCAAATGGCTAAAATCAGGCCGGGTAAGGCATTTTTGTTACACCAGAAGCATGTTTACAAGTCATTAACTTTCAGAAGATTGCTTTGAACGAACACTGGCAGACACTTCGAATGCAAAGCCTGATGGTAAGGCTTGATTAAAGCGAGCTTACAGAGGACCCATGAGGAAGTGTTTTTGGTTGGGCAGAACTCAGAACAGGTGGGGATGGCTGTAAGGATTAGCATGGCTATTGGTAGGCAATGGGTGGCCACCAAACAACACCTACAGATTGTGTCCCTTGTCGTATGTCATTTCTCCCTACCTGTACTCCAATGCAATCGTTTCGGTTTCACAAGCAACACCTAATAGCCCAAACACGAAATAAATGATAAGCAGACCTGTTGCATAGTAAAGCTTGGGAGCAGCCACCTCGGCAATGCCTGAAGTATCCAGCCGGACACACACTTTCACAGAGTAATACAAGCCTAAATATGTCTCCTCTGGGGTTTGGCAGTTTCATTTCATGACTTAAAGTCAACAAAACGAAACATGTCATTATGCTGTTAAGTGCACAATTGACCTTCCACAAAATTATTCGGGATGAAATGAGTCTTCTGACTGAATCCAATTATGTTCCTTTTGCAAGGTTTAGAAACTGTGGATGGACAGGCTGCATCAGCAAAATAATGGCAGACACCAGAGAGACTCTGGTTTGGAAGCCCCACAGACAAAAAACAATCAAATGATGTTGATGATAGTAGTCAAGCAGTTGGAAAAAGGAAGTCATTGGATGAAATCCATCAGAAGCAAAATAAATACAACAAAACCAAGAGGCAGAGGCTTGTGCATGGGTCGAAGATTTTAAGTGGGCTGCTTTTGAGACATAGGTAACTGGGTATGATCCGGAGATGGGTCCAAAAAAAGATTGCACTGTTGTATTGCGGCATTTGCAGGAAGCATCCTAATTTCGTAGTCACAAAATCTTCCTTGTATGTTGGGATTACTGAAAAATGTAAGAGAAACTTTGGTATGTGTGAGAAACCAAAGGGTGTCTCACCTACTAGTACCCGGGGATCGATTTCTCTCCCTCTCTCTCCCTCACTCACTCTCTGGTGGCCAGGGCACGGCCATCGCCTTTGGATCCAGAAGACCCTGGGAGTGGACCAGTGCAGGAAGATCACTTCGGTGAAAGGTCTTCGGTAGTGGGGGGTGAGACGCAGTATTTCCCCCTTTCCTGTACACATGACCCATTCTATTTTATAGGATTCTCCAATGCCCCAACTCCCTCCCCCCCCCCACTTTTTACACAAACACTGGGCCGAGGAAGAGGGCGACAGAGTAAAGAGGCTAACCCTTACATATCTCATCGGACATGTCCCGCTAATCGGGTCAGGCAAAGTCAGGCACTTCACTTTAAGTGCATACATCTGATACCAATGAGTTCTCCTCACACGGATAAAAGGTGGAACAAAGAGACACTCTGAGCAACATAGAACATGAGCAAGAGCAGAACTTCTGGGGCAAAGACGAACATACTGGAGCAGAGCGACAGACTGAGGGGCGGGAGCAAAGCGTAGAGTACCCCAGAAGTTCCCTGCAGGAGGTCTTTGCTTCCAAAATACTGCGAAAGACACGTGGAAAAACCCAAATCCCAGACAAGAAGACAGCATTGTGTTTCAAGGACGCCAGCGACCCTCCCGGGTGAACGGCAGAGTTGGGGAGGCGAGGCCAAGGCTGTGGTATTAACCTTGACTCATGAATTAAAAACTGCCAAGACAAGAAAGAAATGCACACAGCCGGGGAGTTGGCAAGCAACATGAAAGACCGGTGTGTGTGAAGGAAAGATTGAAGCTGCAATAGTGTATCGCACAAGTAAACGCTGCACACGTGTGGATGAGATGCAAAAGAAGGCAGACCTGTGATGAACTTTGAAGTACTGATAGCTGTGAAACCAGCGATACAGAGAAGCAAACCGATGAAAATGAAGCCGGGAAAGGGGGGGCGGAGGGGCGGAGTAAAAAGGGGAACGTTGAACTTTTGCGTTTATGCCATCGAACTACTCAGAACAAGAGACACTGGGTCAAATAACACAATAGAGTGAGTCGAAGGGAAAGTCAAAGTTGTCCTACGGAGGTCTATAGTATAAGCCGCGCACATTCCAAAGTCTTCGACATCAGGAAAAGGTCTGAGCCCGACTGAGGAAGAGGGGAAGTGTGATAAATTAGGAGAAGGGAACCCCTAAAGGATGCGAATTAAACTTGAGGAATGGAATCCGTGCAAGTGTTGCGTTTGAAAGGTCCGAGCCCGACTGAGGGAGACCTACATTAACTTTTATTTAACCGCTTTTGTTTTGAGAACCTGAGCCAGAGAGTGTCATCTTGTCTACGAGGACCGCCTTACTCTGTGCTGTTTAAAGTGGGGAGGAGAGCCGACTCGGCCACATTTATTTTTGATATTCTAACACTGATTTTCCTTTGCATCCATATTCTCCTTTGAACACTTTTTGTAACAGAGATAGGGCAAGCATTAGGTTTTGCTAGTGTAGGCCATTTTGATTTGACGGACGGAACCAAGACTGTTTTATTTATTTGATGGTAGAGACTAATCCCATCCTAGCTATAGGGCAAAATAGGAGTTTTTCCAAGCCCCTGAAAACTGTATAAAGATGTTACAAATTGTACATTTCGTGTCAGTGTCAGACTTGTGATACCATGAAAAATGCATAATACATGCTGCTGCGGTAAAAAGGCCAAAATGACATGAATAGTCGAATCTGTTCAGAAAAAGCATGTAAAAAAATCTTTTGAATAGTTAGGTCTTGGAAAATCGCAAAGGCAAGGAGATTTTAGGGCGAGTGAGGACAATTTTGCATTGGCCTTGCCCTTCACAGAAAGTACAGGGATGTAGGAACTTTATTGCTATGTTCTTTGCAGTATACAGAAAATAAATATTTGACTGTGCAGGGCTGGTCACTGTGCACCATTTAACAAATAAACTTGGATTTTCTTTGAATACATTTTTGGAGAGGCAAGATCATTTTTTGGGGTCAGTAGGTGAAGTACAAAACTAGCCCTTTCGTGCTAGTGACATTTTTAAGAATTTGCAAGGCTTGTAATTGTATGCAACAAGACGACATGGATAAGATATATCCTCCAGAAAGATTTCCCAATGTATTTCATATTTAAGTTTGAGGGGAACTTAATTGCTTTTGTGATCTTGACCTTTTAATCTCATAATATTTGCAAAGTACGAACATTTTTCTTTGTGCTGTCTTTTTCCATTTATCTAAATGGGTCTGTACAAATATACATGTTTGTTCAGTTCCCTCACAAATTAAATACCACTTTGATTTCCATGCAATTTAAATTCAGCCAAGAGAAAGTGCCAAAGTGCTAAACATGGGCAATGTGTCAGCTAATATTTCACTAATGTTCGATTAACTTAAAAATTTGGGATTTGCCATAATCATCGTCTATTGTTTAAAATATGATTGGTTATTTAACAAAGAATTCTAATAGATAGTGTTTAAATCTTAGTCTTAATACATACCTTTACAAAACAGCTCAGTATTTGTCATTTCCATGTTCAATATTAAGGCACTTGGTGCACAGTGAGAAAGAAGACTTAGTTCAACAACTCCGACATGCACGTAACTAGGAGTTGCAGTTCCAGTTTTAAGGCACGCCAAACATGCCACCAGCATAATGTATGGCTACATGGAATTAAATAATTAAATACAATCTAATCAACAGGATCAGCACAAGAATCAACATCTTAACAAAACATGCATGCTATACTCCACTATAGCCAACTGTCTCCGTCATCTGTCTTTTTTAACTGGACTGCTCCTAGAAGGCACTGTGTTTGGGGCCCCAAGTCGTCCTTTGTTAGTTTCTGCTTTTTTTCCCTTTCCCACCCAAACTCCCATCTTTTAAGCACTGCTTCTATGGGAGCCAGACCAAGGGCAGTGACAAAGGGTGTCTCCCGTTAGCCTGTTGGCCTTCGGCCCTAGCCCTGTTCATAGTGCCACGACAGTTTGAGCATCGAAAAACATCATACAGGTAAGGTGAATCGACACTTAAAAGTTTCTCCCACATTCCTAGCACATAATTGTCTGAATCTACTGCATCTGTACAAGTAAATCTGTTTGGATCCTGATATCTATGCCTTAATACCTTAGCACGCAGCTAGAATAATTCCTATGCTAGCCACAAGTGTATAGTTAATTACGCTACAGAACGCATCAAACGCACACACTGGTCTGGCTCACTGTGTTTTTTGCTGTATACCTTATACATAGCCTTTTTAGACTCCTTGGTTTGTGTATGCACACCACAACTGTTGAACTTTTAATATTTGCCCTTGAACACCTAGCGCTACGTTGCATAGACTCATTGTCTTAGCCTACACAACAATTTTTAATTGGTACAGCTAACTATACTGCAAACCACATAACTAGATAGTTTCTTTTTTGTCGGAAATCCTAGCAATAAAATATTTGACCCATTGTGTTAAACCACACAACTAGCAATTATCAAGAATTAATCTTTGTGTTTTAGCATCCATTACATCTGCATCATCTGTATAGCTCACTATAATGCTAACCCCATAACAAAGCTAGAATGACCCTCTTTTTCCCCGAAATTCAAACTATAATCTAGAATAGCAATTATGTTGTGTTTAGACTAGCATTTATCCAGAGTGAATATGTCTAGCAACCAATACATCTAGATAGCTCATCATACCATTGACCCCATAACACACAGGTAGACAGACTGTTTTTTGCCTGAAATTACAGGTACAAATCTTCAACTTGTTGTGCTTAGCCTGTATGGCTAGCAACTATCTAAGACTCAATCTGCACAGCCAACAGTTGCCCCATGCATACATAACACATAAACCGCTAACCATGGAGTTAGACATCACAGCAACTTCGCTTCTCACCATAGTGCAACTGCATACCTAACACACAGCTGA
Source organism: Ambystoma mexicanum (assembly GCF_040938575.1). NCBI lineage: Eukaryota > Metazoa > Chordata > Amphibia > Caudata > Ambystomatidae > Ambystoma > Ambystoma mexicanum. Next base: position 1,122,583,754 of record NC_090921.1, read on the forward strand.
ATTTCACTCTGCAATAGCCTGCATACCAAGCACATAACCATTAAGACTTTGTTGGCGTGAACATACACACAACATGGAGCTACTTTGAATCATTACACTTTTATGGCTTTTTATACTACAAACATGCATATCTATCACTGGTCCACACCTTTAATCCCAGTGTAATCTACCACAAAGAGCAAGGAAGTGACAACACCCTAGTAGCCAATCACCAGCCAGTCCTCCCTCAACCAACTCCTCACTACTAAAATCGCGCATGCTTACATTTCCCACACTCCTACAGAAGACTAGGTCTAGTGTACTGAACAGATTCAGACCCTATCCATCTTCTCCCAACAACCATGCTGTCAATGTTTGCACTCCACAATCGAGGGGATGCCCATATGGCTAACCTGCCCAGTCGGTACCAACCACAAACAACTTAAGAGATTTTCATATCGACACACGGGCAACAGGCTACTTCCGTCCCTCCTTTCTTATAGAGCCATGTGCAGCGAGGCAAACGTTATTGGCAGAAGAGCGCTGTATAAGACCACTTTACATTACATCTGCTAGTAATGCAATCACAGTGCCTAATGCTCATCACTTCTAAGAATAAAGTTATCTACCTCCGAGCTCTCAACTCGTGCCCACGGACTGCTACCCTCTCCCCCAACGTTCTCCCTCACCCAGATTACCTTCCCTCGATGCAGATGGCTTTATCTTTGGGGTCCTCTGACAGAAAAGTCAATAATTCATCATCTAGTCTACCGTTACCACTGCCAGGAAAAACTTATTAAATAAACTCAAAAATCTGGATCCACCTCATCTAATACACTATTAAAAATTAATTTCCACTTTTTTGTCCTCAGCCTTCATGACTACTGCTCTGACCTCCTCCTCCACCTTCAGCATTACTCTTTAGTCCTTTACAATTTACGCTTTCTACGATTTCCCACATTTCTCCCCCCCACCACCTCTGTCTATCACCTTCATGCGCAGTAGTACTCCAATACCTCACCTTCTTTAAATACTGCCCCTATGTTTTCAAATCAATTCACTGTCTGCTTCCCTCTCTGGCTAAGACCTATGTTTAATGCCAAACGAGCACACCGCAGTTTACAGCCTTACTTAATCTGTCAATATCCTGTCCCAATGTGCTGCCCCTCACTTCTGTTCCTTTTACCTACCACTGCAACACCCTTTTTCAAATATAAAAAAACATAGCCACAACACACGACTTTAAGACTGCTCTAAAAAATCACCTATCCAGAAAAAGGGGCACAAGAGGGGTGCAAGAGAAGCACAGTGGCATCAGCCCCCCCCCACCTTAACCCTCTGCCTTCCATCCAACATCCCGCCTCCAAGGCTAAAAATATATGTAACTTTAGAATGCATTTTACTACTCCACGACCAGGCACCTGTCTTGTTAACATATCACTAACCCTTGTTGTAAGCACCCTGCATAGAGACTGCTCTGCACTCTGTCATTTTCCCTATTTACAGAAATGATCATCTAAGTGCTTGCCATTTTCTTAAGAAAACGAAAATACAAACATAACCTCTAACCACAGTCACATGACATGTCCGAGTTGCATCCAGACCGCATAAGCAGAATCTAGAGTACAACAACTTTTTAAGTTTCACAATTGAAGTACTTTAAGCTAAGATTAGTGGATATCTGGTCATAACATTTAGCACAGACCTTCATTCTTATAGACAAGGATGCTAAACAGTAATGCTCTAAAGAAACAAAAAGGATAAAACTTAGCAATGTTGAAAATTAAATCCATACCTTCTTCTTTTTGTCTTCTTTCTTTCGGTCTTCCTTCTTTTTACCATCTTTCTTTTTCTCCATCTTTATTTTGTCTACTTTCTTTTTATCCTCAACAACAAGCTTATCTTCTTTCTTTTTCTTCTTCTTCTTCTTGTCTTTATGCTTTTCGTGCTCCAGCCGATCCTCATAGAAGCTTGGATCATGCCCTAGTCTTGAAGCAGAGAGTTCTTTGACTTCACCGCCACCCACTTTAAGCACCAGTTTCAGAGGCTTTTCAATATATTCTTAGAAAAACATAAGAGAACAATAAGTATCCGAGAAAAGTAAATATTCTGCAGTAATTCAAGATGATAGCCAAGGACTATATCAACACAAAGCAATGACCCACCCAGGCAATTGAAAAATGAGTTTCTTTGTAGTTTTAACAGGCATTTTGCATACGATTTTAAAATAGTTTCAATATTATGTTCAAACAGGTTTGCAAAGGCTACTGCTCTTTTCTGTTGCTTTCGTAAATCTAAGATCAATGCTTAACTGGCATCAGAAAAAAGCAGTCCTCACTCTCTGGCTTAGCGACACACCAGCTATAACGAACCCTACAAGAATCCCACAACATGCCATCAAAAGGGAACCCAACAACGACCACCAACATTCAACAAGCACCTAACCGCTTCACCAGCAGGCACATACTACACCTTTACATTTATATCTACACTTACCCATATTTCTAGTTCCACCCCAACGATTTTTCTGCCCACCAACTGACCGACCATACTCGAAAAATGTCACCCTTTCACCTTAAAACACATTCAAACGCCAACTTACTGCAATCAAAGGCCTAGTCTACATCATAGGAAGACTACCAAACTATGGCTTTTGGTCCAAGTTTCAGCTCTATCACACTCCCTAACATTAGCAGCCAACACCTGCCAATGCACTTGTTACACTTTCAGTCCATGAGAGGCCACTCGTGATATCATACTCCTAAGTGACTACTCAATCCCGAAGAAGCACACCGACACACAGAATTGGGTACTACCAACATGCACCCATCAACACCACAGGTTTCGCGTCTGCCTCTCCCACTACTCGACTAACAACTGTGGTGGGTCAGATACAGGAGATTTACAAGAGGACATGTTTCAACACCACTTTTATTTAAGTCAAAGAAAACCTTCTCTAGGCAAGGAGTTCCCTTAAAGCACCAAATGGGTGCTTGTGAGGAGGATGAAAAAATAAACTCAGTCCCCTGTCAAACCCAAGCTATCCTAAACGCAGTCCTACCACTATAAAAAGACAGAAAGACTAACAGTTTTCCTCACCCCCACGCCCCCAAGTTAACCACTTAAGTGCTGGGGATTATTATGCTCGTCCTATTTGCATACAAATACATATAGCTCAGCATTTATCGGTGATGGCTCGTTTTTCTGAACCACACCAAAGACTTCCAGTTCTCTGGTTTAATAGTTTCACTGAACCAACAAAAGTGACTTTTCCAAAATTTACTCTAGGAATTCTAATGAACTCTATGAATTCTAATGAACAAACAACAACACAAAAAGGAAATGTTAGCCATACCTACAGCTTTATCAGCTAGTCCGAACAGTTCTTGATTTACCCAATACAGTGGATATATTAAGCCAAATACATTCTTCGCGTGTGTGGCTATAGGAAATTACAAAACACCACTCATCTTGTCCTTGATTGGATACTCCTACTTTCAGATTTGGAGTAGGCTGCGGGCTTGCTTAGCCCAACTTTGATTCTGGCTTTTGTCTTAGTTTCTCTTACCCCCTTCTGGGCTCTCCCGAGTATCAGCCCCATGTGTGCTACAGGCCTGCTTGCCCCTGTTTGGTTTGTAGTCTCTCTCGTCCTCTTCTGGGTTTTTCTGGTCATCACCCCTGGATGGTCTATGGGTATGCTAGGCACGCTGTGGGTGCGGTTTCTCTCAACCCTTCAGGGTCTTCTTGGTATCAGCCCTTTGAGGGATATGAGCTTGTGGGTCCCTGCTATGTTTGTGGTTTTGCTTACCCACCTCCTGGGGTATTCTGGTCATCAGCACCCCACTATCCTGGCAATGTCTTCGCTCGAGTGGCGGTGCTCCGTTGTGGTGGCATTATCACTGGCGCTGACCTATGCTCTTGTCTTGGCTTTGGACTGTGTGTCGGTTGCTTTGTCTTGGTCCTCTCCGCTGGTGCTGGAGGAGCAGGAGGTCGGTACCACTTCTGCCACAGTATGCAGCATCTTCACCCATAGGTCGCGTAATAGGCAGCGTGCCATGGGAATCCTTCGGTCCATGCCGACTGCTTGGCTTTTCACCTTCTGCTCCTCCTAAGGGGGTGGGACTTTAAAGAAACAGAGGGCGGGTGAGACGTGCACTCTAGTTCCCAGTGTTGAATACCTACTGCATTTCAAGTTGCTGTTCTCCTCTCTACATATTGGTTCAGAAGTCCAGGGCTTTAGAGGCAGCGGCACCGGGGTCACCATGCCCTACCCAGGAGAACCACATTATTGGTTTTCCCCCCCCTCCCCACACCAGGAAAAAAAAATTGAGCTTTTGGAGGGGAGTTGGTTCCTGGTTACCAAAAACAGCTACCAGAATTCCTTGAGACCAATTGAGACTAATCTGTAACACCTGAAAAGACAGCCTCCCTGAAGATTGTTAGAGACATGAAAGCACTTGGAGGAGAACAGCAACTTGAAATGCAGCAGGTATTCAACATTGGGAACTAGAGTGCGCGCCTCACCCTCGCTCCGTTTCTCTACATACAGGTGATGCAAGTGGCAAAATTACAAGCCAGGCATAACAAGTCACTTACCACCTGAATTCTACAAAAACACACAGCACACCATTTCTTTCTCGACAAGATTCAATTATCACTACCCATTGGCTAATGGCAAGTATACATTTTGAGCACTGACTGGTGATGGATTATATATTTGGCAATGCAGGGTTCAGATTTGCTGGGACCTATTTAGCTATTGCTTCTAGGAGAGCCTGGTTAGCTTAAAAGCAACAGCTACAAGGAGCTATTTTTGGCTACTCAGGCCAACCGATGCCAAATGAACACGCTTATGTGAAGTTTACTCTGTGCGTTTGGGACAATCTATAAATACACATTAGCACAAATCTATAGGACATTTTAAGCATAAAGGGATTATAATAACAATATTCTATGTTTCCATCTTATGAGGAAGTTAGATTCTCTGAACACTGTGTGCTAGCGCCTGTGGTAGCTCCTGGTCACTGGTTAATGCTGGATACCCAAGAGCTGCTTTTAGCTCCTGCTTAGCCAATGTTAATTAAGAGCCCTGTTAGCGTGGCTAAGTTCGAGCCGGTATATGTCCGGGTACAGAGGTGGGAGGGGTCAGACCCACAAAAAAAAAAAAAAATACTTAAAATCACTAAGGAAATTAAAAAAAAAAAACAACTTCATGCAACAAATTTGTAGCCTTGCATCAAAAAAAATAGAATACAACAGGTCATTGCCACATCCCGCAGTAACACAAACACCCTCCCAGAAACGAGCACCACAACAGCCAACAAAACACGCAATCGATTTGAACCTATAAGCAAGGAAATCTTCGACAATCTATTTAAAGATACCAACATAGCCGGATCTCCCAGTGACCCACCGGATATCTACAAAAAACTACCCTCTCACAAAACACCAGCCCTCTACATCCGCCTCCTAACGAACCCATCTCTAAACACTGGAATAGTACCAAAGTAATTCAAATCAGGGTACATCAAACCTCTCCTAATAGATGAGACAAGAAATACAAATGACCCGACTAAATAAAGGCCCATATCAAACCTACCATTCCCAGCGAAAATCCTGGAGAACCACGTCTATAAAGAACTACTCAATCAGAGAGAAAGCAACGGGATACTTGACCAATCCCAGGTCAGTTTCAGACCCATGGGGTGGGGGGGGGGGGAGGAACAAAATCGGCACTCCTCTCCATACGGATGACATAAAATTAACACAAACAACATCCAATCGGCACTTTCATACGATCAGGCACACAATCCTAATCAAGAGACTGGGACAATCCGGCATTCAAAGCTTTGCACTACGTTGGCTGAAATCGATCCTCACTGACCGAACATTCCACCAGTCACATCGAGCACAAAAAATATCACATGTACCACAAGGATCACGCCTCTCCCTAGTCCTCTTCAAGATCTATACGACAACCCTCTAACAAAACTCATTCAAATCCATTGACGGACAGCCTACAACTACATGGCCAACACCCAACTCATCTTCAAGATAACGAACGACAATGACCCAGACAACGCCTCAATAAATGCCTCACGGACAAACACCTGGCTGGCAAACAACAACCTCAAACTAAACCCAGCCAAAACAGAAATATTAATCAACCCACAAGAAAACAATCCAACAGAGACATCCCTCACATGGCGCCCGACCATGGGAACCCCACCGGAGACGTCAACGGCGATACAAATCTGGGAATCGTCATGGATAAAGGCCTTACCTTGGAACCACAAGTCAACGCAAGAGCTTAAAAAAAAAAAAAAAAAAAAACGTTTTACCTCCTCCGATTAAGAAAAGGAATCCTCCCTTTCATCTACTTTGCACACAGAACCCTCACAATCATCTCCAGTCTATCAAGGATAGACTACTCAAATCTATACCTGGGAATGCCCGAACGCCTCCCCAGAAAACTACAAAGCATAGAAAATACTGCAGCAAGACTACTCCTGAGACTAAATAGAAGAGACCACATCGCAACGGCCCTAAGAAGTCTACACTGGCCACCAATAAAGAAACACATCAACTTCAAAGCCCTCTGCATTACCCATAAATCACTACACGAAGGAGCCAAACTCATCCAAACGAAAATCACTAGATACCAGCCGAGAGGCTCAAGATCCAGCACCGACCTCCAAATAGAAACAAGACACTACAAGACAACAACATTCGGAGGAAATAACTTTTCCCGTCTTATAGCCAAAATGTGGATTTTGATCCCGATGGAAGACCGCCCCACTTTCTGGAAAAGTCTAAAAACCTGGCTTTTCAACTCGCCAATATAAACGCCAATCAACCACTAATCACTCCATGAACAGACTGCACAAGCCATACGATCCCTCCCTCTACAAACCCTAAACAAGGAAAAGATGGGATACATTTAGAATGGGAAACAACAGCAAAGCTACAAATAACCAGAGATCTCCGAAAAACCCATTAACCACATCTTCTTTAACACTCAAGCCACACTCCTCATAACATACTCCCAGCGGGTTAGTGAATGAACACACCAAAACACGCAAACCGCACATCAGAGTAACCAAGCTGCAAACCCAACAACCCCTGAGACAACAAACAACTCAAACATTGGACGCCGCCCTTCTGGCCCAAACAAGCCCAGTGCACAAACCAAAGCACATCCAGAAAACTCGCACCATATACGCCAGTTGGTACTGATTCTGCATGTATCAACAGATGAGCACAACATCTATCCTATCGATCTCTCCCTCACTAACCAACCATACCCATTTTTCCAGCATATTGATAGAGCCAAATTCTTTTTCCATTGCAGTTTACCTTTGATTTTCTGACATTTAGACATGCAAACCTCACGGGTCGTAAACAGCCAATCTTAACCGTTGAACAATCGCCCCAAGTTAAAGTGCCCTGGCCGCAGTAAATCATAACACCCTCCCACCTCAAGCTGACATCAGCAGACGCCAACTTTAAGCTTGTGCTCCGTTGTCACCACACCAGTGCACGTCTCATTCAAACGTCCTCTATGCGCTATGCGTGAATATTTGACTCCAAGCCCGAGTGAAAGCTCATTTCTGGAAACCGTTTGCATTTGCTGAAGCAAGAGAAAAAAATTGCTTTTGCATCCCGCAAGGAGCCGAAGAGCAAGTTATTTCGGCTTCCATGTGAAACAGAGGGTGTCAGTGGAATTCTGCAGCCTACACCGGCCGGGTAGTTGCAGCATTGTATTGGCATTAGACTTCTCTGGAAAAGTACTGAGATTTAATTGTGTACATCAGAGTGGGAAATATCTGACAAGGCTGGGAAAAGAATGTCACTTCTTTTGCTTCTGCTGGATTGAAAGAAGGTAGACGTATCTTCTTATTGCTCAATGTGTTAATATCCCTGCAAAAATATCGTGATACAAAAATATGCCATATTTTTGCGGCAATATTAACCTATGGGCCCTGCGGGGGACACCCCTGCAACCTGCACATTATTTTAAAATGTGAGGGGGGACACCACTGCAAACCCTGCTTCCACAAAATATCCTCCCCAAAAATATTGCCTATGGCGAGACAAACGGCCATATGTATGGCGAATATTTTTGGTGGGATATTTTGTAGGGATACCTCTTCTTATCCAGTCTGTTCCCGTGGTGAGCGTCCCTTTGCCAACCCAGGGTTCCAGTGAAGTTCTTGGAAAAAGATGAAGTGGTGCAAACAAAGACTAACAGTGATGTAATCCTTTCTTATATTCTGTAATTTTATTCTGTAACATTTGAGTTAATAAACGGCCAGATAAGCGCTAGTTTATAATCTAAATGAGAGAGCGAGTTCTTGTGTTCCAAACTGCCTTCCTGTTTATTTTGTGCATTGGGGAAACACATATTATATATAAAAGCACCGAGACTTGGGAGACCAAAACAGCCTCTTTGCTTGATAAATATTGTATCATAAGGGGTTTGTTGATCAGACAACACTGGGAGTTTCTCCTACCTTTTTGTCCATCTATTTAATTCTGAGCCCCCACGACTCCTTTTTGCTCTGTTCCGCTCCCTAACAACTACGATGAATAGAACCAAAAATGGTACTTACACTACCTCTTATGACTTTTCTCTACAAGCGTTCACTTTCAATATTACTACATCATTGATAAATGTCTTTGCTAAACCAGATATTAAATTGTATATTTACATAATTTGTTTTTTACAAGCACCAAAGAACTTTCCAACTTTGTGCTTATTTCTGCTGTATTTGGACTATGAGTTTTTATAAAGTGTCTATTTCTTCGCCTCATCATTTTCTTATACGTGCAATTTTAAAATAAAACATCAATGCATCATTTTATACGTACTAAATGTTGGTTTTCTCCCATAGTTGATTTTCTACTTTTTCAATCCTCAATTATGGCATCACTTCAACCATACCTTCAAAAGCCCGAGTATACTGAAGAGGAAATGCGTGACAGAGAAAGTCGGTGAAAGGATGTTAAATCGAATGAAAGTCGTGACAATTAGTTGCAGGATCCTGATCCTCGTTGCATGGAAGATGTTTCCACTTGGTGTACATGCCATCGATGTGAGGTAATGACAACTTTGCTGGAGAACCGCTGTTGCAAAGAAAACTCTGGCTGTTTGGCCTACTTAGCCAAAGAACCATCTGCACCAACATGTTGTCCAGCTGAATGACTTGAGGGCTGTCTGCCTTACAAGATCCCTGTTGAGAATGTTGATTCAGATGCACAAACTTATAGCAACTGTTCGCCCTAGTAATGAGTAAGTATTCTGTCTATCCGCGTTATCCGGGACAACCTTTCACTATAGCCTTTTATGCGGTTCTCCTAGCCCATTGCGATGTCAAGGGTTCAGTCACAATATATATCTTGAGATACTGAACAATGTATTGTTCTTTGTTCATGCTAAATGATTCCATCTTCTATTTTGAGAGTCAACAAAATAATGTTTGTGAATTATAAAATACGACCAAATTATCTTCGACGTGCCATACCTGCCTGTGTGATTCGAGCCATCCATGAACAATTTCCTAGTGCCTTCAGACAATACAATGAATTCTTACAGACAGTACCACTACCAGATCATTACTATATACCAACAACCTTTGTTTTTAAATGCAGTTTTCATTAAACTATTTTAATTTCAATAGAAAATATATAAGTCTAATAATTTGCCACTGTTTATTTTCATTATTTCAAGCTGTTTTCCTTGCAAATTTGAGGTTCTCTTATATGTTCCGCAACAAGGCACAAACCCTAAAGTCAAAATACAAAATACTCAGTACTTGCATTATAAGGGGGATTGCATTTCTTATTTTTATTATGTCTTCACATGTTGCTCTGAACTTCATTACATTCAATTTAGGAATACACAAGTCTTTTAAAACAAATCATCACGCTTTGACAGTCAAAGGAAATAATTATCCACCTAAGACCTGGTGTCTACATATCCCCTTAAAAGACCCCATCCCTGAAATCAACATATCAGTGTGACCTTTAACAAGGTGCCATGCCTATTCCGCTTGCTATGTCCAGATCCATCTCCCTCCCTTACCACTTGGGACCTGTGCTTGCAACGGGGCTGTGTGGATGGGAACGCACAAGGTGCCGAATACTATGTACAACGCAAATTGGTCTTTCAACTATGCATCATTGGCCACATGTTCACCCCAGACCCGGTGTCTCCACACTCCCCTTTGAAGACCCTGTCCCAGCAATCAACATATCTCTCTGGTCTTTGACTATGTGCCAGGCCTACTGCGCTCGCTACTTCCACATCCACCCCACTCCCTTAAAAAGGCAGTTCTCACTTGGGGTATGCACTCGCAATAGTCATTGGTATGTGCCCAAGTTCCTTTATGAAATTTTACAACATCAATCCTTCACCTTTTCAGTCTTTACACATACCCCCAAAACATGGCTTTCCAGATAGTATATCACGTCCATTTAAATAAAAAAAATAAAAAAATACCAATTGAATTTAAGTTCAAACAAATTCAAATGCACACCCACTTTTCAAAGTGTTTATAAAGTACTTCAAATCCTTAACAAGAAAATATATCTGCAGTCTACTACGGATATCATGGCAAGGCTTGTTCTCTTTGTTGCTGAATCTCCTCGTAGATTTTCACAGCTACAGGGAATTGAACTCTTGGTTATTACACTATTATCTTTTTCAAATTGATACATTTATAGTGCTTTTTACTCAATTTGCATCCACATTTTCTTTTCCGATATCTTAATTACTTCTCCATTTTCAATCTTTCAATGTATTCAATGTATTAGTGGATCTTGAATTCCAACATTAAATGATATGGTCTTTTTTTAAATATCTAATGTTTTTTCATCGCCCATATCTTTTTTTGGCACAATTGATGATCAAAGTACCAGTAATATGTTGGTTCGTGTGGCAGACCACTGACATAAACGTGGTTAGTCTATTGGGTCAGACTACCTTACAGGGCAGTTGCCAAACTGAAATGCGCTTTGTCTTTCCGAGGTTTTTATTGGGGAAATCAATCACTGTCATACTTTAATAGTTATCTTTTTAAAAATGTTTTTGCTAGATCTTCCAGAGTAAAAAACAATGCCTTGTATTGTTTTGGGGTGCCCTAATATCTGCCATGATAAGACTCCTGGCAAAGTAATGCACATTTTCCCAAAGGATATAATGATGTGTTATTTATATAGCGCCTTAATCCAAAGCGCTTTATTTACATACAATATCACCCAACTGAAATTGGTACTTTATCGACCTCGGAAGGATGAAAGGCCGAGTTGGCTTTGCCGTATTCAAACCTGCGACCTGCAGATCACACTCAGATCGCAGCGGCAAGCGCTCAACCCACTGCGCTATCTTATCGGCATACCAGATATGTGGTTGATACGAACTTGGTTGTTCAATTGTGGCTTTCCAGTATCGGAGATTGACAGCAGAGCCAAGGATGTCTTCGAAGACTGAGAGGAAATCTATTCCACGTCTGCAGAAGATATGTGCAAAACATTAAAGTTCACTAAAAATGGTCTTCCAACTGTATCATCACACAAAGTGTCAGGTGAGTAGTAAACATGAATGATTAATATTGATCACACAATCTCTTGAATGTGTGTGCCAATTGCTAATGGGATTGTAGGCTAGAGGTTTTGGGGGAATATTGGTATTTATATTTTACCGTCAATTTTTCAATTCTATGTCAAGACCGGAGGCAAGCATTGTGCTTACTTCTTTAATTACTGCTTCCAACAGCTTTTTAAAACTCTTACATTTTTTTATGCTCTTTTTTTTAAATTTATTTTTTTAACATTTGCCACTGGCTGTAGAATGAAAAATCTGTTTTAAACAACAAGAGAGGAGAAATATTGAATCCCCATGATCCTCTCCTCCTTGGTAGTCTTGAGGCGCTCTCTTGCACTCCTCCAATCAGGACACCCTTCATAGTACATAACATGCCCCCACTAGGTCCTTTCCTCTTCTTTTTTGCTGCTCTCTGACAGCTACGTGCTCCTTTATTTGATTCCCTATGACATACACTATATAGTGTTGATTTGCCTTTTATTAGCTTAACAAACGTAAGAGTACGAGTTACATCAATTGTAGCGCACTGTTCTTTTCACTAGAATAGTCAGCGCATTAATTTTGTGCCTCATAGTCACGGCGAGCGACCTCAATAGGAAAGGACTTGAATAACATAGTGAAGCAGACCGGGCCCGCGAGTGAACTCACTCACCTGAGGGCTCCGGTCTGCACACTCATTTCGATTGGGCATACCTCTTTTCCTCTTCAGAGGTTGGCTACAGCAGCGTGCGCAGCCCCCTGGGATGAAGGCTGATGCGAAGTACACAATATGTAATGCGCATTAATGGTATATCTTACGAAGGAGCCGACAAAGAGCTCCTCATAGAACGCTAGCCTTTTCCAGCGTTTCTACAGTCCTACGAAGCCAGGAATTCAAAACGCTTGCAACACGCCCCCTCAGGCATCATAAATGTATTCTTTTTAAATCAATTTTACAACATGGTATACTCTTCGTCTTGGAAAATAAGGCTGCAAAGCACACAACCCCTCGCAAAGGAAGTGAGAGACCATTAACCACCCCACCTTTGCCTGCCCATAAAGCGGCCATGGCCTGTGACAGGGGGACTAGAGATGGGGCGAAGACAGCAAGCAAGACAGAGGAAGAGGAGGCAGACCTCTCCCAGAGTTTCAAGAAAGTACTAGGGGACTCCTTAGTACAAGCAGTCGGGCAAGATGTTAAACCCCTTCAGGACAGGCTACAAGTCCTGGAAGACATATTGGGCAACAGAGCAGGCAAAAAAGACTACCCAGGTGAGGACCTTCCACAAAAGAACCCATAAAAGAGGGTGATAAGGGGAGCAAAAACTGCCCAGAAGACAAAAGCCTCTTCTACTCCCCCGGGCACAATGATGGGGATAAAAAAAGAAGCCCCAGGAGGCGGCTCATGCTTTCAATAGACTTAAGAACGCTTTATTGCTGAAATCAGCCATGTCCAGCCTCGAAACTCCCACCGCAGGTGCAGAAAATACAGGGAAAGCAGAGACGTCCACAGATGAGGACGATCAATACGATGAAGAAGATGATGATGATGATGCAAGCAACGACACGCAGGGAGTAGCTACCTGCGAGCCTGAAGCCAACAGTGTGGACGTACCTCAGGATGAAGAAGAGATGTCGACACGCGTAGGCACCCAAAGTCAACAGACTGGGCCCCTTCACCAAGGGCAGCCCTTTACATGGAACAGAAAATGCGCAAACCACTAGAAAAAGAGACCAGATTCTGCCTAAGAGTGGAGTGTCCTAGACCAGAGCTGGCAGGAAAGTAGCAGATACGCCAGAGCTCGAGCCAAAGATGCTCACCTTCGTGATTAAGGCAGGAAAAGACGCCAGAAAAGGAATAGATCAAGCATGGAAATCCTGACAAGACAAAATATTAGACCTGGCAGAGCCCATAGCGAAAATTATGGACCTCGCAGGCAGGGCAAGAAATACAGGAGAACCACTGGACCTCAAGTTCTAGAGAGCTGAATTGCGCAATTTCATCCGAGAGGCGCAGAAGCATGCCCCTGAAAATAGACAATAAATTAGGTGACCTAGCATCCTACGAAGCAGGCGAAAGAGCCCAAGGGTTGCTTTTCGGCAAAGCCTTCATGAAAGAGATTGTTATTCAGAAACCTGTGCAGTTCCCTTAGGGACCACTGCAAAAAGTTTAAGACCACAGGAGTAAGCAGTAAACCCAATTGGTAGCAGTCTGCACCCCCCAGATTTACCTGGTAGCTGTGGCTGAGCAGTCAGACTTCTCTCAAGAAGATTTAGGCAGTATACAGCGTATACACAATAGGGCTAAAAATACAGTAGAACAACCAAACACTGACCAGAGCTTTGGTATAAAAGTATAGAATTATTTATTTAAAAACACACTTATGAAAATACACTGGCACTAATATATCAAGCAAGTTCCAACACTGTCACTATACGTATATACACCTCCCCAATTAATTATTCGACAAGTCTAGGTTAAGACACCACTTATTTAGCAAAACAGAGGTGAGCGCGTAACCGTAGATGGCACTCTAATAATTTGTTTAAAAAGGGAGAGAAAAAGCAGAGTAGGAAAATAACACAGTACCAAGACTTTTAAGAAACCACAGCAAATCAAGAAAGGCAGGGTCTACTGTAGAGCAAAAAGTTCATAGGCCAGGCCCACTCTTGGAGAGAGCAAGGCAGAACGTGCCCAAGATCACACAGTGAAAATGCACTCAAAGTCTTTGCAGAAAAGTTAAAGAGGTTGAATCAGTTCAGAAAGGCAAAGTTTAGCAGATCTGAGGTCAACCCAGTTAGAAAGTCAAGGATTTGCGGGACACCTTGGACAATCTGTTGCAAGGGAGACCAGGCGGGACAGTACCTGAAATGGTGAGAAAGCTCCAGCGGTGGCAGTTGTTCCTGGCAGCGGGTGCAAGTCGTGGCTTCGTCCAGGGGAAGAGATGATCTCGACGAGGAAGAAAGCTGGAGGTCGTGGCACTGCCAGGGAAGAAACCAGCCGCGGAGTTCCCGATTAAAAAGGTACGACCCTTTTATTCGCGGTAGTGGTGAAGCATGGCTATCCGGCCGCCTGGGTGCTTGGCACGGGCGATTCGACCACGAGACGTTCCAGGAAGGCGAAAAAGGCAAACTGGTTGGTCCCACCAGCTCAAAGGGAAGCAGACTCTCCTGGAAGAAGATCTCCTCTGTCGTCAGGGAAGTGGTAAGTTCGTACAGCAGGGCTCCACCGGTGGCGTCGTCGTCGTAGATGGCTCAGCTTCTCCCCTCTTCGGATTCTTTAGGTCCTGTGGCGACTTCTCAAGTTCCAGTCCCCAAGGTGCTGCTTTTATGCAGAAAAACTCCCATTCAACAGCCTAGCTGTCACTCAAACATGCTAAGTGGTGAGCCGGGCGGCTCACCACTGGGACAATCACAGAAGAGTGCGACTTGAGTTGCCAAGACAACTCAGTCCAGGGTGCCTAATCCCGCTCCCACACATCCTGTAGACCCCAGACAGAGTGGTACCATTTGGAGTGCTTCTGTGGAGAAGCCCGCCAAAAAGTGGAACAAAGGGCTCGACTTGGGTTAGAGTTTCAGAGGCGAACACAAACGCCATTTTAAAACCGTGTCCTGGCAAAAAGACCCAACCGGGGAATAAATATTAAATAAATAACCTGGCGGTATCTTGAACATTGCACCAAAAAGTGGTGCGTTTAAAATCAATGTGAAAATCCCATAAGAAATATTCCGGTGGAATATTTCGCGTGGCATCCACTGCCACCAGCCAGAAACTTGACAAGGGGGGGACTGGCCCTTGGAAAACAGACCCAGGGGCAATCGAATTACCCCTACCAGTATTTCCACAATATGCTGGTTTGTACTGGTTCTGTTCACAATTTGAAACTAGTAAAGCCAATGGTGACTTTACATGCCCTGGGAGACAGAAGTCAGCCCCAGGGTATGGAGTCTATGTTTGGGGGTCACTGAGACACTCCTGTGTTACTGCACTGAGGGTGCTGTGTAACACACATACCAAAAACACATGAAGCCCTATGGCGTAAAAGACCCCATAGCCCATAAAACACATTTACAGTCAAAGGACATTCTCAAATCATGCCTAAGAGTGGGAGAAAAGGAGTCTCACTCTTAGCAGGAGAAAAAAATAAACCCCAAAAATCCAGCAACGCTGCTGGGGGGACTCACTAGGTTTGGGAAATTAGCCTCAACAGAGAATTTTCCCCAACTGAGATGAACAAATTTGTAGGAACATTCACAGCACTTGAAAAATCCCCAACCTCCATACTGAAAGTATTTCCCAGGAGAGTTTTTGCAGGAGCGGGCCGACACAGGGGCCAGCCAACTGGCCGTTTCAACTCACAAAGAAGGCCCCAAGGCCTGAGAGCACAATATTGGTAACTAGTCAATAAGATGCTTTCCCCCCCCCACAGACGTCGAGGATATAGAGGACGCAGGGGTTGCGGATATTACAGGCAGCAAGGGATCCCCTCAGGTAAGAGTGCGCAAAACACACTACCATCCAGTAGGGTGGTGGACAAGGCTTTTTGTGAGCCAATTGGCGTGAGCTGTCTTGCGACACGTGGGTTCTGCAAACCATAGTGGGGTTCCGGCTAAAATGTATGGCGACTCCCAAGCAATCGCGTCCTCCCCCGCTCATACACATCGCAAACAGAAAGCGTTCTGTTAGTTCTTAGTTAATCGCAAGGACAAAGTACGCCCAGTGATAAATCTGAAAGAACCAAACAGTTGGCTGCTTTATAGGCATTTCAAGATGGAGGGGATCCATCTTCGAGGGGACATGCTCAGGAATTATGACTGGATAGCAAACTAGAACTAAAAGACGCATACCTTATGGTAACCATAGCAGCAGAGCACCGACCTTTCTTGAGGTTCATCTGGAGGAGACAAGCCTGGCAGTTCAGGAGTCTTCCCTTCAGCCTCGCTACAGTTCCATGGACCTTTACCAAACTGAGGAGGCCAGTATCAGCCGAGAACAAGGAATTCGAATGTATACTTCAACGACATCCTGCTCATGGCAAGTGACAGAGAAAGGCTAACCAAGAAATGATAGTGGGCAATCTGGACCATAACAGGATTAGGTTTCCTAGTAAACAAAGAAAACTCTGCCCTAGCCCCCAGCAAGAGGACAGAATTCCTAGGATTTGTGATGGATACCCAGAAGGCGACTTTAGAACTCCCCGTACCCAAAATTAGAGCGATAAAGAAGGATCCGAGAGTGCTCTCAAGAGTCCGGTTATATCGCTTTGGAATCTAGCCAGAGAAGCGGATCTACTCGCGGCCTCTATTTAAACAATCATTCCTGGACCCCTACACTACCGAGCCCTTCAGAGGCTCAAGATCAAATGCCTCCCGAAAGGTATGCGCTACCATCAATTGGTGCTGCTAGACAAAGACAGCAAATCAGAACTGCTATGGTGGCTTCACAACATGGAAGCTTGGAACAGAACACAGTAGCGTATAGGAACTCCCAATATCTGCAGGACTCAAGCGACTGGAAACTACGCAAGTCTGTATTTGCGAGATTACAGCAGGTGTGGGGACCATCAAGTACAGACCACTTCGTATCGAGACTCAACACCCAGCAGCCTCAGTACTTCAGCTGGAGGCTGGATCCAGAGACACTCGGAACAGACGCCTTCCTACACAACTGGCAGATCAAGTCCATTCTGCTTTTTCCCCCATTCGCGATACTGGCGAGGGTACTAACAAATGTATGCAGCGACAGAGCAGAAATAGTGATAGTGACACCAAAATGGAGATCGCAAGCATGGTTTCCAGTTCTGATGGAACTTTCTTCAGATTTCCCCTAGAGGATTCCGCAGCAAGCGGATCTCCTACCGAATCTGTCAAGGTCGGAACATCCACTAGTGCAGGAGCAAACCCTAGCCTTGATCGCATGCAGAGTTTCAGGTGCAGATGGCATTTGCCAGGACTTTCAAAAGAAGCTACAGAGCTCATCGGAGTGTCCTAGGCTCCGTCCACCATTAGGAACTATAGTACCGCTAGGCAAGCCTGGGAGATATGGTACGGTGGGGGGTCGGAAGGTTTTCCTCCTTTTTCAGCCCCTATAGTGCAGTTGATGAACTTTCTAGCGAGCCTGCCCAGCCAAGGAAGAGCTTTCAGGACAGTAGGAGTATAAATATCAGCCTTCTCGGCCGGACACGAGTTAGTCGATGGTGCACAATTAGAAGAGCATCCAGCTGTAGCAAGATTAATTAAGGGAGTGAAAGTAAGCGAACCTCCTCAGCCGATGTATTATTCCTTGTGGGATGTGAACTTGCTGCTAAACCTTTTTAACAATAGCCGAATAACGACCTCCTGTCAACAAAACAGCAATCAGGGAAGCTAGCGACCCTACTTTGTCTAGTATCTGTAGACATGTGTCAGACATAAAAGCATTAGTGATTAACAAGAAGGTTTTTTAGCCAGGAGTGGCGTTTAGTATTGCGCAGTGCACAAAGATCGGCTCGGCAGTCATCTTGTACCCCTATTTTCCAAATAAGAGCAAGTTATGCATAGCCCAGTGCATTAAAAGTTACGAATCCGCAACAGCAGGGGTACGGCGGCAGAGCGTAGCCCAATGAATCATTGATAGCACGCAGGAAACCATATCACGCGGTAGCAACAGCTAAGCAAGATGGGTGAGAGAGATAATGACCTTAGCAGACATTGACATATCATTGCGGAGCTCATTCCGCAAGAGGCGCTATGGCTTCCAAGGCTTTTACAATGGGATTCCCGCTGCAGGAGATCATGAAAGCAGCAAACTGGTCTAGTGACTCCATGTTCAGAACTTTCTACTTTAAGCTGATTTCAGCTATTGCTTTGGCTGTCGTAGAAAGCTTTGAGCAAGCATAATGCTTGCCTCCAGTCTTGTCATAGAATGAAGATTGCCCAAGCTCACAGTCCAGGGAGTCTTGATTCTATTAAAGACACAGACGCGAGCATTATCCCACCCAGCGAATACGCAATGTCTCGTTATACAGTATATCATGGATTAGTTGATAGTATATTCCCCTCCCTAACAGTACGTATCTCTATTAATGCCGGTGATTACCAGACGAACACTTGTGAGTGACTGTAGACAATTGGAACACGGAGCATAGCCGATCATCAGAGGATAAGAAGTTAGTTCGTCAGAAGAACGATCGTGCTGAACATTGTGAAAGTCATGGCTTGAGTTACCACTCGTATGCCGATGAGACACACATTTTTTATTAAAACTGATAACATCGCGGAGGTCTTCATGAGGGTTAATCGTTGTCTGGAAGAAAAACAAACGGATGTCAGAAAACTAGTTTAAGTTGAATGCAGCCAAAAATGAGCTTATCATGTTTGGACCTGGGAAACAGGTTCTGAATCTTTTGCCCCACGTATCCTCATTGAGGAGCATCAATTTGCTACTAACATCAAGAACTTAGGCTGCTTATGGCAGGAGAACCTGGGCAGCGGAGCTCAGATTGGGGCTAAGGTTCAGTCAGTCTACTACTCCCTGCAGATGCTCCTTGGGTTTTTACCATTCATTCCCGAGGAGGATCATGAAGCAGTGTTGGGGGCCATGACACACCCCCATTTGGACTATTGTAATACTGATGGGCATACCTGCCAAACAATTGTACAGGCTTCAGAAGGCCCAAAACGCAGCAGTCAGACTGATTTGCCGGCTTGGTAGATCGGCCCATGTTTCCACTCTTTGCAGAACACTGCACCGGTTGGCAGTAGAGGACTGTATCATATTTAAGGAGGCATGTTTGATTTTTAAGTGTGTAAAGGGATTGGCCCCGGAGAACCTAAGCACTAAAATCTGTACTCCCAACCCCTTGAGGACACTCCATTTAAGGGGTCAGCTGCTGCTGAGCAGTCCCCGCTCGGTATTTGACTCCAGAGGCGACAAAAGATTTGCTGTCTTCGGTCCTAGACTCTGGAATAGTTTACCACTGGAGATTAGGGACTGTCAGACACTTGTGCAGTTTCGAAAGGCCCTAAAAACCTTCCTGTTCAAATAGTAACAGGCCAGCTTACCTGGTGACTTCCTTTTTTAAATTTTTTTTATCATCTTTATTTAATTATAACTCATATATAAGAATAACTACAATAGTGAGAATCACAAAAGTAACAATATTCCAACAATTCATAAAATACAAGATATCAACTACATAGCAAAGAAACCTCATCCAGAACTCCCACCCTAAATCCAAAACATAAGAAAGATACGCACAACATATACACACACACAAACACAACAACACAACACCACACCACCCACTCCCACCCTATCCCAGTTATTAGCCAAATCGATAAACTTACACTTTACCCAAATACATCATTGAAGGATTCCCAACTTTCACAATATTCAGCCTCCCGATGAAGCCGATAAGCACGAGATTTTTCATGTCTCGATAGTATGCGCATATCAACCAACAAACCATCAATATGTGTTTTTTTTTCCATGATTTCCAAACCTTCATAATATGTTTTACAGCTACCACCAAGGCCCTATTTATCCAATCAGAAGCACCACAAATCCTCAGACTTCTACTTTCATTTGAGAGGAAAATCACAGATTCAAAAGTTCTAGGTAGGAAATTAATCACCCAACACTAGATCTACTCGATCCAGAACATCCTTCCAAAAAGCAAGCACTCTTACACATTCCCACAACATATGTAAATAAGTTCCTCTTAAATGATTACAGCCCCAACACAAATCTGAATCTATTAAACCCCTCGCCATCATCCTCACTGGAGTCCAATAAATGCACCCTAAAATTCGCTGATGAGTATATCTTAAATTCAAATCCATTTTATCTCTCACCATCACCTTCCAAGCAGTATCCCAATCTCTTTCCGATAAATCACTCCCCAACTCAGTCACCCACTTCATTCTCAATGTCTCCCATGAAGTCCGCATGTATTCCTGTACAGGTATCAATTTAGTAAATGTGGAAACTACATTTGGAACAGCACCAAACAGAATACACATTTGTGACTTCCTATCCTCCTTTACTCTTGCGCTATAAGTGTTTTGTTGCAACTGCGCCTTTAAACGGTTAGGTGCGTCTTGAGCACGTTATAATATTCAAAATCAAAACTCAGAAGACGTCAAAAGAAGTTTCCTATTTGGTTCAATAGAGTGTTGATCAAGATCCCTGAGAAGAGCATCCAAAAGAAGAGGAAGGACCTAGTGGGGACATGTTATGTACTATGAAGGGTGTCCTGATTGGAGTAGAGCAAGAGAGCACCTCAGTACTACGAAGAAGGAGAGAAACATGGGGATGTGTATGTTTCTCCTCCCTTTTTGTTTCAAAACTGATTTTTTGCTATACAACCAGTGGCTGATTTAAAAAATAAATAAATAAATAAAATAAAAGGTTTTTTTTTAAAGGCAGCAGTAATTAAAAAGGTTTAAGCGTAATGCTCACCTCCGTGTCTTTAATAGAATCAACACTTGCCGCCAGGTCTCCAGATAAGGTGTACCAGGACTTTTACGCATGAAAATTTTGTAAATACGACAGCTTTATTATTTTCCTGTGTACATTTACACACATATTTAGAGCAGAGGGCAGTGCAAAGGTCAGGTTACTTGACCCAAACCAGAACACTTCTTTTGATTGTTATCTACATGGATGCAATTGCAAGCCATTGATTAAAAGCCTCTCAAACAGAATGTATTTCTCTGAAGCCTTTCAAAAAAAGAAACTGCACACTGTGATTAAAGGAATGGTGTATTTCCATTCAGATTCTGCTGTATTAATGCTCATGGAGCAAACAGAAGCACTGTGCATATTTAGTTTCCTAGCATTTTAGGATTGTATGATTAATAAAATGGAAAAATAAGTTCCAATTAAGAATTTAACATTTTTTCCAGTGAAAGCAAACCAGTATTTCACAATTGTATTTTTCAGAGTTCCTGTGCTGTGTGCATAATCATGCAGAGGTAGATAATGTTTACACTTTTAATTTACACTCCAATTATTAAAACAGTGTGTAAAATTAGGACTATGCACAGTCTAGTTTACATCCATTCAACCTTGCAGTCAATGGGGTACATTACTATAAATGGTCAGTGGCAGCAGAGTCATTACTCAAGGGTGAGTGATTGGCATTATACCAATCACTGGTGTTCTAGCCTCTCAAATCTTCAAGACTACAATTAAAACATCCAAAACCTGACTCTCCAGGAAGTGCAAGCACTGTTAAAAACAAATTAAAGTTACATTTGTAATTGAATTAGAAACTCAGCAAAACCTGTCCCTGTGATAATTCAGATAAGTATTTAACTTTATGTAGCACTTCATAAATGGTTCGTCCAACATCTAGGCACTGTGATTATTATACCTCAGTCGATACTCACTTAACCGACCTCTGAAGGATGTTAGCCAATAGGATAGCTCAGCCGGTTGAGCCCTCATTGCTGCGGTCTGTAGGTTGCAGGTTTCGAATCCCAGCAAGACCAACTCAGCCTTTCATCCTTTCGAGGTCGATAAAGGAGTACCGACTTCAGTTTGGTGATAATTGTGATATATATGCTCTATGTACAGCGCTTTGCCAAAAGCACTATATAAATGAACATTTGACCATGAGATTAGATATATAATTTAGCATGGAGTCCTTGCCTCCAAGAACTGTTGTATCATAACATTGGCATACCATTATGTAGTAATGGCTCCAAGAAATGTAGACTTTCATTAAACATCAGAAGACAATTCTATCATCATACCTCGAAACGCACAATAGAATTCAGGTTTGCTTTACTATGTAATTGGCTGGGTTTTTGTGTTTTCAACATTTAAATATATACAGGAGAATTCAAATGGCCAGAACTTACAGAAATATTGAAATGTGTATTCTGTCACAATGGCGAAAGCTGCCGCATAGTAATGATTTCCATACAGTGTTTGCACACGTCGGCTGGATGTCACATACATTTTACTCTCTTGCAAAGGAGAAAAGTCATTTTTACTCTCTTAAAATCACATTTACTTTCAAAGTTTAAAAATAGGGAGTAAAATACTCCCACCTCAAAATCTTATCTGGAGCACTCCTTCCCGCGCTGTAAGCTTGGGCAATATTCATTATGTTTCTTTTTACACTTGTTTTTACATTTTACACTGGATATCTACATCATTTTTGTGTACACAAAAATGTCAATGTGATGTGAGCCTTTCCGAAAAGTTAACAGCAGTATCTGTACTTTGCTTATTGGTAGAATGTATTCATTAAAATGTCTGTCATTAGGTAGACCACACTGATGGAAGTACAGATTGTTACTTCTGAGGAAACGACAGACACTTCCAATAACCAAACGGTGAGCCTTACTGACATGCACAGAAATTGGTATATAGTGTATTAAAATGTCTATGTTTTAGAAATAATATATCTTTCCTATTGACCATGGGCTTGGCCTCAGGCCAGCATCGTCTTGTGTGCCTCCGGAGAGTATAGGGAAGAAGGGCTGGCGACAATTATGACCCTCGGCAAAATAAGAGTTTTACCCCTAGTTGATGCCATCGGGTACCATCCGGTGATGTTTCAAGACTTGAACCAGCGCAGGAAAGTGAGCGAGGCAGACTGGCCTTAGAGCCGTTGGAGCAGCCTTCCATGTGACGGAGCCTGACCGTGGTGACACCGGGGCTCCACTGGGTCCCGGCCAGAGGCGATCCTGCCATGGTAGATAACTGCAGGCCCCCTGGGATCAGGATCCGCCTTCTCGATTGGGGCTGCCTGGTGGGGCTTGTGATCCAGGAACGAAGATAGCAGTCGGCACTGGGTGCGCTTGATTTGTACCCCCCCCCCCCAACCCTGCCCTGCCCTGCTTCGGCTTCTGTTGCGATCAGCAGAACCTGGCTCCTGGGCTCTTGCGAGTGACTGGACACCCACGCTGCAGCACAGTTCTGGACAGCCTTGCTGGTGAGCTGACTGGCCCTGCCTGCACCAGGACATGGAAGGGTGGCACTTTGCAGAGTCCGCCGTGGTGCTGGGATAGAGAGGCCACGCTGGTTACACATTGGGGAAAGGGTCCATCTTGACATCTATGGCCGCTCACAACAATGAGCCTCGGCAAACAGCTACTTTTAGTAAGGCCCGGGAGCATTTAAATCAGCAGGGATGCCTGAGGATGATCCCTAGGTACTAGGGTCAGACGCCTCAACTCTCCAGGGTAATGATTTTAGGTAGGTGCCAATTACTCTCACAAGGCAGTGATAGCCTTACCCACTAACTAGTACAACAGCAACACAACAGGCACGATACAATCGACCCAATGAAAAGACTCGCTGTGAATTTTGGATTGGGAGAAACTTCAGCCGTAGCGGCAGCTGAGAGATGGCGAAGGTGACCAAGCTAAATGCCCACAGCTGGGCCAATACTGCTGCTCACCCTAGTGTAACCATGCACCGTGCTTACTGAACCAGCTGGTGGGGCGGGCGCACAGCTTGGCGACCAGTGGCCCAAGTGCTGCTCGCCATGGATCTCCATCACCTTTGCCACCAGCAAAAATGCTTTGAGGAGACCTCAACATTCTCCAAGCACAGCCTCCAATGCCCCCGCGCAGCCGATGTGGCCCCTGGCTCCACCGTGGCCATCTTCAATCCGTGAACTCTATATCAAATTCTGGACTAGTGAAATAACAGCCCTATGCTGCCTATTAGGTTACTGGTCCCCAAATATGCTTGGCTGTGATCCTGCACGCCAATTGTGCTTTAGTATGGACCCAGTAAGCAGGGCAGGTCTTGAAAGAATGTCTTTCATGTCTTGATAGATTTAAGCTTCATATCGTGTACTTGACAGTAACCTTCTGTAACTGTAACTACTGCCTACATGCCTCCAGGTTAAGTGTGCTACAATAAATGTGAACATAAATAAATATCAACTGACTAAAGGATCAAGCTTCATCATCGACAACTATTCTGACAACTATTCTGAAGCCAACAGAAAGGAATATTTTTTCAATTCTAAATTTGCCTGCAAGTATACTATAGATGTGCAAGGTCAAGTTACACTTTTAGCAAATTGATCATCATTGTTTATCTTTATGACAATATTTAGAGTATAGAATCATACGACAGTACTAATTCTCTTTTTTAAATTCCTATTGCTAAACGTCTCTTCAAGTGCAGGCGATTCGTGGTCAGCCACAAAGTTAAAGGGAGACCATTCCATAACTTACTAGCGGCCACCGAAAAAGGTTTGACCGCCCTCTCTTTGAAGACGAATCGGGGGGACAACGACCAGACAGTCACTGCTTGATCAAAGAGGGCGGCCAGGAATACAAGGAGTGAATTTATCCAACAAGAAATCGGCACCAGCCTGTTAGTCTTTAAATCACTGTCTTGTTCACCAAGCAGACTATTCTTTGTTTCACTGGGAGCCAGTGCAAAGAACGTAGCACTGGGCTAATGTGGGAACCATAAGGGGTGGCTGTGGCTGTCCGAGCAGCCAGATTCTGCAGCAGTTGCAGGCGATGGATTAGGCCAGAGGGCTGGGCCAGGCAGAGAGCATTACAATAGTGCAGCCTGCTGTAAATAAGAGAAGCCACAACTGGAAGAGAAGGAGGAAGAAAGTGAAGGATCTTCCGAAGGACCCTCAGTAAGAAGTGGCCAGTCTGGCACACTGCACTCACCTGTGATGCCATGGATAGAGAAGCAGAGAGATAGAACCCAGGATTTTTAACTACAGTCACTGGAATAGGAAAGTCACCCAGTGAGAATGGTCAGAACGCTGAGGACCAAGAACAGAATTCCATACAGTTTTTTCACACGTCAGCTGGTCCTTTTTACTCTCTTGAAATCACATATACTCTCAAAGTTTAAAAATACTCCCACCTCAAATTCTAATCTGGAGCACTGAAACTACACATTTCTGGTGTAAAACATTTTTTTTATTTAAATGGTATAGTTTAATTTTTAAACTTTTCATTTGTCACCGTTTCTACGGATTTTCCGTTTTATGGATTTCTAGTTTATGGTGTCTTTGTCTAGCTTTAGTATTTCTTGAAGAAATTGGCATATCTCGAAGATCAGTTTGTTTGATTTGACGTTGAGCATCATCGTCCATCTTTCTTCTGCCTCCATGTTTTGCTCTGCGATCTTGTAGAAAGCGCCAAAATTGAGTCTTTGTGCTGAAAGGTTGTCGCAATCCAATAGGAGATGGTATAATGTTTCTGGTATCTGTCTCCCTGGACAGAATCGGCAAAATTGATCTGTAGACAGGATTTGCCTTGTTTTTGCTAAGTAGAAGCGGGTAGGTATGGTGTTCATCCATATTTTCAGGTATATTGCTAAGATCTGGTTATCAGGGAAGATGGTCAGATAGGCTGGAAGCTAGTCGATTGCTCTTATATCCGTTTTGCATTGTATATTCAGGCTGTATTTTATTTTTTGATTGTTAGTTTTTATCCAATCATTTCTCATCAGCTTTATTTTTCCATGTTGAGGGCGCAACGTAAGCATTTCGTGGGAGATCTCTTCGGTTATCATAAGTCGTTCAAGATTGTCTTTCCATTTGCAGAGGATTGTGTTGTTCACTGCGCTCGGTGAGATTTTAAGATTTGGATTGCCGGTGTTTTTTTGTCCGCTAGCAGCTTACGGTATAGATCAAGGCGTTTCCATAGGACGATTGAGCTGATTGATTGCACTGCTACTTCATATCTTATTCTGGGAATTGGGAATGAAGGTGAGAGTTGGAGGATCTTGCGCTAGAAGCAAGCTTCTAGTTTTGTCCAATCATAAGAGGTGGCATTCATCATTGCTTCGGTTCCATAGAAAATGGTTGGGATCACTTTTTGCTTGTAGTATGTTGTTATGGGTTTGAATGAGTATTTTCCGTACTTTCGCTGTATTACACATCCTTGTCTCACTAGTGATTGGATTTTTTCTTCCAATTTTGTGGTCCATTCCTTTCCGATTTTGATTGGTTTATGTTGATTCCCAAATATTTGAATGTCGATACTTCGTCTAGCTGGTTAGCCTTTAGTCGGATTCTTAGTTGTTTATCCTTTTTGTAGTGTATTTTGGTAAGTTGCATGACTTTCATTTTCTTTGTATTGATTGCGAGTTCGTTGAGATCCATGTATAGGCCTAGTTGTGAGACTATTTTGAAGGCCACAAGTTGTCTTATCCAGTAGGATGTCATCCGCATACATCATGATTTTCACTGGTGTCGAGTTGATCTTTGGAGGATTCAAGGCATCTTGTTGGAAGTGGGTCTCGAGATCTGCTGTGAAAAGGTTATAGAGCGTGGCTGCTAGGGGACAGCCCTGTTTTAGACCATTAGAGGTGGGGATCTTCGATGTTTGTCCTTCTCTTGTAAGTCTTATTGTTACTGAGGTGTTTGAATAGAGTTGCTTGATTGGTCCCAAGATGTCGTTTGGGCATTTCCATATTTCGAGTTTGTCCCATAGTTTTTGCCTGGAGATACCATCGAAGGCCATGTGCAGATCTATGAAGGCCGCATATATGGTTGTTTTGTTTTCGATTGCTTCAATCAGCAAAAGTAAGCTGACGTTTGTGCCAACGTTTGGAGTGAAGCAAGTTTGTCTGGTTGCAAACTGGTGTGTCACGGTTGCCCATTGCTTGAGTTTTTGTAGAAGAATGGATGCAAACAGCTTCCCCAGAGGATCTAGTAGTGCGATTGGGCGAAAGTTTGCTGGGTCGTCTCTTGGTCCTTGTTTGTAGATGGGTACTATTGTTGCGGTTTTCCACGACAAGGGTATCTGGTTGAGATTGTTTATTAGTAACAGGATGTTGCTCATAAGGTTGGCCCACGATTGTGGGTCTTTCTTAATTATTGCATTTGAGGTCCCATTGGGGCCTGGAGCGCGGAATAGGTTTAGTTTTTGTATCATATCCAGTATGTCTGGATGGTCGCAGAGTACCGTCCACTTTGTCTTCTTAGTCTGAGGTTTGTTGTCGGTTTGAGTGTCGTGCTTTATATATGTTCGAGTATTGTTGGATCCATCGTTGTTCTGTCACGTTTCCAGTGAGTTTGTGTTGATTAGTTGAGTTGTTGTTCAGTATGTTCCATAACTCTCTGAGGTTGTAGGTTTTGTATGTTTCTAGGATGGCTACTGCGTCGGCTTGTAGAAGAGTCATACAATGGGATTTAGTCCAGTTGTTGTAGTTTTGTTTTGCCGCTTTGATTTTTATGAATTACTCTTTATCTTTCATTTTCTTTAAATGTCGCAGGGTGTTTCTCAATATCTTTTACTTCTCAGCAAGCTCCTTGTTGTAGGAGTGAAGGTGCGTTTTCTCGGGTTGTTGTGTCGTCTGCTTGTCGTAGGGAATTAGTAGCCATTGATAGTTTAGTTTCTGGACATCAGGCAGTGTTGGCGAAATTGCTTTGTGAGCATAGTCGTTGCTTGTTGGGTTATGCATAGTTTTCTTCCCGCTGTGCAAACTTCAGTGGGATAGTATGGTGAGGCTGTAGTTGTTGCAGCATGTTTCGACCATGTATAACGAGCTGGTTGTGGTAACTTTTTGATGTTTTGACTATGCTAACTTTTTCTACTGAATCTTAGTTCTTTGGAAAGGTACATGTAGTCAATAACAGCAGACGATTTTCCACAGGACCAAGTTGGTAGTATCTTATTCGTTTCGTCCGTGGGGTAATCGATGAGTGAGAGGTTACGGATGATGATTTCTTTTGTCCATCTTTTGACGCGTGTTGTCAGATCTTTGGGTGGAATGACTTGTCCATCTGAGTGCCATAAGTGAAAGTTTAGATCTCTGCAAATCATAAATTCAATTGTTATGTACTTGTTGATGAGTTTGTCTATTGTTAAGAAGACACCGTCAAGAAAGGTTTTGGTGTTTATTGCCACAGGGTTCCGGTAGAGATTCATGAGATTATTCTTTCTTGCGGTTGGTTTGGACAGGTGGAGTTTAGGCTTCCTTTTATTTTTATGATAGTGTTTTGTGTCCACAAGTTGATTTTTGCAGATTGAATTATGGACCATGTCGGGTCGATCTTGAGTAAGCCTGATGTTGGTCTTCCTTTGGATCTTGAGGGTGCTGGGTTGAGGAAAGCTAGAAAGCCGTCACAGCATGGGGTATGAGACAGCCAAGTTTCTTGAAGACAGATGATCTGGTGCGTTTCAAGTTCAGGTGATGGATCGTTAAAGAGATGGGCATTGCCCCTGGTGTTCCAAGAGCACAAGGTCCATGTCTTCTTGGGCTTGGTTGATGGTTATGAGAGGTTGCTCATGTTTGTTTCAATTGAGTTATCTACACTGTCTTCCGATTCATATTCGTGCCCGATTCGGGTGATCGTTCTCAGGGTTGCTGTTTTTGGTGTATTCTCTTTCAAAGTTGTGCCTGATTGGCTGAGGATTGTGTCCAGGTGATGTGGTTGGACGATCAGTGTTTGTATCGGTGTCTTGCGACTTTGGTCCCTTCGTGGAGTGCGTTTCTCTTTGTATTGATGTAGCGGACCAAGTTTGTTTTTCAGATTTGTCAGTTTCTTCTTTTTTGGATTTCGAACTGAGACTGCATCTGAAACCAAGTTTATATAATGTCTCTTTCGATGTTAGTATCTTTTCCATGCTTGTTTTCTTGCATAGTCAATGATATTTTATCATTGCATAGTTCGTCTTCAAAGGTAACCAGCTCCACGTCTCTGGAGCGTATTTGTTTCAGATTCGGAATTGCTTGGAAGAGTATTAAAATGTTTGCTCTGTTCAGCACCAATGGTGTGGGTCTGTGAATGATATTTTTGTATCTGCACACCGTGGTTTTCTGTTTGTCGAAATGGATTCGTGAATATTAGTTGTGATAGTTGTATGGGTTCTCTTTGATTTTTCATGCCGGTTCTTTCTTGCACTGGTCGAACTACAGAATATATGGATCCAGTAGTATTCCTTGTTTCATGAGACAGTGAAATTGTGGAGATTTCATCGTATGTTACGTGATCTTTTGTGTCGTTGTTTGACTAAGTCATTGATCCGTCTGTAATTTCTTCACACGAAAGGATGGAGCTGACAGATTGGCTCGGTTTGTATTCATCGATTATTAATAGACTTGAATCATTTATTTGGCTTTTTGTTTTCGTGGCTTCTTGTGTTGGTTGATCCTTGTGCGTTAGGTTGAGTAGATCGTCTAATGTTGGGATAAGTTCTTTATAATTTGTAGCTGGGGCCGTTGTTGGTTTTTTAGATGTATTTTTTGTGGCTGACACCGATTGTGTCATCTGATTCAGTGTGGCATTCTTCGCTTGGTTTTTTGGTGCGTTTTCTGCGGTGCGTTTCGGGATTGTGAGGTTTCATAGAAATGCTCTTGAGCCAGTTTGTTTTGCCATATGTTTGTCTTTTTGGCAGATTCTTTGGAAGTTTTCTTTCCCGGGACAAAGATCTGGAAATTGTCTTTTGTGGTTGTTTTTTCCAGGGCATCTGTTGTACTTGTTTTGGCTTTGTGGACAATTGAGAAGTTTGCAATTTGGTTTGGTGAGGAGGCAGGTGCTGTTGATGGGGTGCGTCTGTCGGTCGAGGTTCAGTTTTTCTGGTACCAAGCAAACAGGGATAGAGTTATCCGTTTGTTCTTTTACCAGATTCTGTGTTGTAGGTGTTTTGTTGTTGTTGGCTTTTGAGCCATGCCATGAGTTCCTTGGTTAATTGGGTTTTCTCCTCTCTGTCTCCTCTTGCAATCTCGAAGAGTCTTTGTTGCCAGATGTGAGATTGTTCGGCTTCTAAGTCTAGGCGCTTTTCTATAGTTGTTATGAAGTCTTCTGTGTTTACTTGTTTAGAATGTATCATTGCCAATAGTGTTTCTTGATCTCGTATGTTGTCTTTAGTTGTTTCATGTAGTTTGAGAAATGGTATCATGGATTGGGAGACCACTGCCAGTAGCATCTTTTGAAGTTATAGCATTGTTGTTGGTAGTCTCTGGTTATGGATGTCATCATTTATGCCACTATTCTGTTTAGGGGCTTCTGTTATGGGTCTTGGGCACTTGCTGTCACTGTTCTGTGCTGGGGTATGGAGGGATTCTTCGGTGTCATAGGTAAATTGTGTCGTTATCTGTTCCTTTTTTAATCAATGGATGTGGTGGGTCTCTGTTTTAACGTTTGTCGCAGTTCTGAGGGTTGGTGTTTTTAAACAACGGCGTGGAGGTACAATTCGATTTGACTGATTTTATTGAATCGCCAAAGATTTCTTTCCTTCTTTCCGCACTGTTCATGATGGATTCTATTTCAGTAACGTCTAATGATAAGTGCGCGGCCTTGCATGTTGTTGCTTTACGTTGGTGAGGTAAGGATTCTTTGAATAGTTTTTGAGCTGCATGGGTTTGGAGCCATTATAGCTTTGCTAATTTTGCTTTTTCTCTCTTTGTCATCCCGGCTGTTGACAGTCTTGTGGTCTGGGTTGGGCTTGGCGGATTCAGCAATTTCTCAGATAGAGGGTTTGTATTTTGCTGCAGGTTTCTTGATGTTGAATCAGGAGTTGGATTGCCTGTTTTTGGTTTAGTTCCTTGATCATTGCAGAGCTCTTTTATAGCTAGCGATGATGGATTTGTGAGGGTTTTTGCCAGGTTTGATTCTGTTGGTATCCCGTTGTAGTGATTAATTGCATTTGATGTTTCAGGTTGGTTATTGGTCTGGTAGTCCACGGATTGGTTCTGATTTTTGTCTATGTGAACTTTAATGATTATTATCACTTGAATCGCCCCCGTTTAGTGGTTGTGGGTTTTCGATTGGGTCCCATTTGATTGGGGTCTGCGATTCCGGAATGCTTGTCCTTTCCAGCTCAGGAATTGTTTCACTCTGGTTTGCTGGGTCTGGGTTTTTCGTTGGATCCCATTCAGTTGGAATATGGGCTTTATGTGATTTTTGAGGGCTTATCGTTTCCAGCTCGGCAAGTTGTTTGGAGGGTTGATGCTTTGTTGAGTTTATTTTCAATTTGTTTTGAAAGGATCGATTTTCGGAGACGGGGTTGTTTAACTTCTTCTTTTGGAATGCTTGTTCCATCGTTGGTTGCAACGAGTCTGTACCGAGTTTCCCTCTTAGTCTTGTATTTTGGCCCGTCGTCTTTTTTATATTCCAGTCGATGCAGGCTTTATCCAAACCATGATGTTATACTCTGTTTTGGAGTTTGGATGGCACGTTTTGGGTTTCTCTGGGGCGAGATTCAGGTTGTGTGGTCCTCGCGATCTCTTGGTATCATGGTTCTATCTGAGCGTTGGATCAAAAAGTGGGGGTCCCCAGCAGTCTCCTATGCTCAGTTTGGCTTGAGCAGTCTTCACTGGATTATGTTGGTTGTTTCAGAAAGTACTGTGGCGTGTTTGATCTCCTGTGTCAGAGATATTTGTATAGTACTGAGCAGGATCAAAGGGGAAAAAGCCCCTGCAGTCTCCTGTACTCTGATGAATCCGAGTGTTCTTGTGTTGAGTATTGTCTCTTTTGGCTCCCGAGATGCTTGTTGCAGAGCTAGTTGTGTAGTGCTGGACAGGATCAAAGGGGAGGTGGCCCCGACAGTCTCCTGTGCTTCAAGGGAGCCGAGTATTCTTGATGTGTTCTGTTTCTCGTGGATCCCGTGTCTTGGCACTCCCCGTAAGGGCTTGAAGAGGTCCCAAAAAGAAGTTTGAGACAGACAGGTGCCAAGGACCAGGCGCCAGGTGTCTTTCACAATGTGATGCTTTGGAGAAGACCTTGGGCTCGGAGCGGCGCCGTAGAGCCTAAAGACCGAAAGACTCTGCAGCTGACTCCGCGGCTTCCTGGGTATTTTGAAGAGTTGAACAGTGGCAATAGAAAGAGGACAAAAAAGGCTAGTGTGCCTCTCAAAGGGTACTGGAGCACAAATACAGAGACTTCCTCTGTCAGTTACCGAAAGACTCTGCAGCAGATTCTGCTCTCATTTTCTTTTAAAGGATTGGAGTATTGTGCCAACTCCAATGCCAAATCCCTATGACACCAGTGAAGTTTAACAGGTACATTTCAAAATCAATTTTTATTAAAATGTTAAGTTATAATGGTCGACTTTAACTTTATAAAAAATAAATGAATTTTCAATTATAAAAAAAAGTTTCTTTCAATATATTTACCTTTTCTTTGGCATTACTTGTATTCTTGATGAATTTCAACATCACTTATAAAGACGTAATCTTTGTTATCAAACAAGTTAACATTAGTTTGGCTAATTATTATCCAATAATAATAATAATAATAATTATTATTATTTGGCATTTATATAGTGCCACGAACCCTCAGGTGTCTGAGCGCCACTTATTATTGCCCACGGTGTGTGGTGCTCATTTATCGACCTCGGAAGGATGAAAGGCTGAGTTTGGCCCTGCCGGGATTCGAACCTGCGTTAGCAGGCTCTGCACAGATGTCAAAGCGAGCACTCTACTCGCTGTGCCACTTGACCAGCTTAATGTGTATTGCATGTGTTTTTATGTACAAGGAGTCTATTACTGAAGCGGTTGAGTTAAAAGACAAAAGGACCACAGGTATATACATAATAGCGACAGTCATCATCAGGTCATTGTGTAAAGTATTTATCAAAGGGAAATAGTTGACTTGTTGCAATTTTATTTATGTTTCTTGAAATTGAAAATAGTTAGTCGTTTCCAACGTATTGTAATTGTTCTGTTACAGATGGTAGATGAACTAGGATGTTCAAGATGGATTGTATCAGAACGCACTCGGAAAACCAGGGAAAATATCATCCAGGCTTTAAATTCTTTTTCAAAGTGGTTATTTGGAAATGTGTTCATTTGGGTTAGATTGTAAGATTGATATTTAATTATTGAGCATTTGTTAGGCACCTAAACAACAGAAAGGTGTTTCCTGGCATCACAAGGCAAAATGGGGAGGGAAGAAGGGGAGTAAATAACATTGGCAAAAACAGTAAATATACAATCGTGGTACTACTAGGCCTTGTGACATTCGGATGTGCAAGTGCAGTGAAGAGAAGTGCAGGAGTTAGGGATGGGGGGGCGGATCCAGGAATGGACAAGTGCTGATGGGGGCCTGGGAGGCAAGTGCCAAGAGGAGCCAAGGGAGGAGGCCTCAGGCTAGGTTCTAGGACAGACGAATCCCAAGGGCGGAGTGCACAGCTGTCAGGCAGAGGGCCCGTATGAGGCCATGCTGAGGGAGGTGCAGGAGGGGGGACATGCTGGTGTTGCTGGGTAGAGGGCCTGGTATCCTGCGAGATTCATGAGGACCAGGCCACCAGTCTCAGCAGCAGTGGGGTGAATGGCAAGGAAGCAAAAGAGGTAGAGAAAAGCAGCCTTTTGAGAAGTTGTTGGAACTTAAGGAGGTCTGGCTCAAGTCAGAGGGGTAGGGAGGCTGTTCCAGAGGGAGGTGCCAGCCGAAGATGGAGACCTGCACCCCACTCTCTGCTTGGAGAAGTGTTTGACAAACAGAGTTGGAGTTAAAGGAGCGCAGGGCTCTAGCAGGGGAGTATTTAGGGAGGGAAAGTTGGAGATAGCATGGTGCCAGGCCCAAGAAAGCCTTGTGGATGATGCAGAGGTTCTTGAATTTGATCCTTGCAGCCCCCGAGAGTCAATGGAGAGATTTTAGGACTGGAAAGATACGGTCCCTGGGCTTGAGGCCAAGGATAAGTCTTGTTGCCCAATTCTGGATTAGCTGAAGGGGTCGTAGGGAGGAAAGGGGGGAGATTGAGAAAGAGGCTGTTGCAGTAGTCCAGCCTAGAGAGGAACAGAGTGCTGGAGACATTGAGCTTCTGGGGGAAGGTGAGGAAAAGGAGAATGCCTCTTAAGAAGGTGAAGCTGGAAGTGTGTCTTCTTGGCAAGGTCCAAGATGTGAGGGGTGAAGGATAGCGAGGAGTCGAAGATGACCCAGAGGTTCTTGGCCTCACGGGACGATGAGTGTAAGAGGGCCCAAGGAGGGCAGCCACAGAATAAGAGAAAAACAGGACAGAGGTGTCCCAATGAGAAGGATCTCCATCTTAATGGCAGCAAGGCAGAGATCGTTAGCTGTACAACATGCTTGGACGGCAGTCAGACAATCGGGGACGGAAGAGGAGGAAGTAGAGGGAAGTTTGAAGGAAACTGTGTGTCATCAGCATAATACTGGAAATGAGGAGAAGGAGAGGAAGAGGGGCGAGATAGATATTGAAAGCCACAGCAATAGGATAAAGCCCTGGAAAACACAGCAGGTAGAGAGAGTCTGGTGGTGGAGGAGAAAGGGCCCAGTTGCAACTGGGAAGGGCAGTTAGTGTGGAAAGAGGTCAGCGATTCCAGTGCCCGGTCCGTGATGCCGAGGGTATCACAGAGTTGTTTTATGAGGGTAGAATGGTTGACCGCGTCAAAAGGCAGAGGAGAGATCAAGGAGAATGAGAACAGCAGGAGAGTCAAGATTTGCAAGCATGTCTTCACAGGTGTTCAGGAGAGCAGTTTTCCATGCCTCTGGATGTCCGGAATCCAGATTGATTGTCATGGAGGCAACCAACAAGTTCAGTGTGGAGTGTCAGGTGGGGAGGAAACCAGCTTCTCCAAGAGTTTGGCCAGGAAGGCGGTGGTGGACATAGGGCGATAGTTAGCTGGGCAGGAGGGGTCAGCAGATTTCTTTTTAGGAGAGGGTGCACAAGGAAGTGCTTGAGGGATAGAGTGAAAGAGCCAGTGGAGAAGGAGTGGTTGCAGAGGCCAGTAAGAGCGGGCGAGAGAGGAGATGTTGTCCTTTATGGCTCTAGAAGAGTAGGGGAGCACCTGTTTGGGTGAGACCTTCATAGAGCGAAAAATTGCTGGTGAGTAGGGCACTCCTCTAATTATAAAACATGTTTTTGTTCAATTGTGTCAGTTATTTGTCAAACTTGGGGTGCAAACCAACTGTAAGAAGTGCCTCCGTGATTTGGCACCAAATAAGCAATGCAATGAAGAGACCTTGGCCGTGAGGCCAGCGGTGCAGGCTGCACACCCTGAAACCACTGAAGTGGTATAATTCAAATAAAGATGTGTTTCTTCAAGCTTGGTTCCTTTTTCAAAAAAACGTATTATTATTATTCAATTAGATTTGATTAGCAAAATATGCTAGTTTCCAAAATGAATTATTATGGCAGAAAAATAAATAAATAAATAAATAAAAAATAAAAATCACACGGATTGCCTATGCATTTCGGGTTGAAACGCTGCCTCAGGGCCTGTGATTAAACCTATTTATATGAATTGGTCACAATCATCACATTGTAAATACAGACATTAATTCAGATTTTCAAAGCAAAATTATCAAGGTCATCATACCACATGGCAAAATAAAAAAACACATAAGCGTGTTCAAGGCATATCCAAACGACATGTAGTAAGTATAATGTAATACGTTACCAAAGTTTCAATCAAGTGTTGTGTGTAACACAAGTCACGTAGATATGTAAAGGTCAAAAAAGAAAAAGAGAAACAAAGAAAAGAGAAAAAAATAACAAAAAGAAGAAGTGCACAAAAACGTCAATGCATTATACCGTCATGTATTATATTCCCAAATATCATACGTACTCCATGCAATGTGTAAGCAGTTAGCTAGAACTGCATCACTAACCTGTAAATCATGTGGTAGAAAAAACCAACATAGATTCTCTCTAGCGGTTGAAACTGCGGGACTGAAGTGCAATCGGCTGAAATCTCTGTTGAGAGATCAACCGCGTATATTAGATAAAGAAGTGCCTTAATGTAAGTCAGTATGCTACGGCTCACATCATAGCGAGAATGCACTTACTTGAGTTCTAAATGCTGGCACTCTTCCGATGCTGAATGCGATCATGCGCGTCCCCCTCAGAGTCCCTGCTATGTTGTTGTAAGGTTGCCTAGGCGACCATTGCTCAGTACGCGTCAGCCATTTTGCAACGTGTAAACTCAATGAATGGCACAAAGCTAAATCGGGCAGCCATGCTAGCATGGCACAAAAAGTGAATACTATCTGATATACTGTCTGCAGACCTGTTGTATATAAAACCGTGGATCCTAATAACTTCTCAATTACATGAAAAAATCATGATTTACCCGGGCGAATTACCTCCGGATATGTTACCAATGCAAAGTAAATGTGAACACGTACAAACACATCCATGAAAAATGACAAGAATAAATTAGGAAAACAGTGACAAATACAACAATATCAAATGGCTGCACAAAATATTTGCATGAGAAAAAAAAAACAAATACAACAAAAATAATAATAAGAGAAATGATAAAAATCGACACACTGACAAATAGTCCTGCAGATCGTAGTGATGATGTGAAAGCACATCAATACTTGACTACGTCACAGGGACAAACCGCCTGAGAACCGGTTGTGGGGTTCATAAAAAAAACAACTCAGATCCAGCTCTTCGTTCATCCCTTCTGGAGCATTGGATCCCATTCTTTATATCCATTGTGCTTCTTTCTGAGCTCTCAGTTTTTTCATATTGCAGGTTTGGCCTTTAGCTGGTATAACTTCCAACACTGCAAATTTAAGCTGGGCAACTGTCCATAATAGTGAAAATGTCTTGCCACTGATGATGTTCTGTTGTTCAGTCTGATAAAGGATTTATGCTCATTCATGCGGACACGCACCTTGCGTGCGGTTTCTCTGACATAGTACTGGGCACAGGGGCACTTGATGGCGTAAATCACATTCTCTGATAAACATGTGGCATGACATTTCAATTTGATCTGCTCTACTGTTCTGGGATGGGATATGTAGGCTCCTTTAATTACATTGTTGCAGTTACTGCAACTCATGCACGGATATGTGCCTGGATGTTTATCTGGTGTTCCTAATTTGCCACCTTTTTTGTTATGCGTGTCGACTAACAAGTTCCGTAGGTTATTACTTTTCTGATAGGCAAACACAGGCGGGTTTGTAAAAAGTTCCTTTGTTCTGTTGTCATTCTGTAATATGGTCTATCTCTTGAGAATGCTGTCCTTTATTTGTCGACTCTGTGTCGAGTACTTAGTTACAAAGACCAAATCGGGACTCTCTCGCTTCGGCTTTGTGGTTAACCTTCATAGAGCGGACAACTTTAGAGACCTCATGAGGTGCTAACGGCAGGAGGAAGGAGAGAGCAGGGGGTGGAAGGAGGGGAGCCAATAGAGGCAGGGGAGCGGGAGGGGAGATGGGGGTGGTGGAGAACAAGGACAGGATGTCCTGAGTTTTAGATTTGAAATGGGAGGCCAAAGTGGTGCAGAGAGCCTGGGACAAAAGGAAAGAGGTGGAGAATGCAGCTTGATTGGAGAGTTCGTTGCATATT
Organism: Ambystoma mexicanum; assembly: GCF_040938575.1. Classification (NCBI taxonomy): domain Eukaryota; kingdom Metazoa; phylum Chordata; class Amphibia; order Caudata; family Ambystomatidae; genus Ambystoma; species Ambystoma mexicanum. Next base: position 1,122,621,513 of record NC_090921.1, read on the forward strand.
TTGAAAACTTCAGCCATGTTATTAGTGGCTCGAGAGATGCAGGCTTGGATGTGGGCTCTCTTCTGGAGCGGATAGCAAAACAATATTGCCTTTGGAGCAGGAGACAAGCCAGTTTGTCGAAGGATGAGCCTGAGGTCTGCCACTTCCGTTCAACAACTCTGCACTTACGTCTCAAGAGGCTGGATGTGAGTCAGACCATCCGTTGCACTTGGAGGCAGGCTTCAGGCGGATCCTCATGACGAGGCAAGGATGTCAAGAGTGTTAGATGAAGGTTAGCGAGGACAGAGTCAGAGGGGGAGTCAGAAGCAGAGGTGGAAGGGGCATGAAACTGGAGGCAAAAGCAGCGACTGACAGTCGCTTCATCAGTCAAATGACGGCGAAGGAGGCTGGCAGTGCGAGAGGCGGTTTGGACAGAGGGCCGAGGGTCCCCAAGTGGGAAGATTGATTGATTTTTTATTTCTATCGCGCTCGTACACAAGTGTTTCAGAGCGCGACAAGGCAAGGGAGGGGAACATGGGGAGAACAAAACAGCGATCTTACTAGGCCCAGTGACAATGAGAACGCGCAAGTGCATGGGAGAGGGGGAAGGGAAAAGTGCATGGGAGGAGGGAGAAGTGGATAGTGCGAAGCAGAGGAGAAACAGATAAATAACAATAAAATAATAAAGGCAACAGTGGTAATGCAGCCAGCAATTTCCAAGTGCTAGGTTTAAGGCAGCAGACAGGGTAGGTCTGATAAGTGCAGGAAGAAAAAGGGGGGGCTGTATGGGTACAGATACAGACCCCAGTGCAAGGGGTGGCCCGGAGGCAGTGCGGGAGGGTGGCAGAGTGAGCAGCTACCTGGGCCCGAAGGACAGAGGGTGGCCAGGTGCACAGTGCCAAGAGAGAACAGATCAGCAGGGGAGAGGGGGAGCGAAGGCAGAAGAAAAAATAGGAGGTGCTTCCGGAACTGGAGATGGTTCTCAAGTTTTAGAGTGGCAGGGAGGCTGTTCCAGAGGGAGGCCCCAGCCGAAGACAGATCTACCCCCAGCTCGTTTCTTTGAAAAATGACTACCCTGAGTGAGTTGGAGGTAGAGCAGCGAAGAGCTTGAGAGGGGAGGTATTTGCGGAGCGATAGCTGAAGGTATTTTGGACCCAGGCTCCAGAAAGCCTTGAGGGCAATGCAGAGAATTTTGAATTTAACCCTTGCATCCACTGGGAGCCAGTGGAGAGATTTCAGAGCTGGAGAGATACGATCCCAAGGCAAGTCTCGCAGTCCTGTTCTGGATTAGTTGCCGAGGGCGGAGAGCAGAGGCAGGTAGATTTAGAAAGAGGCTGTTACAATAGTCCAAGCTAGAGAGAACCAGAGCTTGGGATACCATGAGCTTCTGGGGGAAGTAGAGGAAAGGCAGAGTACCTCTGAGGAGGTGCAGTCGGATATTTGACTTTTTAGAGACCTCAGAGATGTGGGCGGAGAACGAAAGGGTGGAGTCAAAGATGACCCCGAGGTTCTTAACCTCGCAGGTGGGGGTAGGAGGAGGGCCAAGGGAGGCCGGCCAGAGAGTGAGGGGAAAGAATGGTGAAGTTGTGCCGATGAGGAGGATCTCCGTCTTGCTGGCATTCAGACAAAGATCATTGGCGGAACACCAATCTTGAATGGCAGTTAGGCAATCAGAGATGAGAGAGAGAGAGGATGTGACAGAGGGCAACCTGAAAATGAGTTGAGTGTCGTCAGCGTAGCACTGGAAATTTCAGCAGAAAGTGGCAATGCAGCGGGCGAGAGTTGCCAGGTATTGGTTGAAAGGCCAGGGCGAGAGGTTAGACCCCTGGGGAACCCCACAGGTAGAGAGGAAGATAGATGAAAGGAAGGACCCAAGTTGGACCTGGGAGGGTCGATCTGAGAGGAAAGAGGTCAGCCAGGCCAGAGCCTGATCAGTGACACCCAGGTTTTCACGGAGACGGTTGAGCAGGAGGGTATGGTTGACCGTGTCGAAGGCAGAAGAGAGATCAAGGAGGATGAGGACAGAGGGAATGTTAGAGTCAAGGTTGGAGAGCAGATCTTCACGGATGTTCAGGAGAGCAGTTTCCGTGCTTCTGGCAGCTCTGAAGCCAGACTGGTGGTCATGGAGACAGCCAACAGAATTAGAATGAGATGGTCAACTTTTCCAGGAGTTTGCCAAGAAAGGGAGTAATGGAAATTGGGCGATAGTTAGCTGGACGAGAAGGATCAGCTGTGGGTTTCATGAGAAGAGGATGCACAAATCAGTGCTTCAGAGGGGAGGCGAAGGATCCCAAGGCAAAGGAGTGGTTGCAAAAATCAGCAAGGGCCGGAGCAAGGGTGTCAATGTGGTCCTTGATGGTTTTAGAAGAACAGGGATGAACCTGTTTTGACGAGGCTTTCATAGATCGGACTGGTCTGGCGACCTCGTCAGGGGTGAAAAGAGGAAAGGACGAGAAGGATGGTGGGAGGGTGGCTAAAGGAGGGTCACCAAGCACAGATGGAGAGGGGAGAGGAGGGGTGTGGGTCGAGAGGGTGGACAGGATGTCCTGGGTTTTTTAAATGACGTGGGAGGCAAGGGCATTGCAAAGAGCCTGGGAGGCAACAGGAGGGGTAGAGACTGCAGCAGGGTTGGCCAGCTCCTTGCAGATTTTAAAGAGTTCGGCCGAGTTGTTAGAGGCCACAGAGACATGAGCTTGAATGTGGACTCTATTCTTGGTGAGGACAGAGTCGGTATTGCCTTTGTAGCAGGTGACAGGCCAGTAAGAGGATGAACAGGAAGTCCTCCATTTCCTCTCAGCTGGCCTACACTTACGTTTGAGTGTAGCTAGGTCAGAGTCATTGCAGGAATTGCACTTGGCTTTGGACTTCAAACGGATCCTCATGACAGGGGCAAGAGCATCAAGCGTATCAGAAATTGAAGAGTAGAGCAGAGACAGGGCTGTGTCAGGATGTGAGACAGCCAAAGGTGGGGGGGGCAGGGGGGAGAGAGAAAGTGGCGGCAAAAGCCTCAACTGACAAACGCTTCATGGGCTGGATGTCCGAGAAGGTAGGTGGCAGTGTTGGGATAGTGCTGGCTTGGGGGGCGGGGGGGGGGGGAGGGAAGATGAGAGGAGGGAGTGATTGCTCCAGGAGAGTGGAGTGGTCAGAGGGATGGAGAGGGGGAGGTCAGAGGAGATCAAGACATCGAGTGTGTGCCCTGCAGAGTGAGTCGGGCCAGAGGGGAGGATGGACAGGGAGAGGGAGTCGCAGAGGTCACTGAAGAGTGAGGAGCAAGGAGAGTTTAAATGTATAGTTAGGTCACCGAGGAGGAGGAGTTGAGTGGTAGAGGCCAGGAGGGAGGAGGAGAGGTCTGCCCACTCAGAGAAATGAGGTGATTTGACCAGGAGGCCAGTAGATGGCAACCACAGTAATAGAATGGGTAGGCGAGAGAGAAAGCCTACAGACAAGGCATTCAAAAGAGGAGTAGGTCTGAGTGGGAATGATAGAGGCAGGAATCCACTCAGGAACGATCAGGGCTACCCCTCCCACTGGACTGGGAGGATCTGGGTGCTGAGAAGATCTTGTAGCCATCAGGGAGGAGAGTGTCAAAGCTCGTGACAGAGCTGGCCTTGAACCATGTCTCAGTAAGACCAAGGACATCAAGGTATAGTTCTTCAAGGAGGTGGCAGATGTCAGAGGAGTGTTTGACAGCAGAGCGAGAGTTGAGAGTGGCAATATGAAGAAGGTTGCCAGCCTTAAAGACCTTCCGGGGAGGGGTACAGATCAGAGGTACGCCCTGCGGAGGAGAAAGAGCCCTAGGAGGGGCAGAGGAGAGAGAGGGCAAGGTAGCCAAGGGGAAAGAGGAGGGGACAGCAGGAGATGAGAGGAAATTGATGAGGCGAGGGAAACGCCTATCAAAGAGGAGATTGGCCCGAGGGCCTTGGACCATGACCGTGCCATTTAGGTAGACATTAATGATGACTTTAGAGGAGTCGAAGGAAACCATGAGAACTTCCCAGCGATTGCCACCATTAATGGGAGAGGAGGAGATAGGGCAGAGCACAGAGACCATATGAGGAGTCCATAGATCTGGCGAAGGAACGACAAAGAGGATGTCGGTAAGGGTCTGTCTGGCGGAAGCATTGGAATTGGTATCGGCGATAGGAAGACCAGGGTTAGAGGCCAAGATATCATTTCTGAACTTCTTCCTACCAGACTTAGTGAGAAGGGAAGGATAGTCAATGGAGAAGCAATTGGAAAAGGTAGGAGAAACAGAAAGCGCCATTGGAGTGGAAGTGAGGAGAGGATGGAGATACTGGGGGGGCTAAGGCAGGTAGGTGTGGGACAAAAGAGAGTGGTGAGGTCACTGGGCTGGCAAGTTACAGAGAAGAAACAGTATACAAGCAAAATACAGAGAATTTTGCAATGGGCAGCAAGATTTGACTTTTAAGCACAAAGCAAAAACAGCAAGATTTGACTTTTTCCAATATTGGAATCGGATGTTAGCAAAGGGTTTTAGGAAGCACTGCGCAGCAGGATGACAACATGGGAGTAACAAGCAGAAAGAACAGTGATCGTCAAAGGCAGTGGGAGGGAGTCCATAAGGAGGGAACTAACCCATAGTTCTGGAGGTGGCAAAGTCAAGGCAGTCCGGATTTCGTAGAGGAGTGAGGTGGCAGAATCATTGTGGTTAAGGTGCAGGGAGGACCCCAATTAGCGTTCCGGAAGAGGACAGGGAGCAGACAGGGGCCTTAGAAGTGGGCCCTTGCTGAGAGGGCCGGCTGAAGCCTGCCGGACCCTGATGGATGGAAGAAAACACTCAGCAACCAATGGGAGTGCAGCACAGGGAAATGTGGTTCAGCACAGCCTGCCTACACAACAAAGAAAACCACGGCGGCCATCTTGGAAGGGCCAAAAAACAGTCAAATAAGCAGCAATAGTAGGGAAAAACTTGTGCTTTCAAAATAGCAAGGCAGCTCCAGGTATTAAAAAGCTCAAAAAATGGCTGCACGATGAAAATACCAAATAAAACAGTCCTTTCCAACAATTTTATGCAAATTTCCTCTTTTTTTATTTTCAAATTTCGATTTTTTAGGTTCAATAATTCCCCAGGAGGTGCAGTAATGCACAGAAAGTGCACCTACTTAATGGAATGGTCAGCAGCCAGGCACAAACTCCACATGTGCAGGAGAACAACAGATGGCCAGGAGGGTGGAAACAGGACCTCACTCTCAGTGAGAAGCAGACAAAAGAAGAGAGGAGAGGGTGTTCGGACCAGTAGAGGGGGGGGTCGTGACCGCGTTAGAGATAGGGATTTTGTCAAAGATGAGGTCATCCAAAGTTTGTAGGGCGAGTGGGTCAGACCGGAAGGAAGAATGGTAAGAGAGGGAGTCACAGAGGTCATAGAACTGTGAAGTGTCTGATTCAGGAGAGTCGAGATGGATGTTGAAGTCACTGAGGAGGTGGAGCTCGGAAGTAGAGGTCAAGAGGGAGGTGAGGTCTGCCCATTCAAAGAGTAAGAGAGGGATAGGACCAGATTTCCAGATGTCAGAGGAGTGTTTGACAACAGAACAAGCATTTAAAAGGAGCCAAGTAAAGCCGATTAATACCTTTGAAAGTTTTCCGCAGAGGGGTACAGGGGCGTGGTACTCCCACTGGTTACGGTGGAGAGTTTAGAGAGGAGGAAGAAGTAGCAGCAGGAGAAAGGAGGAAGTTAATGAGAGAGGGCAGGCGCTGGTAAAGAAGGAGAAGAATGGGTTGAGAACCGTGGGCCATGACTGTTCCATTGATGATGCACCTAAAGGATGAGAAGTGTGCCAAGAGAACTTCATATCTAGTGCCACCATTAATCATATGTTTTATAAGTGTGAAAGAAATAATGCTTGTTTTTCGATCTATTAGAAGCCTAGGAAGAACAGGAAGACTCACACCACTAACAAATGATGTTGTTTGCCAAACCGATGTCACTTGCGAGCAACTAATGTTTGAGGTTGCGCGTGCTCGTCCCAAGGTTCAGAATCGGGATACCAATGTTCAGTGAACGGAATTTGAACTGAATATCACCAGCGAGCAATGGAAAGTAATGATGGGTCATTGTTACTGCACATGTCAACCAGAACTGACAAACAACACAGAAGATGCTTTATCATTAGTTGTCGATCCTCTCACCCAATCCACACCTTCAAAACAATTTCTGTCAAAGAAAGACCTAACCCTGTTTCCCCAAAACATTCTGAAAATCTAGAAATATCACAGATTGAAATCACTGAGGCATCTTCGGAATTCATCGATGACAACGTGCACGACCCTGACTACACCATGGGAAGTGAGGAGGACTTATCCATCACCATAGAATCTCAAACCACTATATCTCAGGACGATTGCCTATTAAGTGAACCAAAATACATTGTTTTTGACAGCTGCTCGATACAGATGATCAAAATGATTACATGCATCTATGGGACACGTGGGAAGATTTGAGGGGAGCCATTGGTGAAGTTTACTTGAGAAGGCAAAGGCACCAACTTGAAGATCATGGAGCGCTGTGTGCACGACCATTTGTTTTTGTGGTCCGCCCAACCCATTCTTGGAAAAGTACCTGCTGAAAAATAGCTTTGTTCTTGTGCCCTGCTATTAGTCAGGCATGGAATATCCAACAGATAACCATAGACAATGTTCTTGCAGGCGAAAGGGTCATGCTTGCTGGTGATGGACAGTGCGACAGTCCTGGATTTCCGGTGAAGTACTGCACTTACCACTTCTAGAACATGGACACAGAAAAATAGTGAGTTCTGTCGTGGTGCACCTATCAGAATGTGCATCCTCCGTTTCAATGGAGGAATAGGATTTCATTAAATCTATTGAACTTCTGCAATCAAGGGGATTGCAAATATAATTGATAGCCATGGACAGGCATGTGGGAATAAGCAAAGGTCATGCAAGAGCAGTTCCTGCAAATAAAACATCAATTTGCTGTATGGCACGTCGTCAGATCAATATCCACAAAATAAATCACTGCTGGTGGTAAAAAGGCAGAAGAAATTTTAAAATGGTTGCAGTCCATCAGCAGCCATCTATGGTGGTGTTCAAAAACTTGAGGGTTCCACGAGATTCTGATTGAAAAGAGGCGTTCAGAATAAGGTGCGTGCCAGATGCAGGTAGCCACTGCGTAAGCCTTTTTTTGTTTGTTTGTTATTTGTATAGCGCTCCAGACCCGGGGGTAGAGGGGCGCTTAAAGAAGAAGGTTACATTTTGAAGTATACAATTGCAAAATAAAACAATTTTAGAAAATCAGGATACAGCAGTTACATATTGTGATATATACAGTTGTGAAGTAAACAATTTGCAGAGCAAATTTTGCAGACATGGTTAGGTAAAGGGATGTGTGCCTTCCTAACTGGGTATTACTCTTTGTTCAGGAGCCAACCGATAACATTTTTCCTAAAAACCTGGAAGGACTCAATGGTTTTTATGTTAAGGGGTAGGGTGTTCCAGAGTTGGGAGGGAAGTACTGTGAAACTGGTTCCTCCTGCTCTTTTTAATGAGAATCTGGGTACTGTTAAGCATAGGGTGTTGGATGATCTGGTGGTTCTTGTGGCAGGTTTTTTAAGGTAAATTTGTTGGAGAGATAGGCGGGGGGCTAGGTGGTTTAGAGCCTTATATGTAAGGCAGATGGTTTTCAGGTCTATTTTTTGTCGAATGGAGAGCCATTTGCATGATTTCCTAGTATTGGAAATGTGCTCTTGTCTGGGAATGTTGAGTGCTGCGCGAAGGGCGTTGTTTTGTAGTACCTGTAGTTTGTTAATTATGGTTTGGTTAGCACCTAGGTACAGACTATTGCAGTAGTCTAGTTTAGACTGTATGAGGGCTTTGGCAAGCGTGAGGCAGCTGTTGGTGGAAAGGAAGGGTCTACTGGACCTAATAAGCTTGCCGGCCCAACGGTCCTAATAAGTGGTTTCAGCCTCCACTTTAACCCCTGCATCCCTTAACATAGTGGAAAATGTGGTGTGCAAGCTTCGCTTGCACCCACTGTTCCAAGGGCAGAGAATCTACCCCGCATTTGCTGAGATACGGCTGCCACGCACAGCGGCGAAAACAAAAGTAGAATACCTGTGCGAAGAAGAAACGCATGGGGGCGAGGAGTGGCGTCAAAGACATCCATTGGGCAGAGTGATGATCCGTGGTGGCAGGACAGTGCTGGAGCGAGGCCCTGCTGCTCCGACCGCTCCCCTGCTATAGAGATATTAGTGGGACCCCGGCTGGGCACCCGGAGCTCAGGCGCACCTGTTGCTGGCCAACCCCAAGGAGAGGCGGGGGCTGGCGAGCTATACTGTGGAGCCTGAAAGGATCCCTGGTGTGCCGGCGTCATTGGCGAACAACATCCACCCAGCAGCCCCGAAGGTGAGGAGTTCACCCCAACCAGCTGGGTGGGCAGCAACAGTTGGCATGCACGCCCCCTCGCCACCCGACAAAGGTCAGCGTCTGGAGGGACCTAGGGAACTTTGCCTACCTGAGTGCGAAGAAAGGGCCCACAGCGTGGAGTCACCATCCGGTGGGGGTGTGAGCGGAGGCCCACCCGCTATATACTGGCAAGCAATAAGAACAGCCAAATCAGGGCCCTCTCCCACAGGAGGACCCTCATGGAAATACACTGTGCCTGGAGGCAGTGACCCATTCCGCAAGGGAGCTGAAAAGGGTGCGACTCCCATCACAGGCCCCAGAAGAGGGGGAGACAGAACCTTGGCGGTGCAGGTGCTGCCGGTTGTGGGTCCACGGGAGGACTTGAATAATTAATGCACCAGGGCATACACTTGCCCTGAGGTAGTAAACCCGCAAACATGAAGAACACGGTGGAGTGAGCCCACCTGAGGACCCACACAGTGACCACAGAGAGGGGAGTCAACCATTTTGTAGCCCAGCCTGAGACCTATCGGCTCCTGCACCACTTCACACAGCCTCATTGCCTGACGGACACAAAGGGTGGAGTCCCACCAGTTTACTTTCTGGTCCAGTCCAAGGCAGGATGACTGAGGCAGACGCGCCCCTACACCTGGTCGCACACCTGCAGGGCCTGCTGCATCAACCATTGTTCAGTAATAACATTGGTGGTGTTGGGAACCCACCATAAACCAGAATTTTGCAAACCCCCAGGCTGAGACACATACCCCCAGCTGACTGAGGAGATGTGACCACCACACCCAGGGAGGGGTGGGGCCCCAGTTCTGCAGCGTGTGCCCTCTTAAAAACCGTTTTTCACATTTAAAACTGCAATTGAGAAATATGTAACTTTCCAACGTGTGATTCGGCTGAATTGTGTTCTTACTTTCAGCTTGATTTTGAACTGTATGCCTTTTGTTGATACCTTGTCTTGTGGTTATACACTCCTGCTATTGTGAGAAATCAGATTTGCCTCGGATTATGCCTCTTATTTTGTGAGGGAAGGTTTTCATTCTGTTTGCTGCTTCATATCCCTGACTACCTGCTGCTTCTTTCTATCCACGAGTAATTGTGGGTTGAGGGAACATTGCAGGGGGAAACCTTAACTTAGGTGCTATCTATCCTAATTGAAAAAGTGCTCCTATGCATTTGTGCTTTCAATATGTTCTTGTAGAAGGTTACCCAAGTGTATTTCAGTGGTTTTCATTGTAATTATCACCCATTAGTGATCGCTGCCCAATATTAAAATTGTACGATTTCCTTTGAATTTTAAAATAAATAAATATTACATTCTCACCCGCCGGCCTGGTTCATGGTCCATTGTGACCTGGGGTATTTGTAAAAGGGGGTGTGAGACGGGTTGTGTGCCATCTCAAATTGAATTCGCAGAAAATAAAGAGAAAGCATTCCAATTGCGCGCTACATCCAAGGCTAAGGGCAAAAGTCATGGTCCGGTGTGTGTCGCCCGATTGAAATCCTTAACAGGTTCCATGTGTTCATATCCGCGCAACAATATCGCCATACAAGAATGGCCCTATATTTTTGCTGCAATATTAACCCACTGAAGCTGCGGGAGACACTCCTGCAAACCCCATATTATTTTAAAGGGAGAAGGGGACACCCCCTGCAACCTTTGCTCCCATTTACCCCAGAAATTATCCCCACTAATACTATTGCCTATGGCCGTTCCAGACGACCCAATATTACCTGATATCGATTATCCACTAATCAATTCCATGCCATAAGGGGACTTGGAGAAAATATTGTACAATTGTGGCAATTTACCAGTTTTGAATTGTTATGTTATACAGAAGATCGTTGAATGTAGTAATGGAAGTAAGACTGTACAGGAATTATTAGATTGATGAAGCTCACACTATAAGATACACATTGAACCAACGGTGGCATGTTGAATGTTAGCATATACGAGAACATTTAATTGAATATTCAGGATTTTTAGAGTGGGGTTGCATTTACCCACAGCCAGTATATTGGGTTAGCCATTTGAAAGGCAGTGTTTATGGGCATCTGACTCCCTCTCAAGATGGCACCAGGCTCAGCTATTTAACATTTCATTCCTTGCCGTGCAATGCGTGGTCGTGTTACCATCGAGTCTCTCATGTGACTCACTGCCAGTTTACCCACGGCGTCTCGAAATAAAGAGTATCTACGGCGTGGAGTTCTGCACCGTACAGGAGGAGTTTGTCTAAAGGAGAACTCTTTGCCACAGGCTAGATATAACTTTGAACAGGTCAGACCAACGTACAATACCACATTGCGAGTCTAGGCTTCAGTGTTTTTTTTTAGGTTATTTCTTATATGTGACAAGATATATGCATTGCCGTTCCATCCCTCAGAAGCGGTCCCCTTCCACGAAGCAGCTGATGGGGTTGATTGAGAGGGTGTTGAGACAGATACGTTTTTGAGCATACAGCGTACAACACTCAGTCAAGGATTTCCTTGTTGATTTCCCATAATACGAGTGGCTAGGGTAAGCGATTCATCTTTTGCAACCCACTTTATATTGTTATGGACGATATGGGACTAGAGTCCAATGTCTACTTTTCCTTGTTTTTGGAATTCCATAGAAATAAGAAAGTACTGCATTTCTGGATTTTAAGCGATTGAGACTGAGGCCATGTAGGCCCCTGCCTGTCAGGTTTCTATTAGGCTCACTCACGGTGTGCATGGGTCTGGTACATAACACGGCAGAGGGGTCAAGGAAATGGAGCTTACCTTAAATGTCCGTTTGGACAACCACATGGTCACAACTTTTGGTTCAATGGTGTATCAGTAGAAATGTCTGTATTTTCTTGAACATTGCATTGAGAGTCAAGTTTAAACATGTAGTTTAACGATATTAATTGGATTGAGATTATATATGTACATACATTGGACATTGTGCAATTGTTATATATTAGTTTGGATCTTTCTTTTCAGTAGGATTTACTCTTGAAGAAGGGGTACCTTACCCGAAACACGTCGAGCACAACTTAGATTGTTTGGCCTCTGCAGGAAACCAGAAGCAATAAATTACTGGCAGTCTTTTGATTATTTGTACTGTGTTATTTATTATTTGATTGAGCTTTGAATTAGGAGGTATAAATTATGCATTAAAAGTTTGGCTGATTTTCAGCATTAAAGTGTGCGGGGAACGGGAGAGTCCATAGACTGGACTTCTTGTTTCACCATCATGTCCCGACTACCCAGAGCACTATCCCCACAGCTGGCATCCTGCCACCCACTACACATAGCACAAGTCCCATAGCTGGTGTCCTGCTCCCACTACACAAAGCACAAGCCACATAGCTGGTATTCTGCCCTACCACCAAGAATGCAAGTCCCATACCTGGCCCCTGCCTCCCACTCCCCAACAGTAGAAACCCCACTACCCAAAGAACGGAGCGGCTGTGGGCACTGCTGGTTAAATGCCCTCATTATATTGGTCCTGTGTTCTCAGCCCTGAAGTGCATTCCCTTTCTATTCTGTGCTGGCTTTATCTATAGAGAGGGTGCCAGAATAGCAACTCGGGCCCACAACTGCCGCCAGGGCGGGAGTGTGCTGGGCACAAGGGGAGGCACAACATTTTTTAGGTGATGCAAGGGCGCTCCTTGGTCCTATCCTAGAGACGACACTGTGTAAGAGAGTACTCTGTTTTTGCAATTGTAGACCAAGATTATCATTTTGTGATACGTTACTATTTTATTCAAATAACAGTAAAAATGCTATTGAATTCTTGTTGTTAGTAAAGGGCACCGTTTCAATTGTGCTCACAGAAGTTATTAGTTATTCATTTTACCCCAATATTTTTGACTGGGAAAACCTCTTTGCAATGTAAAAGTGGCAGACCAGAAATAAAACTACAAAAACCTCCCGCGTGTGCATGTAGCCTTGTTAGATTAAGGATCTGTGCACTAATAGTAAAATTTGAAGTAAATATTATGTTCTGGTGAAGAGACAAAAAAAGTCTTATTTTTTTTATGTAGAGGTCAAAATTGAAAGAGGAACATAATATGTTTTATTTCTGCGGTAAAGGAAAAATCAAAAGCAAAGGGGACCTTGGAATTGTCAACAGTGAAAGAAGAGGCTCATTGTAAGCTGGCCCTGAATCCCTCATAGTAAAAACTCCAAGGATGAAATATAATGCCATGTTCAGCGTACCCCTCCAACTATGGCGTAAACTAGAGGCCTATATATGGAAGTCTCTTTTAGGCCTTCCAAATGCTATTCCTATTGAAGTGATCAGACGAGAGTTGGGTCTCCTGTCGCTAAGCGCCACCGTCAGTGGGGCCGCACTCGCCCTATTCAGGAAAACCTTAATTAAAGACAGCTTGCCAATCCTTCAAACTATTGGGCAGGAAATTAAAATCAACCAACACCAAGACGGTCCTAAAATGGGTTCACTGTCAAAAAACCAAATTGGAAGACCTGCAATGTTCACTCAACGACTTGATAACTAACCCACAAAGAGTAAGTGAAAAACTAAAACTGCAGGATTGGATCACTACTATTGACAAAGCAGCTTCCTTCAAGTGCTTAAACCATCTCCCACCAACCTATAATAAATTGAAACTTCCTATGGCATACTGTCTGAGATTTCCAGATAAAAAATTGCGCTCAATATTTTTAAGGGCTCGTTTAAACCTGCTCCACACTCGAGAAATCTTAGGGAGAAGACGGCTGGTCAGCTCAACCGCATGCAGACTGTGTAATGACCCCGATTCTGTGGAGAACATTCGACACCTTCTCCTAAACTGCCCGGCTTTGAAAGAAATTCGTGCCCCATTTTTGACACCGCTTTGGCTTGACTCGGTACAGATCGATGAGTATAGTTGGTGGTGCCGTTTGATATCTGGCGAAAAGTCCCGATGGGCGGTAGTCACGGCTAAAATATTGGAAGCAGCCTTCCTCAAACTTGGTGGCGTAACTTAAAGCGACCGGCCGGTCTTGGATCTTCAATGGCCATTTTTGTGAACATTTTTTTAATTTGATACTTTGAGATTTTTCCTTGTGTACTCTTCTTTTTGACGTATATTAACTGCTATTAACAACTTCTTGTAAAAATCATTTTAATATTGATTATACACAAGTAAATAAAAAAAATAAAAAAGTTTAAAAAAACAATGGTTGAAATTCAAGTTTCTATTCATAAGAGCTGTCGAAAGAGAACGACCTGTATTTTACATTGCAAGAATGAAAACGCAGTAATTCCTTTAAGTTGCGTTATCAGTATTATAATATTTATGCGAATGTGTGCTTGACGCAAAACAATGTAATGTGCTACATTGATCTTCAAATTGACGCAAACAAAAAAGTTTTAAAATTAAAATAGAACGTATACATGGAAAGTTTGTTTTATTTAAATGTAGTTAACTGATTTATTTTGACAATAGGTACCAAAATATATTTTTCCTTGTTAAATGTACATAGTTACGTCCTATAAAGGTGTGTGTCATGGCAATCATCTGCATTTACTGCCGCCAAGGCACTTGAATTATAGCAATTGATCAGCGGACAAGATCACAAGATGACAGTTTACGACCCGTGAGGTTCACATGTCAGAAAATCAAAAGGTATGATGCATTGGTAAAAAACTTCTGATCAATATATGCTCAAAAATACATTCCCCATCCCATTTTGGCCAATAAAATTCCTGAGAGAACTTCCCCTTTACCATAACATCCTCTGCTTTTGTGACCACTAAGTACCATGCCTCTCCCTCGGGGCGGGGAGAGAGGAGTTAATCCAATGTTGGACATCAAAATAGTTAGGTAAATTGTTGACCAAAAAGTATAGTTAGCTTGAAGACTGCCAACTCCTGGCTCATTTATATTCATGAATGGCCCTGCCACCCATTTTAAGGAGTGTATATTGAGCAAAGAGTAGGCAGCGGCCGGTAACTCCTTCATGCCTCTACAACCACTGTTATGCAATAAGACACAGATCATTTTTGAGCGGCTAGACTGTGTGGTACAACTGACTCTTAAAAAATAAATAAATAAAAGTGCATGGTTACCCATATTCATAAAATTCTGTGTCAGTTTTCAGCCAACCATATTATTCCTGGTAACAACAGTCACTATTTAGTGTTCCTTTTGTTCAAAGTCCAAACACTAACCCGCAATCCATTCGAGGCCTCAGCTGATGTTAAGCTGTGTATGGGATCACTTTAACCCCAACTGAAATCCTAACTTTTAGACTTGTTCTAACTACGACTTGAACCAACAAGCAATTGCAAGCACTCATCCATGTAGGCACAGGGGGTGCGATAGCTACCCTCAACCAAGATTGGTACACACAAGACTTTTCTTCAAAAGACCAAGCTTATTTCAAACAATGTGTTATCTGCGAGCGTTTGCCCTAATATGGGTATGGCTGAATAGCCACCCATCCTCTAATCAGTGCCCCTTTTGTAATTCTGCAGATGGCCTTCTTTGAGCTCCAGAAATGCAATGGATTCAAGTATGTATTCATTGTAGCAGGCACATTTACATGAGGCATGGAATGGGTAAAGCTGAAAGTAACAGAGGCTACATTTCTACTCGGGGATTTTGTGACTCCTTTTATGGTGCCAGTGAGTATAAACAGTGAAAGGGACACGCACTTCAAGGGACAAGTTATCAAAGACTTATGTACAGTGCTACACATACACCAGAATCTACATTGCCCACACCACCTAGTAAGACTAAGTTGATCATGAAATGTGCTAAAACGGTTTAAGATTACCAGATGCCTTTCCTTTAGTACTTTCTCCCCCAATTAAAGCACTAACAACCAGAAAATTGGACCATGTCCTCATGAAATATTAATGGGGGCACCCTTCGCGACTCTCTCGTCGCCCATGCTGAAGGGTGCTTACTAGAACATACACCTTACTGTCGATATGCGTCTTGAATAGTGCCTAAAGCTCACCTCCAGTTTAAGGTTTCTCCTCATCTAGGTGATACAAGCCTTACTGAAAGAACCAGAAGAGACGTGCATTTCTTTGAAGCCAGGGGACTGTATATGTCAAGGTGCACTAGAGGACGAAGTCGCTACTGCCCAAGCGGACGGGCCCCTTTCAGGTCCTAATTACAACTAATTCCGTAGTTAAGCATGGACTGAGGCCAACAAGTATTATGCTATTTTCTCTTTATCTCTTAACTCGTATTAGTGACTTAAATTAAAGCAATTTAAAACATATGGCAAAAAGTGGTCATATGAGTAATATCACCATGGCCGAAGTGAGAAGCTGGCCGCAGTGAAAATAACTGAAATTTGATAGTATGACAGGGAGGAAATTGCTGATTTATGGGAAGCTGAAATTGGAGTAGATTGGGTCTTGGTTTTTTTGCCTCTTCAGCACAATGCAGAGGACAAGGCCAGTCCTCCTTGCCAATCAACTTCCAAAAGGGGTTTCAGATGAAGAGAGTGTTAAAACGATGACTGCCACCATTGTAAAACCCTAAACTGCTGCCGCACAGGTCATTCTCACTAACAATGCTGCTGCTGTTGCTGTTTCTGAAATGGCACCCACTGAAGCTAATGAAGTCATCTGGCCCAACCCCTCGTATGACCAATTTACTCTCATTGTGCTAATAACTTGCTATACGCTATGAGTGCGCGGTTATTGTAATGCAGAAAGGGACATAGATAATGTGAATTGACCCTATTATTTCTTATTAACACGATTATTGAAGGAAAATAAACCAGCCCACATAGAGTATGCTCTGACAGACAGAGCCTATATTGCACATGTGACCTGATGTGTCTTTCTATCATGCAGTTTTTAGTCTCTTATGTTAAAGAGTCTAAAAGAATAGAAGGGTGTTATTACCATGTAAACCAAGAGCTGGATATGAGAAAGCATCTAGAAAGGACAAGCCAGGAAACAGGCTGTCATTTATAAATGTCCCATTAGGCACTAGCAATTTCTCATTGCCTCCATCTACCTTGCAGTTGACTCTCCAGTAGTCGATTGGCTCCAAAGGTGCAGTTATACAACTGGCACAGCTGAAAGTGTTGTTCATCACAAGAAGTTATCTGGATACAGAAGATCATGTCTGAAATGGGGCAAATACTGTAATTGCAGCTTGTCACTTTTACAGGGGCCAGTCAGTAGATGACGGGTCGGGTCATTAGTAAAAGCTGCTAGTCTTATTATTACTAGGGCAAAGATGTAAAATGTTGATGCGAACATTGAGGAGCTCCAAATGATCTCAGATTTACACACCGTCAGCAAGGAACTCCTGAAAAGCCTGATTTAGTATGTCACCAGGAATGGTGAAACAATAGAATGGGACATTGCCTGTGCGGCAGTAGAAGATTCTCTCAACAAGCAGCTGCTAGGAATTTGGGAAAATATGCAACACCACGTTTGACCCAGAGAACTTGCACAAGAGTAGAGACTCCTCCTGAAATTTGATGGTGATTGCGCTGGAAATTCAGCAGTTGGAGAAGTCAGCGACCACACAGCTCCTTTCAAGGTAGTGAGTCCGTCAAAGGAGTGTGGGCCCCTACCAGTCTGATATTTCCTGGTCCATGGATAGGGTGTATCTGGGATGGAATCATACATTCCGATGTCTGACAGATCAAGATTACAGAACTGCCAACCACTTTCATGCTCAATGCCCCAGAAATAATGCCTAACATCTGGATAGGTCTTGGACTGAATCAGCAATTTTTGCCACTCGACCCACTTCAACTGCAAGGCATAAAATAAGCTGTGTTGCATAGAAGATTGCTATGCAATTCTGTACGTTTGCTAATTACATTGACACTTGTATAGCACAGCTGGCAATTTAAATTACCCAGTTTAATGAAAACACAGCTCACTCAGTCCTCTCTTGCCCTCCTCCGGGCTCTCCACACCTTCTTTTCTCTGTTCACTGTAAGTTGAAAGGGGCAAAAGGCTACAAAGTACAGCAGTTATCATTTCCACCACTCTTAAAAGTGCCAAACGCCTGTGTGGAAGTGCTAGCAAAGGAAAGTTATTTTTCTAAAAATTGCAAACCAGAAGTAATATGGATGATACGTTTACTATGCTAACTATTCTCTGTATGTGTCAACTTTATTCTTTTTATTTATTTATTTTTTTTTAAAAGAGACCTGCAATTCTATTCCTAAAAATGTGAGTTGTTACATGTGCATAATTACACTATTTCTACTCTAAGATGATGCATTGTCTCCATGATTTTCAGTAAAGTTCAGTTTAGGGCATCTGTAGCTCATAAGAGCACAATTTTCTCCTTCATGTAATTTGACGGCATTTAACACTAATGTAGACGGCCTCCTGCCAGCAAATTTTTATCATTTGCACTTCGGAATGCAAATGTGCAGGGCAAAAGGCAGCGTACATTTGCACATATGGCAGAGATAGGTTGGAAGAGAGAAAATCATTTAAGTGTGTGACCCCCTTGTATGAGAGACTGAAAAGCATTCAGTGAGTGCCCCTCACTGTGTGTGGAACACAAGCGCATTAAGTGCGAGACCCCTTTGTGCGTGGGAGAGGAAGGCCACAGTGTAACTGTGGTGAGGTCACAGTAGCGAGGAAACAGGCAGATGTTAGCAGGGAAGTAAAAGAACATATTGAAATCACAAACAATATATATTGCTTTTGAAATGGTTTATATGTTGGTGATCTATTTTGCAGTGGAAGAAAAAAGTGGGAGTAGCCTGGTAGTCTGTAGATCAACATTCTGCAGATATTTGAAAGCCAGACTTTCGAAGGACGTGGCATCATTTGTAATTACTGCGATATTGTACTGTCATAGGTAGGAAAGATGAGGAATAACCCACCTCCTGAATTAATTATGTTATTGCTAAAATGGATCTTCTATCCAGTTGGCAATAAGGCATTAACCAAGAAGGAAATACCATCAGTAAACCAAGACTACGTTACACCCAGGAAGTCAATATAGAGTTCTTCCAGAAGCTCGTGGATGTTGGTGGCAGGTTTGCTTTGCTGATCTTGCATTTAACGTTCCACTGTTCAGGAACCCACTGGGTTAGACAGGTGTTTTTGGAACGATAACAGCTCTAAGGTTTGGAGTGGGAGCATTTTATGAAGCCCTGTCAGTCTGGTGGTAAAGGTATCGTCAGATGGGAGGCAGCAGAGCCAGATGGGCCTGAGGTGCAGATGGTGCTGGACAGGGGGCAAGTTATAGCAGATGCCTAAAGATTGCCATGGGTAGCTTGAACCATTATAGTTCCATTTACATAAGTGGAATTAGCAATTTCTTATAAGGTTCCGAGTTCCATTGTGACATTCCATAATAATCCCCCATTGATGTCCAAGAACTCAGATATACAGAAAGTTTGCCAAACATGTGCGTCATGCGTGCAAAGAAAGAAAAGGAGGTGCTGGCGTCCTCGGTGAGGAGTAGCTTGGGTCTCTAGGCCTCTTTCCCTTCTGTAATGGCTTGGCAGGTCTGGAGGGTTATCATTCTAAACCTTCCAGCCATCACCTCTGTTTTTGCTTTGTTACCTCGAGTGGGATGGGTATGCCCAGACGTGGGTCCCATGCCTGCTGGGCCTATACACCCAAGCTACTGCTCACGGATTAGACCCAACAAGACTGAAACATGTCTGGGGATGCTTGTGGTCTTGTGCAGAAGGGATGTGGCCTAGCAGTTCGGGCTGGACTGCCCCTTTTGGGGTGGGACCAAGCCTGATTTGCAACCGGTCTTTTCCCTTCTGTAATGGCTTGGCAGACGAAGAACGATGGTCTGGAGGGTTGCCCAGAGCAATGCCAGAGGTTAAGAATCATTCTAAGCCTTCCAGCCACCTCTTTGTTTTTTTATGTGTGTAAAGAAAACATGTGATCGTTTCCCCAGATTTCACATTTACATAACTGTCAGCAGTGGTAGCAAGTACTAACAAACTATTATGTGACAATTTACTAGACTCAGAGCATCCAAACACTCCTTTTGGCATTGCTACTTTAAGAAGCTACATTCTCGGTCAGCAGAAAAAACATGTTCACTGTGAGACTTCCTCTCAGCCGAGGGGTCAATTTCCCCTTAAGTGCAGCATGTGCGCTTTCATTCACTTTTGCTCATATGAATTGTGAATTTACTAAGCTCACAACAAAGAGAAAGTCAAGCAAGCTATAGATTAAAATCCAATACCCCAGTCCAGCGTAATGTAGTAAGGCAATCATCCCGTGTGGCCATAGCCTAACTGCTCACCAACGCACATTCCTCAAATGTAGGCTCTGCTCAACAATGAATCAACGATTGGAACCTACATGAAATCACAAGGACTCTCTCTAAAGAGTTTCATGGGGCTTAGACTCAGATAAAATTGTAAGAGACTAAGCTACTCCACAGGCAACTTCTCTAGATCCAAAATATGGATTTGAGCAAGGCTGATTATCAAAGGAGTAACAGCATGCCCGTGTCATTGACTTGCATTACAGTTTATGGTCTGCTGCTTCGATGATGTGGAGGACCCTGCGAGATAATCAAGTCCTTCACCAACCTTGTCACCATGGCAAAATTCAGGCTACATAGAGGTCACAACTTAGAACCGTCCTCTCCCTTTCATTAGAAAACATTCCAGGTGATCTCACTCCACAAATACCATTCTTAAACAAAAGCTTTTTTTTTTAAACAGATCCGTTTACAAACACTATGCTCAACATACAGGAATTACCACTACTTGTTTGACAATAACAACATTTCACAGTAAGCATAAAGCATATGTACAAGCTGATATTAAAGTGCACTTTGCTAGGGAAACTTCAGTTTAAGCAAACAGTTTGAGAAAAACTATACAGCAAAGAAGATTGCACTGTATTTACAGGATTACCAAAGAAAACTAATGTGAGGTTCAGTCGTTCCAATTTTTTTTTTAAAACTCATACATCTCAAAAGAGCACTAGGAATTATGACACTATCTTTAAAAAAAGGTAAATTGAAGACTAAGCACATTTTTGTATGGGCTAGTGAACTGGATAGAGATATTAACCAATGGTTTAAAACCAATGCATTGCCTCTTCCATTTTTGGAGACACTACTTACTTTATGGGGGCAAACATCTTCCTTTTGATAGCACCACAGACCAATCATAGTCTACACTTGCCTGATTAATGGAATAGAAACTGCAGAGCGCAGCAATTTTGGTATTGATAAATGGATGGAAAGGGCCTGGAAATAAGAAATCCTGCCCTGGCATCACCATTTTTGGAGAAGATTACTTCAAAAACGGATGATACTTTGAAACATTCGGACCGACCACCAGGCCCAGACTGTCCAACAGAATAGATTGGTCCATGTTAACTGAAGAATTCTAAGGCTCAGAAGGATGTGGTATGTGACGTGGCAATACTTTGCAAAACGCAAAATGCTCTTGGTAGTGTTTTACAGATAATTCTGGTATAAACGCTGTTGGAGTTGCTCTGCAAACTCTTCTTTGACTTTTTGTAAAAGTTTTTCACCAGAACAGGGATTCTCTCAAGCAGTGGCTGAAAGATAATTTGGTCGTTATGGGGGAGACCCAGTTTAAAGGAGATGCGGTGGTTGGGGAGATGGTCATCACAAAGACTTTCAGCACAAGATTAGAACCACTTAGAAAGTTACTATCTTAAGGATTTGTCTAAGGTGCTATATGGCAGGTCTTCTGATAAAAAAGGCAGAATTTGTATTCTTCTCTCTGTTCGGGTGTCAAATAATTTGTCCAGTGACAATCATTTTCTTTTGGAAAATAATTAACAGATTGATCGGAGCATTTGTTCATATGAATGGGAGCAACAGCAAAGTGGGTTGAGTTAGCCCGAGAGATAATTGTGTGTGTAACAGCATGAACAATTCAAGAAGCAGTCACAATTCATTTAGGGGACTTTTAAGGTAGGTCTGCAATCCAACTGATTCACTGGATCAGATTTGCACAGAGTACCCAGATACTTCTGAAATGCATATATATGTTATTTAATATTTGTAAAGCGCCTACTGCCATTACTATGGCTTTGAAGCACTGATCAACATAACAGCAAAGCTATCACGCATTTTTCCCCCTCGCTCCGGCTAACCTAAGCCACACCTATCACTTTCAGATCAGCCCGATTACCAGACCACCATTCAAGTGGCAGGAGTGCACATAACACCCAGTTATAATAACATGAATCCAATGATATGCAACCAATCGACAATTTCTGTTTTTTTTATTATTGTGTTTGGTTGATAAAACCAAGGAAAAAACATACATGAATAAAGATAATCATAGTAAATACATAAAACAAAATTCAAGGCAGACGATTATAAACATACCATCATGATTAGAGGATAAAAACATTCATAATAAATGAATCCATCAAAAGTCACAATCAGAAAAATCTATATCATATCTTAATCAGTTTGATGCCATTAAGTAGCCATTTCATTACCATCTGATATTAACGTTACTTAAACATTTTAAAACATCTATTGTAAACAAAGTCTCCCTCTTGAACAAAGTCTATGCCAGTATGCTTCTGTATTCCTCCAGTCAATACGGTCAACAAATCACCCACACATTTGCAGCCTAATTTCCTGTAATGCTTCACACAAGACTAGAATATGCTTTAATTATTTCACCTCATCCAGATTTAGACATAAATCACAATACTTAGGTAGGGCCTCATTGTTTTGACACACTGAGAGCACCTCTCTAGTGTCCAATAGGTTTAATCTAAACCGCAGGAATTGATTTCGCCAGTAGGCACTCAGCAACCTGCAAAATTAAAATGGTAAAGTGCCCAATGACTTGTCAACCACAAAAAAAAAAAAGAGGAATTCATTTTGTAATTGCGCATTCTTTTGATCGTGGCAATACACTCAGAAGCTAACAATTATTTTTTAACAATCTTTGAATTAGGAATTAATCCATCAACTGATCACAAAAGGCTGAGCTAGCAAAATGTTTAAGTCTTTCTAGGCTGTCCGAAATCCCAATTTGTTTCCCACTCGCCGATCTGCCAAATCACAAAATTCCACTCATAACTCTATAATCCAACTCATTACACCTTTACGCTATCTTTCTGATCTACCCATCGCTTCCTACTCCCGGATTTATTGGTTTAGTATTTTTTTCACACTTGCGACTCATACTGTTCTTCACGCATCTCCTCCTTCATGAATTAATAACCAATACCTGGCAACTCTCGCCCATTGCATTGCCCTTTTCTGCTCAAATTTCTAGTGCTAAGCTGACGACAACTCATTTTCAGGCTGCCCTCTGCCACCTCCTCTCCCATCTCTGATTGCCTAACTGCTATTCAAGATTGGTGTGCCACCAATGATCTTTGTCTGAATGCCAGCAAGACGGAGATCCTCCTCATCGGCACACCTTCACCATCCTTTCCCCTCACTCTCTGGCCGGCCTCCCTTGGCCCTCCTCCTACCCCCACCTGCGAGGCTAAGAACCTCGGGGTCATCTTTGACTCCACCCTTTCCTTCTCCGCCCCACATCTCTGAGGTCTCTAAAAGTCAAATTTCCGACTGCACCTCCTCAGAGGTACTCTGCCTTTCCTCTCCTTCCCCCAGAAGCTCATGGTACCTCAAGCTCTGGTTCGCTCTAGCTTGGACTATTATAACAGCCTCTATCTAAATCTACCTGCCTCTAGTCTCCACCCTCTGCAACTAATCCAGAACAGGACTGCAAGACTTGTCCTTGGCCTCAAGCCCTGGGATCGTATCTCCAGCTCTGAAATCTCTCCACTGGCTCCCAGTGGATGCAAGGATTAAATTCAAAACCCTCTGCATTGTCCACAAGGCTTTCTGGGGCCTGGGTCCAAAATACCTTCAGCTATCCCTCCGCAAATACCTCCCCTGCGAGCTCTTCGCTCCTCTACCTCCAACTCACTCAGGGTCAGTCGTTTCCTAAGAAACTAGCTGGCGGTAGATCTCTATCTTCGGCTGGGGCCTCTCTCTGGAACAGCCTCCCTGCCATTCTAAAACTTGAGGAGAACCATCTCCGGTTCAGGAAACACCTCAAGACCTTCCTCTTTTCTTCTGCCTTCGCGCCCCCTCTCCTCTGCTGATCTGTTCTCTCTTGGCACCGTGCACCTGGCCACCCTCTGTCTTTTGAGCCCAGGTACCTGCTCATCCTGCCACCCTCCCGCACTGCCTCCGGGCCACCCCTTGCACTGGGGTCTGTATCTGTACCCATACAGCCCCCCCTTTTTCTTCCTGCACTTATCAGACCTATCCTGTCTGCTGCCTTAAACCTAGCATTTGCAAATTGCTGGCTGCATTACCACTGTTTGTTGTCTTTATTATTTATTTATTGTTATTTATGTTTCTCCTCTGCTTCGCACCTTCCACCTCTCCCCCCTTCATGCTCTTTTCCCCTCTCCCACGCACTTGCGCGTTCTCAATGTTACTGGGCCTAGTAAGATCTCTGTTTTGTTCTCCCCTGTTCCCCTCCCTTGCCTTGTCGCGCTCTGAAACACTTGTGTACGAGCGTGATAGAAATAAAATATCAATCAATTCAGCACAGATTTTTCTGAGCTCCCACTCACTAAAGTGCCTTGCTGTTTCTCCTCTATACCACACCACTAGTCACTGCTTCTCTCAATACTTGTGCCGGACCATTACTGATCCCTTCTCATGCGTCTTTAAGTTGCTCTACCATTCAATGATCAATAGTGACTAATACTATTGCTTCCAGCTAATTTAGCTGCCTTACTCACTCATAACAGCTTCACTGAGCAGCCCTCTACGACTGATTCAACCTCCTGCCTACCCAGCCCTAATCCACCAACCACAATAATATCTCTGCACTACAGGACCAGTGATACCGCAAGGCATTTCTGAGTATTTGCATAGGGCGCCTTCATCAAGAAGGGGGATATTTGTCATACAAACAAAAGGGTACCACGCCAAAAGTGGTAGAATTCCTTGTGCTGGCCCTCCTCACCACTGTCAAAGTCCCGTCAATGGCACATCAGATCGCAAGCCATAACAGATCCAGTATTTTACACCTGGACATATATGCTCTACTACCCACTACAGTGTGCTACCTCACTGAACCCGATCACCCCTAAAATAAACCCTTCCGCTGTTCACTGTTGGCCCTTACTGATCACCATATCCCCCAGGTTATACATATTCCACCTCCAAGGTAATGGTCGCTCGCTTTAACGACCTAACTTATATGCCTCTGCCCCATCACTGATTGCCATCTTCATGGTCACTATTATCATCGCCTGTGAGCACTACACAGATACAACTCCACATGCCACATACTCCTGATCCTCTACACCGGCTATGAACTCCCCATCCCTCACCTGTCCACCTTGCCGTAAGAGGTACACATCCATTGTCCCTTAAAGTTTCTGTATGAGCAGTGTGAGCGCTCAATGCCTGCCCTCACTCATCCCCCTATAGCCGGTTTTTAAATCCATCTTCCCCCCGTAAACAGAACCCTGCCATGGTCCCCACCGGTACCTCCTCCTCCCGGCCGTGCTCCTGCCCCTTTCCCAAAGGTACCTCCTCCTGCCAAGCCAGGCTCCGGACCCTTCTCCCCCCGGTGTTTCTTGTGCTTTTTTCCCATCCTGTGGCCGGTAAGGTGAAAGAAGAAAACTACGCATGCGCAGACTGGAGCTACTGACATTGTAAGCCTTGGAACCATTGCTCTGAAGAACAGCGCCATCGTCAGGTCAGAGGGGAAAAAACAGCCTGATAACAGTCGCGCTTCCCACTTGTCCGGCCGTCGTCATAACCGATTTTGTAAGGAAACAGAAGACGGGCGCAGGTGAGCGAGGAAGCCATCTTGGAGTGTATATTTCTCGTTGTCATTAAGACTCTAATACATTCATAGTCCATATAGTAGTGCATGAATGTAGTATACATTTCTCTTACATTTATTTAAAAAATAATAATTTATATATACGAACCACATACTGCATTTCTTCTTGTTTCCTAGCACAACTTTTATTTCCAAATCGCTCGCTGTATTTACTTATTATTGGAGTTTAGTGCTCACGGACTTGTACTCATCTCTCCTTACTGTTGCCTCCGAGTCTGTGTTCCATTCATACCTCGAGCGCCACTTCATTTCTACTGGTAATATTAAAGCACAACGTCCATGTAGTAAATCGGTTCAGAAGGACGGCGTCAGGGCCTTTTAACATTTTCATATGAAAGGGCCCTCAAGGGAGGGGGGCAGCAACTACCCCCATGTTGCCAGTCAGCAGTCATATAACCATACTTTTCAACTCACACGCTTTTAGCGGATATCACCCGGCACTTAAGCAGCTCTCTCACCCTCCAAGCTCCCAACACTCCCATAGGAATCAATGGACTTTCATCCGCTGTTGGGGGATGCCCCGAGTCACCGGGCAGCCCCATTGCTCATGTTGGGGAACGCCCGACGGCGCACGCCAGTACAGCGCTCACGCTGCACACACAAGGGTGGGGGAGGACACCTCACCCGCTCCGAATCACCGGAGCTCCGCACACGTGGCCAGGGGGCACCCGGCTCACCGCGGCCTCGGCTCTGGGGGCACCCAGGCCGGGGTCGCCTCCTCAGCCCGCCTCACAGGGCTGGGGGACACACAAGGACGGCGTTGCCCGGGAGGGGCACCGTCCGGACGGCGTTGCCCAGCAGGGGCACCGTCCTCAAGCTGGGCCCCGTCCTTGGGCCCAGCACGCACGGTGCAGCACCAACATGGTGCTTCCCCCACAAGAACGACACCAGAGTCAGTTTCCGTCGTGACTGACGAGCCGGAAGCAGCTCGTCCCTTTTATTAACATGGTCACATGGGAAGCCATGTGACCATGACACACACTGGAGGATACCATGTCCCCCCCCGGCAGGGGTGACATGCAACACTCCTCCTTTTCCATAACGACAAAACAAAACCCCAACAATCCCAACACAAACACAACTACTATTATCCAAACCACTCTGCTAATTGTCACACCCTTTATTAACCTGGCTGAGTGATTCTATCATCACACAATACTAAAACTACTGGCACCATTTGAGGCATACAGCGTGTTCACATGTGCACCATACCACACTTCCCACCCACCAAACCAGTTCACACCAGTCTGTCTCTGCAGGCCCGGAGTGTTCATCGAGGACGTTGGTGATGACGTCCATCTTCTGCACCTCTGTATCTGGACACCGTCTGTGTCCTCCCTCGCGTTCACCAGAGTCAAAGAGGGGCCGGCAAAGCCGCACCTGGGGAGGCCCAGGGGCCACATCGGGCAGGTCCATAGTCGGGAGCGCCTGCGATCATTCACTGGCACCTTGGCAGCAGGCCCGTCGTTCCGCTTCTTCTCCCCAGAATCCAAAAAGGGGGGGTGCCAGCATAACCGCACCGGGTAACTCACACCCACTCCTTTCCTTTTCACCCGGGGCAACCTGCCCTCTCATCAGCGTGGCCCCATTGGCCGGTCTGAGTTGAGGGCACACAAGCACTCCCTTTGGGAGCCGCTACCCTATGGCTGGGCGATCACAGCAGCCTCTTCCGGGTGGGATGAGCGGCCCCCTCCGCCTGTTGGGCATGGGGACCTTCCATGCCTGTCCCTCGTGGTGGGCTTAGCGGAGTTGCCCTTCTTGCCCTGCGCCCCCTTTGTTGATCGCTGGGGCACAGGCCAGTGCTCTGTGGGCCACACTGAGTGCAGGCCCTCACATCTGACCCCTCCTGCCATGGGGGAGGCAGGGCGCGCAGGCGTTGCCGGGCTCTTTGCCCCCCTTCTCCTTGTCTTGGGGCTGGGACACTCCAGGCCCCCTTGAGGGATGCTGGTGGGCTGGATGCCTGCTGTGTGGCAGGGTACTCGAGGTGCTGTCTCCCACTGTCATGCATCGAGTTACATTTCCCACCCCCTTTTGAGTCAGTTTCCGTTGTGACTGACGAGCCGGAAGCAGCTCGTCCCTTTTATTAACATGGTCACATGGGAAACTGTTAGAACTCACCACCAGGTAACAAGGACGGTAGGAGCTTGATCGCAGAAGATTTCGGAGTCGCTGAAGAATTCTTCCTACAATTGTAACCCTTTGCTGTGTAAGGTTTACAGACAGAGGGATCTAATAGTCGGAAGAGGAGACACACACACCCGATTGCACCAACTAGGAGCAATAGAAAGAATATCAGAATCAGTATTTTTTGTGGTCTTAGTAAAACTGAAAGTACCAGAATACCAACTACACCAACCTGAATGATGGTACACGGCGTTGATGTTATAGACGGGAAGTGAAGTTTCCTCAGTAGCCTGGGAGTTCCTAAGCCAATCAACACAAGAACAAAGCAAGAACTAATGAGGAATCTAAGCAAAGGGAGGGTTCAGGTAATAGAACATGAAAGTAGAAATGGTTCTTACCATTCAGTGTTTTGAAGTTTATCGGAAGTCCCAGTTGATGATCCAGGTCCCAGGTTCTATCCCGACCGCACGAGGACGCCTAGAAGTCCCAACAATCCAATGTCCAAGATTACCCCGACGGCACGAGGACGCCGAAAACAAAAGAAGTCTCTAGTCCTTGAGATCCCAAGAGGTGGAGTTTGAAGAGTTCCTATAGGGAGTCCAGATGGAAATGTTCTTCTGTAGACAGGATGGTGCTGGGAAGGCAGAAGGACCAACTTTGTAGGATGTATGATCAGGCAGGAGACAATTAAATTGCAAAGCAGAGACAGTCCATTGCGCAAGACAGGTTCGGCAACGTGCGGGCAAAGTAGACAGAATCACTAGGCAAAGACAGTACGGGATGCAAAACAGGTTCAGCAACGAGCAGGCTAGCCAAAAAAAAATCACGAGGCAGAGGCAATCCGGGGAAAGGCAGGCTCGGCAATGTGCAGGCAGTGCAAGATCAAATCGTGAGTTGAAAGTAGTCCAAGGTGCAGAGCAGGTTCGGCAATGACCAGGACAAACAAAAGTTCGAAAAGCAAGACAAAAGCAACAAGAGCGCAGCCCAGAAACAGGAACGGAAGTAAGCAGGAAGGCAATATGCAGGGATCAGGAAGAATCAAAAAGCAAGAGGCAAAACACGGGTCCAGAAAACAAGAGTTCCAAGATACGCGGAGAATTCCAAAACACTTCAATCAGAAGCGTTGTGCCGTAGTCTGTGGGCTGGCTTTATTCTGTGTAAGTCACGTGCCAAGTCACGTGACGTGGTGACGGCTGCATGCCTACGCCAGAAGTGTTCCCTACATTGTCAGGGTAACCGGTAACAAGCAAGAAACGAAGCTTGCTGTTGCAGCCTAGGGTGTCGTCGGGAGTGTAAAAACGAAGTCCCAGGGATTTCCGTTTGAGCGTCGGACGTGTCGGCACAATTCTCTCCGCAGGTATTTTGGAACTGGACATTGTAGCGCCGTGATTCCTAACAGAAGCCATGTGAACATGACACACACTGTAGGATACCATGTCTCCCCCCCCCCGGCAGGGGTGACATGCAACATCCGCCAAATACAAAGGCCATGAAAAGTTGAGAGCTATGCATATAACACAGCATTGTGAGGACCAATGGGGGATGTCCTAGAATTGGGAACTCTGCACAGCGTCTCCCTCAATAAGACGGGGTAACGGGGACAACCTTCTTTATTCCATAGCTCTCAACTCACACGCTTTTGGCGGGTGTCACCCGCCTTGTAAAGAGCTGACTCACCCGCCAAGCCTCCTGCACGCCTATTCATTTCAATGGGCTCGATCTCACCCGCCAAAAACAAAATCGGGTGTTTTCACCCAACTTTGCAACAGAAATGGTTGAGACCTATGTTATTCACCAACAGCTTCCAAAGAACTCTTTCACATGTTTCTGCTACATCACTTCCCACCCCTCTCCTGAGGTTCCGCCCCCACCATGACTACAATTCCCAGCTTTCCCCGATGGTACAGGCAATATATTAATTTCTTTCATTATGGGTCTTTAAATCTGCACTTTGCAGCGCTGCCTTAAAAGCTGCGTTTGCTGGAGCCCTTCCGGTCGCGTCGTGTCCGCGGACATGTTACGTGCTTTCCCATTGGCTGCACTGCAGCGTGCAGTGCGTCGTATTTTCAAGACGCCCGCCATCTTTGTTTGTGGTTTGCAGTGAGAGCCCGGATAGTAAGTGTCTTCCTTCCGTTCCCCCCACCCCTGCTCATGCCCGTGTCTTTCTCCCGTTCCCTCCACCCCTCGCTCATGTCCATGTATCCTTCCTGTCCCCCCACCCCCACCCCCGTATCTCCCCTGTTCCTCCAGCACCCGCTCACGCCATCGGCACACGGTGGCCTGCGGAGGGCCGAGGAGTGGGATCTGCCGCCTGCACAGTTAGCTCAGGCCCCGTGTCTTCCTCCCCCCCACCCCCCGCTCAACCCCCGTGTCTCCCCTGTTCCCCCCCACCTCCGCTCATGTCTCCGCTCATCCCTGTGTCTCCTCTGTCCCCCCCACCCTCCGCTCATCCACCATGTCTCCCTCACGATCCCCCCCACCCCTGCTCATGCCCGTGCCTCCCCTGTGCCCCCCACTCCCCGCTCATGCCCATATGTCTCTCCCCTTCCCCCCTACCCCCTGCTCATGCCCCGTGTGTCTCTCCCCTTCCCCCACCTCCCGCTCATGCCCCGTGTGTCTCTCCCCTTCCCCCCACCCCCGCTCATGCCCCGTGTGTCTCTCCCCTCCACCCCCCGCTCATGCCCTGTGTGTCTATCCCCCAACCCCCGCTCATGCCCCGTGTGTCTCTCCCCTCCCCCTACCCCCTGCTCATGACCTGTCTCCCCTGTTACCCCCCACCCCCTGCTCATGCCCCGTGTGTCTCTCCCCTTCCCCCCAACCCCCCGCTCATGCCCCGTGTGTCTCTCCCCTTCCCCCCACCCCACGCTCATGCCCCGTGTGTCTCTCCCCTCCCCCCACCCCGTGCTCAAGCCCCGTGTGTCTCTCCCTCTCCCCCCCACCCCCCACTCATGCCCCGTGTGTCTCTCCCCCTCCCCCCCACACCCCGCTCATGCCCCGTGTGTCTCTCCCCTGTTCCCCCACCCCCTGCTCATGCCCCGTGTCTGCCCTGTTCCCCCACCCCCTGCTCATGCCCCGCGTGTCTCTCCCCTGTTCCCCCACCCCCTGCTCATGCCCCGTGTCTCCCCTGTTCCCCCCACACCCTGTTCATGCCCCATGTCTCCCCTTCCCCCCACCCCCCGCTCATGCCCTGTGTGTCTCTCCCCACCCCCCCACCCCCGATCATGCCCTGTGTGTCTCTCCCCTCCCCCACCCCCCGCTCATGCCCCGTGTGTCTCTCCCCTCCCCCCAGCCCCCGCTCATGCCCCGTGTGTCTCTCCCCTCCCCCCACCCCCCGCTCATGCCGTGTGTCTCTCCCCTGATCCCCCCACCCCCTGCTCATGCCCCCTGTCTGCCCTGTTCCCCCACCCCCTGCTCATGCCCCGTGTCTCCCTCCTGTACCCCCCGCTCATGCCCTGTGTCTCACTTCTTTCCCCCACCCCCCGCTCATGCCCCATGTCTTCCTTTTCCACACCCCCGCTCATGCCCTGTGTCTTCCATCTTTCCCCCCACCCGCTCATGCCCTGTGTCTCCCTTCTTCCCCCCACCCCCGCTCATGCCCCGTGTCTCCCTTCTTTCCCCCCCACCTCCCGCTCATGCCCCGTGTCTCCCTTCTTCCCCATCTCCCCCCGCTCATGCCCTGTGTCTCCCTCCTGTACCCCCATCCCCCGCTTTTGCCCCCTGTCTCCCTTCTTTCCCCCCACCCCCCGCTCATGCCCAGTGTCTCCCTTCTTTCCCCCCAACCCTCGCTCATGCCCCGTGTCTCCCTTGTTCCCCCCACCCCCGCTCATGCCCCGTGTCTCCCTTCTTCCTCCCCCACCCTCGCTCATGCCCCGTGTCTGCCCTGTTCCCCCCACCCCCCGCTCATGCCCCATGTCTCCCTCCTGTACCCTCCACCCCCCACTCATGCCCCGTGTCTCCCTTCTTTCCCCCCACCCCCCGCTCATTCCCCGTGTCTCCCTTCTTCCCCCCCACCCCCCGCTCATGCCCCGTGTCTCCCTCCTGCACCCCCCACTCCCCGCTCATGCCCCATGTCTCCCTTCGTTCCCCCCCACCCCCCGCTCATGATCAGTGTCTCCCTTCTTTCCCCCCACCCCTCGCTCACGCCCCGTGTCTCCCTTGTTCTCCCCCACCCCCGCTCATGCCCCGTGTCTCCCTTCTTCCTCCCCCACCCCCGCTCATGCCCCGTGTCTGCCCTGTTCCCCCCACCCCCGCTCATGCCCTGTGTCTCCCTCCTGTACCCCCCACCCACGCTCATGCCCCGTGTCTCCCTCCTGTACCCCCCACCCCCTGCTCATGCCCGTGTCTCCCTTCTTCCCCCCCACCCGCCCGCTCATGCCCCGTGTCTCCCTTCTCCCCCCTGCTCATGCCCCATGTCTCCCTTCTCCCCCCCGCTCATGCGCCGTGTCTTCCTTCTCCCCCCCACCCCCGCTCATGCCCCGTGTCTCCATCGTGTTACCCCCCACTCATGCCCCGTGTCTCTCTCCTGGTCTTCCCGACCCCTCACCGATGCCCTGTTGTGTTCTCTTTATGCACCCCGCCTTCCCTTTCCCTGGTGTCCATCTTGGTAAAAGATTTTCCTTCCTACACCGGGACGCCTGCCTGTGGCGTCCCGCTTTGGGAAGAAAAATCTTTTTTTTACCACCCCGGGTTCCCACTTTGAGAACATAGGATGCTAGTGGTCTTCCTCCATTGAAAAGCATGTTATGGTTACGTTGCACTAATAAAAAACTATGAAATTCAGTTAAAAAAAATGTGTTAAAGTGACTTTATGGTTAAATTGCACTAATAAAAACATATGAAATTCAGTAAAAAAACGTTGTTAAAGGGACGTTATGGTTAAGTTGTGCTACTAAAAACCTATGAAATTCAGTAAAAAAAACTTTGTTAAAGGGACCTTGTGGTTAAGTTGCGCTATTAAAAACCTATGAAATTCAGTGAAAAAACGTTGTTAAAGGGACGTCATGGTTAAGTTGTGCTACTAAAAACCTATGAAATTCAGTGAAAAAACTTTGTTAAAGGGACGTTATGGTAAAACCGAAAAACCCTTGAAATTCGCCAGTTATGGTAAGTTAAGCAACCATAACTCGCGCCACTACCGTGCACTGCTAAGCCTAACACCCAGGACATCAAAGATGACATCACAAATGTCATTGATGACATCACATGTCTGACTCCCCCTTTTTTCCTTTCATGACATATCTAGGCCACATGATTTTCTTCAGTAACAGTCAGGAACTAAAATTTGTAAATGTACTATATTCGTAGACTTATCCTTCAAGTATGTTCTTACAATAATTCCCTTAGGGTCCAGTCATATCATATGAAACATATACATAGGGGAAGACAGAACCTTGAAAGACAGCATGCCTTTTTTGTGCATTAAAATTATCAGTAGATTTATCAGCACTTTCTGATACTTTTGATGTTTTTTTATTACTGTACTTTCCCTGTATATGCTCATATTTTTATATGTTGTACTCACCCTATTTTCCTTAGGGTCCAGACACATCATGTGATATATATATATATATATAGGGTAAGTAACAGCTTTGAAACAGAGCAATCATTTCTCTGCATAAAGGTAATCAGTTAGGTTATGAACACTTTCTGCTACTATTGCTGTTTTTTTTCTTACTTCAATCCCCTTGTATATATTCATATTTGTATGTGGTGTTGTCTCTTCGTGATTTGTCTATAATAATGCAATTATGTAGTAAGTGGGTTTTATTACCTACTTATCACAAGTTTCACTGCACGCAAAACTCTAGTATGAAAACAGTTATCATTTCACTATTCAACATGGCAAGCTTATGAATATTGCACCTCCATCATGTATGCTGCACACAATGCCTATGTTTCTACATGAGTACCTTAGTATACTGGATTGAAGTTAATAATAGAATGCTATTTATATCAATGCATAGCTTAATGCACTGATTAGAACTTGATATTTATTCCAATAATCTTTGACACTTTTTTTATTAACATTACACTAAGAATCCCTTGTACAGACTTTTCATGAAAGGTAAATGCACATGTGATGTCTTCAGTGATGTCATCAATGACATTTGTGATGTCATCTTTGATATCCTGAGTGTTAGGCTTAGCAGTGCACGGTGGTGGCGTGAGTTATGATTGCTTAGCTTACCATAACTGGCGAATTTCAAGGGTTTTTCGGTTTTACTTGGAACCATAACGTTCCTTTAACAAAGTTTTTTCACTCTATATATATATATTCACTACAAAAAAGAACTTTGTTGAGGGGACGTTATGGTTAAGTTGCCCTAACAAAAACCTGTACACGTCACTAAAAAAAAAAAATCCTTCTCCCCTTTATGCTTCACATTAAAACCGAAAAAACCCTGAAATTCGACAGTTATGGTAAACTAAGCCCCCAACCCTGCCACCGCTCCTCTGCACTACTAACACTAACA
This sequence comes from Ambystoma mexicanum, assembly GCF_040938575.1. Lineage (NCBI taxonomy): Eukaryota > Metazoa > Chordata > Amphibia > Caudata > Ambystomatidae > Ambystoma > Ambystoma mexicanum. The sequence continues at coordinate 1,122,655,271 of NC_090921.1, forward strand.
CCCAGACCATGAAAGATGTCATCTCAAATGTCAATGATGACATGAATGATGACATCCCTTGTTTAGCGCCTTTCTTTTCCTTCCCTGCCATACATACATATGTGTATTCAGTACAAACATTTCACTAAAAGAATGTTATGCTTCACAGTGCACCCAAACACCACTGCACATTCCCCCATTATAATAAGCTAAGCAACCATAACTCACACCCTCTACGTGCATTGCTAAGACTAACACCCAGGATATCAAAGATGACATCACAAATATCATTGATGACATCACTGATGACATCATATGTGAAATTGATATCCCTAAAAAGTCCCTGTCTACAAGGGGTTCTTTCAATTATGTTGGTAGCAAGATGTCAGGGGTGATTGTGTAATGTTACACATGTAATAACTAGCTCACAAATGTACACATAATACACACTTGTGCTAATACAAACAATACATATGCCAACCCAATGCATCTAACTGAGCGGCACATACAGGGAAACTGAAGTAGGGTAGAAAGAACTAGCAGCATTCCACAGTTTATCTTCCGGTATACAAATTAATTGTGTGCTTGAGGCCTGCCATTGCCCCATGCATGTGCATCATGAGCTGACACCAGACCCTAAGGAAAGTGCTTTAAGAACACACGACAAGGGTAACGTTTTGGTATACAGCACCTTTTCAATTTTCATATTGTGCTGGTCAGTGAATAAAACCACCTAGCTTACATTTTTCAATGCACCAAAATAAGTGAGACACACATGTGATGTCATCAGTGATGTCATCAATGATATTTGTGATGTCCTGGGTGTTAGTCTTAGCAATGCACGTAGATGGTGCGAGTTACGGTTGCTTAGCTTATTATAATGCGGGAATGTGCAGTGGTGTTTGGTTGCACTGTGAAGTATAACATTCTTTTAGTGACATGTTTGTACTGAATGCACATATGTATGTATGGCAGGGAAGGAAAAGAAAGGGGCTAAACAAGTGATGTCATCATGGATGTCATCATTGACATTTGAGATGACATCTTTCATGGTCTGGGTGTTAGTGTTAGTAGTTGTTAGGCGGAAACCTGTGCAGTTCCCTCTGGGACCACTGCAAAAGATTTAGGACTACAGGTGTTTGGCAGTAAACCCACTTGGTAGCAGTGTGTACCACACAGATTCACTTGGTAGCTGTGGCTGAGCAGTCAGACTTCCCTCAAGAAGAGTTAGGCAGTATGTGGAGTATACAAAATGGGGCAATTTACACAGTAGAACCAGTAAACACGGAACAAGGCTTTGGTGTAAAGATATATAGTTATTTATTTATAAAAACACATCTATGAAAAACACTCGGGCACTAATACGGCAAACAACTTCAATCATAATTACTATAAGAAAAAGATCAAACCCCCTAACAATAGTTCGACAAGTCTAGGTTCAACAGCATCACTTATTTGCAGACAGAGGTGTATGCTTTAACCTAGATGGCACTCTAGTATTCGTTAGGACGGGAGAGAAAAATAAGGCAGGTTATGAAATCAACTCGGTACCAATACTTTTACGAACAAATGCAAGGCAAGTAAGGCAGGGTCTACTGTAGATCGCAAAGTTCAGAGGCCAGGCCCACTCAGAGAGAGGCAAGGCGTTGTGTCCCAAAACAAAAAGTATCACAGTGGAAATGCACTTCGAGTCTTTGTCGCAAATTGTTATCGAAAGATTGGACCAGTTCAGAACAGAAAGTTAAGAAAGCTTGGAGGCGACCCAATGGAGAGGCGAGGATTAAGACACCTCACTCTATCTGGCAGAAAGGGAAGCCAGGCGGACACGGTACATTGTTTGTGGAGAGACAGCTCCGGCGGGGGCAGTTGTTCCTGGTGGTGGATGCACGTCGGGTCTTTGCCAAGAGAAGAGATGATCTCGTCGTCGAAGGAAAGTTGAAGATCGTTGCACCACCAGGAAAGAGACCAGCCACGGAGTGCTCCGTCACAAGGCACCACCTTTTGGTCGCGGTACAGGGAGAGTGGCTATCCGGTTGCTGAGGTGCTCTGCACGGGCAATTCGACCACTGCGTCCTGGAGCGAAGAAAAAGCAAAGGGGACTGGTTGTTCCCACCAGTCAGGGGAAGAGACTCTCCGCAGGGAGATCTCCTCTGTCGTCGGGAAGTGGTGAGTCGGTTCAGCAGGGCTCCACCGGAGGTGTAGTCGTTGCAGGTCGGCTCAGCTTTACCCTCGTTGGATTCTTAGGTCCTGTTGCGACTTCTGAAGATCCAGTCCCAAAAGCACTGCTTTTATGCAGAAAACCCCCATTCATTCAGCCTATCTGTCAATCAAAACACGCGGGGTGGCTCACCACTTGGGCCAATCACACCAGAGTGCGACCTGAGTTGGCAAGGCAACTCAGTCCAGGGTGCCTAAACCCCCTCCCACACCCCCTGTGGTACCCAGACAGAATGGCACCACTTTGGAGGGCCTCTGTGTAGAGGCCCGCCAAAAGTGGAACAAAGGGCTCAACCTTTGGTTTAGGAGTCACAGAACACAGACGCCATTTTAAAAACCGAGTTCTGGCAGAAAATACCAACCGATAGATTCATTTAGGATAAATAAACCGGTGGTATGTTAGAGATTAACGAGGAAAGTTTATTAACCTCCAACAATAGGAAGAATCTCATAGAGTTATATTCGGGGTCGAATATAACAAGTAGTTTCCACTGCCACCAGCCAAAACTCGATGAGGGGGGACGGGACAGTGCCCCCTCGAATAACAGACCCAGGAGTAATCGAATTACCCCTACTAGTACGTCCACAATAGGATGGTTTGTACTAGTTCTGTTAGAAAATTTAGGTCTAGTAAAGCCAATGGTGACTTTACATGCCCGGGAGACAGTAGTCAGTCCCCGGGTATGGAGTCTATGGTGGAGGTCCGCTAGGACGCCCCAGTGTTACGGCACGGAGGGTGCATTGTAACACACATAGCAAAACATATGAGACCCTATGGAGTAAAAGACCCCATAGCCCATAGAACACATTGCCATTTAAAGGAATTACACACACTCATGTCCACGAGTGGGAGAAAAAGAGCCTCACTCTTGGCAGGATGGAAAAAAACAAACTCCAGAAATCCAGCAAAGCTGCTGGGGGAGTCACTAGGTTAGGAAATTCAGCCTAAACAGAGAATTCTCCCTAACAGTAGTGCACAGGAGCGGTGGCAGGGTTGGGGGATTAGTTTACCATAACTGTCGAATTTCAGGGGGCTTTCGGTTTTAATGTGAAGCATAAAGGGGAGGAGAAAAGCTTTTTTTTAGTGAAGTGTACATGTTTTTGTTAGGGCAACTTAACCATAACGTCCCCTCAACACATTTTTTTTGTAGTGAATTTCACTGGTGTTTGGGAGGGCAACTTAACCGTAATGTCCCCGTAACAAAGTTTTTTTTGTAGGGAATTTTATAGGTTTTTGGAAGGTGGAGCTTAAGCATGAAATTGTGGCAATGAAGTTGTTGAGCAGAATGTGCATTGTAATCATGTGATTTTGAGAGATATATAGTATAATGTACATACTTGACATATATTTAACATAGAACATACAGAACTCCCTCCCTCTTGATATTTGAAAGGGACAGACTGTACGCTTGTTTGCGGACGGGGTTGGACAGGATCAACATGACCACAAAGAGGCGGGGGGTAGCTGAAAATGTACTACTGTTTTACACAAAAAATGTGCAACGTAGAAGAAGGACATAAAGGTATTATAAGTAGTAATAAGTAAATATGGAAACCTGAAGCTGGGAAAAGAAAACAACACATTTTGTAACCATGTAGAATAAAGTGGATGGTACCATAAAAAAGAAAGGATGCCTCCAGCATAATCACTTCACAGAAACTTGGCAGCCTGGAACGACAGTGGACGGGCGCAATATGACGAAGGGACATTACAGCAAAAGAATGAGTGCAGTTCATTTTTTGATATGGATGATGGTTTTTTGTGGTATGTGGTGCAGAAATAATCATTTATTTCTGTTATTTTCACTCCGAAATGGCTAGTACTTTGGAGTGGCTGGAGGAGTATTTCCCGCATGAGGAAATGGCTGAAGACAGCGACAAGAATGGTACACATTGCTCTGCATAAGGAAAATGGTGACCAGTACTTTAGAGGCATTCAACTTATGTATTTTTTTGTTTTAACAGACCAGGAAAGAAAAGAAGAAACGGCAACAAATGAGACAGAAGACAGGATAAAAAGGATAGAGCAGAAAATGGACATATTGAACGACAATTTTCAATGTTTACGGGAGTTTGTGGAGGACTGTGTGAGAGGAAAAGTTTGTTATCATTGCCCCACCTGCACCTGCCCTGCTTCTCCATTCCCTAGTGAACCATCCGCAAACCTTGAACAGGAAAATAGACGTTTTGATGAAATATCCATCCCGTCTTCCCCTCACAAATCTTCTCCTCATAACCAGCCCGTGTTGAATCCTAATTCCCCCATATTTGTTTCAGTGTCGGCTTCCCCCACTATTTCTTTAGATTGATGTGTGTGTGTGTGTGCGAGAAATGTTTTTGTACAGTAGTTGTAGAGAAAGAGTTTGTGTGTAAAATTCTTTTTAAAAAGACGTAAAATGTTTGTGAACAGCGCGCCTGTTCGACCTATCCGCAAGCAATGGAATGTGGGTGCTGTGTAATGTTAAGTAAGACGGATGTGATGTGTGACTGCACATCTGTTGAAAGTGTGCGCACATAAACAGAAATTGGTGTCCAAAGGATATAGTACCTCGACGTACTGCTTGGAAACGAGATAATACATGTTCGTAGAGCACACCAGATGTCTGGAATGGGTGTAAATGAGGAAAATAGGAGTGTGTGAAGGACAGCATAGCGGTCCGTATCGGGCGCAGCCAAAATGGTGCCGTCCATAGAACAGGCTCGGTGGCCGGCAAGTTCGTAGGCAAAGAAAATGGAGTTGTCCTAAGGACACTGGAACTGTCCGTACAGTGAACATAGCATGCGTGCACATGCGCAGTAGAAACGTAAGTATTGTGAACATCGCGCCTGTTCCTAACTGTCCGTCTCACTTGTGTCGCACTTTGAATTAGTTTGAGAACCCGAACACTGTCCGTAGGACACTTGTGCGCATGTGCACGTTTGATTCTTTGCATTTGCTGTCCAGGAGACTTTCATTACTGGGGCGGATGTGTTGAGGACGTCATCATGTGACCACACCTACGCTGAGCGTGGGGACTAATTTCCGTGGTTGGTATGCTTCTGCAATGATAAAAGTGAAGTTGTAGACACAAGGCAAAGTATTGTAGAGTGTAAAAATGTAATTGGACACATCCCAAACAATAGGCCACTTAAGGAGTTGCTGTGTAAAATTTGTGTACCGCTTTGTAGGGATGAAGACAGTCACGAGGCACACCCCTGCACCCTTACAAAAGGCCACACCCCGAGCGCATATTCATTGTCCTTGTAGCTATAGCAGATTGAGGTGTGTTGCATTTACTGCTGTAGTGACCAAAAGGAAACTAATCAGTATGGCTTCCATGGCTGCGGTTGGGTCATTAGCCTCTGAACCACCCCCAAACCTGCCACCACCACCACCTCAGTGGGCCTGCAGAGAGATATATGGGTGAGGATGTACAGATCGAGGAAGAAGAGGAGGAAGAGAATGAAGTGGAGGAACTCCGCACTAGGAACACTTGGCGGGAGTCGTGGGTGTGGCGGTTGTTTTCCGTTTATGGGAACATAACAAAAGCATGTGCAAACCTGGTGAAGTGTAACCAGTGCGAGGTGGTGTTGAGTCGCAGGAGATTTGGAGCGTACAGTTTTGGTACGACAACCATGAAGCGACACCTCACTTCGTTTTACACTGCGGACATTCGCAAGGTGGTGCCATGTGAATAGCGTAGTCGTTTGAGTTACTCCACAGCATCCTCAGTATCCGATCCTCCCACCACAAGAGACACTCCTGTGGGGGAGCGCCTTCCTGCAGCTGTCTAACAAGCCATTCACAATGCTGTTGACCCTTACCTTTCAAAGGTGACAGTAGTGTGCACGTATTGTGATGCAGTACTCTGCAGGGGGGAGAGTTTTCGAAGTGCTTTTGAGGCTGCAGTCACCAAGCACCAGAAGATCTGCTCCTTACCTAAATAAAGCTCACCCTAAATTTTTCTCTGTTCAGTTGCCCTTTCTAATCCCCGTGGCTGGTGTCCCTTCCTTACACTCCTTTCGCCTCTTCTCCTAGTGTGTCGTGTGCTGTTAAACAATGAAAATAAAAACAACACAAATTACAGAAAAGGCTCTTTTCAGAGCCGCTTTTCTCAGTATAACAATAGAACTATGAAGTGCCGGCCGTAGACCCCTGAGGAGTTCTGAAAAAGTTTGCGGACAGTCGTGGAGGAAAAAAGTGAGGGTGCAAGTGGAGCAAACACAATAAAGTGTACGTTGGGAGTAAGTGGCGGCTCTGAAAAGAGCCTTTCGTGGTGTGTTGTGTTGGTCAAAAATAGTGGATTGGGGAAAACAGATTGTCGGATAGGTTAGTGTGATTGCAAAAGAGGTCGCAATGCATTTTGGACATTGCTAAGAAAAATCTGATTGCCAGCATATGTGAGGTGGACTCCATCTCTGCGGAAAATGAAAGTGCTGCGAAATGAAATGTTTTCATTGTGGAAAGAGGACATGCCAACATCTCTTAAAAATGCACACACATCCTTATTCACATTGCGTCTCGCTTTCTCCATTTGTGGACCAAATGTAGAAAAAAGCAGCCATATTTGTCTTTGGGCAATATGGGAAAAAAGTATTTGACAATTTGGAAACATGTCCATGAGCTTCGCGAATCCTTCCTTCATTGCAAAATGCAAAGAAATTCCAGACACATGGCCTAAACTGTTTCCTCCACAGTGAATGATCAGTATATCTGGAGGACGCTCTGTCAGTAAAGTAACACAAAGAGGTACCAAGTCCAGCCATCTCATGCCACGAACGCCATGCCAGTGCACTTCCGCATGTGGAAATCCTAGATTTGTAGATAAACTGTAGCTTTTTGCATGCACCTTCAACCAATGTATCCATGAGTCTCCCAAAATCCAGATAATCTGTTTTCGAGCATGGAAAGCCATGGCTGTGTGGTCTCCTTTGAGGGTGAAGACGGTCTTACTAAAGTATGTCGGTCAGAACACACCTACTGAACTTTATGGACCAATCCCTAGCTCCGCTCATTCTCATTTACATGCGCCTCCACCCTTGAGTACCCAGTGGTCATATGTGCTGGCTGCTAACTACCGCCATGTTCGCGACATGTACAGGATCAGAGCGTGACGACAGTACATTAAAGTACTATTCCCCTTCTCCCCCTTTAAGGTAGGCTCTGAAAAAAGTCATTTTTAAAATTTTTGGCCAGATACCGGACAGACGTCTGGTATTTTATGTATTTTTTTGTATTTTTTGTCCTTGCTTTACTCTTGCAAACATTACAGAACCTTCTCTAAAGCACGCCTTACGTTCCAAAAGAACATCGCATTTCCCAAAGAAGATAGCGCAACACCATCTCCTTCAAAGTAAAGCGCATTGCTTGGAACAATGTTATCGTGGCTACAAAAAAACATACCAACGCGTAGCATGAATGCACGCATGCCGCGATTGATGATACACCTCCCGATGCTTTGATCTCGACAGAAAACAAGTGTTGTTCCATTGTACTCTCGGGAGTAAAGCAGAAAAAATTACTTTCGTTGTTGGGAAGATGGTCATGAGTGCTTCAACCAACTGTGCCAAATCTGCCAACAAAGTACGTGAAATCAGGTATCCCAAATGGCAAGCACCATAGTGCAAAATTACCACATGAGGAGTGGTCATTCTACGCATATCTCTGCAAACTTGCAGAACTGCCGCAGCATTGGCATCAGTGTCAGCGCTCCACACCACCTCCACTCCTCGCACATCGAAATGGTGCACCACATGCCTACTCTCTGCACAGGGTTGTAGGTCTAGTACAAAAATGTCTCCAAGCATCAAAACTCTGACCCTCTCCACCTCTGCCATCTTCAGTGTGCGCACCGTCTTTCGACGCAAAAGAGTAATGTGATTATCTGATTGGCTGATGCCTACAGTCGCCTTTCCATGCAGGATTTGCTGTAGAAACCCGTATGTGACACGCCCTACCAGCGGACAAGAGTTGGCTATGTGCGTCACGTAACTCTTACCCAATCCTTCCACCCTTTCTACAGGGGTACCAAAGCGAGTCCCTCATTGGACACAACTAAGCAATTATCCACTAATCACATAGAACATCGCTAATTTCAACTCCGTCATCAGCATTGCGCACTTCAAAATTACTGTTGATGATTCTTAATGGAAATCGCATACAAGCTACTGTGCAAGGATTGCACATTTCTACATACAGCTCCATACATGTCCAGATGCATCAGTATAGAGTACAGATATGTATATTTTAATCAGAGAACATGTGGAAGCCTTATGATTTAAAATAGAAAAAATAATGCCGCTAAATGTCCATGGGGAATACATAACAACGCTCCCCCTTTAAAGTGCAAGATTGCCGATTTGTCATTCAAAAATCGCACAACTGCTTACTGTCATCCGCATAACCTGTACATACATTGCAAGCATGCCTATTTAGGGCAGACCTCAATTTTGTATGTGAAAATGTCAGAGTTCTGTACTCTGTACTGGCTACAGTAATGCTACTTGCAATGTGATCGTATGAGAATAGTAAGAGTTCCCGATTGTAGTGCTGACATGTCCTTCTGAGGGTCTCCCGATTTTTTGACATTGTGCTTTTCATTAACAAGTACAAAATGTTTCCCCATCTAGTACCTTACCCTATTGCTTACAAACCTCTCTCCTATGCATAGTACACTTTGTAAAGAACAAGGCATTTCCATACCCTTAAAAGATTTAGTTATTTTGAAGGACTTTCAAGTACCATATTGAAACTACTAGGCAGAGACTGCACAGAGTGAAGTGAAATGTGCACGTGCACTGGGTTGAAATATGAAAGTTCAATCCTCTGACGAAAGAAGCACACGTAATGTCTGCAGTATCATCACTGCTGCAAACACACAAAGTAATTGATATTGTTTTTTTAATTTGCAGTGAAGACTACTGTCCTGAGATTCAACAGCATCTACACTGCAGACGACATATCCGAAGAAACCTGGTCATCTTGCACAAAAAAGTAAGTACAGTACAACCTTTATATTGTAACTACTCCTTAAAGAGGCTGCACAGGTTATTTCTTTATTTTGGGCACCGAAGCAAGCATTGATTTGTAAACCATTCTACCTACAAATATCCATTTATTGAACAAAGAATAACAGGCAGAATGGCTGACAAATCCCTGTTTGTTTGGTACTGAAATAACATCGGTAATCCTTAGAAGGTCAGATTGTGAAAAGAAGTTACTGTACCAAGTTTTTGGCATTTCGGTTATTAATAATGGTTCTCCTCACAAGTAGGCCACTTTGTACGTACTCTTATCCGAAGCACATTGTAGTAGAATACAAACAGTAAAGTAGCTTTACCAAATAATTGTTACAGTTCACTGGACATTGATACACCATGCCAAAGAGCTTCCCCATCAAACTTATGCACACATAAACACCTCACACATACGTTGGACAACAGATCAAATAATATTTTTTTTCTCAACAGACACCAAAGAATGCCTACCAAAAAGCAACTCCGTAGAAAGGAACGCAGAATTAGAGCAAATAAAAATAAAGGAGCCCAATGTAAGCATGCACCTGTTGTAGAGTTTGTAGAGAATCTTGGTACAAACCAGCTAATGCAGTTGGGTAACATAATAAAGGAAGTCTCAACTACCGAAACTGTACCTCTTCCATCAAAAAGTGTCACAAAACACAGAAATGTTGTCAAAAAAATGTCTGCCAGTGCAGCTAACAATGTTCCTAATAATCCTGATAGTGCCAGAAGAACCCATAGTAAAAAAAGGATTTTAGCAAAAATGTTTCATCACAGAGTCCTTCAGAATCTACTAAGAAGAGGACCAAAATCATCCTCACCCCTTAAAACGTACCGTAGAATGTTAATTCTACAAGCACTCGCGGACAGTGCACTCCTTCTCAAAAGGAAGTTGTTCATATTAGTGTTAAAGACGATGAAAGCCCTAACAAAACTAACTACCAAACTACAAAAGAAACTCAGCAATAAACGGAATGTGAACAAAAATAATTTCTTGCATGTTTGTGGTGGTGAATGTAGTCACACAACAACCACATAGCCATATTTTAATGAAGAAGCATACAAACAAAATCAAACAAATACAATTGCCATCCATACCAGTAGACGAGGGTATGCGAAAATCAATACTACCATCATGGAACAAGAAACACTGCTTACAAAACTATCTCCTGAAAACTCAGAATTACCTCTCGATTCAGCAGAACCATGCCGTCCAGTATACAAATGGCCGTGCACATCAATGTGTGCCATTCCAAACAAAGCTTTCAAATCTTTACGGCAGTTCCTCAATCAATATGTAAAAGGTAAAGACAAAAGTAAAATGAAAGTGCTGCAAAATATGGATATTTGTGCAGTGCGTAAAGACACAGGACTAAAAGGACATTCATTAGCCTGTATTTCTGGGCCTATTTGCAAAAGTACCTTCCATGATATCAAAAGAATATCAGTATATCATTCCAAAGTAAGAAATTTAGTGTATAAAATAGACTATGCAAAAAGTCCAGCTTCAGAATTAGACAATTTAAATACCACTCTTCTGCACGGTACACCCAAATACTTACAAGAAGAAATGGACCGTATTCAGAAAAAGTATTTTGGAAGTGAGAGCCACGTAGAAAATGCAACAGTTTTAGAACATAGGAGCGACAATTCTGCACATAGCAACCTTCTATTACACACATACAGAAAAGAAATAGTAAAATTTAAAAGGTCATCGGCTGAAGTACCAAACCATGTGTGTGTGTGTTGCCACAGAACATTTTACAAAAGGAACACAAAAAATGTGGACATAGCATACAAAATAGAAAACAATGAAGACTCTAAATGGTTTGAATTAGCTTTGTACCTTTTAGCTGAAAACAAATATGAAATAATGGAATGCCTAATATGTTGCAGAAACTGTACTGCAAAATTAGACAACAACCACACTCCTTCACGTGCTATTACAAATAATTTGGAATTGTTTCCATTACCAAAAATCCTGCAACAGCTCAATTTGTATGAGATTGTCAAGACTATCAGACTGTCTTACTGGATTGACCACGGAATCTGCTATCTCCTCCTCACTGCTAGAATTACTGCACACCCCCAGAGTCCCTTCCTCCTCCTCACCTGATGAGGTAGAATAGTTCAGCTTCTTTCTTCGGGGGTGTCGCCCTGGAGACTTCTTCTTTGTGAGCAGATATGGTCTGCCTCGAAAGGAAGCCACTGTGACTCTATATAGATAAATTCACAATGACTCCTCTCCGCGACAGCCAGATATGTTTCAGGGTAAAAAGCCACTAGGGCACAAAAAACCCCCACAATGCACTGAAGAGGATGTCGATAGGCTGATCCGATGAGAGTTAACTTGCCGTTACTGAAGCAGATATTTCCGGAGTGGCACTCCAAGACGGGTGTAAGATGCAAACAACAACTGCCACGAAGGAGGCAGAACATAGCAGAAGTAGGAGAGACAGGGAACCAGGAAGAAAGAGGCCGGGTCAAAACGGGTACACTGGTAGCAAATAAGGAAAAATAGAAGGCAAGGGAGAGGGAAATGAAGCGGACTAAGACCGCAGAAGGAAACTCAGAAAATGAGTGCACGCAACACGGGAAGCACAGTTGCAACGCGCTGAGCCGCCGAGTAACGAATGGTGAAATACTCGACGGGCGGCCATGTTGGAAAAGACTAGACCGCGGGATAGTGTTTCGAGGAAACGTGGCGGAACAGTCTAATGGCGTCGGAGTTTCCACCTCCGCCAGACTCGCCAGCTGCCAGCAGTCATGTCAGCGAGCATAATAATTCAAACAGTTCACCCATTTCAAGCAATTATATGCCTTCATCCAAAAACAGCAAAATTACCTTCCTCTGAATTGGTGAAAGGCATTTGTGGCAAAGTAGTTTACTTGCCATTAGATCTAACAGAAAATGTACACACTCTAGGAGTGGAACGTTCAATAGAGCATTCTTTAATAGTCTTGGTAAATGGAGTACCAAAAAAGGACACAAAAATTTGGCAACAATTGGTGGACTTACACAAAGTTAGACAAGCATTGCAATATCTAAAAGACAATAATGAGTACTACAAGGAAATAAATATTGATGAAAGCTTAAGGCAAACAACTGAAATAATTCAAGAGCCATCAGAAACAGGACAATTTGAACTTCTGGATACAGCTACAGTATCCACTCTTTTGGACCATTAAGCAATTCATCCATTGCATTCCAATGAAAACATAGATGATGCACTAGAAATTTACCAAAAGCGACAAACCAAAGGGTCACCAATGAGTATTTGGGAAAAAAGTATAGATGCACGTGCTTTTCCACTGCTATTTCCTACTGGCAAAGGTGGAAGATACGATGATAGACCCACTCAGATTGGGGCATCAGAATACCGCTCATTACGAATGTATTCGCAAGATCCCAGATTTAGACAAAATGTTGAATACATATTCACCTACTGTATGAAAGTGAATTATCAACACTATGGGCCTCATTACACGGTAGGCGGTAAGGGTTAACGGTCACCGGTAATGGTACCGGTGACTGTTAACCCTTACCGCCTTACTACGAGGTCCCTTAGCAGGTTGGAGAATTTAACGCCTGCTTTTTGCAGGTGTTAAAAACCAACCCGCTAAGGGACCAGGGTGCTAATTACGGTACCGCAATTTGCGGTACCGTAATTAGCACCTTCCCCATTCCCATTATGCCCTATGGGGCAAAAATGGGAATGGGGAAGGGCAATGGGGGAAGGGGTAATTACCGCCCCGCCAACCTTGGAATAGGGCGGTAATTCCCCTTTCCACCAAGGCAGTGCCGGTATTTTACCGGCATGGACCAAGGTGCTCTTAGCACCTTGCTCCACCGCCTACAGTGTAATGAGGCCCTATGTTATGGAGTTGCACACATTCTTAAATCTGGAACGCACTTTCAAAATATGTCAGCTACGCAGTTAATACAAAAAGTACAAGAAAAAGATGAGGTGTTACAATCAAGTATAACAAATTTCTTTGCAAACATGCGTGGTACAAAGGAATACTGGTTCAGATGGCACGGAGACATGCATTGCATGATCAGAAACCTTGGACCACCAACTTGGTTTGTTACGCTAAGTTGTGCAGAATATGCATGGGAAGGAGTACATGAGTTCCTATGCATAACAAACAGCAACAAAAACAACATAGATATATTAACACCTGGAGAACTTTGCTCTCTAGATCCAGTTCATATCTCAAGATATTTCCATCATCGTTTCATTGCAATGCTACACTTTATTTGCATCAAAACTGTTCCTCCCCTTGGAGAAGTGCAACACTTCTTTTGGAGAAAAGAATATCAAGCGAGAGCACCACATATTCACATTCTGTTATGGATCAAAGGTGCACCGAAATTTGGGCACAACAGTGATAGCACTGTTTTGCAGTTTATCCAAAAATATGTCACATATGAAATCCCTTCACAACAGACACATAGTGAGCTGCATGGGCAGATTTTACAATTTCAAAGACACAAATGTGGCAAATATTGTCTCCACAAATACAAAAAGAAAGATACATACCACACCAAATGTTGCTTTGGTTTCCCTAGACTAGTTACAGAAACAGGTGAAGTAAACAACTTCATGTCTTCGGTTCGACATAGTGTTAAAGGTAAATCACTGAAAAAAACTAGTATTACATAAAAGGAAGGGATGATACAAAATATATCAATGATTACAATGCAATCATTGCCCTATTATGGAATGCAAACATAGATGTGCAGTACATTGCAGACAATTCAACTGCTGTTGCACCATATGTTACTGCCTACTTAACAAAGGCAGAAAAAACAGAGCTTCAAGACCTCTGGGAGGACCTAGCATCAGACAAAACATTATCACAGAAATTGTACAGCCTAGGCATAAAAATGCTCTCTCATAGAGAATGTGGGGCCTATGAAGCAGCAGATTGTTTAACCGGCACTGCTTTGTATGGAAAATCAGACAACATAGTATGGCTCAGTCTTGGTCCTGCAAAATCTAGAAAAAGAGTGCTAAAATCATATGAGGACATAGAAACAATTGCCAAAAATGATCCCAACAGCCAAGACATTCTAAAAAATAATTTACTGGACACATACTATCTGAACAGGAGTACCACTCTGGAAAGCATGTGTCTATACCACATAGCGCAACACTTTGCATACAAAAATAATGTAAAACCCAATGAAAGCAAATGTAGATATAGAGTGACCAATTGTGAAGGGAGCTTCGTGAAACTTAACAAACGAAGCTTAATTAATCATGTGAAATTGCCTTTAACAACCTTTCAAACCATGGAGAAAAGAGGAAGACATACTAGATAATTATGAGTGCTATGAAGATGCTTTCAAAGCAAATGAAAACACTATCACCGATGTGAACTATATACAGTACAAAACAATGTTACATAATGAGCAGCAAGAGGAAGAAGAACTTCAGGCCCAACTAGATAAAGACTCTTCCGACACTAGTCAACCTTCTGTAACAGGAAGTCAAGAACCATTTGTCAAAGGTTTCTCCCCGGCTCACCTGTGTTCTCTTCTTGTGGCGTTCCGCGGAGGACTCCTTCTCCCGGCCGGACCGGGACTTGTATAAGTGCGCGCGAGTCGAGTCTGACTCCAGCGCGAGCGTTCAAAGTTCCAGGAAGTCGCGTGTTCCAGGACGTCCAGGAAGAGGATCGAAGAAAGGTAAGAGATACTGGAAACAGGGGAAAAGGGAAGAAAGAATAAGGGAGTTGGCCAGGAACTTGGAAGGGTAACGCCGAGCAGCACACACACGTCGAGACACTACCTGGAGATAGCGTTGAGACGCGCGGAGGCGCGGGGGCGTGGCCCATTTATAGACCGTGCCGTGTCCGACATACAGGCTAGTACGGAACACGGCACTGGGCACGGCCATGTTGGAAGTATCAAGGAGCACACTCTCCATCTGGACCAGGACCAGGAAGACCAGAAGGGTCTATGTCCATGGTTCATGACAGCATGCCTCCTCCGAAACCCCGTCCCACCAGGCTTGCCAGGGTGTATGAGATGGAATCTTCTCAGCAATCGAGGGATGTTTAGGTTGGATAGTGGTTCCCATGTTCTCTTGCTAGGAGGATAGCCTTTCCACTCGACCAGGTATTGAAGCCGACCCCGTTTGTACCTGGAGTCACATATTCTGGATACTTCATATTCCAGCTGATTGTCCACAATCACAAAACTGGGTCTGCCGGTTTTCCAGGTGGAGTGGATGTAGGGTTTGAGTAGAGAAGTGTGAAAAACTGGGTGTATTCTCTTCCAGGAGTCTGGTAGCTTGAGCCGATAAGAAACAGGATTGATGATTTCTTTTATGGAAAATGGACCATAATATCGGGGGGCTAACTTGTTAGGGTGTAGATGTCGTGGTAATAGTTTCAAGGACAACCAGACCTGGTCACCAATAGAATAGGAGGCTGCTGGTCTTCTTTTGGAATCAGCATATCGTTTAGTGTGAATCTGGACCTTTCCCAATTGTTCCTTGGCTTCCTTGTGGATATTGAGGAGAGTTTCAATCCAGGAATGAAGTGAAGGTACTGGAGTTGGATGTGGTAGAACTGAAGGCAACTCGGAGGGATGAAAACCTTGACTTCAATAGAAGGGGCTAACGTTGATCGCTGAGTGATCTGAATTGTGGTGTCCAGTCAACTGGTCGACAACAAACTGGTCGACTGCAATTTGGTCGACACCATTTGGTTGAATGCCAAATGGTCGAATTTTTTTTTTTATATATATATATATATATATGTGTTTTGTGGGTTTTCGTGTGGGGAAAAAAAATAAAAAAGAAAAAAAAGGGGGTTGGGGGGGGACCCCCCCAAAAAAAAACAAAAAATGGGTAAAAAAAAAAAAATAAAAATTCGACCATTTGGCATTCGACCAAATGGTGTCGACCAAATTGTCTGTCGACCAAATGTTTTCGACCATTTGACTGGTAACCCTGAATTGTTATAGGCAAATTCGGCCAAGGGTATAAGGAGGGACCAATCATCCTGTACCTTGGTTGCGAAACAACGAAGATATTGCTCCAGGGTTTGATTAACACATTCTGTGCCCCCGTTGGTCTGTGGGTGATATCCATATGAAAGAGCGCGTTGAATCCCTAGAACACGACAGAGATGTTTCCAGAATTGTGAAATATATTGTGGTCCTCGGTCCAATATGATCTTGGAAGGGAGTCCATGAAGACGGAAAATGTGTTCTAGGAAAATTCCTGCGAGCTCTGAAGAGGAAGGAAGTTTATAGAGAGGCGTGAAATGTGCCATATGAGTAAACAAGTCTATGGTTACCATGATGGTCGTGTAACCCCGGGAATGTGGTAATTCCACGATGAAGTCTGTAGCTATACATTCCCATGGTCTTGTTGGCAGTGTAGGTTGCAATAGAAGGCCCGCTGGTCTCTTATTGTCGTGCTTATTCTGTCTGCAGACAGTACAGGTCTTGATGTACTCTTGTACGTTGCATTTCATTTCCGGCCACCAAAACTGTCTTTGTATAAGACGGAGCGTGTTGGTTACACCACGATGTCCAGAATGAAAAGTATCATGGCAGAGAGTTATTATTTTATGTTGAAGTTTCGGTGTGGGAATGACCGTGGCATTGTCCTTGAATAAGTATCCTTCCTTGATTCTTAAGTTCCAGGGATTCTTCTTAGAGACGTCCTTCCAGAGGTCGGAGGACTGGGTTTTGGCTCGAATCTCTTCCAAGAGGTTGATCGCTTGAACTATAAAGATTGTGTTGGGAAACATTGTAGGATAGGTCCTCACTTCAGTGGTTAAATAGTCAGGACGTCGGGACAAGGCGTCCGCAATCACGTTTTGTGATCCAGGAACATGAGTGATTTGGAATTGGTACTGGGCGAAGAAGTAGGCCCAACGCGCCTGACGACTGTTCCTGCACTCCATAGATTGGAGAATTTGTAGATTTCGATGGTCCGTACGGACCTGGACTGGATTTCTAGCAACCAGGAGTAAATGTCGCCATTCTGTGAAGGCTTGGCGGATTGCCAACAGCTCCTTTTCCAGGACGGAGTAATGGGTTTCGCTGGTTGTTAGGGTTCTACAGAGGTAAGCCACTGAGAGGTCCATCTTGTCCTCAAGCACCTGTTTCAAGACTGCTCCTATGGCATGGTTGGAGGCATCCGTTTCCACTATGAAAGGGCGATCTAAGTCAGGCTGAGCCAGGACGGGGGCTTGCGTGAATCTTGTCTTCAAGCGTTGAAAAGCCTTCTCTTGCGAGGAAGACCAGATGAAGGGAACATCCTACTTCAGCAGGGCAACGATCGGTTGGACAAGCTCAGAAAAGGTAGGAATGAACTTTCGATAAAAGTTAGCAAGTCCCAAGAAAGACTGAACCTGTTTCACCGATGTAGGAGCAGGCCAGGCCAGTATGGCCTTTACCTTTGAAGGGTCCATTCCAACTCCTTCTGGGCTGAGGATGAATCCAAGGTAATGAACTGAAGTCACGTGAAAAAGACATTTCTCAGGTTTGACCAAGAGCTTGTTTTCACGGAGCCGTTGTAGTACCGCCATGACATGTTCTTCATGTTTCAAGGGATCCTTGGAATAAATCAAAATGTCGTCTAGATAGACAATTACAAAGAGAAAAAGCATGTCAGAAAACACCCTATCCATGAAACGTTGAAAAACTGCAGGGGCATTAGCTAATCCAAAGGGCATGACTAGATATTCAAAGTGACCAAAGGGCGTTCCCCTCTTCCATTTGTCCCCTTCCCGGATACGGATTAAGTGATAGGCACCCCGGAGGTCCAACTTCGTGAATATTACGGCACCTCTGACAGCTTCCAGGATATCTGAAAGGCAGAGGCAGAGGGTACCGATCTTTGAGGGTGCATTGATTTAGACCACGGTAGTCGAGGCAGGGTCTGAGTTCCTTGGAATCCTTCTTAGGAACGAAGAACAATGAGGCACCCGCTGGAGATTTTGAGGCTCTTATGGTGCCATTTTCCAAATTGATGTCCAGGTATTCTCGGAGGGCCTTTTTCGCAGGTTCTGAAAGGATAAACATTCTGTCAAAGGGAATTACTGCCGAGGGATCTGTCTCAATGCCACAATCTTCGGGTCTGTGAGAGGGTAAAGCCTGGACTATGGCAGTCGAAAAGACATCAGTATATCTTTGGTAGACCTCTGGGACTTGTACAATGTTGGAAACCATGAGTGAGGTTTTTTGCTCTCCTGAATGTTCAATAGCTGGTGTTAAGGAGAGATCCAGGGATAAACAGTGGGACATACAAAACTCAGAGCCCAGAAACAATGACCCTGCTGTCCAATTAATGTACGGATTACGTCTTTGAAGCCAGGGAATACCCAGAACCATTGGGAAATGGGCTGATTTGATGATGTCGAATGTAATCTGCTCTTGGTGGTGGTTTATGGAGAGACGGACCTCTTTTGTCTGTAGGGTTATGGGTCCTGAAGAGAGAGGTCTCCCATCAATTGCTTCTACCGGCTGTTTAATGTTCCGTGACTCATATGGTATTTTATGTCTGATAACCCAGTCTTGATCAATGAAAATTCCCATAGCTCCACAGTCCACCAGGGCCAGTATGGGATAGGTCTTGTGCTTGGAGGGCGATAGAAAGGCCTGTAGCACCACCAGTTTATTCTGTCCAGGAGAGTTCAAGGATGTGATTGATGTGGAGCAGACATCTTTCTCCCGAAACCTCGTGTCATGATCTCTGCTTCCAAAAGGTCAGGGTTTTCCCAACTCCCTTGGAAGCAGATCCATAACCCAGGTTCCGAGTGCCAACCAGTCCCAATTGGGACCTTTTGGACCCAGTCCTGGCGCCAGTGGCACCAGGCTCATAAATATGCCCAGTCCCAGCGCTGGAAGCGCCGGGCTCATAATGCTTGGGTGGACTTACCTGCAGCAGACCATGCTGCTTACTTGCCTGCCAGTTGAGTCTCTGATCCTCTTCTGTTTGGAACTACTTTTCCTGTTGGGTGGGGCAGGAGCCACTCCCTAGATTCAGAACACTGGAACTCTTCTGGAAAGCAGGAACTCTTTTCTTACCTAGGCGTGGCTGTGGAAGGAGACACCTAAGCACTACAGGAGGCTATTTAAACCACACCCGATGGATGAATCTTGCTTTGCGTTATTCTGCATCCTCAGCAGCAGAACGCTCATCGTGTCTTCTGCATCTGATCCTGGGCCTAAGGAAAAAGGCTTACCATTCTGAATCCAGTCTTCAGCAACACCTATAAAGACAAGAAAGAACAGGTTAGCATTACGGTCTTCAGTGACAGCTCTTCACTTACCTGGTCCATCGGCTGTCACCAACGCCTCGCGCTGCATTCCGGCATCTGAAAGACAAAGGCTTACCTACTCTTCGTGCGCTCCGGAGGTCTTCACACTGCATTCCGGCATCTGAAAGACAAAATCTTACCAACTCTTCGCACGCTCCGGAGGCCTTCTGCGCTGCATCCCGCATCTGAAAGACAAAACAAGGTGCGTTTAAAGACATTGGGGAACTTTAATACTCACGTGCCATTACTCCTTTCCACATCTAACCCAGTGGGTATTCCGGCACCCTGCAGCCGCCCCGAACTTGTACCTGCAAAATAAAAAGACAGTTAGAGCTCATCGTGAAGCAGGCAACAAGCGCTTACTTACGTGCTTCCAGGCGCTTCTATTCATCACACGGGCTCCATCTTCAACTCACTTCAGCCCGCCATCCGCCATCGCCGGAACCCTGCAAAACAAGAGACATCATTACTAAAGACTTTAAAGACATTAGAATTACTCGAAACTTACCGTTCGTGCAGTAAACGACGGACAGCAGTCCTCTGAAGTCAAGAGGCCTGCTCCCCTTATCCAGTGAAGAAACTGGTTACAGCACCCTGCCTCGAGGCAGATGGAGAGCACGGCGTTCACTTACCTAAGGTGAGAGCGTTTACCTTTGGGGTTCTACAGGAGAAGAGAAAGGGAAGAAGAGAGAGACATTCAATAACCCAGTTCATTAGTCCCACATTTTCTATCTGCAGACATCTTACCCTTCGAGCCAGACATACAGTGCACAGAGGTCCAGCCCAAAGAGCCAGCCGTGTGTTACACATCACCTTTGAAGATACGGTATACGCCCAGTCAAGACCGGCGCCTCTACGGGAATCAGGTGAGCGTTACAGAACGCAAAGCCTACCACAAAACTCCCGTCCAGGCGCTATGGAAACCTCGGATACCGACCAGCTAGCCCAGTTACTTGGGGAACTAAGGGCAGAAGTGCATGCAGCCCGTCAGGAAACGAACGCTCTAAGAAGGGAACTGATTATTTCCAAGGAGCGAACAGATGATCTCGCTAGACAATTGCTACAGTCACAAGCCGGACAGACCCCGTTACCCGCATCTGGGGGAAATCTTCCTTCTACATCCTCTATGAATCCAGTGCAGATCAACCTACCTGGGAATGTACCTCTGGCTCCGCCCGAACGATTTTCTGGTGACCCAAAGAGGTTTGCAGTATTTATCAATCAGTGCCGGTTGCATTTCTTATGCCGGCCAGCAGCCTTTCCAACTGATCAAGCTAAAGTAGCTTTCGTGCTTTCGTACCTTAGTGGCAATGCGGCAGACTGGTCGATCCCTCTAGTAAATCAAGATGATCCGGTCCTCCATGATTTTCAAGCTTTTCAGCTCAGTATGGAAAAACTGTTCGCAAGACATTCACAGGGGCAGGCCTTGGACAATAAGCTTCTTTCGTTGCGACAAGGTAATCAAGACCTTTTGGCTTATATTGCGTCTTTCAACAGACTGATAGTGGAAACTCACTGGCCTGAGGACAAAAGGATTACGCTGTTTTATAGAGGTCTACGCGGAGAGCTCAAAGATGTGTTAGCCCAAGTAGTGAATCCCCCACAAGATTGTTTGGACTATATAGACTTAGTCGTTCAAATAGATCACAGACTGCAGAACAGGAAGGCCGATCGTTCCAAGTTTGATGCTCGAGTATTTTCCAAACCGCCAACTCCTTCCAAAGGAGTAGACTCCGGGGAACCCATGCAAATAGGGGGTCTGAAAGGTCCTCTAACACAAAAGGAGCGGGAAAGGAGAAAACAGTTGCAATTATGCCTCTATTGCGGAAACTCAGGGCACTTTCTTCGAGACTGTCCGGTGAAACCTGCCAAGAAGGCAGTAGGAGCTGCAGTTACCAAAGTTACAAACTCTGAGCAGGGAAACGACCTCGCCCGACAAGAATAGAGGTCCTCTTGCCGAGCGTGAAAACCAGTTCCGTGACCTCGCATTTCATGATACCTATGGTCCTCATTAGCCCTGATAATCCGGATCGATTACATGCAATTGAAGCTTACGTCGACAGCGGTGCCATCAGCAATTATGTGGATCATGAAATGGTTTTGAGGATGAATCTAACTCTTTGTCCCAAGGCTGTAAAGGACGTCATTACGACTGTGGATGGTACGGAGATAGCCTCCGGCCCAGTAACGCATACCACTCAAGAAGTGACGCTAGTAAGTCAAGATGGACACCATGAGAAGATCGTGTTCGATGTGATCAAGGCCCCTCAGTTTCAGATTATTCTAGGAATACCTTGGTTAGAGAAACACAATCCTCTGATCGATTGGCGAGCAAGAACGGTCCAGTTTCCAGAATGTGTCTCTACTTGTCACCCTCCACCTGGTGTTGCACTGGCAGCAATTTCTTCAGAGACTCCCCAGTTACCTCCCGAATACCTAGAATACCAAGATGTTTTCCGGAAGGATCAGGCTAACTCTCTACCTCCTCATAGGTCTTATGACTGCCAGATCGACCTGATACCTGGATCTACTCCTCCTTGTAGTAGAATTTATGCCCTCACCGAGCCTGAGAACCTTCACCTTCGACAATACCTGGATCAATACCTGGCAAATGGGTTTATTCGTCCTTCCAAGTCCCCTGCTTCTTCAGCTTTGTTCTTCGTTCCAAAAAAGGAAGGAGACCTTAGAACTTGTATAGATTATCGCTCCCTGAACCAGATCACCGTTAAGAATAGATATCCGTTACCTTTGATCCCTGAACTCCTGGACCAAGTCAGAAAAGCATGCATATATACAAAGCTGGATCTTAGAGGAGCTTACCACTTGGTACGAGTAAAAGAGGGCGATGAATGGAAGACGGCCTTCTGCACCAAGTATGGGCTATTTGAATATCAGGTCATGCCCTTCGGACTTTGTAATGCCCCGGCCGCCTTTCAATATTTTATGAACGATGTCCTCAGAGAGCTCATAGATGTGGGTGTTGTTGTTTACATTGACGACATCCTCGTTTATTCTTCATCGGAATCTGAACATCGGAAACACGTGAAAATGGTCCTCGAAAGATTGCGTCAACACAAACTTTTCGCTAAGTTGGAAAAATGTGTTTTCAACGTGACTGAAGTTGAATTCTTGGGATTCATATTATCACCTGGCGGAGTGCGTATGGATTCAAAGAAGGTCGATGCAGTTCTCAAATGGCCATCACCGTCCTCCGTAAAAGGTGTGCAAAGCATGTTAGGCTTCGCTAACTTTTACCGCAGGTTTATCCCCGAATTCTCTCGAATAGTCCAGCCCATCACTGCCTTGTTAAAGAAAAACAAACGTTTTGAATGGTCTACCGAGGTGGAACAAGCTTTCCAGGATTTGAAGACTAAATTTATCTCTGCACCAATCTTAAAACACCCTCGCCCCGAACTCCCCTACATCATGGAAACTGATGCTTCAAGCCTTGCCATGGGGGCAGTTCTATCACAAAAGGACCCGGTAACCAATCAGTTGCATCCCGTGGCATTTTGGTCCCGCAAATTCTCGCCTCCTGAAATCAATTACACGATTACTGACAAGGAACTTCTGGCTATCAAGTCTGCCTTTAAGGCTTGGCGGCATTATCTGCTGGGGGCCCGACACACCGTTACTGTGATTACGGATCACCGAAACCTGCAGTATTTGAAAACCGCAAAAGCCCAATCCTCTAGACAACTCCGTTGGGCATTATTCTTTGCCGAGTTTGACTTCATAATTACCTATCGACCTGGTACAAAAAACGGTAAAGCTGATGCCCTTTCTCGGATGGGAGTGGAAGAACACTTGATCAACCCTAAACCTGTACCAATCATTCCCGAACAATGAATTCTGGGTGTAATCG
Source organism: Ambystoma mexicanum (assembly GCF_040938575.1). NCBI lineage: Eukaryota > Metazoa > Chordata > Amphibia > Caudata > Ambystomatidae > Ambystoma > Ambystoma mexicanum. The sequence continues at coordinate 1,122,678,618 of NC_090921.1, forward strand.
CCACAGAATCCATAGAGGAAGTTAAGGATAAAGCCAGGCAACTTGTAACTCCAGCAGACATACTGAATTGGCATCTGCAGGGAAAGGACTTTGCAGTAAGGGACAACTTATTGTATTTCCAAGAACGATTATACCTACCCAGCACAGATTTACAGAAAAAAGTAATCTCTTGTTATCACGATTCTTTAATGGAAGGACATCCCGGTATGGCCAAGACCTCAGAAAAGATCAAGCGCTACTTCTGGTGGCCGTCTTGGAAAAAAGATATCAGAGACTTTATAATGTCCTGTGGAGTATGCGCCCAAAACAAGAGTCAAAAGGAAAGACCAGCAGGCCTCTTACGCCCTATTGACATCCCACCTCGCCCTTGGCATACGCTTTCTATGGACTTCATCACCGATCTACCTCCATGCTCCGGATACAATACGATTCTAGTAATCGTGGACTTATTCTCCAAGATGGCGCATTTCATTCCGCTCAAAGGCTTGCCAACAGCAGCAACTCTGGCCCGAGAATTTCTCGAAAACATTGTCCGACTGCACGGTTTTCCTTTGGTTCTAATTTCGGATCGAGGTAGTCAATTTATTTCTCATTTTTGGCGAAGTTGCTGTCGGTCGGCTCAAATTGATGTGAGACTATCGACCAGTCACCACCCTCAGACCGACGGACAAACCGAGAGGACCAATCAAACTCTGGAACAGTATTTACGCTGCATGCTGCAACAAACTGAAAAAACTTGGAAAGACATCCTTTGGATAGCCGAATATGCCTACAATAACTCTGTCCATTCGGGAACTGGGAAAACCCCGTTTTTTCTTTTGTACGGCAGTCACCCTCGAACCTCGGAGTTGGATCCCCTCCAAGATCCTGAAACACCATCAGTAGACTACCTGCATTCTACAATCACCCAAGCCTTTAAGGAAGCTGTTTCTCACCTTCAAAGGGCTAAAGAACAATACAAGAAAGGAGCAGATCAACATCGGAAGGAAGCCCCTCAATATCAAGTAGGGGATCAAGTCTGGTTATCCACCAAATATCTACCTCTAAAAGGGCCACGCACATTCAACCCAAGATACCTTGGTCCCTATTCCATCACTACCATAGTAAACCCAGTAGCGGTCAAGTTGGACTTGCCCCGCACATGAAGATACATCCGGTCTTCCACGTCTCTCTATTAAAACCCGTGCAACCTCAAACCCGACTAACCAAATCTCCAAAACCTATCCTAGTTGATGGAGAACTCGAGTTTGAAGTCAAAAGCATTCTGGACTCCAAGATCTCCAAATCTAAACTATTCTACCTAATTGACTGGAAAGGCTACGGCCCCCAAGAGAGATCCTGGGAACCTGCTGAATATGTCCACGCTCCTCGCCTAATCAAAAGATTTCACCGAACATTTCCTGACAAGCCAAAACCCCCGGAGAAGCCCGGTTTGGGAGGGGCCTTGAGGGGGGGTACTGTCATGATCTCTGCTTCCAAAAGGTCAGGGTTTTCCCAACTCCCTTGGAAGCAGATCCATAACCCAGGTTCTGAGTGCCAACCAGTCCCAATTGGGACCTTTTGGACCCAGTCCTGGCGCCAGTGGCACCAGGCTCATAAATATGCCCAGTCCCAGCGCTGGAAGCGCCGGGCTCATAATGCTTGGGTGGACTTACCTGCAGCAGACCATGCTGCTTACTTGCCTGCCAGTTGAGTCTCTGATCCTCTTCTGTTTGGAACTACTTTTCCTGTTGCGTGGGGCAGGAGCCACTCCCTAGATTCAGAACACTGGAACTCTTCTGGAAAGCAGGAACTCTTTTCTTACCTAGGCGTGGCTGTGGAAGGAGACACCTAAGCACTACAGGAGGCTATTTAAACCACACCCGATGGATGAATCTTGCTTTGCGTTATTCTGCATCCTCAGCAGCAGAACGCTCATCGTGTCTTCTGCATCTGATCCTGGGCCTAAGGAAAAAGGCTTACCATTCTGAATCCAGTCTTCAGCAACACCTATAAAGACAAGGAAGAACAGGTTAGCATTACGGTCTTCAGTGACAGCTCTTCACTTACCTGGTCCATCGGCTGTCACCAACGCCTCGCGCTGCATTCCGGCATCTGAAAGACAAAGGTTTACCTACTCTTCGTGCGCTCCGGAGGTCTTCACACTGCATTCCGGCATCTGAAAGACAAAAGCTTACCAACTCTTTGCACGCTCCGGAGGCCTTCTGCGCTGCATCCCGCATCTGAAAGACAAAACAAGGTGCGTTTAAAGACATTGGGGAACTTTAATACTCACGTGCCATTACTCCTTTCCACATCTAACCCAGTGGGTATTCCAGCACCCTGCAGCCGCCCCGAACTTGTACCTGCAAAATAAAAAGACAGTTAGAGCGCATCGTGAAGCAGGCAACAAGCGCTTACTTACGTGCTTCCAGGCGCTTCTATTCATCACACGGGCTCCATCTTCAACTCACTTCAGCCCGCCATCCGCCATCGCCGGAACCCTGCAAAACAAGAGACATCATTACTAAAGACTTTAAAGACATTAGAATTACTCGAAACTTACCGTTCGTGCAGTAAACGACGGACAGCAGTCCTCTGAAGTCAAGAGGCCTGCTCCCCTTATCCAGTGAAGAAACTGGTTACAGCACCCTGCCTCGAGGCAGATGGAGAGCACGGCGTTCACTTACCTAAGGTGAGAGCGTTAACCTTTGGGGTTCTACAGGAGAAGAGAAAGGGAAAAAGAGAGAGACATTCAATAACCCAGTTCATTAATCCCACATTTTCTATCTGCAGACATCTTACCCTTCGAGCCAGACATACAGTGCACAGAGGTCCAGCCCAAAGAGCCAGCCGTGTGTTACACATCACCTTTGAAGATACGGTATACGCCCAGTCAAGACCGGCGCCTCTACGGGAATCAGGTGAGCGTTACACCTCGCTTCATCTAGGGCCGGGAGCTGGCATTTCCCGAACGCCGTGGAGGGGCTAAAGGACATTCTCTAACGAGATGCTTGTCTGAGGCACAATACATACACAGGCCGGTGTGAATTCTTCTCATCCTTTCTTGTGGAGTAATTGGCCCGCTAAAGGCGCCTATTTGCATTGGTTCGGAGTCGTTATCAGGGGTTGAGACAGGATCGGATTTCACAGTCGATTCCGGAGGGGTTCGTTGAAAGGCAGTCTTAGCCTTTTTCCTTTTAGCCCTTCTTTCCTGGATACGAAAGTCTATTTGTAAGGCTAGATCTACCAAAGCCTGAAACGAACTGGGGCGAGCCACTCTGGCTAATTCATCCTTGATATCGTCATTTAGACCCCTGCGAAATAAGGTGAAACTCGCTTCAGGACCCCAATCAGCCTCCTTTACCAGCTGTTTGAATCTGGTAACGAACGTTAGCATATCCTGGGATCCTTGCCGAAAATCAAGTAGGCGTTCCTGGGCGCTGAACACTTGTTCGGGGCGGTCAAACATAGACTTGAGCGCCTGGATAAATGCATCATAATCGTCCAGGAGGACGTCTCCAGAGTTCACTAGGGGAGTGGCCCAAGATAACGCATTCCCTGTAAGATGGGAGATCATGAAGCCCACCTTGGCCCTGGAAGTTCAAAAATAATAGGGCTTGAATGTAAAATGCACCAAGCAGGAATCCAGAAATCCACGTAAGGATTTTGGCGAGCCATCGTATTTGTCTACCACTCCACCCAGTATCACGCTTTCCTTATTGGCAGAGTCACGTGACAGCACTAATTGTTTCAAGGCTGCGTTCTCTGCCTTTAAGTTCTGTACCTCGGTTGTTAGCTCCTGCATGCCGCGCATGAGGTCCTGGACCGCTTTCTCCATAGCGGTATCAGTGTTGATCGTTTGGCGTCTCAATCTGTCAAAGTTTCCCCCCGGCTCACCTGAGTTATCTTCTTGTGGCGTTCCGCAGAGGACTCCTTCTCCTGGCCGGACCGGGACTTGTATAAGTGCGCGCGAGTCGAGTCTGACTCCAGCGCGAACGTTCAAAGTTCCAGGAAGTCGCGTGTTCCAGGATGTCCAGGAAGAGGATCGAAGAAAGGTAAGAGATACTGGAAACAGGGGAAAAGGGAAGAAAGAATAAGGGAGTTGGCCAGGAACTTGGAAGGGTAACGCCGAGCAGCACACACACGTTGAGACACTACCTAGAGATAGCGTTGAGACGCGCGGAAGCGCGGGGGCGTGGCCCATTTATAGAACGTGCCGTGTCCGACGTACAGGCTAGTACAGAACACGGCACTGGGCACGGCCATGTTGGAAGTATCAAGGACCACACTCTCCGTCTGGACCAGGACCAGGAAGACCAGAAGGGGCTATGTCCATGGTTCATGACACCATTAGGACAACCGCTAATAGTAAATGAGGGTGAAGTAGCTATGGCAGAAGTAGATAACACCATGTATCAGTATCAAGAAGATAGAGAAGACTTAACTGTACAACAAGCAAAACTTAACAACGATCAGCTCACCATTTTTGAAGACGTAACAAAACAAATTGTACATGGTGTACAACACAAAAATAAAGAATGCACCTGCCAAAATTACAAACCTATACTGCTGTACGTCAGTGGTGAAGCTGGATCAGGGAAAATATTTTTAATCAAAATCATCAGCAAGTTTCTTCAACAATTGACAAACAACAAACTGTCAGCTGTTGTAACAGCCCCCACAGGTTTAGCTGCCTACAACATCGGCGGTGTGACTTTACACCGATTACTACTGCTTCCAGTAGAGCATCAAAATAAATTAGACTAATACAAACTTTCTGCAGAAGCTGCAATGGAATTACATTGAGTATTGAAACAAATGAAAATGCTACTAATAGATGAAGTGAGCATGGTCTTCAACCTAATGTTGGCTTTGGTTCATCTCAGATTGCAAGAAGTACTTAAAAATAATAACGAAGATCTCTTTGCAGGGAAACACATTATCGTTTTCAGAGATCTTCTACAATTGATACCAGTGAAAGGTGAACCAATTTTTAAAACCTTAGGCCACAAACTCTGCCGGAAAACTGTTGGTAGCATAGGTAATGTTAACCTTTGGCAACATTTCCAATACAGAGAATTAACTGAGAACATGTGGCAATCTGCAGATCTCACTTATGCCAACATCTTAAAAAGTATTAGAGTTGGTGTATTATCACAAGAAGCACAAGCTGTATTGAAAAACCGGCATATACATGCACGTTATGGCGATAATGCATGTGCAACTGATGTTATGGAGCAAATAGCACACAAAAATGTCAATTGTATGTCCTTAATGCCAACTCTTGCAAGCTGTTTCAAATTTAATGAAACAATGTTAAAGAAAGAAATGCAAGCAATAATAGAAATTAGCACCACAGACAAACTAGGCGTACATGGTATGACAGTACCCATGTGTGAACAAGCCACAACAAGACTAAATAGTTTAGAAAATTCAATCTCCAACACAGCTGGGTTGGAAAATATTATCGTTAAATTGTACAGTAATGCTTAAACGTAACCTTGACGTAGAGCAAGGGTTATTTAATGGAGCACTGGGCACAGTTGTTGGCTTTCAATCATACCCACGTGATAGCAACATTCAGTTTGTAAATATTCGCTTTGATAAACTTTCAGAAGTGAAAAGGATAGGGCGCTCAATTGCTCGATTCCTTCTCTTCAAAGGCATGTATGTACGAAGAGAGCAATTTTCTCTAACTCTTGCATATGCAGTTACCATTCATAAATCCCAAGATCTTATCCTAGAGAAAGCATTGATAGATATAGGAAACACAGTATTTAAGGAAGGCATGAACTACGTAGCATTATCACGCTTACGTACGCTTGACGGTCTATTGCTAATAAACTTTGATTCAAGTAAAGTCAAAGCTGATATTCCTTGCATTCTAGAATACAATCGATTGCGTTCACTGTACACCCCTCATCTGAAACAATACCCTGTTCCAGATAAAGTGAAACGTGGTAAAAGAAAAGTAAATGAAACAGAAATGCAACAGAATGCAACAGCAAATTACATTCCTTAATAACCTATTAGGGAATTTAAACCAGGCACGTCGGCAAAGAAGCAACAGAAAAACCGAAAAATGCACTCAGATACAGAACTTGCTGGCCCATTCAAATTTACAAATGGAAATGGGGTAAATTGCTATGCAAATGTAGCAATGCATATCCTATTTCAATTGCCACCAATTGTTAACAATATTTACCTGCACAGTACAGACCAATTGTGTTTGCAAATGTTAATGCTGCATAGAAATGCAACAAGAAATCCTGACAACACATACAGTGTTCATGGAGTAAGGCAACAATTGGACGACTGTGCTGGAATGGTGAGTTTCACTATGAACTCACAAGAAGATCCACAAGAATTTCTAATGTACATACTATTAGTATTGGAAAACAAAAGCATACCTGTAATTGAAATCTTCCAAATATTGTACATGTGGAAACATACATGCACTCTCTGTAGCAAAGTGATACAGGAAGAAATCCCAAATGAGGGATTTGTGTATGTTTCCATACCAAATAGTGACAGCATTCCATTTCAGCAACTTGTACAAAATGCAAACCATGGCAGATTATGTAGTATTTCCAATTCAGACAATCGCTCCACCTTACTGATACAATCACATAGTGCCTACATAATACTTATGCTTCTACGTTATAATGCAGATGGCACCAAAAACAACTGCAAACTGACTGGATTCACACACAGTCAAGTGTCACTTGGAAAGAAAACCTTTACAACAGTAAGAATAATCTATCATGCAGGAGATACATCCAATGCAGGTCACTACACTGCATACATTAAAAATAATTCTGAATGGTTTGAATGTAATGATAGCACCATTACTCTAAAGCAGAGCTTGCCAGCTAACCTAACAAATGCGTATTTAATTTTCTTGAAGCATAAATATACTAAATAATGTGTACTTCAAGATTGTCAACAAAGTATGTGAAAGACTGCAAACAGTTAGAATACGCCCACAGGTATCTAACTACCCAACAGGATGGAAGAATGACAGAAATAAATGATTATCACAGATCGTTGGAAACAAATGCACAGGTAGAATACGCCTATAGGTATCTAACTGTTGTTAAAAATTGGCAGGAAGGCAACAAAGAAAACATTAATGGGAAAGATGAAGGAAACAGGATATAACAATGACACAAATTAATGAGCATCACAAATCTGTAGGAACAAATGCACAGTTAGAATACTCCTCCAGGTATCTAACTGTTGTTAAAAATGGCCAGGAAGGCAACAAACATAACATTGATCAGAAAAATGAAGAAACACTGAAAGGAAAAAATGAAGTACTTGCTACCATAAGAAATGAAGGGTTTTTTTAATCCGAGATGGATTTTTTCCCCAGACCCAAGGATTAGAAAAGCAAACACAGAAACTGAGCGCAATGCACAGTACACTGGTTTGTAAACTAAATATGAGGGTCCAAAACAAAAGTTAACTGTCTATTATGCAATGTAGTAAATTAAAAAAAATGCAAACACTAACACACCTTTTTCTTTCATCACAGAAATGGAAAAAGTGATACTTCCGCCAAGTTCGATATCCAACAAAAAAAAAGTATGTGGATTCTGAACAAAGTAAGGAGTAAGTATATTGGCAGGCATTTTCTACACATGGGAATCTACTCATCTAATCTATGGTACTAATATGCTGCAATACCTGTAGGCTGCCCTTCCATCTTCGGTGCGTAACCTACCACCTACGCCTTACAACCAAGTTACAAGGAGTATCGTTCAGACACTAGGGCATCAACACAACTACCACATTCCACCACACCCATATTTACTTGTAACTCCACTGCTTATGACTTCAGTCTTGTGTGCATGGGCTTTAGCCATGCACCCAAGAGTGCAGGGTCCCTCCACAACCACCTCGGTAGTGGGGGTTAATCTGTAGGTGTGTTATCCTTCAGTACGTCTGCCCAGAGGCTTCACTCCTAGCTGTATGTCTGTGGATCTTACATGGGATGGATGTGCAGTGTCTTCCTCATCTAATACTAACCACTTTGTTCTTGGGTGCATGGCCTTTGGCCATGCACCCGACACTGCACGCACTCCCCACAACTTGGCAATCAAAATGCAACACTACGGGTGTATGCATGGGTGGCACATGCGGCAGTGGTTGTGGCCAGAGTCTACAGTCTTGGAAGTAAGGCCTTTGGCCTTCGGCCGATGGCCATGCATCCAAGACTCTAGGCCCTGGCCACAACCACCATTGCATGTGCCACCCATGGCGGTGTACTAATGAATATAATAATAGCCATTGGAAAAAATAATGCATTCACGGCATGTTGTCAATTTCATTGTTGCCTACCTATACGCGTGTGCTTTCAACAGTTACACATTTCCTGCCCACTACATGGACTGAAGTGCTATCCTTATTACACCCCACATTTACTGAACGTACAAGGTGTCCATAGAAATTACATCATGACGACCAAAGAACAAATGCATAGGTCACCCATTTCTTACTGTCTGAACCTTTCCCAATGCTCTGTGGCACAGCAAAATAGTTTAATGAAAAAAGCATGTGTATGCTGGTTGTTGCTCCGCTTTCTGCGTATCCAAGATGTCGGGCGCATCCAAATCATCTGATGCAGAACACGTCTCACATCAGCCAATGAGCAGAGACATTGCGTGTCCGCGCTCATGATGCCAGCCCCTTAGCCAATCAGTATCTTCTTCGTCGACCAAACAGGGAAGTGTGACCGCGGAGCGAACATAGATATCACTAATTATTTCAGACATACTTTTTCATAATTATAAAGAAACATACTGCAGGTATGGTGACCAAATTTACAAAAGCACGCTTTCTGGACCAAGCCCCTACACCTGCCGCAGATTTCGTCAAAATCCGTCCAGCGGTTTCACCTGTAGCCATGTGCAAAGTTTTTCCCCCATTCAGTCTATGAGAAAAAAAGACGTTTTGGGACCCCCCCTATAAGTTTTCCCCCCCTGGCCCAAACATCTCCGAACTTTGCGAAGAAATTCAGAGTGGCCCGTACAATTTTTTTGCAAAGTTTGGTGAGGATTCGTCCAGGGGGAGCGGAGTTATAAGCTGCCCAAAAAGTGCTCTTCCTATGGAAACAGAAACTTAACCATAACTACATGGCCACTAACGTGATCATGTAATATTACATGGCCGCGCTAGCGGCCATGTAGTTATGGTTAAGATGGTGTTTTCATAGGAAGAGCATTTTTCGGGCAGCTTATAACTTAGCTCCACCTGGACGAATCCTCACCAAACTTTGCAAAAAAAAGTATATGGCCCACTCTGAATTTTTTTGCAAAGTTTGGTGAGGATTCGTCCAGGGGGGGAAAGGTTATAGGGGGGGGGGGTCCCAAAACTTTTTTTTTTCCCTACAGACTGAATGGGAAAAAACTTTGTGCACGGCTACAGCCCGAACCGCTGGACGGATTTACACCAAATTTGCGGCAGGAGCGGCGGCCTGGTCCCGAAAGCGTGCTTTTGCAAATTTGGTGTAAATCCGTCCAGTAGTTTTTTAATAAATTACCAAAATGTAAGGCCAAAAAATCAGTGATATCTGTGTTCGCCTCGCGGACGGACTTCCCTGTTCGCTCCGCGGACAGCACCCCGATTGGCCCAGCGGCTTGCGTCATGCCCGCGGACATGCGACGTGTTCACTGATTGGGCGGCGTGGTGCGTGATGCGCGATGTGTGTCAGATCTTCTGTCGCACCTGCCATCTTGCATTTGCGGACGTCTGCGGACAGCGGGGTGAAAGTTTGTTCAAAATGTGTATTTAGTAGAGTGTGTTGGTGTGTAGAAGTCTTTGGGGAGGATGGGGGAGTATGAGATAGGTTCAAAGTTGTATTTTATTTATGTGCTAGACGCTTTTGTTGGGTTAGATTTGTCTGCGGAAAACACGGCTGTTCTGGAATGTTCGTAAATAAACAGAATGGATTCGGTGTCAACTTGAAAGTGTTCTAAGAACACTCTTGGGGTCTTGGAATGTTTGCAGGGGGTGTCCTGGAGACGTTGTCTGTATTGTTCGTTGGCAAGGTGAAAATATTTTAAGAACAATCGCGGTGTCCAGAAATGTTCATACATAAAGAAAATAGGGGTGTTCTGAGGATGCTGTTTGTATTGTCCTCTGGCAAGTTGAATGTGTCCTAGGACCTTCCCCCTGTCGGCGGACATAACAATGGTTGCAATGTTTGCATCTATGGGTGTGATATGCTGCGGTGGTTGTGGCCAGGGTATAGAATGTTGGGTACATGGCCATTTGGCCAGCACCCCGATTGGCCCAGCGGCTTGCGTCATGCCCGCGGACATGTGACGTGTTCACTGATTGGGCGGCGTGGTGCGTGATGCGCGATGTGTGTCAGATCTTCTGTCGCGCCCGCCATCTTGCATTTGCGGACGTCCGCGGACAGCGCGGTGAAAGTTTGTTCAAAATGTGTATTTAGTAGAGTGTGTTGGTGTGTAGAAGTCTTTGGGGAGGATGGGGGAGTATGAGATAGGTTCAAAGTTGTATTTTATTTATCTGCTAGACGCTTTTGTTGTGTTCGATTTGTCTGCGGACAACACGGCTGTTCTGGAATGTTCGTAAATAAACAGAATGGATTCGGTGTCAACTTGAAAGTGTTCTAAGAACACTCTTGGGGTCTTGGAATGTTTGCAGGGGGTGTCCTGGAGACGTTGTCTGTATTGTTCGTTGGCAAGGTGAAAATATTTTAAGAACAATCGCGGTGTCCAGAAATGTTCATACATAAAGAAAATAGGGGTGTTCTGAGGATGCTGTTTGTATTGTCCTCTGGCAAGTTGAATGTGTCCTAGGACCTTCCCCCTGTCCGCGGACATAACAATGGTTGCAATGTTTGCATCTATGGGTGTGATATGCTGCGGTGGTTGTGGCCAGGGTATAGAATGTTGGGTACATGGCCATTTGGCCATGCACCCAAGAGTGTATGCCATGGCCACAACCACCGCAGCATATCACACCCATAGTGGCTTTTAACTTTGGGTCAAAAACTAATTCATAAGGAACAATGTTATAAGCTTGTATGGGTGTGATATGCTGTGATGGTTGTATTTATCTTGTTATACGTACTATTTGGTTTAGTAACGGGAGTCCATGTTTTTCCTGTTCATTTCTGTAATAAAAGAAAATAGCATGTTAGTATTAGTATTTTATAATGACTTATTACATTGTACAATCAACAATTTCTTCTTTTTATTGACCCTCATATTTAGTAGATTACAAACCAGAGTACTGTGCAATGTGCAAAGTTTCTGTGTTTGTTGCTAAAATCATTGGGTCTGTGGGAGAAAAAAAATCCATGTTGGATTAAAAAAAAAAAACCTTTTTCTGTTATGCTACAGTTTATTTATTTGTTTGTTTTCCGCTTTTACTTGTTCTTTCTGCCTAATGCTTTATGCATTGGATTGTTCCAGTTTTTGTGAGCAGTAAGATATTAGGTATTTGTTTGGATATTGTAAACTTTTGGCCCAGTTAGATACCAGTAGGCGTATTCTAACTGTTTATGTTTTGATATAATTTCGTGGTATTGATTTATCTGTTTGCATATTTGTAAATTTTGGGACAGTTAGATACCAATTGGCGTATTCTAACTGTCTATTTTTTGCTCTATTTGAGTGGTATTAATTTATCTGATTAGTTGTTGTAGAATCTTTGGGCAGTTAGATAGCTTTTGCATTATTGTGACAGTTTATATTTTTTTACTACAAGTGTACTTAAGGTTTAAGTACAGTTCAGTTATCAAATTGTGGTTTTAAGAACATTAAATACGCGATTGTAAGATTAGCTGGTAATCTCTGCTTTAAAGTAACGGTACTATCATTACATTCAAACCATCCACATTTTTTAGGTAGATTATACCTATTATTGTGAAGGTTTTCCCACCAAGTGAAATTTGACCATGTGTGAATCCAGTCAGCTTGCAGTTGTTTTTCGTACCATCTGCATTGTAACGTAGAAGCATTAGTATTACGTATTTACTATGTGTTTGTATTAGTAACGTGGAGCGATTATCCGATTTGCAGGTAGAACATAATCTACTGTGGTTTGCATTTTGTACAAGTTGCTGAAATGGAACGGATTCACAATTAGGTATTGATATATAGACAAAGCGCTCATTGGGGATTTGTCCTTGTGTCGCATTGTTGCAGAGAGTGCATGTATGTTTCCATATGCATGAAATCTGGAAGATTTCATTTATAGGTATGTTTTTGTTTTCCAGTACTAATAGTAAGTACATTAGACATTCTTGTGGATCTTCCTGTGAATATATAGTGAATTTCACCATTCCAGCACAGTAGTCCAATTGTCGTCTTATTCCAAAAACACTATACGTGTTGTCAGGATTGTTTGCTGCATTTCTGTGAAGTACTAAGATTTGCAAACACAATGGGTCTGTACTGTGTAAGTAAATGTTGTCAACAATTGGTGGTAATTGAAATAGAATATTCATTGCTACATTTGCATAGCAACTTACACCAACTATATTTGAGAATTTAAATGGTCCAGGTAGTTCTGTATCTAACTGCTTTTTTTGGAGTTTGTCTTCCTTCTTCAAAGAAGTACCTGGTTTACTTTCCCTAATTGATTCTTTTTTGCTTGTGGTACTTGATGAAGTTTTAGTTTCTTTTAGTCTCTTTGGAGGATTTGCAGTGACATCCTGTTGCATTTCTGTTTGATTTAGTTTTCTTTTAGAAAATTTTCCTTTTTGTGGAACAGGATATGTTTGTAGATGGGGGTGTATAGTGAACAAAGTCTATTGTATTCTAAAATGCAAGGAATATCAGCGTTTACTTTACTTGCATCAAAGTTTATTAGAAATAGACCGTCAGTTGTACGTAGGCGTGACAGTGCTACGTAGCTCATGCCTTCTTTAAAGACTGTGTTACCAATGTCTATCATTGCTTTGTCTAGAGTAAGACCTTGTGATTTATGAATGGTGACTGCGTATGCAAGAGTTAGAGAAAATTGTTCTCTGTGTACATACATGTCTTTGAAGAGAAGGAATCGAGCTGTTGAGCGTCCTATTCTTTTTACTTCAAAGAGAATATTGACAAACTGAATTTTGTTGTCACGTGGGTATGTTTGAAAGCCAACAACTGTACCCAGTGCTCCATTAACTAGTCCTTGGTCCACATCAAGGTTACGTTTAAGCAATACTCTGCAATTTAAGGATAATTTTAATATCTTTTCCAAGCCTGCTGTGTTTGAGATTGATTTTTCTAAACTATTTATTCTTGCTGTGGCTTGGTCACACATGGGTAGTGTCATACCATGTACATCTAGTTTGTCTGTGGCGCTAATTTCCATAATTGGTTGCATTTCTTTGCTTAACATTATTTCATTGAATTTGAAACAGCTTGCAAGAGTTGGCATTACGGCCAGACAATTGACATTTTTGTGGGCTAATTGTTCCATAACATCTGTAGCACATGCATTATCTCCATAAAGTGCATGAATGTGCCGGGTTTTCAATATTGCTTCTGCCTCTCTAGAAAGTATACCAACTCTGATACTTTTTAAGATGTTGGCATAAGTGAGATCTGCAGATTGGCGCATGTTTTCTGTTAATTCTCTGTATTGGAAATGTTGCCAAAGGTTGACATTTCCAATGCTGCTAACAGTTTTACGGCAGAGTTTGTGTCCTAATGTTTTAAAAATAGGCTCACCTTTTACAGGTGTCAATTGAAGAAGATCTCCAAAAACAATAATGTGTTTTCCTGCAAAGAGCTCTTCATAGTTTGTTTTGAGTACTTCTTGTAATCTGAGGTGAATCAAAGCCAACATTAGGTTGGACACCATGCTCACTTCATCTATTAGTAGCATTTTCATTTGTTTCAATACTCTGTGTACTTCCATTGCAGCTTCTGCAGAAAGTTTGTAATAATCTAACTTGTTTTGGTGTTCTACTGGCAGGAGAAGTAATCGGTGTAAAGTGACACCACCTATGTTGTAGGCAGCTAAACCTGTGGGGGCAGTGACAACAGCTGACAGTTTGTTGTTTGTCAGTTGTTGAAGGAACTTACTGATGATTTTGATTAGGAATGTTTTGCCAGAACCAGCTTCACCACTGACATACAATAGTATAGGTTTGTAATTTTGGCAGGTGCATTCTTTTTTTTTCATGTTGCACACCATGTGCAATTTCTTTTGTTATTTCTTGAAAAATGCTACATTGCCCTTTGTTTAGTTTTGATTGTAGTGTAGTTAAGTCTTCTTTATCTTGATAGTGACACATGGTGTTTTCTACTTCTATCATAGCTAATTCTGCATCATTTGTTATTAGTGGTTCTCCCAGTGGTTCTTGGCTTCCTGTGACAGAAGGTTGAATACTGTCAGGAGTGTCCTTATCTAGTTGGGCCTGGAGTTCCTCTTCGTGTTGCTGTTCATTGTGCAACATTGTTTTGTACTGTGCAAAGTTTACATCAGTTATACTGCTTTCATTGGCTTTGAAAGCGTCTTCATCGGAGTCATAGGTATCTAGTATTTCTTCCTCTTTTCTCCATGGTTTGAAGAGTTGTAGCAGGGACATGTAATATATTTCTTTATGTTGAGGAGTCTTTAATGACAATTTGATATGATTCATTAAATTTGGTTTGGTGAGTTTTACTAAGCTGCCATCACAGTTTGTCACTTTGTATTTACGGTTTTGCTCATCAGGTTTTATATTATTTTTGTATGTGTAGTTTTGGGTTATGTGGTATAGACACATGGTTTCCAAAGTGGTACTCCTGTTTGGGTAGTATGTGTCCAATAAATTGGTTTTTAAAATGTCTTGGCTGTTGGGATCATGTTTGGCTATTGTTTCTATATCTTCGTATGATTTTAGAACTCTTTTTCTAGATTTAGCTGGACCAAGACTTAGCCATACTATATTTGCAGATTTACCATACAATGCAGTACCAGTTAATCGATCAGCTGCTTCATAGGATCCACATTCTCTATGGGACAGCATTTTTATGCCCAAGCTGTATAATTTCTGAGACACTGTTTTATCTGATGATAGGTCATTCCAGAGGTCTTGGAGCTCTGTCTTTTCTGATTTGGTTAAGTATGCTGTGACATATCGTGCAACTGCAGTAGAATTGTCTGCAATGTACTGCACATCTATGTTTGCATTCCACAAGTGGTCAATGATTGCATTGTAATCATTGATATATTTTTCTTCTTCTTTTCTTTTTATGCAATATGTATTTTTAGGTGACTTACCTTTAACACTATGTCTAACTGAAGACATGAGGTTGTTCACTTGACCTGTATTTGTAACTGGTCTAGGGAAACCAAATCGGCATTTGGTGTAGTATTTCCCTTTGTTTTTGTATTTGTGACGACAATATTTGCCACATTTGTGTCTTGCATGAAGATCACTATTTGTGGATTCTGACGGAATTTCACAACTGACATATTTTTCAATAAACTGTAAAACAGTGGCATCACTGTCTTGACCAAATTTAGGAGCATCTTTAATCCATAAAAGCATGTGGACATGTGGCGCTCCTCTGGCTTGGTATTCTTTTCTCCAAAAGAAGTGTTGCACTTCTCCAAGGGGAGGAACAGTTTTATTACAAATAAAATGTAGCATAGCAATGAAGCGATGGTGAAAATACCTAGAAACATTAACAGGATCCTGAGAACAAAGTTCTCCAGGTGTTAGTATATCTATGTTTGTTTTGTTTTTGTTTGATATGCGTGGGAAAGCATGTAAATCTTCCCATGCATATTCTGCGCAACTTAATGTAACAAACCAAGTGGGTGGGCCAAGGTTTCTGATCATACAACGTACATCTCCATGGCGTCGAAACTAGTACTCTTTAGTACCTCGCATATTTCCTAATAGATTTGTAAGATTTGCCTGTAAAACCTCATCTTTTTGTTGAACTCTTTGTAATAATTGTGTGGCTGTCATATTTTGAAAGTGTGATCCTGATTTTAATATGTGTGCAACTCCGTAACATAAAGTTGCTAGTTCACTTTCAAAGAGTAGGTGGAATATGTATTCCACATTTTGTCGAAATCTGGGATCTTCACAATACATTCGTAATGAGCGATATTCTGATGCTGATATTTGAACAGGTCTATCATCGTATCTTCCTCCTTTGCCAGTAGGAAAGAGTAGAGGAAAAGCACGTGCTTCTATACTTTTTTCCCATATGCTGATTGGTGATCCTTTTGTTTGACGCATTTGGTACGTTTCCAGTGCATCTTCCATGGTGTCATTAGAGTGCAATGGGTGAATTGTATAATGGTCTAACGTGTTTGCTATTGTAGCAGGATCTAGGAGCTCAAATTGACCAGTTTCTTGTGTCTCTTGAATTATTTCAGTTGTATCTTTCAAGTTTTCTTCGATATTAATTTCTTTGTAATAATCATTATTCTCCTTGAGATATTGCAGGGCTTCTCTAACTTATGCAAATCTACCAGTTGTTGCCAAATTTTTTTGTCTTTTGTAGGTACTCCATTTACCAAGATAATTAAAGATTGTTGCATTGGACGTTGCACTCCTAGAGTGTGCACATTTTCTTTTAGATCTAATGGTAAATACACTACTTTTCCACGAATACCTTTCCCTAATTCAGAGGGAGGTAATTTTGCAGTTTTTGGTTGAAGGCGTATTATTGCTTGAAATGAATGAACTGTTTGAATTATGATGCTCTCATATAAATTAAGTTGTTGAAGGAGTTTTGGTAGTGGATGTAATTCCAAGTTATTTGAGATAGCACGTGAAGGAGTTTGGTTGTTGTCAAGTTTGGTAGTGCAGTATTATGGGGTCAGTTATATTGTATTTGTTTTCTGCTATAAGGTAGAGAGCTAATTCAAACCATTTAGAATCTTCATTGTCTTCTATTTTGTATGAAAGGTCTATAGTTTTTGTGTTACTTTTATAACACGTTCTGCGGCAACATACACACACGTGGTTTGGTACTTCAGCTGAAGTGCTTTGAAATTTTAGTATTTCTTTTTTGTATGTGTGTAGTGAAAGGTTGCCATGTGCAGATTTGTTAGCAAGTTGGTTGACAGCTATTTCATCTTGTAAGTGGGTTTCATTTCCAAAATATTTTTTCTGTATATACTCGATTTCTTCTAGTAGGTCTTTTGGTGTACCATGTAGAAGAATGTTATTTAAATTGGCTAGTGCTAAAGCAGGACTTTTTGCATAATATAGTTTATAAACTAGATTTCCTATACTTGCATGATGTGTTGATATCCTTTTGAAATCATGGAAGGTTGTTTTGCAAGTAGCTCCTGATATGCAGGCAAACGAATGTCCTTGCAGTCCTGTGTGCTTGCGTACTGGACATGCAGTATTTTAATTTTGATTTTGTCTTTGCTTTTCACATATTGATTGAGGAATAGGGTAAAGGTTTGAACATTTTTTTGGGAATGTTACACATTGACGTGCATGGCCATGTGTAAATTAGATGTTTTGATTCAGTCGAATGGAGGGGTAAATCTAAGTTTTAAGGGCATATTTTTGTAAGGAGTACTTCTTGTTCCATTATGGTATTATTAACTTTTTCATAACCTCGACCACTGCTATGTATGGCAATTGTATTTGTTTGCTTTTGTTTGTACGCTTCTTCATTAAAGTATGGTTCTGTGCTTGTAGTGTGACTCCATTCACCTCCACAGATATTTAAGAAGTTATTTCTGTTCACATTTCGTTTATTGAGAAGTCTTTTTCGAAGTTTAGTTATTAGTTTTGTTAGTGGTTTAATTCTGTTTAACACAACAATCAATAAGTTTCTTTTGAGAAGAATTGCACTGTCTATCAACGCTTCTAAGATTACTTTCCTACGATTGGTTTGAAGTGTTGAACCTGGTTTCTCTCCTGTTTTTATCAGATTTTGAAGGACTTTGTGACGGAACATTTTGACTAATATACTTTTCTTGATATGCTTACTTTGTACTATATCAAGATTTATAGAAGACGTTTTATTTGTAGTGATAGTTGATTTTCTGTTTATAGTTTTTTGGGTCGTTTTACTTTGTGATAGAGGAGGCAAAGTTTTTGCACTAGAAACTTCTTCTGTTTCACAACATGACTGTATTAGCTGTTGTGTTCAAATGTTTTTTTACAAATTCTGCAATAAATGGGTGTTTATGTTGGAGACTTTTCTTTTCATTTGCTCTACTTCTGCGTCCCTTTCTACGGAGTTGCTTTTTGGTGGGCATTCTGTAGCGTCTGTTGAAAAAAATACAGAAGGTATGGGTTGGGGTTTTCTGCAATGCATGTGTGTTGTGTGCATGATTGTTTGAGTAAGATGATAAAAATGTATGTAATGGTGTGTGATTGTGAATTGGGAAGTTGAACTACCAGGGATGGGTATTCTTCAATTAATGTGTTACTAAACTGGGGTTCAGATGACAGAAAAAAGTAAGCGGTGGTGTGGAGAAGAATAAATAATATAGGTAAGGCTATACAATTAAACCAGTTGTTTGTTCTACAACATCTACATTCTAGCGGCTGAGTTGGTTAATTTGTGTGCCGGAAAATGGAATTTGAGGGCCATTCTGACAGGAGATCACTGTTTAAGATGGGGGGGATTTTTGGTCAGAATGGTGCAAAATCTCTATTTTTAGGCACAGAAATACCATGAATGCACTGTACAGTGCGTGTGTGTTATAAATCAAATATTATGGTAACAATCTACTTACTTTTTTTTCAAAAATGAGTAGTTTGCTTCTTAGTTGTTCTTTGTAAATCAAAATCGGCTGCTTCTATTCAGGAGAATGGGCTTCACTGCAATTGTAAAAGAAAGAAATTAGTAATTTGGTTGCTATACAGCACTGTTTTCATTTTAGACATACATTTTTTAAAATTTAAATGCTCAGCGCCTTCCTGAAAACCATTAAAACTATATTATGAGTAAGAGTAGGAAAGAAAATATCTTTACTATGGTTTGTGGAATTCATAATCTACCAATGTATACCACTATTCTTGTAACTAAGCTTTTCCACGTAATAGTGAGTCATTGTCATCATAGCTCTCAACCATGTGTGTCGCAAAGGCGGGTGAAATCACCTGATTTTGTTTTTGGCGGGTGAGACGCCCATTGGAATGAATGGGCGTGCAGGAGGCTTGGCGGGTGAGTCAGTCCTTTACAAGGCGGGTGACACCCGCCAAAAGCGTGTGAGTTGAGAGCTATGTGTCATAGCCTGCTTTTGCACGTAACAGTGAGTGAATGTCATAGTCTGCTTGTCCTATATAAATGTATGTAAGTACTTATATAAACGAAAAAAATTAAAACCAATTATGTTACAATCAATGACATTTGTGATGTCATCTTTGATGTCCTGGGTGTTAGTCTTAGCAGTGCACGGTGGCGGCGCGAGTTATGGTTGCTTATCTTACCATAACTGCCGAATTTCAGGGGTTTTTCGGTTTTACTTTGAACCATAACGTCCCTTTAACAAAGTTGTTTTACTGAATATATATATAGATATATATATATTTCAAAGAAAAGGGAAAAGTCGATGCACTTCTCCACACAGGGGCGGCACTCGTGAGGTGGTCAGGACGTCAGCATATGTCTCCTTCCAATAAATCAATCCATCATCAGCCAGTATTGTTGTTCCATATCCAGCTTTATTAAAGGCATCACATGATATGACGCGTTTCGCAACGCTCCCGTTGCTTGTACACATATAAAACATGAATGAGTTATACAGTGCTTTTAAATACAGATGGGCTCAATCTCTATGGTTCTGCCCAAAAAGTTCTCTCTTTTTCCCCTTGCAAGTCCTTACAGACGCAATTTGTCAAAGCAGGCAGCCCTTTTAGAGTGTACTTAGCCTCTCTTTTAATGCACTTACAGGGTAATTCATAGAAATTTGCACAAAAGTGGCGCACGCGGCTGGCGCACAGCGTGCCCGTGCAAATGTCTGCGCCAGCCACGTGCGCTAAAATCGATTTCCGTGCACAGCGTATTCATCGATTTTCGCATCCAAAACCAGCCGTGGCGCAGCGTGGCGCAGCGACCCTGCAGCAGTGCCAGTTACGCCCCCAAGAACGCCCTCGCGCAAGGAAAAGCCTTCAAAATCCCCAAATAATCGCAAAGGGCTGCGCTAACCCTGGACCAGTTCAGAGGGCTGGCAAACAGCAAACGCCAAGCGGGGAACGTGTATTTCAGTGGTTCGCGGGAAGTTCCACACGCGATTGTCCTGTGTACGTGTGCATCAGGGGTGCGTGGGAAGTAACACACGCAAAAGCAGCAGGGTACATGTATTTCAGGGGTGCGTGGGAAGTATCACAAGCAAAAGCAGCAGGGTACGTGTATTTCAGGGGTGCACGGGACGTATCACACGCAAAAGCAGCAGGGTACGTGCATCTCAGGGGTGCGCGGGAAGTATCACACGCGATTCCATCACTGTACGTGTATTCCATGGGTGCGCAGGAAGTATCACACGCAAAAACAGCAGGGTACGTGTATTTCAGGGGTGCGCAGGAAGTATCACACGCAAAAGCAGCAGTGTACGTGTATTTTAGGGGTACGCGGGAAGTATCACACGCGATTCCATCAAGGTACGTGTATTCCAGGGGTGCGCGGGAAGTATCACACGCAAAAATAGCAGGGTACGTGTATTCCAGGGGTGCACAGGAAGTATCACACGCAAAAGCAGCAGGGTACGTGTATTTCAGGGGTGCGTGGGAAGTATCACACGCAAAATCAGCAGGGTACGTGTATTTCAGGGGTGCGCGGGAAGTATCACATGCGATTCCATCAGGGTACGTGTATTACAGGGGTGCGCGGGGAGCAGCACACGTGAATTGCACGTGTGGGTCCTCCCAGGTGTTCCCTCTACACCCTCCATGGCCCCTGCAGGTGGCCCACACCACAGGGGCCTACCCTGCACATGTCCTGCAGGCACCCCATCCACCATGGCCATGCCCCCCAGCCAACCCACATGTCACCTTGCACTACTGCCCACCAACGCATGTCCCCCGGCACCCGCAGCCACCAGGGGCAGCCTCCACCAGGCCCCACTCATGTCTCCCACCACCCCCACCCCCCAGCCACCAGGGGCAGCCTCCACCAGGCCCCCACTCATGTCCCCTATCACCCCCACCCCCCAGCCACCAGGGGCAGCCTCCACCAGGCCCCCACTCATGTCCTCTATCACCCCCGACCCCCAGCAGTGCAGGGGCAGCCTCCACCAGGCCCCCACTCATGTCTCCCACCACCCCACCCCCCACCCACCAGGGGCAGCCTCCACCAGGCCCACACTCATGTCCCCTATCACCCCCACCCCCCAGCCACCAGGGGCAGCCTCCACCAGGCCCCCACCCATGTCCACCACCACCCCCACCCCCCAGCCACCAGGGGCAGCCTCCACCAGGCCCCCACTCATGTCTCCCATCACCCCCACCCCCCAGCAGTGCAGGGGCAGCCTCCACCAGGCTCCCACACATGTCCCCCTGCAGCCCCACCCCCAGCCACCAGGGGCAGCCTCCACCAGGCCCCCACGCATGTCTCCCATCACCCCCACCCCCCAGCCACCAGGGGCATCCTCCACCAGGCTCCCACACAGGTCTCCCTGCGCCCCCACCCTCCAGCCACCAGGGGCAGCCTCCACCAGGCCCCCACTCATGTCTCCCATCACCCCCACACCCCAGCAGTGCAGGGGCAGCCTCCACCAGGCCCCCACCAATGTCCACCACCACCCCCACCCCCCAGCCACCAGGGGCAGCCTCCACCAGGCCCCCACTCATATCTCCCATCACCCCCACCCCCCAGCAGTGCAGGGGCAGCCTCCACCAGGCTCCCACACATGTCCCCCTGCAGCCCCACCCCCAGCCACCAGGGGCAGCCTCCACCAGGCCCCCACTCATGTCTCCCATCACCCCCACCCCCCAGCAGTGCAGGGGCAGCCTCCACCAGGCCCCCACTCATGTCTCCCATCACCCCCACCCCCCAGCCGTGCGATTTGCTTGGGTACGTGTACTTCGGGATGCGCGGGAAGTTCCACACGCGATTGGCCTGGGTACGTGTACTATGAGGTGCGCGGGAAGTTCCACACGCGATTGGCCTGGGTACTTGTACTTCGGGGTGCGCGGGAAGTTCCACACGCGATTGGCCTGGGTACGTGTACTACGGGGTGCGCGGGAAGTTCCACACACGATTGTCCTGGGTACGTGTACTTCGGGGTGCGCGGGAAGTTCCACACGTGATTGGCCTGGGTACGTGTACTACGGGGTGCGCGGGAAGTTCCACATGCGATTGGCCTGGGTACGTGTACTACGGGGTGCGCGGGAAGTTCCACACGCGATTGGCCTGGGTACGTGTACTTCGGGGTGCGCGTGAACTTCCACACGCGACTGGGCCTGTGAGAGTGGGGTACGTGTATTCCAGGGGTGGGCGGGAATATTTACTCTCGACTGGGCCTGGGATAGCGTGCTACGTGTATTCCTGGGGTGGGCGGGAAGATTCACACGTTCGCCTACGACGTGCCAAAAAATAAATGGTCCAATCCAGAAACACGTACGCCAGCATGAAGCAGGCGTACGTCGACCCGCGCAGCATAAAAGTGCGAGCAAACAACAAACAAGCTCATACGCCAGGATGAATATACCGTTCCTAGCAGCAGTGGCCGTGGGTTACCAAAGGAGGAGGAGGAGGATAGTGAGGGCCAGAATTTTCACTCCCAGAACCAGCCTTTTTGGGATGCCTGATGACCAGGTGTATGGAAGGTACAGGTTTCCACCACACATAATACTGGAACTGGTCAGTGAGTGGGAGGATGACCTCACATCACCCACCCTGCGCTCCCAAGCACTCAGCCCCCTGGAAAAGGTCCTCAATGTACTGCACTTCTTGGCCACAGGATCATTTCAGCGGACAAGTGCCATAGTGGGTGGGGTGTCACAGGCCACGCAGTGATTTTCGGAATATTGCTGATCACAGGTGCCTGTGTTTGCGTGCGTTTCTGGGGGGGGGACTGTGGTCATGTCCATTGGAATGGCTTCTGTATTCGTGCCATCTGTGCCCTGCAGCTCCCATTGGCCCCTCTTGTGTTTCTTTTGTTCGTTGGCATGCATGGGTGACTTGTACATTTCACTGGTTGCATTGTGACTTCATTGCACCTACGGGGAGTTGTACTTTGTGGGCAGGGAGCGGTGTACAGGCACTCACTGGGGCCGTTTACGGTTGATTCGCGATGCCGTACTTCTCACCATGGCGGATTGGTGCTTTCCGCCATGCTTGATGGCGTTAGGTACATGTCCGCTAGGGTCGGAATTCGCGTACCCTTGCGCCATGGTGGTATTTACGGTTTGGCATGGCGCGCGCGCGCGTACTTGGTGCAGTTAGCGTTGGCGTTCACTACGGTGTCGCTAATGGCTTCGTACTTTGCGGTGACGGGTCATAGTCGCACCGAGCGGTATTCGATGGCGGTATTGCATTTCCGCCATCGTTTTTCGGATTCCGCCAGGGTCGTAATGAGGGCCTTTGACTTTATATACATATTATATGGAACTGACTGAATCTCTTCTACTGTACTTGATGTCCGCAAACTCATTTAATGTTCGCGGACATGTTCGAAGAACATTACCACTACCTAAATACTCTGGGGGGGTATGTTTGATTGTTATATCATAACATAGGAACATTTAACAAATTCAAAAAGAAGCACACAAACACATTTTATGTACTAATAAATAGGAATTGTAACCCATATATACAACACACTAACCATTCATTTAAATGCACTATGTTCTAAAATGGAATATACCACAAGAAAATAAATTGGCTTCCAACATAATTACCTCACAAACACGACAGAACTGAGAACAAGAGCAGACCCACTGAGTACATAGGACATATCTTACCTGAAATAGTAAGTGTACTTAATTGTATTCATATATTTATAAACTTTCCGTATTAGATACAAAAAATATTATCTTTTTTTTTTCTCTCACAGAAATATCTAGTACTCTGGAATGGCTAGAGGAGCATTTCCCACATGAAGAAATGTCACAAGATAGTGAAACTAATGGTAAACACTTTATAATATAAACCATTTAATTATTATTATTTTGTATACATTTAACATATATATATATATTTTTTTGTACAGAGCATACCAAAATAGAAAATACTTCAGAAAAACCTGTTATGGATAACACCTTTCACAGTATAGAAGAAAAAATGGATTTATTGCTGACTAATTTTAATAATATGAAAACGTTTGTGGAAGATCATTTTAAACCAAAAACCTCGTACCATTGCCCCACATGTACTTGTCCCTCCTCACCATATCCCAGTCAATTATCCCCAAACCCTCTCCATAACCCAAAACGTTTTGATGAGACTTCCATCCCTTCTTCACCTAATAACAATCATGTTGAAACCCCTAATTCTCCTGTTTTTGTTTCTGTTTCTGCCTCACCTTCTCTGCCATAAATTATTAATATATGTTAAATAAAGTTTAATTTTTATATTGTGTTGTAAATAGTTTTTTTTTTTTTTTAAACAATGTAGGTGTCCGCAGACAGTGCAGGTGTTCTGAAGTGTTCGTAAATAAACGAAAATGGAGGTGTCCTGAAGAACACTAAACCTGTTCGTACTGTTCGCTAGCAAGATGAAACTATTCTAAGAACACACGCGGTGTCCTGAAATGTTCATAAAAAAAATAATTAAAGTGTACTAAAGAACACTATAGCTGTCCGTAGTGTTCACTATCAAGTTTAAACTCTTCTAAGAACACAATTGGTGTCCTTGCCTACATCCCCTCCCCAGGTGAGGGCCATGGCTCATTGGGGGTCCCCTCAGACCACCCAGGCCCAGGTGGTGGAGGGTTCACCTGCTGAAGACATTGCCCAAACGTATTGAATTTAGCTAGGCCCAGAAACCATTTTGTCTATCAAAGATGGTGTGAGCTCAGCGCACTGTAGCGCGGCCCCCACCCTCGGAGAGTTTCAATTATCCCTGTCGCCGCAGCACCCTGGCAGATCTGCTGTGAGCCCGTTCCCACGAACAAGACGGACATGAGCTAGTGTAAGATACTAACACTGTAACATTTCACCGTCCACAGTGTATCACTGCTCCCAGCATGACCCGGTCAGCGAGGCCTGGGTGATGAGGAGAACTGTAGAATGGTCATCCGATGAAAGCAGAAAAATACCCAAATACGAATGTCAAAAACTACTTGTAATACGTGTATCCTTTCCATAAAAATTACTTCTACTAAAGAAACCTGTAAAATTGTGTAATTATTGTAAGAAACGCATGTTTACATGACACCAGCAATGAACGACCCACACCCCTGCAGGGGTGTGCAAATGATAAAAAGCATTCCAGGGGATTATTCTCTATATCTATCATTGAAGACCGTACACCCCGCGGTCCCGCGCCATAACTGAACTAATGCTGCTAGAGTGCAGGGGAGGACGAATGCAACTATACATAAGGCTCGTGTGGAAAGACGCGGGCAAATGCGCCAGTCATGTGTACATATCTACAGCCCATATATGCCATTACCGCCGCGTACAATGGCGGGTCTCGTTCTCTATGCTCCACCAACCACACTACTACCTCACGTAATGCAAATATATATGCATATTACTAAATGCTGTAGTTGTTAAAACATAATGTACTAGTAAGGTGCTCAGACTGGCTATATTCGAGAGACATGTAGTGAGTTGAAATGTATGTTTTCAAGTGATCCAAATGAGTATTATAAGAATGTTCAAATGTTTATGATGTTCTCACCGAAAGTCGGCAACACACGAGAAAAATACCTTTGTGAATATGTGCAAGGCCATTTCCCCCCCCCCCCTGCAAAGTCTGCCAAATAAGAGAGCTAAGGCCTGCGCCACGCTGCTCCACCTCCCCCAACTAGGCTGGAGCCGCTTCAAAGATTTGTAGTCCCCGCTACAGCACCCAAGGCCACGGCCTGCCACCTGCATTATTTACAGCCCAGCAGTAAACCTCCGCTTGAATACACAAATCCAAGGCGCCCCCTCGTAAACCCCAAAACCCCCCGGAACACCTCAGACTTATGACCCGGTGCAATGAAGACACCCAATACTGTGGCAACACACAACAGCCCATTCATAATAACTTCTAACGAGACAGAAAGCATGTACCGCCCGTCCCATGCCCGGAGACTTAGCCCCACGACCTATGGTACCGGTCAAACAGGACACTGGTAACCATGCACGGATAAATCACCATCAAACCCCTCACAAGGTGCATTCCTCCTGTGTTGCATTAACCTGTAGAATAACCTATTGATAGATTTACTAAAGAAGATAACATTGCAATGACTGAATGACTGCGGTGTGCATGGCATAGGGCAAATAAGTCAGGAAAAGACATTCATCTCTGACACTGGCCACAATGGCACAACAACACCGCCCGAATGAACTCAGCTGACCTGCCAGGCCCAGCCCAACCCACGAGGCTGACCAGTGACGTCCTCCAGCCAAGGCCAACCACATCGCAGCAGCACCTATAGCTAGTCATCGCCACCCAATCCCATTGAACTTGTGCCCCTTATAGTATGTAGGTACTGATGACGTTTTTTGTAAATATATACGCCTGTCTTTGCTATTGTCAGACAGAGCGCTCTCGGAGGTTGCAGAGTTCTTTGCATGCCCTATTCTGATTGATAAACTCCCATTTAAGCTCACCCGCACTCTGTCTTGGCTTTATTCCCGACTTGGGAGAGTCCGTCATTGTCTCTCATTGCGGGGAGGATCGTGCTGGCTGGGGACGCTTGCCTTCAGTGGTGACCCCGAAAGCGTGATTTTTATTATTATTATTATTTTTTTTTCCCGACCTAACATTACCGTCCCCTTTTGGCACGAGAATCTCCGGTCGAAAAGGGATGCGCCCGATCCAGGAGGCTGCCCGCCAACGGCGACCGGTACACTAAGAAGTGCGCACTCAATAGAGAGAGGGTACGGGATCCCGGTTGAAAAATCCCCTTTGAGTACCGCTCGCCAGAGCCGGGGCTGACTGTTGAGCGGACGGCAACACTGCCTGGACGGACCCAGTTTCGGAGACTATCGGTTCAAGACGGGCACGTGAGTATTGAGTGCGAGCGATCATAAAGGGATTGGAGGAAGAAATTTAGGACAGAGAACGAAGAGGGGTAGAAAAGGGGGGTACGCAGATCTACTAAGGATCATCCTAAACTTTCTTTGCTTTTTCTTTGCATATGGCCATTAGGATTAAGAGGTGAATAAGAGATAAAAGTGACGGGAACCTAGCTCCGAAAGGGGGTGGAAGGCGGAGCCGCATAGTGCTATCTTGACTAGTACTGGGAATATCTGAAGAAGTGGATAATAAGATAAAAGTGTCTGGCAAAGGGGGACACAGAAAATATATTAGTGACTGCTATTTCTTCTTTCTATTCTTTTCTTTAGGGTTGGGGGAAAATAAAAGTGAGATCAGTACAAAACGTTAGGGAGAAAATAAAAGAGAGAGAGTACTACTAGAAGAGGGAAGAGCAGACCAATATATATATATATATGCGCATCCATATATCTGAATAAAACGGACAGGGACAGCCAGCTAGGGAGGAAAGGGAGGGCAGCGTGAATTGTGAATAGAGTGTTAGAGAGAGGTGTGTGCACCTCGTATGCGTCAGAAGACAATTTGGTGCTGTGGGTGTGTAAAATGGTTATAAATGTATAGTAATTGAATGGTCATGGTAAGTGTGGCCGGATAAAGCTTCTTGAAGACAAAAATGACAAGGTGAAGTGAGTGTGTACCTTTTTGATTTCCGGGTTAATATTGTCAAAATCACTGATGGTTTGCTCTTGTATGTGCCCCCCCCAAAGAGAATAGAATAGAGACTGTGTACAGCCAGTTTTGTATTGCGCAGGCAGGGGGAAGAGCACAAAGGAGCCCATTATTGAATGTGAAGTAGAAGACGAAACCCATATTGGTAATAGGTTTACATTGTAATTGTGGACACACAGAGACACACAAGTACTAGGAAAACACAAAGATGGGGGCCGAAACACCCTTATCACATATCTGTAAGAACCTACCAGGGTACGCGGAGCGAATTAAGAAATATCATGACCAATGGATAACAGAGCTGAAGGGAGAGGGGTTACCCCAGATATGGCCCGAGGGGGGGTCATGGTGGCCACATGCATTTGTTTGAAATACAAGGGGAAGCAGTTGCACAATAGGAGGGAAATATTAGATCTCTGGAGGTTATTTGAAGAGATACCACCGCCTAAAGCACCAGCATTAAATCCTGACCTACCATCCACCACTGACAATCCACTGATGATACAGAAAGATGCTAAAAAATCGTCAAATGTAGAGCCACCAATAGAGGTAATAAGCTTGTACCCAATATTAAACAAGCCTGTGCCCGCAGAAGGGTACAGTGACCCCACTTATGTCCCTCCCCTGACAACTACTACACCCCACCGGCCAACGGCACCCCTGCCATATGAAAGTACAAGGGAGCGAGCCCAGGCATGTACACAAAGGGTGGACATAGAAAAGCTAACAGATGATTTACAATCAAGACTCTCAATAGCGAAAGATGAGCTCGCAAGGATAAAAGACATATGTGAACAAACAGCACTTAATGCAGCAAGATCAGGGCGCACGTCTAGAGCGCCGAGTGAGAATAGAACACTTGAAGACGGGTGGAAAAAAGGTGAATAATCGAAGTAGGGACACGAGAGGGAGGTATTGATAATGAAGAAAGGCCTATAGGGGACAGAGAGGAACTACTATGTGATATAAGGGACGATTTAGAAGAAAGCGACAGGTTGAGCATGGCAATGGGAGGGGGAAGTGAAGGGGTGGATGGTACATGTTCAATGAGAACACTGGATGATGAGTGGACGGGGCGATTAAGGAACAGGGTGGGGAAAATGGCATCACTGGGAACATCAGCAGCCAAAACGGGTGTAGATGCAACGACAAAAGGAAGGCTACAGCTCCCATTGATACATAGGGGAGGAGGGAGGCCGAATTATATCCCATGGGCTCAGATGGATAAAGCCAATTTATTAAAGCTATTGCCCCCGTTATCGGGAGGGGCAAGTAAGTGGATATACGCCTTTGAGAAACACACTGCCAGGGTACCCCTAGCAATAGGAGATGTGAAGAGCTTGCTTGTATCAGCAGTGGGGGATCAGGCTGATAGAGTATGGGTCAAGGCCGGTTTTCCGGGAGTAACATTAGACTGCGACCGCCATGACGGGGCCTCCTTTAACACAGTGCGTGCAAGGGTGTGGGATGCCTTGCGAGAAACGTTTCCAGATACACCAGACTTACAGTCAGTAATGCAGTGTACAATGAATGACGGGGAGGAGGCTATGGATTACATTTTTCGGGTCCAAGAGATGTGGAGAGCAGAAACGGACACGCCCTGGTATCAATCGACATCTTTATTTTACTTCATTATAAAAAGAGGGCTCCCAAAGGAAGTGCAAAAGGCGCTCGACAAGATAGCAGGTATTGAAGCGAAGGGATGGCCTGAGATTCAGAGCATAATAGTACACCATTGTAAGCGAATAAAGGAAAGGGAGAAGGAGGTGGCGCAGAAGAGATTGGCAGACGAAGCAAAACTGGTGCAGACAAAATTGGTGAAGGTCGCAGCGGCTGTAGCCGCACTCCCCCACAGCAGGGAGGGAGATGAGGAGGAGGAGGGGCTGGTAGCAATACAAGGAAGGATGGCAACTAATTGGGCTGGAGCAGGACAGCCGCAGTGGAACGAGCAGGAGCAAGGCGGAGTTCCGCAGTGGCAAGAGTGGACCCCTCGAGGGGGACGAGGTGGGTACAGGGGCCGAAGAGGAGGTGGACCGGGGTACGGGGGAATGGGAGGAAATGGATGGCAGGGCCCTAGAGGTGCACAAGGGAGTTGCTGGAACTGCGGAAGATGGGGGCATTACTCTAGGGAGTGCAGAGCCAGACCCAACAATGGGTTCCAAGAGGTAGAACAGTATGGCCATCCCCACCCGGGGAGCCCATATGGTCTTCCAATGGGACAACAGCAACCGAGAAACCCAGGCCAAGGTAATAATGAGCAACAACAGGGGCACCAGTATAGAACACAGAACCACCCACAAAACAATGACAATATGCAATACACGCCAGGCAACCCTTTTGCAACATCAGCAAACGGGGCCCCCGCACCAGCACCTTACAACGGCATGTCGGTAGTTTCAGGAAGTGTCTTTAATGAAGGGGGGGCGATGAGACACCCCGCATAGGACAGCCCACAGAGAACACTTGCGTGTCCAGTTCTATCTATCACCTACGATGCAGCAGAGGAACCATTGGTAGGGGCGCAGATAGGAGACAAGCAGTTCATATTCATGGTGGATTCGGGAGCGGAGAAATCATGTATCAGGGAGGGCCGGTTCCCGTTATCTAACCGGAAGTTAGAGACGCAGGGGTTCTCTGGGGCTGTAATTGAAGTTCCTTACACAGAAGCATTGGACGTAACAGTGGGGGGTAAGACTGTAAAGACACCCTTACTATATTATGAACACTCATCAATAAATTTATTAGGGAGGGATCTCCTGAGTAAACTCAACATGACCATATCATTCACTGAGAGAGGTATAGTGTGTTCAACACCCGGAATATGCCCATTGCGTGCAATGTTGGTAGTACAAGCCCACACGACCACACAAGAAATACGAGGTTTGCCGGAAAACGAGGAAATGTTTATTGAAGGGCTAAAGACATTGGCCCTCATAATTCCAGAGCTGAGGAAGATGGATTGGAGGATTCCATTAGAGTTCCTCTTCCGCCCCATAGTGTGCCCCGACACAGCACCAGGGTCAGTGGTATCATTAGACTTGCACGCTGTACAGGTATCAGCGAAAAGGATTGCGGTGATTGGAGTAGATATGGAAGGATGTGAGTGGCGTACAGTACTGTGCACGAATGCCAACATCGCCCTAAGAGACTTAACAGATGAGGATCTCTTTTCAGATGCAGAGGGGGATGGTGAAATTGTAATGGAAATAGCGATGCCCTGTGACATTTTGATTCAAGCTAGGGAAATCCCCGCTCAACTGATGGCAGTGGTAGGAGCACCGCCGTCATTCTTTGATGATGACATGAGACTCGTACCAAATAATTTGTGGACAACAGGCCCCCATGATGTAGGGCTGTTGCATGGAGTACAACCTGTGATAATAAAACTAAAGCAAGGAGCAATTCTACCCCGAGTGAAACAGTATCCATTGTCCCGTGAAGCTGAACAAGGGATAAAAGAGACAATAGATGCACTACTAGCACAAGGGATAATAGTGCCTTCAAACTCCCCATGTAACACATGTATTTATCCAATCAAAAAAGCAAAGGGAGGGCCTTGGAGGATGATACAGGATTTACGCCCCCTAAATGATGTAATTCAGAAAGAGTTCCCTTTGGTCCCGAACCCTGCACCGATATTATGCAGCATCCCAAAAACGGCATCACACTTCACAGTAGTCGACTTGAAAAACACATTTTTCTCAATCCCCCTGGCTGAAGAGAGTAGATACCTGACAGCATTCACACTGGGGGGAAAGAGATATGAACACTGCAGATTACTGCAGGGATACTGTGAGAGCCCAAGCATATTCAACCGCATATTGCATGAAGACTTGGGAAACCTATCAGTTGAGAGTATGATCATTCAGTACGTAGACGATTTACTAGTGTGTGCACAAGACAAAGAAACATGTAGAAAGGATTCAACAACTCTCCTGACTCTATTGGCCAATAAGGGGTACAAGGTAGACAATGAAAAGCTACAGTACTGCCTGACAGCTGATATCAAAAGATGGAAAAAGAATAATCCCCGACAGGGTAGAAGCGATAAGATCAGTAGCAGAACCCACAACAGTGAAAAACATGCAGAAGTTCTTGGGAATGTGCAACTATTGCCGAGCATGGATATTAGACTATGCAGCATACACGAGACTCCTACTACAAGCACTCAAAGAAGCACAACAGGAAAATAAAAAAATAGAATGGTCAGAAGAAATGAGCGCGTCATTCAAATCATTAAAAGAGTTAATTTCAAGCGCTCCAGTGCTAGCAAATCCTGATTATGGACGCAAATTTTACCTATTCTCACACTGCAAGGGAACACTCATGACAGCTGTTCTGACACAAAAGACGTCGCTAGGACACAAGCCTTTGGCTTACTATAGTGGTACTTTAGATGCCGTGATGCAAGGCCATTTCGCGTGCGAGCAATCACTCGCTGCAGCCGCGTTCGCGATTGAGAAAAGTGCCACAATAGTAATGGGATGCCCTGTGACATTGTTTGTGGAACATTCACTATTTGCAATACTTGAGAGGTCAAAAAGCACACTGACGACACAGCGGGCAACAGCCTATGAGATCATATTGTCTAGCGCCAATATCCATGTGGTGAGATGCAAGACAGTGAACCCCGCAACATTCATTACAGAAGCATGCACATTAGAGGACATGCAGGACCACGACTGTGCAACTTACACAGGAGAACGAGGGGAGGACAGTGGTGTGTGAGAACGCTCTGAGCGAGGGGGAAGTGTACTTCGTGGATGGGTCTGCATCGATTGATGTGGACACGGGAGAAAAACATGTTGGTATGGCAGTGGTGAGGTTAGAAGACGGTGAGTATGAAACACTAGTACAGTACCGCCTCCATTTCACATTACTCCGCACAAGCAGCAGAACTGATTGCGCTCATAGAAGCACTACATGCAGCAAAGGGTTGCGCAGTGACAATATATACAGACTCAGCTTACATGACGACGACAGTACATGGAGGTCTAGCGAGATGGGGGCGGAGGGGATTTCGACGGGCAGACGGAACACCAGTACAGCATGCAGAATTGTTGAAAGAGTTAATTGAGGCCCTACAAAACCCTACTGCGGTAGCAATAGTGAAGTGCCAAGCCCATACATCCAACACAGGCGTTGTGTCTTTGGGAAACGCGGCAGCGGACGCTGCCGCCAAGGAGGCTTCCTAGTTTCAGAAATATGAAGCAGGTGAGTACATGTTGCAGCACAAGACAAACGAAGAGCTCCCAGAAGGGTAAAACATGATGCCTGTATCACAAATACTAGAATTACAGGAAGGCGCTAGTGCAGACGAAAAATTAATGTGGACAAAACGAGGGTGCAGCAAGTCGGCGACAGACTTACTGTGGCGGCAAAACAACTCAGGGAAAGTGGTAATGCCAATCAAGTTATTGGAAATTGCGTTTCAACAACTACACTTCCCTGCACACAACACCAAACAGCACATCGCAGCAGAAATACAGGAAGAATGGTTCGTGCCCTGTCCCCAGGAGCACGTATCTCGATTAGCGATGGAATGCACAACATGTCAGATATACAATTCAGGAATGACATTACGCACGCTCCGGGGAACAATTCCAAAACCCGTTGGCCCATTCAGAGAGCTACATATTGATTATGCGGACATGGGGAAAAGGTGTAATGGAGCACGGTACATGATCGTGGTTGTATGCCCATTCTCAAGGTGGGTGGAAGCAGGACCATGTGCACGACCTGATGCCAAAAGCGCTGCAAAGTTCCTAGTGAGGGAAGTGTTCCCGCGCTGGGGAATTTGTGACGTTATTCGCTCAGATAACGGCACTCACTTTGTAAATGATCTTTTCAAGGAAGTTACTACATTATTGGGAATAAAACATAAATTGTGTTCGATTTATCATCCTCAAAGTAATGGCGTAGTGGAAAAGATGAACGGACTGTTAAAAGGCATGTTATCAAAACTATGCTTTTCATTGAAAAATAATTGAATTTACTGTCTGCCCCTTGCGCTATTTGAGCTCAGAAATCAGCCAAGCAAAGACCACCATTTGTCCCCGCACGAGATCGTGACTGGGAGACGAATGTACACAGCACACTCTCCACTGCGCGAACACTCAGATGCACACAGAAGCGCCGCGATATTGGGAGAAGAGTTCACAGACTATTTGAAGAAATTGACAAGGGCAGCGCGCGCAATATCAAAGCAGCTCTCTCCACCCTTCACGAGAGAGGAGGGAAACATAACAGGGTCTGTCACAGAGCCTGAGCAACAGCTACAGCTGATGCCGGGCGAATTCATTTATGTCAGGAGTTTTGTGCGTTGATGGAATGCACCACGGTTCCATGGCCCATACGAGGTAGTGTTCTGCACGCCCACGGCAGTAAAAGTAAAGGGCCTAAAATACTGGGTACACTTGACAGATGTACGAAAAGCACATAGTAATGTGCAGGAGGAGGTAGATGAGGAGGCACAGACAACAGCAAACGATGCAGCTGAGCAGAATGTCTGAATATGAACTTGTGTATGTGTGACAGTAATGGACCTGAATGGGAAAATGACTGATAAGTATATTTGCATTCTTTTTAAGCTCAAAAGAAAAAAAAACATTTTTTCTTTTTATCTTGTGGACTTCTATGTAATTAATGAAGTGATCAAATTATGACGTGTTTACACCCTTGTCTGTGAATACCCTTCCCTGCAACCCTACCCGCTTCCATTCCCCGTCAATATATAACTGGCACTGGCAGTGCCCACAAAATGTTTACATTCATGCACTTAATGCACTTTTATATCTCGAACAGGAACTACCATGGCATCTAACGGGCAGCCTGCAACGGATACATTTACTAGAGTTAGAGAGTGGTTAACTGAGAAATGCAGATATTCGTATGAATGTGGACTATCAATGTGTATTACATTGTTTTTTACACTAATGTTTGGCCTGGTCACATACTGGTTAATAGCGTTCATCTCTATCGAGATAAACAAGGGGGGAGGGACTAACAGCACTACTGTAAGTAATGCAACCACGAGTGTAAATACTAAGGAAGGTGACTTCTTGGTATGGGACGGGACGAAACTTGTATGGGGTTATTATACAACACCATCCAATGCTGTCATGATAAAAAACGAAGAGCTACAGGGTGAAATGCAAAATAACACAGTGTCCCCGCCAAAGATATCTAATTACGATGCTCACAGTCTAAACGACCGAAACCCCTCCGCCATATCCTGGTTGTATAACACCCCTACCAGCCAACCTGCCCCCATAGCTATAGACACATTGTCAAATATTAGAATGGAAGAAAATGGAGGAATGAAAGCAACACATGAAATATTATATGATGATTGGGTGAAGGGGGGCGGGAAGGAGAAAGGGGGGTCTACTGTGTCTATCACCCTTGAAGCCGGGAAGTACATTAGGAAAAGAAATAACAGAAGAAAAAGGGGAGCGGAAAGGAGGAAGTATGATGAGTACTATGGGTTAGGATTAGATAGAATGGAAGACCCACGACACCCCCACCAGACGAATAAATGGTATGCGGATATGAGTGCAACAGCTAAACAAACAACAAACGAGAGCTGCTATGTCTGCTCCCTCATTCCCCATGCTTCAGGTACACCCAAAGTATTGCTACCCAAAGAGTTGCCAATTATAGATGCCCAATGTCTCCTTCATCTCACGTTATGCAGGATTAAGAACACCTTCCAGGCACATGGAGTTACTTTTAGAATGCTGCAGAACGAGAAAACTTGCTATCCAAAGACGGCAGGGGTGGTATGTCTGGAGGAACCATTTTTTGTAATACAAGGTACACTTTTTTCGGACAACAAGTGGAAGGATGAAGAAGTAATGGGTAAAGCTGAAGCACTGAGAGGTGTGGCACCAGAGAAATTGCAATGGATAGAAGAAACATGCACACCAGTATGGAAGGAACACATTTCAAAACTAACTTGGGTAACCGCCATTGAAAAACCGTTCAAACTACAGAACGAAATAGACTATGAACTATGTTTTAAAGGAGAGGGGAAAACCTCCATGGGGACAAACAAGAACTGTAACAAGACCCTCACCATCCCAGATCTGAGAAAAGGGACAGCGGCCCTGATGGACACGTACTGGGTATGCGGCAACCAGGCATACCTGCACCTTCCCCCGTCATGGAGGGGCAGCTGCTCAATGGCCACTCTGCACTCAGCCCTAATGGTAACACCAGAAAGCCACATCGATGGGAGCAAAAAGACACAGGAACGCATACAACAGAGTGCAGCCCAGCCAACTGCAGAGTCACAAATGTATGTCCTGTCTTCCGGGAGCAAGGGAGAGGTGTTGACCCGTAACAGACGAGCATCAAACTACATATCAAAGGCATCATCAGAACTGTTGGCTCAGATCCCAGACAGATATCGATTATTCAGCTCAGCAGAAACATTCTTTGCCTCACTCATCTCAAGTGTCCAAGCAAGGGCAAACGCAAAATGGCTCCAGATAACACGCTGGGAATTGATTCAGCTGGCAAATGACACTGAAGAAGGTTTTAACGTAATAAAAGTGGAACTAAGGGCTTTACGGCTGATGACAATGCAAAACAGGCATGTCTTGGACCTGTTGATGGCGATGGATGGAGGTGTTTGCCGAAAAAATTGGAAGTGCCTGCTGCACTTTCGTACCTTCCGAAGACGCAGAAAATGGCTCCCTGTCCCATGTGATCGAAGCAGTACACAACCTAGGAGAAAAAATGAAAATGGAAGGTGGAGCAGAAGACAGTACGTGGTTCGATAACATCTTCTCCTGGGTCCCCTCATGGCTTGGAACGACTGTGAAATTTTTGATGCCAGCTGTGGTGTTCGTCCTTTTAATTTTTTGCATGTGCCAGGTGGGTCTTCGATGTTGTGCTAACGCAGTACCTAATGGTGCAATGATGATGGTGACAATGGGCAGCACCCGTGGGACAATGCAAACTATGCAGGAAGTGCAGGTACAAACCGGAACTGATGATACACCAAGGTATCAACTAGTGCCTAGGTATCATGACAAGGATATCATAGACAAATTATGGCACACCACCATCAGAGAGCCCCGTATACTAGAATGGTATCAGGAGGTGTGGGTAGACTTGGAAGGAGAGAGCGGATGTATATACCTAACCTGTACCCCAGATGAATATGCTAGGAGGGGTGAGAGCTTAGGGGGGGTGTGCAGAGCCTGGATGCCGATAAAAGGCACACCAGCATGGGATTGGCAATTATGGACGAAGAAGAGTGTAGGAGATTGATTGAGTTAAAGAATTCGTTACTTAAGTAACGAAAGGGGGGAAATGTAGGGGAGGAGTGGTCCAAAAAACCCTCCTTGCCTACATCCCCTCCCCAGGTGAGGGCCATGGCTC
The DNA here is from genome assembly GCF_040938575.1 of Ambystoma mexicanum. NCBI lineage: Eukaryota > Metazoa > Chordata > Amphibia > Caudata > Ambystomatidae > Ambystoma > Ambystoma mexicanum. The sequence goes on from NC_090921.1 coordinate 1,122,715,769, forward strand.
ATTGGGCGTCCCATCAGACCACCCGGGCCCAGGTGGTGGAGGGTTCACCTGCTGAAGACATTGCCCACACGTATTGAATTTAGCTAGGCCCAGAAACCATTTTGTCTATCAAAGATGGTGTGAGCTCAGCGCACTGTAGCGCGGCCCCCACCCTCTGAGAGTTTCAATTATCCCTGTCGCTGCAGCACCCTGGCAGATCCGCTGTGAGCCCGTTCCCACGAACAAGACGGACATGAGCTAGTGTAAGATACTAACACTGTAACATTTCACCGTCCACAGTGTATCACTGCTCCCAGCATGACCCGGTCAGCGAGGCCTGGGTGATGGGGAGAACTGTAGAATGGTCATCCGATGAAAGCAGAAAAATACCCAAATACGAATGTCAAAAACTACTTGTAATACGTGTATCCTTTCCATAAAAATTACTTCTACTAAAGAAACCTGTAAAATTGTGTAATTATTGTAAGAAACGCATGTTTACATGACACCAGCAATGAAGGACCCACACCCCTGCAGGGGTGTGCAAATGATAAAAAGCATTCCGGGGGATTATTCTCTATATGTATCATTGAAGACCGTACACCCCGCGGTCCCGCGCCATAACTGAACTAATGCTGCTAGAGTGCATGGGAGGACGAATGCAACTATGCATAAGGCTCATGTGGAAAGACGTGGGCAAATGCGCCAGTCATGTGTACATATCTAATGCCCTTATATGCCATTACCGCCGCGTACAATGGTGGGTCTCGTTCTCTATGCTCCACCAACCACATTACTACCTCACGTAATGCAAATATATATGCATATTACTAAATGCTGTAGTTGTTAAAACATAATGTACTAGTAAGGTGCTCAGACTGGCTATATTCGAGAGACATGTAGTGAGTTGAAATGTATGTTTTCAAGTGATCCAAATGAGTATTATAAGAATGTTCAAATGTTTATGATGTTCTCACCGAAAGTCGGCAAAACACGAGAAAAATACCTTTGTGAATATGTGCAAGGCCATTTCCCCCCCACACCCTGCAAAGTCTGCCAAATAAGAGAGCTAAGGCCTGCGCCACGCTGCTCCACCTCCCCCAACTAGGCTAGAGCCGCTTCAAAGATTTGTAGTCCCCGCTACAGCACCCAAGGCCACGGCCTGTCACCTGCATTATTTACAGCCCAGCAGTAAACCTCCGCTTGAATACACAAATCCAAGGCGCCCCCTCGTAAACCCCACAACCCCCCGGAACACCTCAGACTTATGACCCGGTGCAACGAAGACACCCAATACTGTGGCAACACACAACAGCCCATTCATAATAACTTTTAACGAGACAGAAAGACATGTACCGCCCGTCCCATGCCCGGAGACTTAGCCCCACGACCTATGGTACCGGTCAAACAGGACACTGGTAACCATGCACGGATAAATCACCATCAAACCCCTCACAAGGTGCATTCCTCCTGTGTTGCATTAACCTGTAGAATAACCTATTGATAGATTTACTAAAGAAGATAACATTGCAATGACTGAATGACTGCGGTGTGCATGGCATAGGGCAAATAAGTCAGGAAAAGACATTCATCTCTGACACTGGCCACAATGGCACAACAACACCGCCCGGATGAACTCAGCTGACCTGCCAGGCCCAGCCCAACCCACGAGGCTGACCAGTGACGTCCTCCAGCCAAGGCCAACCACATCGCAGCAGCACCTATAGCTAGTCATCGCCACCCAATCCCATTGAACTTGTGCCCCTTATAGTATGTAGGTACTGATGACGTTTTTTGTAAATATATACGCCTGTCTTTGCTATTGTCAGACAGAGCGCTCTCGGAGGTTGCAGAGTTCTTTGCATGCCCTATTCTGATTGATAAACTCCCATTTAAGCTCACCCGCACTCTGTCTTGGCTTTATTCCCGACTTGGGAGAGTCCGTCATTGTCTCTCATTGCGGGGAGGATCGTGCTGGCTGGGGTCGCTTGCCTTCAGTACGTAAACAAAAATGGAGGTGTCCTGAAGAACACTATACCTGTTCGTAGTGTTCGCTAGCAAGTTCAAACTGTTCTAAGAACACACGCAGTATCCTGAATTGTTCGTAATGAAACGAAAATGGAGGTGTCTTAAAGAACACTATACCTGTCCGTACTGTTCACTAGCAAGTTGAAAATGTTCTAAGAACACAATTTGTGTCCTGAAATGTTCGTACATAAACGAAATTGAACGTGTCCTGAAGAACACTATATGTGTCCTTAGTGTTCGCTAGTAAGTTTAAACTGTTCTAAGAACACACGCAGTGTCCTGAAATGTTCGTTTCACGTGCGACGCAATTTTAATTAGTTCAGGACCCGAACAGTGTCCGTAGAACATCAACGCACATGCGCTAGCCAATCTCTGTGCATTTGGTGTCCTGCGGACATGCGCTTCCTTCACGGACTTGTTCGCAAACGGATCATATGACCGCGCCCACGCTGATCGCGTGTTCTGAATGCGGACACTGTTCGGGTCCCCGAACAAATTAAAAGTAAATTTTCAATCAATCCATAATATTTTTCAATAAAATCTCACCATGGCACAAGTCCCACATAGTAATCCTGAGTTTCTACATACCTTTTGAAACTTTCAAACTTTTTTTAGTGTTCGATCTGTCCGCGGACAGCGCGCATGTCCGCGGACCACGCACAAGCACCCCTATAAAAGACCACGCCCTAGATCTTATTCTCATTGTGTTTGTGGCTATTCTTCGAAACACAGCGATTTTTGCTGCCACCTGCAGATTACACCATCATCGAGATGGCATCCCTGGCTGGTGAACTGCCACCCGGTGCTGCACCTGCTTTAGCACCACCCCCACCCCCTCCACCACCCCCACCTCCCCAAGGGCCTGAAGAGGGGAACAGGAGTGAGGATGCAGAGGAGGAAGAAGAGGATGATGAGAATGAGGTAGAGGAAAACCCTACTACCCGCACTAGGCGTGAGTCTTGGGTGTGGTGATTATTTACCATTCATGGGAATGTTCCTAAGCCTCGTGCGAACTGTGTTACCTGCAATGAGTGCAAAATGATACTCAGTCGCGGGAAGCACGGTAAGTACAGCTTTGGGACCACTACTATGAAGCGACACTTGAGGTCATTTCACTCTGGGGCTATTCGCAGGGTTGTACCTTGCGAAGAACGTAGCAGGTTGATTTCCTCTACTTCATCCTCTGTTTCTGATCCTGTCACCACACGGACCACCTCTGTGGGACAGCGTCTTCCTCAAGCTGCCTCACAGGCCATACAGAATGCTGATGACCCTTACCTTTCGAGGGTCACAGTTATATGTATGTACTGTGACACAGTACTATGCAGGGGGGAGCGACTTCGTACTGCTTTTGAGACTATCGTCTCAGAGCACGAGAAGATCTGCTCAATACCCAAATAAAACCCACTCTACATCTTCCTCTCTCAGCTCGCCCTTTCTTTTCCCTGTGGTTGGTGTCCCCCCTTTACCTTCCTTTCCCCTCCTCTCCTAGTGTGTCGTGTATAAAAAAAACAAAAAAATACAAAATATCAAAAATCAAAAAAAAAATAAGGCTCTTTTCAGAGCCGCCTTTCACAGTTAAAAAATAGAAGTGAAAATAAATGAAGCAGGGCCCTTTGTATTTTTTAGAAGTCTGTGGACAGTTCGCAAACTTTTAAAAAATTGGGTTGCTACCCCATCACAAACATTGCAATTTTCTCTGGGAGGAAGTGGTGGCTCTGAAAAGAGCCTTTGGGTGTTTGTAAGTCAAAAATTATAAATGCTTAACACCTACTTCAAAATGGATGTTGTAATTCCAAAAAAGGTTGCAATGCATTTTGTACATTTCTCAGAAAAATCTGATTGCCACCATAAGTAAGATGGACTCCATCTTTGCGAAAAATGTTTGTACTACGAAACAGAATATTTTCATTGTGAAAAGAAGACATGCCAAAATCTTTTAGAAAGGCACAAACAGCTTTATTAACATTGTGCCTTGCTTTTTTTCATTTGTGGACCAAATGAAGAAGAACGAAGCCACATTTGTCTATGCGCAATCCGTGAAAATATCACTTGAGAATTAGGAAACATGTCCATAACCTTCCCAAGTCCTTCTTTCATAGCAAATTGCAAAACAATTCCAGTCACATGTCCTAAACTGTTCCCTCCACAATGAATTACAATTATGTCTGGATGTTGCTCTGTCTCCAAAGTAGCACAGAGAGGTAGCAAGTCCAACCACTTCATTCCACGTACTCCATGCCAGTGTACTTCCACATGTGGGAATCCAAGATCTACAGCTACTCCACAGCTTTCTGCATGCACCTTCAACCAATATATCCATGAATCTCCCAAACTCCATACAATCGTTTTCCTAAAATACACAGACATAGCTATCTGTTGTTCTCTCAGCAAAAACAGTATATGAGAAACTCTCTTCTGGCACAACACACCCACTAAACTTTCCTGACCAATCCCTTTTAGTACTCATTCTCATTTGCATGACTTCTGAACCCAAAAATCCCCGGATGCCATGTCCGCAGACATATCGTAACATGAACAGCCCTTCTACCATTTCCACTTCACTCTCTCTGCCATTCCCTCATTGGATGTAGCTAAGAAATCACATGACCATGCACCAATCACATTCAAGACCTCTACATCTAACTGCATCATCATAGATCAGCACTGCAAATGTACTGTGAATCTCTCTGAATACAAGTGTCATATCATTGGCAAGCACCATCTACCAGAAATACTGTACAAGTCTCCAAGATTTCTACTTGCAGCTCCATGCATATCCATATGCATGAACACAAACTTCAGGTATGCATATTTTCTGTACAGTAGATAAACACATTTTCAAACAGACTTTTAACTTGTGTAATCTGTAAAATGAATTTAATGTATTTTTTTCAATTTCCTAAAATCAACTATCACTTATAAACCTTTATACTATTTACTTTCTTTATACACACACGCTCACATCATGTTAAACTAACATTTTTTAAATGAAATATATAGACTACATATATTCAAACAAAATTGCATGCAAGCACAATCTATGTTTAAATCTTTAAAACAAATACTTATACAATTTCATATTTTTTTGTTTTTATTTATTTATTTACTTAATTACTTTAATTTAGACATGACATTGAGGCACTATTACCTAGAACAGCTTAGTTACAGAAATAGTGGTATTCACTGGTATATTATAAATTTCACAAGACATAGAAAAGATATTTTTTTGCTACAGTTAGTCATTCAATACAATTTGTTAATTAAGAACATATCATATGTACTGAACTGATGCAATGTATCTTATGTAAATAAATTAGTTTAATGGTTTTAAAGAAGGCACTGAGGATTTCAATTAAAAAAATCAATATCTAAATTAAAAACATCACTATATACAAACAAAGTTACTAATTTGAAGCTTTTACAATTGCAGTGAAGACCAGTCTCCTGAAAAGAAGCAGCCGAATTCAAAGAACAAAGAAGAACTAAGAAGTTACCTGTTAATTTAAGAAAAAAAGTAAGTAGAATATCACCATAATATTTGTATTATTACTCAAACATACTATAACGTTAATACAAGCTATTTCTGTGCCTAAAAATAGAGATTGTGTACCATTTTGTCCAAAAATCACCATGTCTTAAACAGCGATTTACAGCCAGAATGGCCCACAAATTCCTATTTTTGGACACACAAATTACCCAACTGAACCGTTACAATTTTCATATTATAGAACAAACAACTGTTTTAATTGTATACATTAGATTTAATATTTGTACTTTTCCACACCACTAGCTTACTTTTTTATTGTCATCTGAACCCCAGTTTAGTAACACATAAATTCAAGAATACCTATCCCTACTAGTTGTAGTTCCCAATGCACAATCACACACCATTACATACATCTTTATCATCTTACTCAAACACTCATGCACACAGCACACATACATTCCAGAACACCCCAACCCATATCTTCTTTATTTTTTCAACAGACCCTAAAGAATGCCTACCAAAAGTCAAGTCCGTAGAAAGCAACGCAAAAGTAGAGCAAATGAAAATAAAAGTGTCCAACATAAGCATCCATCTCTAGCAGAATTTGTAAAAAAAGTTGAAACAAAACAGCTAATACAGTGATTTAGTGAAACACAAGAAGTTTCAAGTACAAAAACTTTGCCTCCTCTATCAAAATGTAAAATAAACCAAAAATCAATTAACAGAAAATCAGCTATCACTACAGATAAAACTACTTCTTCAAATTTTAATATAGTGCAAAGTAAGCATGCCAAGAAAAGTGTTTTAGCCAAAATGTACTGTCACAAAGTCCTTCAAAATCTTATAAAAACAGGAGCGAAATCAGGTTCAATGCCTAAAACCTATCGTAGGAAATTAATCTTAGAAGCGTTGATGGACAGTGCAATTCTTCTCAAAAGAAAGTTATTTATTTTACTGTTAAATAAAATGAAACCACTAACAAAATTAATAACTAAATTACAAAAAAGACTTCTCAATAAGCGAAATGTCAACAGAAAGAACTTCTTAAGTATCTGCGGAGGTGAATGGAATCACTCTACAAGCACAGAACCATATTTTAATGAAGAAGCGTACAAACAAAAGCAAACAAATACAATTGCCATACATAGCAGTGGTCGAGGTTATGAAAAAGTGAATAATACCATAATGGAACAAGAAGTACTCCTTACAAAAATATGCCTTGAAAACTTAGAATTACCCCTCCATTCAACTGAATCAGAACGTCTAGTGTACAAATGGCTATGCACGTCAATGTGTAACATTCCCAAACAATGTTTCAAATCTTTACGCCAATTCCTCAATAAATATGTAAAAAGCAAAGACAAAATCAAAATTAAATTACTGCAAAATATGAATACCTGTCCAGTGCGCAAGTACACAGGACTACAAAGACATTAATTGGCCTGCATTACAGGACCTACTTGTAAAACCACTTTCCATGATATAAAAAGGATATCAACACATCATTCAACTATAAGAAATCTAGTCTATAAACTGTACTATGCTAAAAGTCCTGCTTTAGCACTAGCAAAGTTAAATAACATCCTTCTACATGGTACAGCAAAAGACCTACTTGAAGAAGTTCACTATATCCAGAAAAAATATTTTGGAAGTGAAAGCCATTTACAGAATGAAATAGTTTTAAACCAATTAAGCAACAATTCTACACATGGCAACCTTTTGCTAAACACATACAAAAAATAAATACTAAAATTTAAAAGTACATCAGCTGAAGTACCAAACCATGTATGTGTATGTTGCCGTAGAACTTTTTATAAAAGTAACACAAAAACTGTAGACCTATCATACAAAATAGAAGACAATGAAGATTCTAAATGGTTTGAATAAGCTCTCTACCTTGTAGCAGAAAACAAATACGAAATAACTGAGCCCTTAATACTTTGCAGTTACTGCACTACAAAACTTGACAACAACCAAACTCCTTCACGCGCCATCACAAATAATTTGGAATTATACCCAGTACCAAAACCCCTACAACAACTTAATTTATATGAGAGCATCATAATTCAAACAGTGCACCCATTTCAAGCAATAATACGCCTTCAACCAAAAACAGCAAAATTACCTCCCTCTGAATTGGTAAAAGGCATTTGTGGAAAAGTAGTTTATTTACCATTAGATGTAGAAAGAAAATGTGCATACTCTAGGAGTGCAACGTCCTATGCAGCAATCTTTAATTATCTTAGTAAATGGAGTACCTACAAAAGACAAAAAAATATGGCAACAGCTGGTAGATTTATATAAAGTTAGACAAGCCTTCCAATATCTTAAAGAGAATAATGAATATTACAAAGAAATTAATATTGAAGAAAACTTGAATGATACAACTGAAATGATTCAAGAAACACAAGAAGCTGGTCAATTTGAGCTACTAGATCCTGCTACAATATCAAATACTTTAGACCTTTATACAATTCATCCTTTGCACTGTAATGACACCGTAGAAGATGTACTGGAAACTTACCAAATGCGTCAAACAAAAGGATCGCCAATCAGAATATGGGAAAAAAGTATAGAAGCACATGCTTTTCCTCTACTCTTTCCTACTGGCAAAGGAGGAAGGTATGATGATAGACCTATTCAAATATCAGCTTCAGAATACCGCTCATTACGGATGTATTCTGAAGATCCCAGATTTAGCCAAAATGTCGAATACATATTCCACCTACTCTTTGAAAGTGAACTAGCAACTTTTTGTTACGGAGTTGCACACATATTAAAATCAGGATCACACTTTCAAAATATGACAGCTACGCAATTATTAGAAAAAGTGCAACAAAAGGATGAGGTTTTACAATCAAATATTACAAATCTATTAGCAAATATGCATGGTACTAAAGAGTACTGGTTTCGACGTCATGGAGATGTACGTTGTATGATCAGAAACCTTGGCCCACCCACTTGGTTTGTTACATTAAGTTGTGCAGAATATGCATGGGAAGATTTACATGATTTCCTATGCATATCAAATAAAAACAAAACAAACATAGATATACTAACACCTGGAGAACTTTGTTCTTGATCCTGTTAATGTTTCAAGATATTTTCACCATCGCTTCATTGCTATGCTACATTTTATTTGTATTAAAACTGTTCCTCCCCTTGGAGAAGTGCAACACTTCTTTTGGAGAAAAGAATACCAAGCCAGAGGAGCACCACGTATCCACATGCTTTTATGGATTAAAGATGCTCCTAAATTTGATCAAGACAGTGATGCCACTGTTTACAGTTTATTGAAAAATATGTCACTTGTGAAATTCCATCAGAATCCACAAATAGTGATCTTCATGCACAAATTTTACAATTCCAAAGACGCAAATGTGGAAAATATTGTCGTCGCAAATACAAAAACAAAGGGAAATACTACACCAAATGCCGATTTGGTTTCCCTAGACCAGTTACAAATACAGGTCAAGTGAACAACCTCATGTCTTCAGTTAGACATAGTGTTAAAGGTAAGTCACCTAAAAATACATATTACATAAAAAGAAAAGAAGAAGAAAAATATATCATTGATTATAATGCAATAGTTTCCCACTTATGGAATGCAAACATAGATGTGCAGTACATTGCAGACAATTCTACTGCAGTTGCACGATATGTCACAGCATACTTAACTAAAGCAGAAAAGACAGAGCTCCAAGACCTCTGGAATGACCTGTCATCAGATAAAACAGTATCTCAGAAATTATACGGCTTGGGCAAAAAAATGCTCACCCATAGAGAATGTGGATCATATGAAGCAGCTGACCGTTTAACTGGTACTGCATTGTATGGTAAATCTGAAAATATAGTATAGCTAAGTCTTGGTCCATCTAAATCTAGAAAAACAGTTCTAAAATCATATGCAGATATAGAAACAATAGCCAAACATGATCCCAACAGCCAAGACATTTTAAAAAACAATTTATTGGACACATACTACCCAAACAAAAGTAATACTTTGGAAAACATGTGTCTATACCACATAGCCCAAAACTACACATGCAAAAATAATATGAAAACTGATAAAAAAAAGGTAAATATAGAGTGACAAACTGTGAAGGCAGCTTAGTTAAACTCATTAAACCAAATTTAATTAATCATATCAAATTGTCATTAAAGACTCCTCAACATAAATAAGTATATTACATGTCCCTGCTACAACTCTTCAAACCATGGAGAAAAGAAGAACAATTATTAGATAACTATGACTCATATGAGGATGCTTTCAAAGCAAATGAAAGCACTATAAATGATGTAAACTTTACACAGTAGAAAACAATGTTGCACAATGTACAGCAACACGAAGAAGAACTCCAAGCCCAACTAGATAAGGACACTCCTGACAGTAGTCAACCTTCTGTAATAGGAAGCCAAGAACCACTGGGAGAACCACTAATAATAAATGAGGCAGAATTAGCTATGATAGAAGTAGAAAACACCATGTGTCAGTATGAAGATAAAGAAGACTTCACTATACTACAATCAAAACTAAACAATGAGCAAAGTAGCATTTTTCAAGAAGTAACAAAACAAATTGCACATGGTGTAAAACATGAAAATAAAGAATGGTCCTGCCATAATTATAAACCTATACTACTGTACGTCAGTGGTGAAGCTGGTTCTGGCAAAACATTCCTAATCAAAATCATTAGTAAGTTCCTTTAACAATTGACAAACAACAAACTGTCAGCTGTTGTCACTGCCCCCACAGGTTTAGCTGCCTATAACATAGGTGGTGTTACATTACACCGATTACTACTATTACCAGTAGAACACCAGAACAAATTAGACTATTACAAACTTTCTGCAGAAGCTGCAATGGAATTACGCAGAGTATTGAAACAAATGAAAATGCTACTAATAGATGAAGTGAGCATGGTCTCCAACCTGATGTTAGCTTTGATTCACCTCAGATTACAAGAAGTACTCAAAACAGACTATGAAGAGCTCTTTGTAGGAAAACACATTATTGTTTTTGGAGATCTGCTTCAATTAACACCAGTAAAAGGTGAGCCTATTTTTAAAACATTAGGACACAAACTCTGCCGTAAAACTGTTGGCAGCATTGGAAATTTCAACCTTTGGCAACATTTCCAATACAGACAATTAACAGAAAACATGCGGCAATCTGCAGATCTCACTTATGCCAACATTTTAAAAAGTATCAGAGTTGGTATACTTTCTAAAGAAGCCGAAGCAATATTGAAAACCCGGCACATTAATGCACTTCATGGAGATAATGCATGTGCTACAGATGTTATGGAAGAATTAGCCCACAAAATGTCAATTGTATGGCCTTAATGCCAACTCTTGAAAGCTGTTTCAAATTCAATGAAATCATGCTAAGTAAAGAAATGCAACCAATCATGGAAATAAGCGCCACAGACAAACTAGATGTACATGTTATGACACTACCCATGTGTGACCAAGCCACAACAAGACTAAATAGTTTAGAAAAATCAATCTCAAACACAGCAGGCTTAGAAAAGATATTAAAATTATGCTTAAATTGCAGAGTAATGCTTAAACGTAACCTTGACGTGGACCAAGGACTAGTTAATGGAGCACTGGGTACAGTTGTTGGCTTTCAAACATACCCACACGACAACAAAATTCAGTTTGTCAATATACTCTTTGACAAACTTTCAGAAGTAAAAAGGATAGGACGCTCAACAGCTAGATTCCTTCTCTTCAAAGATATGTATGTACGCAGAGAACAATTTTCTCTAACTCTTGCATACGCAGTCACTATTCATAAATCTCAAGGTCTTACCCTAGACAAAGCAATGAAAGATATTGGTAACACAGTATTTAAAGAAGGCATGAGCTATGTAGCACTATCACGCTTATGTACACTTGACAGTCTATTTCTAATCAACTTTGATGCAAGTAAAATAAACACTGATATTCCTTGCATTTTAGAATACAATAGACTTCGCTCACTATACACCCCCCACCTAAACACATATTCTGTTCCACAAAAAGTAAAACGTTATAAAATAAAATAAATCAAACAGAAATGCAACAGGATGTCACTGCAAATCCTCCAAAGAGAGTAAAAGAAACTAATACTTCATCAAGTACCACAAGCAAAAAAGAATCAATTAGGGAAAGTAAACCAGGTACTTCTTTAAAGAAGGAAGACAAACTCCAAAAAAAGCAGTTAGATACAGAACTATCTGGACCATTTAATTTCACAAATATAGTTGGTGTAAGTTGCTACGCAAATGTAGCAATGAATATTCTATTTCAATTACCACCAATTGTTGACAACATTTACTTACACAGTACAGACCCATTGTGTTTGCAAATGTTAGTACTTCACAGAAATGCAGCAAACAATCCTGACAACACGTATAGTGTTTATGGAATAAGACAACAATTGGACTACTGTGCTGGAATGGTGAAATTCACTATAAACTCACAGGAAGATCCACAAGAATTTCTAATGTACTTACTACAAGTACTGGAAAACAAAAACATACCTATAAATGAAATCTTTCAGATTTCATACATGTGGAAACATACTTGCACTCTCTGCAACAATGTGACACAAGAAGAAATCCCCAATGAACGCTTCATATATATATCAATACCAAATTCTGAATCCATTCCATTTCAGCGACTTGTACAAAATGCAAACCATGGTAGATTATACTCTACCTGCAATTCAGATAATCACTCCACGTTAGTAATACAAACACATAGTAAATACATAATACTAATGCTTCTATGTTACAATGCATATGATACCAAAAACAACTGCAAGCTGACTGGATTCACACATGGTCAAATATCATTTGGTAAGAAAACCTTCACAACAATAGGTATAATCTACCACGCAGGAGCCACAACCAATTCAGGGCACTACACTGCATATATAAAAAAGAAATGTGGATGGTTTGAATGTAATGATAGTACCATTACTCTAAAGCAGAGATTACCAGGAAATCTTACAAACGCTTATTTGATGTTCTTAAAACCAAAATTTGATAACTAAACTGTATTTAAACCCTAAGTAAACTTGTGTTAAAAAATATAAACTGTTAGAATACTCCAAAAGTTATCTAACTGCTCAAAAATTCTACAATAACTAATCAGATAAATGAATACCACTAAATTAGACCAAAAAATACACAGTTAGAATACGCCAATTGGTATCTAACAGTCCCAAAATTTAACAATATCCAAATGGATAAATCAATACCACTAAAATATATCAAATAAATAGACAGAATACGCCAATTGGTATCTAACTGCTCCAAAATGTTATAATATCAAAACAAATAAATAATATGTTACTGCTCCAAGAAAAAACAACAAGCCAAAGTATAAAGCATTAGCCAGAAACAACAAGTGAACACTGAAAACAAACAAACAAATAAACTGTAGCATAACAGAAAATGTTTTTTTAATCCAACATGGATTTTTTTTTCTCCCACAGACCCAATGACTTTAGCAACAAATACAGAAACTGAGCAAATTGCACAGTACTCTGATTTGTAATCTACTAAATATGAGGGTCCAAAAAAAAGTATATTGATTATACAATGTAATAAGTCATTACAAAATACTAATAGTAACATGCTATTTTCTTTTATCACAGAAATTAACAAGAAATACATGTACTCTGGTTATTAGACCAAACAGTAAGTATACAGCAGGGGTGCACAACTGATTTTGACAGAGGGCCGAAAGTACCTTACATGAGGGCTATAGTGGGCCGAAAAGTAAATGTGGGCGGGGCGGTAGGCAGGGCGTGGCAGGAGGCTTTTTAAACCCCCAATTTGTACTAAACACATGGAAAAAGAATGTTTTTGAGGGGTAATGATTTTTATTTGCATTTCAAACTTACATTTTGTACTACACATTTTCCATTGTTATAATTTATTTCTATTTAGTTACTGTATCTCGCCTGTTTAATTAACTTATATATATTTTATTCACCCTAGATACACTATGCCCCATACACTATGCCCCATGTCCCTCATCCCCAACCAAGCACTAGGCCCCATGGCCCCCTCACTCCCAATCAAACACTATGCCCCATGGCCCCCTCACCCCCAACCAAACACTATGCCCCATGGCCCCCTCGCCCCCAACCAAACACTATGCTCCATGGCCCCCTCACCCCCAACCAAACACTATGCCCGATGGCCCCCTCACCCCCAACCAAACACTATGCCCCATGCCCCCCTCACCCCCAACCAAACACTATGCCCCATGGCCCCCTCACCCCCAACCAAACACTATGCCCCATGTCCCTCACCCCCAACCAAACACTATGCCCCATGGCCCCCTCACCCCCAACCAAACACTATGCCCCATGGCCCCCTCACCCCCAACCAAACACTATGCCCCATGGCCCCCTCACCCCCAACCAAACACTATGCCCCATGTCCCTCACCCCCAACCAAACACTATGCCCCATGGCCCCCTCACCCCCAACCAAACACTATCCCCCATGGCCCCCTCACCCCCAACCAAACACTATGCCCCATGGCCCCCTCATCCCCAACCAAACACTATGCCCCATGGCCCCCTCACCCCCAACCAAACACTATGCCCCATGGCCCCCTCACCCCCAACCAAACACTATGCCCCATGGCCCCCTGACCCGCAACCAAACACTATGCCCCATGGCCCCCTCACCCCCAACCAAACACTATGCCCCATGGCCCCCTCACCCCCAACCAAACACTATGCCCCATGCCCCTCAGCCCCAACCAAACACTATGCCCCATGGCCCCCTCACCCCCAACCAAACACTATCCCCCATGGCCCCCTCACCCCCAACCAAACACTATCCTCGATGGCCCCCTCACCCCCAACCAAACACTATCCCCCATGGCCCCCTCACCCCCAACCAAACACTATGCCCCATGGCCCCCTCACCCCCAACCAAACACTATGCCCCATGGCCCCCTCACCCCCAACCAAACACTATGCCCCATGGCCTCCTCACCCCCAACCAAACACTATGCCCCATGGCCCCCTCACCCCCAACCAAACACTATGCCCCATGGCCCCCTCACCCCCACCCAAACACTATGCCCCATGGCCCCTCACCCCCAACCAAACACTATGCCCCATGTCCCTCACCCCCAACCAAACACTATCCCCCATGGCCCCCTCATCCCCAACCAAACACTATGCCCCATGGCCTCCTCACCCCCAACCAAACACTATGCCCCATGGCCCCCTCACCCCCATCCAAACCCCCCAACTCAGCACACACACAAACATGCACCAATACAGACCCGAACCCCCACCTCCCAACTCAGCACACACACAAACATACACCCATACAGACCCGAACCCCCCACCCCAGCACACAAACATGCACCTATACAGACCTGAACACCCCACCCCCCAACTCAGCACACACACAAACATGCACCCATACAGACCCGAACCCCACCACCCCCCCAAATCAGCAAACTCTCAAACAAGCACCCATACAGACCCGAACCCCCACCCCCACTCAGCACACAAAAAACATTCAAATCAAAACATTCATACACATCCGACACACCCCCCCACCTCCGCATCTCAACATACACACAAAATACATTCAAATACAAACATTCACACACCCCCACATCTCAACATACACACAAAATACATTCAAATACAAACATTCACACACCCCCCCACATCTCAACATACACACAAAATACATTCAAATACAAACATTCACACCCCCCCACATCTCAACATACACACAAAATACATTCAAATACATTCATACACATCCGACACCCCCCCCCACCCCCCGCATCTCAACATACACACAAAATACATTCAAACACAAACATTCATACACATCCGACACCCCCCGCATCTCAACATACACACAAAATACATTCAAACACAAACATTCATACATCGACACCCCCCCACCCCCGCATCTCAACATACACACAAAATACATTCAAATACAAACATTCATACACATCCGACACACACCCCCACCCCCGCATCTCAACATACACACGAAATACATTCAAACACACACATCCGACACACCCCCCCACCCCGCATCTCAACATACACACAAAATACATTCAAATACAAACATTCATACACATCCGACACCCCCCCCCCCGCAACATACACACACAAACATAAAGCAAAACAAACCCGACACACAAACACAAACAGACCACTTACCGGAGACGTGCTGGAAAGCAGGTAAGCTGGAAGTTGCTGGAATCGTACTACGGCTGGCGTGGTCCAAGGCTGAAATGCCTTCCGGCATCAAGCCTTATGGACCACGCCAGCCGTAGTGCTGGCCCTCCATTGGTGCAGCACACACGCATTACGTGGCTCGTAGGAGCGACGTGATGCGTGTGTGTGCTGAGCCAATGAGGGCCAGTGTTTTCACCGGCCCGGAAGACAACAAAGACTTTCCTAATGGAGGCCGGCCGCGGGCCGCCCTCCATTAGGAAAGTCTTTGTGCCTCGCGAGCCGGTCAAAAGGGCATGGCGGGCCGCAACTGGCCCGCGGGCCGTATGTTGTGCACCCATGGTATACAGTAATAAGGAGAACCATAGCAGCATATCACATCCATAGTATCTAATACCTTTGTTCCTTATACATTTGTTTTTCACCCAAAGTTATAAGCAAATATGAATGTGATATGCTGCGGTGGTTGTTGCCAAGGCATAGAGTCTTGGGTGCATGGCCAAATGGCCATGGCCATGCACCCAAGACTCTATGCCCTGGCAACAACCACCGCATCATATCACATCCATAGAGTCAAACATTTCAACTAAGGTCTATGGAAACTTTTAATGTCCGCGGACATTATGAGTGTTCTTAGAACACTTTCAACTTGCCAGCGAACAATACGGACAGCGTTTTCAGGAGACACCCTATGAACATTTCAGAACAACGCAATAGTTCTTAGAACACTTTCAACTTGACAACGAACAATATGGACAGTGTCCTCAGAACACCCCCATTTCGTTTATTTGCGAACATTTCAGGACACCATGAGTGTTCTAAGAATATTCAACTTGAACAGCATCTTCAGGACACCCCCTACGAACATTTCAGAACAACGCGAGAGTTCTTAGAGCACATTCAACTTGACAGAGAACAATACGGACAGCGTCCTCAGGACACCCCCATTTTGTTTATTTGCGAACATTTCAGGACACTGCGAGTGTTCTTAGAACACATTCAACTTGCCAGCGAACAATACGGACTACGCCTTCAGGACACCCCCTACGAACATTTCAGGACACCACGAGTGTTCTTAGAAACATCTTCAGAACACTCCTATTTTGTTTATTTGCGAACATCTCAGGACACCGCGAGTGTTCTTAGAACACATTCAACTTTACAGAGAACAATACGGACAGCGTCCTCAGGACACCCCCTACGAACATTCCCCGGACACCGCGAGTGTTCTTAGAAGCGTCTTCAGAACACCACCATCTTGTTTATTTGCGAACATTTCAGGACACCGCGAGTGTTCTTAGAACACATTCAACTTGACAACGAAAAATACGGACAGCGTCCTCAGGACACCCCCATTTTGTTTATTTGCGAACATTTCAGGACACTGCGAGTGTTCTTAGAACAGTTTCAGTTTGCTTGCGAACAAAACGGACACATATTGAGTCCTCAGAACACCCCCCATTCAGTTTATTTAGAACATTTCAGAACACCCGTGATGTCCGCAGACAAATCGAACACAAAAAGAACGTCTAACACATAAAAAAAACACAACTTTCATCCTATCTCATACACTCCCACCCTCCCCAAACACTCCTACACACCAACACACTCTACTAAATACAAATTTTGAACAAAGTTTCACCGCGCTGTCCGCGGACGACCGTGAATCCAAGATGGCGGGCGCTACCGAAAATCTGACGCGCTTCACGTTCCACGCCGTCCAATCAGCGAACACGTTGCATGTCCGCGAACATTACGCAAGCCGATTGGCCAATCAGGACACTGTCCGCGGAGCGAACAGGGAAGTGTGTCCGCGGACCGAACACAGATATCGCTAATTTTTTGTTACCCACTTTTCTGTCATTTCAAAAAAAACTACTGGACGGATTTTCAACAAATTTGCAAAAGCACTCTTTCGGGACCAAGCCGCTGCTCCTGATCTAAATTTGGTGAAAATCCGTCCAGGGATTTGGTCTATGGGAAAAAAAAAGTTTTGGGACCCCCCTATAACTTTGCCCTCCCTGGACGAATCCTCACCAACCTTTGCAAAAAAATTCAGAGTGACCCAAATACTTTTTCTGCAAAGTTTGGTGAGGATTCGTCCAGGGAGAGCAAAGTTATAAGCCACCCAAAAAGTGCTCTTCCTATGGAAACACCAACTAGGTATTGCGGTAATTACAGCGATAATCTAACAGCAATTACTGTTGATTGCTGTAGTCCCTTTAGTGTGAAATAACTGCACCACCATTACCGCATTAATTATTGTGGTAATCTGGATTACTGTGGTATTACCTCGATAATGTGAAAATGTTTGATCTGCAACTGGCTTCCCAGACAACCTCCAACTCCCAAATTCGCATGGTGTCCTCTTTACCCCTCCCCACCTCTGGCCTGATGCCATTTCATCCTTTTTCCTCTTCCAAATAGCTTTTTTTCCACTTTCTATTTTTGCAGGTAATTACTGTGGTAATCTCTTACATCTGGCAACAAAATAAAGGCGGCTTTTTAATTTCTGAAAAGCCTAGCTAATGCATTGTGGTTCACAAATATAGCTATAAGTTTGCGAGAAGAGGGCACTCCCTTCTCCGTCAAATATTTTAACAACTACTGGATGGAATAACCCCATACCCCTCCCGTTAATTGAGACAATGCTTCGGGCCCAAGTTGTTTCATACCTGGCCAATTCCGTCCAGTTGTTTTAGCTGTGCAAGGCACACAAATGTGAACGTTTTCTCTATGGGAAAATGTACAGGAGTAGGCCGAAAACAGCTTTTTTTTTGCTTTCTTAATAACTTTTTCATTTTTTTATGAATCGTTCTCAAAATGTCCACACTGAGGGGTAGAGGGTGAATGAGAGTGGGGTGTTCATGGGTCATGGGGGGCGGGGGTTGGGGTCCGTGCCAAACCTTTTGTTTGCAAAATATCAGCCAAATCCGTCATGCATACCAAAAGAAATTAGCAATTAAATTTTCAGGTTTCCTAGGGAGCTTGATACTCAACTTAACTATAGTGGGGTGACTACCACACTATCCTGCCCTCCACTTACTCTCTTGGTTTACTGCTGCTCAACCTCACCTCAGCTGAACACATTTCAATCTCCTCTGTGCTGGGTGAGCTTTTAGAGTGCAGCTTACCCCATTCCAATATTCCTCCTGGCTCCCATTGGTCTTCCTGTTCACATGCCTCTCTTGCTAAGCTATCCCTCTGAGGGTTGGGACTTCTTCCTGAAGACTGTAGGAAGGCTTTTATTCCTGCCCCTTCCCAATCTTCATTTGTGTGGTGACAGCCATGTGCTCAGGCTGCGTGTTTTCCTGGTGACTTTATTCCTGGGCTTGTGAGTTTTGATTCCTTCTCAGTTTGGTGAGGATTTCTGTGAGGTTCCTGCTTCCCTGAGGTCTCTTCTCACTTTTAGTTCATGTTCTGTTGCTCTATCATTCCACTGGGGGATGTCTGGGTTTGGTGGGTCAGGTGTTGGGTGTCTTATATCTGTTGGGCTGGAAAACCCCCAGTCCATTCCCTGCTTGGTCTTGATTCAGTTACTCGTGTTCCAGTCCAGGTCTTCTTGGTATTGCTGAGATGCATTCTGGCAGTTCTGGTTCTGAAAAAGACAAAAAGAGAACTTTGGCTAGAAGAGAGGCTGACACGCACTGTGGAAGGCACAGTGATACCAGTGGTCACATACAATGCACATTAGTGGTTGGCAGGGACAGGAGCTCCACAAACTCCCTCACCTACCCTGCTAGGGCCATGACCATGTCTCTGTCACACTGCTCTTCATGGCGTTCCTCGTCAAGTAGATTGGAAGGTGCATCTGGATTTGAAGCATGCTTACCTTAAGATTCTTGTTATCGGCCCGGTGACCTCTATCCCACTGACAAGGGGGTGATTGTGAAGGGGCCGCTGAGGGACCCTCGGATGTGGAAACAAGGCCCAATCACCACACACGAATGGATACGCCAGACACAAGGTTCTGTTCCCAAAATCTAGGGTTTATTGCAATACAAAATAGTCCCAGTTGGCCAAATGGTCCCACGCCCTGCGACGTGTGCCTAACAGACCTCGGGGGACGCAAGAGAGTGAGAGACGTACATCAGTTACATGTATACAAAAGGAGCACCTTACAATCAGCAATGACACAGTATGACACATTCGATGCCGCCCCAAATTCATTTCCCTTTGAATTAGAGGCGATGATTGACCATTGTGACAAATATGACACCTTAGACCACCATATTTAGTAACGGTTTGCAATCTCCAATTTTACAGACACCATTCTTTATTTGCGAGAACAAAGCGTTTCTGTTTTCATGGGCAAGCTGCGCGTAGGAGACTGGCACATACCAGGCCTCACTATCTCTTAGTTTCGATTCTCGATCTAGAGGTCAGCCCTCTCTCCGGGGCCTCACTGTGCTCAGAAAGGGGGGCCGTAAAGAAGAACCTAATTCAACTCTTTAAATGCTGGTCTCATACATTGCTATTCTTTCATGGGACTCGCTGGCATGCGTGTACTGATAAAAATGCCTTGCTCCCTGCCTTCAAGGATATGTGAGGGAGGGAATCGGGCATTTCTGTCTGGCTTTCCAGTGTAATGTTTCAACATGTTTCTTAGCCTTGGATCATTGAAGTGAAATAATATCTACAGCAAAGCAGTTTTACATGAGGCAAAGTGGCAACGTTAAAGAGAGCAGAGAGAAAACAAAATGGCGATTATGGTCATCTTAAAATGGCCTCACTCTAGTTGAACTGATAGCTACGCAATAACTAATGAGTATATATTCTTAACACTGTAAATGAGGCGACTGGTCTTCGGCCAACCAATTAATCATGCATTTCCTTCCGCCCAAGGGGTGTTTGGTATTTCTGGACTGACAAACCCTCCTCTTGGCCATATGCCAAATGCCTCATCCATACATTGCATCCTCCTCCAACCAATTAATTATCATATACACTTGTTGTCTCCTCCTTATTATTATCAATGTTGATTGCGCTGAATTCTTTAATGGTTTCAGATTCATTACTATTGTGAGTGCTTGATTTAGTAATGTTTTTTCGTTCCATCATTTGTACACATTCTTCAGTAATTTCAGTACATACTATAGGGAGACAATGTATGCAACAACAACATGTCACGAATATTCCTAGGATTGCTACTAGGATTGCAAATAGCTTCCATCCCCAGGATCGTAACACTTCCCAAAACCAGGATCTTATGTTCGATTCCCAGCCTCCTTCAGGGGGGTGGAGATCCGAGCTTACTACATGCAATTTTCTTATCGCCTCAAAAATCGTGGGGGAGGAGTCACTTACAAATACGCAACACGCTGATCCCACGATTTTGCAAACACCGCCGCGATCAACTAAGATTATATCAAGGGCCATTCTTTTTTGCAGTGACATCAATCTATTTCTTTTCTCTTCAAGAGTCATATTGTTAAATGTTAAATGTTAAAGGTATTTGTACCGCGCACCGTCACCAGCGGGATTGGTCCCCAGGCGGATCTGTAAACGGTAAAGGTGGGATGGGTTAGTAAGGTGAAGAAGGGAGTAGGATAGTGAGAGGAGTGGTGTTCTGTTGGCAGCTTCAGCTCAGTATACACCGGGTGCTGAGCTTTGGTGTGGGTATCGGATCGGAGTCAGTCCACGTGTGCTGTTGTTCTGGCTTATGTGTTGTTGCATTGTTGTGAAGTGCGTGTGGCTTGTTGTGTGAGAGATGGTTGTGTGAGTTTTTTGAGAGAGATAAGTATGCAGAGTTTGAGCTTATATTGGTTAGTAGGTTACCTGATCTTTACCATGTTAACATTCATGACTCTGTCCAATTGTGACACCCACTGGCCCCCACACTCCCATCCAGACGCAGCGCTGGCCAATGTTTAGAACTTCATCCAGGTGTGGTCGTGCCTACCATCACACCCATCCAGATGCTGAGCAGGCTAGTGTCTAGAGACCCGTTCAGGTCTGGGCATGCTAGCATTCACAACTGCATCCGAGCGCCACGCAGGCCGGTGTTCACAATTCAGGCGTGGCACATGCTAGCATTCATGTTTTTCTGGGCACGGGCATTGTATCCTTCAAACGATCCTATCCAGATGCGACGCAGGCCAACGTCTGTCTAGATGCGTCTGCCAGTCTGGATGTGTTCGTCTGGTACGTATGAGTGAGGGAGTCACTTGGGGCCTTTGTCTGGGTCTAGGTCTGTGGTCAGTCTCTGCTGCCTTCCTTATTGGCTATTTTCCATGATGTCTTATGCTCTGTCGACTGGTTGGTTATTTGGTGTTTGTCCAATTTGAGAGTAGTCGAGGTTGGAGATATTTTGTCATCGTTTTAATGTCTGGGCATTATAGTGCGTCTCTGTCGTGGTTACGCTTTGAAGAGCCATGATTTGAGGAGCTTCCCGAATGCTAGGTGGTTTGTTGTATTCCGTATATTCTTGGGTAGGTCATTCCATGTTTTGGGTGCCTGGTGAGAGAAAGACGATCCTCCGAGTTTTTTTCTTTTTTTAGGGTTTTGGTTCCAGGCGTATGTCGGTGCTTGATCTTAGTGTTCTTGTCGGTTGGTGTAGGCATATTCGTTGTTTCAGTGGTAGCCAGTGTAGTATTTTTAGCACTGGTGTGATGTGTTCTCTTCTGGGTTGCTTGAGGAGGAGTCTGGCTGCTGCATTTTGTATGCATTGCAGTTTTTTTAGAGGTCGTTCGTGCATGCCCGGGTATAGGCTATTGGCATAGTCCACTCTGGACATGATCAGAGCGATGATGGTAAGTGTTTTGTTGGCGAATGACAGGAACGGTAGGATGCTTTTTGCTGCTCGCAGGAGGAAGAAACATTTCTTGATTACCGAGTTTACTTGCGCCTCCAGAGTGAGGTTGTTATCCATCAGGACCCCTAGGTTTTTTACAGTTGATGACGGTTCTGGTGTGGTGCCGAGCTCTCTTGGCCAGGGGATGTAGTTGATGCCTCCTCCCTTTTTTGAGACAAACATTATCTCTGTTTTGTTCAGGTTGATTTTGAGATGGTTGAGGTTCATCCAGTTGAATATGTCACGAAGGTAATTCTCTAGTGTGGTGTTTTCTTCTCGGGTGTCTTGTATGTTGAAGATAATTTGAGTATTGTCGGCGTAGTTGTAGCATGTGAGGCCGTGTTTTTTGATGAGTTTGATTAATAGGTACATGTAGATGTTGAATAGAAGTGGGGAGAAGGATGATCCTTGTGGTACTCCGCACGTTGCGACTCTGGGTTTGGATTTACAAGGTTTCATCCATATTGTTTCTGTTCTGTTTGTTAGGAAGGATTTGATCCATAGTAGGGCAGTGTCTGTTATCCCTAGTCCTTCTAATCTCTTTATGAGGATGGCGTGGTTGACATATTATATAATATATCAGTGGTTCCATTTATTGTTTCTTCCAATATCCTAGACAGTCGTCTTATATTATAAGAGTTTATTGCCTGGCCCCAAAATGGTATGAATGATTTTGCTATGTCCCCTACAATCAACCCGTTTTCAATTTTCCAGCGAGGTCGTGACCTGGTCAATCTGGTTATATCTGATGTTTTTAAAAGAAACACCCCAGGAAACAGAAATCCCAAATAACATGTGCCTCCCCAGTTCCTAGATAACCAAGGATATGCTTTTTCTCCACATATGAAATACACAGGATCTCCCACATATATTGGTTCCACTTCTTTATCAAGGAATGCTATGTTCCTGCATCTGGTAAATGTTCCTACCTGGAAAGAACCCTTTTTCTTTAAACAGAATGGGACAGAATGAGGGTTATAATTCACTGTATATGAAGGGGGTTCTGCATCATTATCCCCCTGAGGATTCATGTGGAACGTGATCACAGAAGTTTTATAAGGTACAGACAATCTATCCTGTGGCATTATTGCTGGTGTAATTAATCGTCTTTTATGATATATAGAGCAACCCACCGGTTTCATAATCACTTCCTCGAATTCATTCATGTTTATTTTGTCTAATTGACCAGTTTCACTTTCGTTCCATTTCCCATAGTATAAAGCACTTAGAGAGGCATAGCATGCGGAAGTCAATGGCAGGGGCTGTACATACCATCTTATTCCTTTGCCACCATGTTGAGGCAAGTGGGCACAAACCCAACAATTGTTTTTTCTTAGGATTGAGTGTGTCATATTCATTATTAATAGCAATGTGTTGTTCCCATATCCCTCCCTATGTTTCTCTTCCATTGGGGACAAGGTATAGAAAATCACATGGACTGGGCTTTCCGTTGTGGAAATGTTCACAATAGGCAAAAGTACTTCAAGAGGGTGCGTTTCTTCTAGGTACCATAATACTGATATGATCAATATTGGGGCTAATATACTCATTATACACATTATTATGATTAGACCCAACATACAATTCTTTGGACCATGTCCTTTTTTCACCTTACTATGTACTGCGTTTAACTCTCTATCAGCATTGGTGCAGGAGGGGGCATTCGCTGGTTCTGATATTCTGTCACCAGGATCGGTGATATCCTCGCCAGAGAACGTAGAATCCGATTCACCACCCTCCCCTAACTCCTCACCTTCGTCTCTTCTTCCTGTACCCTTCTTTCCTTTACTTCTT
The DNA here is from genome assembly GCF_040938575.1 of Ambystoma mexicanum. NCBI lineage: Eukaryota > Metazoa > Chordata > Amphibia > Caudata > Ambystomatidae > Ambystoma > Ambystoma mexicanum. The sequence continues at coordinate 1,122,740,086 of NC_090921.1, forward strand.
GGTCGCTCCTTTTTTTTTATGTAGGTAGGGACACCCATGGAAGGAAGCCACCGTGTCACCCAAAAAGGGTTTCCGGTGCCTCCTCCCGGGAACGCCGGGAAGGGGAAAAAGCCAAAAGGCACAAAAAACCCCTAAGCGACCTGCGTGACTCTCCTAAGGAATGAGCTGGTATGCTGGGAGAATGCAGTTGGCTGAAGCTGAACTCTGTGGTAGAAAGGATGAGGCTCTGGAGGAAAGTAGACAGTAAGTAGTACGGAATCTCACAAGGAGAACCAAGTTCATAGGTGAAGCACAAATGAATAGGCAGTCCTTAAACAGGCCGGGATCTGGTACACGGGAGATCACAGAGGAAGGTATCCGAATCAGAAGAAACAGCAATCCAAGAAAACAGGCCTAGGTCTGGTACACAAGGAGGCAGGTAGAAGGAGAAAAAAATAGGAAGGGGAAAATTAAGGAGGAAGGACGGAAACAGAGAAGGGACGGGAGAAGGAGGGTGCGAGGAGAGAGGAAGGGAAAATAGTAGAAGGAAAAAAGGGGCAGTAGGCAAGACAAGGGGAAGAGGACAAGAAACCGATAGAGATCGGGTACTACAGCAGCGAGTGCGAGCGAGGGAAGAGCAGGCAAAAAGGCAGACAGCACTAACGGAGGAAACCGGAAGCGTTGCAACACGTACACAACCCGGAAGGAGCTGTATTTATACTCCGGGCCGCGTAAGCGCGCATATGCATGGGCGGAGCTGCAGGTGGGCGTGACAGGCTACCAGTGTGCACGGCAGGATAATGTCCGCACCGCCAGCGGTTCCACAGGCGCCGCGCAGCATGACAGTATGCCCCCTCCCAAGGGACCCTCCCCCTGGTTTGCCTGGATGGTAAAAGTGGAACTTGCGCAACAGTGTAGGGGCAGAAATATGGGAGATGGGTTCCCAGGAATTCTCAGAGAAGGGGAAGCCCTTCCATCGTACAAGGTATTATAGTTTGCCTCTACGATACCTGGAGTCGCATATTTGAGCCACCTCGTATTCTTCCAGAGTGGAATCCTGAGGAATATAACTCTCTCAGCTTGACGCCTCCAGGTATCAACATGAAAGGGCTTAAGCTGAGACGCATGGAAGACAGGATGAACTCTGTTCAAGCTGGCAGGGAGTTTAAGACGGAAAGCCACAGTGTTGATCCTTTGTACAATCTTATAAGGCCCTAAAAACTTCAGGATAGCTTGGATGGATGGGCCCAATGAGGTAAGTATCTTGTAGAAAGCATTACTCTGGAACCAACCTCCCAACCTGGTACTGGTTGACAATGTCTGTTGGCTTGGGACCTATAGCGTTCCTGTGCTGCCTGAAGGCTTTCCCTAGCCTTCTTGTGTATCTCTCTAAGACGGGTGAGTGAGGAATCTACAGATGGTATATTAGTAGAAAGACAGGAGACAAGAAGAATAGACCGGGGATGGTAGCCATAATTACAGAAAAATGGACTAACCCCTAGAGCTGAGTGCACAGAATTGTTTTAGGAGAATTCGGCCAGAGCCAATAACGAGTGCCAGTTGTCTTGTTGGGAATTAATAAAACACCTTAAGTATTGTTCTAGAGTTCCATTTAGCCGTTCAGTTTGTCCATTAGACTGGGGGTGAAACCCTGACGTGAGAGCTCTTTCAATCCCCAGCCACTCACACAGAGCCTTCCAAAAGTGAGAGGTGTACTGACTTCCCCTGTCAGAGATGATCTTAGAGGGCATACCGTGCAGTCTAAAGATGTCTTGGAGAAATACTTCGGCCATGTTGGCTGCAGTGGGAACTTCGGGCAAAGGGGAAAAGTGAGCCATTTTAGTAAATGAATCAACCACCACCATTATACATGTGCACCCCTGTGAGATGGGGAGATCCACAATTAAATCAGTAGAGTTTGAGCTCCAGGGGCCGTCAGGCACAGCACATGGTTCGAGTAATCCAATAGGTCATTGACGAGGGGATTTACTTCGGAGGCAGATGATACAGGATTGAACATAACGATCCACGTCCTCCCTCATTTTAGGCCAGTAGAAGTGACGACGAAGGAATTCCAGGGTGCCTGTACCGCCCCGATGACCAGCAAGTTTTGTGTCGTGACACCAGTTCAAGACCATCTTGCGAAAGGCAGGCGTGGGTAGGCAGAGTCTACCCTTGACCGGATAAAGACCATCTCTAATTTCGTACGCCAAGCCTTTGGGATGTCTCTCTACTTCAAAGCGCCCTCCCGATTCATCTTTTACCTGACTGAGGAACGTCGAAACCATTCCGATACTTCTGGATCGGGGAAACATGTGTTCACGAGGAGACTCGGAATCGGGTAGGTAATCACAACGCCGTGAAAGGGAGTCAGCCAACACATTCATCTTTCCTGGGATATAAGTGATGTGAAAATCAAATTGGGCGAAGAAGTGAGCCCATCGGGCCTGTCGGGTGTTGTAGCACTCAAATTGCCTCAGTACTTGCAGGTTCTTGTGATCAGTCCGGATTGTAAATGGATACCTGCCTCCCTGAAGGAGATGCCGCCATTCCACACAAGCCGATTTCATTGCTAGTAATTCTCGTTCAATGACAGAGTAGTTTCTTTGACTGGCGTTAAATGTCTTCGAGAAGTAGGCGACAGGATGCTCTACTCCCCGAACCTCTTGGAGAAGGACAGCTCTTATGGCAGCAGCAGAGGCGTCGGTCTCCAGGATGAAGGGCAGCTCCTGGTCAGGCTGTAGTAGTATGGGTGCAGCACAAAAGGCGTTCTTAAGATCCCCAAAGCTATCCTCGGCCTCAGCCGACCATCTGAACGGCTCAGAAGATTTCTTGAGTAGAGTAGTGATGGGCAGGATCTTCTGGGAGAAATTGGGAATGAACCTACGATAGAAGTTCGCCAGACCCAGGAATCTTTGAATTTCTTTCACTGAAGAGGGTGAAGGCCATTCTAGGATGGATGACACCTTATGGGGGTCCATTGAGATACCCTGACTGGACAAGATATAACCCAGATAAGGTATGGATGAAGCGGAGAACACACATTTAGAAAGTTTGACTGATAAGTGATTGTTCTTAAGCCTACAGAAAACTTCCTTGACATGTTCCTCGTGTTCTTTGGCATTGTTTTAAAATACTAGAATATCGTCAAGATACACTAGAGTTGTTTGGCACAACAAATCGGAGAACAGTCTGTCCATAAACCGTTGAAAAATAGAAGGGGCATTAACCAACCCAAATGGCATGACCTGATACTCAAAGAGCCCGAACGGAGTCCGGAAGGCAGTCTTCCATTCATCTCCTTTCTGTACTCGGAGAAGGTGGTAGGCGTTCCTTAAATCAAGCTTGGTAAACGTTGTTACACCGTGGACGGCTTGTAAGATCTCAGTTATCAAAGGCATCGGATAACGATCCTTAACAGTGACTTTATTTAAGCCTCGATAATCAATGGAAGGTCTTAGGTCCTTCGAATCTTTTTTGGAAACGAAAAACAAGGAAGCTCCAGCAGGAGACTTTGAAGGTCGGATCAGCCCATTAGCCATGTTACCGTCCAGATAACCTCTGAGAAATTGCTTTTCCTCCAGTGACAGAGGAAACATTCTGCCGAATGGTACTAAAGCTCCCGGAGTTAGTTTGATGCAACAGTCGTCAGGCCGGTGTGGAGGTAGTTCAATAGGTATCTTTTCTGTCACAACCTCTGAGAACTCCCTTAGGTAATGGGGCAAGCAATGGACAGACTTGGTCTCACAACTATTAGATGTCTTGACAGTTTTGAATCTTGGCTCGGGTAAACACTCAGCTCTACAGAATGAAGATTGAAAATTCAATAGATTTTTAGACCAGTCAATGCTGGGGTTGTGCTTGCGTAGCCAGCAGATTCCCAGAATGATGGGGAAGTGCGCGGCTCTGATGATGTCAAATATAATTCTTTCTGTGTGCTGTTGTATTGACAAGGTGAGTTCCTCGGTGGTGTGGGTGATCATGCCTGGGCTCAAGGGCTCACCATCCACTCCATCAACCTTCTGGTCTTCCTGTTTGGCAATCCTTTTAAGACCTTTTTGTTTGGCCCAGTGAGTGTCGATGAAGTTGCCGGCAGCACCACAATCCAGTAGAGCTAATGTGGTCACTTCTGTAGATTCTAGTTTGAGGGTAACAGTGAGCACCATAAGACGAGAGTCTTCAGGGATTTCGGGAGATGACACAGATAGAGAAGCGTAAGGACTTGGACCAGCCCCTCGGTAGTGAGTCCCAACACTTACCGAGGGCGAGCGTTTCCCGGCCTTCTGGGTGGAACCTCCGGACAGTCTCGTAACATATGAGTAGAAGCTCCGCAATACATGCACAGGCAGCCGTCCCTGCGCCGTTTGCGTTCCTCAGGGGTGAGCGGAGCAGGCGCTGTCTCAATTTGCATGGGCTCCTCTTTGGAGGAGCGTGAGAAGGGTACAGAAGGAGATGGGTGTGTTTCCAGGAGAGGGGGAGCATTTGTCTTGGTCTTTCTTCTTTCCATCCGTCGTTCGGTCAGGCGGAAATCTATCCTGAGGGTAGCCGTAAGAAGTTCTGCAAAGGATACAGGTCTTTCTATCCTGGCTAGTTCATCCTTTAAGTCTTCTCTCAGAACCCGCCGAAAGATTGCATATTGAGTCTGCTCCTGCCACCCAGCTTCAGCTGCCACCTGTTTGAATGTTGTAATGTAGGTTAGCAGATCCGAATTCCCTTGACGGATGTCCAGCAGATCTTCTGAAGCCAAGTAGGTGCTTTCGGTACGTAGAAAGGTTTGTTGCATCAAACCCTTGAAAGCATCATAATCCTGTAAGACTGGATCCGGCAGGTTCACCAACGGAGTGGCCCATGCCAGGGCATTACCTGACATGTGTGTTATCATAAACCCCACCTTGGCATGGTCCGAGGAAAAGGTCTGAGGGCGGAATGAGAAGTGTAAATGGCACGCATCCAAAAACTCTTTTACCTTTTTTGGAGTGCCATCAAACTTGCCCGACACAAGGGGGAGCGGTGGAAGATCGGTGGAAGGTCGTTCTCTCTCCGTTATCCGTTGCTGTAGGGTGGCATTGGCAGCCTTGGGATTCTGCATTTCAACATTTAAGCTCTGGACTGCTGCTACAAGTTCCTGTACTTGCTGTGGCGTAGCCATTTCAACTTCAATTTGGCGTTGCAAACTGTCACCAGGATCGGTGATATCCTCGCCAGAGAACGTAGAATCCGATTCACCACCCTCCCCTAACTCCTCACCTTCGTCTCTTCTTCCTGTACCCTTCTTTCCTTTACTTCTTGGTCGCTCCTTTTTTTAATGTAGGTAGGGGCGCCCACGGAAGGAAGCCACCGTGTCACCCAAAAAGGGTTTCCGGTGCCTCCTCCCGGGAACGCCGGGAAGGGGAAAAAGCCAAAAGGCACAAAAAACCCCTAAGCGACCTGCGTGACTCTCCTAAGGAATGAGCTGGTATGCTGGGAGAATGCAGTGGCTGAAGCTGAACTCCGTGGTAGAAAGGATGAGGCTCCGGAGGAAAGTAGACAGTAAGTAGTACGGAATCTCACAAGGAGAACCAAGTCCATAGGTGAAGCACAAATGAATAGGCAGTCCTTAAACAGGCCGGGATCTGGTACATGGGAGATCACAGAGGAAGGTATCTGAATCAGAAGAAACAGCAATCCAAGAAAACAGGCCTAGGTCTGGTACACAAGGAGGCAGGCAGAAGGAGAAAAAAACAGGAAGGGGAAAATTAAGGAGGAAGGACGGAAACAGAGAAGGGACGGGAGAAGGAGGGTGCGAGGAGAGAGGAAGGGAAAATAGTAGAAGGAAAAAAGGGGCAGTAGGCAAGACAAGGGGAATAGGACAAGGACCCGATAGAGATCGGGTGCTACAGCAGCGAGTGCGAGCGAGGGAAGAGCAGGCAAAAAGGCAGACAGCACTAACGGAGGAAACCGGAAGCGTTGCAACGCGTACACAACCCGGATGGAGCTGTATTTATACTCCAGGCCGCGTAAGCGCGCATACGCACGGGCGGAGCTGCAGGTGGGCGTGACAGGCTACCAGCGTGCACGGCAGGATAATGTCCGCGCCGCCAGCGGTTCCACAGGTGCCAAGTGCCGCGCAGCATGACATATTCTTCTCTCGTCCTTCTTCTTCTGCTGTGCTCGTCGTGAATATCTTTTGTTCATGTGCTTCTCAGGATGTTGAAAGAGTTCAATCAATGTCTCCAGTCTTTCTTTGCCAGTTTGCTATCTGCCTGGATTGCTTATTCATTTGGCAAGACCTCCGTGCATTTTGCACATTGCTCTAGAATTTCAGAGCAGCTGCCTTTGTACCACGTGTGCCCCGCTTGTTCGCTCGGGTTCCTGACACATGGATTTAGCACCGAGGAGTTGCGTTTGGTGAGCTGTCTGACTTGCACAACTCTTACGCCACCCTCCTCTAGGCCTCTGGTTCCCACTTCATCCGAAAATAGGAAACAGAGGCAAGAAAATCACAAAGAGATGAAAATGTGATCACTCCTTTTTCCTGCTCCGCAGGTTGTACCGATTTGCTCCTGGTATCGTGTGATCGACAAATAGTGCGGGTGCACTTCCGGTCTCAAGCTTGGAATCAGCCTGGGGCACAATGGCAGATGATGATGGCTACCCAGGCGACAATGCAGGCTGTGGCGCAACAGAAGATGGTGGGCGCCACAGAGGTATGCGCTTGATGTCCGCCATCAGGGGTGTAGAATCTGCTGGACAACGTTGAGGCACTCTTTGCCCTTCCGCTTTTATGGCAATCTCATCAGGCTTTGTTTCAGGATCAGGCAGCTTCTGTGGCAAGGGACTGGCAATGGCATTTTTTGTTTCTGGAACTGCTGCTGTCTCTTTCTGATCTTTGTTCCGATCAGTTGATGTGTCAAATGGTGATGGGACTTTCTTGCCGTGCGTGGCATGAATCCACGCCTTCCGTCCACCCACGCGTATCGCTGTCTGAGTGGTAAGGAGAATTTGGTACGGCCCACGCCACCTGGGTGCCAGCGATGTTTTCCGTTCGTAGTTTCTGATCAGCACCCAGGTTCCTGGCTCCAATGCATGTCCTGAGCCAGTATAACACACCAGTAATGCCTCCTGCACCTGCTGATGAATCAAACAGTTTTTTTACTAACAGATTACAATAAATGCTGAGTACAGGGTATTCTACCTCTCTCATTCTATCCGGATGAGGTGCGCACCACACATTCGCCGGTCTCCCCATTATGATTTTATATGGGGAGGGCCCAGTTCTGTCCTGCACTGATGTTTGCATACACAGTAACGCTATTGGTAATGCATCTACCCAACTTAATTTGCTGCCTGCACAGATCCTACTGATTTTGGACCTCAAGATTCCGTTGTGGCGTTCAATAAGACCGGCCGACATCGGATGTCTCGAACAATGGAATTGTGTATCGATATGTAATCCTGCACAAATCTGCAGTATAACTGCACCTACAAAATGCGGACCATTGTCGGACCATATGACACTGGGCAGACCCAAGCGAGAGAAATACTCTTTTAGCATTACTTTCGCCGTGCTAATGGCTGTGCAGTCTTTCAATGGATATGCTTCCACCCATTTGCTGAATGCACATATGATCACCAGAACATACTTCAGATTTTGGCATCTCTCCATTTCTATGAAGTCAAAGTGAATTACTTTGAATGGCATAGAGGGAGGTCCAAAACTTCCTGTTGGAGTCACTGTTCCCTTTCCCACATTGTGCTGTAGGCATTTAATGCAGTTTTGTACCAGCCTTTCGGCATTCTTTTTTATGAGTGGATTTTCCCAGACTGTGGCTAAATGTTGGACTATTTTCTTCGCACAGATGTGTGTGGGACTGTGAGCCATTGTAACCATTGCGTTTACATAAGCATTTGACAGCATCCAATTCCCGCTTTTCTTGTCCACCCAACAACCCTCCAAGTCCAGTTCTGCAGAGCCCTTGGTCCATCCCTGTATTTCGTCGGCGGTAGCTTCCGCCTGCATCTCTTTAACAGTTACAATTCTGTTGTCTATCATGCAGGGCACTTCCTCTGATAGTACTGTCAACATTTTTGTATTCAAATCAGTGGCAGTCTGTTTAGCAATTTTGTCTGCAAATGCGTTTTCCTTCTCACACTTTACATGTCACCTTTTTATGCGCCTCGCATTTCACTATTGCCAGGTGCTTTGGACACGTAAGTGCAGACAGTAATCGTACAATCAGAGGGCCATGTTGAATTTTAGGCTTTGGGATGTTAAGAAACCTCTCTCGGCCCATAATCGGCCAAAATTATGAACTACGCCAAAGGCGTACTGGATATCTGTAAAGTTCTCCAAAATTTCACAAGCTCTTGTTAAAGCAATTATCTCTGCTGCTTGGGCAGAGTTATAAGGAATGATTTTACTCTCCACAACACTTTCTAATGTCGTAACAGCGTATGCGACAGTTGATGTGCCATCAGGTAGTTTAAAACAGGAGCCGTCACAAAACAGTTCCCCTTCTGGTTGTTTTAGGGGTATAGCACTTAGATCAATTCTCCCTTTTGTTTCTTCCTCAGTAACCATTAAGTAATCATGGGGAGGCAATTCAGTCCCACCAATGTTTTCCCCTGCCGTTGGCATTAATTCTGCTGGATTCAAAGCGTCACACCTCATAATTTGGATGTGGGGCGCGAACAATACAATTTCATATCTAGTCAATCTAGCAGAAGTGAGGTGTTGCGTCTGCGTTCTATTGAGTAGAACATCGATTGCATGTGGCACCATTAAAATTAAAGTGTGCCCCAATACCATCCCTTCTGTGTGTTTCACTGACGCAGGAGCCGCTGCAACAGCTCGCAAACATCGTGGTAGTGTGCGCACTATAGGGTCCAGCGCAGAAGAAAAATAACTGCACGCCCTATTTCTTCCACCTTGTTCGTGTGTTAAAAAAGACAACGCGCATCCTTCGTTCTCATGCACAAATAGCCTAAATATCTTTTCATAATTCGGTGTGCCCAAAACTGGAGCAGAACTCAAAATGGTTTTTAGCGAATCAAATGCTTTCTGACATTCTTCATTCCACTGCAAAGGCATCACAGCATCCTTTTTTTGTCAATTCCTCCATTGGTTTCACAATCAAAGCGAAGTTTATAATCCATTGACGGCAATATGAAGCCATACCTATTATCGCTCTCACTCCTTTCTGTGTCGTTGGAATAGACATACCAGAAATACTCTCTATCCTCTCTGGTGTAAATCTTATCCCTTCCTTTGAAAGTAGGTAACCCAAATAAGCTACTTCCTTCTGACAGTACTGGAATTTCTTTAGGCGTGTTTTATGTCCATGCGTAGCCAGATGAGTCAATAACAGAACAGTACCTTTTTTACAAATCTCTTCCGTGTCAGCAGTGATTAGTAAATCATCAATGTATTGTAACAACATACAGTCTGCTGGTAATTCTAAAATGCCCAGCTGTTCTTTCAATGCTCTACTGTATAAGCTTGGACTTTCAGTATAGCCTTGTGGAATGAGTGTGAATGTGAATGATCGCCCTCCTAGAGTGAAAGCAAATAAATACCTGCTTTCCTTATGTATTGGAATGCTGAAGAAAGCATTCTTCAAATCAATAACGCTAAAATATTCTGCCGAAGCAGGGATCATTGTCAAAATCGTAGTGACGTCTGGCACTAATGGGAATTGGGGATCTACTACTTTGTTCAGTGCACGGAGATCAATTATGAAATGGTACGGTACCTCATTACCCCCTTTCTTGTACACTGGAAGAATAGGGCTGTTACATACACTACCTGTAATTTTTTCAATCTCTCCCAATTTTACCAAATCAGAAACAATACTTTTCAATCCTTTTTCTCCTTCTGCTGAAATTTTATACTGCGGAATACGCGGTAGCGTTACTCCTTCGTTTAACGCAATTTGTACTGGCTCTATTTTCTATATTCAATATTGGGCGAACCCTCTTTTTGTATGGGGGCTTGACTCAGGAGGGTGATGGGTACACTAGAACAGAAATTGAGTCAAAGCTACCCTGACCAATGGCGTGACATAGGGTCACTGAGGTTTGCAGTAGAACTAGATAGCTACTAGCTCTAATAGACAAAAAGCACCTGAAGAGGTGAAAGTAACAAAATCAGGGTTTTATTTTACTGTTAGGAAGAATTCTCTGTTTAGGCTGAATTTCCTAACCTATTGAGTCCCCCAGCAGCTTTGCTGGATTTTCTGGGTTTATTTTTTCTCTCCTGCCAAGAGTGAGACTCTTTTACCCTCACTCTTGGACATGTTTGAAGTGTGTTTCTTTGGTTTGCCTTGTGTTGAATGGGCTATGGGGTCTTGTACTCCATAGGGCCTCACGTGTTTTTGTGAAATGGGTTACACAGCACCCTCAGTGCCGTAACCCAGGGGTGTCCTAGGGACCCCCCAACATAGACTCCATACCCTGGGACTGACTACTGTCTCCCAGGGTCTGTAAAGTCCCCATTGACTTTACTAGTCTCAAATCCTGAACAGAACCAGTACAAACCATCATATTGTGGACGTACTGGCCGGGGCAATTCCATTGCCCCGGGGTCTGTTAGTCGAGGGGGGTACGTCTCCGTCCCCCCTCATCGAGTTTTGGCTGGTGGCAGTGGAAACTACTTTTTATATTCGACCGCGAATATTTTCCTATGGGATTTCCCATTGTTTTAGGCTAATACCTTTATTTATTTATTTACGGTAGCCTTGAACATACCGCCGGGTTATTTCTTTATTATTATAACTCCGGTTGGTATTTTTTGCCAAAACTTGATTTTAAAATGGCGTTGGTGTTCACCTCTGTAACTCTGACCCAAAGTGGAGCCCTTTGTTCCACTTTTGGCGGGCTTCTCCACAGAAGCCCTCCAAAGTGGTGCCACTCTGTCTGGGGTACTTAGGAGGGGTGGAGGGGGATTTACGCACCCTGGACTGAGTTACCTTGGTAACTCAAGTCGCACTCCGTCCTGATTGGCCCAAGTGGTGAGCCGGCCAGCTCACCACTTAGCATGTTTGAGTGACAGCTAGGCTGGGTGAATGGGGGTTTGCTGCATAAAAGCAGGGCTTTGGGGACTGGAACTTCAGAAGTCGCCACAGGACCTAAGAAGCCGAAGAGGGAGAAGCCGAGCCGATCTGCCAAGACGACACCACCGGTGAAGCCCTGCAGTACCGTCTCACCACTTTTTCCGACGACAGAGGAGATCTCCCGCCGGAGAGTCTTCTTCCCTTAACTGGTGGGGACAACCAGTTGCTGCCTTCTTTTCGCCGTCCCGAAGCATCTCGTGGCCGCCTTGCCTGTGCCAAGCACCCCGGCAACCGGGATACCACTTTTTACCTCAACCGCGAAAGAGGGGTAAAAATCCTTTGTGCCCGGAGAACTCCACGGCTGGCTTCATCCCTGGTAGTGCAACGACCTGCAGCCTTCCTCCCCGTCGAGATCACCTCTTCCTCGGGACAACGCCGCGACTTGCACCCACTACCAGGAACGACTACCACCGCTGGAGGAATCTTTCCACGTTTAAAGGTACTGTGATCCGCCCGGCCTCCCTTGCCACCGATTGTACGGGGTAGATTTAGCCCTCGGCTCTCGAACCTGGGTAGGCCTGGGTCACCCTAACTAAACTTTTCAGAACCGTAGTAAAACCTTTTTCTCTCACCTGCAAAGACTGATGACATTATGTGATCTTGGGCACATTTTTCGCCTGGCTCCCTCTAAAGCGGGCCCCGAACTAATTCTCCTTGTTCCACCATTGACTGCCTTTGCTAACCTTATGTGAAAAGTGTTTTACCTTACTGCTCTCTTTATTTCTGCCTTTTCCCTCCCTTTTGGTAATACTTGTTGGAGTGTCATCTAACGTTAAGCGCTCACCTCTGTTTGGAAATAAGTGGTGTTAACTTAGAATTGTCCAACAAATGATTAGGGATGTACATATGAGTAATAGTAACTGTGTTTGACTTTCTTATCTTTTCTAGTGTGCTAGTGTAATTTATGAGTGTACCTTTAATAAATAAGTTTATACTTTTACACCTAGCTCTGGTTAGTGTTTGCTTGTGCTACTGTGCCTCTGTACCTATTCTGTATTCTCTGTATACTGCCTAACTCTTCTTGAGGGAAGTCTGGCTGCTCAGCCACAGCTACCACAGTGAATCTGTGCGGTGCAGACTGCTACCAAGTGGGTTTACTGCCAACACCTGTAGTCTTAAATCTTTTGCAGTGGTCCCAGAGGGAACTGCAGAGGTTTCTGTCTAACACTGGTGTACAGCGGTGGGATCTGTATTGAGTATACACTTTAGAGTACTTTTGAGATACCTTAGTGCAACTAACCACAAAGCTTAAGCACAAGAAAGAAAAAGTCATTTTTTAACCTGTCTACTATGGAAAGTTATAGTCAAGAGTCCCTTGCTACAAAAACTGCTGATTGTCTAAGACTTCTCTGTAAGCATAAGAATCTCATGACTAAAGGAAAAAAAATAGAGCTAATAGAAAGGTTGTTAGAAAACCAAAGTCTGGAGGATGGTCCAGAGGGACCTATCACTCCAGCAAATGTAGAAAGCAGCAATGATCTTGATATGGCACAAAGTATTGATGATCTTGGGTCAGAACCAGAAGAGGAGGATGAAACTGTTGTAGATAGTCCCTCTAGGCCTCTGTCTGCTCTACCAGCTGTACCTACTGGACCTTTGCCAGGTCCCACATTTAGCCCTCAAAACTTTGAACTAGAGAGAATGAAACTTGAATTAGAGTACAAGAAACTTAATGCTCAAACTGACAAAGAACTAAGACTAAGGGAAATGGAGCTCAAGTATGAGCTAGAAATGAAGAAATTGTCTGTTGAGAATGCTTCTCTCTCTGGCTCCTCTAGAAGTTCCAGTCCTAAAAGACCCCGGATGCCTAAGGAATTGATTGGTATGTATGAGCCTAAGTTGGATGTGTTGGATTGGTTGTCTATGTTTGAGTATAATCATGGGCTCCAGAACATCACAGGTAATGAGTTACTCACCTGGTTGTTCTCTAGGCTTCCCCCTGTTGCAACTGATGTGGTAATGGAGTTGGGGGAGGAGGATAGGAAAGAGTATGAATGTGTGAAACTAGCTTTGATAGCTAGGTTTGGGAAGACCCCTTCCCAGTATCTTAAGAGGTTTAGGAGCCTCAAAAAGCATGATGGTACCCCTTGGGCTACCTGGGTGTGTGAAGGGTTGAAAAACTTAGAGGGATGGATTAAGGGTTACAAGGTGAACACTTATGAAGGAATGAGAAATCTTGTAATGATGGAGTCAATTTATGATGCCTGCTCTCCTGAGCTCAGACAACACTTGGCTGATTCACAGGAATTAGATCCTAGGAAACTAGCTAAGGCTGCTGACTTGTGGGTTGCCAACAGGGCTACTCACAAGGATTCTGGGGTAACTCAGAAGAAGGATGAGGGAAGACAGCCTAAGAAAGACTCCAAAGAGAATTCTGATAATTCCTATTCCAAAGAGGGCCCCAAACCACAGAATAACCAGGGTAAGCCACATGGGAAACCCAGTCAGGCTAGTATACCTTCTGGGCCCAAACCAGAAGGAGGTCAGAACCAGCCACCCTTTCAGAGAGCCTTTGGAAAATGCTATATCTGTCAGGGTACTGACCATATCAAAGGAGATCCCAGGTGCAAGGGTAAACCTGCGGGGATCAGCACAGTCTCCTTAGCCTTCACTCCTGAGAATGAAGTACAGATGTCTAGTGCTCACTTTGAACTCTTTGCTGAAGATCCCTTGGGACTTCAAGCAACTGTATCTATAGAGTCCATGGATCTGGTTAGCTCCCAGAATAGGGTAGTGTATAACTCCCTACCTGCTAACTCGAAAGTGTACTATGTGGACAGTGTTCTTGTCAATGGCCAGGATACTCCTGCCAGGAGGGACACTGGGGCCAGCAGAACAGTAGTGGATGAAAGCTTCTTTCAACCTGAGGATGTGGCCAAAGCACCCAAAGGTCCCACTAAGATGTCTGGAGGCCCTGTCCAAATGGTTCCTATTCTACCAGCCCTCATTCAGTGTAACAACATGACAGTGAGGATCCCTGTCAGTGTTCAGACTGAGGTACCTGGGAAAGTCCTGTTGGGGAATGACCTAAGAACTCTAGGAGTAGTGTCACATACCCCCAGGCCTCCCAGGATGGAGAAGCAGAACTTAACCAAATTGGCTAGAGAGGCTACCTTGAAGGACCCTTCTAAGCCTGTGGGACCCTCTACTGAGACCCCCACTACAAGCCCTGGGGTTAGTAAGTTGACTTCTAACCCAGGCACATTTCAGGCTAGTGCAATAGGGAAATGGGAGCCCCAACCAAGCTCAATCATTGTTCCCCTAGTTTCAGAGTCTCTGACTCCCCCTGCTTCTGAGGAAGAGGTGGATAGACCAACTAGGCCCCTATCTGGACCTGAGAGGACTGGTAATTCTCAGTGCTGGTGGAAAACCAGAAAAGAAAAGTCTAAGGCCAAAAACCTTCAGACTGTTGGACCTTCTACTGAAGACCCCAACCCAAATCCTAGTATTGGGAGCGAAACTCCTAAAGTAGGTAAGGTTAGATCTAAGAGGAAGGGGAAGCAGGTACATTGCCTAACCCCAACCCCTCCAACCAAGAGGCCTAAGACCCAACCTGCTCCCTCAAGAGAGGTGGTGAGGAACCTTGGAGGCCCCTCTAGATCTAAGGGAATCCTTTATAAGGACCCTTTGAAAACGCCTAACACAGGTTCAGGAGTTGTACCAACTTCTGAGGGACGGGTCAACCAGGTCCCCTATAACATTAAAAAGACTGATGTTCCTCAAAGGGTTTGTAGGTCCTATAGCTTACAAAGGAAAGCCTTTGGGTTACCCATTAAACATAGGTCAGGGTGTCACCATCAAAATGCTGATGGACTCTCTAGGATGTATGTCATCGACTAGAGGTATGAGGTTCATCCAGGAGTGGATTAAATCCTCCTGTCCCTTAGTCTGGGGGGGGCGAGTGTTAGGAAGAATTCTCTGTTTAGGCTGAATTTCCTAACCTATTGAGTCCCCCAGCAGCTTTGCTGGATTTTCTGGGTTTATTTTTTCTCTCCTGCCAAGAGTGAGACTCTTTTACCCTCACTCTTGGACATGTTTGAAGTGTGTTTCTTTGGTTTGCCTTGTGTTGAATGGGCTATGGGGTCTTGTACTCCATAGGGCCTCACGTGTTTTTGTGAAATGGGTTACACAGCACCCTCAGTGCCGTAACCCAGGGGTGTCCTAGGGACCCCCCAACATAGACTCCATACCCTGGGACTGACTACTGTCTCCCAGGGTCTGTAAAGTCCCCATTGACTTTACTAGTCTCAAATCCTGAACAGAACCAGTACAAACCATCATATTGTGGACGTACTGGCCGGGGCAATTCCATTGCCCCGGGGTCTGTTAGTCGAGGGGGGCACGTCTCCGTCCCCCCTCATCGAGTTTTGGCTGGTGGCAGTGGAAACTACTTTTTATATTCGACCGCGAATATTTTCCTATGGGATTTCCCATTGTTTTAGGCTAATACCTTTATTTATTTATTTACGGTAGCCTTGAACATACCGCCGGGTTATTTCTTTATTATTATAACTCCGGTTGGTATTTTTTGCCAAAACTTGATTCTAAAATGGCGTTGGTGTTCACCTCTGTAACTCTGACCCAAAGTGGAGCCCTTTGTTCCACTTTTGGCGGGCTTCTCCACAGAAGCCCTCCAAAGTGGTGCCACTCTGTCTGGGGTACTTAGGAGGGGTGGAGGGGGATTTAGGCACCCTGGACTGAGTTACCTTGGTAACTCAAGTCGCACTCCGTCCTGATTGGCCCAAGTGGTGAGCCGGCCAGCTCACCACTTAGCATGTTTGAGTGACAGCTAGGCTGGGTGAATGGGGGTTTGCTGCATAAAAGCAGGGCTTTGGGGACTGGAACTTCAGAAGTCGCCACAGGACCTAAGAAGCCGAAGAGGGAGAAGCCGAGCCGACCTGCCAAGACGACACCACCGGTGAAGCCCTGCAGTACCGTCTCACCACTTTTTCCGACGACAGAGGAGATCTCCCGCCGGAGAGTCTTCTTCCCTTAACTGGTGGGGACAACCAGTTGCTGCCTTCTTTTCGCCGTCCCGAAGCATCTCGTGGCCGCCTTGCCTGTGCCAAGCACCCCGGCAACCGGGATACCACTTTTTACCTCAACCGCGAAAGAGGGGTAAATATCCTTTGTGACCGGAGAACTCCACGGCTGGCTTCATCCCTGGTAGTGCAACGACCTGCAGCCTTCCTCCCCGTCGAGATCACCTCTTCCTCGGGACGACGCCGCGACTTGCACCCACTACCAGGAACGACTACCACCGCTGGAGGAATCTTTCCACGTTTAAAGGTACTGTGATCCGCCCGGCCTCCCTTGCCACCGATTGTACGGGGTAGATTTAGCCCTCGGCTCTCGAACCTGGGTAGGCCTGGGTCACCCTAACTAAACTTTTCAGAACCGTAGTAAAACCTTTTTCTCTCACCTGCAAAGACTGATGACATTGTGTGATCTTGGGCACATTTTTCGCCTGGCTCCCTCTAAAGCGGGCCCCGAACTAATTCTCCTTGTTCCACCATTGACTGCCTTTGCTAACCTTATGTGAAAAGTGTTTTACCTTACTGCTCTCTTTATTTCTGCCTTTTCCCTCCCTTTTGGTAATACTTGTTGGAGTGTCATCTAACGTTAAGCGCTCACCTCTGTTTGGAAATAAGTGGTGTTAACTTAGAATTGTCCAACAAATGATTAGGGATGTACATATGAGTAATAGTAACTGTGTTTGACTTTCTTATCTTTTCTAGTGTGCTAGTGTAATTTATGAGTGTACCTTTAATAAATAAGTTTATACTTTTACACCTAGCTCTGGTTAGTGTTTGCTTGTGCTACTGTGCCTCTGTACCTATTCTGTATTCTCTGTATACTGCCTAACTCTTCTTGAGGGAAGTCTGGCTGCTCAGCCACAGCTACCACAGTGAATCTGTGCGGTGCAGACTGCTACCAAGTGGGTTTACTGCCAACACCTGTAGTCTTAAATCTTTTGCAGTGGTCCCAGAGGGAACTGCACAGGTTTCTGTCTAACACTGGTGTACAGCGGTGGGATCTGTATTGAGTATACACTTTAGAGTACTTTTGAGATACCTTAGTGCAACTAACCACAAAGCTTAAGCACAAGAAAGAAAACGTCATTTTTTAACCTGTCTACTATGGAAAGTTATAGTCAAGAGTCCCTTGCTACAAAAACTGCTTATTGTCTAAGACTTCTCTGTAAGCATAAGAATCTCATGACTAAAGGAAAAAAAATAGAGCTAATAGAAAGGTTGTTAGAAAACCAAAGTCTGGAGGATGGTCCAGAGGGACCTATCACTCCAGCAAATGTAGAAAGCAGCAATGATCTTGAAATGGCACAAAGTATTGATGATCTTGGGTCAGAACCAGAAGAGGAGGATGAAACTGTTGTAGATAGTCCCTCTAGGCCTCTGTCTGCTCTACCAGCTGTACCTACTGGACCTTTGCCAGGTCCCACATTTAGCCCTCAAAACTTTGAACTAGAGAGAATGAAACTTGAATTAGAGTACAAGAAACTTAATGCTCAAACTGACAAAGAACTAAGACTAAGGGAAATGGAGCTCAAGTATGAGCTAGAAATGAAGAAATTGTCTGTTGAGAATGCTTCTCTCTCTGGCTCCTCTAGAAGTTCCAGTCCTAAAAGACCCCGGATGCCTAAGGAATTGATTGGTATGTATGAGCCTAAGTTGGATGTGTTGGATTGGTTGTCTATGTTTGAGTATAATCATGGGCTCCAGAACATCACAGGTAATGAGTTACTCACCTGGTTGTTCTCTAGGCTTCCCCCTGTTGCAACTGATGTGGTAATGGAGTTGGGGGAGGAGGATAGGAAAGAGTATGAATGTGTGAAACTAGCTTTGATAGCTAGGTTTGGGAAGACCCCTTCCCAGTATCTTAAGAGGTTTAGGAGCCTCAAAAAGCATGATGGTACCCCTTGGGCTACGTGGGTGTGTGAAGGGTTGAAAAACTTAGAGGGATGGATTAAGGGTTACAAGGTGAACACTTATGAAGGAATGAGAAATCTTGTAATGATGGAGTCAATTTATGATGCCTGCTCTCCTGAGCTCAGACAACACTTGGCTGATTCACAGGAATTAGATCCTAGGAAACTAGCTAAGGCTGCTGACTTGTGGGTTGCCAACAGGGCTACTCACAAGGATTCTGGGGTAACTCAGAAGAAGGATGAGGGAAGACAGCCTAAGAAAGACTCCAAAGAGAATTCTGATAATTCCTATTCCAAAGAGGGCCCCAAACCACAGAATAACCAGGGTAAGCCACATGGGAAACCCAGTCAGGCTAGTATACCTTCTGGGCCCAAACCAGAAGGAGGTCAGAACCAGCCACCCTTTCAGAGAGCCTTTGGAAAATGCTATATCTGTCAGGGTACTGACCATATCAAAGGAGATCCCAGGTGCAAGGGTAAACCTGCGGGGATCAGCACAGTCTCCTTAGCCTTCACTCCTGAGGATGAAGTACAGATGTCTAGTGCTCACTTTGAACTCTTTGCTGAAGATACCTTGGGACTTCAAGCAACTGTATCTATAGAGTCCATGGATCTGGTTAGCTCCCAGAATAGGGTAGTGTATAACTCCCTACCTGCTAACTCGAAAGTGTACTATGTGGACAGTGTTCTTGTCAATGGCCAGGATACTCCTGCCAGGAGGGACACTGGGGCCAGCAGAACAGTAGTGGATGAAAGCTTCTTTCAACCTGAGGATGTGGCCAAAGCACCCAAAGGTCCCACTAAGATGTCTGGAGGCCCTGTCCAAATGGTTCCTATTCTACCAGCCCTCATTCAGTGTAACAACATGACAGTGAGGATCCCTGTCAGTGTTCAGACTGAGGTACCTGGGAAAGTCCTGTTGGGGAATGACCTAAGAACTCTAGGAGTAGTGTCACATACCCCCAGGCCTCCCAGGATGGAGAAGCAGAACTTAACCAAATTGGCTAGAGAGGCTACCTTGAAGGACCCTTCTAAGCCTGTGGGACCCTCTACTGAGACCCCCACTACAAGCCCTGGGGTTAGTAAGTTGACTTCTAATCCAGGCACATTTCAGGCTAGTGCAATAGGGAAATGGGAGCCCCAACCAAGCTCAATCATTGTTCCCCTAGTTTCAGAGTCTCTGACTCCCCTGCTTCTGAGGAAGAGGTGGATAGACCAACTAGGCCCCTATCTGGACCTGAGAGGACTGGTAATTCTCAGTGCTGGTGGAAAACCAGAAAAGAAAAGTCTAAGGCCAAAAACCTTCAAACTGTTGGACCTTCTACTGAAGACCCCAACCCAAATCCTAGTATTGGGAGCGAAACTCCTAAAGTAGGTAAGGTTAGATCTAAGAGGAAGGGGAAGCAGGTACATTGCCTAACCCCAACCCCTCCAACCAAGAGGCCTAAGACCCAACCTGCTCCCTCAAGAGAGGTGGTGAGGAACCTTGGAGGCCCCTTAGATCTAAGGGAATCCTTTATAAGGACCCTTTGAAAACACCTAACACAGGTTCAGGAGTTGTACCAACTTCTGAGGGACGGGTCAACCAGGTCCCCTATAACATTAAAAAGACTGATGTTCCTCAAAGGGTTTGTAGGTCCTATAGCTTACAAAGGAAAGCCTTTGGGTTACCCATTAAACATAGGTCAGGGTGTCACCATCAAAATGCTGATGGACTCTCTAGGATGTATGTCATCGACTAGAGGTATGAGGTTCATCCAGGAGTGGATTAAATCCTCCTGTCCCTTAGTCTGGGGGGGGGCGAGTGTTAGGAAGAATTCTCTGTTTAGGCTGAATTTCCTAACCTATTGAGTCCCCCAGCAGCTTTGCTGGATTTTCTGGGTTTATTTTTTCTCTCCTGCCAAGAGTGAGACTCTTTTACCCTCACTCTTGGACATGTTTGAAGTGTGTTTCTTTGGTTTGCCTTGTGTTGAATGGGCTATGGGGTCTTGTACTCCATAGGGCCTCACGTGTTTTTGTGAAATGGGTTACACAGCACCCTCAGTGCCGTAACCCAGGGGTGTCCTAGGGACCCCCCAACATAGACTCCATACCCTGGGACTGACTACTGTCTCCCAGGGTCTGTAAAGTCCCCATTGACTTTACTAGTCTCAAATCCTGAACAGAACCAGTACAAACCATCATATTGTGGACGTACTGGCCGGGGCAATTCCATTGCCCCGGGGTCTGTTAGTCGAGGGGGGCACGTCTCCGTCCCCCCTCATCGAGTTTTGGCTGGTGGCAGTGGAAACTACTTTTTATATTCGACCGCGAATATTTTCCTATGGGATTTCCCATTGTTTTAGGCTAATACCTTTATCTATTTATTTATGGTAGCCTTGAACATACCGCCGGGTTATTTCTTTATTATTATAACTCCGGTTGGTATTTTTTGCCAAAACTTGATTCTAAAATGGCGTTGGTGTTCACCTCTGTAACTCTGACCCAAAGTGGAGCCCTTTGTTCCACTTTTGGCGGGCTTCTCCACAGAAGCCCTCCAAAGTGGTGCCACTCTGTCTGGGGTACTTAGGAGGGGTGGAGGGGGATTTAGGCACCCTGGACTGAGTTACCTTGGTAACTCAAGTCGCACTCCGTCCTGATTGGCCCAAGTGGTGAGCCGGCCAGCTCACCACTTAGCATGTTTGAGTGACAGCTAGGCTGGGTGAATGGGGGTTTGCTGCATAAAAGCAGGGCTTTGGGGACTGGAACTTCAGAAGTCGCCACAGGACCTAAGAAGCCGAAGAGGGAGAAGCCGAGCCGACCTGCCAAGACGACACCACCGGTGAAGCCCTGCAGTACCGTCTCACCACTTTTTCCGACGACAGAGGAGATCTCCCGCCGGAGAGTCTTCTTCCCTTAACTGGTGGGGACAACCAGTTGCTGCCTTCTTTTCGCCGTCCCGAAGCATCTCGTGGCCGCCTTGCCTGTGCCAAGCACCCCGGCAACCGGGATACCACTTTTTACCTCAAACGCGAAAGAGGGGTAAAAATCCTTTGTGACCGGAGAACTCCACGGCTGGCCTCATCCCTGGTAGTGCAACGACCTGCAGCCTTCCTCCCCGTCGAGATCACCTCTTCCTCGGGACGATGCCGCGACTTGCACCCACTACCAGGAACGACTACCACCGCTGGAGGAATCTTTCCACGTTTAAAGGTACTGTGATCCGCCCGGCCTCCCTTGCCACCGATTGTACGGGGTAGATTTAGCCCTCGGCTCTCGAACCTGGGTAGGCCTGGGTCACCCTAACTAAACTTTTCAGAACCATAGTAAAACCTTTTTCTCTCACCTGCAAAGACTGATGACATTGTGTGATCTTGGGCACATTTTTCGCCTGGCTCCCTCTAAAGCGGGCCCCGAACTAATTCTCCTTGTTCCACCATTGACTGCCTTTGCTAACCTTATGTGAAAAGTGTTTTACCTTACTGCTCTCTTTATTTCTGCCTTTTCCCTCCCTTTTGGTAATACTTGTTGGAGTGTCATCTAACGTTAAGCGCTCACCTCTGTTAGGAAATAAGTGGTGTTAACTTAGAATTGTCCAATAAATGATTAGGGATGTACATATGAGTAATAGTAACTGTGTTTGACTTTCTTATCTTTTCTAGTGTGCTAGTGTAATTTATGAGTGTACCTTTAATAAATAAGTTTATACTTTTACACCTAGCTCTGGTTAATGTTTGCTTGTGCTACTGTGCCTCTGTACCTATTCTGTATTCTCTGTATACTGCCTAACTCTTCTTGAGGGAAGTCTGGCTGCTCAGCCACAGCTACCACAGTGAATCTGTGTGGTGCAGACTGCTACCAAGTGGGTTTACTGCCAACACCTGTAGTCTTAAATCTTTTGCAGTGGTCCCAGAGGGAACTGCACAGGTTTCTGCCTAACATTTACTCTAACAAAGAAACAAAAACAACTTTTACAAACTGCGCCGTGGCGCTAAAAATATGCGTAGAGAGTACATCGGGGTATGCATATTTGTGGGTTTGTATGCAGAGTGAAGAAACACAGTTTTCTACAAATGTTGTTTTAAGTGATAAAACATTTAGCCTTGTCTAAATGTTTTATCTCTTAAAACAACATTTAACTTTGACTCAATTTCTGTTCTAGTCTATTTTCAAGCTTCCCACATCATTGTCATTTACGGCCGAAATGCAAGTTGGTACCTCACTCAATTTCCCTGTTAAAGGTTTCGTCACAAATTCAGAAGTCGGCCTAGTCTGGGGAGAAATAGTCAAAAATACCCCATCTGGTGTACATTGGATAATTGCGCTTAGTTTTTCAATAGATTTAATCCTAAAAGATTTTCCCCACAATGCTCTGTTAAAAGAAATGGACAATGTTCAGTAAAAGGCCCTATTGTCACTGCTACTGATTTGGACTCAGGGTTTATTACTGGGGTACCTGCGAACCCTACTGAGATATTCTGTCGCCCTGACAGAGGTATGTCTAGAACCAAGTGATGATCTATCGAGCACTTTTGTGCCCCCACGTCTACGAGGAATCTATGCTCTTCATTCCCGATTTTCATCTCTACGTTGGGTCCTTTCTGATTCATGGGAATTGACACTGGTTCCGACCCCTGTTCTGGGCTGTCCTATTGGGGTAAAAACACATCATCTGATGTGTAATCACCACTGTTATTATAGTATGCACCTGGCTGAGTATCAAAAATGTTCCCCCTTCTTCCTCTATTTTCAGTTTGTATACCCTGCTGATTTTCACTTTGAGTAGGAGTAATTTGATTCTGAGCCTGACCTTGATTCTGTGTACTATTCCCTTGATTACTTTGGTGTTGTGACATCTGATTTCTGTTGTGACCATTTGTTCCCGGGTGCCCTCTGTGAGGCCTTCTCTGACTATATCCGCCTCTATTTTGCAAATCCGGACATTGTGCCAAGCAGTGTCCTTCCTCTCTGCAATATGCACATTGGTTTAATCCCAAAGGTCCTCCATGCATCTTTGAATTTCCCCTGCTTTGTGCATTTCCCCTTCCCCTGTTGTGTCCTGCTACCTGCTGGAGTAACTCCTGTGTTTTCAAATTTGTTCTGTCCTTCGCTTCTCTTTTCTTCTCGGTATTTACCCGGTTCTCATAATATTGGGCCATATGTAATACTTCTCCTAGCGTTTTTGTTTACCATGCACTTTCTGATGTCATTATCAAATTTTGAATCAGGAGTATTAATCCCCTCACATATTTATCCACAAATAACCTTTTTCCTGCTTCCGTACTCACATCCTGCCCACTGAAATCTGTAAATACTTCTTCAAATCTGTTGAAATAATCTGTGGCCAACTCGTTTTTACCTTGAACACACACAGTCATCTTATCCCATTGAATTCTTTTCTCTGGGACCAATTCTTTCAATTTCTGTACTATTCGTGTCGGTAATGCTAACATATTCGCCCCTGGCTGTGCACCCACCTCTTTATTTTTATCCTCCAGTATTAAATTTGCACACATGGCGCCATAGGCTGTCTCATCATCTACCTTTCTTATTCGTTTTCATATGTCCGCTGGCAAAATAACGGGGAATATTAGATCTCTGTCACCCATAGTGAACACCGAGGACTGTAATAAAGACACCACTTCTTTATAAAAACCCGATGGATTTTTTCGATTGTCAGGGATTGTTTGTTTTATATTATTCACTTCCTGTCTAGAGAAGGGAACATGCACATATTGGGCTGCGTAATGTGCTGGGATTACCACAGGTGGCGCACTGCCTACTGCGGGAGTCTCTACCTTCGGTACAAAAGTAGGGGGCACTTCTCTCATGGGGAAAGCCACACTCACTATTCCTCCCCCTTCCCTCATATGCAACAATATTCCCAGGTCGAGGGTGTCATGCCTGCCAGAACTGGTCTCTATCCGACGCCTTCTCGCACAGCCCAGAGGACAGCGAGGCCGTTCTTTACGCACTGGCGCCTCTTAGGCAAACGATTGCATTAAAACAATTACAGGCGCCTTACGCTTTAAGGGACGTTGCAATCTTTTGCCTTATTGCACACAACGTCCATTCAGCATTCAGCAGATGCGTACTGTCGATTCCGAGGCATACAAATGTCAGCTGATGTAACGTCATCATGTGCTACACGTTATCATTAGCTGACAAGTATTTAAATCCGGCGTTTCCGGGATTCGGCGCTTCTGATCGTCGTTTACTTTTCTACGTTCCGGAGCTGATGTTAAAGAACTCCTACCCGCTTTCCTAGCGGAATTCTTGCCAGCTGTCCAGTCTTCAAGCAGCTGAAGCCCAGCCGCGTTCCTCGCGGTACCCATCCACCAGAGGAGAAAGACGTTCTCATTGCTTTCTTTAGCTGCCACTTACGTCGCCGCATTGCTGAGCTCCTCAGCGGCGTCCTGTCTCGGCAGCAGTCCGCTCTCGCTCCGCCCTCTTCAACAGAGTGTGGAGACTTTCTACCGCATTACTTTGCGGCCTGTATTCACCATCGGAAAGCCTTTCTCTTTGGCTTTCAGAGCTGCATTCTACGGTTGTGCACTTCGGCGACAGCTTATCCTTCCTGCAGACGCTCCTGTTCCGACATTGCCAAGAGGAGTGTTTTAAGCCACAGCCGTCCATCTACTGGCACCTGCCCCTGACTATCTTCATTCAAAGAGCTATCCTGTACAACTGAATAAGGTGAGAGCAGCAATCTTCAGCATTTCTGTTCTCCTTGTTTATTACACCAAATCAGTCCCATTCACCGTAAGGACCCAACCAGTTTCTGCATTAATTTTGAACTTCTTGAACTACAAACTCCTCCAGATTATTTGTACTTCCACTCCTTTCAAACCAAGGCAACATGATTCAGTGCACTAGACTTGTAGACGCTCTCCTGTGTGCACCATCCCGGATCTAGTGTTGCCCTCATTCCGTTCGGGTTAGTCTCTTTACTAACCTTCCTTTCCCTGGTCGTTGGTTTCTTATTTTGTGTGGAGTTCCTGAGTGACTTTTCTATTCCACAGGTTAGTGTTATTCATTCAGCCCCATTTATCCCAATTAACTTGAATCAGTTCCTAAAACTCCTTATTGTGCTTTATCCAGCAGGCTGGCGGCTCCTTTTCAATAACACGCCCTTTCCACTGATTCCTCTCTTTTGACTGAATATTACTTAGTCGAAGAGTGACATCAGTTGGAAGGTCTGAATTCAACTGGCGCTGTATTCCGAATCAGTTTAGGAACACTCTACGTGTATCCTTTGAATTATGGTATCCTTTATTGGTGTTACTATTCTTGACCTGTGTGACAGAGGGATAAAGCTGTCTCTCCTGTTCCCCGTTCCATTGCTCTATTATATACTGCCAACAATTCAGGAGGGCTCACCCTTTCCTCGCTTATATCTTTGTTTATCAAATATTCAACCATTGTCTGTAACGCTCTCCTTTTCATTGATAAAGTGTATTCATCAAATATTCCATGTATTTCCATTGTGGGAATACTGGGATCTGAAATCCATTTTGGGCCTCCCGCATACATACTTTTAGCTCTGCACTAATTTGCGCTGCTGGTGACGAGAATCGCTGCTGTCTACCCCTCTCAATATTTTTTCTCCTATTCCCCGGTGTGGCGAGTACTTCAGAATATTCTTCATCCAGTTCATTCTTTATTTCAAACAGTCGCTTCACATGTTCTTCTATTTCCTCATCTCTCCCTCTACAACGGGCTAATGCATTTAAGTCCAACAATCGTTGCGGTGGTAACTTCTCAATTAACTTTTTCCATTGTCCCGACAAATATTCCCCCATGCATTCCAACAATACCTGTCTTTCATTGTTCCTTCTGAAGTCATATAGTGACGCTAGCGTGGATGCCCCATCATTCTCGTCTATATAAATTTCCGCCTGCTCTTGCAGCTCACGCTTTCTCTCCTTGCTTATCGCGCTGTGAGTCACTCTCAT
Organism: Ambystoma mexicanum; assembly: GCF_040938575.1. Taxonomy (NCBI): domain Eukaryota; kingdom Metazoa; phylum Chordata; class Amphibia; order Caudata; family Ambystomatidae; genus Ambystoma; species Ambystoma mexicanum. Next base: position 1,122,766,035 of record NC_090921.1, read on the forward strand.
ACATTAATTTTGCTCAATTCCACTCATGGGAGGGGCGGTCGGTACAGTGGCACCCTCTTGGTCGGGAGGTGCGGAGGGGGCAGTGAGAGTGGGAGATATCTGTTGGGGCTGTGGTAATTGCGAAACACTCGGGGCTGGCTGGCTAGTGGGCAATGCAGTTATTGATATAGCCTGTGGCTGTGCTGGGGTTGGGAGGAGCTGAGCAACGGGAGGGGGTTGAGCAGCAGCTACTGACGTAGTCTTTTTAGTCTCACTCCTCAGGCCCTGTTTTGTTTCAGTTAAAATTTTGTTTATTAATTCGTCTGATGAGTGTATCTCTCTTTGTGGATATATTTTTTCTATGTTTAATTCATCGCGCCGCCTTGTCTTTCTCAAACTATTACTCCACTCCTCCTCCTCCTTCTCTCTCTTCTTCTAAATCAGAGCATTGCTTCCCTCCTCCAGTCCCTAAGGATATCAAGTGCCCCAGGGTGTGCTCTCTTACTTATCAAAACCTTTTCCAGGTTATCTACCCGGTCCATCTCAAAACTCCCATTCCTCGGCCACTGAAGGTCTGTCTGCTTTCTGGTTTGCTAATGCCAAGTTTCACAAAACAGTATCGCTCCCATACCATACTTTATATACATATCATAAGCCGGCGTTCCCCGTGGAGGCGCTACCTGGCCAGTTTCCAAAGATTGTTTGCCGCAGCGGAAAAATCCCGCTAAGGTGGACAATACCCCAGGCATGTTTTAACCTTACCCTTGGCTAATCAAACTTACTAGGGTGTTTGATTTTGCAAAAATCAACTCTCAACCAATATCAGGATTACTTACGAATCGGGGCACGACTCACCTGATTAGTCAATTTGTCTTTTCAAGACACAATTCGTCGGTATACTGACGCAAGCAATGAGGTTGTGTCTGCGTATCTCGCTCTGCCTCGTTTCGGGACCTTCGCCCCCCTGTTCGCTGGCCAGGGACATCGATCAGGGATCAGCTGTGTGCAGATCTGCAAAGGAGTCTCTCATCACTTTCGCAGGGGCGCCCCAAACACCTCTTGATCCCTGCTCGATCGCTCCCACCCTCGCCGTTCTTACCACCTTCCTTATTTTGCAATGTACACGATGGAACAAGTGGGGGAGGGTCCCTATTCGGGCGCCATCTTGAAGGAGCCCCTGAGGGACCCTCGGATGTGGAAACAAGGCACAATCACCACACACGAATGGATACGCCAGACACGAGGCTCTGTTCCCAAAATCTAGGGTTTATTGCAATACAAAATAGTCCCAGTTGGCCAAATGGTCCCACGCCCCGTGACGTGTGTCTAACAGACCTCGGGGGACACAAGAGAATGAGAGACGTACATCAGTTACATATATACAAAAGGAGTACCTTACAATCAGCAATGACACAGTATGACACATTCGATGCCGCCCCCAATTAATTTCCCTTTGAATTAGAGGCGATGATTGACCATTGTGACAAATATGACACCTTAGACCACCATATTTAGTAAAGGTTTGTAATCTCCAATTTTACAGACACCATTCTTTATTTGCGAGAACACAGCGTTTCTGTTTTCATGGGAAAGCTGCGCGTAGGATACTGGAACATACCAGGCCTCACTATCTCTTGGTTTCGATTCTCGCTCTAGAGGTCAGCCCGCTCTCCGGGGCCTCATTGTGCTCAGAAAGGGGGGCCGTAAAGAAGAACATAATTCAATTCTTTAAATGCTAGTTTCATACATTGCTATTCTTTCAGGAGACTCGCTGGCATTCGTGTACTGATTAAAATGCCTTGCTCCCTGCCTTCAAGGATATGTGAGGGAGGGAATAGGGCATTTCTGTCTGGCTTTCCAGTGTAATGTTTCAACATGTTTCTTAGCCTTGGATCATTGAAGCGAAATAATATCTACAGCAAAGCAGTTTTACATGAGGCAAAGTGGCAACGTTAGAGAGAGCAGAGAGAAAACAAAATGGCGATTCTGGTCATCTTAAAATGGCCTCACTCTAGTTGAACTGATAGCTATGTCATAACTAATGAGTATATATTCTTAACACTGTAAATGAGGCGATTGGTCTTCGGCCAACCAATTAATCATGCATTTCCTTCCGGCCAAGTGGTGTTTAGTATTTCTGGACTGACAATTGCTATAATCTGTCTGTAGTATTTGGGTTGCTTAGGGCATGACCACCAAATGTGTAGAAAGGTACTCGAATATCCGCAACCACTCCAACATAGGTCTGATTGCACATGGACATAATGTTTTAGCAGGTCAGTTGTTCTATAGCACCGAAAGAGCATTTTGTTACGATGTATCTTGCGCAGAGTGCATGCGGAAGCCCCATGCGCCATAGATCCAATCCTCACCCACTGCTCAGGTTAAAGTGTGCATCCTAAATCTCTGTGCCATGCTTTGCTAGGAGCGACCTCCTGCCAAGTGCTTGAGGTTGTTAACAGCTCATACATTTTTTAAATCAGCTTTTTCGATGAGGGGAGAGAAAATAAATGTTTTTCAATTCTGGTACAGGGTCTCACATCACTATATTTAACCACATCACCTTTCTGTGCATGAGCAAATGTCTACGTTGCATGTAGTGCAAATGTTCATTACTGCTTACCACAAACTCTTTTTTTCAAGTATCAAAATATGTAATAGTTTCTCCCACAAAGAAATGTCTAGCAATACTTTCAACCCCGCTTGTTTCTATTTCCTAAAGCTATTGTTTCTTAATGCAGGAGTACATTGTGGATCATTGTGTAATGGGGTTGTTGGCACAGGTAAGATGGTAAAATGGCTACACACTGCTAAATTATCCCACACCCTCATTGCAACCGCAATCGAGTGTAATTTCATAAACGGCCAGCAGTCTGCCCTATAAGGGCCCTCATAGCCTGACTAAGTAAGGGGAGTGCCCACCACATCATTCTCCAGAGTGACCCAAGATCTTCTAGGTCCAGGATTCATCCAGTTGCCTAAAATTCTTAACTATGCTGGCTGATAGTTTTTGTATGCAGTGGCAAGCCAACCCACCACGCACTCGAGATAAGAAAAGGACTTTCTGCAAGATTCCAGGAGCTTTGCCTAGCCATATGAATTGCAAAATTTATTTTTGTATGTCCCCCAATATCTTGCAAGGAACCATTATGGGCAAAGTTTGGAACATTTACAACGGATGAGAGAGGAAATGAATCGTAAACGAATGCAGGTTACCCAGCCTTGATACTTTTAACCAATTCCAGGACCCCAAATCTTCCTTGATTGCAGCCAACAAAGCCATTATATTGGCTCCAAACAGATCAGTTACTTTTGATGCAATATTTATTCCTAGTTATTTCAACTTGCTTTGTGCCTTGACAATGGGGGGCAGATGGGAAATATCTTCTCAGTACTCTATATTGAGATTTATATATATATATTTCTAAATTCACTTTAAACCCAGAGGTTTTTGCAAACTCAGGGAGGGCCACCTGCAAAATAGCAAGGGAATCTGTTGGGTCAGACAGGACTAGTAAAACATCATCTGCCAACAGCGTTATCCTGTATAATCTCCCTTCATACTTAAGCCCTTGAATTCCTCTGTGCTCCCTGATATGTTTGGCGAGTGGCTTTATTACTTGGGCAAATAGCAGCAGTGACATAGGGTACTGCTGTGGCATACCCCTCCCTAATCAGAATGGTTGCAAAGTATGTCAGCTAGCCCTAAAAGTCGAAGATGGGGCTGTATAAATTGCCATTATAGCGTCCTGAAACCTACCTTCTATACCCACTGCCTGGAGAACCTCTCATACGTATCCCACTAAACCCGGTCAAATGATTTTGGGTCTGTTCCCTGTTGGACTTACCTTCCAAACCCTACGACTCAGTACTGTGGTGATTTGAGAGCTCTGAAAGCAGATTTTCCATTGCACTTCCCTTGCGGATCCATTTCGGGGTTTTTGTCATCCAGTATGCTTTTAAGAAAGGATTATGCTTCCCAGTATTCCTTGCCCACTGTTTCATCTCCACACTTACGGGACAAGGTTGGGTGGATGATAAGGAACACCTGTGGCTGGCAGGCGCTAGCAAGCATCACACCTGAGCCATGTGATCGTTATCCAGCTTTAAAAGCCTCAGTTTGCTTCAGTTCAGCGCTGGTCCTCTTGCAGTGTTCCTGTTTGTGGCTGATCCATTGTTCCTGGTTCTTTATACTTAGTTTTTATCTGTAGTTCCTTGTTTCTTGTTCCCGGATTCCTGGATTTCGAATTTTCAATTTCGAATTTCCTGGATTTCACATTCAGTGGCCTGGGTCTAATTGATTATAGGGAATCAATCTCCCATGTATTAAGTTTAGAGGGAGGGAGGTCATTGCACTGGGTTACTCATGTAAAAGGATGCTTGCAGCTACTGAACCTTGACATCCTGTGGAATGACCCTGGATCTATCGCTAAGACAAGTGCAATGACAGCGAAAAAGTTGGCTGTTGAGTTGTCTGGGAGGAATTTGTTGAATACATGCCGTAGATTGTCTATAGGCCCAACTTACAACTCAGGGAAGCTAATTGTGGGTTTTGAGAATATTTAGCCTAAAGGCATCCACGTTTTGCACGTACACTCTTCTTAAAGCTGAGATTTAACACTCTTAATATTGCGAGTGTTACTTGCAAATGGAATGATGAAGGCACTAATGATTGTCCAGCATGTGGCTTGGGAAAGTAAACCTTGGTTCATTTTTCAAGCATGAGAGATAGGTGGCCGAACCTTCTTTTTGTATCGGGGCTTGACTCGGGAGGGTGATGGGTACACCAGAACAGAAATTGAGTCAAAGCTACCCTGACCAATGGCGTGACATAGGGTCACCGAGGTTTGCAGTAGAACTAGATAGCTACTAGCTCTAATAGACAAAAAGCACCTGAAGAGGTGAAAGTAACAAAATCAGGGTTTTATTTTACTCTAACAAAGAAACAAAAACTATTTTTACAAACTGCGCCGTGGCGCTAAAAATATGCATAAAGAGTACATCGGGGTATGCATATTTGTGGGTCAGTATGCAGAGTGAAGAAACACAGTTTTCTACAAATGTTGTTTTAAGTGATAAAACATTTAGCCTTGTCTAAATGTTTTATCACTTAAAACAACATTTAACTTTGACTCAATTTCTGTTCTAGTCTATTTTCAAGCATCCCACATCATTGTCATTCACGGCCCAAACACAAGTTGGTACCTCACTCAATTCCCCTATTAAAGGTTTCGTCACAAATTCAGAAGTCAGTCTAGTCTGGGGAGAAATAGTCAAAAATACCCCATCTGGTGTACAATAGATAACTGCGCTTAGTTTTTTCAATAGATTTAATCCTAAAAGATTTTCCCCACAATGCTCTGTTAAAAGAAATGGACAATGTCCAGTAAAAGGCCCTATTGTCACTGCTACTGATTTGGACTCAGGGTTTATTACTGGGGTACCTGCGAACCCTACTGAGATATTCTGTCGCCCTGACAGAGGTATGTCTGGAACCAAGTGATGATCTATCGAGCACTTTTGTGCCCCCGCGTCTACGAGGAATCTATGCTCTTCATTCCCGATTTTCATCTCTACGTAGGGTCCTTTCTGATTCATGGGACTCCCAACTCCTGCTTGTCCGGCTTGCAAAAGTATCCTTCTGTAGGCGAGAATAAGGGATTAACTGTCTGCGGGGAATGCTACCAGCCTCCCCCTTTCCCCTCTCACCCTCCTCGAAACCCTTCTGTGCTTCCCGTGGCGTCTCACCTTAGGGTCTTGAAGGGCGAGCTCTCCTTCCTGCTTCTGATGCAGGGGCGCGTTGGTATCCAGTTACTTCACTGGATTCTTGGTTTTATGAGAACCAAACTTGCTTGGCTTCCAGGTAAGTTCCTTGAAAGGTTCCCCTTTTGTCCTTGCATCAATATGCTAATGTCAATGTCTTTTTCCCCATAGGGGCCGGGGTACGGAATGCCGGGGAAAAGGCACCGACCCGAGATGCGAGGTGCAATCCCTGTAGAAATCAGGTAAGTCTTGATGAGCGTTTTTGGGTAATGTCTTTTCATTCGCTCATTGACGCTAATGTCTTTTTCCCCATAGGGGCCGGGGTCCGGAAACGCCTGGATGCGGCGCGGACCCGAAATGAAAAGGGAATGACCCAACAGGTAAGTCTTAACATGGAGGTTTAGGTTTCCTCATTCCCTTCTCTCTCTCACCTTTGCTCTTGTCTTTTTCTCCCTAGGCGTGGAAGCGTGGCTGCGAATCCGGGTGATCGCTGCTGAACATGGAGGCGCCCTGTGAAGGTGAGTGGAATGCGGCGCTGCGGCGGTCGATGCGATGTGCTTTTAAATTAAGTGTCTTCCTTTGCAGGATCGTCGGCGAGCTGACTCCGGAATGCGGGTCTTGCAGGTAAAGTCTTTTCCTTCTCCTATTCTCTCTTTCTCTTCCTTTGTAGGTGATCAGGATGCTGGCAGGCGTAGCAGAAGTCCGAATGCAGGAGCAAACACGGTGAGCGTCCAGCTGCTAGATGCAGAACAACTCGAAGCATGTGCTGCTCTTCGGGTGTGGTTTAAATAGCCTGTAAAGTAGTTCCAGGTATGTATCCTTCCACTCAGATATGTATTCTTCCTCAGACCACACCCGAGTGATAAAGTAGTCCAAAAGATAAAGTAGTCCCATTCAGTCCTCAAGAGGGCCTGGATGTAGCAGCACGGTCTGCTTCAGGTAAGTGCACATTAAAACACTTACACACATGTCTTGCTTTATGAGCCTGGCGCCTAAGGCGCCAGGACTGGGGTCCAGAATGAGCCTGGCGCCAAAGGCACCAGGACTGCGTCCAAAAGGCCCCAACTTGGGCCTGCTGAGACGTCCTTGGGGAAAATGATGTCTGCCTCTGGGGTTGCTGGGCTGGGCCTGGCTCCCACAAGGGGCCCCTCCCAAGGTTGTTTCCTCCAGGGGTTTTGGCTTGTTCGGGAATCTACGGTGGAACCTTCGTAATAATCGATGTGCGTGAATATGGTTACTAGGCTCCCACGATCTCTCATGAGGTCCATAACCCTTCCAGTCAACAAGATAGAAGAGTTTTGACTTTAACATTTTGGAGTCTAAAATGTCTTTCACTTCGAATTCTAATTCCCCATCAATTTGAATAGGATATGGAGGCTTGGACAGTCGGGTTCCTGGTTGTACCGGTTTCAAAAGTGATGCGTGAAAAACGGGATGAATACGCATGTTGGAAGGCAAATCCAGTTTAAAGGTCACTGGGTTGATTATGGCTTTGATGGGGTAAGGCCCAATGAATCTGGGATTGAAAGTCCGTGGCCCCTGGAGAGATAAATGTCTAGTTGCTAGCCAAACCTGGTCTCCTACTTGGTAAGGAGGTGTTTTACTTCGGTGCAAATCAGCGTTTTCTTTGTACTTTTTCTTGGCTTGCTGTAAATGAGTTGTAGCTTCTTTGAAGGCTCGGGTTATTGTGGAATGCAGATGATTTACTGCGGGCATTTCCAGGGTCAGAGGTGGATCTAGGTCAGAGGTTCGAGGATGGTGACCATACATAGTTTAAAAAGGAGTTTGACCGGTTCCGGAATGCATAGAATTGTTGTATGCATATTCTGCGATCCAAAGAATGTCTTTCCAATTGTACTTGGATTGGTGCAACATGCACCGAAGATATTGCTCGAGAATCTGATTTGTCCTCTCGGTTTGTCCGTCGGTCTGGGGGTGGTGGCTGGTGGATAATCGCACATCTATTTGTGCTAGTTGGCAACAGTTACTCCAAAAATGGGAAATGAATTGACTTCCACGATCTGAGACTAGTACGGAAGGGAAACCATGTATTTGAACTATATTCTCCAGGAATTCCTTGGCCAGGATGGAAGCTGAAGGCAATCCTTTTAGAGGGATAAAGTGGGCCATTTTGGAGAACAGATCCACGATTACTAGGATAGTGTTGTAACCACCACACGGAGGCAGGTCCGTAATGAAGTCCATAGACAAGGTGTGCCAAGGTGCCGGTGGAATCTCCAAGGGTTGAAGTAGGCCGGCTGGCCTGTTCCTTTGACCTTTATTTTGGGCGCAAACTCCGCAAGACATCACAAAAGACTTAATGTCTTTTCTCCAAGAAGGCCACCAGAATTGGCGTTTGATCTTTTCTTCCGTTTTAGCGATACCAGGGTGTCCTTTCATTAACGATTGATGATAATGAGCAATAACTAGTTCTTGCAATTCCTTACTTGGCAGAAATAACCGCTCTTGGAAATACGGTAAGTTGTCCTTAACGGTGAAGTGGGGATCCTTTTGAGTCCATTCCAGTAAGGCTGAAGGGTCAAAAAGTAGTTTGACTCGAGTTTCAACGTCCTCGATGGTTTGCAATGAAGTCAAACCTAAGATTCTTTGTTCAGGTATTATCGGCACAGGTTCTAAACACGAATTGGGTTCTTCCATGCCAATCCGGGATAAGGCGTCCGCTTTGCCATTCTTGCAGCCAGGGCGATAGGTAATTATAAAATCAAATTCTGCAAAGAATAAAGCCCATCGGAGTTGTCGTGAAGATTGGGCTTTGGCCGTCTTTAAATACTGCAAATTTCTGTGATCCGTAATTACAGTGATGGTGTGTCTTGCACCGAGGAGGTAATGACGCCAAGCCTTAAAAGCAGATTTAATGGCCAGTAACTCTTTGTCGGTAATTGCGTAATTAATTTCAGGAGCTGAGAATTTCCTGGACCAAAAGGCTACAGGGTGTAGCTGGTTAGTTTTCGGATCTCTTTGCGACAGGACAGCTCCCATGGCTAAACTGGATGTGTCAGTTTCAACAATATACGGGAGATCAGGACGCGGGTGCTTCAACACAGGTGCGGAAGTGAATTTGGTCTTTAGGTCTTGAAAGGCTTGTTCGGCCTCTGGAGTCCATTCAAAATGTTTATTCTTACGTAAAAGAGCAGTAATGGGTTGGACTATTCGTGAAAACTCCGGGATGAATCTTCGATAGAAGTTGGCAAAGCCAAGCATACTCTGAACCCCTTTCACTGATCCGGGAGATGGCCATTTGAGGATGGCGTCCACCTTTCGTGAATCCATTCGAATTCCTTTAGGAGTCAGAACAAATCCGAGGAATTCAACCTCAGTGGTATCAAAGACACACTTTTCCAGCTTGGCAAATAGTTTGTGCTGGCGCAATTTCTCTAGAACTGCTCGAACATGTTTTCGATGATCTGACTCAGAAGATGAGTACACCAGGATGTCGTCGATGTATACGATGACACAAACATCGATAAATTCTCGCAGAACATCGTTCATGAAGAATTGAAAAGCTGCAGGCGCGTTGCACAAACCAAAGGGCATAACCTGATATTCGAAGAGCCCGTATTTGGTGCAGAAAGCTGTCTTCCACTCGTCACCTTCTTTTATTCGCACTAGGTGATAAGCTCCCCGGAGATCTAACTTGGTGTATATACGAGCATCTTTTACTTGATCAAGAAGTTCAGGGATCAGAGGCAGGGGATAACGATTCTTTATCGTTATCTGATTTAAAGCGCGGTAGTCAATACAAGTTCTAAGGTCTCCTTCTTTTTTAGGCACGAAGAACAAAGCGGAAGAGACCGGGGACTTTGATGGGCGAATAAAGCCATTGGCAAGGTACTGATCCAAATACTGACGCAAATGCTGGTTTTCAGGTTCAGTGAGAGCATAAATCCTACTACACGGCGGTTGAGCATTGGGAACTAGATCGATCTGGCAATCGTAAGAACGATGAGGGGGTAGCGTGTTAGCCTGTTCTTTCTGAAAAACGTCCTGGTATTCAAGGTATTCTGCCGGTAGTTGAACAGTGGCGGGGGTTACTGTGGCTAAACCAATAGCTGGATTTCTAGGATAACAAGTGGGACCACAATCTGGAAAAGTTATTCTCTTTGCTCGCCAGTCTATTCGAGGATTGTGTGTTTCTAACCAAGGAATTCCGAGGATTACTTGAAATTGTGGAGCCTTGATTATATCAAACACTATTGCTTCCCGATGTCCATCCTGACTCACAAGTGTCACTTCTGTGGTGGAATGCGTTACCGGCCCAGAGGCTATTTCGGTACCATCAACCGTAGTAATGACATCCTGGTTTATTTTTGGATGCAGAGGAAGGTTCATCCTGGAGGCCAATTCGCGGTCCACGTAGTTTCCGATAGCTCCGCTGTCGACGTATGCTTTGATGGCATGCAACCGTTGGGGCTTTTTTGGATCCACGAGCACCATTGGCAAGACAAAATGCGAGGTCAGAGAGTTTGTTTTCAAGCTCGGCAAGCGGACCTCTACGCTTGTCGAGCCAGGTCGTTTCCCGAAACACGTTCCATTAAGTTGTTGTCAGAGGCACCAACCACCTTCCTAGGTGGTTTTACCGGACAATCACGAAGAAAGTGACCGGAAGCCCCGCAATAGAGGCCTAGTTGCTTTTGTCGCCTTCTCTCGCGTTCCTTCTGAGTTAACGGCCCCTTAACTCCCCCTATTTGCATAGGTTCCGAAGCTTCGGTATTCCTGGGGTTTACGAGGGTTCTGATCGGTACTCGGGTTTCAAACTTGGACCGATCTGCTTTCCTATTCTGAAGTCTGTGATCCAGTTGTACCACAAAGTCAATATATTCTGCGCAGCCCTGGGGTGGATTCACTACTTGGGCCAGAATGTCTTTTAGCTCTTGGCGCAGACCCCGGTGAAATAAAGTGATCCTTTTATTTTCAGGCCATCCGGTTTCCACCACCAGTCTGTTAAAGGAGGCTATATAAGACAAAAGATATTGACTACCTTGTCGTAGAGATAGCAGTTTGTTGTCAAGGGCCTGTCCCTGCGAGTGTCGAGCAAACAACCTTTCCATGCTGGCCTGAAATCCCTGAAAATCCTGGAGAATTGGATCGTTCTGGTTCACCAAGGGAACAGACCAATCGGCAGCACAGCCACTTAGGTACGATAACACGAAGGCCACTTTGGTCCTATCATCAGGGAAGGCTCCTGGTCTGCATATAAAATGTAAGCGACATTGGTTCATAAAAATGGCATATTTCTTTGGGTCCCCCGCAAAACGTTCAGGCGGTGCTAAAGTCATGGATCCCGGCAGATTTATCTGAACAGGGTTACTCGAACCCAACGAAGTGGAAATTCCCCCGGGACTAGGTAAAGGAATTTGTCCAGCCTGACTCTGTAGCAATCGTTTGGCCAGGTCATCAGTTTGTTCCTTGGAGAGAATGAGTTCTCTTTTGAGGGCATTAGTCTCTTGGCGAGCTGAGTGTACCTCTGCCATTAATTCCCCCAACAGCTGGGCCAGCTGGTCTGTCTCAGAAGTCTCCATAGCGCCCGGGTGGGAAATTGTGGGTAGGCTTCACGTTCTGTTACGCTCACCTGACTCCCACGGAGGCGCTGGCCAGGATCGTGCTGCTGTGACCTCTTCTAAGGTGTTGCGCGGGGCTCAGAAGATGGACTGGACCGGACTCCCAACTCCTGCTTGTCCGGCTTGCAAAAGTATCCTTCTGTAGGCGAGAATAAGGGATTAACTGTCTGCGGGGAATGCTACCAGCCTCCCCCTTTCCCCTCTCACCCTCCTCGAAACCCTTCTGTGCTTCCCGTGGCGTCTCACCTTAGGGTCTTGAAGCGCGAGCTCTCCTTCCTACTTCTGATGCAGGGGCGCGTTGGTATCCAGTTACTTCACTGGATTCTTGGTTTTATGAGAACCAAACTTGCTTGGCTTCCAGGTAAATTCCTTGAAAGGTTCCCCTTTTGTCCTTGCATCAATATGCTAATGTCAATGTCTTTTTCCCCATAAGGGCCGGGGTACGGAATGCCGGGGAAAAGGCACCGACCCGAGATGCGAGGTGCAATCCCTGTAGAAATCAGGTAAGTCTTGATGAGCGTTTTTGGGTAATGTCTTTTCATTCGCTCATTGACGCTAATGTCTTTTTCCCCATAGGGGCCGGGGTCCGGAAACGCCTGGATGCGGCGCGGACCCGAAATGAAAAGGGAATGACCCAACAGGTAAGTCTTAACATGGAGGTTTAGGTTTCCTCATTCCCTTCTCTCTCTCACCTTTGCTCTTGTCTTTTTCTCCCTAGGCGTGGAAGCGTGGCTGCGAATCCGGGTGATCGCTGCTGAACATGGAGGCGCTCTGTGAAGGTGAGTGGGATGCGGCGCTGCGGCGGTCGATGCGATGTGCTTTTAAATTAAGTGTCTTCCTTTGCAGGATCGTCGGCGAGCTGACTCCGGAATGCGGATCTTGCAGGTAAAGTCTTTTTCTTCTCCTATTCTCTCTTTCTCTTCCTTTGTAGGTGATCAGGATGCTGGCAGGCGTGGCAGAAGTCCGAATGCAGGAGCAAACACGGTGAGCGTCCAGCTGCTAGATGCAGAACAACGCGAAGCATGTGCTGCTCTTCGGGTGTGGTTTAAATAGCCTGTAAAGTAGTTCCAGGTATGTATCCTTCCACTCAGATATGTATTCTTCCTCAGACCACACCCGAGTGATAAAGTAGTCCAAAAGATAAAGTAGTCCCATTCAGTCCTCAAGAGGGCCTGGATGTAGCAGCACGGTCTGCTTCAGGTAAGTGCACATTAAAACACTTACACACATGTCTTGCTTTATGAGCCTGGCGCCTAAGGCGCCAGGACTGGGGTCCAGAATGAGCCTGGCGCCAAAGGCGCAAGGACTGCGTCCAAAAGGCCCCAACTTGGGCCTGCTGAGACGTCCTTGGGGAAAATGATGTCTGCCTCTGGGGTTGCTGGGCTGGGCCTGGCTCCTTGGAGGTAGGCATCATGACAGGTAACAACACATCTTCTGATGTGTAATCACCACTGTTATTATAGTATGCACCTGTCTGAGTATCAAAAATGTTCCCCCTTCTTCCTCTATTTACAGTTTGTATACCCTGCTGATTTTGACTTTGAGTAGGAGTAATTTGATTCAGAGCCTGACCTTGATTCTGTGCACTATTCCCTTGATTACTTTGGTGTTGTGACATCTGATTTCTGTTGTGATCATTTGTTCCCGGGTGCCCTCTGTGAGGCCTTCTCTGACTATATCCGCCTCTATTTTGCAAATGTGGACATTGTGCCCACCAGTGTCCTTCCTCTCTGCAATATGCACATTGGTTTAATCACAAAGGTCCTCCATGCATATACGAATTTTCCCTGCTTTGTGCATTTCCCCTTCCCCTGTTGTGTCCTGCTACCTGCGTGAGTAACACCCGTGTTTTTAAATTTGTTCTGTCCTTCGCTTCTCTTTCATTCTCGGTATTTACCCGGTTCTCATAATATTGGGCCATATGTAATACTTCTCCTAGCGTTTTTGCTTGCCATGCACTTTCTGATGTCATTATCAAATTTTGAAACAGGAGTATTAATCCCCTCACATATTTATCCACAAATAACCTTTTCCTGCTTCCGTACTCACATCCTGTCCACTGAAATCTGTAAATACTTCTTCAAATCTGTTGAAATAATCTGTGGCCAACTCGTCTTTACCTTGAACACATGCAGTCATCTTGTCCCATTGAATTCTTTTCTCTGGGACCAATTCTTTCAATTTCTGTACTATTTGTGTCGGTAATGCTAACATATTCGCCCCTGGCTGTGCACCCACCTCTTTATTTTTATCCTCCAGTATTAAATTTGCCCACGTGGCGCCATATGCTGTCTCATCATCTACCTTTCTTATTCGTTTCCATATGTCCGCTGGCAAAATCACTGGGAATATTAGATCTCTGTCACCCATAGTGAACACCGAGGACTGTAATAAAGACTCCACTTCTTTATAAAAACCTGATGGATTTTTTCCTTATGTCAGGGATTGTTTGTTTTATATTATTCACTTCCTATCTAGAGAAGGTAACATGCACATATTGGGCTGTGTAATGTGCTGGGATTACCACAGGTGGCGCACTGACTACTGCGGGAGTCTCTACCTTCGGTACAAAAGTAGGGGGCACTTCTCTCATGGGGAAAGCCACACTCACTATTCCTCCCCCTTCCCTCATATGCAACAATATTCCAGGGTCGAGGGTGTCATGCCTGCTAGAACTGGTCTCTATCCTACGCCTACTCGCACAGCCCAGAGGACAGCCAGGCCGTTCTTTACGCACTGACGCCTCTTAGGCAAACAATTGCATTAAAACAATTACAGGCGCCTTACGCTTTAAGGGACGTTGCAATCCTTTGCCTTATTGCGCACAACGTCCATTCAGCATTCAGCAGAGGCATACTGTCGATTCCGAGGCATACTAATGTCAGCTGATGTAACGTCATCACATGCTACCTGTTATCATTAGCTGACATGTATTTAAATCCGGCGCTTCCGGGATTCGGTGCTTCTGATCGTCGTTTACTTTTCTACGTTCTGGAACTGCTGCTAAAAAACTCCTTCCCGCTTTCCTAGCGGAATTCTTGTCAGCTGTCCAGTCTTCAAGCAGCTCAAGCCCAGCCGCGTTCCTCGCGTACCCATCCACCAGAGGAGAAAGCCGTTCTCATTGCTTTCTTTAGCTGCCACTTATGTCGCCGCATTGCTGAGCTCCTCAGCGGAGTCCTGTCTCGGCAGCAGTCCGCTCTCGCTCCGCCCTCTTCGAAGGAGTGTGGAGACTTTCTACCGCATTACTTTGCGGCCTGTATTCACCATCGGAAAGCCTTTCTCTTTGGCTTTCAGAGCTGCATTCTACGGTTGTGCACTTCGGCAACGGCTTATCCTTACTGCAGACGCTCCTGTTCCGACATTGCCAAGAGGAGTGTTTTAAGCCACAGCCGTCCATCTACTGGCACCTGCTCCTGACCATCTTCATTCAAAGAGCTATCCTGTACAACTGAATAAGGTGAGAGCAGCAATCTTCAGCATTTCTGTTCTCCTTGTTTATTACACCAAATCAGTCCCATTCCACCTAAATGACCCAACCAGTTTCTGCATTAATTTTGAACTTCTTGAACTACAAACTCCTCCAGATTATTTGTACTTCCACTCCTTTCAAACCAAGGCAACAGGATTCAGTGCACTAGACTTTTGGACGCTCTCCTGTGGGCACCATCCCGGATCTAGTGTGGCCCTCATTCCGTTCGTGTTAGTCTCTTTACTAACCTTCCTTTCCCTGGTCTTAAGTTTGTTATTTTGTGTGGAGTTCCTGAGTGACTTTTCTATTCCACAGGTTAGTGTTATTCATTCAGCCCCATTTATCCCAATTAACTTGAATCAGTTCCTAAAACTCCTTATTGTGCTTTATCCAGCAGGCTGGCGGCTCCTTTCAATAACACGGCCTTTCCACTGATTCCTCTCTTTTGACTGAATATTACTTAGTCGAAGAGTGACATCAGTTGGAATTTCTGAATTCAACTGGCACTGTATTCCGAATCAGCTTAGGAAGACTTTACGTGTATCCTTTGAATTCTGGTATCCTTTATTGGTGTTACTATTCTTGACCTGTGTGACAGAGGGATAAAGCTGTCTCTCCTGTTCCCCGTTCCATTGCTCTCTTGTATACCGCCAACAATTCAGGAGGGTTCACCTTTTCCTCGCTTATATCTTTGTTTATCAAATATTCAACCATTGTCTCTAACTCTCTCCTTTTCATTGATAAAGTGTATTCATCAAATATTCCATGTATTTCCATTGTGGGAATACTGGGATCTGAAATCCATTTTAGTGCCTCCCGCATACATACTTTTAGCTCTGCACTAGTTTGCGCTGCTGGTGACGAGAATCGCTGCTGTCTACCCCTCTCAATATTTTTTCTCCTATTGCCCGGTGTGGCGAGTACTTCAGAATATTCTTCATCCAGTTCATTCTTTATTTCAAACAGTCGCTTCACATGTTCTTCTATTTCCTCATCTCTCCCCCTACAACGGGCTAATGCATTTAAGTCCAACAATCGTTGCGGTGGTAACTTCCCAATTAACTTTTTCCATTGTCCCGACAAATATTCCCCCATGCATTCCAACAATACCTGTCTTTCATTGTTCCTTCTGAAGTCATATAGTGACGCTAGCGTGGATGCCCCATCATTCTCGTCTATATACATTTCCGCCTGCTCTTGCAGCTCACGCTTTCTCTCCTTGCTGATCGCGCTGCGAGTCACTCTCATACATTCATTTTGCTCAATTCCACTCATGGGAGGGGCGGTCAGAACAATGGCACCCTCTTGGTCGGGATGTGTGGAGGGGGCAGTGAGAGTGGGAGATATCTGTTGGGGCTTTGGTAATTGTGAAACACTTGGGGATGGCTGGCTAGCGGGCAGTGCAGTTATTGATGTAGCCTGTAGCTGTGCTGTGGTTGGGAGGAGCTGAGCAACGGGAGGGGTTTGAGCGGCAGCTACTGACGTAGTCTTTTTAGTCTCACTCCTCGGGCCCTGTTTTGTTTCAGTTAAAATTTTGTTTATTAATTCGTCTGATGAGTGTAGCTCTCTTTGTGGATATATTTTTTCTATGTTTAATTCATCGCGCTGCCTTGTCTTTCTCAAACTATTACTTCACTCCTCCTCCTCCTTCTCTCTCTACTTCTAAATTGGAGCATTGCTTCCCTCTTCCAGTCCCTAAGGATATCAAGTGCCCCAGGGCATGCTCTCTTACTTATCAAAACCTTTTCCAGGTTATCTATCCGGACCATCTCAAAACTCCCATTCCTTGGCCACTGAAGGTCTGTCTGCTTTCTGGTTTGCTTATGCCAAGTTTCACAAAACATTATCGCTCCCATACCATACTTTATATACATATCATAAGCCGGCGTTCCCCCTGGAGGAGCTACCTGGCCAGTTTCCAAAGATTGTTCGCCACAGCGGAAAAATCCCGCTAAGGTGGACAATACCCCAGGCATGTTTTAACCTTACCCATGGCTAATCAAACTTACTCTGGGTGTTTGATTTTGCAAAATCAACTCTCAACCAATATCAGGATTACTTACGAATCGGGGCATGACTCACCTGATTAGCCAATTTGTCTTTTCAAGACACAATTCGTCCGTATACTGACGCAACCATTGAGGTTGTGTCTGCGTATCTCGCTCTTCCTCGTTTCGGGACCCTCGCCCCCTTGTTCGCTGGCCAGGGACATCGATCAGGGATCAGCTGTGTGCAGATCTGCAAAGGAGTCTCTCATCACTTTTGCAGGGGCGCCCCTAACACCTCTTGATCCCGGCTCGATCACTCCCATCCTCGCTGTTCTTACCGCCTTCCTTATTTGCAACGTACACGATGGAACAAGTGTGGGAGGGTACCTATTCGGGCGCCATCTTGAAGGGGCCCCTGAGGGACCCTCAGATGTGGAAACAAGGCACAATCACCACACACTAATGGATACGCCAGACACGAGGTTCTGTTCCCAAAATCTAGGGTTTATTGCAATACAAAATAGTCCCAGTTGGCCAAATGGTCCCACGTCCCGTGACTTGTGTCTAACAGACCTCGGGGGACACAAGAGAATGAGAGACGTACATCCGTTACATATATACAAAAGGAGCACCTTACAATCAGCAATGACACAGTATGACACATTCAATGCCGCCCTCAATTCATTTCCCTTTGAATTAGAGGCGATGATTGACCATTGTGACAAATATGACACCTTAGACCACCATATTTAGTAACGGTTTGCAATCTCCAATTTTACAGACACCATTCTTTATTTGCGAGAACACAGAGTTTCTGTTTTCATGGGAAAGCTGCGCGTAGGAGACTGGAACATACCAGGCCTCACTATCTCTTAGTTTCAATTCTCGCTCTAGAGGTCAGCCCGCTCTCCTGGGCCTCATTGTGTTCAGAAAGGGGGGCCGTAAAGAAGAACATAATTCAATTCTTTAAATACTAGTTTCATACATTGCTATTCTTTCAGGAGACTTGCTGGCGTTCGTGTACTGATTAAAATGCCTTGCTGCCTGCCTTCAAGGATATGTGAGGGAGGGAATTGGGCATTTCTGTCTGGCTTTCCAGTGTAATGTTTCAACATGTTTCTTAGCCTTGGATCATTGAAGCGAAATAATATCTACAGTAAAGCAGTTTTACATGAGGCAAAGTGGCAACGTTAGAGAGAGCAGAGAGAAAACAAAATGGCGATTCTGGTTATCTTAAAATGGCCTCACTCTAGTTGAACTGATAGCTACGTCATAACTAATGAGTATATATTCTTAACACTGTAAATGAGGCGATTGGTCTTCGGCCAACCAAGTAATCATGCATTTCCTTCCGCCCAAGTGGTGTTTAGTATTTCTGGACTGACAATTGCTATAATCTGTCTGTAGTATTTGGGTTGCTTAGGGCATGACCACCAAATGTGTAGAAAGGTACCCGGACATCCACAACCCCTCCAACATAGGCCTGATTGCCCATGGACATAATGTTTTAGCAGGTCAGTTGTTCTATAGCACCGAAAGAGCATTTTGTTACGCTGTATCTTGCATAGAGTGCATGCGGAAGCCCCATGCGCCATAGATCCAATCCTCACCCACTGCTCAGGTTAAAGTGTGCATCCTAAATCTCTGTGCCATGCTTTGCTAGGAGCGACCTCCTGCCAAGTGCTTGAGGTTGTTAACAGCTCATACATTTTTTAAATCAGCTTTTTCGATGAGGGGAGAGAAAATAAATGTTTTTCAATTCTGGTACATGGTCTCACATCACTATATTTAACCACATCACCTTTCTGTGCATGAGTAAATGTCTACGTTGCATGTAGTGCAAATGTTCATTACTGCTTACCACAAACTCTTTTTTGCAAGTATCAAAATATGTAATAGTTTCTCCCACAAAGAAATGTCTAGCAATACTTTCAGGGAAGATGGTAAGATGGCTACACACTGCTAAATTATCCCACACCCTCATTGCAACCGCAATCGAGTGTAATTTCATAAACGGCCAGCAGTCTGCCCTATGAGGGCCCTCATAGCCTGACTAAGTAAGGGGAGTGCCCACCACATCATTCTCCAGAGTGACCCAAGATCTTCTAGGTCCAGGATTCATCCAGTTGCCTAAAATTCTTAACTATGCTGGCTGATAGTTTTTGTATGCAGTGGCAAGCCAACCCACCACGCACTTGAGATAAGAAAAGGACTTTCTGCAAGATTCCAGGAGCTTTTCCTAGCCATATGAATTTCAAAATGTCTTTTTGTATGTCTACCAATATCTTGCAAGGAACCATTATGGGCAAAGTTTGGAACATTTACAACGGACGAGAGAGGAAATGAATCATAAACGAATGCAGGCTACCCAGCCTTGATACTTTTAACCAATTCCAGGACCCCAAATCTTCCTTGATTGCAGCCAACAAAGCCATTATATTGGCTCCAAACAGATCAGTTACTTTTGATGCAATATTTATTCCTAGTTATTTCAACTTGCTTTGTGCCTTGACAATGGGGGGCAGATGGGAAAGATCTTCTCAGTACTCTATATTGAGATTTATATATATATTTCTAAATTCACTTTAAACCCAGGGGTTTTTGCAAACTCAGGGAGAGCCACCTGCAAAATAGCAAGGGAATCTGTTGGGTCAGACAGGACTAGTAAAACAATCATCTGCCAACAGCGTTATCCTGTGTAATCTCCCTTCATACTTAAGCCCTTGGATTCCTCTGTGCTCCCTGATATATTTGGCAAGTGGCTTTATTTCCTGGGCAAATAGCACCAGTGACATAGGGTACTGATGTGGCATACCCCTCCCTGATCAGAATGGTTGCAAAGTATGTCAGCTAGCCCTAAAAGTCGAAGATGGGGCTGTATAAATTGCCATTATAGCGTCCTGAAATCTACCTTCTATACCCACTGCCTGGAGAACCACTCATACGTATCCCACTCAACCCGGTCAAATGATTTTGGGTCTGTTCCCTGTTGGACTTACCTTCCAAACGACTCAGTATTGTGGTGATTTGAGAGCTCTGAAACCAGATTTTCCATTGCACTTCCCTTGCGGATCCATTTCGGGGTTTTTGGCATCCAGTATGCTTTTAAGAAAGGATTATGCTTCCCAGTATTCCTTGCCCACTGTTTCATCTCCACACTTGCAGGACAAGGTTGGGTGGATGATAAGGAACACCTGTGGCTGGCAGGTGCTAGCAAGCATCACACCTGAGGCATGTGATCGTTATCCAGCTTTGAAAGCCTCAGTTTGCTTCAGTTCATAACTGGTCCCCTTGCAGTGTTCCTGTTTGTGGCTGATCCATTGTTCCTGGTTATTTATACATAGTTTTTAGTTGTAGTTCCTTGTTTCTTGTTCCTGGATTCCTGGATTTCGAATTTTCAATTTCGAATTTCCTGGATTTCACATTCAGTGGCCTGGGCAGGGGCGTTGCTAGGGGGGGCTAAGGGGGCTATAGCCCCTGATCCTTTGGTTGTAGCCCCGGATAGAATCTCAGGAGCTACAGCAAAAAGACTAGCTAGCCCCCAGTCCCAGCAGTTCCGACATCAGTTTAGCCCCGGGTCTTTTCCAGACCTAGCAACTCCCCTGGGCCTGGGTCTAATTGATTATAGGGAATCAATCTCCCATGTATTAAGTTTAGAGGGAGGGAGGTCATTGCACTGGGTTACTCATGTAAAAGGATACTTGCAGCTACTGAACCTTGACATCCTGTGGAATGACCCTGGATCTATCACTAAGACAAGTGCAATGACAGCGAAAAAGTTGGCTGTTGAGTTGTCTGGGAGGAATTTGTTGAATGCATGCCGTAGATTGTCTATAGGCACAACTTACATCTCAGGGAAGCTAATTGTGGGTTTTGAGACATATTTAGCCTAAAGGCATCCACGTTTTGCACGTACATTCTTCTTAAAGCTGAGATTTAACACTCTTAATATCGCGAGTGTTACTTGCAAATGGAATGATGAAGGCACTGATGATTGTCCAGCATGTGGCTTGGGAAAGTAAACATTGGTTCATTTTATGTTTTTATGTATTAATTATAGGATACCTCGGGCCAGATATTTGAGATCATTTCTTAATGCCGTCTTTAACCGTCACATTGAACAGGCCTTGTTTCTTGTCAGGCAAACATAGGATACAACACTTGAGCATAATTTGGCAACATATGTGCATAGCTCTTGGCGTATAAGAGCGAAAATTTTCAAGCTTCATGATTGCACGTCTAATGATGTAAGTTATGCATTTAATAATACTTAGGGCCTCATTACATGGTAGGCAGTAAACCATGGTGCTATTAGCACCATGGTTGCCGCCGGTACCATGCCGGTACCACCATGGAGAAAAGGGGAATTACCACCCCATTCCAAGGTTGGCGGGGCGGTAATTCCCCCTTCCTCCATGGCCCTTCCCCTTTCCCATTTTTCCCATGTTTGCCCCATAGGGCTCAATGGGAATGGGGAAGGGGCTAATTACGGTACTGCAAAAACCCTTACCGCCGACCGTGTAATGAGGCCTTTAGCATTCCGCAAAGCTATTAAAAAGAGGCTATTTGCCTGATTGTTTGACTCTGTACCGGCTCCTATCTGCTCATCTCGCTGTATTGTGGCCGGATGCTAGCACCCTTTAAGAACAATCTCCCCCATTAATGTAATGTATCATATGCTAACAATGAAACCTGTCTTCTCACTACTGTTTATTACCAATGTATCTGCAACCAAGAGACCCTTTTGTTGTCCTATGTTACGTAACCCTTGCATCAAGCTCACATACAATTTCCTGTAACAGCGCCTCGATGCCTTTGGGCTGCTAGTGCGCTGTACAAATACAAATAAATGATGTGATGTGATGCTCTTTATGAAATGTTTGGAATATCAAAATGTAACTATTTTAAAGTTTTGTTCTGTACTATATGAAAAGTTGCTAAATTTTAAAAGTTGTAAAAGTTTGTTGAACAAACTAATAAACGATGCATATTTACAAATACAAATAAATACATATCTTGGACCAAGAGGCTTTTTAGCGACGGGGTTGCATGTTTTAAACTTTTTAAAATGTTTTAAAACGTGTTATTTCAACATGATTTGTAAATTGGTATGTGAAATGAATTGCATCATCTAAGTATAATGATGTTTATCATTTCTAATATGCATATTTTGTATGTATGCCAAATGACAACTTGTTGAATAAAAGCATTATAATGATGAAGAAATTAATGCATGCATCTAGCTCCCTGTGACACCATAAACATTTACCTCCAAGGACATCACAGCACTCTTTGATTGTTTCTACTTTGGGTTTGCCAGCGTTGTTTGTGCCCAATGCCCCAGTGCTATCTATGGGAGTTAATGATAAAGCCCACCTGGTTAGACACAGGGTAAGAAGAGAAGAGAGCTGTAGCAAGGATCTCACAGCCTGCTTCAACGCAGTGGAACGATGGGTCTCTGGGGTACTGATCACTTGGGTATCTGAAATGTTAAGGAAAAGGATTAGATTAGATTGGTAGAAAGTACACTATCCGGTGAGACTTTTGCACTTGTACATAGAGTCCCAAAAACATTGAGATATTCCCAGGCCATAGCGAATGTTAATGAATTGTGGAAGGAGAGCCCAAAGAGTGTGGAGGCTTAGAGCATGTCAGGTATGGTTCTGAAGGCGCCACAGTGTACATGGTTGGGAGTCAGCACACAGGAAATTGCACAGAGCCACTGCCTTATGTTATACTTATCCTCTTCTGTTTGCAGGGAATCCAAGGAACGCTGAGTGTGGAGGTCTTGTCATGGTGCCTAGCCCCGGGGACCCAGACCAAGTCCATCAACCCCGGAAGCAGGCATCAAGTTATTCCAAGCAAGCCCAACAACCCCTGCTAGGGGCTATTTGGGTGCAGTCCTGGCGTCTATGGCACCAGGCTCATATGGAGAGTCAGTCATGGCGCCATAGGCACCAGGCTCATAGATTAAAACTTACCTGATGCAGACCATGCTGCAAACTTACCTGATGCAGACCATGCTGCAAGAGCTCCAAGCCAAAAGAGGCTTGGAAGGGACTACTTTACCTAGGCTCTATTTTTTACTCGGGTGGGGCTGGGGAGGAATACTTACCTGGGACTACTTTGGAGGCTATTTAAACCATGCCCGAAGAGCATCACACGCTTCGCGTTATTCTGCATCCAGCAGCGTAACGCTCACTGTGCCTGCAAGTCTGCATCCAGTCGTCTGCCACGCCCGCCTCGAGTCTGGAGCTCCTAGAAAAAGGGAGAAAGAAGGAGAAAAGGTTAGAACAAGAGTAATACCTTTGATCCTTACTGAATTCCCGATCCATCGTGCCTTCGAGCTGGAAGAAACTCACCGGCCTTCGCAGCATCTTCACATTCCACCGCATTCTTCTGCATGTTCCCGGCGCACTCCAGCAACTAAGGGGGAAGACACGAACAGCAAGGTGAGCCAAGGGAATACACAGAGGCAATATTAGTTACCCCCATAGACTTACCTGATTTTACCACCGGGGGTACTATTCCTCTTCACGGGTCGTCGCAGCTTCAACTGCATCCTCGTCGAACTCCGGCCCCGAAGGGGAAACAAAAGGATAGCAAGGTGAAACAAAGGGACAAACAAGGGGAAGCCTCCTCACCAAAATAGACTTACCTGATTTTACCGCCGGAGGCATTATTCCCCGAGACTTCATGCTTTCTCTCAGCGCCTGAATAAGGGAGAAAGCAACAGGTTACATATTGACATTATTTCATCGAACTGTGTTGGATAATACAAATCCTTACCTGAATATTACCGGTTGCCACGAGGAACTCTTCGCTAGGGTCAAGTTGCAACCTACAAGGAATCGGACAAGAGTGAAAGTCAGACATTTGAACTCTTATGAACTACATACTTACGGCGCTTGCCGGGAATCTCAGAGTCAACATAGTTCTGGAACTCACCAATTCCTTCGAGCCAGTGAAGCAACTGGTTATCTACGCGCCCCTGCGCTCAATTCAGGATGGAGAGCTCATCTTTCCAAACCATCAGGTGAGACTATAAGAGGGGACATCAAAGGTGATCAGTGGGGAGAAGGAGAACAGCGGGAGTGGGGGGGGTTAACGCTCAACTCCACGGGTGGTTAATTCCCTTTCTCCATTTGCAGAAGAATATTCCTACGGGCCAAGCAAACGAAGCTAGGTGGGCCAGTCCAGTCCGTCATCTCGGCACTACGGGTCACTTTGGTGGAGACCGCAGCTGTCCAGTTCAGATTGACGCCCCTGTGGGAGCCAGGTAAACGCAAAGCCTACCCACAAATTCCCACATGGGCGTTATGGATACCTCAGAAACTGACCAATTGGCCCAATTACTACGGGAACTGAGGGCTGAAGTGCATTCCGCCCGTCAAGAAACCAATGCTCTTAGGAGAGAACTGATTTTGTCAAAGGAGCGAACTGATGATCTTGCTAGGCAACTACTGCAAAGCCAGGCTGGACAAGCACCCCTATCAGGTCCCGGGGGAATCCAGCTCCTGCGTCATCGAGTAACCCAGTGCAAATAAACCTACCAGGAAATATTCCATTAGCTCCGCCCGAATGCTTTGTCGGAGATCCCAAAAGGTTTGCCGTGTTTATGAACCAATGCCTCTTGCACTTTTTATGCAGATCTGGAGCCTTCCCAAACAATCAAGCCTAGGTAGTCTTTGTATTGTCATATCTCAGCAGCAGTGCATCTGATTGGTCAATTCCACTAGTTACTCAGGATGACCCAATTCTTCGGGATTTTCAGGACTTTCAAATGAGCATGGAAAGACTATTTGCCTGGCACTCCCAAGGACAGGCCCTGGATAACAAACTTTTGTCCCTACGACAGGGTAACCAGGACCTTTTATCCTACATCACGACCTTTAATAGGTTTATAGTGGAAACTGGATGGCCTGAGGTAAAGCGAATCACGTTATTTCATCGAGGGCTTCGAGAAGAACTCAAGGATGTATTGGCTCAAGTCGTGAACCCAACTCAAGACTGCGCTGAATATATAGACTTAGTGGTCCAGTTAGATCACAGACTTCAGAACAGAAAGGCTGATCGAGCCAAGTTTGAGAATCGGGTGTTGGTCAAAACCCACGCTAACCCCAAAGGAGCAGATGCTTCAGAACCCATGCAAATCGGAGGGGTTAAAGGACGGCAAATGCAATTGTGTCTATAGTGTGGAACTTCTGGGCATTTTCTACGGGATTGCCCTGTAAAACCACCCAAGAAGGTGGTAGGAGCTGCTGATAAAAGCCATATGGAGTCAGACTCAGGAAACAACCACGCCTGACAAGCGTAGAGGTCCGCTTGCCGAGCTTGAAGAAGGATACTCAGACCTCGCATTTCATCATACCAATGGTCCTCGTAGATCCAAGGCAGCCATCGCGTATGCACGCAGTAAGGGCATACATTGATAGCGGGGCCATAGGAAACTATGTGGACTACGAATTGGCTTCCAGGATGAATCTACCTCTCTGCCGAAAAACCACCTCAGATGTCATCACCACAGTTTATGGAATTGAAATTGCCTCTGGGCCTGTAACTCATTCCATCGCAGAGATGACACTATTGGGTCAGGTTGGGCATCGAGAGACTATTGTGTTTGATCTAATCAAAGCCCCACAGTTCCAAATAATACTGGGGATACCTTGGTTGGAAACACATAATCCTTGTATTGATTGGCGAGAGAAGAGAATAACCTTCCCGGTTTGTGCACAAACCTGTTACCCAAAGAAAAATCTGAACGCAGGCCTGGCCACAGTGACCACAGCAGTTGTGCAACTACCTCCAGAATACCAAGAATTCCAGGATGTCTTCCAAAAAGATCAGGCAAACACCTTACCACCTCACAGGTCGTACGATTGTCAAATCGATCTCATACCTGGTGCACAACCCCCTTGTAGCAGGATCTACGCCCTTACGGAACCAGAGAACCTTCACCTACGACAATACTTAGACCAGTACCTTGCTAATGGCTTCATTCGCCCATCCAAGTCCCCTGCATCTTCAGCTTTGTTCTTCGTGCCCAAAAAGGAAGGTGACCTCAGAACGTGCATAGGCTACCGTGCATTGAACCATATAACCATTAAGAACCGATACCCATTGCCTCTGATCCCTGAACTACTAGACCAAGTGAAGGACGCTTGCATATACACTAAGTTAGATCTCCAGGGGGCATACAATCTGGTATGTGTAAAAGAGGGCGACGAATGGAAGACTGCTTTTCGCACTAAGTATGGGTTATTCGAATACTAGGTGATGCCTTTCGGGTTGTGCAATGCACCAGCAGCCTTCCAATACTTCATGAACAATGTCCTTCGTGAACTCATTGAAGTTTGTGTTGTCGTTCATATCGATGATATTCTAGTATACTCCTCTTCAGAATCTGACCATGTGAAGCACGTCCGAGCAGTTTTTGATAAATTAAGCCAGCACAAACTATTTGCAAAACTGGAAAAATGCATTTTTCATGCTACAGAAGTTGAATTCCTTGGGTTTATCCTGACCCCAAGAGGAGTCCGAATGGACTCACGAAAGGTGGATGCAATCCTTAAGTGGCCATCACCAAGTTCAGTTAAATGAGTACAAAGCATGCTCGGCTTTGCCAATTTCCACCGCAGATTCATCCCGGATTTTTCACATGTTGTACATCCCATCACAGCACTCTTGCGAAAAAATAAACGTTTTATGTGGACTGAAGAAGCTGAAAATGCCTTCCAAGAGCTGAAAGCGAAATTCACGTGTGCACCTGTATTAAAGCACCCGCGCCCTGAACTTCCATACATAGTGGAAACTGATGCATCCAGTCTAGCCATGGGAGCTGTCCTGTCTCAAAAGGACCCTGAAACTGGCCAGCTTCACCCAGTAGCATTTTGGTCCAGAAAATTCTCGGCACCCGAGTTAAACTATGCGGTTACCGACAAGGAGTTATTAGCCATTAAATCCACCTTCAAGGCTTGGCGGCACTATCTTCTCAGTGCCAGGCATACCATTACTGTAATCACCGATCACCGGAACTTACAGTATTTAAAGACAGCCAAGGCCCAATCGTCATGCCAACTCCGATGGGCATTGTTCTTTGCCGAGTTCGACTTCGTGATAACCTATCGACCAGGTTGTAAGAATGGTAAAGCAGGCACCTTATCCCGAATAGGGATGGGAGAGGCAGAAGTGAACCCAGAACCAGTACCTATAATTTCCGAACAAAGGATTCTTCGCATGACTACTCTACAGACACTAGAGGACATTCAGGTAAAGATCCAGCAACTCTTTGATCCTACAGCCCTGCAGGACTGGGTAAAGAAAGGCCCAGACTACTCTGTCATCAATGACCTGCCTTATTACCAAGGGCGGCTATTTCTGCCACACAAGGAACTACAAGAGCTAGTCATTTCCCGTCATCATGATACCCTAATGGAGGGGCACCCAGGTATTGCAAAAACTGAAGCTAAAATTAAGAGACAATTCTGGTGGCCCACCTGGCGAAAGGATATTAAATCATTTGTGATGTCTTGTGGCATTTGCGCCCAAAACAAAAGTCAAAAGAAAAAAACAGCTGGACTCTTACAACCTTTAGACATTCTGCCTACACCATGGCACACCTTATTGTTAGACTTTATTACTGATCTACCCCCATGCAATGGATTTAACACCATTCTAGTTATTGTGGATCTTTTTTCCAAGATGGCCCACTTTATTCCTTTAAAGGGATTACCTTCAGCCTCAATCCTGGCCAAGGAGTTCCTCAAAAACATAGTTCGCATACACAGATTTTCATCTGTATTGGTCTCTGACCGGGGCAGTCAATTCATTTCACATTTTTGGAAAAAATGTTGTCAACTGGCGCAAATCGATGTGAGGTTATCGACCAGTCACCACCCCCAAACCGATGGTCAAACGGAGAGGACCAACCAGACTCTTGAACAATACCTGCGTTGTATGTTACATCAGACTGAGAGTAATTGGAAAGACATTCTTTGGATCGCCGAATATGCATACCATAATTCAGTACATTCTGGAACTGGACAAAGCCCCTTTTATACCTTATTTGGGCACCATCCTCGAACCTCAGACCTTGACTCACCCCAACACTTAGAAATGCCCGCAGTGGACCATCTGCACGCTACGATTACACAAGCTTTTAAGGAAGCAACTGCACATTTAAAACAGGTGAAAGAAAAATACAAGAAAGATGCTGATCGGCATGTAAGTGATACTCCACAATACCAGATAGGAGACCAAGTATGGTTAGCCACAAAACATATACCTCTAAAGGTAACACGGACCTTTAACCCCAGATATTTGGGACCTTACTCTATTAAGGCCATTATCAACCCGGTGGCTGTCAAGCTGGACTTACCTGCTAATATGCGAATTCACCCCGTCTTTCATGTGTCACTTTTGAAGCCAGTGCAACCAGGGAAAAGACTAACCAAGCCACCAGACCCCATCCTTGTAGACGGGGAACCCGAATTTGAAGTTAAGAACATCCTGGACTCCAAGCTGATAAAGTCAAAACTTTTTTATTTAATCAACTGGAAAGGTTACGGACCACAGGAAAGGTCATGGGAACCTAGTGACCACGTTCATGCACCCCGATTGGTGAAAAAATTCCACCGAAATTTCCCACACAAACCGAAACCACAGGGAAGAACGACTTTAGGAGGGGCCTTGGGGGGGAGTGCTGTCATGATGCCTACCCCCGGGGACCCAGACCAAGTCCAGCAACCCCGGAAGCAGGCATCAAGTTATTCCAAGCAAGCCCAACAACCCCTGCTAGGGGCTATTTGGGTGCAGTCCTGGCGTCCATGGTGTCAGGCTCATATGGAGAGTCAGTCCTGGCGCCATAGGCGCCAGGCTCATACATTAACACTTACCTGATGCAGACCATGCTGCAAACTTACCTGATGCAGACCATGCTGCAAGAGCTCCAAGCCAAAATAGGCTTGGAAGGGACTACTTTACCTAGGGACAATTTTTTACTCGGGTGGGGCTGGGGAGGAATACTTACCTGGGACTACTTTGGAGGCTATTTAAACCACGCCCGAAGAGCAGCACACGCTTCGCATTATTCTGCATCCAGCAGTGTAAAGCTCACCGTGCCTGCAAGTCTGCATCCAGTCTTCTGCCACGCCCGCCTCGAGTCTGGAGCTCCTAGAAAAAGGGAGAAAGAAGGAGAAAAGGCTAGAACAAGAGCAATACCTTTGATCCTTACCTGAATTCCTGATCCATCGCGCCTTCGAGCTGGAAGAAAGAAGTTATTTTATGCGCATCGCCTCACCTGCTGCACCACCGCGCTGAACTCACCGGCCTTTGCATTATCTTCACATTCCAACGCATTCTTCTGCAAGTTCCCGCTGCACTCCGGCACCTAAGGGAAAGACAAGAACAGCAAGGTGAGCCAAGGGAATACACAGAGGCAATATTAGTTACCCCCCATAGACTTACCTGATTTTACCACTGGGGGTACTATTCCTCTTCACGGGTCGGCGCAGCTTCCACTGCATCCTCGCCGAACCCCGGCCCCTAAGGGGAAACAAAAGGACAGCAACGTGAAACAAAGGGACAAACAAGGGGAAACTTCCTCACCACAATAGACTTACCTGATTTTACCGCCGGAGGCATTATTCCCCGAGACTTCATACTTTCTCTCAGCGCCTGAATAAGGGAGAAAGCAACAGGTTACATATTGACATTATTTCATCGAACTGTGTTGGATAATACAAATCCTTACCTGAATATTACCGGTTGCCACGAGGAACTCTTCGCTAGGGTCAAGCTGCAACCTACAAGGAATCAGACAAGAGTGAAAGTCAGACATTTGAACTCTTACGAACTACATACTTACGGCGTCTTGCCGGGAATCTCAGAGTCAATAAAGTTCTGGAACTCACCAATTCCTTCGAGCCAGTGAAGCAACTGGTTATCTACGCGCCCCTGCGCTCAATTCAGGATGGAGAGCTCATCTTTCCAAGCCATCAGGTGAGACTATAAGAGGGGATATCAAAGGTGATCAGTGGGGAGAAGGAGAACAGCGGGACTGGGGGGGGTTAACGCTCAACTCCACGGGTGGTTAATTCCCTTTCTCCATTTGCAGAAGAATATTCCTACGGGCCAAGCAAACGAAGCTAGGTGGGCCAGTCCAGTCCGTCATCTCGGCACTACGCGTCACTTTGGTGGAGACCGCAGCTGTCCAGTTCAGATCGACGCCCCTGTGGGAGCCAGGTGAGCGTAACAGATCTATCCAGAAAAGAACCAAGTGGAGTAAGCAGAAAAGGTAAGCTCTCATGAGGATTTAGGATTTCAAGTAACAGGGCACTCAAGGGTGGAGTCTGATACAGATATTTAGATTCGAAAAATGGCCTCTTGTCACCTAACTCTAAAAACTGTGGGAAGCTTAGTCCGTACTGCCTGATGGATACATTGCTCTCAGAAAATTGAACAGCAAAGGAAAGATACCGGCTTTGGAAATATTAAGAACCTTACACTTACACGTTAATGATACAATATTAAACAAATGGAAACAAGCGACAATGAGCATATGTAACAAAAAAGGAATTGCGTTAGAGACATTGACGAAGATGCCGCAAATTGTAAAAAAGAAGTTGAGCCGAAAAGATTGGATTGAGACACAAGAGCAGAAAGACCGATATAAACTGACGCTAAAGTGCAATGGAGAGGCACGAATACTTAACCAACTACCACACTATCTAAATCTATATCCAGACCGAAGAATTAGAGATATGTTTTTAAGATTAAGATTGAACCTACTTCCAACAAAAGAAGTCCAAGGGAAATGGAGCCAAAACAAAAATGCAAATAAAGATTGCAGATTCTGTCTAACAGTGGGAAAAACAGAAACCTTATACCATGTAATTATGGAATGTGAGGCACTCAATCAAAAAAGACTGCTTTTCAGCGAGAAATATCTAAGTGCCCCGGTAGAAATGGAAAAAGAAGAAAGATGGAGCCAAATCCTGATGGGAAATAACAGAAAGATGGTCGCTACCATAATTCACTTCTGGGAAACCATTATGTTGGAAAGCAGTAGCAGCAAAGAAGAATAGTAAAGTCAAAGTATTTTTTAAAAAGCCAATGTAAATTGATGTGAATCATAAATGTAAGGTTTAAGATGTAAACCAAATGCATTTTTAATAAAAAAATAAAAATAAATGCTCTCCGGTGCTTAGTCTGTTGTGTCTATTTTATTAATGTATTGAACATTTATAAGGCACCACAAGACAAAAAGGGGGGGGGGCAAGGGAGATAAGTAACAATAACAGTCCTACTAGGCCTTGTGACATTCAGATCGTGCAAGCGCAGTAACAAAAGCGCAGGGGGGTGCAAGTTCTGAGGGGAGCCAAGGGGGCAGGAGGCAAGTGCCAGGGGATGCCGGTAGCAAGGATCACAGTTCAAGTGCAAGGACCAGACTCAAGAGGGATGCCCAGCCCAACCAGACTAGTCAGGGAGGGGTGCCCAGGAGAGTTGTGCTGGTATGGAGGGGTGTTGGTAAGACTGGCCAAGGGGGCCTAGTACCTTGTAAGACTCATAAGGGTCCAGGCCGCCAGGAGCAGCGGCAGATGGGGGCATTAACAAGAGAGGGCGTGAAGGAAGGAAGTGGAGAAATGCAGCGTCTTGAGAAGATTATGGAACTCAAGGAGATCCGGCTCAAGTCTGAGAGGGGCAGGGAGGCCATTCCAGAGGGAGGCACTGGCTGAAGAGTAAGATCTACGCCCCACTCTCTGCTTGGAGAAACGACTGATATGCAGAAAATTGGGGCTAGAGGACCAAAGAGCTCTAGCATTGAGGTATTTAGGGAGATATAGTTGAATGTAGCAGGGTACCAGGCCCCAGAACGCCTTGTGGATGATGCAGATGGTCTTGATTTTTATCCTTACTGCCAGTGGAGAGGTTTTAGGGCTTCAGAGATGGTGTCTCTGGGCTTGAGGCCAAAAATAAGTCTTGCAGTCCTATTCTGGATTAGTTGAAGGGGGCAAAGAGAGGAAAGGGGCAGATTGAGGAAGAGGCTGTTGCAGTAGTCCAGCCGAGGGAGAATCAGAGCTCTGCAAACATTGGGTTTCTGAGGAAAGGTGAGGAAGAAGAGAATGCCTCTGAGGAGGTGAAGTTGAAAGTGGGCCTTCTTGGCAAGGTCTGTGATGTGAGGGGAGAAGGAGCGAGAGGAGTCGAAGAAGACAGGAAGATTTTTTCGATTTTTAGCCTCACAGGATGGTTAGGGGAGAGGACTCAAGGAGGGTGGCCAGAGAGTAGAGGGGAAGCAGGGAGCAGGGGTCCCTATGAAAAGGATCTTGGTCTTACTGGAATTAAGACAGAGATCGTTAGCCGACCACCATGCCTGATTAGCAGTGAGACATTCAGGAATGAGAGAGGAGGAAGAAGAGGTGGTAGAGGGAAGCTTGAAGGAGAGCTGTGTGTCATCAGTGTAACACTGGAAGTTTCCAGAGGAGGAGATCAAGTGTGTCAAAGGGGCATGGTAGATGTTGAAGAGCCACAGCGATAGGATAAAGCCCTGAGGGACGCTGCAGGTAGAGAATGAAGTGGAGTAGAGGAAAGGGCCCAGTTGCACCTGGGATAGTCGATTAGATAGGAAGGAGGTCAGCCAATACAGTGCCAGTTCCATGATGCCAAGGGTATCACAGAGCCGATATATATGGGGGTGGCATTGTTGACCATGTCAAAGGCAGAGAAAAGCTCAAGGAGAATGAGAACGGAAGGAGAGTTGGAATCGAGGTTTGGGAGCAGGTCTTCATGGGTGTTCAAGAGAACAGTTTCCATGCCTCTGGATGCTCTGAAGCCACACTGGTGGTCACAGAGACAGCCAACAGATTCAGTGTGGTGGATCAGTTGGGAGATGACCAACTTTTCCAAGAGTTTGCCCAGGAAAGGAGTGGTGGAGATAGGCTGATAGTTAGCTGGGCAGGAAGGGTCGGCAGACAGCATTTTTAGGAGGGGGTTCACAAGGGAGTGCTTGAGGGGTAGTGGAAAGGAGCCAGTGACAAATGAGTGAATGCAGAAATGAGTCAAGGCAGAAGCAAGTGAGGAAATGTTGTCCTTGATAGTTCTGGAGGAGCAGGGGAGCACTTGTTTGGAGGAGACTTTCATAGTGCAGAAAACTTTAGAGACCTCATCCAGTGCTATGGGTGAAAAGGAGGAGAGTAAGGGGGAGGAGGAGAGGGGGCCGAGGGAGGCCTGAGAGCAGGTAGGGGTGTAGGGAGGGGAGTAGAGAAGAGTGAGAACAGGATGTCCTGAGTTTTGGTAGTGAAATGAGCGGCCAGTGCAGTACAGAGGGCTTGGGATGGTAGAGGAGAAGTGGAGACTGCAGTAGGATTGGGGAGTTCCTTACACATTTTGGCCTTCTGAAATCCACAGCATTCTAGAGGGTTCTAACAGTCCTGTTCTGGGTATAAAATTCTGGGTATTTCACACTTGCAGCTTGAGAAACATGACACTCCTGTACTGCTGCTGTCCAGCAGTAAATGAGCAGCAAGAAACCTTGCTACAGAGTTTATTTTTATCTTTCACCTGATTTCAAAATGGTGAATGGACCATTTAAGACTAAAGGTTGCATCATCGAGGGTGCGAAGTGTCTGCGTCATTATTTATATAGCCAATGGGCCTCATTATAACTCTGGCGGTAGCCGTGTCGGTAAAAACAGCAGATTGCTGCCGGAGTTGTGTTTATTTTCCCGTGCCTGGCTTTGGGGAATCACTGGGGCATTACAGCCGGAAAATGTAACTCTCCATTCCCATTCGAGTCGGTCCCATAGGACTCACTGGTGCCGGCGCTACCATAAAAGTCTGCGAGGCGGGCGGGAGGGCATCCGGCCCGCAAACCTGTACTCTGCCGGTCCGCTAACAACTGTGCAGGTAAGCCTACTGACACCGTTGTTACCGGACCGATAGGGTTGTAATGAGGCCCAATGTTTTCATTGTATGAAAGATTGCTAGAGGTTGGTGGAGAAAATTAACATTCAATCATGGGACAGCCTTTGACTCCACTGTGCTCAGCAAAGGTTTAGCGATTGTGCCAGTCCACAGAATATATTTCTTCGGTTTGGTGTTGTATGTAGAGAAAGAATCTCCAACTTACAACAGAAAAGGTGAAGCTGGTATGGAAGGCATGGAAGCGGTTGTGAAAGGAGTCCTTCCCTTTGAGGTGAGCAGGGAAAGTGATAGTTATACTCTCAGTCTTTATGCTACCTTCCCATATTCTTTGCACAGGGCAGCTTTGCAGCATTTGAGAGGATACCATCTCAGGAAGGGTCTATGATACAGCAACCTGATTGTTTTGGATTCAAGGTGTATGAAGATCTTCAATGGTTGATGCTAAGACAAGGCCAGGATGGTGACCCCATCCCAGGGCATGCTAGGGACTCTGTAACATGGAAAGCCAGCCACCATGGTCCACCACCTAGTCTATACCCTGTCATCAGGTTAAAGCAGGCACTCCCGCAGGAAAGTGGCTTCCTGTGGGATACAGAGTCCTACTCTAACAGCCATCATGCCAATTGTACATGAGATCCGTGGCAGGGATCCCATATCAAGAGGGATAAAAGCAGAATCCTACGGCGTCATAGAGCCTATTCCCATTGTGGAATTATCAAAGTCAGAGCCATTTGCAGCCTGAGTGGTTCAGTATGCTAGTGGCAAACATACCACCAGGAGAAAAGCAGGCATTGATATTGATATATTATGTATATAGCGCTCATACACATGTGTTTCAGAGCGTGAGACATGAAAGACTACACCTACATACAAGAAACCAGTAAACCCAGTCTGCCGGGTCACTTGTGCCAGATGGGAACCTCACAGACATGCTGCTAGGAGAATATAGATTTTGGAAGATTATAACAACAAGATACCAGTCTGCCCAAATTGCTGGTTCCTTATGTCAGATGGGATCCTCAGGTGGCTTTGCTTGTAGAGGAGGCACACTGCCAAGGCTGGAGGTGGTGTATCAGCCTTTCCCGCAGGATCCATAATCACATGGGATCCATGGTGGCAGAAAAGGTGAGCTGGAAAGACCAGAGACAACTAGGAGATGATTGGTGCAGGAGCAGGGAGAATGCAGGGAGAATGCAGAGATGTGCTACAAAGACAGGGTGGCAGGGCAGGACTTCCAGCTGATCCCAAGGCGGCCACCAGTGCTACTACAGCCTCTGAGCAACACTGAAGAGCTGCAGAAGAGATCTATTTAACAAGGAGGTAGTTAGGGCTAGCAAAAGTGGATGATGGAGATCAAACCATTACTAAAAAATACCAGGGAGTGAACACAGCCAGCGCAGAGGCATGGCCTACATGAGGCCTGTGGAGGTTAGTTTCAGGCAGCAGTTACGAACGAATGAACAAAAGTCAAGATATTCTTGAGGAATCACTGTTGGGAGTATTATCTAGGGCACCTAATCTGGTTGCATGACTGGAGGAGGTAAAGGCTTTGATAAGCCCATCAAAAGAATCAACACATTTTTTACTGGGCATCTATCATAGATTCCTAGTAAAAATTATCATCTTTTCTTTTATCAACTGCAAGTTGATAAAAGTAAGGAGGATGTGTTATTGCGTAGCTAGACAGGCATTTCGGGATAGCCAGTCAAGCTATTTCTTACTGTGGCATGACATTTATTACAAGATATCTATGAGAAAGCAAGCATGTTAACTAGTATTACTTGGCTAGACTGGCATTTTAGGGCAGCCAGCTTAGCCATTTCTTACAGTGGCATGAGGTTTTTTACTGGGCATCTATGACAAACCAAGCATGGTATTAGTTATTACTGGGCTAGACTGGCATTTTGGGGCAATCAGGATAGCCCTTTGTTACTGTGGCATGGTAGTTTATTCTAGGAATCTAAGATAAAGCAAACATTTTAAGTGTTACTTTGTGGCTAGACTGGCATTTTGGTGCAGCCTGTCTAGCTATAGTTTTTTTTGGCATGGAAGCTTTAACTAGAAATCAAGGATAAAGCAAACATGATAAGTCTTATTACGTGTCTAGACTGGACTATTTTTTGCAGCCTGTTTGGAAATGTTTTCTTATTGTGGCGTGGCATTTTTAAAGGCAAAGCCAACAGAAGTAGGTTCTTGTGTGGGGATACTGCAAATATTGGCAGAGACAATCTGGACATGTTTTCTTATAATGTAATTTCTGCCATTATGTGCAAAGCAAAAATGTTTATGTTCTTATATTTGAATTCTGCCATATATTGGTGCAGTCAGCATGGAAATGTATGAGCACCACCAGTGTGAAAATGTATTTATACTGGCATATGTTGTGGGCAAAGGCGTGATGAAAATGAGCTTGGAAATGCTCCTGTGCATTGTTGGTGACTTGCATCGATTGCATTTTGTGATTGGAGTTACCCTATGAAACCAAATGCAAACTGTCATGCTTTTTACCCAGTTTTTCAGAGAAAGTGTGCTTTATAATGCACCATTTGAACCCAATATTTAAAACGTTTCTCAAGGGGGGACCATGAATACCCCTTCGCTTTGCTTGGTTGTTCTGGTATATTTGTGGGAAATATGTACAGCACCTCAATGAAACAATTCACCAGCTGCCACTGCTAAAAGGATTACAAATAGCTAGCTGAGCATAGCATTTGTGACTGGGATTGGAAGACAGAAAGTGCTGGATGCTATATCCGTGAGGCTGTCTTTGAGAGTCAAGAGCATGCTAGGTACTATATCCCTGTGTCTGTGTCAAAAAGCAGGCTG
Source organism: Ambystoma mexicanum (assembly GCF_040938575.1). Lineage (NCBI taxonomy): Eukaryota > Metazoa > Chordata > Amphibia > Caudata > Ambystomatidae > Ambystoma > Ambystoma mexicanum. The sequence goes on from NC_090921.1 coordinate 1,122,802,559, forward strand.
GGTACTATAGTTTGGGTGCGATCACCGGAAAGCTGGAGCCTCCCGCTTTTTTCCTTCTATATCTCGGGGTGATAAGCAGGTTAACCGAGTAGGTCTATTGGAATGAGTTTTGCTGATTAGGTTACTAAGGTAGGCAGGCGCCTTGTTCGAGATACAATTGTGTGTAAGCATGAGAATTTTAAATTTGAATCTGTCATAGACTGGTAGCCAATGGTTATTTCTCCTGGTGGGCGAGATGTGTTCGTTGATGGGGATATTCAGAGCTGCTCTTATGGCATTGTTTTGTACGGTTTATAGTTTTGTGATATTTCTAATGCTTGTTCCAGCAAATAGCGAGTTACAATAGTCAATCCTGGAGAGTATCAATGCTCTGGCCACAGTGATGGAGTTTACCTGGGAAAGGAATGGCCTGCTCGCTCTTATCAGTTTGGCTGTATAAGCAGCAGAGGATACTATGGCGTTGACCTGTCTATTTAAGGTGAGGCATGAATCAATATAGACCCTAAGGGTTTTTATTTAATTGGCGACCATGATGGTGTTGCCATCGATGTTGAATGATTTATACTCTTGTGGGAGATTGCTTAGTTTAGTTTTGTTTCCGATTAGGATCAACTCTGACTTGTCGTCATTGAGGCACAATTTGTTGAGAGCCATCCAGGCCTGAATTGCAACGTAGCATTTGTTTAAGTATTTTGAGTCTGTCATAACATCCAGTGATTGGAATGAGTATTCGTGTATCAGCCACGTAGTTTGTGTACGTGATACCCATTTTGTCAAGTTTGTCAAATAAAATCTTAGTGAATGCGTTGTATAGTGTCGGCGACACACAAGATCCTTGAGGTACGCTGCATGTCACCGAAACAGGGGGTGCTGTTGACGTATGTGAAAAGACCCTCATGGTCCAATTGGAAATAAATGCTTTTATTCATTTAATGGCTTCAGGAGAGAAATGAGTCACAGTTTCAAGGTGTTGGCACAGGATGTCGTGATTAACCAAGTCAAAAGCTGCAGAGAGGTCTAGCAGAAGGAGGATACATAGGTCGCCTTTGTCTTTATATTGGTCCATCTGTGTTTTCAAATCTTGTAATCCTGTTTCCGTTCCATGACCTGGTCTAAAGCCTGATTGTCTTAAGCCCAAGAGATTGTTACATTCCAGGGATTATGGATCTGCAGATAGGCCACACGGTCCAGAATTTTTTGTAAAAATGGTACCGTGGTGATAGGGTGGAAATTCATAAGGATGTTAGCGTCTAGTGTAGGTTTTTTGAGTAATGGTAGAACCCAGGCCATTTTTAGATCTTTCGGGATTGTGTTAGTGGCAAATGAGTTATTGATCAGGCTGGTAGAGGAGGGGCCAAGTTCAGACACACACTCTTTTACCAAGGTTGCAGGGCAAATGTCGCCCTTGCATCTAGAAGGTTTTAGGCCTTTGATAATATTAATGGTGTCTGAGATTGTCAGTGGCGTGAAGGCAAATGTATTATCCTTAAGGAGTTCCGATGAAGGAGGTGTCGTTGGGGAGGGGGATTGAGGTTGAGTTTACATTTTTTTGGGCTATTTTTTGTTGTAGTAAAGTTACTGTCTGCTAGGACTATTGGATATTGGAACACCATTGTTCATTTTTGATGGTATGGTCTGGGGTTGTAGCTGGTGATTCCAGTTCTCTGAGAATTGTAAATAGCTCTCTAGCATTGGACTGGGCGTTCAAAATTATTTGGTTGTATACTTCACTCTTTACTTTAATGATTTCCTTTTTGTAGTTTTTCGCTAGAGTCTGGAAGTGGGCTTTATTCGCAAATGTTGGCAGCTTTTGCCAGTTGTTTTCTGCAGTCCTTTTGGTTGCACGCATAGTATGGAGTTCAGGAGTAAACCAAGAGTTAATATGTGCGGTGGGTTTGGCTTTTTTACTTTTCAAAGGGGCTACTTTATCAATAGCTGTCAGCATGACTTTATTGTAATTGCTGACCAATATTCAGGGGTCATTGTCAAAAAGAGAGGGGTCCAGTAAAGGTGTTAGGGGTGGCAGAATATTGTCTCGGTTAATATTTTTCATACTTCTAGATGGTGCTGTAGGTGCAGGTATGGAATGTTTGGCTGTTTTAGTAGTAATAGGATTTCTGAAGATTATTGTGTTATGGTCAGACAAGGGCGTGGGGTTTTAGAGAGGATGTCAGTGATGCAATTGGTGTCCGCTAACCAGTCTAGCGTAAGTTCTTTTTCATGGGTGGGTGAGCAGATTCTTTGAGTAAAGCCTTGGGCTTTCATGGAATTGGCAGGTTGGCCAGCATGGGTATCCAGTGGGTCGTTCAGGTCTAGGTTGAAATCGCCCATAATGATGACTTTTAAGTGGGGTTTCATGTTATGTGCCAGGAGAGATGTAATGTCGTCTTCGAAGGTGGAAATGGTGCCTGTGGGCCTGTAAATGATGTGTAGTGTGAGAGTGCAGGTATGTGTAAAGGGAGATTTTTAGTGTGACGATTTCACCTGCCACGAAAGGTAATTCAGTAGAGATTCTTATGTTCAGGGCTTCCTTGGCTAATAAGGCTACTCCGCCTCCTTTTGATGTTATTCTATCCTTCCTGAAGATGGTATACCACTCCGGGATGGCGTGGGCGAGATGAGGGCTAGAGGCAGCGTGGAGCCACGTTTCGATGACTGCTATGAAATCAAGGTCGTTTGTTTTAATGACGTCTGCAATATACAGTGCATGTGCGGTGATGGATCTGGCGTTGATGAGCGCACCTTTTAGAAGGGTCTCATTAGCATTGGCTGGGACCTTAGCATGTGGGAGAGCATCTGTAATGTGTTTTGAGTTCTCTGATAAGTGAGGCATTGTTTGGATTGAAGTAGGGGTGGAGGGTTCTTTATGTATAACTGGATTGTTGTTGAGGTGCAAGGCTAGCGCTGCACAAGGATAACTGTGAGCCTTTGGCTTTTGTTGGTTGAGGGTGACTGGTGTTTGTGACTTGTTGATCTGTTGATAGCAGCGTGAGGATAGTCTAAATCTTCGAATGAATCCTGCATTAGGACGTGAAGATGGTTGTGGGGTAGTAGTATGTGAGTCATATGCATAGTTTTCGGTGTAGGATGTGCAGTAATTTGTGAGTCATATGGCCCAATTTTATGCGTGGGGCGGGCCGGAGGTGAGTGGACTATGGAAGTATGGGAGTATCTCTGGGCTGTACACTCAGATAGATGGTGTGATCTTGTCAGTCTGTCTGGTGGAAGGGTATTTAGGGGATAGGCATTGAAATAGGTGTATGGCCCTGCCATGTCATTTGTGAAGGGGGGGCTATTAGGTAGGATGGGGGTGTCCAGGAAGGGTGATATTGTATTAAGGTAAGGCGTAGCCAAGGGATAGGGTGGTGGCGGTCACACCGCAGGCGAGCTAGGCCTATTCCTAACTGTATATTGGCGCCTGCTGTGCAGGGCATGTCCTTTCTAGTGGAAATGACCATAGCAGGACTGAGGCGTGGACGTTTCTGCTGATGGTGGTTGAGTTGGGCTAGTAGTTGCAGTGTTAGGAACAACAGCATTCGTGCGAGCCTAGTGGGACATGTCATAGCAAAGGCTCAGGCAGTTAGAACATTCAGAGGCTATTGACATATAACGAGAGTGGCTAGTGACAGTATATCAAGAGCAATAATATTCAGAAGCAGTGCATGCAGCTACATTAAAGGAACAGCTAGGAGCAGAATGCGTTAACATTAAAGGGGCAACTGGGAGCAGAGTCAATGAGTGCATCAGCATTCACAGGCACCTGTAAAAGGGCATGAATAGCGAGATGCGGAGTTAATAGGGACGGACTTGGGTGTGATGCATGACTAGCTAGAAGCAGAGTTAATAGGGACGGACTTGGGTGTGATGCATGACTAGCTAGATGCAGAGTTAATAGGGACGGACTTGAATGTGATGCATGACTAGCTAGATGCAGAGTTAATAGGGACGGTCTTGGGAGTGATGCATGAATAGCTAGATGCAGAGTTAATAGGGACGGTCTTGGGTGTGATGCATGAATAGCTAGATGCAGAGTTAATAGGGACGGACTTGGATGTGATGCATGACTAGCTAGATGCAGAGTTAATAGGGACGGACTTGGGTCTGATGCATGACTAGCTAGATGCAGAGTTAATTGGAACGGTCTTGGGTGTGATGCATGAATAGCTAGATGCAGAGTTAATAGGGACGGACTTGGGTGTGATGCATGACTAGCTAGATGCAGAGTTAATAGAGACGGACTTGGGTGTGATGCATGACTAGCTAGATGCAGAGTTAATAGGGACGGTCTTGGGTGTGATGCATGAATAGCTAGATGCAGAGTTAATAGGGACGGTCTTGGGTGTGATGCATGAATAGCTAGATGCAGAGTTAATAGGGACGGACTTGAATGTGATGCATGACTAGCTAGATGCAGAGTTAATAGGGACGGTCTTGGGAGTGATGCATGAATAGCTAGATGCAGAGTTAATAGGGACGGTCTTGGGTGTGATGCATGAATAGCTAGATGCAGAGTTAATAGGGACGGACTTGGATGTGATGCATGACTAGCTAGATGCAGAGTTAATAGGGACGGACTTGGGTCTGATGCATGACTAGCTAGATGCAGAGTTAATTGGAACGGTCTTGGGTGTGATGCATGAATAGCTAGATGCAGAGTTAATAGGGACGGACTTGGGTGTGATGCATGACTAGCTAGATGCAGAGTTAATAGAGACGGACTTGGGTGTGATGCATGACTAGCTAGATGCAGAGTTAATAGGGACGGTCTTGGGTGTGATGCATGAATAGCTAGATGCAGAGTTAATAGGGACGGTCTTGGGTGTGATGCATGAATAGCTAGATGCAGAGTTAATAGGGACGGACTTGGATCTGATGCATGACTAGCTAGATGCAGAGTTAATAGGGACGGACTTGGGTCTGATGCATGACTAGCTAGATGCAGAGTTAATTGGAACGGTCTTGGGTGTGATGCATGAATAGCTAGATGCAGAGTTAATAGGGACGGACTTGGATGTGATGCATGACTAGCTAGATGCAGAGTTAATAGGGACGGACTTGGGTCTGATGCATGACTAGCTAGATGCAGAGTTAATTGGAACGGTCTTGGGTGTGATGCATGAATAGCTAGATGCAGAGTTAATAGGGACGGACTTGGGTGTGATGCATGAATGGCTAGATGCAGAGTTAATAGGGACGGACTTGGGTCTGATGCAGCTAGAAATATACACAATTTAGTTATTGTTTGAGCAAGAGAAAAGGAGGCTGGTGGCTGCAGCAGATGATAGGTGCATGCAGGTACAGAGGCAGAGGGGGATGCAACATCGGCTGGATGCAACAACACAGAATACGCAATGGACAAGGCAGATTAGTAATTCAGCAATCAGCCTAGTTAGTAAAGGATACCACCTTGTAGGGAGAGGGTATCAACATGCTCTAGTGTAAGGGCACGGTAGGATATGCAGTAGAGGGCAGAGGGCAACCAGAATGGCTAACAATGATATAACCGGGTCGTCATTTCACTCACCGATTGTCGTACACTGTTAATCAGTTAACCATTAAGGTTTATAATGCGTTCTTCCCCTCTGTTGCATTTGGCTTAGATGATTCCAGGTCAGGAGCTTGCTGTTCTGTGTTAGCCACCTAGAGGCATAATTACATTAGTACGCATATTAATTATTACTTATTGCAAAGTACTAACCAAAAACCGTTTTTACATGCCTTTTTATTAAACTGCTTAAACTACCACAACTGTGTCAACACTCGTACTTCTGCGCCCTTACATCTGTAACATTGAACGCCCAGCAGAGTATCCCAGAAAAAAAAAACTCTCCCTAAAACTATTACTAGATCCCATGTGTCTCTCTGAAATTGAGAGTGCGATTGGGGAGTTCTTAAAAAATAACAGAACTGGTAATACGTCACCACTAATCTGCTGGGACATTTTGAAGGCGACTATAAGGGGGTCATTTATCGCCAAATCTGCCTTTCTTTAAAATGTTAGAGCAAAGGAAGAAAATACACTTTAGTTTATTTAATTTTTAATTTTATTTCTATACCGCAGTACAGGAGCCCGGCAGCGTAGGGGCGCTGAACTGGAGGAAACACCAATCAAACATAAACGATGAGGGACCGATTAGGCTGGAAGTCGATGATCTAGCAGAACAGAATAGTTTTCAACCCTCGTTTCAAGATGGGAAATAGTTCACAGGTAGAGCATTCCAGAGTCCAGGGGCTACATAGGGGTAGGACCCCTGTGCCACGCATGCCAGTTTTCTCCGTGAGGTTGCCAAAAGGAAAGTGTTATTAGATTGCAGTGTTCTGCGCACTGGTAACCACGAAGTACAGTTGGTCAAGTACTTGGGCCCTTGCCCATACAAGCATCTATGTGTGATGCAGTGAACGCGACACTGAATCCTACTACTCACGGGGAGCCAGTGCAGGGCTCTTCTTGCTGCAGGGACATGGGGCCTCATTATGACCCAGGCGCTAAGTGTTTAACGGCGCCGTAAAAGGCTGCAGCGCCGTTAAACACCTAGCGCCTAATTACGAGGTCCCTTTGTGGGACCCGACCTTAACGGCTGGTTTTACCAGCCGTTAAAGTAGGGACCCGCAAAGGGACCTTGGTGCTAATTACGATACCGCAATTTGCGGTACCGTAATTAGCGCCTTCCCCATTCCAATTCAGCCCAATGGGGCAAACATGGGACTGAGGAAGGGCCATGGCGGCATGGGGAATTACGGCCCCACCAACCTCGGAATGGGGTGGTAATTCCCCATTCCGCCATGGCGGACTCCGGCATGGACCATGGTGCTAATAGCACCATGGTTTAGCCAGGAGTCTTAATGAGGCCCGTGGTCTGTTCTCTGCAGTCCTTCCACAATGTGCACAGCATTATTCTGGACGATCTGGAGCTGGAAGAGCTCCCCCTTGGTGATGCCCAACAAAAGACTGGCACAGTAATCTAGCTTGGCCCCTATAACAGCAAGTGCGATGGTGGCACATTTGGTGATATCAAGAAAGGGACAAAGCTGGGCCCACATTTTCAGATGGTATGAAGTACTGGAAAACAAACTATTGACCTGCACTTTCATGGAAAGATCTTGGTCCAGAGTGACTCCCAGAGTTTTGACCTTGGACTGGGTCTTGATGGAACAACCTGCAATATCAAACTGCTGATATGCTTCCGTAGTTGTGCAGTGGTTCCCACAACCATGAGCTCAGTTTTAGAGTCGTTAAGAGCAAGTTTATTAGCTCACATCCATATTTGGATCTGACCGTGGGTACGATTGACAGTGTCGGAGTCTGAGCCATGGCCCCAGAAAGCAGCAGTTAAAAAGTATCGGAGAGACACACGAGCCTTGAGGATCCCCGCAAGTAACTGAGAACTCCTCTGCCATGGAATCCTGAAAGAAGACTTACGGGAGTAACGCCACCTGCCTGCAAGCGGAAATGGAAACACTGGCTCTGTTTAGACGGAACCAGTGTTTCCATTGTCCCCATCCCCATGCAGTCCAATGGGACTCCATGGGAATGTGGATTTACGGAATTCCGCTTCTGGAATTACTGGGTCACCGGGGTTGTAATGCTCTGGTGATTCCGGCAATCACAGAGGTGGAATGGTATTTCAAGTCTTCCGGCACGGCTACCGCCAGACTTGTAATGAGGCCCTTTATCTGAGGTGGAGAAGTACGCTATATCACCTAATCTGTCTGCTATTATAGGAGTGATCAACGAGATCAAACGCCACTGACAGATCCAGTAGCATAAGCATAGCTGTTTCCTCTTCCCAATGGTGTTAAATATGTTGGTTTTCAAATCAAGAAGGGTTGACTCTGTGCTATGGGCACCTCGAAAACCAGATTGCTTTTGTCCCAATATATCATAATGATACAGGAACTCCTCAATTTGTAGTTGCACTGCTTTATCTAGGATTTTTAAGTGATAAGGAACATTAGTGATTGGCTGATTGTTTCCTGGTATGCTAGCATCCAGGGAGGGTTTTTTTAATCATTGGGGAGACCCAAGCATGTTTAATGTCTGCTGGGACAGAACTTTCCCTAAAAGAAGCATTTATGAATTTGGTGATCAGGAGGACCAACTGTGGGGCACATGATTTGATCGTGAGGGCTGGGCATGTGTCCCCCTTGCAATTCGTAGGCTTTAATTTCTCCAGGACTTTAGCCAGATGTTGCTCGCTAATGGGCTGAAACTCAAATCTGGGACAATTGTCCTTTGTATTTGTGGGTGCTTAATCCACAGCGGATGTCGTTCTCATCCCTCCTTTGGCGGCAATGGGCCTCATTACGAGGTTGGCTGGATGGGTTTATTGGCACCGGTAATGGTGCCGGTGCCGGTAAACCCATTCCGCCCTATTACGAGGTTCCCTTGCGGGAGCCGCTCAGAACGTCTGGTCAGACCAGACGTCCTTTGCAGGTCCCGCAAGGGGACCAGGGAGCTAATAACGGGCCTGTTATTAACAGGCCCGTTATTAGCTCCATCCCCATTCCCATTGAGCCCTATGGGGGCTCAAATGGGAATGGGGATGGGTTTTTTTGAATGAGGAATTACTGGGTCCTCCAAGGTTGGAATGACCCGGTAATTTTTCATTCAAGGAACGGATTTTGGAGGCAGCCATGGAGCTAATACCACCATGGCTACCTCCAAACTCGTAATGAGGCCCATATCTTTTTGAATATCTTGCACCTTGTTAATCATGGCTTCTTGGCTAGACACCATGTAGAATATGTTATAACCTGTAAAGCAGGCGGACATGGGTCCTCCAGTTCTTTAAGGATATTAAACAGTTCCCTAGAACTGGAGGTTGCTCCTGAAATTCTCTGATCGTAAAAGCATTTTTTAGCATTTGAAATGGCTTCCATGTGTGTTTTAGCTGCTATGGAGTAAGTATTTTGTCTTCAGTGGAGTACGCTTATTTCCATTGTTTCAAAGCTTTGATCTTATTAGTTTTCAGCATATGAATATCAGTGGAATACCATTTTTTATTAGGCTGGATTCTCGACAAGCGTGATTTCATTGGGGCCAGGTGATTAATGGCACTCTCAAGAGTGTTGGAATATGCCGCGGCCGGCTCATTGGATGTGTTCAAGATTGGTAGGTTTTTAATCGTAGTTAGAATAAAATGAATTACCCAATCTGACCATTTATATTTGGTTGTTTGGTCATTTTGACCTAATTATAGGTCTTACTTCTGACCGTATTTCTTTTTGACCTTATTACTTGAACATGAGGAGCAGGGCCATGTCGCCTGCATCCTTAACAATGAAGGCGGGGGACACAAATTGCTCAAGACGCCGTTTCCAATGAATGGTAAAAACGGGGGCCCGAGCAGTTTTAATGCAGGCAGTCTGCCCGCGAACAAAGCGTTCGTGGGCAGACCGAATACATCCAGAATAAATGGGGACATGGCGGCAGGGGTCAGTTTACGGAGATTCCTGTGGGAAGACCAACCCGTTTCTGGTCTATTTCTGTGGTACATGGGTATCGACAGACTCCAATCCACAAGATAGTGCACAGACCAAGGGCAAGCATTGCAGCCTCCATTTTCTAGAATGAGGTTCTGAGTCAGAACCCAGTCCAATATCTTTCCTTTAGCATGTGTAGGTGATGTAATATGCTGAGCAAAACCCATGTTCAGTAGTGTATTTGTAACTAATAGGACTTGGGTGTTAATTATGCAGACAATTAAAAGCCTTGAAGGCGCTCATAGAAGGTTGGGATCCTATATGGTACATAGTTAGGTTCAGCTGGTACGAAAATAATCACCTGTGATAAAAAATAAATAGTGCAGGATTCCCGCTAGGCAAGACTGCAATATTATTATGAGTCTGGGAATAAACCCAATAGATTGCTGGCTTATCAACTAAAGGCAAGAATAAAGGCAAACAGGATAGCAATGCTTAGAAACTGCACCAACACATTGGAAGAAAATGAGATTGTGATGCATGTCCTCTTGCAAGATTTTTTTCTGTAAAAAAATTCATCTATGCAAGTGAGGCCGTGAAGCCACTAGAAATAGAAAGCTTTCTTGGGAGGGTTAATATGCCGACACTCTCTGATCAGCAGAAAAGGCAATTGGACCTTCCAATAGGTAAAGAAGAGGTCATAGTTGTGATTAAGACATCGAAATTGGGGAAATGCCCTAGAGCAGACAGGTATATTCCCTACTCTATAAGAAACTGTAGAGGGTGCCACTGACTCCCATGACTGATTTATTCAACAAAATAATTAGATAAAAAGAGGTCACAACAACCATGGGGGAGCTACAATAACTGTATTGCCGTAATCAGGGAAGGACCTAGAATGATGCGCTTCCTATAGATCCATAGTTTCGCTAAATATTGACGCAAAGATGTATGCAAAAATACTAGCTAATTGATAATTTGCTTCCTTTCCTGATTAAAGACGTTCAATGTAAATTTATAAGGGGCAAAGAAGCAGCAGATAATCGGCCTTCTCACAAGTTCGGCAGCGCAGAAAAAAAGTGGTGGTAATTCCTTTACCGCCACTTTTTGTGTTGGTAACAGAATTACTGTTATTTTTCCAGCATCGTTGATTTATACAATTTGGAGGGTATGTGGAGATTTTATCTGTCACTTTACCTCCAAATTAGCTGATTTACCGCACTGTAAATCTGCCAGTGGCAAATCCCCCAAAAGTCCCTGTGTGTCCTATTGATTTCAAAAATGGGGAATTACACCTCCCCAAACCACTTGTAAACCTGTGGTAAACCCACATGACAAGTGGCAGCAACGGCAATCAATTTTGGTTGTAATTCAGCAGATTTATTGCTAAATTACCACCAAACTTATAATGAGGCTCAATGTATGTAGAGTGGTAAAGGCAGTGGATATGGCACATAAATAGGGGACACGCCTCAAAGCTGGTGGGCCTTGATAGCGAGGTCCCAAGTAGTGGGAATGAGAGGCAAAGTGGGCGAATCGTGACAAAGGAGACCAAAGCTGAAAGGCAAACATCTCAAAGACTGCAGGAAGTAATAGGTGGTCGTCACCTAGATGAGGACACGGTTAGGCTAACTGAGCAGCGAGTAAACCACCAATGCGGAGGCAAGAGGTTGGAAGAGATTCAGCTGGCACAGAAACCGGTGACTGTCCAGTGGCCATAAAAGGACCAGAAAGGGAATAGAAACAGAAATTACATGTGATGTCCCAAAGAGGGGAACATAGAGCAGGGCTGTCACGGTTCGACCGTGGAAGATATGGAATAAATGGCGGCTTCATTAGGCCACCGCGGAATCAGCAGCAGCATACTAGTGTTCAACGTGCCTTTGTTTACATAGGCTGACACGCCCCCTTACCAGACGCGCTGCAACTCTTTTGAACTGCCCGCGTCGGACCGCCCGGTTCTTCCTCCCTGTGGTTTTTTCTCCGTCCCTACGCTTTTAGCCCTCTTACCTTACCTTACTTCTTTCCTTGCTTAATTTTGCCTTTTCCCTGTTCCGGTCAAGATTATTTGCTCTAATTCCTTTTTTCTTCTTACGGTCGCGTCCTTCCGCGTACCGTGTTTGCCTTTCCTTCTCTCTTTCCCCTCTCGCTGATTGACTGCTTCGCACGCCAGCGTTTCCTTCCTCCTTCGTTCCGTGCTTTCAGGTGTTTATTTCCCTTCTGTTCTTATTTTCTTTACTTCCTCCACTCTTGCACCTTGCTGGCTTTGCCTTCTGATACTGTCTTTCTTACCTTCCTATCGTCCACCTTTTCTGTTAGCCTTTGCTTTCGAGCTCCCCATATCTTACCTGCATAGGAGGCTGTCCTGTCATCCTGGTTGGAACCTACCTTCAGAACCTATTGGACTCCGTGCTCTCTGGATTGTGCCTCTTCCAGGAGCCACAGTCATTACGCCATTACGCCGTAGCTGTCCTGGGTCCCACTGCATACTCCAGTTAAGGATTTGGACCTTTCTTCCGAAGCAAGACCTGCATCTACATGCTGATTCCGCTCAGGGTTTTTTGCGCCTTACCAGGCTTTTTCCCTGAATTTGGGGGCGAGCTCCCTTGGGTCCGCCTGACGATTCTCAAAACATTGTCAAGGTGGCCTCAGGTGGAGAGCGTCCTTTTCTCTACGAAAGAAGGAAGGGAAAGAAGGCGGAGAAGAGTGAAGAGGTATGCAGAAAAGAAAGAAGGAGAGACAGAGAGTCTACCATAATTCTTACACCGGAAGTCACAGGTGAGGAGACACAGGGGGAGGCTTCTGCAGACTCTGATAAGGACAAAGATCCTATGCGCACTTGTGCGAGTTACAAAATTCAATCCACAGCCTCAGCAACTTCTACATTGCAGTGCTCCTATAATGACCCACCATGCTAACTTGTGTTCTTGACTAACTGCTCCTGTACTCGACAGCAAGTCTAGGCCTGGGAACTGCGTCTATCCAGAACAAGGAATCCGCAATCAAAAGAAGCAGTAGTCTGATGATAAGCAATAATGACAAGGAGCTGAGCAGCAACCTCACGATGGGGAAGCCTCACTGTGATCCTGCCCATGCTTGTGCATGACAGAGACATGTGTATAACCCCAGTAACTTCTGCCTAAGTTTTTCCCTCAAGTAGGTAGGTCTCATTATTCAATCCTATAGTCAATAAAAGACCAGTACACCTGAAGGGTGGCTCAACAGGATGTTATTTACAAGCCTCTTCAAACCACCCCCAAGCAGTCTTCCTATGACTTACAATATCTGATCAGTCTCAGGCTTAATGGTTTCCCACACCCGGCTTTGTTGTGTCCTTCTTGTCTCTCCTATCAGTGTTGGGCTTAATGGGTTTCTACATCCTCCTCTGTCAGTCTGTCTTAGCTCTACTCTCAGTATTGGGCTTATCGGCTGCCTGCAACCTTTTCTCTGTGGTTACTCTCACCCTTAGACTGCTCCTAATGATGTTGCTGGATATCTCCTGTCAGTTGCAGGTATAAAGGGAACTTCTTGGAGAGGTCCTTCTGTGGCCCTTTGCCCTTCTTAGCACATTTCTACTCTCATTATTTTCCTTTTCCTTCCTCGACATTCCACCATGTGATTGTTCCTTCGTCTACTGTAGGTCCAACCCCTTCAGATCAGGGTCTTTCCTCTTTCCCTTGACTTGGGCTCAAGTGGCCTCCTCAAACATTACTATTCTGTCTGCTTGCTCATTCTGTTCTTCTCCATCTTCTTCCATACTTTACCACCTTCTCCTGAAGTTTACATACCTCCTCCTTCTGATGTTAACCAACTTCCTTCTTATCTTCTCCTGCCCCCTCCTTCTTTCCCTCTTCTCAGCAACCTTCTCTCCAAACTCCTGTCACCACGTCCTTCCATTATTGCCAACTCTCTTCAAGCACCTGCCTCAACCATCATCAAACACACACACTGTCTGACTGAGAGGCTGGGTTTATATGGCCCTGTAGCCTTCTCCCTGGGCCAGACTCACTTTGATGACAAATTGATGAGGGAGTGGGATTGTCTGAGGCTGACTGTGGTGGGTGAGCAGTTTTTTAAATGGCTGGCCTGTCATCTTGGATTTCATATGTGTCATTGTGAGGGTCTACTTGGAACTTTGGAACGTATGACATGATACTCTACTGAGGCTGACACTTGGAAAGGTTTGTAAACATGGGGTAATTTGTTTAATGTTTCCCGCTTCTGTTATAGTTGTTCTACTTGAGAAGTAAGAGCTCCCAGCACTATCTGGGTGTCATGATCCCTAGCAGAACACCAGCCACTCATTCACACAACCACCAGGGACGATTTGCCAACACTGGTAAGCAATGGACAGTGAGGGTTGCTGGCTGGCATGGGCGCCTATTTGCAAACATTAATAGCCCCTTCAAAGATGGCCGCCAAGTTAGGACTCAACTCGGGAACCAAGATGGCCCCCAAGCAGCTCATACTGACAGTATCCTTGGTGGTCTAGTGGGAAGGTGCAGTCCAGGGCTATAAAAACCCCACCTTGGGCCACACCCAGTGCTTAGTGTTTTTTTCCCAGCCAGTTGCAAGTGGTGTAACGCTTGCCGTTATTCTGGCTCCATGTGCCAGAGGACTCTGGTTTTCCCAGCTCTGTTCAGCTTACCTGATTCCAGACCCTCTGCAGTCCGCTTGTTCTCCCGGGACTCAGCTGACCTAAATACTTACCCGGAGCAATCGCTTCCTTGATCATCTGCAGCAACGCCGGCTCTCATACTTACTCGCACACGCATCGGAGTTGAACGCTCATTTGAAACCACTGCAGCGTCTCTCTGCATCTGCAAAGAAAGACAATACATTTAGTGTCAGGATCCCAGGTGGGTCTTGTGGGAAATCTACATAAAGGAGGAAACTGGGGAGGGAGGCAACTACATCTAGCACTAGGCGGCATAAATCCTGGTTGCAGATTCCCGCCGCTTCCCGTTTCAATAAACATACAGGCTATCTCAGGCTCCATGGTTGTTGACGGTTACCATGGAAACAATAGCGTCTTCTGCACATGGACCGAACGTCGTGTCTGGGAAATGGCCATGTGACTTAGTGTTTATTAGCTCCTCCTATGCAAACTGCGCTGCTTCTGAATTACGCTAAAAATCTTTTTGTTTGCTATTCATGTTGCCAACCCATTTGGCACTCTGCTACGACCTTGTCTCTCGCCTAATCCTTGTCTGCCTTGGTGAATTCTTGCTTTGCTTTTGAATAAATGTACCTGTTACCATTACGACCCGGACCGTTTCTTGGACTGCCTTGCTCTCGTTCTTGTCTTGTATACACCGGATTCCTGCCGACCCGGACCACCCTCTGGACTGCTCTGCTAACGTTTGGTACCTTCTCATCAACCGATACCTGCCGACCTGGACCGCCCACTGGACTGCTGTGTTAACGTCTGATACCTTCACATCACTCGACTCCTGCCGACACGGATTGCATAACGGATTGCTACGTCCTCCTTCCGCATCGCGTTTAACTAACGCCTCTTCCACTTGAAAGACTGCTGCTTACCTTCTACGACACCGGACTCATGGTATCAACCCCCCAAGGATTGCTGGACGTCAATCCTTGCAGGACTAACCAGCTTGTCTCACAGCACACGAACTAGAGACTTCCTTGTGTGCTTCAACGTAGGCGTCCTCGTGCCGTCGTGATAGGCTGGAACTTGGGCGTCCTTGTGCCAGCGGTATGGGCATTTTGGATTCTACCTGCTTTCATTCACGACTCAAAACCAGGAACTCATAAGGATCCTGTACGGTAAGAACCGTTCCTCTCTACACTATTATTTCAGTCTTGCTATTTTCTGGTGCTTATCTGTCTTTATGTAATTTGCAGACTTCCTCCTGCTACCGATTGTCGCTGTGCTTTTTGTACTCCTGAACTCTTTGAGCTTCCATCTAGCTTGGCACAGGTTGGTCTGGTTCTTAGGAGACTGTGTATTGTGAATTTATTCTATTGCCTTTCTTTGCAGCCATTGCTGTCTCGTTTGGATCCGGTCTTTCAATTAATTGATCTCGCTGCATGTTAGTTTTCTCATCCAGAGAGGTACAGTAGTGGGAAGAATTTTCTTCTGCACTACGGGGTCAACAGTTTTTAGGGGAATTCTGGCATAAAGTCCTGAGAACGTAGCATTCCACACCCCTGAACCCCCTTAAAACTCTGCTTACCTGAAAACGAAATTCCGCGGCGTCTCACAGCTGAAGGCTAATTCCAGAATCTCGGCAGGCTGAAGGGAAAATGACAAAGAGGGATAAGTACTCAGCAATTTATAACGCACGCATCACGTGTCTTTAGCACTATTCTAAAGGCATTGAGAACATTCAAAAGACATTAAAGAACTCTGCATTGCGGCAAAGCAGCAAAAGACATTGCAATTAAAGATTTACCTACAGGAAGCATCTTGTGCACCGGAGCAGGACTGGGCCACTGCCATCTAGTGACGGAACTGGACCAGATGTTATCCTGACCCCTTGCAAGTCTACCTGCAATATGAAGGTGAGCCCTGATTCCCCCTTCAATCAGTAAAACGTAAGGGGTAGTGGAAGGGAGGTGGGGGGGAAGGTGTAGGTCAGCAGGCAAAAACACACTTCACTTGTTTGCCTCTAGGCTCAACTAGAAGTTTCGTCATCCGTCCTAACAACATTGGGAAATTTAGCCAAACCACTCCCAACTGCATTGCACGCTGGGCAGTAGCCTTTCAGCGAAACAGTGTGTATGGAGTGGCTTGGACTTGCATCTTGTTCCAGGGGCCTCATCACCTCATCTTGCGAAACACACTCCCAGCGACCTGGACCTGGCACTCCTGCAGGGCCCCAGAGGTAAGCGTTATACTGGGCACTGAGTCTGTGATCCTACACAAATTCACTCTGTGCCATGCAAGTGATTTCTGCGAACTCCTTGTGTGTGCACGAGTCAGTGAGAAAGGTCACACAGAGTTCCTGAAAGGTCCCCATATGATGTAGTTAAATAAGGTATGGGACAGTCATTTCTTGCACAATGTACTTTATATTTTGCTGGGTTCAATTGGAGCCTCCGTTTCCTAAACTGACATTTTCGCTAAGATGATGCTTTGTGGAAGGGACGGATTGCTTGGCACTGGAATTGCTTGGATGCTTGAAATGGGTTGCTGATCTTACATGAACCAGAGTGCCTGTATGGTGTGACTTTTAGGCCAGTGTCATTGTAGCCATCTCTGTGACTGTCACCTCCCCTATGATAAGGGTCAAATGGTTGTAACAAGGGGGTCTTCTGCCTCTCTCCCCTGTGCACATCATGAGCTATCTTGGGGAGATACCCTGCCTTCTTGTTCACCACACTAGAAATCCCCAGAATCAGTAAGGGGATTTCATCACAATGCCTATTCTCACTTAAGGCTCAAACATCAAACTGGAATTCAAGTGAGCTACTGAATACCCAGGATATTCCTGTCCCATCACCAAAGATCCACAATAGCTGCAAGGACATGTAGGCATGTGTTTTGGGACAAAGCCCAGTCCTTTTCCTTGTCATTGTCAAAAGGGGTTGGGAACCTCTTTTCATGGGTGGTGAAAGATGTAAGGAGAAATCCAATGCCAGTCCTACCCCTGGGATGGACGGTGGCAGCAGAGAGGGCCTCACTTCCTTGCCCCCCTTGCACTGAAATGTTTGTCTGCAGACCACTGCAAATGCATGCCATGCCTGTGCAAGTTACTTGCCAGTTTACTTCATTTCTTGTAGAGACATCCCACCAGTATCAAAAGGCAAAAGGGTAGAAGTCATAGGGCAGAAGAAGAGAGCATCATAATCCTGCATGCAGAATTATGACCAGCCACCTGAAGTTAGAGCACTGCACCAGAGGAACACAGTCACCGCACCACAGCCAACATAAACCAGGATCCGCAACAGAGAGAGAGAGAGAGAGAGAGAGAGAGAGAGAGAAAGAGAGAGACGCCCATATGGCCCAACAACCCAGAGTTCCCACCCCCGGCAGATGAGCTTGCACAAGAATCTAAAGCTCCCCTAGACAACCAAGGACAAAAGTGGTAGCAGGATCCTCCCAAACAGACTTACTTTGTGAGCCTCTGGAAAGGGGTCCTGGAACACAAACATAAACATTGGCCCTCCATGGCAGCCATCTTTGACATGTGGTAATCCCATGCAGAGAAAGTGGGTGGGGCTTTGAAGACTTGCTGATACACACACAAGCCCCTGGTGGGCAGGTTAGGGCTAAATTAGCTGGGGAATGCTATCCAATCCTGGGATAGACATGGAGGTATAAGCAAGGGGCAGGAAGTGTGGGTTACCATGGTTAGGTCAGGGTTGGAGGTGGAGGACGACCAAGAGATCAACAGGAGGGAGGAAGGAGCAGTGTACTGTGGAGTTGGATTGTGAAGCTGGTATTGGCTAGAGAATTAAAGCAATACTGCGTTTTGCGTACATGTGTTTGTGCGGCAAATGTTTAGAGGAAGTAGTGTAGGGAGGGACTGTGAAGTGATTGTATCTGAGTACAAGGAGAGTGCTTGAATACTGGTTTGGTGAGGGGTGTAGTATGTTGGAGGGAGTAGTAGTAGTGCGAAGGAGAGAATAGTGATGTGGAGGCAGGAGTAGTGGTGTGTAGGATGGAGTAGTGGTGTGGAGGAGGAGGTAGTAGTGTGGAGGAGGGAGTAGTAATGTGAAGGAGGGAGTAGTGGTGTGAAGGAGTAGTCGTATTGTAGAGGCAGGAGTAGGAGTGTAGAGGAAGTAGTTAAAGATGAGGAGTAACTTCAAAGGTTGGAGGTGATTGCTCAGAGTAGTGAAACATTGTAAGCTGTGAGATTGGTGGGAGGAATCCGCTGGAGGGGTGAGCAATTGAGAATAGAAGGAAGGCATCAAGCATGGGCATGGTAGAAATTACCTGGATTCAACAGTGTGATTGTGAGGCACTATCCCAAATTCCCATTAGAACACTAATCTCTGGTTAGAGTAGGGATAGTTAGAAACTAGCATTTTACATAGTAGCGATCAATATTCAATAACATAAATCAGGGGTTATGGATGCCTGGGTTAATGTGGGGTGTCTTATCAAGATGAGAGAGAGATGATGGCTATTGATCCACAAAGAAGAAAATAATGTCCCTTGAAACATCTCTAGGACTTGAGGTAACTATTCTGCCCTCTGTGACATTGTGTATTGTGATGAAAATGGCACTCCTCCAGTCTCTGCATTTGGATGAAACCTTGAAGGTGCCACTATAAATCTATCATTTTTGGGAGCAATTTGGGAGAAAATCACACAGGAATTAAATCAGACCATATGGTAGATCATTTTGGATGTTTTATCTCCAGTGTTATCGAACCGAATATTACCAGCAAGGGTCGACTAGTGTCTATGACGTCCTCCCATGTACATGTGTACAATAGGGAACTGGTCCTTAGACAAAGAAAATTGAGAGCTGGAAGGAGGCTAATTCAACAAAGACCCTTCCATTTCCTCCCGAGACAAAATAACTCACATTAAGAAACTTGAGCAAGACTATAAAAACTGATTGCAAGGGTCTAAAATGCAAAGACTTCAGTCAGATGAGGAACACATATTAGATGCTTTGGTGGACAAAGACTCTAGAACCTTTTGGTCATTGATTAATGCCTCTGGGAATGTCAAAGTGGGTAAATTGGTCAATGTAGTAGCAGAGAAGGATTGGATAGACCATTTTGAGGCATTGTATGCCCTACCTGATATAAGAAGAAAAGATAACCTGTATAGAGAAATGTTGCATGATGTACCTTTGGTTCTTGTTATGTCACAGGAGAGACTTGTGAAGTTGATTGGTGCCATTGGTAACTTGAGGGCCCCTGGTCCAAAATGATTAACAAATCTAACTTTCAAGCCAAAACCAGAATTGTGGGGAGACATTTTGCCTATTCTGTTTGGAGATATCATCGAGAAGGTAAAATATCCTCCTTCCTGGGAGCGGGCACATATTATTCCAATCTATAAAAAGGGTATAGGTCCCAGCCAAATGAATTACCAACCAATTGCTATTCTGGAGGCAGACTCTAAAATGTTTTCATATTTGCTACTGGAACATTTGGAGTCTTGGGCCAGTAGCCAAAACCTAATATCAAAATGGCAGACTGGCTTTGGAAAGGGAATGGGCACCCAACTGAATGGTCTATTGTTGAAATGCATCCAGGGACAGGCTTGGGCAAAGGGAGGGAATCAGGTTTTCTTTTCCTCAATCGATCTGGCAGCAGCTTTTGACACAGTTGATTGTGCACTGCTGTGGTCAAAACTCAAGAAATGGGATATCCCTTTGGGGTTGCTCAGTCTGTTGGTAGCACGTCACACTAATTCTTCTATTCAATTATCATTAAATCAGGAAGGTCACCTGTCACGCCCGGTAAAAACATTTAGAGGTGTTAGGCAGGGATGCATTTTGGCCCCCTTTGTTTACACTCTTTATATGGTCGACCTGGAACCATATTTACAATGTAGGGCTCTAGCAACTGTCGCAAGTGTCTCCCCTTCTCACCTGTCTTTTCTGTTGGCTTGCGACCTTCGTTCGTGACTTCTTCCGCACAGTCCGAGATTTGTATAGAGCTGTGCGCGGGTCTTCAGATTCCAGCGTGCTTCGTTCAGACTGTCCGGGATGGAACCAGGAAGGAACAATGTCCGCGCACAGAGGCACGGCAGCCGTGACTCGAGCACAGTGAAAATCCAGGAAGTTGGGTAAGTTTAGAGGATGTAAGGAAAGGAGGAGGAATCAAGGAATCGGGAAGGGGAAATTCAAGAGGATAGCCCCGAGCGAACTGCGGCAGCACACATCCAGCTATGGCGAACAGCAGCGTTGAGACGCGCAGCGCTGCAGGGGTGTGTCTTTTTAATAGTGTGTGAAGCACGGAATGTAAAGGCTGGCAAGCTACGTTTCGTATATGACGGCCATGTTGGGAGGGTTACTGCATTCAGAG
Organism: Ambystoma mexicanum; assembly: GCF_040938575.1. Classification (NCBI taxonomy): domain Eukaryota; kingdom Metazoa; phylum Chordata; class Amphibia; order Caudata; family Ambystomatidae; genus Ambystoma; species Ambystoma mexicanum. The sequence continues at coordinate 1,122,822,941 of NC_090921.1, forward strand.
CTCTATGGGTCAGGGACCAGGAGGTCCAAAAGGGACGCAGGCGACGGTTCATGACAGCATGCCTCCTCTGAAGCCCAGCTCCTCCGGGTTTGCCTGGATGGATAAGGTGGTATCTTCGAATCAACCTGGGGGCATTCATGTTTGAAAGGGGTTCCCAGGTTTGCTCACTAGGTGGATATCCTTTCCATTTGACCAAGTACTGCAGCTGACCACGTCGGTACCTGGAATCACATATTCTGGAGACCTCATATTCGAGTTGGTCATTGACAATCACTGGCGTAGCTCTTGGAGCAGTTCGAGAGGGGTGGACATATGGCTTTAACAGAGAGGTATGGAAAACTGGGTGGATCCTTTTCCAAGATTCAGGTAGTTGGAGTCGAAAGGCCACTGGATTGATGATTTCTTTTATAGTAAAGGGACCGTAATACCTGGGTGCCAATTTATTTGGACGTAAGTGACGTGCAAGGAGTTTTGAGGATATCTAGACTTTATCACCTATTGAATATGAAGGTCCTGGTCTTCTTTTGGAGTCAGCATAAAGTTTCACGTCTCTTCGAGCCTTTTCCATGTTTTCTTTAGCTTCCTTATGTACATTGATTATTGTTTCAATCCAAGAATCAACCTTAGGAACTGGGGTTGGATGTGGAAGAATGGACGGTAGGACTGAAGGATGCAATCCTTGACTACAGAAACGAAGGACTGGTTTTGATAGCTAAATGATCCGAATTATTGTATGCAAACTCGGCCACAGGTATTAAGAGTGACCAATCATCCTGGACCTTGGTGGCGAAGCAATGAAGATATTGTTCTAAATTTTGGTTAACACACTCAGTAGCTCCATTGGTCTGTGGGTGATATCCTGAAGACAAGGCATGCTGGATTTCCAGTATACGAAATAACTGTTTCCAGAACTGGGATATGTATTGGGGCCCTCTATCAGAAATGATCTTGGAAGGTAGCCCATGAAGCCGGAATATGTGTTCCAGGAAAATTCCAGCAAGCTCAGATGAGGATGGCAGTTTGGATATAGATGTAAAATGAGCCATATGAGTGAACAAATCAATGGTAACCATTATAGTTGTGTAGCCCCTGGAAGAGGGTAGTTCCACTATGAAATCCGTGGCAATGATTTCCCAGGGTCTTGTTGGTATCACCGGTTGAAGCAGGAGACCTGCTGTTTTTTTTGTTATTGTGTTTGTTCTGATTGCAGACTGCACACATCTGGATATGGATCTTGAAATCATCCTTCATCTTTGGCCAACAAAACTGTCTTTGTATTAGATGGAGAGTGTTGGTGATGCCACGGTGCCCTGAATGGAAAGTATCATGACATAGGCTTGTGATTCTTTGTCTCAATCCAGGAGTGGGAATGACCAAGCGATTGTCCTTGAACAGGTATCCGTCCTTTGTTTTGAGATTCCATCGATTGTTTCTTTTAAACTCCTTCCATAGTTCAGAGGACTGGGTTTGAATTCGAATATCCTCCAAGAGGGTGATTGCTTGGGCAACAAATATTGTGTGGGGAAACATCTTAGGAAGGTACGATCCTCAAGGGGCTCATAGTCGAGACGCCTGGATAAAGCATCGGCTATGACGTTATGTGTTCCAGGGAAATGATGGATTTGGAATTGGTATTGGGCAAAAAAGAAGGCCCAGCGAGCTTGGCGACTGTTTCTGCATTCTAGGGATTGTAATACTTGGAGATTCTGATGGTCTGTGCGAACTTGAACTGTGTGTTTTGCTCCCAGAAGGAGATGACGGATGGCTAACAATTCCTTCTCCAGGACGGAATAATGGGTTTCACTGGGAGTCAAGGTGCGGGAGAGATAGGCGATGGGATGTTCTAGTTTGTCTCCAAGATCCTGTTTCAAGACTGCCCCATTGGCGTAGTTGGAAGCATCAGTTTCGACAATGAAGGGTTTGTTTGTGTCAGGTTGAGCAAGAATGGGGGCTTGTGTAAACTCTGATTTTAATCGCTGAAACACTGAATCTTGGACTGAGGTCCAATGAAAGGGGGTGTCCTTTTTAACAACGTGACAATTAGATGAACAATTTCCGAAAATGCTGGAATAAACTTTCTGTAGAAGTTAGCAAGCCCATGGAAGGATTGAATTTGCTTAACGCTAGTGGGAACAGGCCAAGATAGAATGGAGTCAACCTTCGAAGAATTCATTCCAATCCCTTTTTGGCTAAGAACAAATCCGAGATAGTGAACACGTGAAAGAGGCATTTCTCGGGTTTGGCCAGGAGTTTATGTTCCCGTAAACGTTGTAAGACTGCCTTTATGTGTTCTTGATGTTTTTGATGGTCCTTGGAGTAGATCAGTATGTCTTCTAGATATACAATGACGAAGAGGAACAACATATCAGAAAATACCCAGTCCATGAAGCGTTGGAAAACTGCTGGGGCATTAGCAAGTCCAAAGGGCATAACTAAATACTCAAAATGGCTGAAGGGTGTTCTAAAGGCTGTCTTCCATTCGTCACCTTCCTTTATACGAATAAGATGGTAGGCGCCCCTGAGGTCTAGTTTAGTGAAGATGACAGCACCTCTGACGGCTTCCAGGATGTCAGTGGATAACGGTCCTTAAGAGTGCATTGATTAAGGCCACGGTAATCGAGACAGGGAGGTGCCCGCTGGGGACTTGGATGGACGAATAGTTCAGTTTTCCAGATTGGTATCCAGGTATTCCCGGGGGGCCCTCTTTTCAGGTTCTGACAAGATAAACATTCTTCCAAACGGAATTACAGCTGAAGGTTCAGTATCGATGGCACAATCTTCAGTCTGTGGGGTGGTAAAGCTTGAACTATGGCAGTTGAAAACACATCTGAGTACGCCTGATAGGCCCTGGGAATCAGGATGACGTTAGAGACGGTGATTGGTATTTGTTGATTCTTTGGGAAGTCTTCAGAGGCTTTTGGTAAGGTGTTCAGGGACAAACAATTGATTGATTGATTGATTTGTTTATAGAGCGCCTTACACCAAGGCACTGGACATACAATGTTCCGAACCAAGAAACAAGGAGCCTGCTGCCCAATTGATGTAGGGGTTATGCTTCTGTAACCAAGGCATACCTAATACCATTGGATAGTGGGCGGATCTTATAACATCAAATTTAACCTTATCTTGATGGTGGTTTATGGAGAGAAGAAGCTCCTTGGTTTGAAGGGTTATGGGTCCTGAAGAAAGGGGTCTTCTATCGATTGCTTCAACAGGTTGCATAATCTCTTGTGTTTCACATGGGATACAATGAGTTGTGACCCAATCCTGGTCTATGAATATGCCCATGGCTCTGCTATCCACTAATGCCAGGATGGGGTAGGATTCTTTCTTGGAAGGCGATAGAAAGGCCTTTTGAATCACAAGGTTATTTTGTCCAGGAGATTTCAAGGAAGGAATTGATGTGGAGCAGACATCATTCTCCTGAAACTGTGCCCCATCTCGGATCGGGAGCTGGTGTTTCCTGAACGCCGTGGAGGAGCAATAGGGCACTCTCACACAAGGTGTTTATCGGAGGCGCAATACATGCAGAGACCAGAGACCAGTGTGAATACGGCGCATCCTTTCTTGTGGGGTAATGGGTATATGGAAGGCCTCCAGTTGCATAGGTTCTGGGTCTGAGGTCGGAGAAACTGCGGATTCAGGACTAGTAGGATGATCGATGACAGTCTTTGGGAATGATGATTTCGACTTCTTTTTCTCCGCCTTTCTTTCCTGGATTCGAAAATCAATTTGTAAGGAAAGATTCAAGAGGGCCTGGAAAGAATTAGGGCGAGCTATCCTTTCTAGCTCGTCCTTTATTTCTTCATTCAACCCTCTGCTAAAGAGGGTGAAGCTAGCCTCTTGGGACCAATCGGCTTCCTTCATAAGTTGTTTGAAACGGGTGACATAGGTAAGAATATCCTGGGATCCTTGTATAAAATCAAGTAGACGTTCTTGAGCGCTATAGACCTGCTCAGGACGATCAAACATGGCCTTTAGGGCTTCCACGAATCCATTGTAGTCGTCCACGAGGGCGTCGCCCGAATTGACTAGGGGAGTAGCCCAGGTTAATGCGTTGCCAGTGAGGTGTGATATCATAAACCCTACTTTTGCTCTAGGGGTGGAAAAGTAGTAGGGCTTGAAGGTGAAATGCACTAGGCATGAATCTAGGAAGGCACAAAGGGTCTTTGAAGAGGCATCATATTTGTCCACCACTCCTCCTAATAACACACTTTCCTTGTTTTAAGGCAGCGTTCTCAGCTTTAAGGTTTTGAACTTCGGTGGTAAGTCCCTGCATGCCTCCCATGAAGTCTTGAACTGCGGCTTCCATCCCTGTATCCATATTGACTTTTGGGCGTCTCAATCTGTCGCAAGTCTCTCCCCTTCTCACCTGTCTTTTCTGTTGGCTTGCGACCTTCGTTCGTGACTTCTTCTGCACAGTCCAGGATTTGTATAGAGCTGTGCGCGGGTCTTCGGATTCCAGCGTGCTTCGTTCAGACTGTCCGGGATGGGACCAGGAAGGAACAATGTCTGCGCACGGAGGCACGGCAGCCGTGACTCGAGCGCGGTGAAAATCCAGGAAGTTGGGTAAGTTTAGAGGATGTAAGGAAAGGAGGAGGAATCAAGGAACCGGGAAAGGGGAAATTCAAGAGGATAGCCCTGAGCGAACTCCGGCAGCACACGTCCAGGTACGGCAAACAGCAGCGTTGAGATGCGCAGCGCCGCGGGGGTGTGTCTGTTTAACAGTGTGTGAAGCGCGGAATGTAAAGGCTGGCAAGTTACGTTTCGTATACGACGGCCATGCTGGGAGCGTTACTGCATTCAGAGCTCTATGGGTCAGGGACCAGGAGGTCCAAAAGGGACGCAGGTGACGGTTCATGACAGCAACTCCCAAAATTGGAAACATTAGGTTGATGTGGACAGGATACGCCGATGATTTCATTGTATTTGACAACACTCCCATTGGCCTCCAAAGAATTTTGAACAGATTTTTAGCCTTTGCTAAGGCAAACTCGTTAACCATTAATGCAGCCAAGACAAAGGTCATGAACCTGGCAAATCATAGGAAACAGACTAGTTTTAAGTGGCATGTGGAGTTGAATCCGGTAGAGGGGATTGATTCTCGAAATTATCTTGTCTTCAAGATTAGCTCTAAACCATCATCCATGTTAATTAGGTCATCAGCTCTCAAACACAAGAAAGCTTCAGAGGGTAGACTCAAAATGTGGGAAATGTTCCGTAATACCATCCAATCATTTTTATGAAGGAAAAGTGGTCCCTAAACTACTTTATGGGATAGAGATCTATGATCCATCTGTTTTGGATTATCTCCGATATCTTGAAGCCTTAATATGGAGAAGAGTCCTCAGCCTTTCCCCTTCAACTCTGCAGGCACCTATTCAGTACTCATTTGAATTTCCCATTGATACTGTTTCTGCCAGGTGTGATGTGAACCCAGCCTGTTTCATCGGATTGTGGACTCCAATAACCCTTTTGTTTTGGCACTTTGTAACTTGCTTCTATTCTGAATGATATACCACTCATATCACAGCCGTCTCAAAATACCCCCCAGGTCACACTGAACCAGGAATCAGGCTAGTTTGTAAAGGTAAATATTTATTTATGTATTTAATATTCAAATCACACATAAGTTTAATATATATTACACAGCCATGGTAGTGGCTGTGTAGTTATGGTTAAGTTGCTATTCCCATAGGAAGAGCACTTTTTGGGCAGCTTATAACCTCGCGCCCCCTGGACGAATCCTCACCAAACTATGCAAAAAAAGTAAATGGCCCACTCTGAATTCTTTTGCAAAGTTTGGTGAGGTTTGGTTCAAGGGCGGGGCAAAGTTATAGGGGGGTCCCAACATTTATTTTCTTTCCCATAGAGTGAATACAGCCCAAACCTCTGGGCGGATTTTCACCAAATTTGCGGCAGGAGCAGTGGCTTGGTCCCGAAAGCATGCTTTTGTAAATTTGGTGAAAATCCGTACCATGTTTTTTTTTAAACGATCAAAAAGTAGGTCTAAAAAAATTAGTGATATCTATGTCTGCTCTGCAGACACACTTCCCTGTTCGATCCATGGACAGGATATCGATTGGCTAATCACTCGCGTCATGTCCGCGGACATGTGACACGTTCGCTGATTGGATGGTGAAGAGCGTGAAGTGCATCAGATTGTTCCAATGCGCCCTCCATCTTGGATCCGTGTTTTAGTGTCCACGGACATTGTAGCAAAAACATATTAAAAAACACAACATTGCACTTGTTAAACTTATCAAATAATCTCTGGGTAGGTGAGGGTTGATGAGGATGGGATGGGATATGGCTGCAAAAAGCAAAAAACTGGTGTTTTTTTGTCACGAAAGTCACAAGGTACATTTGGAGGTGTTCCACAATATAATGTGCCTAAAGTACAGGCGAAAGAGATTGCATTTTGGCATTCAAGGGATGGAGATGTATAATCATGGAATTGTGGATTTGTAAATATAGATTGTTGCCTCTGTAGTCTGCAACCCAACTTTATCTTGTGGTATTACAGAGTAATACTACATTCCGAATGCCCGTTACTCTATATTGTTTATATTGGTTGCCGAATATTTATTAATATTAAATAGAAGCAATTTCGGGTTATTTTACACTCTTAATTAAAACGCTTGATGTTTATAAATTGATGTGCTGGTGTTACAACCAGAGCGCGGCAAATAAAGGACTAATGTGTCTGTGTTAAAATGTAATTAAAATAATAATGGAGTCAGACTTGCGCCGCCTAGAGTCTGGCATCTGAGGCAGCCACCTGCAGTGTCTGATGGACGTGGTTGAGAATAAGAGTTGTCATGGATGCGGTGAGCCAAGTTGTTGCAAAGTGAGAATGTATTATGATTCTGATTGAAGGTCACCAGCTTTGAATTTTTGGTTGCGAGCTAAGGAAGCCCACGCATGGGACAAACAGTATAAGGTTCAATTGTTTTTTGACCTTGAGAGAAAGGGACCATTCCGTAAGGAATGCAATGAGAGAAGGTTTGTAATAATGAAGATTTGATAAGGTGATGCATTCCAAAAGTGTGTAAGGAACATGTAAATTCAGTTTATGAAGAATCTTTGGTGCAAACGCAGTGAGCGTTACGGTCTGACTTACGCCAAGAGAATGGAAATGGTGAATATATTGTAACTTTGATTTTTGACGATTGTATACCGGAACAAGCATTAACTTATTATTATCTGAAGATTATTTTTGAATTATATTCTATTCGTCTGTTCTGTGTTGCTTATTGAAATGAAACGCAAGTACTACCTTTGTGTGTAGTTGTCTTTTTTATGTGGTTATGGGGAGTGCAGCATCGAGGTGCATGTAGATCACCACTAGGTTCACCCAGGTTCAATGCTAATATTTCATTAAAATGTCATGTATAACCATATAGAATTGTGTATCAGTTTCCACGTTGTTTTCTCTTTGTTGAGATTGTTTGATGTCTGTGCTAATCGTTAGTTTAAACTCTATGCCAAATTAATAAGTCAATAGATACATTGTAATAAAGTTTGGGTATTAAGACACATTTTCTGTTATGTTTTCGAAACAGATATATTCTGCCTTTCTGTGATTGTCATAGATTCCAGATGCCAACTGACGGCTTCTTCAATCGGCAGCTGAACGTAGCTGTCAATGCCTGGATCACAGTGACTCTTTTTTGGGATGATCACCCAGTGCCCATATGCCCTTACGCTGTACTAGCGATTAGGAGCAACATAACATCCTTTACGGTGGTCTAGCCCCAAGTTGATGTAGAAGCCCTGGAATTCACTATGCGACCCAAGCAGTTCTTTTACCGAAAACGAACACCTTGTGTACACAAAAACAACAACGTGTGCCTCACGATAAACATTTTGGATCGCGAGTGAAGAAACAAATTTGCAATTTGATTGAATATGGCAATAGTCGGATGTTCTCGGAGCGTTTATTGTGAAATAAAAGTAGTTCACAAATTGTACAGTGTTATGGTTTCCTTTTAAAGTACAGTTTAATATTCAGAATTGTGACGTGCTGTGTTGTTAGTCGATGTGTGTTGATTTTCGGGTTCTGCGTCACGTCACGTAGGTGATTATGGGCATGTTTGGCTACGCTGATGAGGAACGTCACAGAGAAAGGTGTAGAATATCACTAGGTTTGGTGATGTGAGGTTCAGGGGCGGGGCATATGATTTAGTGACGTCAGGCCAGTTTACCTTAGGCAGATACAGCAATGCATAAGAATAGTAGAAGATAGACGCGCCCTGCTGCCAGATTTCGTATGTTTTTAAAAGAGGAAAAGTGAGGTTAGGTGAATTGGAAATGTTTGCGATAGATCAACGTATGTATAAAAATACATGGCCGAACCCTCTGGACAATAATATTTTCTGAACATTGCACTTGTGAAACTTATGAAATAATGTCTGGGGAGGTGAGGGTTGATGACGATGGGTGGGATATTTCTGAGCTGATTTCGAATGAGTTTACAAAGTTTGTTGGGATTTTGTGCAGAGGGGGTAGCTCATATGACGATTGTATATGCATTCATTTGGCACTTTTGCAAAAATAAAACGTGGGTGGATTTCCAGCAAACTTGCGTAAGGCGCATTGGCAAGGATCTACAAGCATGGTTTTGCAAATGTGGCAGTGTTTTCTTATTTGACAAGTGTCATAAGGTAGTTTAAAAAAATAGCGGTATAGCTTTAGTGACTGAGGGGTAGCCTGTGGCCATGGGCAGTGGCCAGAATGTCCGGTTCATGATCCGGAGAATCTGGCTACTGCCATGACCAGAAGGGACAAAACATAGGATTAAAGTGGTCATGTCGACCTGGGACTGGCTTTGTGGTAAGGTTATTCGAAATTAGGATAGATTTGAAAGGGAAGAAAAATGAACTCATGGTAATATGGTCATAGGGTGTTCTTTTTGCCATCTGCAGGCTGCCATGGAAAGCGAAGAGGGGCACTGTATGGAACCCCCGCCTTCCCTTTACATGGTGGCCATCTTGAAAAAGGATTTTCCTTCCTATAGGACGAAAAATCCTCTTTTTTAGAATCACGGGTTCCTGCTTTGGGAACCTAGGCTGCTAATGGTGCTCATCCCCCATTTCAGGGGCTGGAATGGGGGGATTATGGTCCAGAGACCTCGTTATCCACCCTTGCTTCGCTTGGGCTGATAACTTGGGCTGCTAGGCCGGTATCCATCATTCCAGTCCCTGGAACGGAGGATGAACGCCCCAATATTGCCATTAGTATAACACAAAATGCAAATGGAAATGTTGGAAAATCTTATTGAGTCTATGTACTTTAACGAGAAATATAAAGTAGATGGAGTCTATATGTTTTTTTTTATTCTATGTTTTAACTGTGAAAGGTGGTTCCGAAAGAAACATTTCTTTTGTTGTTTTTGGATGTATTTTTTTTTTTTGGCAGGAGAGCTAAGAACGAAGGGTGGGGAGGGAAATGAGGGAAGAGACACCAACCACTAATATGGAGGGGCAGGTGGACAGGAGAAAATGTTGCGCATGTGTTATTTCTAAGGTAGGGGGCAGTGTTTCTCATGCTCCTTGATTACAGCAGTGGTGGTGTCTCTTGGGATGAGGGATGGCTTTAGCTGATGCCATTTTAAGATAAATAGCAGTTTTGCTAAAAGTATGTATTGTGTACTAGATTGTTAATGGATGAGTAGGAATAGGTGTTGGAGCTGTGCAAGGGAAATTTTGAAGTTGAAAGCACAGAACTTATCGTGAAGTGCGTACGGCTTCTCGGACATGTCATCATCACGCGCGTCAGCATATGATCATGTGGCACTGTCTGGAAGGACTGCAATGAAGTCAGATGTTCGTAGACTTTATGGTTAAGTTGCACTAATAAAAAACTATGAAATTCAGTAAGTGCAGACCCTTATACAGAGCCCACTTCAAGAGGAGGCAGCACAAGGTTGTACAATCTCACAAGCTCAGTGTAGCATTGTGGGTGTTTGAAGGAAGTAGTTTGGAGCCAGGATAGAGCAGTGGAAAGGAGCTTAGAGCAGAGTGGCAAGCATAAATGATCAATGGAGAGGGATAAAAGGGAATGGAAGCGTTTGGGGAGAAGGAGGTGATTGGTGATATTAAGGAGGAGGCCAGCCGAAGGAGACAGAGCACTGAGCTTTAAAAGCCAATAAAGCTCAATCTGGCAGCAGAGCAGCATGCAACAGATAGTGATAAGAATGGTTTGCGAACCCTGGACCCCACATTGAAATGTGAATCAAGCCCACTCAGGGGAAAGGTGTGAGAGAGTGGGTGGAAAGCCCAAACCAAGGAAGGGGTACCGTTGAGTGGCAAACATATTTTGAGTTTTTTCTTTCCCTATTTATTATTTTTGTCCATCCTGTGACAGTTGTGACTGCTTATCAAGTATTAAATGCTGACAGCTACATAAACTATGGCACCTTGCATTTTGGCATCCTCGAGCAGCTGGGAAGGGATGCAGAATATCACCAACAATACCTGGAAGAGACCAGACTACTTGCCCAAGATATATCATGCCAGATGCCCTACAGGATACGGTTTCTGGTTGGGTAGTGGCTGGGTGGAAGAGTCTTGGGAAAATCAAGACAGAGCTTATGCTGTAACAATTTATTACCACTTTGCGGTACATCTGCAGCAGCATGTCTGACAGCTCCATCAGCCTAACCCCGAAGATGCCGTAGGGACTGCATAGGAGTTCATCAAGCCCATCCAAGGACACCAAGGAAACTAGGCCTGAGTCTACCCAGGGGTTATCTGGGTGATACTGAATGACACAAGTTTGCAGAAGATGCCAAAACATGTGTCAGCATCCAGCCAGCCCTTCCAATACAACTGGTCAGCCCCAGTGAGTCAAAGAAACCGATATTTCCCATGACTACACAACCAATTGTGTTATGCATGCAAACAACCTCATCACTTGACTTGATCCTGTCAAACCCTCCCACCACCAGAGCACATGGAACAGGTATGTCCCAGAAAAGACCCTAGAGTTTGATCATAACTTGTCGATGGAGCCAGAGTAACATACTACCCATACCACTGAGGAGGTAGCTGTCGTGGCTTTGGGAAGAATGGATGGTCCTATTGTATACCCGTTGTGTTGGCAGCACACCAGATTCTGCTATGCTGGACTCAGCACGTCACCAAACGGCAATCTGTTCAGACTTCATCCTGGCAGAACAGATCAGTCCTCTTCTCCTGAGACTGGTTGCCTGTGTTTATGGGGACTGCAACTTCTATCCCAAGGCCCACGTAAAATTCAAAATGGGCGGGGGATAGAGCGAAGATGGGATGGCTGTCCTCACAGGTCTCTCAGAAGAGGCGATCTTGGACAATGGTCCGCTCCAATTCAACGGATGGTTAAAGATGCCTGAGGTGGATGAAGTATTAGTAACGGAGAAGGATTTGATTGGTTTGTTGGGAGAAACTCCATTGGTTCTGGAGTGTCCTGGGATTTCCCAACTAAGAAAAGTATTTCCTGCAAAGCAAGCCTACACTCCTTGCTCTGTGTCTAGATAAGGAATGGGCCAGGAGAAGAAGGGTAGCTATATGACAATGTCCTCTGCCTAGCTCTGAGGTCCTCAAGGATGGTAACCCGGGGGGCTAGTTAGCTCCACAAGCTAGCAGATGATGGACCGAGCGGTAATATGGGGACAAGCCCCTGACCACCATTCCTTCGTCCCCTTATTGAGGCGGGGGACAAGCACAGGAGAAGTCAATTTGGAGCCACTCCCCTGATGAAAGAACCTAAAGGTTCAACTAGTCAGGCCTAAAGTCCTGAGAAAAAAACCAAACACAGATCACTGTTTTACTCTTGCTAAAGATTCTGCCCTAGAGAATAACCCACTTCAGAGGCCGAGCAAGATTCTCCCTGAGCCCCTGCACATGATAAGGTATTGCCAGTTCACAGTTTTCTGGCAGTATTCTTTACACAAAAAGGATAGAACTTATCAACCCTCTGTCTACTAGCAATATAAAATTCCAATCTTACATTGGGCAAGCATTCTTTTCACAATCAGTGGTATTAAAAAGGCTGCCAGAGGAGTTCTAAGTCTCAGGCTCATGGGCTGGTGAAGCAGGGGAGTAGTATTCTTACTGAACAGTGCTGTGCGCTAACAGGGAATGGAAAGTGGATTCCAATATGGCACACAGCCGGTTTTGTCTGGCATCTAAGCCCCAGAGTAAGTAAAGGTGAGCCTGCGAAAAGCAGTCAGTCATTTCATTTCTCCAAATTCCGGGTCATATTTGCAGACCTTCACACAAAGCCCAGCCCAAGGAGAGGGAGCACAGGGGAATCCAATCCCACAAGCTCAGTCTGGCTGGAAAGAAGTTCAGAGAGTGGACCCAGAGCTCTAGAAAGGAGTTCAGAGCAGACTGGTGAACACAGAATATCTTTGGAGGAGGTTGGTGGAGAGTGTTGAGACAAGAGGTGGAGACGCAGATTGGTGACAGTAAAGGGCAGTTGCGATACAGAAGGAGCTGGTGGAGAGAATCAGGAGATTAGTGGAACAGAAAAATATTTTTGTGTAAAAGGCTGGGAGGGTGGTGCAATGCAACAGGTGGTTGGTGGAATAGAACAGGAGGTTGGGGGAGAACAACAGGAGGTTGGTAGGAGAAATCAAGAAGTTGGTAGAGTAGAACAGTAAGTTGGCAGAGAAGATTAGTAAGCTGATATAAAAGTGGAGGAGCGTGATGGAGATCTCACAAGTGCGATTCCCTTCATTTGTTGTATGCACAGTGCAGACTTCCCGCCTTTGCAGATTACCTGCTAAACTGCGCAAAGCTAGGCAAGTAGCACGCCTGAATGCCTGTTTCACCCCTCAACTTAAATCCTTAAGATTACAGAAAAGGAAACTCCAGTCTATTTGGCGCCACTCACCTTCTGAAAATAACAAAAATAACGGAATTTGCAAAAATGTACAAAAAAGAAATAACCAAAGCCAAAAAGAACACCTTCAATGACAGGATTGAGAAAGCTAAATCTAACACTAAAGAATTATTCTCCATCGTCCGAGAACTAGAATCCCCAATCCAACCGATAGGCAATGCCCCAAAGGATAAAGCATGGTGTACTAACATAAAAAATGCTCTGTAACGCTCACCTGACTCCCACGGAGGCGCCGGCCTGGTTTGCGCTGCGGTGGCCTCTTCCAGGGTGGTGCGCAGGACTCGGAAGATGGACTGGACCAGGCCCCCCAACTCTTGCTTGCCTGGCTCGCTGAAGTACCCTTCTGTAGGCGAAAATAGGGGATTAAGGGTGTGCAGGGTAAGTAATCGGTCTCCCTCTTTCCCCTCTCACTCTCCTTGACACCCCTCTGTGATTCAGCGCAACAGCTCACCTTAGGGTCTGGAAAGGCGAGCTCTCCATCCTGCCTCTGATGCAGGGGCGCGTAGATATCCAGTTGCTTCACTGGATTTTCGGATTGGTGAGAAGCAAACTTGCTTGGCTTCCAGGTAAGTTTTTTGATTAATGGTTCCCCTTGTGTCCATGCGTTAATGTTCTAACGCTAATGTCTTTTTCCCCATAGGGGCCGGGGTACGGAATGCCGGAGAACAGGCACCGACCCGAGATGAAAGGTGAAATCCTTGTGGAAATCAGGTAAGTCTTTAATGAGCGTTTTGATAATGTCTTTTCATTTGCCCATTAACGCTGATGTCTTTTTCCCCTTAGGGGCCGGGGTCTGGAACTGCCTGGATGCGGCGCGGACCCGAAATGAAAAGGGAATGACCCAACAGGTAAGTCTTAACATGGAGTCTTAGCTTCCCTTCTCCCTTCTTTCTCTCACCTTTGTTCTTGTCTTTTTCTCCCTAGGTGCTGGGGAGCGACTGTGGATCCGGATGGTCGCTGCTGATGGAGGCGCCCTGTAAAGGTGAGTAAATGCAGCGCTGCAGCAGTCAATGCGATGAGTTTTTAAAATAAATGTCTTCCTTTTCAGGATTGTTGGCGAAATGTCTCCAGGTTGCAGATTTAACAGGTAAGGTCTTTTCCTTCTTCTGTTCTCTTGTTCTATTCCTCTGCAGGTGATCAGGATGCTGGCAGGCGTGGAAGAAGTCAAGATGCAGGAGCAGACACGGTGAGCGTCCAGCTGCTAGATGCAGAACAACGCGAAGCACGTGTGGCTGATCGGGTGTGGTTTAAATAGCCTTGGAAGAAGTTCCTGGAATGTGTCCTTCCTCCAATCAGGTATGTATCCTTCCCCGACCACACCCGGTGGTAAAAGAGTCCCACAGGAAAAGTAGTTCTGGCCTCAAGATGGCCCGGCTGTTGCAGCATGGTCTGGATCAGGTAAGTTTACACCAAGCACCTTTAAACACAAAGTCATCTTTTATGAGCCTGGCGCCTTCGGCGCCAGGACTGTTGTCCAATATGAGCCTGGCGCCAAAGGCGCCAGGACTGAGTCCACAGGGCCCCTACTTGGGGCTTCTGAGACTCCTCCCGAGGGCATGATGCCTGCTTCCGGGGGTGCTGGGCCGGTCCTGGTGATCCAGGGGCAGGTATCATGACAGCACTCCCCCCCAAGGCCCCTCCCAAGGTTGTTCTTTCTGGAGGCTTAGGTTTATTTGGGAAATTCCGATGAAACCTTTTCACCAGCCGAGGTGCATGAACGTGGTTGCTGGGTTCCCAAGACCTTTCCTGAGGCCCATACCCTTTCCAGTCTATTAGATAGAAAAGTTTTGACTTAGAGATTTTGGAGTCCAAAATGTTCTTTATCTCGAATTCAGGCTCCCCATCTACCTGAATTGGTTCTGGTGGCTTTATTAATCTGGTTCCTGGTTGCACTGGTTTCAAAAGTGACACATGAAAAACAGGATGAATCCGCATGTTAGCTGGTAACTCGAGCTTGACTGCCACTGGATTAATGATAGCTTTGATCGAATAAGGGCCTAGGTATCTTGGATTAAAAGTTCGAGGTCCCTTTAGCGATAAATGTTTTGTGGCCAACCATACCTGATCTCCAATTTGGTACGAAGGCGCCTCTTTTCGATGCAGATCAGCATTTTTCTTGTATTTCTCTTTTGCGTGTTGCAAATGAGCAGTTGCATTCTTGAAGGCTTGAGTTATAGTAGAATGCAAGTAGTCTACTGCAGGCATTTCAAGACTCGAAGGAGAGTCCAGGTCTGAAGTACTAGGGTGGTGTCCATATAGTGTGTAAAAGGGGCTTTGCCCAGTTCCAGAGTGCACCGAGTTATTGTACGCATATTCAGCCACCCATAACAAATCCTTCCAGTTACCCTCTGATTGGTGCAACATACACCGTAGGTATTGTTCAAGGGTCTGGTTCGTTCTCTCCGTTTGACCATCGGTCTGTGGGTGGTGGCTGGTTGAGAGTCTCACGTCGATTTGTGCTAGTTGACAACACTTTTTCCAAAAATGGGAAATAAACTGGCTTCCCCGGTCGGAGACTAATATGGACGGGAATCCATGGAAACGGATAACATTTTCGAGGAATTCTTTGGCAAGGACCGCAGCTGAAGGTAACCCTCTCAACGGGATAAAATGAGCCATTTTTGAAAATAGGTCCACCACAACCAGAATGGTATTGTATCCGTTACAAGGGGGCAGGTCCGTGATAAAATCTAGTGATAAAGTGTGCCAAGGCGCTGGTGGAATGTCTAAAGGCTGAAGAAGGCCGGCGGGTTTTGTCTTTTGGCCTTTGTTTTGGGCACAAACTCCACAGGACATCACAAAAGACTAAATATCCTTGCGCCAGGAAGGCCACCAAAATTGTCGTTTAATTTTTTCCTCCGTCTTGGCAATGCCAGGGTGTCCTTCCATCAGGGCATCATGGTGACGGGAAATAACGAGGTCTTGCAATTCTTTTTCTGGTAGAAATAAACGTCCTTGGAAGTAAGGTAGGCCATTGTTGACCGAAAAGTAAGACCCCTTTTGGATCCAATCCTGTACTGCGGTAGCGTCCATGAGTTCTTTTACACGTGCTTGAATGTCCTTGAAGGTTTGTAGTGAGGTTAATCCCAAAATTCTTTGCTCGGGAATGATTGGTACAGGTTCTGAAGTAGTGTCCAATTCTCCCATTCCAATTCGAGATAGAGCATCCGCTTTGCCATTCTTACTGCCGGGACGGTAAGTGATTACGAAATCAAACTCAGCAAAGAACAACACCCATCGGAGCTGACGTGACGATTGTGCTTTGGCAGTCTTCAAGTATTGTAAGTTCCGGTGTGCCGCCAAGCCTTAAAGGCGGACTTAATGGCCAATAATTCCTTATCGGTAATTGCATAATTTACCTCAGGCGGTGAGAACTTTCTGGACCAGAATGCTACAGGATGTAGTTGGTTGGTTTCAGGGTCTCTCTGAGACAGTACAGCTCCCATGGCTAAACTGGATGCATCAGTTTCCACTATGTATGGGAGATCGGGACGCGGGTTCTTCAAAATAGGTGCAGAGGTGAATTTTGCTTTTAATTCCTGGAAGGCCTGTTCCGCTTCCTTGGTCCATTCGAAACGTTTATTTTTCCGTAAGAGTGTTGTGATGGGTTGTACCACATGCGAAAATTCCGGGATAAATCTGCGATAAAAATTGGCAAAACCAAGCATGCTTTGGACCCCTTTCACCGAACTAGGAGATAGCCATTTAAGGATGGCCTCCACCTTTCTTGAGTCCATTTGGACCCCTTTTGGCGTCAGGATGAATCCGAGAAACTCAACCTCGGTGGTATGGAAAACACACTTTTCCAGCTTAGCAAACAGTTTATGCTGGCGTAATTTCTCAAGGACGGCACGGACATGCTTTTTGTGATCAGATTCCGAAGAGGAGTACACCAGAATGTCATCGATATATACGACAACACAAACATCGATGAGTTCCCGGAGGACATCGTTCATGAAGAACTGGAAAGCTGCAGGCGCGTTGCACAACCCGAAAGGCATCACCTGGTATTCGAATAGTCCGTATTTTGTGCGGAAGGCGGTTTTCCATTCGTCGCCTTCCTTTACTCGTACCAGATGGTAAGCCCCCCGGAGATCTAACTTGGAGTATATGCAGGCGTCCTTCACTTGGTCAAGGAGTTCAGGGATCAGAGGCAAAGGGTAACGGTTTTTGACCGTTATCTGGTTTAATGCGCGGTAGTCGATGCAAGTTCTAAGGTCGCCTTCTTTTTTCGGCACGAAGAACAAAGACGAGGATGCCGGGGACTTTGACGGGCGAATAAAACCATTGGCTAGGTATTGATCCAAATATTGTCTCAAATGCAGGTTCTCAGGTTCGGTAAGGGCATAAATCCTGCTACAAGGGAGCTGTGCACCTGGCACCAGATCGATTTGGCAATCGTACGATCGGTGAGGAGGTAAAGTATTTGCCTGTTCCTTTTGGAAGACGTCCTGAAAGTCCTGGTATTCCGGAGGTAATTGCATGGAGGCAGAGGTTATAGATGCTAAATGAATCTTCGGGTTTTCTGGGTAACAGGTTTGTGCACACTCCGGGAAAGTTATTCTCTTAGCTCGCCAATCAATTCGAGGATTATGTGTCTCTAACCAAGGGATTCCAAGAATAACCTGAAACTGTGGAGCCTTGATTACATCAAACACAACTGCCTCCCGATGGCCGAATAACCTGAAACTGTGGAGCCTTGATTACATCAAACACAACTGCCTCCCGATGGCCGTCAGGACCAATAAGAGTCACCTCAGTAGTGGAGTGAGTTACCGGTCCAGAGGCAATTTCAGTTCCATCGACTGTGGTGATGACATCTTTGCTGGTTTTAGGACGGAGTGGGAGGTTTATCCTAGAGACCAATTCTCGATCCACATAGTTTCCAATAGCCCCACTATCGATGTATGCCTTAATTGCATGCATGCGCTTAGGCTGTTCCGGATCTACGAGGACCATTGGCACGATGAAATGCAAGGTCTGAGAGTTAGTTTTCAAGCTCGGCAAGCGGACACCTACGCTTGTCGGGCAGAGGCGTTTCCCGAAACAGAGTCTTCGAGGTTTTTATCAGCGGCTCCCACCGCCTTTCTGGGCGGTTTTGCCGGGCAGTCTCGTAGGAAGTGTTCTGAGTTCCCACAATAAAGACATAATTTTAACTGTCGCCTCCTTTCACGTTCCTTTTGAGTTAAAGGTCCTTTAACCCCTCCAATTTGCATAGGCTCAGAGACATCAACACCCTTGGGGTTAGCGTGGGTCTTGACCAACACCCGGTTTTCTAACCTGGACCGATCTGCTTTCCTGTTTTGAAGTCTGTGATCCAATTGGACCACTAAGTCTATATACTCTGTGCACTCTTGAGGCGGATTTACAACTTGGGCCAAGACATCTTTAAGTTCTCCACGTAGACCTCGATAAAATAACGTGACCCTTTTATCCTCAGGCCATCCCGATTCCATAATCAGTCTATTAAAGGTTGCAATATAGGATAGGAGGTCCTGATTGCCCTGTCGCAGGGAGAGATGTTCGTCATCCAGGGCCTGCCCCTGTAAGTGTCGAGCAAATAACCTTTCCATGCTTGCTTGAAATCCCTGAAAATCACGGAGAATTGGGTCATCTCGAGTAACCAGTGGAACTGACCAGTCGGCAGCGCAGCCGCTGAGATATGACAAAACAAAGGCTACCTTGGTCTGATCATTAGGGAAGGCCCCAGGTTTGCACAGGAAGTGCAAACGACACTGATTCATGAATACGGCGAATCGTTTAGGGTCCCCAGCAAAGCGTTCGGGTGGGGCCAGCGGCATGTTTCCAGGTAGATTTATCTGCACAGGATTACTGGAAACCACAGGAGCGGGGTTCCCTCCGGAACCGGGTAGAGGAGTCTGTCCAGCTTGACTCTGCAAAAGCTGTCTGGCCAGGTCATCAGTTCTTTCTTTTGATACTATTAGTTCCCTTCTGAGGGCATTAGTCTCCTGCCGAGAGGCATGTACTTCGGCCCGTAATTCCCCCAGTAATTGGGCCAACTGATCAGTCTCAGACATGTCCATAGCGCCTGGGTGGGATTTTGTAGGAAGGCTTCGCGTTCTGTAACGCTCACCTGACTCCCACGGAGGCGCCGGCCTGGTTTGCGCTGCGGTGGCCTCTTCCAGGGTGGTGCGCAGGACTCGGAAGATGGACTGGACCAGGCCCCCCAACTCTTGCTTGCCTGGCTCGCTGAAGTACCCTTCTGTAGGCGAAAATAGGGGATTAAGGGTGTGCAGGGTAAGTAATCGGTCTCCCTCTTTCCCCTCTCACTCTCCTTGACACCCCTCTGTGATTCAGCGCAACAGCTCACCTTAGGGTCTGGAAGGGCGAGCTCTCCATCCTGCCTCTGATGCAGGGGCGCGTAGATATCCAGTTGCTTCACTGGATTTTCCGATTGGTGAGAAGCAAACTTGCTTGGCTTCCAGGTAAGTTTTTTGATTAATGGTTCCCCTTGTGTCCATGTGTTAATGTTCTAACGCTAATGTCTTTTTCCCCATAGGGGCCGGGGTACGGAATGCCGGGGAACAGGCACCGACCCGAGATGAAAGGTGAAATCCTTGTGGAAATCAGGTAAGTCTTTAATGAGCGTTTTGATAATGTCTTTTCATTTTCCCATTAACGCTGATGTCTTTTTCCCCTTAGGGGCCGGGGTCTGGAACTGCCTGGATGCGGCGCGGACCCGAAATGAAAAGGGAATGACCCAACAGGTAAGTCTTAACATGGAGTCTTAGCTTCCCTTCTCCCTTCTTTCTCTCACCTTTGTTCTTGTCTTTTTCTCCCTAGGTGCTGGGGAGCGACTGTGGATCCGGATGGTCGCTGCTGATGGAGGCGCCCTGTAAAGGTGAGTAAATGCAGCGCTGCAGCAGTCAATGCGATGAGTTTTTAAAATAAATGTCTTCCTTTTCAGGATCGTTGGCGAAATGTCTCCAGGTTGCAGATTTAACAGGTAAGGTCTTTTCCTTCTTCTGTTCTCTTGTTCTATTCCTCTGCAGGTGATCAGGATGCTGGCAGGCGTGGAAGAAGTCAAGATGCAGGAGCAGACACGGTGAGCGTCCAGCTGCTAGATGCAGAACAACGCGAAGCACGTGTGGCTGATCGGGTGTGGTTTAAATAGCCTTGGAAGAAGTTCCTGGAATGTGTCCTTCCTCCAATCAGGTATGTATCCTTCCCCGACCACACCCGGTGGTAAAAGAGTCCCACAGGAAAAGTAGTTCTGGCCTCAAGATGGCCCGGCTGTTGCAGCATGGTCTGGATCAGGTAAGTTTACACCAAGCACCTTTAAACACAAAGTCATCTTTTTTGAGCCTGGCGCCTTCGGCGCCAGGACTGTTGTCCAATATGAGCCTGGCGCCAAAGGCGCCAGGACTGAGTCCACAGGGCCCCTACTTGGGGCTGCTGAGACTCCTCCCGAGGGCATGATGCCTGCTTCCGGGGGTGCTGGGCCGGTCCTGGTGCTCCGGGGGCAGGTATCATGACATGCTCTATCGAATAAAATCGTGTCCCTACAATGTAAAATTGCTTAAACAAAGGCCTCACTACCACTCTCTGACCAACAAACTGGTCAATCCCCGGTGACTAGGATAACCACACCCTTTAGATTCAAAACCATTTCCATAGCTGAAACAGAAAAAAATAATACTCTCCCTCAAACCTTCCAATTGTAAAGGCGATACGTGCCCAGCACAGATAATAAAGGATGCAGCTAGGGACCTAGCCCCTTTTATCTCCAAATTGATAAACTCTTCATTTAAAACCAATACAGTACCGGCAAACCTTAAAGAATCTTGGGTTCTACTACTACTTAAAAAACAAACTCTGGACCCCACCATCCCTACCAATTACAAACCCATCACCACTGTGCCATTTCTTCTTAAAATTTTAGATAGAGCTGCCTACATACAAATTCAGGACTATCTGGAGGTCAACTACCTACTCGGCTCACTACAATCGGGCTTCCGTCCTCTCCATGGCACTGAAACAGTGCTGCTAGACCTTAATACACAAATGTAAGAATAAAGGATAATGGTAAAATAGCTTTGCTACTTCTACTGGACCTGTAGGCAGCGTTCGACTTGGTGGACCATGTAGTGTTATGCAACCACCTCCAATCTGCCGCCAACTTCACTAATGATGCAACAGCTTGGGTCCAATCCTTCTTAGCCAACAGGACCATGAGAGTCTTTTCTACTTCAGCTTCTGCCGACCCTATCAAAATAACCTGTGGGGTCCCACAAGGTTTCTGCGTATCCCCCACTATGTATAATATCTTCACCTCTGTTTGACAAGTTGGATAGACTGGGTGTCACCTACACTAACTATGCAGATGACACACAGATCCTCATACCCCTTTCGGCAACTTTGAGGCGGACTCAGCCTTGGTGAACAAAATATACACCCTCATTCAGGCATGGATGGCATCCTATGGCCTCTGCCTGAATGATGAAAAAACAGAGCTACTAATCTTAGGCTCCGAAGCTAATATCCAAAAACTCAGCCCAAACTACACATCCTTTAACATTGATAACAATCCCATCAAGGTGATGTCTGTAGTTAAAACCCTAGGATTCTACTTGGACTCCTCTCTCACTCTCAAAAAGCAAGTTAACTCCCTCGCCTCATCTACAACGTATGCTTGCAAACTCATCAGAGCCTCCAAACCATACCTTTCGAGAGCGAGCTGTACCACATTAGCCAATGCTCTTATTATGTCGAGATTAGATTACTGTAATGCCCTGTACTCAGGAGCCAATAAATATATTACAGACAAAATCCAAAGACTGCAGAATAACGCCCTGAGGGCAGCATTGAACATCCCCTACAGAGAGCATATTACCGAATTCAGGAAAGAGGTAAACTGGTTGAAAATAACGGACTGAATTCTCCTCAAAACAGCTTCCCTCACCTCCAAATGCCTGAACAACCTAGCACCTCCATACCTTATGGATAAAATTACTAGGAGCACAGCCACCCGCCCTACGAGATCTGCCAACTCATTTATGTTGGAGATCCCTAGGTTCAAACGTTCGACAGCAGGAGGAACTAGTTTCCCTGTTAAAGCTGCACAATGTTGGAACAAATTACCATTTGACCTCGGGCTAGAACAACCTTACCCCAAATTTAGACATAAAATACTCAACTGGCTACACACCAATGACACCTAACTGATGAACCACACCCCTATCTCTCTAGCCCCGACACGACCTTGCTTCCACCAACTACACTGTAGTCTGGTTAACAGCAGGTTGCCTGCTCTGTCATATCTGCATGCAATATGGATATACGATAATGTACACATGTAAGGTTGTATATAGATATATGTATGTGTGCATATACTGATATTCATGACAATGCCTCCTTGACTTACCAAGACCATTGCTTTGTATTTAATGTATCCTGTACCTGTATCTTGCTCCTATTGCAATCACTGCTCTATGTATTGCTACCTTTGCATTGTAACTATGTTTTAAGACTTCTTGTTTCTGTTGTGCCCGTCTACCTAAGGGCTTGGTGCGCATTACCAAACAAATAAATAAACAAACAAACAAACAAACCTTTCCTTTTACTGCTTGGCACAGTATGAAGCCAGCAAACTGCACACCCCACAAACCAATGATGCACCATCAAAAATGTAGGTCCTGGAACTGCGCTGCTTCACAGCATGGCTTTATAGCTGTTTAGAGTAGCATGTACCTTGCACCGATTTTCTGGGGATTTTCCTGCACCTCTCTGGCACTGTTTTCTCCTGGACCTGCATTTGAATTGCCCATTGATACTGTTTCTGCCAGGTGTGATGTGAACCAGCTTGTTTCATCGGCTTGTGGACTCGAATAACCCTTTTGTGTTGGCACTTTGTAACTTGCTTCTGTTTACGTTGGTAAATTAGTTGAGGTGGATTCTTCAGGAACCTTGGCATCTGGTATCCTGTTCCACGCTCACTTCTCTCTTTGATTCTGTACACGCCTGTAGTGGCCCAGGTCTGGCTGCTCTGTTAATCAGGGCCCTGCTGATTGGCTGTGACTCCACTTTGGCCATGCCTGCTACCTTTATTTTCTGATGGGATCCAGCTGGTGTTAGTTCTTCTTCTTCTTAGAACTGTTGCTTTCTGCAATTAGTATGCACCTTGAAGTTCTTTCCTTTCTTCTTTGTGCTTTCCTCGGATGGGTGCACTGTGACTATGTCCCTACCAGTAGTTTTCTCCACTTCGCGCCAACTAGTTCAGGCTCCTGCAGACTATCCTTTTTTTGTACCTTCGTAAGGCAACCTGTGCTGGGGTGGTTACCTTTGAGGTTACCCTTGACCTATGGACTCAGGCTTCTACAGCCAGAGGACTGCACACTCAGGTGTATATCAGTATTCACCAGAGGACAATGAGTCTATCTATTTGTACTCACCCGGGAACAATGAGGGGTACTTCAGACTGGGCTCTGCCGTGTAGTACAACCTGGACCAGATAGGTTCAAGACTCCTCACAAGAGGGAGATCTTCCCAATGATATACCCCACTAGCCGATAATAATTAGGAGAGCTAGAGGAGCAAATCACTTAAAAGAGCAAGGGATCCAAAACATTGTTGATGCACCAGGCTGTAACAATAGGAGAGGAGTACGAGTCAGTACTACGTAAGGAATCAACCACAAGCCAACCACTATAGTACCGAACACAAACCTGGACAGTAAAGTCTTCTATAGTTGTATCACGTGCGTCCCCAGCCTTGATCTTCCTCCAAATAACTGCTCGGGACGTCCAGTAGTGTAGGCTGCGTAGATGGATGAGGACGGGAAAGGAGACGAGGGAAGGAAGGGTTAGTACGGGGCTAAACCCTTGCGGCACCAGGAACTCACTAGTGACGGGTTGATGCACAGATAGTTGTTATCAGCATTGCGTCCAAAGTCCTGTGCAGAAGGGTTTATTCGGCTTTGTTGTTCATTCAATTTGTAAAGGAGGAAGTAGTGCACATGGATGATGGATTCCAGGAGCAGATGGTTAGTCAAGAGGAGTGAACTGTTTCTGGAGCAGTTCTGGCGAGCAATTATAGCCCACAACGCGGGCCGAAGTCAGCGTAATGCAGACAATGCTTATTGGTAAGAGCGGCAGGCAAACTCAGGCCGTGGAACAGGCCGAGGTCGTAGTTATGCAGGCGGTGACCAAAGTTAATGCGGAAGACACATCCAAATCTGTGAAACAGGTGAGGTTGGCAATGGGTAAGTAGTCAGTAAATGCAAGCCAGAAGGCGCAACAGGGGACTACGAACTGTGCAACCAAGAGAGCTTCGGACAGCGACTTTTTTTGCCCTGATTTTATTACTGCACACTGATAAGAAGCAGGGTCCGGTACCCCAGAACCAACAGCGAATAGTGATAAGAGGAAGCGTTCGGGACCCCCGGAAGCCTGCATCTCATCACTCGCGCCAAAATGTTTTGCGCTCACAATTCCTGAGACTATCACTAATGGATCATATGTAGATACTTTCTGTGAATCGATCAGTGTCCTGAAAATATGTTTTTATGTAGACACAGTTAAGGTTGTGCTTTAAATCATTTGAAAAGCAAAATACTGTGTAAAAATTAACCGAAGCGTGTGCCTTGGGTTCATTGTCCCTGTTCATTTGTTTATGTCACAATTTCTGAGAGACCTGAGACTCTGAACCACAACACCACAAGTCAGATAACTGAGCTGTGTTAACTTAGGTTTCATTGCAACATAGAATGAAATGTGCGTGAAGCCGCACCTCTGTGTTCTTTGTCCGCTCCCGTTGAGCCAACGTGTCACAGACCCTCATGCACGCACTTCGCACGCGACTCAACCATGTGACATAACGGCCTGCAAACAAGGGGCCCGTGGTCGAGCACGAGATCGAGGCTGGCGTTGAACCACATTTCTGGCCACACTATTTCGGCTGTTATTGCCTTTCCTGCTGTTTTTTGTCGTGAGCTTTGTGGATGTCCTGTTATTTCTTTCTGCGTTCGTGCGAGACTGTCATTTGGTTCTGTGCACGTGTAACTTCTATATCCGGGCACTGCAATATTTTCTTTGCATGTATGCGTGCTGCTGTGCTGGCCAATGGGCCGGATTTTCCGGGTTCCCTCCCCAGATCGCAGGTCCGGGAAATCTCCTTGCGCCCTTTCAAGTAATTGATCTGCTTTTGCTGCTGAAACTGAAACTCGAATTCAGGTAATCAGAACCAAACTCGAGAGACTTACCCACTAGAACCCTTGTGAATATGCCTCATAACATTCTACTGTGCGGATAATAATTTATAATTTATAATTTGCTTGCAACATGGAAAAGCTCCTCTTTTGTTGGGTTAGTTTCCAGTGGTTAACAATATATGAATTAATGTCCTGAAATATAAATGTTTATTTATGGGGTCTGGGATCCCGAAAAATATCCCGAGTCACCCCCTCTGCGCCCCCACCCCGCAGGGATGGCATCAGGCCCTTTGAAGATTTTCAGTTCAAAGAGGCCGCAAGCCCCAGGGGGCCTCCCAGCAACTGCCCCCATGTTGCCAGTCAGCAGTCTTATAACACAGCAATATATTCCTCTCTAGATTGCTTTCGTTCTGGGGATTTAAATGTGCACTTTACAGTGCTCGCCTTACACCCTCTCTTTGCTGGAGCCCTTCCGGCTGTCACTTCCCTCTGGGTATATAGAAGTGTTATCACGTAGTTGGCTTTGAACACAGGTTCCTCCACATCAGCCACTTGCTGACAAAGAATGATTTATATAGATTTTCAGTGGGCATTTAGTGTTTCAGCTCCTTGCTGGTTGGCCATCTCATAATAATCAGCGGGTATTGTTAACCACTGGCTGTATTTCTTTGCCTCCATTATGATGTATGTAACCCACGGGTGCCTCATACTGTTTTCCTCTATTCAGCAAGAGGGGCCCCCAAGCATCATATTGAAATCTGCACCCACACATCTTCTGCCGGGCAAGCACAAGCCTTCCACCGCGCCCCACGTTGCATGTGGGATCCCACAGTTCATAATTTCCATTTCCAGCACTGCATGTATGGCAGAAACATTGATGGGAAGAATGGGTTCGCTGATTAAAGTAATGATGCACGAGTTGTGTGATGATGGCTCATTATTTTGACTAGACAGGGTGTTATATCTATGACCTTGCTAACAGCGCTACTCTCATGGACATGTGTCCTCCTATGCAAACAGTTTGAGATGTGAGAGATGTTCTAGATCAGTGCTTTTGTAATACTAATAAAGACCAGCAGAGTGCGCACCTCTCTTGCATTTCAACTCACGAGCCTCTAAAAAAGACAATGCTATGTGACACTTGTGGCTGACCGTGGCAGTTCATCCTCTCCAATGTACAGTCCAAAATGTCAATCCTGCTATTTAAAAAGAAATGTGACCTAAACGTGATCCATTACTTTGCAGCTGAACTGTCACCCTTGCTAGCACCAAATGCCAGGGCCGTATAGTGGAGGATTTAGCGCCATTTCCCTAGGTTTATGAACTAGAGGGGGCCAAAAGAAAATCTTGCAATTACGTCACAGATTTAGCGGCCTGAACGTTTACTTTGCCATTGCAAGCTTCCTGGCCGGCAGTAGGATGGGCGACTTTATAAAATGGCTTTGCAGGGCAATTTGGACGTGGTACTGGTAGCAGTGGCGTCACTAGAAATCAGTATTAGGGGGTCAAACCGGGGGGCTAAAATACATACTGGGGTGGGGTGGTGGCACACCAAAAAAGGGTCAACAGGCCAAACTAGTTTAAGTATACCCATATTTTACCAATCTGGTTAAGAAAACGTGCCATTAAGCATGTTCAGAGTAGGTTTAATACAATACATGTTTTGCATCAAGTTAATATACATCAAAAAGTGCTTTTGACACTGTCAGTAGAAACAGGTAATGGAACACACGTATTTCTTGGAATGTTCCGCTGAAGAACGTCCAACTACTGGCAGTGCTTCATACTGGCACCTCTTTGAGGGTCAGATTGACTAGGGACGAGGCTGTGTTGGCTTCAGTGCCCACTTTTGTCGGGCTGAAGCAGGGTAGTGTCTTGGCCCCCTCTCTATTCAACCTCTGACGTTGACAGCCTTTGGGCAAAGGGCGTTACTTATCCAATCAAACAGGGGTCTCTAAAATTGAACTGGTTGGCTTTTGTGGACAACCTTATTCTCTTCGACAAAACCCTAATTGTGCTACAAAGAAAATTAAACCTCTTCTTTAATTACCCGGTGGGTAATAACCTAGTTGTTAATGGAAGCAAATC
Organism: Ambystoma mexicanum; assembly: GCF_040938575.1. NCBI lineage: Eukaryota > Metazoa > Chordata > Amphibia > Caudata > Ambystomatidae > Ambystoma > Ambystoma mexicanum. Next base: position 1,122,850,086 of record NC_090921.1, read on the forward strand.
TAAGGTTATCATTTCTACTACAAAGACACGGCCTAAAACATTCAACTGGAAGGTTGGTAGCCATCCAACGGAAAGGGTTCTGTCAATGAGATATTTGGGCTACGATCTGTCCAATACATCTTCAGATGTTGTCTGGAGATCCAGCTTGAGAGGCAGATCTAAACCTTTGCTCTCCCAAATGAAAAGGATTCACATGCAATTGTGCAAGTACTCCTTCTGCCTCTTATCAGATTTTATCTGTCCAAGGTCGAACCAACAATCCTTTACTGACTAGATATTCTTCTTAGCGATATATGCCCTTATTTGAACACCATACAAGGCTTGTTTTGGATGAAGACCTTGCACCTGTCTACTTCCATCGCTAACGCGGTCATTCGGCATGAGTTTGGCTTAATTTCATTGTCAAGGAGGGCTATCTGGAGGAAGCTAGCTGAATACGCCAAATGTATGAATCCCCCTCCGAACTCATTATACAAAGATTTACGTATTGACACGACGCATGGTTCGGCTATTTTTATTTTTAAATGTTTTTATTGGCATTTATAGATATGCATACACAAGAAAAAGAAAACTGTTGAGCAACTCCTCTGGGTTGTATCGTCTGATGCATATATTGTGTGCCAATTAATCTTACAAAAATGTAACAACAAATAAATAAACAAAATAACAACATCGACTGTCCCACCGTGTACTAGGGCCTTATATTCCTTGTTTCTAGGTTAGGGGCATGGGTCCGGAGCCAGTTCTCTGCATTTGCCCACTCAGGGCGGCGACAAAGTTGAGTACATAGGTTTGATGGGCTGTTCTCTGCTGCCTGTTGTCTTCTGGGGCTCGGGGGGGGGGGCAGGCTCAAGGAGGTTTATAGGTCGTTGAAAAGATCATGTTTCTCAGGAGGGCCCTCCAAGCCTCTAGCGTGTTGCTCAGATCGTCGCCTCCCCGTCTGTTCCCCTCCTCCGAGGCTCTAGTTTCAGCCGTGGTCCACCTTTCCATCTCTTTGATCCAGGGCTCATACCTGGGGCCTGCTGGGGATTTCCAGGCCATGGCAATTGTCCTTTTGGTTAACACGCAGGCCATGTCCATAAGCTTCGCCAGGTGCTTGATTTTAGTTAGTCTCGGGTAAGTGCCCAGTAGGCACTCCTTGGGTGTCCACTCGTATGTCTCTAGGCCAGCGTTCCTGCAGGTTTGTTCGGCGGCCTGCCAGAGTTTCTGAGATTTGGGGCAGGTCCAGAACATGTGGATCATGTCTGCCAGGTCTGAGGAGCACCAGGGACATTTTGGGTCGGCTGTGTTGTTAAACGTAGATATCCTGTGTGGGGTCATATATGTTCTGTAGAGTATGTTCAGTTGGATCAGTCTAAACCTGGCATTCCTGGATATCTCCTTTGGGTATATCAGGGCTCTCGACCACTCGCCCTCTGTGATTTCGGTCCCCAGGTCTGTCTCCCATTTTTCTTTCAGCCTTGCGCTCTTTGGATTGGATCTGTTGTTTATTTGGGTGTACAACCTTGATGTCGGTCTCCATCCGTCGCTAAGTTCGTATATTTCCCTCAGGAGGGGATGTGTCTCTGGCTCCTCAGGCCATTCGGCCCAGTTCTCTTTGGCTGCATGTTTCACTTTTTGGTACCAGAGGAATTGGCCTGGTGGGAGTCCGTCCCTTTCTTGGAGTGAGTCAAAGTCCCTGAAGAGTCCCTCGCAGAACATGTCCCCCCATGTGTAAAGGCCGTGACTCTCCCATCTCCTCATCGTTGCTAGATCGCTGGGGGTTTTGCAGATGTCCGCCAGCATGGGAATGTCGGGTGTGTCTGAGTGTTGTAGTCCGACTATGGATCTCACCCTGCTCCATACCTGTCTCCCCACCTCTAGTATCATGGGTGGGTTGGGCGGCCCTGCTCGAGTGTTCCAAATTAACTCTTTGGGGTGTAGCGGTGAGGAGGATTGGGATAAGAGATTCAGCTCCGCTGTATGTTCATCTGAAAGCCATTTTGCTAGATGTGTCGATTGAGCCGCCAAGAAGTACCTTTTGAAATCGGGGAGTTGGATGCCGCCCTCGGCGTAGGTGAGTGTGAGGACATTTAGCGTGAGTCTGTGCTTAGCTCGTCCCCAAAGAAAGTCTCTAATCAGGGATTCTAGCTTCTTAAAGAAGGATGGGGGGATGTAGTACATCACGTTGGTGAAGTAGTAGAGGAACCTGGGGAGAATTATCATTTTGGATATTGCAGCTCTGCCCATCATGGAGAGCGGGAGCTTTGACCAGAATTGTATGGATCTACGTACTCCGCTCATTGCAGCCTCCGTGTTGGAATTGTGGGTGGATATTGGTGTGTGTGTGATGTCCAGGCCTAGGTATCGAAAGGTGTCCACCTGCCAACGGATCCCGATCTCAGGAAGCTCCTCCACAGGTTTACCCTTTAGCCTTGCAAGTGGGAACGAGCATGACTTCCGTCTACTGAATCTTATCCCCGAATATTTCGCGAAGTTATCCAAGACATCCAGTACAATCGGGGCGTTTTCCAGGGGGTCGCGCAGGTATAGGAGGACGTCATCTGCGTATAGGGAGATAATGTTGTCCGACCCACCAATGCTAATGCCAGCGTCGAAGAACTAATTCCTAAAGTATGTTGCCACTGTTTCCAGTCCTAGGATATATAGCATTGGTGAGAGCGGGCATCCCTGCCTGGTGCCCCTCTGGATGGGCCAGGCCCTTGATACCACAGCGCCTGTTTTTACTCTTGCTACTGGGTCGCTATAGAGGACCTTGATCCAGCGGATGAAGTGTTCTCCGAGCCCAAATTCCCTCAGAGTCTCTATCAGCCATTCCCAATAAATAGAATCGAAGGCTTTTATGGCATCCAGTGAAAGTACTGCTAGGTCTTCCTCGCTTTCGGTCGTCTGTGCTATTATGTGTTGGAGCCTCCTGAGGTTGGCAGTGGTGTTTCGTCCTGGAACAAAGCCATTCTGATCCTCGTGCACCAGAGATCCGATCACCCTCGAGAGCCTCTTAGCCAATATGGTTGTTAGTATTTTGCCGTCATAGTTTAGGAGCGCCAATGGGCGATACGAATCACACCTGTCGGCTGGTTTGCCTGGCTTGAGCATTGGGACGATGAGGGTTTCTCTCATGGAATTGGGAAGAGTGCCCGACTCATATGCCTCCGTGTATACTGCATGTAGTACAGGGGACAAGGTCTCCTCGTAGGCTTTGTAGAATTCTGGGATGAGGCCATCTGTCCCGGGGGACTTGCCTGTGGAAAGGGATCTAATCGAATCCGTGATGTCCTCAATCGTGATAGCTTCTCCCAGTTTGTCCCGTTGTTCTTGATTCAGCCTGGGTAGTCCTACTTCGGCCAGGGTGTCTCTTATGTCTGCCGCGGGGATCTCGTTCTTGTGAGCGTATAGGTCATTATAGAAATCCGTGAAGGTGTCATTGATCTCTTGTTGTGTCCTGCGGGTCATATCCTTGCCGTCTTTGATCTCCTTAAGGGCTTGCCTCGGGTGTTCCTTTCTGCATAACCATGCGAGTATTCTGCCCGGCTTATCTGCTTCCCTGTGGGCCTTCAGAGTGCGGACAGAAAAGTCGAACTTTGAGAGTCTCTCCCATGCCGCCCTGCAGTCTTCCCTGATCGGTTTCAGTTCTGATTCCTTTTCAGTGGTCAATGGACCGTCACTTTCGAGTTGTTTGATTTTCTCCTCCACTGCCTCTAGTTCCCTGCGTAGTTGCCTCCTGATCCCGCCAGCTTCGGCGATTATCTCTCCCCTTGTCACCACTTTCATCGCCTCCCAGAGTGTGCTCCACTTCTCGACTGAGCCCTTGTTTATCAGTAAGTATTCTTCTAGCTTTTCTCCTAAGGTTTCCTTGAATGCTGGGTCGGTCAGGGCATCTACTGGCATGCGCCACATCGGGATGGGTGGGCGAGGGCCCTTGAAGCAGAGCTGCAGCAGTAAAGGGGAGTGGTCCGATATTGATCTGCCCATGTATTCTGCCAATTCTACTTGTGGGGTTAGCTCATTGGCGATGAAGAAATAGTCTAGCCTGGTGTGGAGGTTATGGGGAGCCGAATAGAATGAGTATGATCTGTCGGAGGGGTGGAGGTCTCTCCAAATGTCGGTTAAGTGTAGGTCTGCCACCATCTTGGAGAGGGGCCCTGGGGAAGGGCTGTTAGGTATGCGTGGCGTTACTGATCCGTCTAGTTCAGCATTCATGACGGAATTGAAGTCTCCCCCCCCATATGAACGTGTATTCTCTGCAGTGCAGCAATCTGGCACATAGTTCCTTGATGTGAGAGGGTATGTTGTGATGAGGAAAGTATGAGTTTACTATGCACAGAGGGGAGTTCTCAAGCATGCCCCACACTATTACATACCTTCCCTCTTTGTCCAGTTCGGCCCCCATTTGTTGGAACGGTATTTCCGGACTCACCCACGTGTAGACTCCTCTTGCATACTTTGAGAAGGACGCGCCATTGCCCTGGCCCCCCCAGTAGTTCACCATCTTGTCTGTGGCCTCCTTGGTTAGGTGTGTTTCTTGAAGAAGGGCCAGTGATATTCTTTTTCTCTTCAGGTATGAATATATTCGGTTTCTCCGTATGTATGTTCCCATCCCTCTAACATTCCATGTGATTAACTTGAGTTTTGCTGCCATTGCGTGAGTGGGTTCCTCGTTGCGGGGAGCGCCTCCCCTTCCTCCTGTGTCATATGTGTCGCATCATGTGATGCATGTTGTTCCGCTTGTGTGGGATGGGCAGACCCAGCCTCTGGTTCGGAGTCCAGACCAGGCCAATCATTGTTCATCTGAGGTAGGACAGTCGAAACGATAACAACTTGAAAAAAGTAACTGTAACTAACGCACCCAGCTTCTGTCACCGGAGTGCAGTGCTCGGGGGCTCTCGCGCTGTCTGACCTAATCCGGGTCTCTGGCGCGAGTGGGTGCGTGCAGGCAGCTGGCCTGCACTGGTCATCAGTGGGTCCGTGGTCTGTGTCCATGGGCGGGATGTCAGGCAGGCCCCGCAGTCGTTTAGCATTCTCACTTAGTAGTTTTGCTTCAGTGATAGTGTAGCTTCGTTCTGGTTTAGGGTGCGATGCAAGGGGCTTGGGTGCCCCGGCCGTGTTATTAAGCGATCAACCTTGGCTGCTTTCGTTATGTTTCTCAGATGTGGGTTCCGTGGGGACCTCAGCCAGGTTGTTGGTTTCCATCCACATGGTAGCTGCCTCTGGTGACTCTAAGAATATCGCGCGCCCTTTATGGATTACTTTCAATCGTGAGGGGTATAGCAGCATGTATTTCAGGTTTAGTTTCCTCAGCCTGGCCTTGATCGGAACGAAGGAATTCCTTGCTCTCTGCACCGATTGGGTATAGTCAGGGTATATGGTGATCTTTGAATTGCCCCGCTCTATTTCTCCTCCATCTCTTGAGAATTTCAGAATCACCTCGCGATCGCGGAAGTTGAGAACCTTAGCGATGATGGGGCGGGGATAAGATCCGGGAGGAGGCCTCTTCTGAAGAGATCTGTGGGCTCTCTCTATGGCAAAACCCTGTGAGAGGTTCGATGCCCCTATTTCCTGCTGTATTAGGGATTCTACATAGGCTGTCGGGTCCATGGTCTCTGTCCCCTCCGGTATGCCCAGAATCCTGATATTATTTAGTCTGGCCCGCCCTTCTGCTTCCTCGGACCTCGCCTCCAGGGAGCTCACTTTGCGTTTTAAGTCTGCAACCTCTTTCTGCAGCGACGATGTCCCATCTGAAATGTCTTTCTGGGAGGATTCAATGATGGTTACGCGCTCCGTTAAGTTGCGGGCGTCTTGCCTTATGAGTTGGATATCCGCCTTAACCTCCCCTATTTTCGTGTCGATAAATGTTCTCAGGGCTGCGATCGCCTCGAGCAGTTGGTTATGCCTGGCCTCTTCTTCCGGGCCATCGTGATTTGCTGAGCTCTTCGGGGTGGATTGGGCAGTGGGGTGAGGCTTGGGTGTTATGAAGGGGTCTAGGGTAGCGTTCTTGGCTTTGTTCCTTGCGGCGGCCATCTCTCCTTTGCCTGGTCTCATCAGGTAATGCAGCGTATCTGTAGCTCCCCTTGGGGGAAGTATCGTGTGTGGGCTCTCAGAGGTTGTTTCAGCCCAGTGTGCGACTGTGTGGTTCTGCCGCTCACCGTGATGGTCTGGACCCTAAGGCGTGATAGCGTCTTGCCTCGGTGGCAGAAGTGGCATTAGGGACCGTGGGCACGCCCCCCTGGGGTGGTCTATAATGTTGAAGGGCCTCTGCGGGGGCTCTTGAGATGGCACTGTTCAAGTGGTGTGATATGCGGTTGGTGCGGTGGGGGGGGGGCTCCCTAGCGTGAATCAACAGTGTCCGGTCGATTGATTCGTCCACTATGGAGTGGCCGTAGTCCTTGACGGCTGTGGTCTCACTTGACAGGTGGAGGAGGTTGGCAATGGGACCCGCGCCGGCCCCAGGGGGGGACTGTTCGTGAGTGCCGCGGGTGGGCTCCAATGTTCTGGTGTTGTAGGGCTGTGGGGCTGGGTGGTTGGGTGATGACCCGGCCCCCGTCGGTGAAGCAGGATCTCCTTCGGGGAGCGGACGCTCGGCTCCCCTATGTCGAGGTGGCCATCCGGGAATCCGGAATTATAATGCTGTGGGTTGAGGGAGCTGAGCGACAGCCACCAGCACCGCCGATGGAGGAGGCTCTGTCCCAGGGAGCGGCTCCCCGAAGTTGGGGTGTCTGTCGGGTGGTGAGGTGAGTGGTCCCGGAGGGGTCCGTCAGCGTGTTCACGCGTCAGCCTGGAGCGGAGCGGCGTCTCCCCCCAGCGGGTACACCGGGGTCCCGGGTCGTGGATCGGGGGGGGACACTCACCAGGTGCGCTGGGGGGGTGCAGCCTCTCGGGTGCGGGTCAGCACTGTTCCTCGGTGTGCAGTCGGTGTGCTCCCTCCAAAACGGACCTCAGGCGCCGCCGGCTCCGCCGTCTTTATATGCTCCAGCCGCACAGTGATCCTCCGTGGCGCCGGCCCTCTGCAGTTATCTGGGGCGCTCGGGCCATGGGGGGAGGGGCCACCTCCGGTTCTTGATAGCGTCCTGGTGGGCTCTAGCTGTCGGCCCGTGGGTTCGCCCCGTGCTCCCAGGGAGGGACATCAGCAGGGGGGCACTCGTAAGCAGCCTGGGTCTGCCTGGGTCTGTGGTCGCTGGTTCCCGGCCCCGATGTGCGCCACGGGTCCGTCAGCGCGAGGCGGCCGCCATCTTGTGCGCCTCGCACGGGGAGGAGGGGGAGCTGGGCCGGATCGCGGCAGAGGCTTCTCGGGCTCCGATTTTTGTCGGAGTAGGGCAGAAAGCGCAGTTCTTCGCCTCGGTCGTTGATGGATCACCGTGTCTATGGTGTCTGTGGGCAGAAGCACCCAGAAAAGGATCGGACTGCTGTGGCTTAGCCGGAGCTCAAGGAGCCCGCGTCCTCACTCCTCGGACATCAGGCCACGCCCCCGACGCATGGTTCGGCTATATCTATAACTTTCAAAAAAGGATGGCCGCTATCTTAATTTCGATAGAGTCTTGTGAGGAAGAGCTGTCTGGGAGACCAGCGGTCATAAAAAGGAAGCTATTTATGTGAGACTGGGCTGAGGCAGTCTCCTTGTAGGTTGACTCACTGGATGCTTATTCAACCTACAAGGAATATGCCAGGTTTCCAAGAAAAGGAGGAGATCTGCCAAAATACATCCACTTATTCCCATGTGCAAAGGTTCGCTCCATGTACGTCCATTTACATTTGAATCAACTTCCCACCTTGGAGCGAATAGGAAAATGTGATAAGTGCTTGCGAACTACCCACTGTAGGTTTAGCAACGATGAAAGTATACCAGAAACTACAAAACATGTAGCTTTACATTGTACTGCTGTGGAAGACCTAAGAGTCCGTTATCTGGGTCCACGTGCTTCAAACAAGCTATTTTGGTCCCGGTTGATGTGGAGGAAATGGAGTGGCATTGATTCTGGTACTGAATTATTTTTTATTGGAAATGTTGGGAAAAATCGAGGCGCTTTACCATTAATGCACTATTATGTAATATGCTGCTAAATATTTAATTGTGACTTTTTTGTTTATTGTTTACTGTATCATTTGTATTTTTGAAAGGTTTATTTTGTAAGCCGAAAACACAATAAAAAAAGAACAATATATATACATGCTAAAAAGTGAACTCATGTTCAACAGTTGCAAAAATGCTTTTGGAGTCAGCAAGAGACTGCATTCTTTTACAATAATTCCAGGACAGCTTCAAATAATAGTAGTTCAAGGTGGTTTTTAGCAGAAGAGAAATCACTTCCGGCTCAGCTTTAAATAATAGCCAGTCAAAAAGATGTGAGGTTGTTTACCGCACATGAAATGTCTGCGAAGGAAATGAACGCATGAGAAATGTACGTTATAAAAAATAGTTTGCACATTTCCATTTCGGACATCCACGGTAAAACAACCCCAAATCTATAGAAACACTAACCCCCGCACAGACCCCCACACCCACCAACTCCCCCGCCCACACCCCAACACAAACCCACCCCCCTACTTACCTTTCATTCTGATGCGCTGTGTCCCTGCGATGCTGGTTCCCTTTCACTTTCATGATGGGGAACTGGCGCCGCAGGATCCTTTTCTTTCTTTTTTTTTTTTGGTGGGGTCAGCTGCGAGGGTGTCCCCCGCAACCCCAGCTCCCTATACTGTATTATTTATTTTGACCAACACCACCAAATAGATACTACAAAATGTCCTACGAACATTTAGTCAGTAGGACATTTAGTAGTCTCTATTTTAGAACTTTTGCTGGTGTAGGTCATTTAGATTCGATCATTTTGGCCGAAACCATCAAAAATAGTTTAACAGAAGAGCTATCCCTCATACCCCTGTATCAAATGATAGTCAAAGAAAGTCTGTTTAACAGATGAAATATCACGTAATGGCGCCAAATACAGGGGGAAAGGAGGCAACTGCTACCTCAGTTCTTTAGCAAAGGTTGCAGGAATCTCACTTTGCCCCCGTAGAATTGTTCACAGTTTTCAGTTTCTGGCTGTATGGCCCAGTGGCAGCTGATTAATTTTCTATTTGGAGGGGCATAAATATTTCCCTCAAATATGTCAGTGTGACGGAGCGTAGTGAGGGAGCCCAAACCAATTAAGAGGTGGTGTTTTTTTTTTTTACTATAATGGCTTAAAATGTTGCCAAAATTGGCTAAAATGCCAAACAGTTTGTAATTGGTTTTGTACTGTAACGCATTAAAAATCCAATGGATACAAGTCTCCAACAGTGCAGAGGAGCATTTTGCCAACACATTTTCAGGTTGCTTTTGCCCACAATATATGCGAGTATAAAAACATGTTCATGCTGGCTACACCGATACATTTTCATGCTGGCTTCACTACTATATGCCAGTATTCCCATTTAAGCACATATTCATGTTTGATTTACGCATAATGGCAGTAATGATACTATACAAAATCATGTCCATGCTTTTTCTGCCAAAATATGGCAGTATCCCCATGTAAGAAAATACTCCAGTTGGCATTACCATTAAAAATGCTCTGCCACAGAAGGAAAATATGTCCAAACCGGCTTCATTAAAATGCCATTCAAGCTATATAATAAAACTTATCATCCTTGCATTATCAAAGATAGTCAATGCAAAATATCATGCAACAGTAAGAAATGGCTAGACTGGCTTCATTAAAATGTAAGTCTAGCAACATAATAACACTTATCATGCTTGCTTTATCATAGATGCCCAGTAAAAAATGGCATGCCTGCCCTCTGGTTCACCAGTGCCTTGCGTAAACAAAATGTGATTATGTGTGCATGCAAGGTGCTGGGGGAGCCCAAGGAGTATGCATGGTATTTTTTACTAGGCATCTATCATAGATGGTGAGCCAAAGAAAATACCATGCCTGCTCCCTTGGACCTGCCCAGCGGCTCACACGGAAAGCTGATTTTGGCTGATGCACAACCCCCCTCCTGCCAAAATATGCTCCACGTCCCAGTACAAAAACATGTGCACACACATTCACTCAACCTTCACACGCAGCACGCAGTTGCTTATTCACGCGCACACCCATCATCATGCACTCACTCATTACACACAACACACGAATGCACACATACATACATACATATATTTAAATTAACATACCTCTGCCCCGGTCCTGATGTTCCCTCCCAGTGCTCCAGCTTCCGCGTAGCATGAACGGGAAACAGGAAGCAAAGAGCACTTCCTGGCTTGTGCAAATGCGCGCATGAGCTGGAGCGCTGATGACAAAGTGGCCTGCTCTTTTTGTATGTGCGAGGATGCACAATAGCACTTCCCAACGCACATACAAACATGCAGTTCCTCAGCTAGCATCCCCAATTGGCCATGCACTGTGAGGGATGCAAAACACCCCCGAATTTGCATGGCAAATTGGATATACAAGGCTGGGGAACAGAACTGTCAAACAGAAAGCGTGTTTTCCTTTAACAGTTCAAGCCAGCTGACGAGCGCACCCTCAGCTGCAAAAAGCAGCTGTGAGAGTGCTCAATGTTTACACTGGGCTGGCTGCTTGGCTCCTTTATAATGGGTGAGGGTGCCAGTGGGTCGGCACCCCTCACCCATTATGGAGAAGCCGCCACTGGTACACTGTCAATGAATCCATGCACAGGGTCAGTGTAGCTGGAGATGAAATACTGTTGACTTTGAAGTCATGTACATGAACTGCACTGTTGATAATGCAGTGATTTTGAATACATTAAGGGATCCATAGACATGTCCAACAGTAGAAGGCTACCAGGGTGGCTCCGCAGGTTCAGTGTCTGTTGCTAAGATGTTATATATTTAAAACTGGCTGTACATCTTATGCCTTTTTGCAATTCCTTTAAAAAAAAAAACAAGTGTTATGAAATGAGTTCAGCCAGGGGATTGATTGGGGTGGTAGTTTGCTTATATTCAGGGTGGTGTTCGGGACATTTCTGCCCCATAGTGAAAATCAAAAGATAAAACCCATGAACCCACAGTTTAATTTCCCAATAACTGCCGTCAGCACAATAGAATAATGTATTTGTGATTAAAGGTTGACAAGCATATAACAGCTTTAGAAATATTTCCTGTGATGAAACTCAAAGGATGGGGCCCAAAAATCACAGGGCATTTGTGTGGTAGTCCGACAAAGAAATAAACCCATTTTAAAGAAAGCTAGTGAATGTAGGTTTAAGAGCATGTTTCTGTTTGGAAAGGTCTTTTTGTTTTTTTTCTAGACAAGTGTAAGAATCACATTTGGAAAACAATACAGTACCCAGCATGTAGGTAGCCTGCTTTTAACAGTGATGGCCCCCACCCCAGTGGGTATAACAATGGGTTCTCCCAAATCTTTTGTTTGGGAGGGTCAGGTCTGTGAACAGGGTGAATTAAAGGAGAAGAAGAGACAAGACAGACTGACTACCCCTCTCTCTAAGGTCTTTCGACACTACAGATACAGGTGCTAAGGTGCTGTTACATGAATCTACAGCGATTACCTTTTAGGAGAACAGATTATTGAACAGAAACCGTTGAGTTATAAAGATATAAATCACTTTAATAGTTGGTTTAAAACCACATTTTTAAAAAAAAACTATACATTAATAGGCTTTTTCATACATCACTCATACCTTTCATACCAATTCATTCATTCTGTAACATAAGGGTTCGGCAATTTACATTTTCTTTAAGCATATTGGTTGTTGGTAGTATGCATGACATTAGAAAAAACACAATTGGTTTTTCTGTAGGTCGACATATGTTTCGGCCCCTTTCAATAGTCCCATCGTTGTCTACGGTGGTCTAAATAGTCAATATTGGGCCATCTTCAGGACAGTGATGATTTTGTGAAAGCTTACAGTCTTCACCCTTTTTCCATATGAAAAGCCAAATCTAAAAACATGAATTAAACATATATTACATTGTGGAACGGTCTGATCTCTACTAGTTATTATCAAGGTGATGGCTTGATTACTATGCCAAAAAGACTGCACCAACCTGTGGTCGAAAAACTATTGTAGACCACGGAGATAAGGTTGTAGGGTATCTTCTATATTACCCTTTTCTAGGACCCTGTAGAGAAGGGACACAAAGAGGGAAATTACTACTGTGCATGTTTGTTCTATCAGCACACAAGTGAAAAACTTAGTTTTGACATCTCAAAGGTAACTTACAGTTGACACCTGGATATGGATGAATCTTCAGGTTTCTGTACTCCAATGTCACGTTGTTAGTTATCTACAAGTTGGAGCTGTTTGGGTCGGCAACTTACAAAGGTGGGCCTGCAAAAGAAAAGCACGTTCGATGAACTAACCTTCTATGATCATGTCATTTTTCTTACCAGAAGCAGTAATTTAAATGCTTTTGCACCAGTTGTGACTTTAAGACTGTGGGCCTCATTAGGACCCTGGCGGAGAGGGTGTTACGCCAGCGTAGTGCATGGCGTACCTCTCCGCCATACTACGAGTTCCCGTAGCGCCATGGCGGCCTTTTCCGCCTGGTTTTACCAGGCGGAGAAAACCATGGCGCTACGGGACCTCGTTGTTAATTACGCCACCGTATTTTACGGTGGCGTAATTAACTCCTTCCCCACTCCCATTATACCCTATGGGGCAAAAATGGGAATGGGGAAGGGCAGAATGGGGATTGGGGATTTACCGCTCCGCCGAGGTCGGAATGGGGCGGTAAATCCGCCAACCCCCATGGCGCTATCGGCGGCTTTCCGCCATGCTTCGCGGTGCATTTAGCACCGCGAAGTCCGCCTGGGTCGTAATGAGGCCCTGTGCCTTGAAAGCATGTGTATGTTATGTTCTTTTGAGCTACTCTTACTCCCGTGAGTTTGTTTATGCTACGCATAGAAAATCGAAAATCTTTCGATTAGATTATGTGTGCTTGATGTAAAACTCCAATTCTAAAAATGGAGATACCGCTTATTTGCGGTTATTGTAACCAGAGGCCCCCACTAAAGGTGAGTCAAGCTTTTAATTACTTTTGATGGGGATGCAGAGTTGTTAAATCTAATGCATGAATGAGGTATTTATATTACGACCTTCCTACAGCATGCCTCAGTGTGCCCGAACGGCCCGTGCGCAAGCACAGAACACTCTGGCACACCGAAACACGGTGAACGAGCATGTCTTGTTATCGCTAGTATAGGGATAACTGAGAGATAACATTTTTGACTTGTTAATTGTACGCGCGACAAACAGAGTATATTTACCCCTGGCCGCGAGATTGTAAGAAGCCTTTCACTCGCTACTGCGCGAAGGAAACATTAGTACTTACTTTTGTTATTTGTTTGAAAGATGCGGCAATAAAACTATGGGCCAGGCAATAGTGGCATGCATGGCCCATTGATTCCCATGGTGTCCCTTTCAGGCCAGAAGAAAGAACTCAGGCTAAACAAAAGTTGCCTGCAAACGTGCAAATGAAGGTTGAGCAAAGGAGCACCTTTAAAGCTTCTGGAAAGAGTTCTTTGCCAAAGGGAGGGCAGGCCACCAATTAGGGGGGCGAAGAAGCCACTGGTTGGGGGGCAATTACCCCTCTATTTCCCCCTCTAAGGACGCCTATGACTGATAGAGAAACAGAAGCGGCTTGCAGTATGCACCGGTTCCACAGTAGTGTCATTCATGTCCATTCCCTTCTCTGGCATTTTACCACCTAGGCAGCAAACAAAAACAAGACTGTAGGACCATCATGCAAGAGATCTGTTCTGGCCATATGGGGTAAAAGGCAAGCAAATCTAATTTGCATATGAATTCATACCAACAGAAGTGATTTCACAGAAAAGGACTTTGCAAGGAGCATCATTAGTCTTTGCCACTTAGTAGCACCATGCAGAGTGACATTACAAGACGTTGCAGAGAGACAAATAACTGTGTGGTGTGACATACATTCTAATATTATATATGAAGCATCTCCATAATCAAGTAAACCATGAGAGTTTTTTTTTTAGCATATAATCTTATAAAACACAATTATATAACAACATAAACTAGTAACCAAATCACTTACAATGACGCTAGATAAGACACTGTGGGAGTAAATGATTTGCCCAGGATCACACACTTTGGTTAAGTGGGGAAACCGGGGTGTGGGCATTTTAAGCACTGGACCACATATCTTCCCAGGTTTAGTTGATATACATATTTATAAAGGTGTTGTAGCAATACATTGAAAGAAAAACACATTACATAATAAAATAACCTTATGCTATATAAATGGTCACAGAAACAGGTTGAGGAAAAAGAGTATGGGTCAGATTCTCATAGCCCATGGTCAAGCTGCAGTTATTGAGATCCTGCAGAAAGAGAGAAAGTCCTCCCGAGTAGGGCTTACCGAAATTGTTAAATTCTATTCCGCCAGCCAGGGAAGTGAAATCTCTTTCTTATCAAGATTTTGATACATTTTCACTGCAATCTGCCGTTCTGCGACCCCTGCGCTTATAAAAGAGCGGTACAAAGTTTCTCCTGCTGTCTCGTAAACCGAAATGCACCATGAAAGGTTTCTTGTGCTGCTGTGCGAACCTAGCATGGATCAAACAAGTTGAGCGAAGTTTCTCGTGCTTCTGCTCGATCCAAGCACAGTTTGAAAATAATTTGCAATGTTTCTCATGCCACAATATGAAACTAGTATGGATCTAAAATAAGCCAGTGCAAAGTTTCTTGTGTCATTGTGCGAAACTAGCATGGATCGTGGAAAACCACGCAAAGTTTCTCGTGCCGCTGCATGAAACTACCATGGATCAAAAAAGACCTGCACAAAGTTTCTCATGCCCCTGCACAAAACTAGTACGAATCTAAAAAAGACCTGCACAAAGTTTCTTGAATTGCGAACCTAGCACGGATCAAACAAATACCTGCATGAAGTTTCTCGTGTCACTGCGGGAACCTATCACGAGTCGACAACCCACACAAAGATTCTCGTGGCACTGCACAAAACTAGCACGGTTTGGAAAAACATGCACAAAGTTTCTTGTGTCGCTCCGCGAAACTAGCACAGAGCAATAAAAGACCTGTGCAATGTTTCTTGTCACACTACACAAAATTAACATGGGAATGAAACACCATGCTTCGCGTGAAACTGCACCAAACCGGGTACAATTTCAGTGCAGCAGAACTGTAATGCTGATTTTGTGAAACAGGCGTACGCGGATTTGCAGTACGGATTCTGCACTTTTTTCTTTGCGGGTGAAAACTTCACTCACCCCCTACTCCCGAGATGGCATTGTGTGTTAGGTTGTGGCATAATATGTTGTGGTACTCAAGCTGACTGAATCCCATGATCCAAGCTTGCGTTACAAACTTGCGTTACAAACAACCTGACAGCTGGTCCCCACCCTGCCATTTTCCCCCACCCTCCCTTTCCCTCATGTTAAATTTCCCACCCCTCCCACTACCTCTTACCTTTTTACTTCTGTGGCAGCGGCATCCGCCGCCGCTGCTGCCACTCCATCTCTCTCTTGGCCGCCATGGAAAAGGAAGAGGGGTTCCGCATAGAGCCGTGCCTTCCTGATCCATAGTGTTCATCTTAAGAAAGTATTTTCTTGTAATGAATGGGTCGTCGTGAGGCATCCGTTCATTGAAATAAAATACATTGCTCTTATCACCCCGGGTTATCAGATTGGCAACCCAGGGTGCTAATAGCAAATGGCACAGGGACCCTTGTTAAAGGCTTGAACATAGCGAGGGCCTATTAACACAGGCCCCGGTCTGTTACCACCCGTTCCAATCCATGGAAAGGGTGATTATTGCTTAATTACGTGTCTAAACTAGCATTTTCCTATGCTATACTAGCCATTTCTTACTGTGGCTCGACATTTTATACTGGGAATCTGTGATAAAGCAATCATGATAAGTGTAATTACCTGGCTAGAGTGGCATTTGGGTGTTGGCAGTCTGCACTGTGGCATTGTATATTTTTCTTGGCATCTATGTTAAGTAAGCATGATAAGTATTATTACCTCTCTAGACTGGCATTTTGGTACATTCAGTCTGCTCATTTCTTAATGTGGCATGACATTTTTATAAGGCATCTATAATAAAATAAGCATGATAAGTGTTATTACCTGTCTATACTGGTATTTGTGTGCAGCGAGTCTAGTCATTTGTTACTGTGGCATGGCATTTTTACAGGGCATCTATAATAAAGTAAGCATGATAAGTGTTATTACCAGTATAGACTGGCATTTGTGTGCAACCAGTCTAGTAATTTCTTACTGTAGCGTGACATTTGTACAGGGAATCTATAATAAAGTAAGCATGATAAGTGTTATTGCCTGTCTAGACTGTCATTTGAGTGCAGCCAGCCTAGCCATTTCTTACTGTGTCATGGCATATTTGTCTGGGCACCTCTAATGAAGTAAGCATCATAAGTGTCATTATGTGTTTAGACTACAGTTTACCTGCAGCCAGACTAGCCCTTTCTTACTGTGGCTTGACATTTTATGGTTAGATTGGCATTTTGGTGCGGCCAGTTTAGGTATGTTTTACCGTACTGCATGGCATTTTTTACTGTGCATCATCAAGGCTACAGCAAACAAGATACGTGTTATTACGTGCCTGGCCTACATTGTGCAGGCAGTTTTTACATGCTTTCTTATGGTGGCATTGCATTATTAATAGAATGGTGGCATTGCATTATTAATAGAAAAGCAGTAAGATAGCTCAACGGGCTGAGCACTTGCTGCTGCAATCTGTTGGTGACCTGCAGGTCTCAGGTTAAAATGCTGGAATGGGCAAACTCAACCTTTCATTCTTTTGAGGTTGATAAATGAGTACCAACCCCGGTTGGGATGATACTTGTATGTAAATTTGTGCTTTGTACAGTGCTTCGGCGAAAGCCCTATATAAATAAGAAATCACTATTAATTAAAGCATTGATGCTCCTGTTCACTGAACGTGACTTACATCTATTGAATGTTTGGATACTGTATTATTGCAGCAACTTGCAATGTAGGGGATCTACTTTTCATATAATGACAATACCTGACATGCCTCAGCCTACCTTTTTGTGTTTTATTTTATTTAAAACGTTATACTTCACAACTCTTAGTTCATTACAAAAGGCAATACATTACTTCATACACAACATTGTAAAACGAACATTACAGACATTAATTCATTCAACACAATACAATATAATATCATATACAGTATAACTATCACTGCCTCCCTTTCTAGCCCCAAAGATGATATTTTCCACCTATCCGACAAATGACCCCCTTCCCTAATTCATTGTGATGGATTAATTGAGAAAAACACCCCCCCCACAATTTTGTGTATCACTATTAAAATATTCACAAAAGCAAATGTCATTGAGAGTATCCAAACAAGAGCCTAGCCCTCATGTCTTTACTGTTCAAATCCTCTAATCTCCTTATGAACTTTCCCAACCACATTTTCCCCGGCCCTAGTGTTGAGCTACAGCCAATCGGGCAATATTTTAGTGTTTCCGCCTCCCCAGGCTTTTTACAGAGCCGACAATTTCTTTCTTGCCACCTTTCTAGGGAGCCTAGTAAGTTAAGATGAAAGTGCATATAAATGTAATGATATTTTGGCCCTCGGAATGTCATCACGGCAGACTGTATCTCCTTATATTTCCTCAGGTGTGTGGTTAGCTCCTTTTGTAGTTCATACAATTACATTCTCTGTATAGCTTTCATCATTTTAAAACTTTCATTTTGTTGTACATCTTAACCAGGCTTTCCATCAATGTAATTTTGTCTGAATCCATTTCAGCAAGAATCGGTTCACAGCACTCCCCAAAATTGCTCAATGATTTGCCATAATTATTTCTTAAAGATATATTCAAAGCTTTAAAAAGTGAACCCAGGGCTGGACTGGCAACCAAAAGTGGCCCTGGAGTTGTTTTTCAAGGTGGCCCAATATTTTGTTGAAGGAGCGACACGTGAGCCCAGCTCTTACACTTATATTACACTAAGCTCTGTTGCTCATGAGACAGTGAGCTCTGGGGCCCATATAAAGGTTAGCTCAGCGGCATACATAATGGTGAGTGTAGGGCATGGGTGATGACCAGTAGCTGATAGCACAGGGATACAGCCATCCATAAAACTGTAATCTCAACAGTCTGTTTGACCGCAATCCCAAAAGCCTATGAGACTGCGAAATTGGGAGCACTCCTGACAGCAATTCAAGACATTCATAAGACGGCAAAATCCGCAGCCCCTGTGCCACTAAAACCAGCAGCACATGTGACTGCAATATCTGACCGTAATCCCAAAATCCCATGAGACTGCAAAATTAGGAACCCATGCGAGTGATCCCTGCAAACAATAGGACTGAGATTTCAGCAGCTCACATGACAGCAATCCCAGCAGCCCATAACAATGCAAAAGTCGAGGCACATCACTGACGGGGACCCGCAAAAGCCAGCAACATTGTACTCTGGAGCCCATGTGACACTAATTATAGAAGCCAATGCGACTGCAAGCTCAGGAGCCCATGTGGCAGAAGGGTCACCAATTATGTGATGGAGAGCTAAGTTATCCATCCCTATTATGGCGAGCTAGCTAAGATCCCATGTATGCAGCTAGCTCTGAGTTCCATGTAAGGTTCAGCTGCCTGGTCATTTGGAGGTAAAGAGGGCTGGCTGGACCAACAATGTATTTCCACTGATTGCAATACCTACACCCTTCTAACTGGGCGCTAATATTCTAGACATTTTCCCTCGGCTTCAGTTACTACGGCCACGTTAAGAAACGCTCATATCAGAATCACTTCAAATGTCCCCAGCACACAGTGCTTAGGATATCCAACCTTCCATGCAGCAGCTAGGGCAAAACTACGACCTGTGAGAGGTAGCAGGCAGACAAGTTGCTTTGTCAGTCTCAGGGCACAAGTTGCTTGAGTGGAGAAGTGTGACGTCTTTTAGAGAACCAGGTGTTGAATTTTTTAACGAGGTTTCGCCTTAGAACGCTCAACAAACACTAGCCCTGCAGGATCCTATGACGGGTTAAGAGTTGAGGTTGTGAATGGATGAAAACACTGCATTCCCATTCGACCGTCACGCCTAACAGTGCCCTCTGAATGTTAGAGAGCAGGGACGATATTTACTGGAGAGTAAGGTGCTAAAAAAGAGACTACAGACAGACACAGAGGACGGGAAGATACATAAGCATAACAGACTAGTCTGCCCATGTCCCTGCTACTGCATAACTGTGGAAACAACGCTGTCGCCAGATCTGTATTTGCTCTGACTTCTCCATCACTTCCACTTGGCATAGAGCTGTCTTTGCTCTCGCATCTCTGGCCCTCCCGTGTCATCTACTTCTTGGCCTTTCTGAATTATGCTACCCATTCTGCTAAAAGTACTGTTAGTAGAAGCAGTCCATTGCACTTGCAAATCTTGCGTGTGAAGAGGATCCTCAAGTTAACGCTGAGATTGCCCTGCACCAAAAAGTGTTAATTGATCCTCCCTTTGCCTTTGCTGTAGCGTAGGTTCTTGGAATGTGGCAGTACTAGAATGAGTGGTGGGCAGCAGTACTAGAATGAGTGGTGGGCAGCAGTACTAGAATGAGTGGTGGGCAGCAGTACTAGAATGAGTGTGGTGGGCACTATCGGTGGAATCTGGGGGAAGGAGGGTGGACTGCTTGAGAGGGTGCACTTGGAATTTAGGAATGCATTAGAGGGGCTTGATGAGGCTAAGCGCTGTATGTTCTAGTTAAATTAAAACAATGCTGAAAAGTAAAGGGCAGATTGTGCCATTGGATAGAAGTGTAACTCGATGGAGATTATGACATTTCAAAAGGGCTCTGTTGGGTACATGTCAGCGTGACTCAGCCCATTCAGGAGAGGATTACCCTGGTTTATACTTGTGCAGTAATGGGGTTTGTAGCCCCGGATATATAATAGAACCTCATCTGTATACGCCTTGTAATGAAAAGGAAAACAAATAAACAAATGCAGAACTGCACTGTAATCTCCCACATGGAATGATCATGTTTGTGTACAGTTGTGAAGTAGACGTGCTGTTTATTAATTATCCATTCTGCAAAGGGACTGCTAGACCATCTAAAAAAGGTGCCCCATGCAAAAGCAGCATTTTATACATTAGTAACAGCGGCACAACGATACTCCATGGATGGGCGATGAGTACATCGCTGCTCTCTGAGACTTGGAACCTGCACGTCACAAGTTCGAATCCTGAGGAATAGCATCTTTCAAGGTCTCAAATGGTTTAATAATAACACCTGCTCTTAAAGTGCTTAGAGGGGGAAAGAATCTTGCATTGGGCTTCCCAGTACTAGAGCTGCCTGGCCCCTGTGACCCTTGGTATCTGTGCTCCCCAGTACTAGAGCTGCCTGCCCCCCCCCCGTGAACCTTGGTCTATGTGCTCCCAGGACTAGAGCAGCCTGGCCCCTGTGACCCTTGGCCTCGGTGCTCCATGGCCCAGCCCCAGAACCCCAGCAGTGCGTGATCCCTGGAATAGAACCCTCTTCCCCCAAGTATTTTGGAAATTTCTGAGGTCATTCGGGAGGTGAGCGCCTATCAAGACAAGTTTTTGTGACATGGAATCCGGTTCTGCACATTGCCCCACCCAGGGTCACGAGAGTCAGAATAGAAAGGAAAAGACGGACTGGGATCTATCAAACATGCCCATTCCGGCCAGGGACTACTACTCCAGTCCCGGTTTTTAGTTTGCATTTTGGGAACTGCAGTTCTGAGTTTGAAATGGAGAAATGCAGGACTACAAGTCCCAGAATACAAAGTAAAACCGGTCTTGGATTATAATCTCTCGAATGCACTATGGGAATGCACGAGCTATGCCCAGAAAGCTTATCTCACATGTTTGTGCCCTGTAGTGAAGACTCGAGTCGCCGGATGTCCAAAAACAGGGGGACCCTGCTGATGAAGAGGGGATGTTTGTAATTGGGAGCTCTTAAAGCCCCCACCAGCCAGTGGCGAGGAAATCGGCTGCCCTTTAAATTGAGGTTTGCATCAAGTCACATCCACACACATTCCCATTAAAGTGTCACAAACAGCAGACCCCTCCCACCCCCAAGCAAACACTCTCCCCAAAAACCTGAAATATCGCATAAGGTAGGAAAAACGATCTATAATTACCAATACTGGTGATGCAGCAGGGCCCAACCACAGACCTCCGCCGGTTTTTTGGAGGGGGTGAGTTTGAGTTTCTGAATATTTTCAAACCACCCCACACGGAGCCTCGAAGCGGCTTTGGACACTTCCGCCAACCCCACCAAACAAGACATTCTGGGTCTCCTAGAAAAATGGAGAACGCTGCCTTACCTCTCCCCCACATGAGCCCGTGCACCTTGTGCAAGCGCCCAGGAAAGGAAAGGAGCCCCGGGCCCATTTCTCGGCTTCAATGAGAGTGCAATCACCACCTCAAACAGCCAGGAGACTGCACCTAAAATTGCTCGTTTAGTTAAAGCCATCTTTCCCCTTTGGATGAGCTAAAAAAAGCCCAACAGAAAGAATAAAACATAAAAGACCTCTGTAATCAAAGAGATATTTGGGGGGAGCAGGGGGTTGGCTTGTCCCCTTACCTCGGTCCCACGGAGGGGGTGTCCTCAGCACTGTCTTTTGTCCCAGAGTTTAGGCCGGGTTCTCCTGAGCTGCACAGCAGAGTCTGTCACAAGAGAGGGCACTGGCTGCACTCTGACGCTCTAGCGCAAACACTCAAGCAGCACAGTCAGCAGGGGCTGCAGGGGCACGTGAGGTTAATTCCCCTGGCGGTGCCCATCATCAATGCACAGGCACGCCACGAACCCAGCCCCGGGCAGAAGAAAGGCAAGGCACCAGCCACATCCAAGCGAACTACCCAGGGCGGCCTGGGTGTTTGTTCGCCATATTTATGTATCCTTCCCCCAAGACCCGGGAACATCACCTCAAGCAAGAAAAGAGGCCCGAGGCCCCCGAGGCCTACCGGGGAAAGTCCCGGTGTACTGGTGGGTCAGTCCAGCCCTGAGTGAACCCGATGGTGGAATCAATATTGCCTCAGCATATGTTGTACTATTGGGCCTAATGGCATACGAAGGAAGCCCCCCTTGTTAAAATGTGGTTGGTATCTAAATATTCTTGTCTTAAGTATGTAATTTGTATTTTTAAATGTTTACATTTATGCACTTATTTTACACCTGAAAGCCACTTCAGGTAATGTCACCATGGTTCAAGAGGAACTGATGCCATCTGGGTCAAAGGTCAAGTTAAATCACTTCTTGTGGTGTCATCAGGTCTGTGAGGTCACTTCTGCTACCCCAGGAATTGTGGTTAATTGACATCCCTGGTGTCAACCCTGTGAGCCCATGCTCAGCTGTGGAAGAATGATGTGCATTCTACCCAGACAGGCTGGACATTGGCACTACTGGCAGGACGGTAGCCTTCTGGGATTGCCTGTCTTAGTTCCTTTGTAAGGGTAGGTAACACACTTCGCAAAAGACAGCCACTCCACAGGAATCTGGCCCGGGAACAGGAATCAAAGGGCACACCCATTCACATAAGGCTTGGCCTCACACCAGGGTGGTGCATTTCAAAGGACCGTTGATCCTATTGAGAAGGGAAGAAGGCAGAATGAAGGTAGTGTGAGGAGCCAGGAATGAGACATGGATGGACACACAGGGCTCATGGTTTTGGCCATAAACCTCTATTGAAACAAAAAGGTTGCTAGAAAATGCCTCTCTGTCCCTACTCTAAGAGGTATTTCCCTGCCTAACACAAAATTATGGTCTGTCTGATGTCAAGATGTCCAAAGCAAACTGTCTTGTGTCCAAAGTACTATTATTATCCTCACATTCTAAAAATCAACTCTAAGGCCTTGTGTAGTGTACAATTGTTCAAAAAGGAAATGTGCAACTCCAACACAAAAGGTCCAGAAGGATAAAGTTCACAGTTCCAGAGGATGGTTCCATTCCCCTAGATTTCTCTTCACTCTGCTTTATACTTTTAAGAATATCAGTTCCTTGAGTTTCTTTTGATCACCAACACAACTTGTATGCAAAACAACTTGGCTGTTAGTCAGACTCCTGGTAGGATACCTAGTGTACTCTCCTGCCCGGTTTCTTCTCCTCTTTAATATATTTCAACACAGTCTTTGGCTATTCCTGATGTATCCTTCTCTGGAGTTCCTCAGGTGATGTACTTTACACACTGTCCAAGTTGACCTTGCCTGGTATGCTGTCTTTCCTGGGCTTTCTTATATGAACACACTTGCAACTTGAATATGCCTGGTACACTCTTCTGCCAGGACTTTCTCATAGATACAGTGCACACACTTACAAACTTGACAGTATTTTATATTTATTCTGTTCTGTTTCTTTAAGAAATATTAACTCTCTTGTTCTTTGTCATATGCTTCATCGCTTTTATTTGGCTTCGGTAGGGTTGCCGAAATGCCCCGGTCTCCCTGCTTCCCTTGGATGGACTCACCGGTTCTCGGTGCCGTGGGTTGGTTCTCCAGTGGCAAGCCTGCAGCGGCTCTTCGGCATCCTGCTCCCTCTCTCCAGGTGTGCCGCCTCTGCTCTGTGGCTTTTGTGCCCCTTGCAGCTCCCGCTCACCTTTTCTTGGTTTCTTCATACTCGCGCGGTGTGGAGCCTGCATTTTGGTACCTGAAAACGCTTGAAAGTCTTTCTTGCTCTTCTGGCTTCCTCTTAGCGTACCATCTCCTGCAGTCTGCTCTCCTCTGCTTCTTCTACAAGCCGTTTGGCTCAACAGACCTCCACCAGCCCAGTGATCCCTCGGTCGACACCGAGAGGACAAGACTTCGACAGCCAGCATATCTCTCTCCTGTCAGCTGGTTCACTGGTTTAAATCTCCCAAGCATCAAGTATGCGCCTGTAACAACTAGAGTGCAGCTTGCGCTCCTGCCCTTCATTGATCTTCATTACTTGGCTCAGTTTCCTCTTTACAGTACTTTTGTATTCTGGGAAAGGAAAGTCATTTCTTGATGGCTTACATACAGAGTATGGAGAGGTATTCTCAGTTGTCTTGAAAGGTGGATGTGGGAAGTTATTACAATATGCGATTAAGGAGTGGGGAATGGAGGGAGTATCCTCAAAAGAAAATGAGAGATACCACGTCTAATCCGATGATGTTGTGCCACTCCCCTGAGGGTTGCCTCCCCCATGTGATCCTCCCTCATATTACTGCCTCCAGGGTCAGGATCAGGTAGCGGCGGCTGTCGCCTGGCCACATGGGGAGAGGTGTCAGAAACAACCCGTTAATATCCAGGTGGTGTGCACCTACTGGCAGTTGAACTCGTCGTGTAGGTTTTTCCTGCTAATATAACTCTCAGGAGTACAAAAGGACAGACTGAGCAGTCTATTGACCGAAAGATGGATGGACGCCCCGGGACACAGCTGGCTGCAAGAAAAACACACTCAATCAGCACCACGACAAGGAATACGAAAAAAGGTAATGCAGATAAGGAGTCACAAATGTTAATTTGCGTGTCAAAACAGGAGTCTGCTTTATAACAAGAGTGGTATGGAATTCCTGTTACCAATCAAAAGGGGTGTAACCCTGAAAGCAGATAGTAAAGCAATATATCAGACCCAAACTAACAGGAAAAAACAATGGGGCGTGATGGCACTAACACATACTTTGGACATGTAGACTGATTGAATGTCTTACCAACAGGATGTGTGTAGTTGAGGCGTAGACAAGGAGATCTTTTGGAATCGAGGGCTGGATGAGACATGAAGAAGTCCTCTAACCCGCTGGCATGAGGACACCTAAAGCGATGACCAAGGTTTAGGACGCCTAAGTTCCAAGAACAGTGCTCAATTGGGAAGTTTCTAGTCCGAGCACGTACAGTACCAAAGTCTTAGATCAATGAATACAAAATGTCCCAAAACGTGCTGTGGTGGTGAAGCGTAACCTGAGAACAATCCGTTAGGCAAGAGGAGTCCGATGACAGTCCTGGGTCATAGTGTTCCTATAGGTAACAGTAACAGGGCAGAAGGCAATTGCAGTCCGAAAAAGAGTACCAGGTCGTGACTTTTACTAGCTGAGATAAGAGCCGGACGGAAGGCAAAAACAGTCTGAGGGACGATCCGAATTCAGTTATCCTAAGGTTCCGTAGACTAGACAAGGGCAAGCGAGGAGCAGAATCCGGTAGGCAAATAGACTTAAAAAAACCATAAAGGTTAAAGGTAACGTAGCACAAGAACACTGCTGAGTTTCAAATTCAGAAGCACAGTTCTGGTGTTTGGGCAGAACTTATAACGGGACTCACCTGACCCATGGTACGCAGCGCAGCTGCGTGCGTGGTAACCAGTCTGCAGGGCACCACTGTCTTCATGGCAGCCCCCAACACGCATGGAAAGACATGCTGCGCATTGGAGGTTTGCCGAGAATCATATTAGCACGCAATTGTTTCCTTTGACCTGATTTACATGAGAAATAAGAAAAGGACAGGGTATAGCCACGTGCATGAATGCGATGTGCCTTACGTGTAGATAATGGTGGTTTCCTGACAAGAGGTCATCGCTGGGAAAGGAGTGATTACACCATCGGATATATCACAGTAGACAGGGTGGGCTCTCTACAGATGAAGGAAGATTCAGGCATCTTGTTTCTCCATGCCTCTCTCTCCTTCCTGTCCCCTCCACTTCCTCTAGCATAAAGCACTTTGGGTGTGATGTCATAAGGTTAGGGCTCCTGTAGTTGTGGACCAGGCTTCTTAGTGCTTAGGAGAATGAGAATAAGGACCAAAATGTATCCTTCAGCTCCTGGATTGGAACTCAAAGCAACCAGTGGACCAAAGCAGCCAGGAAACCTGTGTTCCTATTGTCGATCCAATTTGAGCTGCCATATGAATTTCTTTCGACACCTTTGAACCCACAGGACCCTCCAGTACAGTTATTGGCACTCTACCTCCTCAAATCGCCATTCCGCATGTGTGGGCCTGTTCTCCTCCGTACTGCACTAGCTGAGGGCATAATTGCCTCGGCTCGAACTACACGCTCATAATTGCATCTGCCACCTTTGAACCGCTGCTCGAACCACAAGTGTCTTCGCTGCCAATTGCTACTACCAGTCGAACCAACCCTGATGGTCCACTGACAGCCCGATCATTGTATGCTCCATCAAGCTACTCAAAATGAAACGTGTATCCAGTCTCCAGCATTTTCGCTGTCGCACGGACTGTCAAACTGACTCTGGAGGAACTTCTGATCCTCAACTACTCAAGCACTCGATCAACCCATCTAGTAGGACAGTGCATCCCATCTCCAGCATCTTCACAGTTGAAACAACTGTCTAAAGGACCCTGATGGCCTTTATGATTTGCCCTTCTCAAGCACCGCATTCAAAACACAGTGAGCCCCTATTTGAACCATTCATGATACAGCTCCCCCTCTAAAACAAGGTGACTGCTGCTCCCGAATCGCTGAACTGCACCTTCGGATCAGTTTGCTGCTGCACCACACCAGCAGAGCATATCGTTGCCACGAGTGATCCCGAAGCTCATTGTTGCAAACACTGTCTTCAAACCACCTATTCGAACTGCCAGCATCGTAGTCGACTAGACCCTCGAGGAACCTTCGGATCGTGCTCTTCGAATACTGCACTCAAGCCCTTCGACTGGAACCGTTCATCAAGCTGCTTGACTGACAATCCAACACTGGTGGTCCTCATGATTCACACTTCTTCGAACTGCAATGAACTTCATCTTGACCCCTGGCTCGATGCCTTCTCCCTATCTGGAACAACTCCGCCGATACAGTGAAGCCTGATTTGAGCTGCTGGTACAGCACCAAAAAGCGTGGTTCGATGCTGTCGAATCGTGAAGCAACCAAAGAAGTTTCTATTGACTCTTAACTGTCCCCTTGGTCTAGTTTTGAGACTTCTAGACTATTTAGAGCATTTAATCCCTTCTTACCTTCAAGAAACATATCTTAAAAAGAACATTGTGGTTTTCACTTCCTTTGCACCCCTGACTCATTACCCAGATTGCTGCGTTGTGCTATCTTTGCTTATTCTGTGTTCTTTGCTCAGGGGTGGGTTTTGTGTACTGTGTGTCTATTTAGTTATTTTTCAGATGGTTTGTTTCATTAAAGTATATCTATTTTATTTATAGAACCTTGATTGGACATTCCCTTTATTTTCGACTGTTATGCATTGCTGTTTTGGTAACTACAGAATCACATTCACACCCCTCTTGAGAGTATAGCCTTTCCTCCGGCCACAACCACACAACTGCACGGAGGTCTCTTAAATGTGCCTGTTTTACCTTCAGGATTGTGTTGTCTCTTGGTTTGTAGCAGTGTGAGGGCTGAGTGGGCATGTTATCCCCTACTCATCCTGATCCTTCTGCAGGGCAGAATACAACTGGTCACAGTGGACCTGGGGCAGTGTGTGCATGCAGGGCTAAGGGTGGTTTGTGTGCGTGTATATTGCTGTTTTTGTGTCTGTACAGTGTGTGGATGTTGTGTATCCAGTGCTGGGATGGATAGATATTAACTCTCTTGTTCTTTGTCATATGCTTCATCGCTTTTATTTGGCTTCGGTAGGGTTGCCGAAATGCCCCGGTCTCCCTGCTTCCCTTGGATGGACTCACCGGTTCTCGGTGCCGTGGGTTGGTTCTCCAGTGGCAAGCCTGCAGCGGCTCTTCGGCATCCTGCTCCCTCTCTCCAGGTGTGCCGCCTCTGCTCTGTGGCTTTTGTGCCCCTTGCAGCTCCCGCTCACCTTTTCTTGGTTTCTTCATACTCGCGCGGTGTGGAGCCTGCATTTTGGTACCTGAAAACGCTTGAAAGTCTTTCTTGCTCTTCTGCCTTCCTCTTAGCGTACCATCTCCTGCAGTCTGCTCTCCTCTGCTTCTTCTACAAGCCGTTTGGCTCAACAGACCTCCACCAGCCCAGTGATCCCTCGGTCGACACCGAGAGGACAAGACTTCGACAGCCAGCATATCTCTCTCCTGTCAGCTGGTTCACTGGTTTAAATCTCCCAAGCATCAAGTATGCGCCTGTAACAACTAGAGTGCAGCTTGCGCTCCTGCCCTTCATTGATCTTCATTACTTGGCTCAGTTTCCTCTTTACAGTACTTTTGTATTCTGGGAAAGGAAAGTCATTTCTTGATGGCTTACATACAGAGTATGGAGAGGTATTCTCAGTTGTCTTGAAAGGTGGATGTGGGAAGTTATTACAATATGCGATTAAGGAGTGGGGAATGGAGGGAGTATCCTCAAAAGGAAATGAGAGATACCACGTCTAATCCGATGATGTTGTGCCACTCCCCTGAGGGTTGCCTCCCCCATGTGATCCTCCCTCATATTACTGCCTCCAGGGTCAGGATCAGGTAGCGGCGGCTGTCGCCTGGCCACATGGGGAGAGGTGTCAGAAACAACCCGTTAATATCCAGGGGGTGTGCACCTACTGGCAGTTGAACTCGTCGTGTAGGTTTTTCCTGCTAATATAACTCTCAGGAGTACAAAAGGACAGACTGAGCAGTCTATTGACCGAAAGATGGATGGACGCCCCGGGACACAGCTGGCTGCAAGAAAAACACACTCAATCAGCACCACGACAAGGAATACGAAAAAAGGTAATGCAGATAAGGAGTCATAAATGCTAATTTGCGTGTCAAAACAGGAGTCCGCTTTATAACAAGAGTGGTATGGAATTCCTGTTACCAATCAAAATGGGTGTAACCCTGAAAGCAGATAGTAAAGCAATATATCAGACCCAAACTAACAGGAAAAAACAATGGGGCGTGATGGCACTAACACATACTTTGGACATGTAGACTGATTGAATGTCTTACCAACAGGATGTGTGTAGTTGAGGCATAGACAAGGAGATCTTTTGGAATCGAGGGCTGGATGAGACATGAAGAAGTCCTCTAACCCGCCGGCATGAGGACACCTAAAGCGATGACCAAGGTTTCAGAAGTAATTCCTAAAACCGATGACACGAGGACGCCTAAGTTTCAAGAACAGTGCTCAATTGGGAAGTTTCTAGTCCGAGCACGTACAGTACCAAAGTCTTAGATCAATGAATACAAAATGTCCCAAAACGTGCTGTGGTGGTGAAGCGTAACCTGAGAACAATCCGTTAGGCAAGAGGAGTCCGATGACAGTCCTGGGTCATAGTGTTCATATAGGTAACAGTAACAGGGCAGAAGGCAATTGCAGTCCGAAAAAGAGTACCGGGTCGTGACTTTTACTGGCTGAGATAAGAGCCGGACGGAAGGCAAAAACAGTCTGAGGGACGATCCGAATTCAGTTATCCTAAGGTTCCGTAGACTAGACAAGGGCAAGCGAGGAGCAGAATCCGGTAGGCAAATAGACTTAAAAAAACCATAAAGGTTAAAGGTAACGTAGCACAAGAACACTGCTGAGTTTCAAATTCAGAAGCACAGTTCTGGTGTTTGGGCAGAACTTATAACGAGACTCACCTGACCCATGGTACGCAGCGCAGCTGCGTGCGTGGTAACCAGTCTGCAGGGCACCACTGTCTTCATGGCAGCCCCCAACACGCACGGAAAGACATGCTGCGCATTGGAGGTTTGCCGAGAATCATATTAGCACGCAATTGTTTCCTTTGACCTGATTTACATGAGAAATAAGAAAAGGACAGGGTATAGCCACGTGCATGAATGCGATGTGCCTTACGTGTAGATAATGGTGGTTTCCTGACAAGAGGTCATCGCTGGGAAAGGAGTGATTACACCATCGGATATATCACAGTAGACAGGGTGGGCTCTCTACAGATGAAGGAAGATTCTGGCATCTTGTTTCTCCATGCCTCTCTCTCCTTCCTGTCCCCTCCACTTCCTCTAGCATAAAGCACTTTGGGTGTGATGTCATAAGGTTAGGGCTCCTGTAGTTGTGGACCAGGCTTCTTAGTGCTTGGGAGAATGAGAATAAGGACCAAAATGTATCCTTCAGCTCCTGGATTGGAACTCAAAGCAACCAGTGGACCAAAGCAGCCAGGAAACCTGTGTTCCTACTGTCGATCCAATTTGAGCTGCCATATGAATTTCTTTCGACACCTTTGAACCCACAGGACCCTCCAGTACAGTTATTGGCACTCTACCTCCTCAAATCGCCATTCTGCATGTGTGGGCCTGTTCTCCGTACTGCACTAGCTGAGGGCATAATTGCCTCGGCTCGAACTACACGCTCATAATTGCATCTGCCACCTTTGAACCGCTGCTCGAACCACAAGCGTCTTCGCTGCCAATTGCTACTACCAGTTGAACCAACCCTGATGGTCCACTGAGAGCCCGATCATTGTATGCTGCATCGAGCTACTCAAAATGAAACGTGTATCCAGTCTCCAGCATTTTCGCTGTCGCACGGACTGTCAAACTGACTCTGGAGGCACTTCTGATCCTCAACTACTCAAGCACTCGATCAACCCATCTAGTAGGACAGTGCATCCCATCTCCAGCATCTTCACAGTTGAAACAACTGTCTAAAGGACCCTGATGGCCTTTATGATTTGCCCTTCTCAAGCATCGCATTCAAAACACAGTGAGCCCCTATTTGAACCATTCATGACACAGCTCCCCCTCTAAAACAAGGTGACTGCTGCTCCCGAATCGCTGAACTGCACCTTCGAACCAGTTTGCTGCTGTACCACACCAGCAGAGCATATCGTTGCCACCAGTGATCCCGAAGCTCATTGTTGCAAACACTGTCTTCAAACCACCTATTCGAACTGCCAGCATCGTAGTCGACTAGATCCTCGAGGAACCTTCGGATCGTGCTCTTCGAATACTGCACTCAAGCCCTTCGACTGGAACCGTTCATCAAGCTGCTTGACTGACAAACCAACACTGGTGGTCCTCATGATTCACACTTCTTCGAACTGCAATGAACTTCATCTTGACCCCTGGCTCGATGCCTTCTCCCTATCTGGAACAACTCCGCCGATACAGTGAAGCCTGATTTGAGCTGCTGGTACAGCACCAAAAAGCGTGGTTCGATGCTGTGGAATCGTGAAGCAACCAAAGAAGTTTCTATTGACTCTTAACTGTCCCCTTGGTCTAGTTTTGAGACTTCTAGACTATTTAGAGCATTTAATCCCTTCTTACCTTCAAGAAACATATCTTAAAAAGAACATTGTGGTTTTCACTTACTTTGCACCCCTGACTCATTACCCAGATTGCTGCGTTGTGCTATCTTTGCTTATTCTGAGTTCTTTGCTCAGGGGTGGGTTTTGTGTACTGTGTGTCTATTTAGTTATTTTTCAGATGGTTTGTTTCATTAAAGTATATCTATTTTATTTATAGAACCTTGATTGGACATTCCCTTTATTTTTGACTGTTATGCATTGCTGTTTTGGTAACTACAGAATCACATTCACACTCATTATACTCTTGAGAGTATAGCCTTTCCTCCGGCCACAACCACACAACTGCACGGAGGTCTCTTAAATGTGCCTGTTTTACCTTCAGGATTGTGTTGTCTCTTGGTTTGTAGCAGTGTGAGGGCTGAGTGGGCATGTTATCCCCTACTCATCCTGATCCTTCTGCAGGGCAGAATACAACTGGTCACAGTGGACACGGGGCAGTGTGTGCATGCAGGGCTAAGGGTGGTTTGTGTGCGTGTATATTGCTGTTTTTGTGTCTGTACAGTGTGTGGATGTTGTGTATCCAGTGCTGGGATGGTGTCTGTGTTGTCACTATCGTGCAATCAACAGATGACTCCAAGTCAGATATGAGTTCACATTTAATCTTTATTTGAGTAATGAACAAAACAACAGGGATCAGGTTTTGACTGGGCCCATCAAGTGGGTGTTCGTTTTTTACAACTCAGTCAGGCTTTGATTTAGGCCTGTTGACATCAATCCTTCCCTCTCTCCCTAGATCAGGTCTGTCTTCATGGAGGAAAATGGTCACTCACTATTTTATATCGTCAAGCACTTCTTTCTCAGCCTTCGCTGTGTCTTTCTTGATCGTTGCCAACAGCATCCAGATCTGACATTGCTCCACCAGAACTCTCCTACCAGCTGGTCTCCTCAACTGATACCCTGAGGTCTTTCGACAGGGGTTAGTCATCAGGAATTGCACAGATGGTAAGACTCCAGAGGTGTTTAGTGTTCCTCTCCTGGTGGTAAAAAGTAAACTTGACTGACGGACCTTCAAAGACTTTCGTTATAATATGATGCATCTCCACCTCTGTATATTCTTCCTTAGGACTGAATTCTTAGGGACTATGTCTAATTCCCATGCCTTTCTATCCATCTTTGCATCCTTTCACATTCCTTTCCTCCTTCTCTTTGCTCTCTCCATTACTTCTGTTGACATTCTCTCTCACTCTCTCTTTTCATCCTCTTCCTCACTATTCCACACACTGTCTCTCTCTGTTTTGCCCTTAAACCTTTCCACCTCCTCCATTTGTCTCTCTTTCTCTCTCTCTCTCTCTCTCTCCATCTCTCTCCCCTCTGCTTTTCTTTTTCCTTCCCATATTCTCCTTTTCACCTCCTCTGCTTCTCTCTTTCTCCTTTCCACTTTTTCTGCTCCTTTCCACCTTCTCGACTTCACCTTTCTTGCTTCCACCCCTCCACCTTTTTTCCTCTCCTGCTCATTCTCTCTGCTCTCTCTTGCCCTCTCCTCTCCACATTCTCTCTCCTCCTCCTCTCCTCTGCTACTCTACTAATCTTTATTTGTTCACTTCTCCCTCTCCTCTTCTCCACACTCTTAGTGAAGTATTGAAATTGACTCAATGTAGGGTTTCCTCATGCAGTTCTGGGGTCATTCTCATGTATTCTCATGTATCTATCCTGTTCCCTCCCTTCCAACAAGTCAATTTGACATGTCTTAAGTGTTGTTACGTCTAGTTTGTGATCGGTTTGGACTGGTTTGGTGACTTGTCTTTTTTTACAGGATTGGCTGATGCATTAGGGGAAGGAAGCAGGCTTCTACAAGGGCTTTTCCTCCTTTCATTTCAATGTTTTCCCAGGTTTATATATTTCTAGTTTGATCGCTTGTTCCCCATTGACAAAGGTTATGTGAACAACCAGATTGAAAAAGAGTTGCTGCTCAGGATGAACTAGATCTGCCCGAAGTGGCTGTCCCCACTTGCCCATCAAATGATAAAAAGTAATTCCCACCTCTGCCTCCTTGGGCCAACATCTCAAGATGTTCTGTAGGTTCCTCCTTTGGTTCCTAAGGCTAGTTCATCACTCGTGTTGGTCAACAGATAGCTGACTCGAGTAACTGTATCTTGTGTTCATGGCTTTCTATGGGCAAGCAATATGGCCCATCTTCTCACAGGTATAGCATTTTTCTACTGGTCTCTCCATACCACCTTGCGAAGGATATCAAGCAAGCCCTTTGAGTTTCCCGCTGGCACGTGGGGATACTTCCCTCGAGCTGTCCAATGCCGCTTACTTCAGAGCTGGACAAGGACTTGTGGCCTCTTGGGTGGTCCACTTTCCTTCCTAGATCCCACACTGGTTTGTGTTTCTGGCTCTGCGCGCTGTGTCTAGTATGTGCACTGGTGTCCAGTGGCCATTCCGACAGTATTTGCCAGTGTAGGCTGATGCAGAAGCTATACTGTGTGTTGTGGGTACTGTGGCAGAGAATTGCAGACCTGCTCTAAGGTTAGGTTATATTTTATTTTTTCCAAAGTCATACTGTCAGTCTACTTGTTTAGAGGGGAACACTCGGTTGCCTTTTTTTACCAACCTGAGAGAGTAGCAAGCAGACAACTGTAAGAGAGCTGCCCTGGGGTTTCCATAGGTTGCAGGCGCAGGTCTCCATAACTGCCGGAGATGATATTCTGGATCATGACCTAGCGTCTTCATGAGTCCATTTTTGGGATTGCTGTACCTAGTTCTACCATACAGGGTCAAGATCTGGTAAGCTGATTTTAGATTGCTGGTGAATAGAAGTGAAATGAAACAACCTCAGTGCCTTTCCTCCCACTTAGCGGTTTCCGCTACTCACTCAAAGCTGGTAAAAAAGGCACCCAGGTCTTCCCCTTCACACTTCTTCTGCAGGATCAGAAGGAGAGGAAATGGTGCCAAATAGTATTAGTCTATGGATTCCTTTAACTCTCTAATGACCTTCAACTATCCATCCACCAGCTCCCTGAGGAGGTTTGTGAGAGGCATAGTCATGGATGGCTTGGATCCCAACCACTTCCTGGTCTGCTGGAGCTGCTGGCTGTGTCACAGCAAGAATTGGGATTGGGTGTTTTTAAGCTTTAACCTAATCAGACACAGGTTGTGACTTATGGTTAGGTACTGCAGGCTTGGGATCACAACATGTGTCTCACATATTGGAATCATTTGGCTGGTGGCTCATGATTTGTAACGTCCCATGAGGGCTGCAACTTCTTCTACCCTGCATCTATGTAATTTATCATTGTTAACTCTATTCTGACCCTATCGGGATCCCTCAAGCAGGAGGAATGAACGGGGTCTGTGGGTCTTCCCACGAGCAGTGCTCTCGAGGCTCTCTCTCTTGGCAAACCAGGCATCTCTGACTGTATTCGATGGCTTACTGATGCCTGTCTGCAAGCAGCTAACTTTTCTTTTCTTTAGCATGATTGGTTCTAACCATATGTCTAGAAATGTGGATCTGGCGGACCCCGCATGTACAGAACAGGGGGGTGGCCTCTGGTCCCCAGGGACACTGCATACCCATCCCTTAGACTCCAGTTTGTAACTTTATCACTTACTTCTCTTCCTTCAAAAACCCACTTTGACGACCTTCAGAACACTTTGTCACAGTTTTAAGTGGATGTGTCATGTGTTTGTGTGTGTAGATGCTGCAACCTTAATTTATGTAGGCCTGGTTAGGTGTGTGTATGTTTGTATACATGAGTGTGTTGAGCTGAGCTTAGATCAGTGTGAGTCTGTACTGCTGAGGGGGTATATATGTGCAGTGTGGTGATGGGTGCGTGTATTTGCATAAATGCAGTGCTGGGGTGGTGCGCCTGAATAGTGTAGTACTGTGGGAAGTGTATTTGTGCAGTGCTTGGAGCTAGGCGTAATATATGTGTGTGCTTTGATGGAGGTGATGTGTGGGTGTAGTGCTTTCTGTGTGTGAAGTGCTAGAGGCAGCCTGTATGTATTTGTGTATGCACAGTGCAGTGTTAGAGGCAAAGTGCTTTATTATTTTTTTTAAATATATATGGCTTCATGCCAGACTCCTTCCGCTTCTAAGCGCCAGGCTGGGTATGGAACTCATGTTGCATGGGATCGTCCTGTCCCAAAGGCTAGCACATTACCCCATAGCTATACTCCTGGCTTGTGGGTTTATGTATTGTGGTCAACCAGAAGAAGGAGCCATGGTACAGGTTTGTTTATTCAAATAAAAAGTAAAGTGGCTATCAGGCTATCGCTATGAAGGAATTTCCCTACCTTCTAAAACAAAAACGATGGGTGCTCGTCAAAATTCGAAATGAAAGTTTGTCGGTTTAAAATTATAAATGTCTTCTGGATGGTTCTCTATTCCCCCCTTTGGGAAAAGACTAATTCTTCTTCTTATATGTTTTTCAGCTTTTTACCACTGGTTAAATCTCTCCAGGATCACTTCAGCTTTTTACCAGTGGTTAAATCCCTCCAAGATTACATTACACACAATTCTCTGATCCCACATTTTTGCCACTTTCACTCCCCAAAGTCCTGTGGCTCTTTGATAGGGTTATTGCTTCTCAGTCCAACTGATCTCATATATTTGGCGCGTTTACCAGCCTTGGTAACAAGCAGACGTATCCCTTTCACGTTCTTGTCCACGGGGTATGTATTCATTCGATGCTCTTACATTCTTGTATTGAGGGTGGCTTCCCGGGCCTTGATAGGCACGGTTCGTATCCCTCCCCCTGTGTTTTCAGCAGGCTGTCACAAAGTTTGGTGAGGCCTGGGGCAAAACATTTGGTGAGGCCTCCTTGCAATTTTTTTCCTCACTACACCAGCGGCACTACGAATGGAAGATGCAAAAACTCTCCTTTTCGGTTTATGTGCAGGGCATAGGTATATGGATGAGGCCCTCCGGATGCAGTTGGCTAAGATTAAAACGTTCTGTTGGTCAACTGCACTTTCCATCAAAATGATTTGTTGGGTAAATCTGGAGACTGAATACACCGAAAATCTTGCAAAGATCATATCATGGTCGCCTAATATATGTAATCTTCCACCATTATCTAGGGTCATGAGCCATGAACCTACCTTATACACTCTAGTCGGATGAACTCACATCACAATACCAGCGGCCAATCCTTCCTTATTTCACGTGTGTTCTGGTTGTCTTTTATGTGCTATTTTCAGAAAGGTATAACTGGGGAGTACTGTTTGTCTATAGAGGCCAAGCCGACTGAAAGCCCCTTTAGGTTCTCTCTAAGAGTGGCCCCTAAGATAAAATCTATGATAAAAGGATTAGTAGTTTATCCTGGTGATAAAGAATAGTTATAAAAAGCAAGCCAATGGGGAAGAAATGGTGCACATTATTTCTTCATTTCAGTGCTTTAAAGTCATGCGGTTTCTGCAGACAGTGAACTGTGGATTGGGACTGATTAAATTAATGTCAGAGCATGTCAAAATGTCCCTTTTACAGTATTAGTAAAAATTAGATTTACATGTTTTAGCCATTGTATTTAAGTTGCTAATCTACAGCTTTAAGACACACTTGTAAGACACAAACACCTTAGTGGTGCAGGGACCTGTATCCCTTGGCTCACCAGATGTTTTGGACTACATCTCCCATCAATCCTAGCCAGCATATTCAATAGTGAGGGATCATTGGATCAATGAAGTGGTAGTCCAAAAATCTAGCGACCCGCAGGTTTCAGACCCCTTCCTTAGTGCAATCCATGTTCTGAAACTGGCTTTTTTCTTTCTCCCGGTCTCAGCGTCGGTTGCTGAGCGCCAGGCTCACCACTGATCTCTAGTGGTCGCTCTACCATGACATAGCTCTCAACCATTTGTGTCGCAAAGGCGGGTGAAAACACCCGATTATGTTTTTGGTGGGTGAGAACCCATTGAAACAAATGGGCATGCAGGAGGCTTGGCGGGTGAGTCTGCTGTTTACAAGGTGGGTGACACCTGCCAAAAGCGTGTGAGTTTAGAGCTATGAGATGGTTTACGTGCCGTCTTCATTCTACGCCTGACTGGAGCCTCTTGCTCGGTCAGCGCACACCCATCTCGTAGCCCCCAGCTGGTGGGCCCTGCTTCCGCTATGCCACTTCTGGCTCAGCGGTTACACGTAGCCCGCCCCTGCAGGAGGTATCCACAGAGGCTCGCCTCTGCTTATTAAGGATTCTCCTCCCTTCGTCACAGTCTCCCACTGCGTAGGAGGTCTCTCCACATTCACAGTTCTTACTGTGTTTAAATACATCATCACAATTGAAAAAGTTGTGTCCTTCCTTGATGGTGGCATTCTGATAAAAGACAGCATTACCTGAAGCCAACAGAGTGTAAGGAGGACCACTGGTAGTTGTAGTCCAAACATGAGACCAAATAAGTTTTTCAAGTCCCATGTAGGCCTTCTCCCCGAGAGGGGATTTGCAGTTTTACCTTAAATATATGTGGGGGTGGGTTTGGGTTAATAAATAATATAGGGGGTTTTGGGGGCAGCTGCGGGGTTGTCTCCCCCCACATATATTTGCAGTCAAAACGACAAAACAAAAACGCAATTAGTCCAAATCGCCCACAGGCAAATAAATTCGGTCAAATAACCCCAATCCGATGCACCTAGGCGCTTACAAGTAAGAGGCAGGAGTAGCAAAGGAACTTTGGTGGGTAGGGGGAGCAAGGGATGGGAAAGTTTATGTGTAGCTACTGCAAATGCACGATGTTAGAATAAATAACATTAATAATCATCACAAACTAACAAATACGTGTTTGTGTTAGATGTTTCACAATACAGAATTCATCTTTAAGTAGGGCTGGAAAATTATCCATTCCGACATGGCTGCTCTACTTGATCGCATCAAACCACACGTGTTGGCTGTGTAACCCTTCTCCTGCCCATCGCCCCTTCATCTACACTCTTAGGCCAATATGTTTGCAACACTAGAAGTCAGGTTGGGACGCCTATGAAATAAAACTAAAAAGGGACAGCAATGCAAATCGATAAAATGTAAATACAGATTGTGATTTAGAGGCACTAACTTGCGAATTGTTTACATGATTTTAAATCTTTTTATTGTGAAAGACTTGAAGTTCTTACCTAAATAATGGAGCAAAACTATGCAACTTGAAACACTTTTTATGTCAGTTTATTTGCTACAAAAGACTGTTTTTTAAAAGCGCCAGGAAGAGGAAGCTGCAAGGCATTGTACAAACAGGAAACGCTGAAAATAACGCACAGTTGCACTTTCCTGGACAACTAATTTCTCCACAACCAACCAGCATGAAAACGCCTCTGCACAATTTAAAAATAATAATAGCGTGACCATGCAAATAGTTTACACAATAAACGTAAAAATATTTTGGCGTCCCAGCTCAACAGAACATATTTTATTAACGTGTGAAGCAAGAAACATTTCAATGCCACTCATTAGAGCAGGTGCTTAGCCTAGTGGATAGGTATCACTGCAAAATAGTGGGGAAAAAACCCCTGAATATACGTTACGTTTAATTACGTGTGCTGCTGCCCTTACCCCGCAGTGGGAAGGCCGGGTTGACTCATTGAACCATAGCCTGCATTTTTGCATTCGGAATTTCCGTTTGCAGTATTTTCGGGCACACCGTGATCACATAGATCCTAGTGACTATGCTTATCCTGTAAGAGGAGATTATTTCTCACAAGTGTCACAACATAAGGTTCTACTGGTATACACAGCGGCTCTGCATCATCATTGGCCCAAGTGGTCCAATATCATCAGTTTCTCGATTGGATACATAGCACAGTATTATCAGTACTAATGTAATACCATTGCTTGATCTGTATCTCCGTATTGTCAATGGAATCATGGTATCTATTGATTAGTTTAAGAACTGTCAGTGCAAATATCAGTGGCTCAGTGTCATTAGTGACATAGCATCATTGGGCCTCATTACGAGGTTGGCGTCAACCCCTGTAACACTGTTCCATCGCCTGAGATCCCGGTGCCACTGGGACATTACAAGTCCCGGCAGCCCATGATATCAGACAGCAGAAAATGTTAGTCCCCATTACATTGGACTCCACGGGAATGGGGACTCGGAAGCACCGGCACCGTTACTAACGATGCTGGTGGTTCTGTGACAACTCTGCTTTCCTGGGCCGTTGCGCCTGGCAGGTCAGATGTGCTGGGCGCAGAGGCCCTGGATAGCATAGCTGTAGTCTGCCGGTCCGTAAAGGGTGCTGGTACGTTGCTAATGTAATTTCGAATGGCGGACCTATAATGAGGCCCATTGACTCAGTTTTGTCAGTGGCTTGGTATAATCAGAAGTTCAATGTCATCTGTGTTCCAGTATTAATGTCTCAGCATCATCAAAGGCCTGTTTTATCTGTTGTGATTGAGAATATTTTTCCAGAGACTTGGGAAGTGTGTTGTTTGCTCTCTCTACAGTTATCTTATCCAATCATGTAACAAGTCTAATAAATACTTGAAACACCCCACTTTACCTGTTCTGTCAGGTGTTGCTCTGTATCGACTCCTTGACATCAGAGGCATTGCTAGTGGGGGGGGGCAAAGGGGGCTATTGCCCCAGGTCTTTTGGTTGTAGCCCCGGATAGAATCTCAGGGTCCACAACCAAAAGGCTAGCTAGCACATAGTCCCGACAAGCCCAACATTAGTGTAGCCCCAGATCTTTTCCAGACCTAGCAACACCCCTGCTTGACATTACACTCAACAGACTACTGTAGCTACAAGCTTCCCAAAATTGCCTCTTCCTATGGAAACACTACCATAACCATAACTCTATAACTACAGAGTGATGTGTGTTGTGTTGAATCCAGGGAAATCCTCCTTTATCCCCAAAGTAGCCACCCTGTTTGGGACTAGGGCAGTGAGCCCGCTACGCTTAATGACCTTTAGGGGACAGGACAAGCAGGATCCCAATGGGTGTGGCCTCCGATTAGGGGACAAGAGATCTCCAAGCAAGGGTTTCCCTTCACTTCCCTTTGACACAGATTCCCAACTGTTTGTTGGCTATATGGGAATGGAGTAGGAGAATAACGCACAGGCCCCTTTAAAAGTGGATGGTTGGGTTTCTGAACTGTATTCATTGCAGTTCTTGCTTGAGGAGCAGAACCAATGGATTATCCCATCTCGTTCTAGGGAGGAACATCAATGTCACAGGACACTGACAACAAGCACGAGAACCAGCCAGAGTGCAATTGAGGCAAGGCTGTGTGGAATCGTAAAGGACTTCACCCTTCTGGGAGGGGTGTGGAGGCAGAGCCATGCAAACGGTGTGGTGGACGGGAGAGCACAGGGGCTTGCGGAGCTCTGCCATTTCCAGGAAGGCGTGGCGCGTAGGGAGCATGGAGCTGCTAAAGAGAAAGGAGTTGAAGTCACCCTAGAAGTGGCATACCAGTGTCTTCCAGAACTGATGCTAAATTCCTGTGCCCCAAAGACAGGAGGAACCGTTGCAAGAGACCAGACAGCGATGAAAGGAAAGAGATCAGAGGCACGGTTCTGTGCAGGCCCAAGAGATTGCCTCCCTCCAGGAGCACAGCTGCTGAGAACCATTTACGTGGTGTAGACCAAGGAGTGGGAGGAGGCCGGTCAGGGCACTAAATAGCCCATGCCGCGTGAGACCCAAGATGCCCTAAGAGGTGGTGAGAACATTGATAACTTCAGAATGGCTGTGAAGTGGCATAGCCCATGCGGGGCTGAGAACAGTGATGCCCTACGAGAGGCTGAGTGAACTGATCATTCCAAAGGGCTGAAGAGCCAGGTAGCCCAAGCAAGGCTAAGAACCGAGATTCCCCACCAGGGGCTGAGAAATCCAACAACCCAAACGGGGGTGAGCAATTGATTCACCTGAAGTGTGGCGAGAGACAAGATACCTTGAGTTTGGTTGAATCACCATTTATAAAAAGGCAGGCAAACCCAGACCAGTAGAGCCCGCTATCTCCGACAAGGAGCATACATACAGAAACATTGGACAGACTTGAGGTTTGAATTATTTGAACTGCCTCCCTAGGCAGAGCACCTGGTAGAAAGGATAAGGACATTTGGGTGGAGGCCTGACCCAGGTACCAGCAGGAAGAGAGAAAGACTGAAAGGACCTTTTGGAACTTTATTAAAAAACCTGTGGTCTGCGTCAGAACCAAGAACTCTTTGTGTGTGTGGGCAGAGTAAGGGTGCAGAAGTCCAAGTCTGACACAGTGGTGGCATGTTTGTTGGCAAAGACTTTTATTCAAAGAGGAAAAAGAATCGAAAAACCTATCCATCAGGGGTTGCCCCACTTCAACAAAAAGACTAAGGATTCTGTCAGGATGTCTAGTCAAATAATATGTCTACCGTCCTTTGTCAAAACCTATTACCATCCCTCACACTCTATATTAACTAAGGAAAACTGGGTGTCTCATATATCCAGAAGGAGGCACCTTCCGATCTGGATTATAGGTAAAATGTTTAGTCTTGGTGAAAAGGCACAATGAGTGTTCCTTTGACTTAATCATTCTAAATGTTGGATGCGCCTCCAAAAGTAAACAAAAACACAACAGTATTACTAGGAAATCGTCTTCCGTCCTCTTCTTTTCCACAGTTTGGCATATTTTACAAAACACAATTTCCAAGTACCAAAAAGGTGCTCGGTTCCCTTCCTCTTTCTCCAATTCACAAATGTAACCTCAAATCTGGTACACTCACCTGCCAGACTTGACTGTAGATCTTATGATTCCAGAAAATATTCCTTCTTCTTGGCATGTGAGAATTTTTCCCCTTCCCATTTCTCCAGAGGAAAATAAACAATTACTGGTTTATTAATCCCCTCCATAATCTCACCAAACTATGGAAAATCTGTACCAATAATCGTTTCTAAGAGTCCGGGAATAACTGCAGAATCTATTACAGTTTCTTGACCCCTGATCTTAATAACGGTGGGAGTTTTATGATACACTTCTTGATCTCCATGGATGCAGGAGATCTTAATTGGTTTACTATTTTTCAAGTTGCCTATGCCAACGAGGTTTGCTCTTACCACTGTCTGTTTACTCCCTGAATCAATCACAGCCGATTCCCAGACTCCGTTAACGGTGATGGGTTTGTGGGCTTTAAAAGGGGCAGCTAGACAAAAATAATTGCTTGTGGTCTCCATGTTGGTATCATCTTGATATTCTGAGTCCTCACATTCTTCTCCTTTCATGCACCCTATTTCCGTAGGTTCCTCTTTCCTATTGGAGGGACATTGCCTGGCTATGTGTCCTTTTTCTCCACAAGAGAAGCAGGTAGGGGAGTCTAAGGACTATACTTTCCTCAGGTTTTACACTTCCCTATCTTTCATTATAGGTTGTTTTCTATCCTTTGTCTCAGACTATCGGATACCAATTTTAGAGCTTTTTAGAGCTGAATATAGGCTATTTATAACCTGTTCCAGGGCTAAATCTTCAATCACCTCTGGGAGGGTTTTCTTCCCTAGCCACAGTTATAACCTTTTCTGAATTATGGCACTCAGCTCCACTGGGGTCTCACCTGGGTTCATCCTGATCTCTCTAGGTGTATTCCTATAGAAGTTCTCAGTCTGTCCCACCCTCAGTATCAAATCCTGTTTGATTTAATTAAATGATGTACTGCCCAATGGGTTAAGTGTCTGGTGGGATGACTGTAGATATCCTTTTAATAGTGGTGCCAAGTAACATGTTTTTATGTCATTCCCCCCCGTGCAACTGTTCGGCCAGGTGTTCAACATGTGTTCAACATTTGAAAGAAGCTTCCTAAATCTTCACCTTCCCTATAAGGTTGTAAGATTCTGTGTGGGGGAATGGGTCTTTGTTGGGCTGCTACTGTTTTTGGCAATATCCTCTAGGGCTCCCTGGTTTTGGTGAGCCATGTCAAATCCCACCACTGACACCGTATGTAAGGGTGTAGAAGTACAAGTCTGACACAGTGGTGGCATGTTTGTTGGCAAAGACCTTTATTCAAAGAGATAAATAAAAGGAAAAACCGTTCTGGCCCTATTTTCTATGAGGGGTTGCCCTATCTCAAAAAAAAGACTAAAGATTCTGTCAGGATATCTAATCAAATAATATGTCCGCTGTCCTGTGTCAAGACCTATTGCCATCCCTTACAATGTATATTAACCAAGGATAACTGGGTGTCTCATATATCCAGAAGGAGGCTCCTTCTGATCTCGATATTAGGTCAAATGTTCAGTACTTGGTAAGACACAATGAGTGTTCCTTTGACTTAAATGTTCTTAATGTTGGATGCTCCTCTAAAAGTAAACAAAACCACAACAGGATTACACAGGAATCGTCTTCCCTCTGTTAAAGCTGATATAATATTGTTTCGTCCTCATTGTATATGTTGGCCTATGCCCAGTCGCTTTGCGAGGAAATCCATATTGCAAGGTCATGACCTTAAGTGAATCAAGCCTCCATTTTAGGTTAAAGCCGCGTTTATCGTGCAAAGTCACCCTGTGGCCTAAAATGGCCGACCTGTGTTCTCTTGTTCTTGCTTTAGCCTCTTCAACCTCTGTAGGAGAGTTAATGTCCAACCTGCCTGCAGGCTACATGTTAGGGTCATGTAGACCTTGTCCTTTGTTGACCTCGGGATCAGGGGATTACTTGAATCGGCGATGTTAACCTACAAGTATACAAGAACAATAACGCTATCTAAACACAACATGCAAAACATCTGTTTGACCTGTATTAAAGCAATGTGTAAAGAGTGTAAAGTTAAACCCAGAGAATAATAGTGTTTGTTTGTTAGCAAATGTATTAAAAAGTAAACCACATGCACAAGATATGTAAATTAGGAACGAACCTGGCGCGACCCTAGCCCAGTACATGATTATCTTGTAGGAGGCTGGACATCGTTATAAAGAAACTGTATAAATATGCTGATGTCCAGCTAGCAATTCCTGTTCACTGCTCACATTGAACCCTGCTGGTGGTCTCTGTGATGTATTGACGGCCAAATAGCTATTTGTGTACTTTGTTTTGTAAACTGTACAGAATTGCAATAAAGATTCTGGGAATCTTTGCAAGCCCGTGTCGGTGTATTTCTCTTTCCCTGGTGTAAAAGCCTTAATATTGTATTTTCTGATTCCACAGATGGCGCCCGAATAGGGACCCTCAAGATCGACTTCGTCTCGTTGAACGTTGGCTCGGCTATCGGACCGGGATCGGACGGTGCCAACAGAAATGGCCCCTCTGGACGAGAAGTGAATTCCTCGACAGAACACCACCATCCGATCCCTGAACGGTGAGCTGTAGCCCGAGACGACGTCTTGACGAGGGTCCATATATCGAGGTGGGTACATTTGCCGAAATCACCAGACACGTGGGTCCATAGAATTGTCCTTAGTAACCCGATCGGGCCTCCCAGT
This sequence comes from Ambystoma mexicanum, assembly GCF_040938575.1. Classification (NCBI taxonomy): domain Eukaryota; kingdom Metazoa; phylum Chordata; class Amphibia; order Caudata; family Ambystomatidae; genus Ambystoma; species Ambystoma mexicanum. Next base: position 1,122,894,460 of record NC_090921.1, read on the forward strand.
CCTTTGGTCAGGTGAATCGTGACCCGTTTCTTAATTTAACCCTAACAATTTGAATTTGGCGCATTGTACTCGCGAGCACAATTATTTGACCAGGTAACACCAGAACTCTGATATGCCTGGGAAATTGTCTGCCTGCTTTAGGGCATAATTCCGCAGCGACAGACAATCTTTGGAAGATAGCCGTCCCGCACCACAGGAGGGGTCGCCAGCATGTACTATGTACTGTAAGAAAGGCTTTGGTAGTATAGCATTTAATGACATTTGGCACAGACAGACCAGACATAACTCTAATCTTCGGTGGCCAATCAATGGTAGCTTTGAAATCCCTTGTATAGAATATCTAGTCTGTATTGGTAAAGAAAAAGGCTAGACCTGCAGCATTTGACACATTGCACAGTTGGAAAACAGAAGCTCTGCAACAACAAAAGAGTAGAGAGAAACATATGCGTCGACATATGACAAGTGTCGAAAAGGCACGGTTATATGATCAAAATAAACAATTGGAGTCAGTTAGGAACACGGACAGAGTGTTTCATTTAGGCATTCAAAAAATGTACCCTTCAAAAGATTTTCATACGTCAGATGAATTGATTAATAAACATTTGCATGAACGAAGGCCCGATGCCTCCGCGCCACCCCCGTACGCCCCTCCTCCTGGCGCTTTGCCCCTTCCCGTTGTTATTCCTCCTCCTATAGTTCCTCCGGTCCTCCCTGTTGTTCTTCCTGTTGTTCTTCCAGCCATCGCTCCTTTGCCTGCCCCTTTGCCTCCACCTGTTGATATTCAGAATGTGCCTACTCTTCCTCTTCCAAGTGATTCCGCATCGCTTTTAGTAGACCAGGGAGTGGGATCAAGGGTTGTGACTCGTAATACTGTGTCCCCAGATAAAAAGAATGAATTGATTGCTTGGGCTAAACATTGTATGGAGAAGGGTGAACAAGCTGATGTTTTTTCCACACTCGAAATTTAAAAGGTATTCCTGAGAAAAATGTTTTTTTGAAGGATTAGGGATTCATTTGAGTATAATGTGGAATAGATTAAACGATGTAGATCTCCCACAAGGGTTACGGGATTTGAATGCCTTAGCGTTGTCCAGAGATACTGCGGAGAAAGTATATGAGCATGTCGAGAGGATTATTGTGTATAGGAAGGAGTTGGAAGAGTTACAGAATGAGGAAGCAGATGGTGTTAGTTTAGGTATTATGTTCTTACAGAAACGGTTTTCTCCTCGCCGTGAATTTAAAGGTGAGGAAGCCCGAATTTGTACAAATGATGCGATAAGATGGATTTCGGATATGTCGATAACTCCAGATGAAGTATATGAAACATATGGTCAGTATACGTTAGAAATGCAAAAGAAAGTGATACAGGTTATGGTAGAATACCTGCAGAATGAGTGTGTAAAAAGAAAGATTTGTTGTCCCGCAGAATTGTTGAGTGTTTATAAGAGAGCCTTTTCGATTGATACTTCTTCGACTGCCTTAGCGCTTGATTTGGCTCTGTTGCTTAGTAAGCGTTCTGAGCTACCTACTTCTCAGTTGCCTATGAGAGAGGTCCATCCAACATTTGTCGCAAAATTTTAGATTGCGGCCAATGCTGCACAAGGAATACTCGCGGTGGACATTCCTGCACATTACGTATCGCAGTTTGTTCACGTCCCGTTTTCAAGACAGGAAGTGAACACCATAAAGCAATCAATTCCCAATATAAGAAAGAATCCGACGGGGTTCTATAAAGAAATGGAGTGAGTCTTACAATCATCGGTATTCGACTTAAGTGATATTGATTTATTATTTCCCGTACTCCTGCCAGTTGATTTGTGGAAACAGATTAGGACTGTAGATGATGTACCTGGGTTAGGAGATACATGGGATAACATGGTTAGGCTCGACAGAGAAAGACCAGCTGGCGAGTGACCGCCTCAAGTGATATTAACTTTGCCTGATAGGATTATTGTAAAATTAAAAACTATAGTTCCTGAAAAAGAATCATTTGGGACAAGCTTACGACCTGTGTCCAAGGAAAGCCTGAGGGTGCTACCGATTTCTTCAATCGGTTTGAACAGGTATTTTCAGATTTCAGTGGACAAGACTTAGGCACAGAGTCAGGGAAAAGGATGTTTGTCGACAAATTTGTACGTGGATTGCTGCCTGACATCCATTTACAGATTATGTCTTCCGAAAGCGCTTGGCAGGCGAAGTCTCAATCAGAAGTACTGCACATGGCTCAGTACTATGAAAATCGTGTGAATAATGAAAAGGAAATACTTGAGAAAAAAAAGGGTGACCTGAAAACAAAAGTCCTATTACAACAGATTGTTAGAGACCCTAGAGGGGGTAATCAATTTAGAGGTCAGTACGTTCCACAGGGAAGTACGCCCCTGGCTCCGGTAACCATTAACTAGTGTGACTATTGTCGACAGGAAGGTCACTGGTGCACACAATGTCCGACCTTGCAGCAAAGGTCATTTGGGAACATGGGTAGACGATCCAGAGGTCACCCAGGTGCAGGGGGCCCTGGCAGAGGTCAGTTTGCACCAGAATCACAGCAACCTGCTTCACAGGATAAGTAAGTTTCGAATGTGGATAATAGAAACATTTTTGATCACCCTTCTGCCGCGTACCTCTCTGAAGAGCTTCCTTTTGACGACATTCTGTTTCGCTAGGATTGCCCGAATCAGTATAAGGAACCGACGCCTATTCCCGTTCATCAGAAAGGCCTCTATGTTGAGATGGCGGTGGGAAATAGGAAGCATCTATTTTTAGTAGATACGGGAGCACCGAAATGTTCCATTGACCATTCACGGGTTCCAAATATTCCTCTGTCAGGGCAGTCCAACGTTTCCGTAGGGTTTTCAGGCACACCTGTAGTTTGTCCAGTCTCTTTGCCGGTACCGATAACACTGGGTCCCTTCACGGAGCAGTGTCAATTTCTACTTACCACAAACTGTGGGGAGAATTTGCTGGGGTTAAATTTTTTATGAAGGAATTGCATGCAGTAATACATTGTTCTCCGGACGGAGTTCGGTTAACGATTTCACCTCAGCAATCACTCGCCTCTCAGTTTTTGACTCAACCTTTACCGCCAGAATTCAGTAATATTCCGGAATGCTTATGGGCAATTGATGATAATGATGTGGCCATTCTTCAAATTGAACCTGTTAGAATTATTCTGAAACATGGAGTTAAATTGCCTCGCATCCCACAATATAAGATCTCAGTTGAAGGCGAACAGGCTTTGAAATGTATGGTCTCTGATTTTGTACATCGTGGAGTAATTGAGGAAATTACGGGTAGTTTGTGTAACAGCCCGATTTTGCCAGTATACAAAAAAGGTGATAATGCGATTCCCTTTCGGTTTATAATTGATTTACGTGCTATTAACAAAATTGTGGCTCCTCAATTTCCTATTGTACCTGATGTTACAATGATACTAACCATGATTCTGGCTTCTGCCACTCACTTTAGCGTTGTTGAACTCAAAAACGCGTTTTTCAGTATTCCCATACACAAGGATAGTAGGTATTTGTTTGCGTTTACCCTAGGTGGACGCTCCTTCACATTCACTCGTGCACCACAAGGGTACACTAAGAGTCCAAGTATTTATAGTAGGGCATTAAAAGAGCAGCTCGATACTCTCGAGTTGCCTACCACTTGCACGTTACTACAGTATGTAGATGATCTCCTCTTGGCTGCTGATTCTGAGAGTGCCTGTAAAGAAGGCACCATGTTGTTGCTTTGTCATCTAGCAAAACATGGCCACAAAGCTTCACTCAAAAAATTCCAATATTGTTGTCAGGAGGTCGCCTATTTAGGCTATCTCCTGTCAAAGGAGGGAAGACGGTTGACACCTGAACAAATAAAAACTATTTCTGGCATGTCTGTCCCAAATACGCAGAAGGAAGTTAGAGCCCTGATAGGTATGGCTTCTTACTGTAGATTGTGGATCCCTAACTTTTCGTTAACGATTAAACCAATGCTGGCTTTGAGAAAGAAGGGCATTTCTTTGCCATTGCCTCGGACTTTGGAACCCCAGACAGCATTTGACTTGCTCAAAACCGCGCTGTGTTCAGCACCTGTTTTAGGAACTCCAAATTATGAAAAGGCCTTTGTGTTGTATGTGCATGAACGTGATGGATGTGCTTTGGCTGTGTTAACGCAGGAACATGGAGGGAAGAATAAGTTGTGCGGCTATTTCTCATCCGCCCTTGATCCTGTTGCATGCGCTTTGCAGAGATGTTTGAGAGCTGTCGCTGCTGCAGCTGCGTCTGTAAAACAGAGTGAGGGAATGGTCCTGGGTCATGCGTTAACATATTGGTACCTCACTCCGTAGATATTTTATTGAATAGAACTCAAACGCAACACCTCACTTCCGCACAATTGACAAGATACAAATTGATCTTGTTTGCTCCCCACATTCAAATTCAGAGATGTTGTGTATTAAATCCGGCTGAACTTTTACCTGTCCCGCAAGATACTGTTGATGGTGACGAAACGTCACACGATTGCCTTTATACGACAGAACAAGAGACTAAAGGTAGAATCGATTTGAAAGACACGCCTTTGAATAGCCCACAAGGAGAGCTATTTTGTGATGGCTCTTGTTTTAAACTTCCGAATAGTACATCCACGGCTGCTTATGCCGTCACTACTTTATGCTCGATTGTGGAAACCAAAAGAATTATGCATAATTCTGCGCAGGCCGCAGAAATATAGCGTTAACTCAAGCTTGTGAACTTTCTGAAGGGCTTACAGTAAATATATATACCGTCAGTCAGTATGCCTTTGGGGTGGTTCACAACTTCGGTAGACTTTGGAAAGAACGAGGGTTCTTGACCTCACATGGCACGAAAATACAGCATGGCACTTTAATAGTGCAATTACTTTCAGCGCTCGCACTCCCTGTTCAGTTAGCTATTATTAAATGTGCAGCACATCAAAAGGTTACAGATGATATAGGAAAAGGGAATGCTTTCGCTGATCAGATAGCTAAGCAAACTGCCACTGATTTTAGTTCAGAAATGTATGCTGTAAGAGAAACTGTAAATATTTGCACTTTTGGTGAAAGTATTGATTCTGTAAAAGACATTCAAGCAGATGCTATTATAGAGGAAACCAAGAAATGGGTCGAGGGTGCAGGAAGATTGGATGATGATGGGTGTTGGGTGGACAATGTTGAAGGAAAATGGTTACTCCCTGACGCCTACATTACAATGATAGTCATTAATGCTCATGTTCCGACACATGTCTGCGCGCGTAAATTGACTAAAATGCTACACAGTGTATGGGCCAATGATAACATTTTCAAAATTGCGGAGCGCTTTGTCCAAGGGTGCATGGTCTGCTTGCAGCACAATGTAGGAAAAGGTACCTCGACTCCTAGAGGAAGTTTCGCTCCACCTTCTGTTCCGTTTGAGGTTATCCACTTTGATTTTATTGAAATGGAACATTGCAACAATCTTAAATATGTGTTGGTTGTCATTTGTGCTTTTAGTAAGTGGGTTGAGGCCTTCTCTGTTAGAGATGCAACAGCCATAACCACGGCAAAAACTCTGTTGAAAGAGTATTTTCCTAGGTTCGGGCTGCCGAGAGTCATCTGGTCGGATAATGGGCCACACTTTATCGCTGCTGTAATCCTACAAATATGCAAAGGATTACAGATTGATAAACGGTTTCATTCGGCCAGACATGCCCAAAGTGCCGGATTAGTGGAGAGGCATAATGGCATTATAAAGAACAAGCTCGCTAAGATGTGTGCTGGCACCAAGTTAAAATGGCCGGATGCCTTACCGATCGTGTTGCTGTCGATGAGAACAACCCCTCAAACTAAGACTGGGCTCTCTCCCTTTGTTGTGGTAATGGGGAGGCCTGCTAATATTTGGGGTATGCCAAAAAGTTGCTCGTTTCGGGATATAGAGAATGTGCTTCTTTCAGATTACTGTAACCAGTTGACTAAAAATCTGTTTTCAATTTATCACCAGGTGCGAGAGGCATTACCTGTACGTTACGAGGGTCCTGGTCACAGTCTACGACCGGGGGACTGGATCCTCACAAAAGTTTTTGAGGGGTCGTCTTGCCTTGCACCTCGGTGGAGGGGTCCCTACCAGGTCCTGCTAGTCACCCAGACTGCTGTGCGCGTAGCAGGGCGAAAGAACTGGATCCACGCGACACACACCAAACGGATCCCGCAGCCCGTGCCATACGATACAGAAGACACAGAATCCCTTTCCACTGCTGTAACCAACGTGCCTGAAACAGCAACAACTGACAAGAGAGTATCGGAGACCGTTCCAGAATTCGCAAGGCCAGACAAAACGGCCATCTAGTCTCTGCACTCTCCAACAGTGGTACTTCCGAATCAATCATTTTCTGATCCCATTTCCGTTCACTCGCCACCTCCAGTGGGAAGTGACGACATATTGTTATCCGATCCTTCGGCACCAGAAATTGTGAAATATAATTTACGTCCAAGAAAATAGACGTACAGCACGGTTTGACTGTGCGAGTAAGGAAATCATTTGAGGGCTTGCCTTTTGGCTCGACTGTACGAAAGGATTCTGTTGGCTAAGGGTTGTGAGAAAGACATTAAGAAGACGCGCGACTGGAGTCGCCAGCAAACGAACAATTGGTGTTTTTTCGATTGAAGACTACGATGCCTGCACCCGCTACCGCTCGTACCGAGCTTTTAGATAAATATGTGACTAGCAGAGACAATGATCAAGCATGTAATGGGACCCCGAAAGTGTATTGTTGCCTTTTTGTAATAATAACTAGGTTTTTAGTAACTATTGGTTTTGGGTTATGGTATCTGGAGGAAGCATATCCGCTAGAGGACTTTTTACCTGTTGAAAATGTATCTGTTTTCCCCACTCCTTCCGTGCAATTGCATTCTTTGTCACCTAGAGATTCTTCGCATAGACGGATCTATCAGAATAATACTCCTTTGTTAATAATGAATGCCACTCATGCAATTTTAAATAGGACCAATTGCTGGATCTGCTCACATCTACCGCAACATGGGGATAAGCGGCTCGGTTGGTATATTCATCCTTTACCGTTGACAACTGCTTGTTATGCTTCTCTTAGAGCACTATTCTTTGGCCGATGGAATGACAGCATCTCAGGGAACTTTGATGGTACGAATTTCAATAGTTTTGAAAAACGTGTTTTGATGCCCCTGGGATGCTCGCTTTTTGCAAATAGGAGTAAGCCAAACGTTGCTTCTGTTAGGCCCTCTGATAGATTGCCTCGTCCTTTTCAGTCTTTGATCTCTTTCAAAATGGCTCCTATAGACAATAAGGATGCCACGCCTCCATCTTATTCTGTTAACCATAGCCCCGATTCAGTATTGTTCTGCATACAGAGGAATGGAACACGGTCAATGGGTAATTTTAGAAAATGAGCCAACGTTGTGAATTTGACTAGTGAGAACAGACTTCTGTACGTAGGTGAACCTGTCTATTTTGTTAGCAGTAATGTGGCATTTCCATGGTTGCCCAGGGATTGGCAAGGAACCTGCTATTTAGGGATTCTATTACCTGGGGTATTTATTATAAATTTCGAAGACTCGTCCACGACGAGGTGTGAAAGGGGATACTCCAGCACAAACTCTAGGAGACATCATGAAATCCTTTGTGCCATTTTTTGGGCAAATTACGAATTCAGAAGATATCCGGGGACTAGCGAGAGTATTGGAGAGAACCATCAACCGGACCACTGACATACTCTATAATATGACGTTAGAACAGAAAGCGATAAGATTAGTGGCTTTTCAGAACCGGATGGCATTAGATGTCATTTTGGCTGAGCGTGGAGGAGTATGTAAATTAGTGGGGTCCGCTTGCTGCGTTTACGTACCAGACTCCTCCCCAACGATCTTTAGGGCTATCCAAAATCTACATGTTCTTAGTTCAGAAGTGCATGTTCCTGAGGGAAACTGGGAACTTAGTGCATGGTTTTGGGACCTCCTACGGTCGTGGGGATGGAAGTTGTTTTCGGCCCTGCTGATTATCTTGGGTAGTTTTCTGTTCCTTTGTTGTTGTATAGTGTGTCTCCCTGGTATATGTTCAGTATTAGGGGGGGGTTGCGCGCAAGCAACAAGTGTATTAGGGCATAAAATATACGCCCCAGATAAGGTTTCCAAGGAATATGTGTTGAAAGAAACTCTTGTGTCTGATCTAATGGCAATAGATATGTCTGACAATGATTCGGGGTGTATAGACGTTGAAATGTGGAGTTAGTCTCAAAGTGATTGAAGGTAGTTTAGCGCTTGGCATAGGCCAAAAGGAGGGTTTGTTAAAACTGATATAATATTGTTTCGTCCTCATTGTATATGTTGGCCTATGCCCAGTCGCTTTGCGAGGAAATCCGTATTGCAAGGTCGTGACCTTAAGTGAATCAAGCCTCCATTTTAGGTTAAAGCTGCCATTTTAGTTTATCATGCAAAGTCACCCTGTGGCCTAAAATGGCCGACCTGTGTTCTCTTGTTCTTGCTTTAGCCTCTTCAACCTCTGTAGGAGAGTTAATGTCCAACCTGCCTGCAGGCTACATGTTAGGGTCATGTAGACCTTGTCCTTTGTTGACCTCGGGATCAGGGGATTACTTGAATCGGTGATGTTAACCTACAAGTATACAAGAACAATAACGCTATCTAAACACGACATGCGAAACATCTGTTTGACCTGTATTAAAGCAATGTGTAAAGAGTGTAAAGTTAAACCCAGAGAATAATAGTGTTTGTTAGTAAATGTATTAAAAAGTAAACCACATGCACGAGATATGTAAATTAGGAACGAACCTGGCGTGACCCTAGCCCAGTACATGATTAACTTGTAGGAGGCTGGATATCGTTATTAAGAAACTGTATAAATACGCTGATGTCCAGCTAGCAATTCCTGTTCACTGCTCACATTGAACCCTGCTGGTGGTCTCTGTGATGTATTGAAGGCCAAATAGCTATTTGTGTACTTTGTTTTGTAAACTGTACAGAATTGCAATAAAGATTCTGGGAATCTTTACAAGCCCGTGCCGGTGTATTTCTCTTTCCATGGTGTAAAAGCCTTAATATTGTATTTTCTGATTCCACACCTCCTCTTCTTTTCCACAGTTTGTCGTACTTTACAAAACACAATTTCCAAGTATCAAAAAGGTGTTCTCTTCCCCTCCTCTTTCTCCAATTAACATATGTAACCTCAAGTCTGGTATAATCTCCTGCCAGACCTGACTGTAGAGGTTCTTCTTTCATAAACACAAGTCTCAGATGTCAGGGGGAGTCTCTTCTCCCGTTCTTTTCTCAGTACAGTATTATAATTTCAAGTCTGGCTCACTAGCCTGCCAGACTTGACTGCAGATCTTATGATTCCAGAAAATATTCCTTTTTCTGGCAGTGGGTCCTCAACTCCTTATCTTCACTTCTTGTGTTTGTCTCTCTCTCTCTCTCTCTCTCATTGGGGTTTGAGACCCCGGTAGCTTGTCTTGAGGTATCCATGACTAGCTGTGCACTTTCTCTCTCCTTTTTGTGGGCCCCAGACCCCTCTGTGCTGTCTTGGGACTTTACCGACTGATTGTGGGCCTTGGCCCCTTTGTTGTGTGCTTCCCTTGAGTTCTTGTGGGTCCCAGACACCTTTGTTTTGCTTTTGTTGTAGCTCACCGACTTCATGAGGGTCCCAGACCCTAATTTCCTGCTTTTGCTGGGCTTCCCTGACTTTGTATGGGCCCCAGTCCCTGCGCTCTGGTTTCTTGAGTTTTGCCCCCAGGCCTGGTTCACTAACCTGCCAGGCACTGGTTTTCATAAATAGTCTTCTTACTTTTCTACAGGTACGGGCACAAGAGGTATGGGGGTCCTCGGCCTTCCCCAACTGCCTGCCTGGCTCACTTTTTCCTCCACCGCCCGTCATGGTAACCCTGGTACCTTTTGTGGCATACCGTCTTGCTCGGGCATCTTTGTGCAACTGCTTCTTCCCCCTGCAGGCTCCTGTATGCCTGTCAGTGGTCTCTGCATCTCCTCGCAGCATTTCCAGATCTGGTCCTTCTCAGATTCAAGCTCCAGGTCTAACTGCGTCGTTCAATGCCCGGTCTCTCCTCAACCTCCGATTCTAAAGCCTGTACAGTTCATAACACAGTGTGTGTTCAGCGAGACTCTGACAGCCCTTTTTGTTCTCTGCAGCGAGCCTCCACCCGGCTCTCGGTTCCTCCAGGGAGGATCTGTCAGAAAGCATAGTCCTTCTTCTCATTTTTATGTTTAGCTTAGGTCCTGGATGACTGTACCATGCATGTTGGTTCCGCGGTGGGGATTTTGCCTCCTTGCCAGCTCTTCTTCGGCACAGTGGTTTTGTCAACTCCATCTGGGTAGGCCTCATTTTTTGCTCATGCCAGAATTCTCTTCAACTCCATCTGGGTAAGCCTCACTCTTCTTTGTCGCAGTATGGTTTATATGGACTGGGTCCTCCACACTACAGAGGTACATAGATGTGTGGGGAGCCTCAGAGGGCTGGAGGAAAGCGGGGACAGGGATGGGGATTCTACATGATGCATTCTCCCAGTATAGGTATCACTTGTCCCATGGAGGATTTTCCTCCACATGAGATCCACCCGCTGACTATCAGGTAGCGGCCTCACCTTCCTGGCCTCATGTGAAGGGGTTCCCCGAATGGGAGCAATGACAATACCCATGGATTCTTCAGTGCAGAAACCAACCACCACTAGTCAACTAAAAGGGGGAACAATTTTCCCAGGCCAAGTTTATGTTACCTTTTTTGTATTCGTGGTAGGGGCAGATGTTAGGTTAGATTTGGTTTGGACAGAGGAAGAATTGGTGTGCAAGACATCCTGACAAGCACTATTGGAGCAGTAGGGACAGGAGGGGCATTCTTTCCTTTAATAAAATGCGCACGGTTAACACATGTCTTGTCCATCTCCTAAGTCAAACTTGCTACAGTGTACACCGCAAACAAAACTTGCAATATATTGCATGATGCCAAAGTTACAATCTTCCTAAAATGTACTCTTCCTATTGTAAGGAAACCATGATATCAACAGTAAGACGACAGACATAAATGATCACAGTTCAAGGGTGTTTATTGATTTAAGAAGGGTTTGTGAAGCACCTATCTAATCCTAAATCTACAGATGGGAGCAAGCTACGACCATCAAATAATAATAATGCAGTCCTAGTGGTGTATTGTAAAAAAAAGGGCCTATACTAATATACCTATTGCCAATCCTTATCTCTAAATACAAATAGTGTGGGAAATAGTGTTACGAAAAAGAAAGTGTTCACAAAATGATATGTCAAGATGTTCAGGCAGTTTGCCTCATTTCCCCACGTTTTCAGCATGGGACAATGCGGTACACTCGAGCTTAGCACAGTCTCTGGCTTCTCTAGAACAAGGGTGTAGTTCAAACATTAGCATCAGGGCCTTCCATGCCCAAGTCTCTTTGCCTTTCAAAGTCTCTTGATCCAGAGGGCCTGATGCAACAAATAAACACGTTATTTTACTGTTTCAGATGTTCACAGTACTTGGTGTCTCAGACGATTCACTATTCAGCTGGGCTCAGATCCTTTTAACATGATGTTCTTCACCTTGGAACCCCCTCATCTGGGCTCAGATGCTCTTAATACAAAGTTTGCAAAATAAGATATTCTTTCTCGGGTGACTCGTGGTTCACCCCGGATCCCCCTCAGTCGGGCTCAGATCTCAGATCCCCCTCAGTCTGGCTCAGATCTCGCAAGCCTTTCTGGTCCTTGTAGTTCACTCTCAGGCAATGGTTCACTTTCAGTTTAACTTCCCACATCCAGGATCAAACTATGTTGTTCTATTTTCTGGTGGTTATTGGGGTTCCCTTTCCCTTGCTTTTGTTTTGTAATCACAGTTCAAACTCAATTAGACTTCCCTCGGTGGGGCGCAAGCCTTTTAAACAATCACATTCATAGTTCACAACGCATTTCACTGAGACCTTTGAGTGAGCGTTCATCCCTTGCCTTACCACTCAGTTACTCTGTATCTTGCCACGCTCCTTCTTTCAAACGCTGGGGTTATCTTCACTCGCAGCGCTTTTCCTTTTCAATCAACTTTCTTGATACAACTGTTGCAAGCGCTCCGCTCCACAAACCGGGTTTTCATCTTTCTCCTCGACTCACTGGTTCGGATGGGAGGCTTCCTGCTTCCGTCAGTCTTCCATTGGAGTCAAGGCTATGGCCTTCTGAAGAGAACATTGTTTATATTGGTTTTTTCTTTTTTAAAAGCTTTATATTTCAGGTGAAATCCTTCAGCCCTCATAGTCAAGCAATTACTATAATTTCAGGTGAAAATACAGCTTTCAGGTTCACGATCTTTCGTTTTCCCCCATATCCCTCTCCCTGCCCCTCCCTTATTCCACTCCCCAACAATAACCATCACTTTGGTGGTGGTTCTGCATACATATAGTTGCATCTTTGCACTCAAGGGTTAGGATTAGTCCTTCAAAAGCCTTTGTGAGATTTCCCCATCTTGCATCCAGGCAGGACAACATTTACTCACAGCACAGAGCAGTTCCCGAGCAGGGCGGGTTTATGGTACAATTTCTCTCTTTTGGATACAAACTCGTGAAATGGGAGCCATGTGTTTACAAATCTTTGATATTTACCCATTGCCAATGCATAACCTTTTTCCATGGCATGATACCCCACATACTGACCCACCACATTGCCAGTATCGGGCCTTGTTTCCGATTTCCAGTTATGTGCCATAGTAATCCTTGCTGCAGTGAGCATATGGGTAATAAGTGTGGCCCTTGGAATACTTGCGTCATACACTCCCTCTGCCACCACTCCTAATAGAATCAACTTTGGGCACATAGGTAGCTGTATCTCCAAAATATCTCAAATGTGGCTCAAGATTTCTTTCCAATATGTCTTTGCCCTTGGGCACGTCCATCACATGTGTCCCATGTCACCCAGTTGACCATACTACCTCCAGCATTCCATCAAAATGTCAGGATTCATTACATGAGGCTGTGTGGTGTCATATACCATCACATGTATATCTTATACGGCGACTCCTTCAACATAGAGCATCGGGAGCACCTCTGCGCCCGTGCCCAGATCTGCCCCCATTCCCCCCTCTGTGATTGTTACGCCCAGGTCCCGCTCCCATTTACTCATGTATGGTAATATATCCCCCAACTTTGCCCCATCTAGTAAGCGATACAGTCTCGAGATGCCCTTCTCAGGAGCTCCTTCCTTCATGGTGAGTTCCAAGCCCACCGGGGTTCTGTTGGCTGCTTCCCTGCATTCTTTATTTGTGACCCAGTGTCCGACTTGCACATAATGGAACCTTTCTCGTTAGGGTAGAGAGAATTTGGTTTTGCATTCCTCAAATTGTAGGGGCAAACCATCTTGGAAAAAATCCCTTAACTTGCAGTTAGTGTGTCCTTCCCCTCCCAGTTCGCCCAGAAGACCGGGGCTCTCCCTGATGCAAAATCCGGGTTATATCCCATTGAGGTAAAGGGGCCCATCCCTGGCTTAAGTTATTTTGCCTGCAGTGCTTTGTCCCAGTAGCAGAGTGTGTTTCTTGTGGATTCTAACAGTGGTTCCACTGCTTCTCTCAATCTTGTTTTCAGGAACCCCATGCACCCCAGTGGAATGCCAGTAGCATGCTGCTCCAGCTCGCACCCCCCCTGTGAGGTACAGTGTAGCATTGGCCCCAGATGCACTGCCATGAGATAGCGGGACATCTCTGGGATGACAGTCTGTCTAATCCCATACCCCTAAACAAGACCCTCCCAGCTACCCGAGGTTTCCTATCTCCCCAGATGAAATGGGTTATCCGTTTCTGTAGGCAAAAGGTCATTTGTGGCGGTATCCATATCAGAAGGGAACTTATGACTTATACAAATCTGGACAGTAGAGTCATTTTGACAGCTTTGATACGGGTGAACCATGAGAACTCCTGTAACTCCCATCTCTGGAGATACCCCAGGAGGTCTGGGATGTTGGCGGCAAATATCCTCTCATATGCAGGGGTCAGTTTTACCCCGCAGTATTCCAGAGCATCCTGCTCACATAGCAGAGGGTAGGATTTGCGCCAGTGTGCTACCTCTGATTGATCCTCTGTGATATTAAGTGCCTTGTATTTTGCATAGTTAATGCGGAAGCCTGAGGGCCCTGCAAAATCATCCAGGAGGGACATCACCCTCGGGAGCGAATGCCCTGTATCCCTCAGGAACATCAGTACGTCATCTGCGTATAATGCTATTTTGTGTTATGTCCCCTTTACTTCTACTCCCATTATTGCCGGGTCCGCCCTGATTGCCCATGCTAGGGGCTCGATTGCCATGGCAAAAACCAAGGGTGATAGTGGGCACCCTTGCCATGTGCCCCTCCAAATGAGTATAGGTTCTCAGATTCTCCTATTAACTTGTAGTTTCATGGTTGGGGACATGACATTAGCCAAGATCATTCATGTAAAGGTCTCTCCACACCCTCCCGCCAAAACCCTCCAGCGTAAGCTTAAGGTAGTTCCAGTCCATGCTGTCAAACGCTCTTGTGGCATCCAGAACCAACATGGAGAACTTCTGACCCGTCCTCCTACCCCACTCTGTCACATTTCCCGCCCTCCGAACATTATCTTGTGTGTGTCTTCCCATTATGAATCCCGCCTGGTCTGGATGGATAATATTTGGTAGGATTGCCATCAGTCGAAGGGACAGGACCTTTGCATACAGTTTAGCATCCCTATTGAGTATCTAACTACAGGCCTATAACAACGGTACCATTTTTATTAAAAATATTGGACAGACCAGCTTACCTGCAAATACAGGCTTACTTAGAATCAAACAACCTATTGGGACTGAGGCAATCCGGCTTCCGACCTCGACACGGTACAGAAACTGCCCTGATAGATCTCACCACACAAATTCAAGTACTAAAAGACAATGATAAACTAACACTCCTCCTACTACGGAGTGTCCTCAATCCACCCCCCCCCCTGTAGTGAGGGAATTAAAAACCTTCACATTGCGTAGAGGATGGACAACATTTACTGATGGCCGCACAAATAGGTCTGATCTCCTTAACGTGTGTAGTAGAATATCTGCATTACGTGTACTGTCCTCTGCTGATTTCAGCTTTGTTGAACCTGTGAAGCTTAATGGTGGTAATTTCTCTCATTCAGAACCATCAGTCACTGATTTAGAATGTTGGATATCTTGTTGATTGCCCCTCCAATGCTCCAATACCCCCAGTAACAAAGATCTCCCCAGCGGCGACTCTATCATTAAGGGCTGAGGTAGCAGGGCCGGGGAGGATGGTAGATATTGTCAATAAGGACAACCTCGATGATTCCACCGGTTGGGATTGGTTTAGGATGTTTTTGGTCCGCCAGCTGGTTGAGAGAAAATGAACTTTAAAGATCACCAGCTGGAATACGAGGGGGTTTTCCCATTTACTCGACCCAAATAGATCTCTGCCCCTACTTTCTGAATTTGATGTATTCTTTATGCAAGAAACTTTGCTTTGCTCAAAGATCCAAATAGAAGGTTATACATTAGTCCAACAATTTGTGATCAAAGGTGTCCGTGGCCGTCCTTTCGGTAGCTTAATTATTGGAGTGAAACACACTGTACCACGGGTCAACACAGATTTAATTATCAGCACAGATAACATTCTTGCAATTGAAATTCTAGTTAAAGTTGAAGGTAGCATGGTCCCGATGTTGCTCATTAATGTATACGTCCCTCCCAAAGTTGATAGGTCAGATGAAATATTAGAGGCATTTGATATGATTTGTTCAACTCGGATGACCACCCAAAACCATGAATTTGCATAGATAGGCGTTGATCTCAATTCAGCACGTAGAGACCATGACCATGGCCCTAATTACGAAAATGTTAAGCCAAAAAAGTATTATGGGAAAACCTAAAGGAAGTCAGAAGGGTAAGATGTGGATTGACACTGAGGGAGTGGGGGTTTTTGATGTACAATCTACGTACCACTGAAGATTGTCCTGACCAGTGTACATGGTCTGCTGGTACCTGCCCCTCAACCCTAGGTCACTTTTTTGGAACCAGCTATTGTTCAGAAAGAGTTGTGCAGATGTAATCCTGTGACACCGACTTTAGTGACCATACATCTTGATACTCACTTATTTATGCTGAATATGAAGAAATGACAGCCCATGTTGATCTCAAAGTCAATAATGGGCGTAACAGGATAGTTTGGTCAGCTAAAACCCTCAGTAAGACTACTCTATATATTAATGCGCTCGTCTTAGATGAAGCTGACTTTTGGGCTGGATGCAATGTAGAATACATTAATGGTCGGTTGGAGACACTTGCACGTGAAATAGGGAAAGTAGGTTGCCAACAATTTGCAATAAGTGATAGTAAACATAAAAATGTATTTGACATCGAAGAACGCGATGCAAAGCGCCACCAAATCAGGCGTGCACAAATAGAAATTGATTGTAAATGGCTGTATGAAGCACAAATTATGCATATAAGAAGAGTTTAGGAACTGGCTAAGAAGGCGCAGACATTCTGTCCTTAATGGACAGTGGCAATTAATGGCCTTGCTACTCTGTAGTGGGAACATTAGATCTATTTGGCAAACGCTAGCCAGAGCTAAGGGATATTCCTGACGCACAACAGTGAACCCAATACCAGAGTACAGGTGGAAGGAACATGTTTTGTTAAATTTTGTTTCTACAGAAGAGTCCGTTTTTGAAAATGATTATGAAGGGAGCTGGCTATCAGCCCCTAGTGTTAGCGAAATCCACAGGGCGATTGTAAACTTGAAGAGCTCAGAAGCATCCGGACCCAATGGGCTGTCTAACGATGTCCTTAAATCTGGTGCGGAGTTATGGGCAAAAGCGTTGCACGTCCTATTCGATAAGGCATGTTCAGAAAAATCCATCCCTACCACATGGATGCCGGACACCCTTTTGCCTATACACAAAAAAGGTGACAGATTATCTCCTGCGAATTACAGACTCCTATCCTTGCTGGATGTCACAGGTACATTGTTCACCACCTTTGTGCTGAAACACTTCAGACATGTGTAGAAGAAAACAACATATTACATAACACCCAAACTGGTTTTCGGAGTGGTTCTGCGACCACACACAACATAAGGCCCATTTATTTGTGAAGCCGCACAAAAGGGAAAACCTGCTCTCTACATAATTTGGGTGGATTTTAGTGCTGCATTCGATTCTGTCAGTTTATGGAAGAAGCTGCGATCTTGGGGCTGCCCAGAAGATTATTGTCAATCATCATACATCTATACTCTGGTAATAGTGTATGAGTGTGACTCAACAACACTGGTACAGTGACAGCTCCTATAGATGTGTGCCTAGGGGTCAGACAAGGCTATATTCCGGTTGGCCTCGTGTTCAATCTGTATTTAGCTGACCTTGCAGCAAAATTGCTGGCTGTGGAGGGATTCTCTGCTAAGCTCGGTCCCAGACACGCTGTGAGCCTACTTTATGCTGATGACCTTGTTCTGCTGGACCAGACAATAAGAGAAGCTAAAAATAAATTCAAGGCCCTCATTGAATTTGCAGAACAAAATGAACTGGTGATCAACATGAATAAGACCAGAATCATGTTAGTAGCAGGTAGTAGGCTCGCTAGAGTAAACTTCCAGATTGACTCTCATATAGTTGAGTATGTGGATAGATACCCCTATTTAGGAATTGAGCTGAGTGCGGATGGGGACTACAAATCCATTGTAGAGAACACAAAAGGAAGGCAAGACAGCTGACCTGCCTGATCAGCAAAATTGCAAATCAGACTGCGGGACACTCGTTTGAAGGCATCCTTAAACTGTATAAGCAAAGTTTCACACATGCCATATTATATGGCCTTGAAGCGTTAGCCATGAAAGATCTTACATGGCTCTATGTAGTGGAAGGAATCTTCTGGAGAAAACTGTTGCACCTGCCTCCTTCCACCCCACTGGCCTATTTCCGCCTTGACTTAGGACTAGCTTCACTGAAGAGTCAGGTCTATGTAGAGGCTCCCTCTATATTAAATCTTGCTGCTCGCCCCACTGTCTGCTGTTACACTTTATTGGCGTAAACCTGATTTGAAATGTTTCAATAACTTTGTAAAATAAAACGATGAATGTTTTAAGGACATGAGTTGGAGTCCTGATCATACATGCGGTACAACATTTGTAGTATTGAAGGCTATTTTTAAACATAAACTTCAACACTGGGACTGGATCAACAACTATTCACATCTCCAGACACTGCATAATTTTAATTACATATCTATTACTAGCCATCCATACCTCAAAACTCAACAGTATCTCTTGGCATGCCTATGTCCAGCTGTTTGAAAATTCATGACGAAACTGCGAGCAAATTAACTATCAGTGCTTGCACTACAAGGTAGTCATAGTAATATCCCTATTGATCAAAGAATATGCTGAGTCTGCAAACGACAGTTGAACATCGAATCTCCAAGACATGTCCTGACATCATGCCCTATGATGGGAACACTATATGACTAACCTGGGTCGTTTTCTAAGCAATTATGATGCCATAAAAAGTGATGTATTTGGGAATTTCTGTCTAAACTCCAATCAGTCCACATAGCACTATACCAGATGTGGAGTGACATATCAAAGTATTTGAACATCACGAGCACACATAATTGAGAAAAAGGCCTGTTCTGTTGTCTTATTTGGTTTTGTTAAGTAAGACTATTGGAAAATGGCAGATGAAATTATATGAAACAGAATGAAATTTAAGGGTTTACAACCAATTTAAAATTTTGAATTTGTAGTATGAATTTTTAGCTTCTATCTGTTTCAAAATTGACTGTGGATTAACTGTTAAAGCTTACCTCAGTGACCATGATCTTTAGATGTGACATGTTGAAAGATAAGTGGCAAGGTCACTATGTAATCTGAGACAAAGAAAAGCTATATGTTAAATATTTGTCTTTTATGTTTAGATGTTTATATATGTTTTATATAATGCTGATGCTATATATGTCTTATATATCTTACATGTTGTGTAAAGATTCATAATGAATCAACACAAATAAAATAAAATAAAATAAAAAAATGTAAATAAATAAAAGCAAGATAATGGGCCTCATTCTGAGTAGGGTGGTAAGGGATACCGGGCACTACGAGTTCCCTTAGCGGGTCCCTCCTTTAACGCCTGGTCTGACTGTGGCAGTGTTCTGGGGAGTGACCATAGATTATCTTCTTGTTTATCCTAGGTTCTCCTCTTGACCTTCCCTGCATTGGCGTGAAGAAGCAGGATAAGATTTGCACCCTGTGGTAGGTAATGGTGACTGATTGTTTAGGATCACCTAACCCCTGTTTTTAAGAAGACTGTCCTGATGAAAGTGGTTTCACTTGAATATACACCACTGAAACCGGTAGACAGTGATTGTTACATGGTGGAGGCCAAAACTAGCTCTACCTATACCATGAACAACCTTGTATATGGTTTTTAGAACTGTCCACACCCGGTCCAACTACTTAGTATCTACTTTGGACGGGTATTGTGGGCTTTTGTTTGTCTTCATTTCAAAACTTCAGCTCACCCTAATTAGGGAGTACTTGCTACAGAACAATAGTTATAACCTGCAGCAGTCTTTCGAGCTTTGTGTTTTTTAGTTTTTTAGTTCTCAATCAGAGCTACCTTGGGATGGTTTGACCTGGCTACGGGATATTAAAATATTTTGGACCCACAATAGACAGATCAACCTTTTTCTTACCCTAGGTGTGTACTCTGTTTTATATATAAAAAAAACACATTCTAGCCTAGATTCCTCTTGAAGGACCTCAGTGACCTCGGACATACATGAGTCTAACAATTTCTCAATTGTTATGCTTTTTCAAAAATGATTTCTCTGTGCCATCTTTTACTGTCCCCTTTTTTGTAGGCGTTACACCAGCGTTTCCTAAGGAAAGTTCTGTCTCCCCTCTAGGGACTAAAGAGGGACAGCAAGTTTTTTTCCCATCTATCCTTCTGTCCTTTGTATCGACCCAGTATCTCCTTGGTCACTGCGCATGTTCAGTTTTCCTGAGCAGAAGGGAATTCCTCACTACCTTTTAGAAACTACATACAGTTGTGTGTTGCCCTTCTTTTTGTGTTAAAACACTAGCCTGTCAGGGCTTCACCCTGTACACTGTATTTTCAGTGCCCCCCTTTGTTGTAACTATCATAATGAATCAACACAAATAAAATAAAATAAAAACATGTAAATAAATAAAGCATTTTAAACACTGCGAAGAAAGATAATGGGCCTCATTCCGAGTAGGGCGGGAAGGGATACCGGGCACCGGTAAGGAGACCGGTGCCGGTAATCCCTTACCGCCCTACTACGAGTTCCCTTAGCGGGTCCCTCCTTTAACGCCTGGTCTGACCAGGCGTTACGGACGGGACCCGTTAAGGCAAATCAGAGCCAATAACGGTACCACAATTTGCGGTACCATTATTAGCACCTTCCCCATTCCCATTTGAGCCCCATGGGGGCTCAAATGGGAATGGGGAATTGTTTGGGGAATGGGGACTTACCGGTCCTGCCAAGGTCAGACTGGACCGGTAAGTCCCCTTCTCACCAAACTGGACATAGTACCGTTATTGGTGGTAGTCATGGCGCAAATAGCGCCATGACTACCACCAACCTCGTAATGAGGCCCAATGTGTTTGTAATGTGTTCAAGTCAGAAGTTGGACACGGTATACTCTGCTTTATTAAAGTAAAAATAAAAAGGCGTAACTTTCCTCATATCTATGGGCTGTCCTGCCTATTTTACTAAGGTGCTCATTTGTCAGTTGTGAATGTCCAAAGAAACAAGTCTACTGTCCAAAACTACCCTAAATGACCCTACCACTAAGAGAAAACGAATTTAGGTCAGGTGAATGACTGTGTTCTCCCAGGGGTACTGCTAGTCAGTCTTTAATATACAATTCGTAAATAGTCTCTCATGACTTCTTATATTAATCTCTTTGATTACCTAAATGGGATGCTGCACTTTGTTTCTTCAGCTTGAATCCCTTTTGACTCTCTCTTAGTTGCTTTATACTTTTGGCCATAGACCTGCTTCTGTTCTTCGGAGGGAATATAGTTTTCCTGGGTCACTCTGGTTTGTAGCTGGTGTATGTCTAGAGGCTCTTAGTCTGTGTGCTTTGTTTTCCCCCTTTCCCAGGATATTCTGTTCCACTGGTTCTTTCGCTTATTGTCCAGTTTCTCCTCAATATTCTCTCTTGTTTCATAATATTCATAGCTATTCATTTGTGAAATTAACTCAATTTCATATCTTCCACTGTGGCAAGTTAACTGTGGTTTATAATGATTTTCTCTTGGTTTACAAATGTTGTCTCTTTTGGCTTTCAAAGTTAAATCTATTTCATATCTTCCCATGTGATGGGTTGGTTGTGTGTCTTCTACTATGGCTAGTTGACAGCATGAAATATTGATTCTCTGGAGTCTCCTCACACCTCCCGTTTGTCCAGTTATCTTCTTTCTTTGTGAGGAATGTTGTTGGAGGATTTAGGTCCCGGGGTCTCTCCTACCTGCTGAGTATCGCAGATGCTGTCTCCTCTCTGGCGTTTGCGTCGCTTCTCTCTCTCCTTCTCGTGGCACCACCATGCTTGATTGCATTCATGGACACACGGTTCTTCTGGATTGTTGGCATTATCAGCAATGTTCTTCAGACCGACTATCCACCACAGATCCGGGGCTGTAGTCTCGCCACCACATCTGCTTGGGCTCTTACCCTGTTGATCTCTTGCATACTGGGATTGCTGTGACTTTGTCATCCTGGAAAGCAGATGCAAGTGAGTTTGAAACTCACATTTTTCTTGCTCTCCTCTCTCATACGGTGTAGTGAAGCTTGGGGCATCCCATAGCCCGCAACTAAGATCCTCTCTGTTCACTCCTGCTTCTCTCCTTTGGAATCA
Organism: Ambystoma mexicanum; assembly: GCF_040938575.1. NCBI lineage: Eukaryota > Metazoa > Chordata > Amphibia > Caudata > Ambystomatidae > Ambystoma > Ambystoma mexicanum. The sequence continues at coordinate 1,122,916,364 of NC_090921.1, forward strand.
AATCCATTAACATACTCGTCCGAGTAAAGTGGAAGTCCTGATTTAAAGGGATACAACCTTGTCTCCCAAGATAATGATATTCCTTAGGGGTTTATTCACACAAGTTTTGGTGATTCATATTTTCTTGTGTTTTAACACATCCCATGTGGGCCATGGTATGACCAGCCTGAAGGAGTTCCACATGGTAACGGGAGTCCTTGTCCCCTTAGGGAGAGTCTCTCCCGGTGAGGTCCCACTTAACTCCACCCTTAGGGTGGGTATTGTGGAGCGGGCTCACATCCCTAACCTCACAGAAATGGGCTCCCCCTTGGGGAGAAGGGACAAATTCTCTCGATTCATCAAAGTGGGCCTCATTACGGGTCCGGTGGTAACCCTGCCAGTGCTACCGGCGGGTTGCCGCCGGACCCATAAAATATTACTGGCGGCTGAATTTATGGGTGCCACCGAGCTATTCCAAGTCGGGCAGCCGGTAAGTCAAGCGCCAGTGATTTCGTTAGTCCCAATTCCGACAGGACTCTATGGGAATGGGGACATGGACGCACCGGCACTGTTGCTAAAGGTGCTGGTACTCCCATGAAAACTCTGCAGGCGGGTGCCGTCCCACACGGTAGGTCTGACCTGCCGGGCGGGAGAGCGCCTGCCTGCGGAGTTGTAGTGAGCCGGTCCAGAAACAACGGTGCCGGTAAGCTTAACGGCACCATTGTTTCCAGACCGGCACACTTAGAATGAGGCCCAGTAAGTAAAAATAAAATAAAAAACTACACATGATAAATGGTGGGTAAAAGAAGTTTGGAAAAGATGGCCTCAAGTATTCCACAACTTTTTAGGTTATAGTCTATACTCACCACTGTACTCTCTACTCTCACTGTTTCCCATCTGCCCCTCTCATCAAACCGTCACTCGTTCCAATACACACTCTCAAAACAGCCACTCCACTCTGCTTTCGCAAACTTGGCGCCACTCTCTCGCACTCACGGTTCCTCACTTGTACTTTACACCACACTCTCCAACACGTTCTTAGTACTCAGCTTTATGTCCTGTCCTCTGTCTGCTCTCTCAGCCCGCCCTTTACTGCTGACCACAGCCGAACACCCTTCAACTGTTTCTGACTGTGCAGGTCTTTTATGCTTGTGCCATTCTGTTTGACCAGTTCCTCCCCCTTCTCATTGGTCCTCTTCTCATCTCCCTGGGGCTGGATCACCAAGTTCCACATTTAAAAAAAACAACTCTTTGCTCTGCCCTTTTTCCCACATTCATGGATTTGTTGTTGGCCATGTGGGCTTTTCAGCCCACTATCACATGCATGCTGCTACCTCGAGTACTTAGGGGGTCTTACGGAACATGGGGGTGATGAGGGGAGCAAGATTCATGTTTGGCATCTGCGTTGCTGCTTGCAGCATTGCCCTGCTAGGACGGAATTGCATTTAGGAGCTGCTAGCTCTGGAAGAGACAAGAAAGGACTTCTGCAAGCCATGGGGTTGCAAGGCACAGTGTCACAGGCACAGGGTAACAGGTATGCCTGGCACAATAAGGGGCTCCAGGGTTGTGGTGCTTAACCAGCACCCTCATCCCGCCTCTGGGGTATGATTGGCTCTGGCACACGCCAAGGTAGGCTACCTACCCCAGTCCCTCACTTATGGGTCAGCTCCCTGGCCCTGTAATACTCAATTTCTCTCATGTGACATCATCTTTTTGTGTCTCAGGGAGTCTCCATAGAAAACAGAGTGTATGGAGAGAAATAGCCTCTGTGAGCAATTATGCAAGGTGAGAAATTCTCAATATTGTAATTGATAGAGTGAACCACACTGAAGAAATAAAATATAATTATTAAATATATTGGGAAATGTAGGTGCCTTTCCCCGGCTTACTACGTGTGAGAGAAAATAAAATAGCCGACACAACCCCTTGTCGGGGAAAGAGGCACTGAGACCCGGCTGCAAGAGTTCAAAGGATGGTTTATTTCTCCAGCTAGGAAATAACCCAAAAAACTCCCTCCTTCAACATTACATCAACCTTGTATATATGTCAATTGAAGTAACTCTAACAAAAAATGCTAAATGGACCCGAATGGCCAGACGGTGTGGTGCTGTAGGTGTGGGTGGCATCTCTTCCTTCTGGTTGGCTGAGTGGCTGACGAGATGACGGACGTCAAATATCTTGTGCTCCACGCAGGTCAGGGTCCGGTCACTGTGGTCACTACCTAAGCTAATATGTTACACATTAAATAACAAATTATCTAAAACATTTTATGCCACTTTTCACATTTCTACATAAGACACACAATGATTATTGTCAGTACAATTGGGTCATTCGTGGCTTGTAATTGAAGACCTTGACCCTTATTGTGCATGTAAAAGAATCAGGCTGTGTTTCGCATCTCTCCTAGGTTTCAAACCCATTAGTACAAGTAAAAACATATATATATATAGTAGTAAAAATGCTTAAGGCTAGTAGTGGGTGTGTTGCGTAGGTTTCGCAACACAGGCGAGGGTCTGGCACTTGAAAGAAATACCTTACAGGGAGCGCAAGGTCAAGATGGCAATAAATTGCTCTAAATGGGGATGGGTGGCTGGCACGTTTATGGGGATGAATCGAGCAGAAAGTGCTTAGCTCATTCTGGTTCACATGCTGGTTCTCAGGCGGGCAGTGATCTCAGAGGAAGAAAACGGTATCATATTGGTTGTTGCAACTTTCTCCGGCTTCTGCGTGAGAATGGAAGCGCAGAGCTTTCCTTCGCAGGGGGAGTGCAAGGGTGGGGGCCAGCCAGCTGCCTGCGCGCCTTGTGTGTGTGTGTGTCTGTCCTTGGCTGCTGCGGTGGAAGGGGAGCTGAGCATTGCTGTACTATCGCAGTGAGGCCTGTTTACCCAAGATGGAGTCGAAAGGGGGCACAAAAGATGGATGCCCCGTGTCCTGCTCAGTAGTCCCATCTATGTAGCAGTCAACCGTGGTTAACTTTACATAAGGGCAAGGGGCAATCCCATTACCGGAGGCACATGGTCCAAGCTTTGTACTGAGGAGCGTATGACGCGAGGGGGCCTGAGGACCCCTCGGTCCCATACATTCCCCCCTTTCGTTACATCTAAAGTAACAAACTACTTATCTCGTTCTTTCCGTTCTCCCCTCGGTAGCGCTCAGCTTCAGCCACAGCCTCATCCGAAGCGGGTGTACCCTTTATTGGCATCCATGCTTTGCACACACTTCTTAAGCTGCTTCCTCTTCTTGCGTACTCTTCTGGGGTGACCATTAAGTATATCCCACCATCCCCGTCTAAATCTAGCCAAACCTCGTTATACCACAGCAAGTTCTTTGGTTCTTTAATGGTTGTGTGATGTAGACTATCGAACACGTCCCCATACTGCCTATAGATGGCAGTCATTCTATACTGCGGTGTGGTGTATTCTCCAGTTTGTACTTGGGCATCTATCATGGTAGCCACCGTTGTCTGTCGGCCCACTGTTACCATCATCATCGCTGAATTAGGCATATTATTTTCACAGCATCTTAGTCCCAATTGGCACACACAGAATATTAGGAGAAGACAATAATGGGAATGAGTATCTTCGCTGCTATGTTCGCCCATGATGGTATCCAGCTGAACAGATCGTCGAACCACGTGTCGTTATCTGCTCCACCTTCTGCTCTCATTCTTTCTCCTAAATTATGCACTGCTGTTATCACATGTGACAGTGTCCTGTCATCAGCATCTGAAGGTGGTACAAACGTGCAACACGCCCCCCCAATTTTTTTGCAAACACCACCGTCCATCGCCGTGATAAGATCTAAGACACATCTGTTTTGCATCGTCATCAGGCGCAATGCACAGAGCTCTATTTTATGATGTTGAATCCTTATTCAGTGTCGTTAGCCAGCTGGATGAGCTCCCAGCATGTTATCTGCAGCCATTTCGCATTTGTCCTTGCTTGAACGCCTGGTCCTAGAAATGATGCAAAAAATGTCTCTGCAGATGAGAAAAGCCTGTACTGCTGTGGGATTTCAGCAAGGAGTTCTGACGATTTGGACGAAATATAGTTGGATCTTTTGCTGCATGACAACTTGGTTCTCAATGTTTCTTCTGACAATAGTTCGTATGCTGGGGGTTCCGTGATTGTCTCATTGGGCGCTGTCGATGGTTCAGCCGATTGCCCTGCTGCCGATGTGTCAGCCAATTGGCCTGCTGTCGAACTGTCAGCCGAAGGCCTTGCTGTAAACTGAACGTGGCTCTCTGGTATCACCATTAGCGCTGAGTGAAGTGTAGCTAGGGCACAAGTGCCCCTCCAGGATGCTGGGAGATGCAGGTAAGCTCGTTTGCCACAGATCCAGTATATGTCCATTAATGCGGCAGTGCCCTTTTTCATATCTGGTATTATTATAGTCTTATTGCACTGCTGCACGGTTCCCATATTCACCTTCCCTTCTCCATGGAAGCAGAGTTCGTGCGGTATTTCCTTTTGAATCTTTATGGGTCTCTCCAGTGGTGTGACCCATGTCAGCTTGGTGATATGCTGTGACCAGATGGGGATGCACGTTTCTTTTGCCCACTCGTATGTTTCGTCTGTCAGCCCTCGAAGCCCCTCAGCTTTGCATTCAATTGTTTCATCATGCCACTTGTTGTCTGCATACCTTGTCCCTTTTATGATGAAAAATGGCTCTTGGAAGCAGATTGCTCCTTGTCGTCTGCTGGTGCATGTTTGTTGGTTTTCCAATTTTTCCATTGCGACTGTGTGTGCTTGAAATGTCTTTTTTATTCTACACAGCTTCAGATGTATCAAACATTGGGCCTCAGACAAGGGTACTTCCTGTGGGATTAACATTTTGGGGTTCCAGTTGCATGAGGAATAAGTGAGCACACGTAGCAACTTTCATTACTTGCTTGCTTTGCTGCGGCGCTCATGTCTGAATACCATTTATTTGATTGGTCAGGGTGTCGGGGGTCCTCTATTTCATCTAACCCCAGGTTATGATAAATATCGTATCTGTTTTTTCCCCACCCCCCTTTTTCTCCTCCTGTTGTTTTTTAATTGGGTACCAACTCGTTGATATTGCAGCGGGAATATTCTGGACCATGCACCATCTATGTTGTTCATGGTGACATGTGTGTGTTCAGTAGTGGTTTCTGGTGCCGTGTGTGTGTGTATGCTTGTATTTCTGGAGTTAGTCAACCAATAGTAATCATCATTTACATTCCGCCCAAGCTCTATTTCCTTGGCCATAGTATTACTCAAAAATGGAATAGCAGTTTTGTTTACATGCAATTGTTCATAGGGTGACGTTGTCTTTATACTATTCAATTCAGTGTTATAAGTGTCCTTCAAAATAGTTGTTGCTCCAGTCCATATTAGTTTAGACCCTGGTTTTGTCATTTTAGCCCCGTTCCCCCCGTTGTTCATTTCATTTGCCACAAATAAAACAACGTTATACCAAATAAAATAAAACATCATTATTGCAAATAGTATGGCAGCATATTTTATAACACATTCCACATTACTTAATCTACTGGCCCTAGTGGCATCCCTATTTCTATCTAACATCTCAGCCTGCTCAGCCGTTTCGTCACATTAGCTCATGTTGAACCTATGTGGGCGAGACAAATTCGTTAAGTCATCATGAAAAGAAACATATTTGTAATTGTTCATTCTTTTTCATCTCTTTGCTCAATTAGGCATTTAAGAATTTTCTTTTCATTTATCATAAAAATAATGAAGAAAAATAGAAAAAACAACACGATTTATATGAGAAGAAAAGAAAGAAAAAGAGAGAGAGAGAGAAATATGTAAAAACATTTTGCTTTTCCACTATACTTTCCCTGTTTTAGTTGCAGTTTTCATCATGTCAGACTGTGCTAGCGATGGCATCCACACAGTCGGTTTCATTTTGGGGAAGTGCAACGCTGTGCGCCCTTCTCACATATGAGAGGTGCACCCAGTATTTCAACCCCTTCACTTTAACTGCAGTTGGGGTGCTGTACACCACTGTGTATGGACCATGAAATCTTGGTGAATTCCACCTTCTTACAAAATTTCTAACATGGATGTATTCCCCTGGCATTAATGGCCCCTCCGGGCTATCTGCTGCCAGCATGGCGGTGTCCGTTGCTACATCTTCAGTAAATGGCAGAGCAATTTGTTTTGCTATGTTGCGTACTACACGCGTTAGCTGTGCTAGGTATTCCTTAAACTCTTCTCCCAGCACTGTGGCAGCCCTGTGCGCATCAGACGCCCTCCTAACAGGAGAGAGCGGCGTGTGCATTCTTCTCCCCGTCACGATTTCATGCTGGCTTAAATGGTGATCCTTGCATGGTTGATTTCTGAGTTGGAACAGTGCTAGGGGCAGACAATATACCCAATTTTTTTTCAACGTGCTGCATAATTTCGATAATTTGCTTTTGAGCAGCCCGTTGATCCTCTCCACAACTCCATTGGCCATTGGATGTTAAATCGAACATAGTTTATGTTTCACCCCCAGAAGGGAGGTTACTTCCTTGAAGAGGTCATTCACAAAGTGCGTGCCATTGTCTGAACGGATCACGTCACAGATTCCCCTCCGCGAGAATACTTCTCGCACAAGGAACTTGGCAGCACATTTTGCATCAGGATGGGGACAGGGGCCCGCTTCCTCCCACCGTGAAAAAGGGCATACTACCGCAATCAAGTATCTCGCTCCATTACATCTTTCTCCCATATCGGCAAAGTCGATATGTAGTTCTCTGAATGGACCTGTAGGGCATGGCAAAGTGCCACGCAGTTTGTAATGTCATCCCTGAATTGTAAGTTTGGCATGTAGTACATTCAATCACAAATTTAGACAAGTATTCGTGCAGATTGGGAACAAACCAATCCTCCTGAATGTCTGAGGCGATGTGTTGTTTTGCAACGTGAGCTGGGAAATGCAGTTGTTGGAACGCTACTAATAATTCTACAGGCATCACTACCTTGCCTGTCGTTTCCTGTCTCCAAATGAGATCTGTGGCTGATTGCTTACACCCTCGTTTGCCCCACGACTCCTGCTCTTCCGGTGGGGCCCTTCTCTGGAGTTCTATCAATTGTGCTATGGGCGTGTTACTGTATGCTTCTGCTGGTGATTCTGCTGTGGTTGTTTTTACAATGTACTCTGATGTTGGTGTCTTATTGACGTACGAGGCTTCCTTCGCTGCTGCGTCGGCTGCCGCGTTGGCTGCCGCGTTCCCCAGTGAGACGGCGTCCGTGTTATTGGTATGGGCTTGGCATTTAACCACCGCTCTACCGATGGCTCTGCTAAAGCTTCTATTAGTTTATTTAGCAACGTGGCATGTTGTACGGGGGACCCGTCTGCTCTTCTGAACCCTCTCCTTCGCCAGCGTGATAGCCCTGAGTGAACTGTGGTGGTGACGTAAGCTGAGTCTGAATATATTGTCACGGCACAATCTTTGGCTGTGTGTAACGCGCAGATTAGTGCGGTCAGTTCGGCTGCTTGTGCAGAGTAGTGTGAGGGGAGGCGCTTTTGAACAATCACTTCGTATGTGTCTTCTTCCATGCGCACTACTGCCATCCCCACATGTTTCTCTACTGTCTCTGAGTTTATGGATGCTGACCCGTCTATGAAATAAATTTCTCCTTCTGTAAGGGCATTTTCTCTTGCTTTCCGAATGTCATCGCCCTCTCCCTCATACATGCTACAATCGTGTTCCTGTAAATCCTCAGTTGTGCATGGCTCTGTAATGAATGTGGCTGGGTTCACTGTCTTGCATCTGACCATTGTACATTTGGACTTGATATTATTATTTCATAAGCAGAGGCTCTCTGCGTTGTGAGAGTAGATTTTGATCTTTCCAAGATAGCAAATAATGAGTGTTCCGCATATAGCGTCACTGAACATCCCATTATGATCGTGGCACTTTTCTCAATGGTGAAGGCCGCTGCAGCGAGGGCCTGTTCGCAAGCAAAATGTCCCTGCATTACTGGGTCTAATATTCCACTGTAGTACGCTAATGGTTTGTGGCCTAGCGATGTCTTTTGTGTCAACACTGCTGTCATTAATGTTCCATTGCTGTGTGAAAACAGGAAAAATTCCCTTTCATAATCTGGATTTGCAAGGACTGGGGCGTCTGAAATAAGGTATTTTAATCGAGAGAATTGGGCAATTGTCTCCTGTGTCCATTTTATTGGGGCTCTGTTCTTTTGTGCTTCTTTCAGTGCTTGTAGCATTGGCCGTGTGTATGCTGCGTAATCGAGGATCCACGCTCGGCAATAGTTACATATGCCAAGAAATTTCTGCATGTCCTTCACTGTTTTTGGTATGATAATGTGTCGAATGGCAGCAGCTCTGTCTGGTAGTATTCTTTTTCCATCTTTAGATATTTGCTGACCGAGATATACAACGTCTGCAAGGCAGTATTGTAACTTTCCTTTGCCCACCTTATATCCCTTGGCAGCCAATACGTTAAGCAGTGTTATTGAATCTTCTCTACACTCTTCTTCTGTTTTGCTGCAGACGAGTAAATCGTCTACGTACTGTATAATGGTGCTCCCTACATCTATGTTGCCAATGTCTTCTCGCAGTACTCTGTTAAAAATGCTTGGGCTCTCGCAATACCCCTGTGGGAGTCTGCGGTGTTCATATCTGCTATTTCCTAATGTAAAAGCTGTGAGGTACTGCGATTCTGGTGCAAGTGGCACAGAGAAAAAGGCATTTTTTCAGATCAATGACAGTGAAGCAAGTTGCCTCTTTTGGTATACTGCACAATATTGATGCCGGGTTAGGCACTAATGGGAACTCTTTTTGGATGACGTCATTGAGTGGGCGAAGGTCCTGGACCATTCTCCACGCCCCTCCTTTCGCTTTTTTAATCGGAAAAGTCGCTGTGTTGCATGGGGAAGTTGATGGCACTAAGATACCTTGGCTTAGGAGTGCATTCACTGTTTCTCTAATACCTTCCTCTGCTTCTTTGAATATTGGGTATTGTGTCAGTCTGGGTGGGAGGGCACCTGGTTTCAGTTTTATCTTTATGGGAGTTACCTCATGCAACAATCCCACATCGTGTGGCCCTGTAGTCCAAATTTCAGGTGCTACCCTGGCCATGTCTTCTTCAAATATTGTCGGTGGGGCCTTTATGTTAGCCATGAGTAGGTTGTGTATTTCTTTGTATTGGATCATAATGTCACATGGTATGCTTATTTTCATTATTATTTCTCAATCCCCTTCGTAATCAGTAAACAATTCTTCATCAGTTACATCTTTTAGCATTATGTTTGGCTCTATGCATAGCACACTTCTCCACTCGCGTCCCTGCGTGTATATAATTGTGCCTGGCACTACATCTGTTGGTGTGATTGGGCGGAATATGAAGTCTGATGGTATTCTCCACTCTTTTTGTGTTATTTCAGGCACTACTCGGGCTAATACCTGTATTCCATAGACAAACATGTCCATGTCAATGGGGATCCCTCTTACTGCAATTTCCTTTCCAATCGTGCTTATTATCAGGACTGCTCGTACAGGGCATACCCCTGGCATCGAGCACACTATTCCTCTTTCAGTAAAGGCTATGGTCATGTTTAACTTACTGAGCAAGTCTCGTCCCATCAAATTGATTGGCGCGTCTTCGTAATATAATAAGGGTGCACGCACTGTTTTTCCCCCTACTGTTACATCAAGATCTTTTGTATAATGAACTTTTAAAATAGCCCCAGAGAACCCCTGCGTCTCCAAATTTCTTCCCCAGAGCTGAAACCGCCCTTCTGTGAGGCATGATTTTTCTGCTCCAGAGTCTACCATAAAGATAAACTGCTTGTTTCCTATCTCTGCCGCCACTAGTGGTTCCTCATTTGCACTTTGTGTAGTGGATAGGAATGGACACCCAAGTACTCCCTGTGGGCTGTCCTAGTCTTGGTATCTTTGCTCACCTGGCACTGAAAAAAGTTGTCACCTACGACCGTTACGCCATGGAATGGTGCAGGGGCACCGTTTGCGGCTGCTGCAAAAGGGTTATTGTTTATGTTCCCTACTGGGTTTTGTCTTGGCATGGGCTGTTGTGCGTTTTGCTGTAGTGGCTGCTGCTGTTGCTGCTGTTGTGGGGCTGGCTGTCTTTTTTGCATTTGGGGGTCATAGCAGTACTGATCTTGTTGTCCCCCCCCCATTGGAGCTCCACAAGGGCTACCTGGGTGTGGGCAGCCCCACCCCTGTTCATTGTTCATGGGCTGTTGCTGTTGTTGCTGAAAATACCCTAATGGTCTCATTCTACAATCTCATGAATAATGTCCCCATCTTCCACAATTCCAACATGACCCCTGTTGTCCTCCTCTTGGACCTTGCCCACCATACCCTCTGTTTCCCATTCCTCCATATCCTCCCCTCTGCCCACGGTACCCACCTCTTCTTTGGGCCTGTCTGTTCTGCCACTGTGATCCTTGGCATGGCTGTTCCTCTCCGTTCCACTGTCCTTGGTCCTCTCCAACCCACTGTGCTGCTATCCCAACGGGTCTTCCTCCCGTGTTTTCCTCTCCTTCGTTTCCTCTGTCTGCTGTTACACTGGCAGTAATGGCGGCAACCTTCACTAATTTTGTCTGCACTAATTTTGCTTCGTCGGCCAGCCTCTTGCGTGACCTCCTTTTCCTTCTCTTTGATCCACCTCCAGTGGTGCACAATTATGCTCTGAATTTCAGGCCACCATTGGCTTCGATCCCAGCTATTTTGCCCAAGGCCTTCTGCACTTCTTTCGGCAACCCCTTTTTAATGATAAAATAGAATAAAGCTGCTGATTGATTCCATGTTGTACCAGTTTCGCTTCTCCATAAGTCTTGCACTCGCAAAATAAATTGTGCAGGATCCTCGTTCTCCTCCATCGTGCACTGCATCACTGCATGTAAATCTGGAACATCCGGAAATGCACGCCGCGATGCATCCCACACTTGTGCTCGAACATTGTTGAATGGTGATCCATCGTGTCGATCACAGCTCATTGTTACTCCCGGGAACCCTGCCCTTTCCCAGATTGTGTCTGCTTGGTCCCCAATTGCTGATACTAATAAGCTTTTTACACCACCTATGGCTAACGGCACACCTGCCGTGTTCTTCTCAAATACATGTATCGACTTACCTGCCCCTCCCGTCAGCGGGGGGAGGAGCTTTAACAGGTTGGTTTTGTCCATTTGGGCCCACGGAATATAGTTTGGCCTACCTGCTCCTTTATGTATCAGTGGCATTTGTAGTTTCTGTTTCTTTCCCGTTTTGCTCGTTCTCCCTTTTTTCGTTTTACTTACCAGTATGTTCCCTGTCCTCCCTGTTCGTTGTCTTAATCTACCTTGCCACAATGGTGGTGATAGTGTGTCTGGGTAACAGCAGTTTGGCAGTGGGGAACCCTCTGCGGCAGCTGCCTCTTCGTATTCATCTAAATCATCCTATATTTCTTCTATTTCTGACTCTAGCTTGTTATTATCCTCCCAGTTTTCCTTGGGTTCACTTCCTTGTCTTTCATCCTGATCTCCACTTTGTTGACTCTCCGGTGTATCTGGGTGTATAATTCTCACTGGTTTGTTATTCAATTGGAACAGGAACTGTCATGACTGCCACTCTTGTTCTTGTCTTTGCTGCGATGACGTCCCTTGTGATGCTATAGATTGTCCTGATACCGAGGCTGCTGGGGCTGCATTGCTTGCTGCCCCTATCGGGGGTGTGAGATCTGCCAGTGACAGCGGGGGTACCTCCCCTCCCCCTGGCACCATTTGCCCTTTGTCACATAAAGCTCTTAACCGTGTTATTTCCATTTGTGCGTGTGCTAACTGGCGGTCTAAATCACCTATTAAGCGTGCTATGTCCACAGGAGGTGCACTCGTGGGGCCATACAGGCCTCCTTTGTCATATGGTGGAGGTTCGGGGGCTGTTGCCCCGCCCTGAGCAGTGGCGGTGGGTGGTATATACAGGGGTTCACTAAACCCTACCGCCGGCCTAGTCATTAAGGGATAGATTTTTGTTACTTCGTTTTCGGTTGCAGTTGTTGAGCATTCCCCTTTTGGTGTCCCGTCTACTTCTTCAGGTTTTTTCTGCTTTTCTGTCATTCGGCTTGTACCTACCTCTGCCGTGGGGGCAACTTCTTCGAACATTCGCCATAAATCTAATACTTCTCTTCGGTTTTGTAACTGTTTCCCTTTGTATCGTGCTAGTAAATGTGTTGATACTAGGTCCAACACTCTTTTGTCAAATGACCCTCCTTCTGGCCAAATTGGTGTAACCCTGTCTCCTTTTATCTCAGTGATCCACTGATTGTGATACTTCTGTATCCTGTTGCTATATAGTGGAAGGTGCTGGCAAATATGTGCCAGTGGTGTTACTCCCCCCATGGTAATGTTTCTTTTCCTTTCTTGTGTATTCTGGTACCCTTGAATCTCTTCCCACCTCTCACTTGGTATGTCAGTTACAATATGTGGAAATAATACGTTCTTTATCAATGCTCACAATTGCCATATGTCACATTAGCTTTCTGAGAGGTGTTACCTGGTCACCTCTCACAATTTATTTCTTTGCTTTATCTTATATCAATCACAAATTACTTGTACTGAAATACTTTAGCGTGTTCAACAAGACATATACACAGAAGCAGACCGACAAACATATAATCATGCAACATACACATGCACTGCCTGCGCGCGTTTGTTCTTCCCCTATTCCCATTACTGTCCCTGGCTTTTCTTCTTCCCTATTCTACCTACTATTTCGCATTCACTCCCCACCTCTTTCACCTTTATTATGTTTCAAGATTTCTTACCTCCACGGAAAAAGAATATTCTAAAACTACTCTGAGTCTACTCGAGACCCCTACTATTTTTCTCTTTATCTCTATTCTGCACTTGGTCGGGACAAATGATATGCGGCGCCGCCTTCTACCCCGTACGGGCTAATATACCACTTCTCTTCTTCTCACTTCTTACAACACCTAATGGCCATATAAAGGATAGATCAGAAAAGCCTCACCGTCACTCACACAGACCCTATTCTTAACTACCTTCCCTTTGTTGCTAATTCCCTTCTTCCCGTATTTCCTCTTACCTTCCTTTGGGGTCTTTGCAACCGGGACTCCACGTGTTCAGTCAGGTACTCCGAGGGTCGCTGCTCACGGCCGGACCTCGCTCAGGTCTGTCCCCCAACCAAGCCGTGGCCTGCCTTGGTGAGCTGCTTTTTCAATCGGGTAGTCATCAACCGGGAACCCTTGACCCTTTCTTCTTGGTGTGCACAGTCTGGTCAACCGCGGAGGCGATGGTTTTGCTGGGGGCGCCCTGGATCTCGCTGCCAGGCGGTGCAGGCCTCAAGGCATCTCTCTAAATCACGTTGCGGGGGTCACCAAAAATGTAGGTGCCTTTCCCCGGCTTACTACGTGTGAGAGAAAATAAAATAGCCGACACAACCCCTTGTCGGGGAAAGAGGCACTGAGACCCGGCTGCAAGAGTTCAAAGGATGGTTTATTTCTCCAGCTAGGAAATAACCCAAAAAACTCCCTCCTTCAACATTACATCAACCTTGTATATATGTCAATTGAAGTAACTCTAACAAAAAATGCTAAATGGATCCGATTGGCCAGACGGTGTGGTGCTGTAGCTGTGGGTGGCATCTCTTCCTTCTGGTTGGCTGAGTGGCTGACGAGATGACGGACGTCAAATATCTTGTGCGCCACGCAGGTCAGGGTCGGGTCACTGTGGTCACTACTTAAGCTAATATGTTACACATTCAATAACAAATTATCTAAAACATTTTATGCTACTTTTCACATTTCTACATAAGACACACAATGATTATTGTCAGTACAATTGGGTCATTCGTGGCTTGTAATTGAAGACCTTGACCCTTATTGTGCATGTAAAAGAATCAGGCTATGTTTCGCATCTCTCCTAGGTTTCAAACCCATTAGTACAAGTAAAAACATATATATATATATAGTAGTAAAAATGCTTAAGGTTAGTAGTGGGTGTGTTGGGTGGGTTTCGCAGCACAGGCGAGGGTCTGGCACTTGAAAGAAATACCTTACAGGGAGCGCAGGGTCAAGATGGCAATAAATTGCTCTAAATGGGGATGGGTGGCTGGCACGTTTATGGGGATGAATCGAGCAAAAAGTGCTTAGCTCATTCTGGTTCACATGCTGGTTCTCAGGCGAGCAGTGATCTCAGAGGAAGAAAACTGTATCATATTGGTTGTTGCAACTTTCTCCGGCTTCTGCGTGAGAATGGAAGCGCAGAGCTTTCCTTCGCAGGGGGAGTGCAAGAGTGGGGGCCAGCCAGCTGCCTGCGCGCCGTGTGTGTGTGTCTCTGTCCTTGGCTGCTGCGGTGGAAGGGGAGCTGAGCATTGCTGTACTATCGCAGCAAGGCCTGTTTACCTAAGATGGAGTCGAAAGGGGGCACAAAAGATGGATGCCCCTTGTCCTGCTCAGTAGTCCCATCTATGTAGCAGTCAACCGTGGTTAACTTTACATAAGGGCAAGGGGCAATCCCACTACCGGAGGCACATGGTCCAAGCTTTGTACTGAGGAGCGTACGGCGCGAGGGGGCCTGAGGACCCCTCGCTTCCATACAGAAACCATAAATAGATATGTGTTTCCCAATTTGGAAACATGAATGATGTAAAACATAATAAAAAATACTGTGTAAAGATAGCACTATATAGAATAATGTGCCCTGGACCCTGAACAGGCAGAGAAATGGTTTTATATCAGAGAGTGTTCAGGAAAAGCAAAGGTTTCAGAAAGAATTACAGTGAGCCCACTATCAGGGTTGGAGGAGATGATTTCTTGAAATGACCAACTGAATAAACATTTTCTCAAAATGTGATAGTGGGAATTTATTTGGGAGTACTAAGGGCAATACTTAAGATATTATGTTGACCCCATCAGGGTTGGTGCTTATTGTTTGTGAATAGGAGGTATGCAAAAAGAAGAGAGAAGGTGGAAGGGCTACACAATGTTGTCATGCTGTGGAGATGCCATAGCTATTATAAAACATGGTACTCGATCAATACAAGACATTGGAGACATTGTAAGACCTATTATCTTGACTGGATATAGCGGACACTCTTAAGGGTGAATGAGTGTATCTTTCTTATTCCTTAAGGAAAACATACAGTTCTGGGTCAAAGTTGAGACCTTTATGACACGTGTCCATTTGGTTGATCAGAATGTTTTTCTTTCTTATGCAGCTGTAGAGTTCTGTTGCTTCCCCTTAGATGTGTGAGTACACGTGCCATGCCAAAGACCTGATGTCCTCCAATTTGCTGTTTCTGTGTTTGTTCTTCCAGTGTTTTGAAATGGGGTAAGGCATGTTTTCATTTTTGATCACCCGAATATGTTCCTTGGTTCTATCTCTTTGAGGTTGTATGGTACTTCTACTGCAGTAATGAGAACACACATGTAACAGAATATACAGAATAAGTGATAAAGTAGTTAATAAAACCTCATTGATGTCATACGCAGGACATTTTGAGTCAAAGAATGTATCTTTTCCATTTTCCATAATGTGCATATAGTAGAATTGCCATGATTTCAGTCCCACTTCAGGAGTGCTGCGAGGCTTGTTGGTTCTCTAGTTGGCTTTGCTACATTTAAAAGTTAGGGCTAATGATTTTGAGAGTTTTTCATTTTTTAGAGGTTTTCTATAGGTTATTTCAGTTATTCATCTATTAATTGTATGTGGCAGTGTCGAGGGAGTATCTTACTGGTGGTATTTCTTTTGGCACTCCATTGAGTGATAAATAATACTTTTTCTGGTTTGTCTGGTGTAGCTTTAGGGGTTCTTTTGTTAACATGTATTTCAGTTCTATCGAGTTTGGTTGCAGAATGGAGAGCCAAATTGACAATCTTGGCGCCATAGCTCCTGGTCTAAAATCTAGCACTAGTGTCCTTGGCATGTTTGTTGACTAAATATCTTAACCACTGTTCCCCTGGAATTTCACAGTTTCCTAATAGGGGATGTTCTGAATATGTTGTTGTGAATGGATACTTGTAGCCTGACAAATTTAAGTTGCAAATGTGTCATTTCTGAATAGAGTTGAATGCAGGAAATTGTTTTGACATAGATTTTGAGATATGAAAAAAGATTGACGTAGTCATTTGGGCCATTATCACTGTTATGTTATGTCATTTGTCACTAGGGTATGTAACCTATGATTCTAGGAATTCTTGGTATCCATCCCAAATCATCAAAATGTCATTGGTCTAGCACCCTAAGCATGCATTATTTTCCTGGAGTAAAATATTGGTGCCATCAGGGACACAGTGACTCATAAAGGTGCATGAAAAGGTTGGTCTAGATAGATTGTATTTAGCCCCCATTGCCAAACATTGGGCCTCATTACGACTTTGGAGGCAGCCTTAATAAGGGCATGGCTGCCTCCAAATCGTGTCCGGGTCCGGGTTCCCTGAATGGGTAAATACCGGGCCATTCCGAGTATGGAGGGCCTGGTATTTCCTCCTTCAGGGAACCCGGGCCCGGTCCTTCCCCATTCCCATTGAGCCCTCATAGCATAGGGCTCAATGGGAATGGGGAGGGAGCTAACAACTGGCCCATTACGAACAGGCCCGTTGTTAGCACCCTGGTCCCTTCGCGGGACCCTGTCATGATGCCTACCCCCGGGGTCCCAGACCAAGTCCAGCAACCCCGGAAGCAGGCATCAAGTTATTCCAAGCAAGCCCAACAACCCCTGCTAGGGGCTATTTGGGTGCAGTCCTGGCGTCTATGGCGCCAGGCTCATATGGAGAGTCAGTCCTGGCGCCATAGGTGCCAGGCTCATAGATTAAAACTTACCTGATTCAGACCATGCTGCAAACTTACCTGATGCAGACCATGCTGCAAGAGCTCCAAGCCAAAAGAGGCTTGGAAGGGACTACTTTACCTATGGACTATTTTTTACTTGGGTGGGGCTGGGGAGCAATACTTACCTGGGACTACTTTGGAGGCTATTTAAACCACGCCCGAAGAGCAGCACACGTTTCGCGTATTCTGCATCCAGCAGCTTAACGCTCACCGTGCCTGCAAGTCTGCATCCAGTCTTCTGCCACGCCCGCCTCGAGTCTGGAGCTCCTAGAAAAAGAGAGAAAGAAGGAGAAAAGGTTAGAACAAGAGCAATACCTTTGATCCTTACCTGAATTCCCGATCCATCGCGCCTTCGAGCTGGAAGAAAGATGTTTTTTTATGCGCGTCGCCTCGCCTGCTGCAGCGCCGCGCTGAACTCACCGGCCTTCGCAGCATCTTCACATTCCACCGCATCCTTCTGCATGTTCCCGCCGCACTCTGGCACCTAAGGGGAAGACAAGAACAGCAAGGTGAGCCAAGGGAATACACAGAGGCAATATTAGTTACCCCCCATAGACTTACCTGATTTTACCACCGGGGGTACTATTCCTCTTCACGGGTCAGCGCAGCTTCCACTGCATCCTCGCCGAACCCCGGCCCTTAAGGGGAAACAAAAGGACAGGAAGGTGAAACAAAGGGACAAACAAGGGCAAACCTCCTCACCACAATAGACGTACCTGATTTTACCGCCGGAGGCATTATTCCACGAGACTTCATACTTTCTCTCAGTGCCTAAATAAAGGCGAAAGCAACAGGTTACATATTGACATTATTTTATCAAACAGTGTTGGATAATACAAATCCTTACCTGAATATTACCGGTTGCCATGAGGAACTCTTCGCTAGGGTCAAGCTGTAACCTGTAAGGAATCGGACAGAGTGAAAGTCAGACATTTGAACTCTTACGAACTACATACTTACGGCGTCTTGCCGGGAATCTTAGAGTCAATATTGTTCTGGAACTCACCAATTTATTCGAGCCAGTGAAGCAACTGGTTATCTACGCGCCCCTGCGCTCAATGCAGGATGGAGAGCTCATCTTTCCAAACCATCAGGTGAGACTATAAGAGGGGACATCAAAGGTGATCAGTGGGGAGAACAGTGGGAGTGGGGGGGTTAACGCTCAACTCCACGGGTGGTTAATTCCCTTTCTCCATTTGCAGGAGAATATTCCTACGGGCCAAGCAAACGAAGCTAGGTGGGCCAGTCCAGTCCGTCATCTCGGCACTACGCATCACATTGGTGGAGACCGCAGCTGTCCAGTTCAGTTCGACTCCCCTGTGGGAGCCAGGAGAGCGTAACAGAACGCGAAGCCTACCCACAAATTCCCACCCGGGCGTTATGGATACCTCAGAAACTGACCAATTGGCCCAATTACTAGGGGAACTGAGGGCTGAACTGCATTCAGCCCATCAAGAAACCAATGCTCTTAGGAGAGAACTGATTTTGTCAAAGGAGCGAACTGATGACCTTGCTAGGAAACTACTGCAAAGCCAGGCTGGACAAGCACCCCTACCAGGTCCCGGGGGAAATCCAGCTCCTGTGTCATCGAGTAACCCTGTGCAAATAAACCTACCAGGAAATATTCCATTAGCTCCGCCCGAACGCTTTGCCGGAGATCCCAAAAGGTTTGCCGTGTTTATGAACCAATGCCGCTTGCACTTTTTATGCAGACCTGGAGCCTTCCCAAACGATCAAGCCAAGGTAGCCTTTGTATTGTCATATCTCAGCGGCAGTGCAGCTGATTGGTCAATTCCACTAGTTACTCAGGATGACCCAATTCTTCGGGATTTTCAGGGCTTTCAAATGAGCATGGAAAGACTATTTGCCCGGCACTCGCAAGGACAGGCCCTGGATAACGAACTTTTGTCCCTACGACAGGGTAACCAGGACCTTCTTTCCTACATCGCAACCTTTAATAGGTTGATAGTGGAAACTGGATGGCCTGAGGTAAAACGAATCACGTTATTTCATCGAGGGCTTCGAGGAGAACTCAAGGATGTCTTGGCTCAAGTCGTGAACCCAGAACCAGTACCTATAATTTCCGAACAAAGTATTCTTGGCATGACTACTCTACAGACACTAGAGGACATTCAGGTAAAGATCCAGCAGCTCTTTGATCCTACAGCCCTGCAGGACTGGGTAAAGAAAGGCCCGGACTACTCTGTCACCAATGACCTGCCTTATTACCAAGGGCGGCTATTTCTGCCACACAAGGAACTACAAGAGCTAGTAATTTCCCGTTATCATGATACCCTAATGGAGGGGCACCCAGGTATTGCAAAAACTGAAGCTAAAATTAAGAGACAATTCTGGTGGCCCACCTGGCGAAAGGATATTAAATCATTTGTGATGTCTTGTGGCATTTGCGCCCAAAACAAAAGTCAAAAGAAAAAAACAGCTGGATTCTTACAACCTTTAGACATTCCGCCTACACCATGGCACACCTTATCGTTAGACTTTATTACTGATCTACCCCCATGCAATGGATTTAACACCATTCTAGTTATTGTGGATCTTTTTTCCAAGATGGCACACTTTATTCCTTTAAAGGGATTACCTTCAGCTTCAATCCTGGCCAAGGAGTTCCTCGAAAACATTGTTCGCATACACGGATTTCCGTCTGTATTGGTCTCTGACCGGGGCAGTCAATTCATTTCACATTTTTGGAAAAAATGTTGTCAATTGGCGCAAATCGATGTGAGGTTAGCGACCAGTCACCACCCCCAAACCGATGGTCAAACGGAGAGGACCAAACAGATTCTCGAACAATACCTGCGTTGTATGTTACATCAGACAGAGTAATTGGAAAGACATTCTTTGGATCGCGAAATATGCATACAATAATTCAGTACATTCTGGAACTGGACAAAGCCCCTTTTATACCTTATATGGGCACCATCCTCGAACCTCAGACCTTGACTCACCCCAACACTTAGAAATGCCCGCAGTGGACCATCTGCACGCTATGATTACACAAGCCTTCAAGGAAGCAACTGCACATTTAAAACAGGCGAAAGAAAAATACAAGAAAGATGCTGATCGGCATAGAAGTGATACTCCACAATACCAGATAGGGGACCAAGTATGGTTAGCCACAAAACATATACCTCTAAAGGGAACACGGACCTTTAACCCCAGATATTTGGGATTTTACTGTATTACGGCCATTATCAAACCGGTGGCTGTCAAGTTGGACTTACCTGCTAATATGCGAATTCACCCCATCTTTCATGTGTCACTTTTGAAGCCAGTGCAACCAGGGACAAGATTAACCAAGCCACCAGACCCCATCCTTGTAGACGGGGAACCTGAATTTGAAGTTAAAAACATCCTGGACTCCAAGCTGATAAAGTCAAAACTTTTTTATTTAATCGACTGGAAAGGTTACGGACCACAGGAAAGGTCATGGGAACCTAGTGACCATGTTCATGCACCCCGATTGGTGAAAAAATTCCACCGAAATTTCCCAGACAAACCGAAACCACAGGGAAGAACGACTTTAGGAGGGGCCTTGGGGGGGAGTGCTGTCATGATGCCTACCCCGGGGGACCCAGACCAAGTCCAGCAACCCCGGAAGCAGGCATCAAGTTATTCCAAGCAAGCCCAACAACCCCGGCTAGGGGCTATTTGGGTGCAGTCCTGCTGTCTATGGCGCCAGGCTCATATGGAGAGTCAGTCCTGGCACCATAGGCGCCAGGCTCATAGATTAAAACTTACCTGATGCAGACCATGCTGCAAACTTACCTGATGCAGACCATGCTGCAAGAGCTCCAAGCCAAAAGAGGCTTGGAAGGGACTACTTTACCTAGGGACTATTTTTTTACTCTGGTGGGGCTGGGGAGGAATACTTACCTGGGACTACTTTGGAGGCTATTTAATCCACGCCCGAAGAGCAGCACACGCTTCGCGTTATTCTGCATCCAGCAGCGTAACGCTCACCGTGCCTGCGAGTCTGCATCCAGTCTTCTGCCATGCCTGCCTCGAGTCTGGAGCTCCTACAAAAAGGAGAAAGAAGGAGAAAAGGTTAGAATAAGAGCAATACCTTTGATCCTTACCTGTATTCCCGATCCATCGCGCCTTCGAGCTGGAAGAAAGAAGTTATTTTATGCCCGTCACCTCGCCTGCTGCAGCGCCGTGCTGAACCCACCAGCCTTCGCAGCATCTTCACATTCCACTGCATCCTTCTGCAAGTTCCCGCCGCACTTCGGCACCTAAGGGGAAGACAAGAACAGCAAGGTGAGCCAAGGGAATACACAGAGGCAATATTAGTTACACCCCATAGACTTACCTGATTTTACCACCGAGGGTACTATTCCTCTTCACAGGTCGACGCAGCTTCCACTGCATACTCGCCGAACCCCGGCCCCTAAGGGGAAACAAAAGGACAGCAAGGTGAAACAAAGGGACAAACAAGGGGAAACCTCCTCACCACAATAGACTTACCTGATTTTACTGCCGGAGGCATTATTCCCCGAGACTTCATACTTTCTCTCAGCGCCTGAATAAAGGAGAAAGCAACAGGTTACATATTGACATTATTTTATCGAGCTGTGTTGGATAATACAAATCCTTACCTGAATATTACCAGTTGCCACGAGGAACTCTTCGCTAGGGTCAAGCTGCAACCTGCAAGGAATCGGACAGAGTGAAAGTCAGACATTTGAACTCTTACGAGCTACATACTTACGGCGTCTTGCCGGGAATCTCAGAGTCAAAATTGTTCTGGAACTCACCAATTCCTTCGAGCCAGTGAAGCAACTGGTTATCTACGCGCCCCTGCGCTCAATGCAGGATGGAGAGCTCATCTTTCCAAACTATCAGGTGAGACTATAAGAGGGGACATCAAAGGTGATCAGTGGGGAGAACAGTGGGAGTGGGGGGGGGGTTAAAGCTCAACTCCACGGGTGGTTAATTCCCTTTCTCCATTTGCAGAAGAATATTCCTACGGGCCAAGCAAACGAAGCTAGGTGTGCCAGTCCAGTCCATCATCTCGGCACTACGCGTCACATTGGTGGAGACCGAAGCTGTCCAGTTCAGATCGACGCCCCTGTGGGAGCCAGGTGAGCCTAACAGACCCGCTCGGGACGTCTGGAAAAACCAGACGTCCAGAGCGGGTCCCGCGAGGGGACCTCGTAATAGTGCAGAGTGTCGTTAAACCCATTCCGCACAAGTCATAATGAGGCCCATTGTATTTGTCTGTACATGTCAGTGCTGAAACAAAAGATATTTATAATGTAAGTTGAAATCCATCATTTTAACATCAGGGGATTGTGCACATCTTTAAGAAGACTATCTCGTTGTTTCTAGACCCACCTCATGTAAGAGGAAGCTATAGAGGGATGGGACATCTAACACTACTAATCTGTCATTCTTACTCCATGGATGTTTTGGATTTGACGTAGGACATTACTGATGTATGAAGTAAGTGCCAGGACCATTGTTTGTAAGTCCGGGTTGATGTATTCAAATGATGGATTTCTGGTGACCCAATTCCAGATAGGTTATATCTGCAAGGTGGGAAGGGAGTTGTCCCTTTATATTTTTAAGGAAGACGATAGAAAGTTTCTATCAGTGGATGTGATTTAAACAATATGACCCGAGCGGCGGGGGCATTACCGACTCAGGTAATGCCCCCGCCGCGAGGTTCATATTGATTTTAGTACCCCAGCCCACAAGATTTGCATGACCAGGGCACTAAAAGCATTTTTTTCTGTCCCAAACGTTTTGGGACAGAAAAAGTAAGTAAAAAAAGGACCAAGAAAATGGCCCCGGGAAAGGGAAAATGGAGTCCGTTTTCCTTTTCCATGGCGGCCATCGGGAGTGGACGCGCTGGAAACGGAAGTGTTCCGAGGGCGTCCGCTCCCAAAAAAAAAGGAGAAGAAGGGAAGTGGGGTTGGGAGGGAGCAAGGGAGGGAGGGAAAAGAAAAAAAAGAATACGTACCTGCGTCCCCGGCGGGGGACGATGGAAGCCTCCAGCCGTGTGGAGGTGCGGCGCGGGGATGGGCCCGCTCCGAGCCTCCACACGGCTGGAGGCTGCCATCATCCCCCACCGGGGACAAAGGAGGCAGAAGGTAAGTGGGATGGGGAGGGCATGGAGAAGGGAGGAAAGGGAAAATAAAAAGCCTTACCTGAGCCCCCGGCGGGAGGCAAAGGCAGCCTCTCAGCCGTGGGGAGGCTCGGAATGGGATGGCCCTGCTTCAAGCCACCTCATTTGCTGAGGGGCTGCCACGCCCCTCGCTGGATACAATGGCCGTGGAATCCTGGCCGAGGGATTCCCGGCCGGGTAATGCCTCAGCAAGGGCAAATCAGAATGGTTGTTTCATTCTGATTGCGCCCTCGCGGGGTACTAATATTGCATAATATTTGTTTTTGTTCCAAAAGTCCAATCATGTAGTTGTTCATTAGATTGGAATAAGGCCCTCTTTAATGGAGTATGTGATGAATAACATAGATCTGTCACTTCTCCCCAGGGGGGAGCCTTTGCCTTTGAGGCTAGGGAAGTGAGCCCCCCCTGCAATACCCTCCCTAGGGGTAGAGGCAAGCAGGACCTCACCGGGAGAGACTTTCCCCTCTGGGGACAAGGACACTCCCTAAGAACCATACCAATGATACACTTCTAAAATGTATGAAAAACATACCAAGATGTGTTATTGTAACCAGGAAATACACATTATACCGTTTAAGGAAAGACTGTGTTATACTGTGACGAAGAGAGACCTATCTGGAGGAATACAGAACCCAAAACAAACAGAGAGAAAGGACTGTGACATTACGCTGGGGAAGGTCCAAGGCAGGATAATGAAGGAAAGAGGTGGAGACTGGGAAGAGAGAAAGAACCCACAAGATACAAGTTTACTGTGAGAGGTCAGAAATGAAAGACAGACACAAAGTTGTAATGTTCTCAACATTAGAAATGTTATTAAAATAAAAGGGTTTGGATAAAGGCCTTTCTGTCCCTATCGTTAAGAGAGTTTCCCTACCTATGAAACCAAAACTAAAGATTTGTATCTCATCATCAAAATAGGCAAAGTGGCCTTGTGTCCAAAACATATGTGACCCTCACACTCAAAAATTAACAGCAACATGTGCAAGGTAAATGTCTCTGCTTTAAATTCAGTAAAAAGTGTGTAAAAACCAAATATGTAAATCCAACACAACAATACTTGTATCCAGGGGAGGATTTCCTTCCCCTGAACTGTTTCAGGTAGAATATTGAAAGTGTTCAGTTCAAACAATAGTTCCTTAAGAGAGGTAGAAATGTCTCTTTCACACAACACTTCCTTAAGAGGAATAAAAGTGTTTTTTCCAAACCATGTTTTTTTACGGATGGCAAAAGTGTCTCTTTTGTCCAACTATTTCTTAAGGAAGTTCTCCTGGTGTACTTTCCTGCCAGGACCCTTTTCACAATGTGTTTTCTGTTCACAAACTCTAGATGGATTTTCCCGGTGTACTCTCCTGCCAGGAATCCACATTTGGGCTTGGGAGATACCCTGGTATATTCTCCTGCAAGGAATCCTTTCCCCAAAGGCTCACTGACTGATGCACCTCTTTCTTAGGTCTTCTTACAATCTTTCAGTTCTCCTTCTATTTAAGCATAACACAGTTATATTCCTTGACTGTTATACTCTATTGACTTCAGGTGTCACTTGTTCCAACTTCCCCCATATTGGTATCCCTTATATGCAGACTTGTTGAAGTTTGGCTTGTTATTTTCATTGTTAACATTCATTGGCTTGTTGCAATACTTGTTCCAATCTTCCCTATAATTACTTTTCATATATGAAGATTCATACAGTTCTTGCCTTTCAATTGTTTCATTTGCTCATGATAACATTTACTCCAGCTTTCCCTATATCGACATCTCATATATGGTGACTTGTGTTAATTCAGACTTTCTATGGCGCTTTTTTGATATCTAAAGTGAGTTCCCATTCGTTTGTGCGCCTGTCGGTGCTTGGGCCTAGCAATACTCTCGGGCACTTTCACCGGTGTTTGCTGGTGTGTCCGATCCATGTCGTATGGCAGGAGTGATATCTGTGTCTCAGGGAAGCGTTCCCCCGCTTTGCAGACTCTCACGCGGTTCTCATGGTGGCCTCTCCGTCCTCCGCCGGCAGAACATCTGCCTTTTACCATGATTGCATCCTCTACAGCCTCTCTACTACACCTGGCTTTTTCACGGTTCTTCTGTGGCACCTGCTCTGCTTCTCCAGGTCTCTCGCCATCCCAGTAGAAATCGCCTGCTCTCCTGCGCCAAGTTGGCTCGCGTGTGTCTGCCTTCAGTTCTGCTTTCCGCTGTGCCTGCTCTGCATATCTCTTCTCCTTCCCTGCTGGCATGAAAAAGCATACCATTTTTAAATTCCCCGCCCAGCTGACGGGCATTACAACAATTAGACTGCACATTGGTGTTTCTTCTGCTCCACATGAACTCCTTTATCCTCTTCTTCGTCCCCCTACTGAAGGTTATATGGGAGTTGGAGTCCAGAGGAGTTTTGAACCTGTTCAAGCTATTTTGCTTTAAGTCTTTGTACACATCAAAACCAACATTAACCAGAGATTAGGGAGTGTGCATTATGTACATATGAAGTGTGAATGGTATCTGTGAGAAAGGCATGGTATCAAGAGAGATGACACAGACAACAGATGTACAATTCCAAACAAAACTTTAATAATGATCAGGCTGGTGTAACCCCTAACTTGCCCTATGCAAAGGTGGGTCTTTACCTACCTAAAGAAACTAAGGAAAGTCTGTGTCTACAAGTCCAAAGTAAGAGTCTGTCTGTGTCAAAACCTATGCTTGTCCTCACAACTATAACTAAACATAGTGGGGGAATCTTCTCAGCAAAATATAAGTGTTCAAAGATAAAGGGGGTAATTCATAGAATTCAGCGCACAAGTGGCGCAGGCGGCTGGTGCAAATTGTGCGCGTGCGACGGTCTGCGCCAGCCGCGTGCTCCAAAATCCATTTTCGCACACAGCATATTCATGGATTTTAACATCCATTACCAGCCGTGGCGCAGAGTGGCGCAGCGACCCTGCAGCAGCGCCAGTTACGCCCCCAACCCCTCCCTGTGTGCCATGTACAGCGCACAAATCCCGTACATGGCGCACAGGCCAGTGGACCAGCATACGGCCCCCAACCACGAAAACGCCTGCAAAACTCCCCTGCGAATACACCTACCCCACTGCACGGGGAGAATCACACGCGATTGGTCCTGTGCGAGTGGAGTACGTGTATTTCAGGGGTTCGCGGTATGTTTCACACGCGATTGGCCCTGTGTGAGTGGGGTATGTGTATTTCGGGGGTTCGCAGGAAGTTTCACACGGGATTGGCCCTGTGCGAGGGAGGTACGTCTATTACTGGGGTTCGGGGGGAGTTTCACACGCGATTGGCCCTGTGTGAGCGGGGTACGTGTATTTCGGGGGTGCGCAGGAAGTTTCACACGCGATTGGCCCTGTGCGAGCGGGATACGTGTATTACTGGGGTTCGCGGGGAGTTTCACATGCGATTGGCCCTGTGCGAGCGGGGTACGTGTATTTCAGGGGTTTGCGGGAAGTTTCACACGTGATTGGCCCTGTGTGAGCGGGGTACGTGTATTACTGGGGTTCGCGGGGAGTTTCACACGCGATTGGCCCTGTGCGAGCGGGGTACGTGTATTTTGGGGGTGCGCGGGAAGTTTCACACGCAATTGGCCCTGTGCGAGTGGGGTACATGTATTTCGGGGGTTCGCTGGAAGTTTCACATGCGATTGGCCCTGTGCAAGCGGGGTACGTGTATTACTGGGGCTTGCAGGGAGTTTCACACGCAATTGGCCCTGTGCGAGTGGGGTACATGTATTACTGGGGTTCGCGGGAAGTTTCACACGTGAATGGCCCTGTACGAGCCATGTTCCCCATTCCGCGTGTTACGCCCACTTTTGTTGTGTGCGCCACGCTATGTGCGCTTTCGCTGTGCGCGTAACGCACGCCGTTTGATGACGTGTGCGCCCAGGTGCGCCATGCACGATTTTAGCACACATCCCAGGAATTACACGCGCACGGACTTCCATTAATCGATGTGCGCGGCTTTCGCACGCTTGCGCTGCGATTTTCGCGCTTGCGCTGCGATTCGCACGCTTTCGCACGCTTGTGCTGCGATTTTCGGCACACATTTATTCCATGAATCGGCCTGAAAGTTTAAGCTACTTTCAGCTTGAGTTCTTCTTGAGTTCCCTATTTCAAGTTCAATACAGTTCCAATAGCGATTCACTTCAATAGTGTTTGGTCAAGTTCTATAAATACCTTCTCCAAGTTCAAATATATCACAGTTCACATAAAGAGGAGGTCTTGGGATTCCCTTCCCCAAGTAAAAATGTTTCACAGTTCACACAAAGCACAGGTCCTGGGACTCCCTTCCCCAAGACTTTAACTTAGCATTCACGTTAAGTTTCATCTGTTCCAAATTCAAAAGAAAACACTGGACCACTTGACCCCCCTTTAGGTTTGCTTCACCAATTGTGTCACACTTCTTTGTAGCTTGTTCACCATTCAGGGTGTTATGGTCTTGGGGCAGTTGTCAGACGACACTGTCAACCTATCACAGGTCATGCAACCAGTAATCATATACTTTGTCTCTGGCTTGATTCTTGATCTTGGTAACTTTCACATTAGGAGACTTTCTGGTCTAGGTGCAGTTGTCAGACCGGACAGCCCACCCATCACAGGTCGCGCAACCATAAATCTCCCTAAAGCTGCTGGGCCCCTTTATGGCTCTTCTGCCTTGGGCTTTCACTTTCCACAATTGTATTCCTTGTTAACACTCTTTTATAACATTTATTGGCTAGTCATATACTTATGACTCTTTCTCACGTTTGTTGTTATAAGTGATATTCTTTATTATTAATCTTTGCACTTGTAATGCTCAAAACAACTCTCCAGTTTCATCACCTGTCTTTACTTCTTTTCATACTGCGTTTAACTGGCAGTGTGCCACTTGATATGTCTATTTGACTTAAAGTGTTCATTCACCATTCAGCACATCGTAGTTTAGTCAAATAGCAGCTTTCTTTCAGTTTGGTATTGAATAATATATGCAGCATTAACTTGTGCTCACTCAAATAGCATCTTTCTTTCAGTTTGGTATGCAATAGATGCAGCATTTACTTGTGCTCACTGTAAGGAAACCATGATATCAACAGTAAGACGACAGACACAAGTGATCACAGTTCAAGGGTATTTATTGAACTTCAAAAAGTGTTCGAAAAACGCCTATGTAATCCTAACTCTAAAATAAGAGCAAACTACAACCGTCAAATAATAATAACACAGTCCTAGTGGTGTCCTGTCAAAATAAAAGGGTCTCTACTAATAAACCTACTGTCAATCCTTATCTCTAATTACAAATTGTGTGGGAAACAGTTCTATGTAAAAGAAAGAATTGTCCACGATATGATAAATCAGGAAATTCAGGCCATTGGCCTCCCTTCCCCATGTTTTCAGCACGGGACAAGGTGACATACTTGAGTTTAGCACAGCCTCTGGCTTCTCTAGCACAAGGGGGCAGTTCAACCATTAGCATCAGGGCCTTCCGTGCCCAAGAGTCTTGCCTTTCAAAGTCTCTTCTTTCAGAGGGCCTGATGGGACAAACAAATATTAAAGTTCCTTCCTTCTCGGGATTTCACTCAATCAAACACTCTGTAGCTTTGGGGTCTTCCTCAGCCGGGGCGAGGACCCCCTTTCCAAATAACTGTCCAATGGGTCTCCCTTGGTTGGGTTCGAACCCTCTTTAAAATCAAAAGTCACAATTGGCCTCACTCAACCAGGCTCGGACCTTTTGTTCCATTTGTAATCCTTGTTAACAGTGTACTGGAATCAAAGACTTTAGACTGTTTGTTTGTTTTGTTTGTTTGTTTGTTTTTTTATTTGTATGCCACACCTGACCCAAGGGTATCTGGGCGCCTTTGCAGAGTGAGTTACAGGGATACTTTCAGCTTAGTTACAACAATTGAGAGGAATAATGACAATATAACAATGGATACCTTTGGAAATGCAAACGAACAGTGTATATATAGGAATACATATATACAGTGAGAGGCAAGAGACTTCATAAACAATCTGAGGATCTAGGTTGGAATCATGGTTGACGGAAGGGTTAGTCTAGGATCTAGTATATGCATAACTAAGGCTGACCATGATTGTCATTCGTAATGAGCCAATTTATGATGTTGCGCCTGAACAAATAGAAGGGTTGGTGTGCTCTCAGTGAGAGGGGTAAGGCATTCCAGGCTTGAGCTGCCATAACAGGGAAGCTGTTTCCTGCTGCCTTTTTTAGTTTAAATATAGGCACAGTTAATAATGCTGAGATGTTGGTCCTAGTAGGACGGGTCGAGGGTTGTTTGGTGATTCTCACAGAGAGGTATGTAGGAGCTACATGGTTGATACATTTGTGCGTGAAGGATAGTGTTTTGAGCAAGGTTGTATCTTTAGTATTGAGCCATCTGAATTGTCTCCTCAGGTGTGAGAAATGTCCCCTCCTGGGTATACCAAGAGCAGCTCTTAAAGCGTTGTTTTGCAATGTTTGCATTTTCTTGATGAGGTATTTATTGGCCCCCAGATAAAGAACATTGCTGTAATCCAATTTGGAAAATATGAGTGCTCTCGCTAAGGTAATGCAGCTATCCTTCGACAGGAATGGTCTGCATGCTCTAATCAATTTACAAGTGCAAGCAGTGGGGGATGCCAAGGTGCTAAGTTGTTAAGAGATAAGGCAGAGTCAAGGTAAAAACCAAGAGTTTTTACTACTTTTGCCACATTAATGGCATTGCCATCAACGTTGAAGGTGGTATAGTTCTAGCTTAGTTTGTTGAGATTGGGTGTGGAACCAAGTATAAGCAACTCAGTCTTGTCAATGTTCAGGCATAGGCAGTGTGCGGCCCTCCATCCATGGATGATGAGGTATATTTTATTCACCAAGGCCAGGTCCTTATCATACTCACTCGGTAGGGGTAGGAGGATCTGGGTGTCATCTGCATAGCTATTGTCGGTGACACCCAGATGGTCTAGGTCATCGAACAGTGACTTTGTGAATATGTTATACAATGTGGGTGAAACACATGAACCTTGTGGTACCCCACAGGTTATGGGAATTGGGTCAGCTGTAGCAAGTGGTGAGAAGACACACATGGTCCCATTATTGAGAAATTATTTGATCCAGGTGATGGCACCTGGTGAAAAATGAGTTGCTGAGGCCAGATGCTTGCATAAGAGTTGGTGGTCCACCAGGTTGAATGCGGCCGAGAGGTAGAGGAGTAACAGTAAAGCAGTTTTTCCCTTGTCCTTCAGCTCGTCAATCTGTGTTTTTAAGTCTAATAGAGCTGTCTCAGTACCAAGGCTGGGTCTGAATCCCAATTGTCGGACACCAAGGAGATGATTTGTCTCTAGATACTTCTGGATTTGAATA
Organism: Ambystoma mexicanum; assembly: GCF_040938575.1. NCBI lineage: Eukaryota > Metazoa > Chordata > Amphibia > Caudata > Ambystomatidae > Ambystoma > Ambystoma mexicanum. The sequence continues at coordinate 1,122,946,604 of NC_090921.1, forward strand.
TAAGCCATTTTATCAAGGATCTTAAGTAATAAATGTACAGTGGTGATAGGCCTATAGTTGGTCTGGATAGTGGGGTCCAGGGTCTGTTTTTTAGAGGTGGTAGGACCCAGGATTCTTTTAAATTTCAAGGGACGGTACCTGAGATAAATGAGGAGTTGATCAATTTTGTTATAAAGGGGGAAAGGTCTCTATTGGCATCTTTGATAATCTGTGATGGAAAATTATCTCCTTGACAATTAGATGGTTTGAGTGATAGAATTATTTTTTACACCTCATAAATTGAGACTTGGGAAAATATGAACTGGTTGATAGGTTTGTTGGTATGTGGGGTTGTGCTGTTATTTTTATTTAGGCTGGGTAGTGTGGCTTTTTTGTTAGCATTTCTTTTAAAACAATTTTTATTGGTTTTTCTTTTTACAAAACACATGAAAAACATTTAACCATCAACAATGCTGTCCTCCCCGCACCCTCCCTTTAACTCGGGCTTGCACCTTAATTCTTGGGTTACCTTCTCTGGGGCTAATCCCCTTCATCATTCTTAGACAAGTCATATTCACTTGAATCCGTATGTGAGGATCCCAACAATGTGGCTACCATTTGTCTCCAGGCAATCAGAGGACCTGCTTCCCCACCCTCCCCCCTGTTGGCCACCTCGTGTCATGCCATTGTCTCAGCGTCTACCCACTTTAACAGGTCATTCCACCATGCCTCTAGCCTGAGTCTATTGGCTGATTTCCAGCCCATGACTAGCCTTCGCTTTGCCAGGATGTAAGCTAAATCTCTGAGTTTGCTGATGTGTTTCAGGTTGCGTGGTCTTGTGAACCCCCTCAGCATGCACGCCCACACTGATTCCACGTCTACTTTAATTCCTTTATTAGACAGGTGCAGCCTGACTTCCTCCCAGAATTTCCCAACCTCCGGGCATGCCCAGAACATGTGGATCATCCCAGCTTCCACCTCCCCGCATTTGGGGCATTTTTGTACTTCAGTGCCCCGTAATCTAACAATCCTTTTGGGGGTCATGTACGCTCTGTGGGTAACATATAGTTAGACCTGCTGCAGTCTCGCGTTCCTAGACACCTTTTTGTGGTATCTTTGTGCCCTATCCCATTGCCCGTCCTTCTTTGGTGTCCCTGCCTCCTCCTCCCAGTCTCGCCTCAATTGGAGCAGCTCTGTTCCCACTCTGGACATTATCAGTTCGTAGATCCAGGATACCTCATGCCCTCCCTCCGAGACGTCGTACATTGTTTCTAAGACGGCGTCCGGCGGTTCAGCTAGTGCTATTTCGAACCACCTCCCTTTCTCCCGTTTAATTATTCTAGTGTAGGTGACATGTTGCCCCGGGTGCAGCCCCATTTAGTCCATTAACGTCTGGAAGTCCTGTGGCTTCCCCTCCTGCCATATGTCTCCCAGGTTCACCAGGCCCACCTCCTCCCAGTGTTTGCGGATCCCTTTCCTTAGTTGTTCATCTGCCCCACATAGCGCCACCAGAGGCGCCTGCGGAGAGTGTGGGGCCGGGCTTCCCACGGCCCGGCATGCCCTGCACCATGTCTCCCAGCCCAGTTCCAATAGCCTCGATCTACCATGCAACTCTGGTCTGGGCAGCCATATTATTTCTTTTAGGAAGTAGGGGTTACATTCCCGTCCCAACAATCTTGTTTCCGCCGTCTCATCTTCCGACAGCCATCTTACTACATACTGTAGCTGCCCTGCCACGTAGTATATTTCAAAGTTTGGCAGGTTTATTCCCCCCTTGTCATACGTATTTTGTAGTTTCCACAGGGCTACTCTTTTTCGGAAGTTGTGCCACAGGAAACCTCTACATAAGCTCTGGAGTTTGGTGAAGAAGCGTCTGGGCAGCACCCAGGAGATGTTTGTGAAGAAGTGCAGAAGTCTGGGCAGGACCACCATCTTAAGCAAGGCCACCCTCCCTACCATGTCCAGGGAAAGCTTGGCCTAGAAACCCATGCTGTTCTTGATGCCCTCCACCGCCTTCTCCGTATTCTGTTTATGCTCATCCAGGACCTCGTGATATATGTTGATTCCCAGATATTTAAATATGCTGGTCTGCCAGGCTATTTCTGGGACTGGCAGGCTCTCCTGCGGGACTCCTCTGTACCTGCCCAGGGGAAACATGCATGACTTTTTGGGGTTCAGCGCAATGCCCGACAATGTCGCATAACGTTCCATCACCTCTAGGATATAGTGCAGGTTCTCCTCTGGCTACCGCAAGTACAACAACATATCATCTGCATACAGTGATATCAGGTGTGGTCCTCCCCTAGTGTGGACCCCTATTCCTTCATACTGCTGTCTCAAATAAATTGCTAGCAGTTCTAGTGCCAGGATATATAGCATTCAAGACCATGGGCATCTCTGTCTTGTTCCCCTACTGAGTTTCCATTTTTCGGAAATTATCGCTCCCTTCTTGACCCTGGCTGTTGGGGCACTATAGACCATCCTTACCCATCGCATGTACCCGGGTCCCATCCCGTATTTCATCAAGGCTGCTATCATCCATAGCCACCTCACCGAGTCAAAAGCCTTTACCGTGTCTAGTGAGACTATTGCTAATTCCCCTGGGTCGTCCTCCGCCTTTTCAATGACATAGTGGAGCCTCCTGTGGTTATCAGATATACTTCTGCCTGGGACATATCCGGTTTGGTCAGGGTGCATGAGTTTGTTTATGACCCTCTTCAGTCTATTTGCCAGCACCGCGGTGAGGATTTTGCTATCTTGATTAAGCATGGAGAGGGGTCGGTACGACCCACACTCTGTGTCCGGCTTGTCAGGTTTCAGGAAAGGAATAATCACCGCCTCCCTAAGGGATTCTGGCAGCCTTCCTCTCTCGAAGGCCTCGTTGAGCATTGCCAGCAGCGGGGGGAGCACATCTTGCTTATATGTTTTGTAGAATTCGCTGGGGAGCCGGTATGACCCCGGGGCCTTACAAGCGGGCAATTGAACTACCACTGCCTCTAATTTCTCTATGGTAATTGGGGAATCTAGGTCCTCTCTGTCTTCTTCGTTCAATTTGGGCAGACCAACGTCTTTTAGTGTCTCTTGGGGCTCCTGCTCTGTCATTCCGCCTGTGTCTGCATAGAGGTGTTTGTAGAATCTGAGAAATCCCTCGTTCATGCCCTCCTGGGTGTTCCAGATCTGGCCCTCCTCTCCCCTTATCTCCCTAATGGCTAATCTCGGTGTCTCCCTCTTGTACAGCCACGCTAGGAGCCTCCCGGGTCTGTCTCCCCCCGCATGTTGCCTTTCAATGTATTTTTTGTAGTTCAGGTTGCATAACCTCTCCCATAGCCCTTCGCAAGTCTGTTCTAACTGGCTTGCCTGTTTGGCGCCTTCTTGCGAAGTGCCCCCCTTTCTCATGATTTCTTCCATTTTCTTCTCTGTCTCTTGTAGCTCCCGCTCTATGCCTCCTTGGAGCGCCTTTGATTTAGATATGGCCGCGCCTCTGACCATCACTTTTGAATTTGAAAGCTTCACACAAGGTTCCCTCTGAGTCTACGCTACCCGTGTTGTTTTCAAAGTATCCAATTATCTCCTCCCTTAGATCCTCGCAGAATATTGGATCCTTCAGGGCCTCTGCTCTGAGCTTCCAGGTTGGAATTCTAGCTCTAGGGGGCTGGTGTCTCCACGCCAGGGCCAGAGGGGAGTGGTCCGATAGTATTCGTGCTTTGAATTCAGAACATACCATTTCCCAAGCTAGTCCCTGTGTAGCGTGGCGAACATGTAGTCCAATCTAGTGTACAGGTTGTGTGGGGCGGTGTAGTGTGAGTAGTGCCTGTCGGTGGGGTGCTGTTGCCTTCATATGTCCACCATCCCGAAATCTCCCAGCAGGGCTAGTAGTGTCCTTGCTGCGGGGCTGGGCCTGGCTAGTTTTGTGTCTGACCTATCCAATTTAGGGTCCAGCGTGCAATTGAAATCCGCCCCCCACATGACCGCACCTCCCATGTAGGGGCTGATTTTACTGTGTAGTGTTTTAAAATAGGCCACTGTGTCTTGGTTGGGGGCGTATGTGTTTATAATACACAGTTCTCTATTTTCTACCAACCCGCGAACCGCTACCATCCTCCCGTCTGACTCTGCGGTGGCCTGAAGCATCTGAAAGGGCACGTGTGGCGCCACCCAGATCATTACACCTCTGGCGTACGCCGAGTATGTCGCTCCTATGGTGGTGCCCTTCCACTTTTTCTTTATCACTTCTTGTTTCTCTCTGGTGAGGTGGGTTTCCTGCAATAGTGCTATGTCAGCCTTCTGCCTCCTCAGGTACATCATTGCCTTGTTTCTTTTCAGGTAGCTGCTGAGGCCTCTGACGTTTCAAGTTATTATTTTAAGGTCTCCCATTGTCGTTCCTGACTTGTCTCCTCCCCCCTCCTCCTTGTTTTACCCTCAGAGTTTGTTTAACATGGTTGTAAGCCCGTTCCGTTTCCCTTAAAACTTTAAACCCCCCAACTGGCCTCCCGCCCCCGAACTTCCCCCCCAAAACCACTGCGCATCCCCCCCCAACTCCCTCCCCTCCCCCCACCCTTCCCATTCCCAACTGTAGCCCAGCTCCATCCCTGGATCTCAGGCCTGCCCGCTTCTGTTACCCATTCGGCATGCCGATACTCGGGACCTTGCAGGTGGCTGCCATACTGGTGGCAACCCAACTATTCTATCTTGGGGGGTAATTCCTATGTGTCTCCTGCTATGTGCAACATTGCTTTATTCCCACACATTGCAGCTTATATGGCATGCGGCTGAACAATTCCGTGGCTGCATTACCCTGTCTTATATTCTAGTCCCAGAGTCACAGTTTATACAGCACCTCAGTTCCGGTGTCCCACCTCACTTCTTCATTCCGTCCTTTTTCCGGCCCTCGCTCCGGGTGGACCGTTCTGGGTGTCCAGCCACTCCGTGGCCTCCTCTGGGGTCTTGAAGAAGAGGGATTTGTTGTTGTGGAACACCTTCAGCCTTGCCGGATACATCAACATGTATCAAAAGCCTGCTTCCCGCAGTCTTCTCTTCACTGCTCCGTAGTTTAGTCACTGTCTTTGCACCTGCAGTGTGTAATCTGGATACGCCGTGATGGTCGTGGAAGCTCTTTGTATTGTGCCTCCTTTCCGGAAGTGTTCAAGTATTTTCTCTCTGTTGTGGTAGTTCTGGATTTTTGCGATTATGGGTCTCGGAGATGCCCCTGGGGGTGGGGGTCTTCTTGAGAGGGCTCTGTGCGCTCTCTCTACCGCGAACCCCTGGGTAAGCACCCCACCTTCATTTTCCTGGAGAAGCATGGTCTCGAAATAGTCTGTCGGGTTGGAGCCTTCAGTTCCCTCTGGGAGGCCCACTATGCATATGTTACTCCTCCGGGCGCGTCCTTCGGCTTCTTCTACTCTTTTCTCTAGATTGGCCACTTGCTGTTTCAGTACGTGGATCTCCTAGGAATGGGATGTGCGCCGGCGTGTTTGTGGACGTTTCTCCCTCCAGTTCATCTGTTCTCTCTGCTATTTTCTGTACATCTTGTCTGAGTAGGTTAACGTCCTCCTGGACAGCGCCTACTTTGAGTTCCAGTGCTGCTTTTAGTTCGGCTGTGGCTGCCTCCAGTTTAGTCTCCCATGTCGCCTTCAGGTCAGCAATCGCGTCCAAGATCTGTTGGTCATTGCGCACGGAGGCGGTGTTCGGCTGCGTATTCTTTTCTTTATCTTTGTTTCTGGCCCCTTCCCCGAGCGGTGGGGTCTTCGTGTATTACTCCATCGTGGGTTGCTTCCCTTTAGTTTTGGGGAGTTTGGACACCATCGTATTCCTTTGGCCTGGCCTGGTGCTGAATAGCTCCTCCTGTTTTCTTTCCTGGGGGGTCTTATGGGGACCCCAATCGCTTCTGGCGCGGTCCTCCTGATGTCCAGCTCCTGGTGGGGACTGCCTTAGTTAGTTCTCCCGTCTGTGTTTGTCACCACGTCCACTCCGCTTTTGGGGCCTCAGCCGGGGTTTCTTAGCAGCTTCCGAGGTACCTGCACGCAGTCGTATCCATGTTTTCATCTACCTTTGCCCGGTGTCTCTGTGGTATGCTTCTTGTGCTGTTGTTGTTACTCCGCGGTTCATGCGAGTCACCTTGTCTTGTGGGGGGGTCTTCTATGTTCCCCCAGCCACCTGTATGGTGGGCCAATCTGCTTTTGCTTGTGCGATGCTCCCAGTTCCGCCTGACCGCCTCCGAAAGTCTCGCAGTGGCCCTTACTGGTTTCGGTGTTATTTCCGCGGCAGGCCCCCTCTTTGATCTGCAATGTTTGGGGCCGGGTCCAGCCTGTGTCTGCATGGCTCATAAAACGTTGTATGCATGCGGCTTGTCCAACCTGCCCCTGGGTCGCGTCTGTTTGGGCCTGTTATTCTGGGACCCTCTTTGGGTGGCACAGCGCTCCCCATCTCTCGTTGGGCCCATGCTGTGATGTCTTTGCAGCTTTATCTGGGCGGTGGCCCTCACAACAGTTCACGTTCCCTCCTCGTGCTGGTGGGGTTGGGATTTTGGCACTTGCTGCTACCCCCGTGTTCTTGCCTTATCCGTTATGTGCACCTCGTTCCAGGGGACCGGTGTTGGCGTGCTAAATGCTCCCCAGGTCACGGCGTGGGGCTTCGTGCCGTTCCGCACCTCTGCTCCGTCTTATTATCCGACGGCCCCCTCGCTGCTTCCACCGTGGGTGTGCTCGTGTGCTCCCTCTTGTCTGTAGCCAGGCTCACACACCTGAATGATGGTTCGTGTGCGTGTGTGCCAAAGGTTCCCCCTCTGCAGCTCCGCTCTTGCGCAGCAAATCCGCCTGTGTTGTGCCACCTCTTGTTTCCGCTGCGGACAGAGCCCCCTCCCAGCTTTGGCCGCCTTGTCTGTTTCAGCACTCCAGTGGCTCTACAATGTTGCCATTGTTGCTCACTGAGTGTCTCTCCGCTTTGGGGTTCGCTGTGTGTCTCAGCCTTAGTTTCCCTTATGTCTGCCTTATTTTATTATTCGCAGCCAACTCCGGCAGTGTCCGCCCATTCAGCACTAGGCGTGCTCCGGTTCACCGTCCCACTTTGTTCCCTCGACCCAGCAGCCACTTCTCTTGTCCGTCAACCACTGGCCACCATTGCCGGGGTGTGGTGCTGCGGGTCCTCAGCACTTATGTTATCCTTCCAGGCGCGCCCCTTCGTCTGTCCCTCTACTCGGCTACGTGATGGCTTTCGGTGCTGCAGGGTCAGTGCGCTCCTTCCCGCACTCCGGTGCAGGCCGTGTCACCGGCGGCAACTCTGTGGCACAGATTTCATCTATTTCACAGACCCAGCGGAGAGATCCTTTGTTCTGTTATCTCCGCCATCTTGGCTTCACGTCAGGGGGACGCTGCCCGGCTCTTTCTCGTCAGATTACTGCTTTCGCCGCTGCAATGCTCTTCCTTGTTCCACACGATGTATTCTCTGTATGTTCATGAATCCGCTTGTGCAATTTTTATGTAAGATAGCTTCGCAGGGGCATATCTTACCGCAGGATCATTTAGGATCGGCAGGAGCCTCACGGAAACCCTTCCTATCGCATGGCTCCTTAGCCACACCCCCCCTTTGTTAGCAATTGTGCTTTGGAGTAAGGTGATTTTATTCTGAAGGGCATTCTGTATACCTGTGCACCAAGGTTTGTCCTTAAGGCAGTCGTCAGTTTGTGGGATAGGAGCTTCCAGTTCCCTTTGGATAGTGAACAGTTCCCTAGAACTTGAGCTGTCTTTCATGATCCTTTCATTGTATGATTCATGTTTGAATGTATAATTTCTTTTTTGTAGTGGGCTGCTAGATTAAGAAAGTTTGTTTTATTATCATCAGTGGGGTTAGTTTTACATAGGGATTCAAGCTTTCTTTTTTCCTTTCTCATGGTTTTTAAATGGGGCGTAAACCATGAGTTCAGATGGGCTTTAGGTTTACTTTTCTGTATCTTGAGTGGGGCGATTTTGTCAAGGGCTTTCGTCATGGCATCATTATAGGCAAGTATAAGTCTATCTGCCCTGGTTGAGTTGGGAAGTAGGTCAAGAGTTGGAAAGATGAGTGGAATGAACTTTTCTGCAGTGATTTTTTTTTGTTCCTCGTGGGGAGGATGGTGCGATGGGTTGACTTTAGGTTTCAAATGAATGGCCGGCAAAGTAAATGATATTAAATGGTGGCCCATCCAGGCTAATGGTGAAATCGCTGTGATAGATGTGACACAGTTGTAGTCTGCTATCCAATCAAGGGTTCTCCCTTTGTCGTGTGTAGCTTGAGTTACTCTTTGGGTGAGTCCCTGTTCTGTTAGTACATTAGCAATGGCCAGGAATTGGTGGTAGTTGGGACCATTGAATCCTAGATTGAAGTCTCCAAGCACAAGTATTTGAGAGGCCAACTTGGTGTTCTCAGAGAGGATGGCAGAGAGGTCATCTTCAAATGAACCAAGTGGTCCTGGAGTTCTATATATAAGATGAATTGTTAGGGTGTCATTATTGGAGATCGGGAATTTAGCTGTGAGTAGTTCAGATGAGCTAGTAGTGGGTGAGGGAACCTTTCTCAGGGAAAGGTCAGATATGGCGATGAGTGCTATGCCGCCACCTTTTGAGTTGGTTCTGTCAGCTCTTAAGATTTCTTAGTTGTCTGGTATAGCTAGGAGTAGGGCAGGGCCAGCGGAAGCGTGTAGCCAAGATTCGGTAATAGCAAGGGAGTCATAGTTCTCGGCAGTGATGAAATCTGCTATTTCTGTGGGATGTGCTACTAGGGATCTGGCGTTAATTAAGGCGCCTTTGATATCTGGGCACTTGGTAGCTGTCGGTGGGTTCATCAATTCTATTTTCTTGCTGGGGTTGATAGCAGTCTTAGGGGTGGCAGGCAAAGTAGCGTGGCATGTATTGGGTTAAGTCACTAGGGTGGACGGGCAGTAGGTTCTATTGTTGTTGCTGGGCTTTTCATTGTGATATAGTTGCTGTTATGGGTGTGGTTAGTTTGGATGATGGACTTAGCTGGTGGTTCGTGGATCTTGGATAATCTGGACCGGAGTCTAGAGTTTCTAACTGGGGGTGCGCACAGGAGATTGGCTAGGGTAGTGTGGTGATGGTTTATTAGGATGGTAGGAGGGATATGGCTGAGGGCCATACTGATGAAATTTCTAGTCTGTATGGTAGTGGTTGGCGAAGATGGAACAGAGGGGTGTTGGAAGGTGGTGGATGAGCCACAGCCTTTAATCCGAGGGTGCACATTAATGGGGGTTGTTACTGAGAGGATAATGCTGTCTATGTGTGTACTAGTAGTCCTTAGGTATTCGCAATTATCTGGGTTTGGAGCAAGTACTAATGCTCATAGCGTTATTAGGGCATATAATAGTTTAAGCAATACGATCCTACAGGCATACATAATGCTGGCAATATGCAGAAGGACTGAGTTTCCTGCTCTAGTGACCACAGTAGCTAGGGGCGGGGGTAGTTATGTGCTGTAATAATTACTAGAGTGCTTATTATAGCACTATGTGCACTATTATAGCACTATATCACAAGTCTGGCGGTAACCCTTAAATGCGGCGGTAGCGCTATTACCGCTTCATTTAAGGGTCCACCAGATCATGGCCATGGCGGATTTCCCCCCAATCCGTGGCAAAATTGCTGATTTTCGGCGCTATTACCGCCGGCGGGAAATTCGCCGCCGGTAATAGCGTGAATTTTCCCCATTGGGCCCAGTGGGGAATGAGGAATTCCCAAATGGGCCCGAATGGGCCCAATGGTGAATGGGCACTAACTGTTCCGCCAAACCCGTGATCCGGTGCTAATAGCGCCGGCAGGGTTGGCGGCAGGGCTAATAGCACCAGCGGTATTGATGAGGCCCTATGTGCTCTAATACACACTAGGTTCGTTCGTAGAGGTAGTGTAATTGACACAGGTATTACTTGTGCTGTGCTGCTTCTAAGCAAAGGTTCTAAATAAGTTCAGTCGGGCTCTCTGAGTTTTTAGGATTGGACTCAAATATTATGCTTAGGCTAGATCCATAAGTAGCATTGGGCATGATACAATGGTAGTAGTGGGCACATCATATAATGCGAATGTCGGCATATAGCTAAGGACATGAGGGAGATCAGTTGCTAGCGGCTAATATCAAGTCAGATGCTAGTGCGATTAACAGTATTATATGGTACATATATTCAAATGTAGTTAAAGGCAAGAGACAGATCAATACTAAGGGCATTAGAAAACTCAAATACTGAAACTGATCACTGTAGCAAACAAGACACAGCCTGTATTGGGCACAGAACAGATCCAATACCTGTGCAATTGTCTCTGTCATGTGATACGTATGTTAGCATTTAGGTGAAGGCAAATCAGATATTAATGGCACTAAGCATTTCATACGCTAATACCACTCATGGTAGCAAGCAGGACACAACCCATAATGGGCATAAAACATATGAGATACGTTTGCAGTTGTCTTTGGTGTATGATATGTGCGTTAGGTGAGGCAAATCAAGTACTAAGGTTACTAAAACAGTTCAACGCTAATAGCGGTCCCCATGACAAATGGGTCACCGCCCTTACTGGGCATGGCATGGATCGAAGGCGAATGAAATTGTTAATATCAGACGGTATGTGCTATGGCGTTTGGCTAGGGCATACGACAAATCAACGATTAAAGGCTATTAGCTAATGCAATGCTAGTGCGGTTTAGGATAACAGACAGGTCACCACTCAACTGTGGCATAGAACAGATCCGCTACTAGTGCTGTTAATGGAACAATAGAGTTCAATCTACCACGTGTGTTAGCATTTGGCTGCGGGGTTAACACAAATTAATTGGAAGCTTACTCATCTGCATGTCCATGTGCAAGGAAGGCGATTCGCAGTGAGTGCAAATGTTTGGGGAGAAGTCCAAAAGTCTAGCTGAGATGAAATGGGCAGAGTGTCTGGCTGCGGAGACGTCTCTGGACAGGCTCAAGACAGGAAGCAAAGCCTTTGAAGTCGTGCCTTAGAAGGGGGGGCCGGCTTCTCGCCTGCTGGCGAATTGGCATCCGGTAAATAGGATGGCTCCAGCCAATGCTATGAGGCCTTGCAGAGGCTGCAAGGCAGCACAGGTGAAAAGCACCTTGCGGTTGGCGAGCGGCTGTTTTTGAAAGGCGAACCTCGTGGTTCAGCTACTGAGTATACCGCAGGTGTGTATGCAAAGACAAATAAATACAGCTCGAGATGCTGAGATGAGCGCAGATACAGGTTACTTTGGCAAAAGGTGGTAAGGTGGATATAGGAGTTTTTAATTTAGAAGGTATTAGCTCTTCACGCTAAATAAAGTTGAGAGAAGCACAGGGGCTTACCTTGGTGCTGGGGGCCCATCCGGGCAAAGGGCACTTTGAAGGATTTGTCTGTGCGAAGGATTTGTTTTCAGGACCACTTTGATTCACTGTTTCTCTTAATTATTTCAATTCAAATTCCCCTTCGTGAGATACACTAATTCAGAGACCTTCGACTGGGCACACCCGCAGTGCCGGACCACTCTGCAATCTTGTATTTTTTCAGGCTTTAATGTTCAAACACAATTATCAGCTTTCAATTCCTTTTGCTCGCGTCTTTCATCAAATGCTTCCATACTTGTTTTTAGGATATATTGTCACTGCTCGCAACCTCTGTTCAAACACAGACCGTTCTCGCACAGTTTCTTCCAACTCACCGGTTGTGTAGAACTCGGGGCTTGCAGCTTTTATCTTGGAGTCAAGCATGGTACCACAGCAGTGACTGTTCCTCCACGACCCGACTGGTCATGCTGGAGGGCCCCTGGTATCGCGGCCACACAATGCAGGATTCTCTGGCTTCACTGCTAGGCCTTACACCTGCTGTTCTCAAGGCTTCAAAAGCACAACGATCACTCGTCAGACAGAACAAAGGCAATATCCTTTTTGTTCACTCTTCTCGACTCACGTCTTTCTCCCTTGATCTAGCTGCTGCCTGCAGTAAGCTGCTCCTTCGTTGGCTCTGTCTCGCACCTCGCCTTGCTCCCCAAAAGTTCTAAGGATTCTCTCTCCTCAATGTTCGCACAAGGGCCTTCTCCCCAAGTTGGACTCAGACCCCTCTCACTTTCCTAAAGTTTTGGACTCGAAGTCCCACTTCTGGATATTTTGCTCACACTTCATCAGCTCCCCAAAATGGCATTCTCACCATTTGAGAGCATCAGGAGCAAAAGGGGGATCTTCTGCTTGAGGTCAGGGTCCTACAACCTGCCCCTCAAAGGCCTGGGCTCTCTGGTTTGGCCCAGGGAAGAGCTCTGATATGGGTGCCACCAGGTGACCCCAGCGGCCCCTGGTTTGGCTTCCTGGAGGCACAGCTTCTACGCCACACTGTAGCCTCCCCTGTGCTCACCAGTCCAGTGTCTAAGCAGTTTTTCCTCCTCCAGGCCTTCCAGGTTTTCTCTGGCAACAATGGTCCCCCTCTTGCGCCTCAGCACCCTTCAGCATCCCAGGTCGCTCAAAATGCTGTTTCTGGCTGCTGCTTTTATGCTCCCAGATCGAGTTGATTGGAGTCAGGTGTAAGTAGTTGTCCCTCCCTGCCTGTCTCTGTCTGACCTCATTATTGGGACAACATGGAGACTGCCCATAGGAATCCATTGCCCATTGTTTCTTATGGGTAATTCTCATGACTGCCATCTGCCTAGTCTTCACCCCAGTCCTTGGGTATTTCAATGGGATTATAGGAAATGTGGTGTTCAACAAAAAAAGGATAAAGATTTTGTAGATTTTTGTCAGGAAAAGGGGTTTGAATATAGGGTTGTTGAAAAGTGGGTTTCAAGAAAACAGGGTAAAACTCATGTTGGTATTTAGGGATGGTCTTTGTTTTCCCGGATGGTTTTGCCTTTTCCTTACAGAAAGGTACTGTGGTATGATGAGACTCTTTTGACAATATCCCAAAACAAGTGAGGGGACGTTGGGTAGGGGTGTATCGGAATGGGAGAAATACCATGTCTCAACCGAGGGCGTGTCCCCCATGGTCCCCAAGGACCCCTTGTCCAGGTGATCCTCCTTCACTCATCCACCCCCAGGGTGGGATTCAAGAGCGATGGCCCTCCCCATGCCATCTGAACAAAGGATCCCGAGAATAGCCTGGGAGAAAAGCCTCAGGTTTCTCACATCACTCAAATAGCGACTTTCTCGCAGTGCATTTTCTTGTGCTCACTCAAATAACAACTTTCTTTCAGTTCGCATTCAGTAAATGTAGCGTTTACTTGTGTTTGTGGACCGTTACTTTTTTTTGGTCCCTTTGGAGCATTCTGGTCTCACCAGTGTCTTCTGACACTTACCGGCTCTTTGCAGCTCCTCGCAGCGGCCCTTCCAAGCGGGTAACAAACTGCCAGTTTGCTGGGTATGCTGCCACGCTCACACCGACCTCTGTGCTCTGTTCCACCTCTGTTGTATGGCAGCGCCTGCTGCCCACCTTCCCATACGACGGTCCAGCCCAGTCCCTCTGACAGGTCTCCCGGGATCGTTGCTGGTGTCTCGGCTTCCTGGTCCTCCAACACAGTGGATTCTCTCACATTTCAGCTGCTCGCTCCTCCTCATCCTCTTGCCATACAATCTTGGGCTCCATCTTTTATACTCTTTATCATACTTAACAGGCTGCAGGTGAAGTGGGTTTGGCTCAATTTCCTGACCTTGTATGAGCCTGTCAGTGTGACATGCCGGATCTTCATTACTGAATGCCTCCATGCCCCTCTTCTTTGTCTCACTACTAGAGTGGTGTTTGCAATGGGAAGTGTGCACTACTCTTAGCTGCTGCTTCTTCTTCTCAGTACTTAGTGGGAAACTACAGGGAAAATGGGATAAGATTGACAATATCCCATGAAGTCTAAGGGAGGGTTAAGTAGGTCATTGTTAGTAAAGGAGGGATAACATGTGTCACCTTCAGGTACCCTCTCTCCAGTCCCCAAGGACCCTCCACCCAGGTGATCCTCCCTTGCTTGTCCACCCCCAGGGTCGAGATCCAAAATTGATGGCCCTTGCCTAGCCACCTGAGTAGATGTGAGAGTACCTTCAGGTTTCTCACATATCCTGCCTAGCAAGAAGAGGTTTTAGGGTTTTACCACTTCAGGAATTGTCATATTGACAACATGCCATCAGGAATGTAGGTATTATAGGGTTGGGCAGAGAATACGGTGTCTCTTCCATTGGAGCCATTACTTCCTCACAATAGTCATCCCCTCCCACATGATCCTCCCTCTCATTACCGCCCCCAGGGCCAGTATCAGGTAGCGGCTGTCCACCCCTGCCCATGTGGGAGGAGATCATCACTGGGGAATCAGTGGTGACTCTGTAGGATTCATCACATACCCTTCCCCTCATGTCGCTGGCTTTCATAGCCTCTATTGGGAACTGGGAATAGAAATCCACATTATCCTGTTTTTTTCCATTATGATGTTCTACAGTGAAACAATAGGGCTGTAAATCAAGAAGCCAGCACATGACCCTTGCATTAGTGTCTTTGCGAAGGCTTAGCCATTTCAATGGGCTATGGTCTGTGACAAACAGGAACTTTCTACCAGTCAGATAATATTTAAGGTAGGTTATGCCTCACGTAATAGCCAGGGCTTCAAGTTCAATAGTCGCTTCATTTTTCTATACTATCATGACTCTGTGAAAGAACTGCATCTAAATATGTATGTGAGGCATCAGTTTCTAGTATAAATTCCTTATTGAAGTCTGCCAACTTCAATACAGATTCACCACACAAGATACTTTTCAATGTATTGAAATATACTTGATCTTCAGGGTACCATTTAATTTTCTGAGGTTCAGCATTTCTGAGTTTTTCTGTTAGAGGAGAGGTTATAGACGAGAATTTAGGAATACATTGTCTATAATATCCAACTAACTCCAAACAGGCCCTTAGATATTTTTTGGTTTTGGGATAAGGAATGTCCTTAACTGCTTTGACCTTTTCAGTCTGGGGTTGAACTTGTCCATTTCCTACAAGAACCCAAGAGGTTTTACTGCAGACCTAGTGAGATGACATTTCTTTGGATTTGTAGTAAGTCCTGCTTTTCTCAGGGCTCTTGTAACTAAATATAGATGGTATATATGCTCTTTCCAGGATTTGCTATGTATAATAATATCATTACTATAAGCTCCGCAAAAGGAAGTATAGGGTCCAAGAACTTGATCCATTAACCTTTGAAAGGTAGCTGGGGCCCCATGTAAGCAGAAAGATAGAACTTTAAATTGAAAAAGACAGAGGGGAGTCGAGAAAGCTGGTTTTGGTATATCTGTAGGATTAACTGAGACTTGCCAGTATCCTTTGGTCAGATCATTTGTGGAGAGGTATACTGCATCTCTCAACCTGTCAATAATATCTTCAACTCTAGGCATGGAATAAATGTCAAATTGGGTCACTTCATTGATTTTTCTAAAATCAGTGCAAAATCTCCATGATTGATCTGGTTTAGCGACTAAAACAATAGGGGAATACCATGGGCTTTGAGAATTTTCTATAATATCAGCCTTTGGCATGGTTTTCAACTCCTCTTTGATGATATTCTTTCCACTTTAAGGATGTTTAATTATTAACCTTCCCTGGAGGGTTACGGATATAATGACATATCCCTTTCATTCTTTCTAATTCTGTTCTATAAACATAAGGGAACTGTTCTAAGAGATCCATTAAATCTTGTTTTTGATTTTGGGCCAAATCTGGAGAGATTAATGTATTGGTGTCATTTTCATCAGATAACAGACTAGTCAGCATTACTGAAGTGTCTTTGGTGGGATTTTCTCTCCATTCTTTGAGAAGACTTATATGAAAGAAGTGGGTTTTAATTGTTATGTCTGGTTGTGTGGCTCGATAATTAGAAGGTCCTGTTTGTTCAAAATAAATACCTTCTGACCAACAGAAAAATACCTTAACACAGCTTTTATATCATGATACTGCTTCTGCTGTTTCTGGGTTCCAGTCATATTAGTTTGTACTATGGAACGAACAGCTGCCATATGTTCTTCTAACCGCTGAGCAGTTTGGGATAATGGTAGAGCAGGTTTTTCTCACTCTTCCCATGTTTCCCTCAACATATCCAGAACACTTCTTGGTTCTCTCCCATATAGCAATTCAAACGGGGAGAACCCTGTGGAAGATTGTGGTGTTATCCTAATGGCATAAAGGGCCCATGGTGTTATAACATCCCAATTCTTCCCAGTTCTTCTGATCCACTTCTGCTAGTTTCTTCAGGATGTGTTTCAAAATTCTTCAACCGAACCATCAGTTTGGGAGTGATAAATGGAAGTATGCAAAGTTTTAATCTGAAGAATTTCCTTCACCTCCGACATGAGTTTACTCATAAAGGTAGACCCTGGATCGGTCAAGATCTCCTTTTGAAAACCAACTCTTGAAACAAAAGGAATTAAATGTTTTAGAATTTTTTGTGAGGTGTTCGGTAAGGGAAAAGGTTTAGGGTAACGAGTTGCATAGTCCAATATCACCAATATGTATCGGTTCCCCCAACTTTGATAGTTCTAGGGGTCCAACTATATCCATACCTATGCATGCGTGAGAAAGGCACATCTATAATGGGTAAGGGCTGTAAGGGGGCTGGAGGAGGCACCTGGGTACCTGTTTTCTGACAAAGGGCACAAGTACTGACAACATTCTTTATATTAGCATATATTCCTGGCCAATAAAATTGGCTCACAATTTGGACTTGGGTCTTAGCTGTTCCTAGATGCCCACTTGTCAGATGAGAATGAGCAATTTCTAAAACAATTTCTTTATGACTCTTAGGTACCACTGTTTGTGACCTAGCAATACCATCAGATCCAACATCTCTGCTATATAGCAACCCAGATTTTAGAAAGGAAAAATGGTCCACCCTTTTCCCTTCCTTCTTCTTCAGCTAATACCTGAAGAAAGGGTTCTGATACTAATGGAACATTGTTTTGGGCAAAAGCTAGGGTTGGAAAAAACCTCAGGTTCTTCTTCTAATATAGGGATGGGTTTTATTGTTGGTTCAGGGGGAGGGGGGTTTATATCTGCTTCCCCAAAACCTTTAGTTCCTCTCCCAGTCTCATCACAACCCTTGATTTGTTGGGGTTTAGGAAATAGAGCCTTCTCCAAAATCCCTTGTGCTATTCCCTCCCCTGCTTTGATTTGGTAAGTTTTATTTCCATTATTTTGTATTGTCACTTTTATATCTCCTCTATATTCAGGGTCTATGACACCAGCCAATAACTCTACACCATATCGCCAGGCCAAACCTGAATTGGAGGCCAATCTAATGTAAGTAACAGGGGGAATAAGGATTAAGTCAGTGGGTTTCAAAGCGTGGTCCCCAGGTTGAATCAATTCTCCCCTACTACTATATAAGTCAAATCCTATAGATTATTCACTAGTGATGGTAGGATCGGAGGCTGTCTTACTAAGTTTCTCAGACTTAAGGGTCCCCAGTTTGTATCAACTGAATTCAATCCCACTTCTGACATCATATGTGAGGGGTCAGAAATGAGAGATGAACTCAAAGTGTCATGTTCTCAGCATTAGACATTTTATTAAACTAAAAGTGTTTGGATAAAGTTCTTTCTATCCCTATCCTAAAGAGAGGTTCCCTACCTATGAAACCAAAACTAAAGATCTGTCTGTGTCTCGTTATCAAAAGTAGACAAACTGTCCTTGTGCCCAAAACATATCTGATCCTCACACTAAAAATGAACAAAATGTGCAAGGTAAATGCCTCTGATTTAAATTCAGTAAAAAGTATGCAAAAACCCAATATGTAAATCCAACAAAACAATCCTTGTATTCAGGGGATGATTCCCTTCCCCTGAACTGTTTCAGGTAGAATATTGAAAGTGTTCAGTTCAAACAATATATCATTAAGAGTGGTAGAAATGTCTCTTTCACATAACACTTCCTTAAGAGGAACAAAAGTATATTTTCCAAACAATGGTGTTTTAAGGTTGGCAAAAGTGTCTCTTTTACTCATCAATTTATTAAGGAAGGTCTCTTGGTGTACTCTCCTGCTAGGAACCCTTTTTACAATGTGTTTTCTGCTCACAAAATCTAGATGGATTTCCTGGTGTACTCCCCTAGCAGGAATCCCCCTTTGGGCTTGGTAGATGCCCTGGTATACTCTCCAGCTGGGAATATGTCCCCCAAAGACTCACTGCCTGATGCACCTCTTTCACCAGGTCTACTAACAATCGTTCAGTTCTCTTTCTCTTTAAGCATAACACAGCTGGATGTTTTCACTGTTTATTCTCTATTTACTGCAGGTAACACTTGTTCCAACTCCCCCCATATTGGTATCCCTTACATGGAGATGTGTTCAAGTTTTGATTGTTATTTTTATTGTTAACATTCATTGGCTTGTGGCAATACTTGTTCCAATCTTCCCCATATTGACTTTTCATATATGAAGATTTATACATATCTTGCCTTTCAATTGTTTCATTAAAGTTCATTTGCTCATGACAAAATTTACTCCAGCTTTTCCTATATGGACATCTTAAATATGGAGACTTGTGTAAATTCAGTCTTTCTATGTTGCTTGTTTGATATTTAAAGTGAGTTCCCAATTGTTTGTGAGCCTGTCGGCACGCCCTGGGACTAGCAATACTCTTGGGCAGACTCACAGGTGTTTGCTGGCGTGTCCAACCCGTGGTGTACGGCGGCAGCGTTGTCCGTGTCCATGTTTCGGGGAATCATTCCCCACTTTGCAGACCCTCACGCGGTTCTCCTGGCAGTTTCTCTGTCCTCTGCCAGTGGAACTTCTGCCTTTCACCATGACCGCGTCTTTGACAGCCTCTCCACTGCTGCCGGCATGTCCACGGTCCCTCTGCAGCACCCGCAATGCATTCCCGGTCTCTTGCTGTCCCAGTAGAAAGTGCCTGCTTTCCTCCACCAAGTTTGCTCACGTATGTCTGCCTTCAGTTCTGCTTCCCGCTGCGCACGCTCTGCATCTCTCTTCTCCTCCTTCACTGCTGGCATGAAAAAGCATTACATTTTTAATTATCCTGCGCAGCTGAGTGGCTTTACAACAACTAGCCTGCACATTGGTGTTTTCTTCTGCTCCACATGAAATCCTTTGTCCTTTCCTTCATCCCAGTACTGAAGGTTTTATGGGAGTTGAAGTCTAAAGGAGTTTTGGACATTTTAAAGCTATATTGCTTTAGGTTTTTGTACACATCAAAACCAACAATAATAGGAGCTGTTAAGTGAGCAGTATGTACCTAAGAAGTGTGATTGGTATCCTTCCTAGGGTGTTTAGCAAGAAAGGGTTTTATTGTTGTAGGATTTTACCACAGGAAGGATTGGTATATTGACAACATGCCATCAGGAATTTAGGTATTATAGGGTCGGTGTGAAGGGGTAAGAATACTGTATCTGTTCTGTAAGGAAGGCATGGTATCAAAGCAAGACAGACACAAGTGATCACAGTTCAAGGGTGTTTATTAAACTGTGAAACTCGGTGAGAAAATGCTGAATCTAAACCTAAATCTAAGATGGGAGCAAGCTATGACCATCAAATAATAATATGGTTCTAGTGGAGTCTATTCAAATAAAAAGGGCCTATACTAAGAAAAACCTATTGCCAATCCTTACCGCTAAGCTACAAAATAGTTTGGGATAATGTTTACAAAGAAGGAAAGAAGTGTTCTCAAATGATAAGTCAGGATGTTATGTTTGGGGTCTCCCTTCCCCACGTTTGAAGCATGGGACAAGGTGGGACTCTCGAGCACAGCACACTTCTGGGCTTCTCTGGCCCGAGTTTACAGTTCCTTTTTCCAATATCAGGGCCTTCTGTGCCCAAGTCTCTTTCATGCAGTCTCTTGCTTCAGAGGGCTTGAGGTATCATAAAAGGCAAAAAGAAAGTTCTTTCTATCAATCTTCATGTCGGGCGATTACTCTTCACCTGAGGATCCCCTCAGCCGGGCTCTGATCCCCTTCACAACGTTAGCCTCCCTCAATCGGGCTCAGAACAACAACTCACTGTGGACATCCCTCAGTCGGGTTCATGTTTGTCACCACAATGCAGTTCACTTAGCTTTCAATTCACAACATGTAAAAGACTTTCGGCTGTACAAGGGGTTTTGACTTGACCCTTTTATGATCAATTTTACATCTCTCGCTGGCCTCCCCTAAGGCCTCTTGGCTATTGTAGTTTTCTCAATTCAGCATATCTTCCTTGTTCAGGAGCAGGGCATTCGTTAGAGTCTTTCGAATGAGCGCCACTGCAACTTTGACCTTAACACAGTCCGGGCTGCTATTAATTTCCTCCGACTCACTGGCTGTGATGAACTTGTTGGCTTTTCTTCCACTGGAGTCAAGGACAGTACCACAGCAGCAAGCTCTCCCCTCCCCCCCTGGCTATCAGTGCACTAAGGCCCAGTGTACCGTTGACATCTGCCATACCAATCGCCAGCTGCAATTCTCAGTCTTACTCTTTTTTTATTGAAGGCTTTGCGGCTCTGGATTGAAAAGGGCAAGGGCAATTCCCTCTTTGTCATCCTTTCAGTGTCCACTGCATTTCTCCTTCGTTAGAACTGCCGTCCCGGAATAGCTGCTTCCTCGTGTGTTCGGCCCTGCTCCCAGTGTGCTTTCGTGCTCTGCCTTTTATCCCTGTGAGGAAGGGAAAGGGCCGTCAGGTGTGTGTGTAGTTATCGGCAATTTCCTGACTCTGCCTGACCCTTGGTTGGGACATGTCAGGTAAACGGCTCTGGTGTTAGTCCATTGTCTTTCGCAGTGTGAGAATGTGTTTGTGTAAGAAAAGGGTAGACCCGTAGGCCCATAAACAATGCTGATACCACCACCTTGGAGCCAAAACAAAAAGTGCAGATGAATGTGAACTGGGAAAGCCGTGTGTGCAACCACTGAGACTGCAAGAAGCCAACCTGACAAGTGAACGTGAATATCCTGACCAGGCGAGAACCCCAGTGACGCTATTCTGGTATGATACAGATAACAGGGAATGCGGGAGCCCCGGGAAGGGGACTAGAACATTACTGGAACACTCATACTCTTCCTAGTTCTAAGATATTGGGCCTCATTACAACTCAGGCGATAAGGGTTTTACGGCGGCGTAAACAGCGCCGACCCTTACCGCCTGAGTACGAGGTCCCTTAGCGCCATGGAGGTTTTAACACCTGCTTTTAGCAGGTGTTAAAATCCATGGCGCTAAGGGATCATGGAGTTAATTACGCCACCGTAATTTACGGTGGCGTAATTAACGCCTTCCCCACTCCCATTATGCCCTATGGGGCAAAATGGGAATGGGGAAGGGTAAATGGGAAAATGGGGATTTACCGCCCCGCCAAGGTTGGAATGGGGCGGTAAATCCGCCAACCACCATGGCGTAAACATAGTTTACGCCATGGTGGTAAAGTCACGGCCCAGGCGGTAACTTACCGCCTGGGTCGTAATGAGGCCCATTGACATTGAATAAAGGGAAATAGAATCATTTCTGGAACGCTCATACTCATCCCAGTATCAAGATATCAGCATTGAATGAAGAGAAAGAGAATCATTACTGGAACGCTCACACTCATCCCAGTCATAAGAGATTGACATTGAAGTAATAAAGAGGGAGAATCATTATTGGAACGCTCATATTCATCCCAGTCATTCATCCCAGTCATAAGCGATTGGAATTGAATGAAGAGAATGAGAATCATTACTGGAACACCCTTATTTGCCCCAGCATTAAGATTGGCATTGTATTGTGAAAACCTGGACAGTTCTAACATACAATTTCCCCTTAGCCTGGAGCTAAATTGCAACCAGACTTTCCTCACAAGAGCGCAGTCTGCAGGAATATTGTATACCTGACAGACCAGGGGCTTCAGGGAAAAGGCAGGAGCAGCAGCAACAGAGCTAGAGGAAACAACAACCGCAGCAGTTCAGTACGGTCATCAAGGATACCCACCTTGCCAGCCACCACCCTTGCTTCCCACTCTTACCTGCTCCGTGAAGGAAATGACCAGAAACCTACTTGGCCTCACAGGATACAGCAGGATTGAAAACAAAGTAGCAAAACCTCAGAAGAAGTCCCGTGATCCCAATAGAATATTTCCACGGAGGTCCTTTAGCTTTCTGCAAAGCGTCCCAATGTTAGATGGAGTAGTGACCAGCGAAGAAATCAGGAGAGCGTCCACAGTAGTCACCCTTATGTCCAGAAAAAGGATCCTTGGAATTCAACAAAGCGTCCCAGATAATACAGGTAAGTGAATCCTTGTATGAGGGTATGAAGAGAAAGTGAAAGCCAGCATGGAACGTAAAGAGGGCGAAACTGAAGAAGGGGAAACAAAGGTAGACCAAAATGATCCAATCGGAATTCGGGAAGTACTTGACCAGGTTTCAGAAGTTGCCACACCAAGGTATAGGAATCCGAGTATCGACGTAACCAAACACAAAGCGAGAAGGCAATCCAGGTAAGCAATGCCGCATCAGGGAAACCGGGGAATCTATCCGAAGGGGCCAGGCACCGGAGACCAAGGGAAGTCCAATAGGATAGTCCATAACAACAGGCCAAGAAGTCGAAAGCAGGAAACAAGACGGAAATATCAGGATACAAAGCACTACGAAACTGGCAACATTACACAGTTAAGGAGCACCCGAGCCGTGCTCGAGGTCACAATAAATAGACTACTCGCGGACGGACGTGATAAGACGGTCTGCGCTCCTCACGTGACCATAGTGTCCAATTCAATTACTAACACGGAATGCTGGAAGTTATAGTCCGAACAGGACCGCCGCCGTTTCGGCGTTGACCAAGACGCTAAGGAATTTTCCAGGTGAAATAAGGGGTGCCCATACGCTGTCGTTGCCGCATATGGGGTCAGGGCATGACAGTACCCCCCCACAAAGGGCACCGCCACCCAGAACCCCGCAGGCGCTCACACCAGGAGGAGCGCAAAAGCCGTGGAGCATGCAGATTGGAGGCTGGTTCCCAGGTCCTGTCCTCAGGACCGTATCCCTTGCAATCGATCAAATAAGAACGTATCCCATTCCTCACTCGGGTGTCCAGGATAGCGTGCACCTCATATTCCTCCTCCCCCTGCACCACCAGTGGAGCCGGAGCCATAGGGAGCCGGGTACCAGAAACAAAAGGACGGAGCAAAGAAACATGAAATACATGGTGTACATGCCAGTGTGAAGGGATACGTAGCCGAACAACAGAAGGATTGATGCACTGCAAGACCTCATAGGGACCAAGATAGAATGGCAAGAGCTTCTTCTTTCCCTGAATGGTAAGGTGTTTGGTCGACAACCATATTCGATCACCCGGGGTGTAAATAGGGGCCGGGGAGCGATGCTTGTCCGCTTGTTCTTTAGCACGTCGCTGAGCAGCTTAGAGGTGACAAAGAACAGAGGTATGGATAGCAAGTAGAGAATCTCTCACATTCTTAGCAGCAGGAACTTGGTCCAACGATGGAAGAATAGCTGGAAGAATTCTTGGGTATAGGCCATAGAGAGCATAAAACGGGGAACAACCCACCGGATTGTTGTATGCGAACTCGGCAACCCCTAAAACAGACAACCAATTCGACTGGTGTTGTAGACATAAACAGCGGAGGTACTGTTCCATGGTGGCATTAGTACGTTCTGTCTGACTGTTTGTTTGTGGGTGATAGGCAGAGGAAAGATGAGCATCAATGCCTAGTGCGTTGGTTAACGCATGCCAAAAGCGTGATGTAAATTGTGACCCCCGATCAGATATCATCACTGTGGGAACTCCAAAAAATCGGACTATGTTGTCAAAGAATAGGGAGGCCAACAGGGAAGCGGTCGGAACACCTGGACATGGTATAAACCGGGCAATCTTGGTAAATTTGTCCACCACCACCAGTATGGCCGACATACCCTGGACCATAGGAAGGTCCACCACAAAATCAAGGGTAACCATGTACCATGGGTGCAGATGCAAGGGCATATTCATCAAAAGTCCTACTGGTTTCCCTGGTTGAAGTTTGCACTGAGTACAAATGGCACACGTGGAAACGTACAGATCGGTCTCCTTTTTCATCTTGGGCCACTAACACCACTGACGCAATAGTTCATATGTTTTGGTCTGGCCTGGGTGTGTCACCAATTTGGAATCATGAGACCATTCGAGAGACATTCTTCTCGTTTTATTGTCTGGAAGAAACAACTGACCATGAACATAAGGAAGACCAGACACAAGTGTAGCCCCGAATCCTTCAAGAGAGGAAACATGATCCTTGGCCCACTGTCGTACCTGGTTCAAAAGAGACGAGGAGGCCGAACATACACAGACCACTGACCCATATGGTAAAATCTGTGTTACCGGTTTCTCAGCGGTGCAATCGGTACCAATCCGGGACAAAGCATCTGCTTTTCCATGTAATGGACCGGGGCGATAAGTCACTGTGAAGTCAAACATTGTGAAGAAGACGTTCCAACGTATTTTCCGGGCATTGGTGCACTTTGCTTGAGATAGGGCTTGTAAGTTCCTATGGTCGGTGTACACTGTAACCAGATGTCGAGCACCCAAAAGCTGGTGTCTCCATTCTTTAAATGCAGCCCGTATAGCCATGAACTCTCTGTCCATTATTGTATAGTTACGATCAGCAGGTGATAATTTACGAGAGTAAAACGCCACTGGGTGCATCTGCTGCGTAGAGGGGCAGATTTGTGAGAGGACAGCCCCTACTGCAATGCCAGAGGTGTCAGCCTCTACAATAAATGGGAGAGACGGGTTTGGATGTTGTAAAACAGGAGCAGTTTTAAAAGCCTCCTTCAAGGCTTGAAAAGCCAATTGTGCATCAGAATTCTACATGAATGGAACATTAGGGCTGGTAAGGCGTGTAAGGGGGGCCAGAATTTCCAAAAAGGAGACAATAAATCTGCAATAAAAGTTTGCAAAGCCCAGGACAGATTGCAGGGCTGTCACAGAAGTTGGGACAGGCCAATCGAGCGCTGCCTTAACTTTGGAAGCACACATATGCACCCCTTTCGCTGATATTTGGAATCCCAAGAATTCGACCGATGATGCATGAAAAACACATTTTTCCAGCTTTGCATATAAGGAGTGTTCCCGGAGACGTTGTAAGACAGAGCAGACATGCTGGATGTGGTGGAGCAGATTGTCAGAAAAAAATCAGGATATCGTCCAGGTATATCACTACATAACAATCCAGTATGTCTCTGAATATATTGTTGACAAAGTGTTGGAAAGCGGCTGGGGCATTACAAAGCTCGAAGGGCATTACACAGTATTCATATAGACCAAATTTGGTTTTAAATGCGGTCTTCCACTCGTCCCCTCTTTGCATCCTGACCAGATTGTATGCCCCTCTTAAATCTAGCTTGGTAAAGATGGTGGATGAGGTCAACTTATCAAGCAGTTCAGATATCATAGGCAACGGATACTGGTTTTTAACAGTAATTTTATTTAGAGCTCTGTAGTCCACACAAGGGCATAAGTCCCCCTCTTTCTTAGGTACAAAAAAGATTGGGGACGCTGCAGGGGACCGAGATGGCCAGATATGCCCCAGCCGTAGAGCTTTGTCTACGTACTCTCGCAGATGGTCCTCCTCTTTTTGTGTTATGGAGTACACTATGCCATGCGGAATCACTGCCTCATAAACTAAATCAATAGGGCAATCATAACTTCGGTGCGGAGGGAGGCTTTCAGATAGTTTCTTATCAAATACATTGATAAATTGTTTGTATACTGCAGGTAGTTCTGAGATGGGGTTATGCATTATGGCACTGTCCGAGGAAATATTAGCAACCATCGCTTAGCAAGGCGAGAGCTCCGAAATAATCGGAGAATAAAAACATCGCCGACTGCAAAACACAGAAGAGAAGCGCACCGTTTGTTGGGTCCAGTCAATGACAGGATTATGAGTGTGTAACCAAGAGAGGCCGAGTATAATCCCGAACTGTGGGGCTGAGATGAGATCAAACGTAATGTACTCAGAATGACCTTCTGTAGTTGACATCTGAAGAGACCCAGTCTGTTCTGTAACTTGACCTGAAACCAGACGAGAACCATCAACGGCATGTACTTCCTCCGGAACCTCTTTGATGGTAATAGGTAACCCATGGTGACCAGCCAATTGGACATCCATGTAACTTCCGCTAGCACCAGAATCAATCATGACAGGGTTGAAAAATGACACAGAACCAGGGGCAGAAAAGCACATAGAAAGGAACAAATGAGAGGCAAAATAGTTGTCTCCTGAGCCTTCTATCTGTTGACTCGTCCTGCAGGCTCGAGTTAAGGACAAGTCTTGGCGTTTCCCACCAACTTAGCTGGTCTTTTGGGGCAGACACAAATGTAATGACCTGCCTGGCCACAATATAAACGGAGGTTGTCAACCACGCGTCTTTCCCGTTCTGCCATGGATAAGGGTCCTCTGGTAGCCCCTATTTACATGGGTTGCACTTCACCAGAAGCGCTAGGAGTACCTGCGTCCGACTTTACTGAGATGCAGAGATCCAGAACCCAGTGTTCTCCACGTCTCTGTCGATGTCTGGCATCAACCTTCAAGACTAGGGGCCTCATTACACGGACGGCGGTAAGGGTTTACCGGTACTGGTAAGGGCACCGGTACCGGTAAACCCTTACGGCCTTACTACGAGGTCCCTTTGCGGGTTGGTACTTTAACGCCTGCTGTTTAGCAGGCGTTAATAACCAACCCGCAAAGGGACCAGGGTGCTAATCACGGTACCGCAATTTGCGGCACCATAATTAGCGCCTTCCCCATTCCCATAGAGCCCTATGGGGCAAAAATGGGAATGGGAAAGGGCAATGAGGGAAGGGGGAATTACCACCGCGCCAACCTTGGAATAGGGCGGTAATTCCCCTTTCCTCCAAGGCGGTGCCGGTATTTTACCCGCATGGATCAAGGTGCTAATAGCACCTTGGTCCTCCGCCTACCGTGTAATGAGGCCCTAGGTCCATCAGTTCCGAAAAAACAGACGGTACTGCTGGTACTACTGACAAAGCGTCCTTAAGTTCGTCTGAGAGACCCTTGTAGAAAACGGCAGCTTTCTTTTGTTCTGGCCACGAGGTTTTGACCTCTAATTGGTTAAAGCGGGCGAGGTAGGTAACAAGGTCTGTTCTCCCCTGAGTGATGGCAAGAAACTCAAGATCAGAGGCCTGCGCCTTATGTCTCATGTCAAACACTGCGTTCATGGCTTGGATCAGGGCCTCAAAATCATACAAAACCGGGTCATCTGCCTCCAAGAGAGGGTTGGCCCAGGCGGCTGCCATCCCGCCCAAGCGGGACAGAACAAAAGCAGCCTTAGTTGTGGCATCTGGAAATGCCAGGGGTCGACAAAGAAAATGCAAACGGCACTGGTTCACAAAAGTGCGATAGGCTTTAGGGTCTCCCATAAAGCGTTCTGGCGGGCCAGAGGAAAAGGCCCAGGTAATACAACTGGAGTCGGAGCAGGAGGTGTAGCTTGGGGTACTGGAGGGTTTGCAACTGCTGCAGCCTCACCAAACTCCTCATCAGGAGGTAACGGTTGTATAAAGCTCTGTAACACATCCATACATTGATGTAAAGTCGTATGGGCAGATGCCATATCAGTGCGCAAGGCTGATAAAGCTTGCATGAGTGCCTGCACTGGATCCGGCCCCAGATCCATTTTCACAGGCATGTAATTAGGCTCCTTAATCTGTCAAAACCTGGACAGTTCTAACATACAGTTCCCCCTTAGCCTGGAGCTAAATTGCAACCAGACTTTCCTCACAAGAGCACAGTCTGCAGGAATATTGTATACCTGACAGACCAGGGGCTTGAGGGAAAAGGCAGGAGCAGCAGCAATAGAGCTAGAGGAAACAACAACAACAGCAGTTCAGTACGGTGATCAAGGATACCCACCTTGCCAGCCACCACCCCCTGCTTCCCACTCTTACCTGCTCCGTGAAGGAAAAGACCAGAAACCTACTTGGCCTCACAGGATACAGCAGGATTGAAAACAAAGTAGCAAAACCTCAGAAGAAGTCCCGTGATCCCAATAGAATATTTCCACGGCAGTCCTTTAGCTTTCTGCACAGCGTCCCAATGTTAGATGGAGGAGTGACCAGCGAAGAAATCTGGAGAGCGTCCACAGTAGTCATCCTTATATCCAGAAAAAGGATCCTTGGAATTCAGCAAAGCATCCCAGATAATACAGGTAAGTGAGTCCTTGTATGAGGGTATGAAGAGAAAGTGAAAGCAAGGATGGAAAGTAAAGAGAGGGAAACTGAAGAAGGGGAAACAAAGGTAGACCAAAATGATCCAATTGGAAATCGGGAAGTAATTGACCAGGTTTCAGAAGTTGCCACACCAAGGTACAGGAATCCGAGTATCGACGTAACCAAACACGAAGCGAGAGGGCAATCCAGGTAAGCAATGCGGCGTCGGGGAAACCAGGGAATCAATCCGAAGGGGCCGGGCACCGGAGACCAAGGGCAATCCAATAGAATAGTCCGTAACAACAGGCCAAGAAGTCGAAAGCAGGAAACAAGACGTAAATATCAGGATACAAAGCACTACGAAACTGGCAACAATACACAGTTAAGGAGCACCCCAGCCGTGTTTCGAGGTCACAATAAATAGACTACTCGCGTACGGACGTGAGAAGACAGTCCGTGCTCCTCACGTGACCATAGTGTCCAATTCAATTACTAACACGGAATGCTGGAAGTTGTAGTCCGAACAGGACCACCGCACTTTCGGTGTTGACCAAGACGCCAAGGAATTTTCCAGGTGATATAGGGGGTGCCCATACGCTGTTGTTGCCACATATGGGGTCGGTGGATGACATGTATGAAGAGAAAGAGAATCATTTCTGGAACGCCCATACTTGTCACAGTATTAGGATATTGGCATGGAGTGAAGAGCAAGAGAATCATCACTTGGACGCTCATACATGTTCCTAAAAAAACACCACAGAGAACAACATGCCTTGTTAGAAGCTTTACTCTATCAAGAGGTCAAGGAGAGGACCCTGAGGCTGTTGTGAACCCCACTCCCACACAAAGGTTGT
This sequence comes from Ambystoma mexicanum, assembly GCF_040938575.1. NCBI lineage: Eukaryota > Metazoa > Chordata > Amphibia > Caudata > Ambystomatidae > Ambystoma > Ambystoma mexicanum. The sequence continues at coordinate 1,122,975,562 of NC_090921.1, forward strand.
GATAAGGGTCTCCTTTCAAAGAGAGACTTTTCCCCTGAAAACACAGCCTAAAATTTGTATAATACCACAGGGCCAGGGGTTTAGAGGAAAAGGCAGGAGGTCACACGAACAGACTGTAGGGGAAACAAACATAAAACTCCAAATACTGAGTATACGACTACTGGTAACCCACTTCCTTCCAACCCCCAAACAACCTTATCCTACCTGTATGCAGCAGGTGCTTAGCGTTGAACGTAGAGGACAGTTTTACCGCTGCAAATTGTTGAAAGTCCAGAGACCAGAAAACCGACCGACACATGTTGCCAACCTAGCAAAGAATTTCAGAAAGTCCAAAAGGGCCAAGAACACACTAACCGGAACGGCACAAGGGCGCAGTCCCTAACCAAAGCCAGGGAACGTAATGGACCTAACCCCGAACGGCTTGAGGGCGCTCTTATGGAGACAGGAAAATCCAATTGAAGTCCACAAAATCCAAGGAACTAGGATACCAGTTTCACCAAAGCAAAAGGGTAATGCAAAGAGCACAATCCAGTAGACAGACCAAATCCTAAGTAGCCAGTAGTTCCAGTTCCAAAACAACAAAGCCAGCAAGGATGAAGAGAAAGGCAAAATCCCAAAAAGCAAGGCCGAAAAATACATTCCGGAAACCTGAAAAAAGACTGAAGAATACAATTCTGAGAGCCACATAGTGCTGTGCAGTCCAGAAGCACCAGAGCTGCCGCACATTACAGAAAATATAGTGCCGACAAGCTCATGGAGCTTTCTGGTGGCGTTGGACAGCAGAACGTGCCCTCATCACATGAGAGGGCCAGCATTCACAGGAAACATGGGACATGTTGGCCCAGTTTAACCACCACAGGATGTCCGCTGGGTGAGCCACCCTGGAAGCTGACAACGCAGCAGCGTGATGTGTTGCCGCTGCTTGTGAGCCACCGCCCTAACAGTTGCCTCCCGGCGCCCTGACAGCTGCCCCCCTCATCTCACACGGGCGGGTTACCGGGAAGCATGGAATGCCTTTAACAGTTGGGGTGCATGAATGTTGGATAGGGGTTCCCACGTACAATCTTCCAGACCATAACCCTTCCAGTCTATTACGTACTGTGGGACCCCTTTGTATATATGGATGTCCAATATGGCTTGTACCTCAAATTTGCCTTCCCCACAAACAGTGATGGCAGAAAGTTTAGGGGTATGGCGCATATTCTTCAAATATGGCTTGAGCAGAGTAACATGAAAAACGGGATGAATATGCCAACTCTCAGGGATCTTCACTTTCATGGTCACAGGATTTACCAAGGAGAGAATCGCCTAAAGACCAATGTACTTAGGTTGTATTTTTCGTTTACCCTGTATGTTCAAATGAGCTGTGGATAACCACACTTGGTCACCGGGTACATAATCCGGTGCCGATTTTCTACGTGGATCGGCACATTTTTTCATATTCATTTGGGCAGTGTTGAGATGTGCAAACACATCCTCATGGATATTAAGTAGCAACCATAGCTATTCACTCATGGTGGGCATCCGTTACGGAATAGGAGGTGTTGGGAGAATATGAGGATGATGACCATATAAAGTATAAAACAGTGAGCAGCCAGTAGATGAATGACAGGCATTGTAATATGGAAACTTAGCTACCCCCAACAAATGACAGCCAGGTCTACTCAGTCAAGAGCAGCGTCACACCCGAGTTGCGGACCTGATCTGGCGCAGTGATCCATTACGACAGACTTCCGTCAGACAAGTTGTCTTTGTGATGTGGGAAATCGGCTTGGCAAATTCCAGGTGGGTGGTACCTAATGTTGCCAACCAAACTCCCCACACCACGTGGATGCCTTCCCTGTATTTTCGTGGTGTAGGGACAATGTGAACACTGCCTGGGGAGGCCCTGCATGTATCGTAGGATCCAATCATAGGTAAAGCAATATGATGTCCACTGGAGCAGGAATGGAGAATATCCGTGGCCAGAGAATAGATGAGAACTCATAGGCAACTGGCCGGCAGGCAGTCAGGCAGGAAAAAGCATGAATGGCCAGCAAGCAAGAAGGACACAGTTATTGGCAGGAGCAAAGGTAGGCAAAAGACTGGCAGACAGGAGGGCTGGCAGAATGATAGGAGGCAGGGAAGTGGAGAAAGTGAAGCTGCAGATCAAGAACAGGAGTTGGGCCAGGCAGGAGAATGTAGGGAACAACATGTCATGACTTATCAGCATACACGGACAGCACCGGTATGGTCCATTTGGCATCATTAGAAGTGCTTCCACCCTATCCAACATGGTGGATGGCGTCACGTGATTCCATGCTTGCGCGTCGTGACATTGTTCACCCGGAAGCATAACACAGAGTAGGCAGCTGGTATTTGGCGCGTTGCAACATTACTCTGCTGCTTACCCTAGGCAGAGCCAAGACACAGTTTCTATCCCCTGGTCGCGGTGACTGCCCAGGGGACCGGACGCTGCACTCACCTGAAGACCCTTCCAACAAGCAGTAAGGTAGGGTGTGATCATGACATAGCAGAAACCTAGTTGACTGCTCAAGTGCAATAAGACATGCCTTGCCGCTGTGACTGGGGGTTTAAAGAAGCCTGTGGCATGAAAGAGAGGCTTTGCTGTGTCTGGTTGGCAGATATTGTCAACCAGCACCAGCGTGGATACAGGCTCTAAGAGACAGGGCGCTGCCAGGTAAGTGGGGGCGCTATGGGTGGCTTGGGCGGGATTTTAAGTGACGCAGCAGTGTGCGTGTGGCATGGGTGCATGACAGACTGTTCCTGAAGACATAGAGAATGTAAATACTGTTCCAGAGAGGCATTGGTTCTTTCAGTTTGTCCATCTGTTTGAGGGTGGTAGGAGGAGGAGAAACTGACATAAATACTGAATGCGTCAGTAAAGGATCGCAGGAACTTCGAAATGTATTGGGTACCCCAGTCAGATACCACTGTGGATGGTAAATCAAAGTACCTCACTATATTGTCAAAGAAAAGTATTGCCATGTCCTGTGCAGTGGGAAATCCTCAACACGGTATGAAATGAGCCATTTTGGTAAAGGAATCCTAAACCACTAATATGGGGGTAAGACGGTTGACAGGGGGCATTTCTACTATGAAATCCATAGAAACAGATATCCATGGTTTATGTGGTATGGGCATAAGCTTGAGCAAACCGACTTTAGGACCTGTGGAAGACTTGCTCTATGCACAAATGAGGCAGGTAGCTATATACTCAATGGTATCTCTTCTAATCTGGAGCCACCAACACCACTGGCATAATAGTTCCAAGATTTTATGTTGACCTGGATGGGCAGCCATTTTAGAATCATGACCATATCGTAAAGCCAACAATCGGGTGGTTGACGTCGGTATATATAACCGATTCTGTATAAAAGGAAGGTCTTCATGGATATTGGCATTAAGTGCTTCAATGTCTGTCTTATGTTCCATCATCCATAGACGTATCTCATCCACAATGGTACCAGATGTGGCACACACACAAATAAAAAAGTGTTTATGCAGGATGAGGCACAGATCTGCAGGATTAGAGGTCTCCTCACAAATTCTAGAAAGTGCATCTGCCTTCCCATGTTGACTGCCAGGTTGATAGGTGACTATGAAGTTGAAAATAGCACAAAATGGGTGCCAATGGACTTGTCGTGCATTTGTACAGGTGGCGTGAGTTAAGACTTGTAAATTACGATGGTCGGTGTAAACTGTTATCTGGTGCTTGGCGCCTAAAAGATGGTATTGCCATTCCTTAAATGCAGCCCTGATGGCCAGTAACTCACACTCCATGATGGTGTAGTTTCTTTCGGGAGAAGTAAGCGTACGCAAGAAGTAGGCCACCTGGTGTAACCTGTGAGTGGTGGGATATGTTTGTGAGAGAATGGCCCCTAAAGCCACTGTAGAGGCATCAACAATTTTCATGCATTAGGCATATCAAAGATCATCTGAATATACATATGATGCAGCATACCCGATGGCAAAACACTTTGAAGAAAAGCATAACAACAAGCTAGAAGATTTCAGTTTTTTTGGGATCCATAGGGTTATCATTGGACCCAGAGGACGCGATAGGAAACTGCTGTTATGTCAACAAGAGACAAGATATATAGTTGATTTTGAAATAACAAATCCTATAGGACACAACATAGACAAAGAGCTATATACCTTTCTTCGCAAATGAACCTATACACAGATTAACTTTTTCTGTAATTAAATGTGTTTCATACATGTATCTTGCATTAGGATGATCTCTTTCTCTTTTGGGGGTGTTACTGGCCTTGTCTGGCTTTTTCTGGGGCCTCATTACAAATCGCCCGGTATGGAAACAACGGTGGCGGTAAACCCGCCGCCACCGTTGTTTCCATGCCGGGCGATCACAACTCCTGCAGGCGGGAGGTGATGTTCCCGCCAGGTCTGACCTGACGGGTTTAACACCGCCCGTCTGCAGGCGGACAAGGAAACACCGGCAGCATTACGAGATGCTGCCGGTGTTTCCATGATCCCCATTCCCATTGAGTCCCATAGGACTCAATGGGAATGGGGATTAACACCATTCCGCCTCCGTGATTACCGGGAACCCAGGGTTGTAATGCCCCGGTAATTCCGGGAATCACAGAGGCGGAATGGTAATACGAGTCCGGCGGTAACCAGGTGTTTTTACCACCTCGCTTACCACTGGACTCGATATGAGGCCCCTAGTCTTCTCTTACCTTGACTGTTCTGCAAATATACCAACACACCCAGTACGTGCGAACTTAGACCCCTTTTATCATATGTTTGTCTGACAAACCATTCCATCTTCTCGTCACTACCAGCGGTTGTAGGCTCAATTGTACTTTGCCACCATTTTCTAGCTATAATTAATTTCCTGGGGATCTCTCTTAATTTTGAGTTTTGAAATTTTTGATCATGTTCTAACAGTCTCAGTCTCTTTGTTAAAATGATTATTGTACTTTGTTGATAATCGTTCTGTAATATTTCTAGGAACAGAGAGTCATGGTTTTTCAACTGTAATGAAGGTGACCCTTCGGTACTGCTTCTTTAAAGTATCTAACTATTGGGCTGATACACACATTATCCCTTGCCATTACCACTAGAAACCGCCACTGTGAGCCCCACATTGTACATCCAAGCTATGAGGCATTTTCCTCACACATTAGCACACAGATCATTCATTCTGAGGATCTTTTATGCAATGTGCAAACATTCATCAGATTCTTTCTCAGATACACTGAGTATCACTTAATACTACTCCACTCAGTGCTACCACTACATTGTGGCACTTTGGTAAAAAATGTGGACCATGATGGTGTTCCATTGCATGGAGGCTAGTAGGCGAGCAGCAGTTCATAGCTACACATTTTACATCCATATATACTTTACTATTAGCCATTATACTGACTAGTTCTCTGTCTACCTTCTGTGGCTTCAGACGACAACATGCACACTATTTTGCACCCATAGGTACAAATAAAGATCAGATTGAACAACTGCATAAGCTAACGCCGCACTAAGTACCTGATATCTTACCTAGACACAGATATGTATTCTGATGCACACCTCACAGCGTTGAATGTATTGCACTGCTCATATTTCATATGGGATGTTTCATGGTACCCAGCATGCAAACGACAGGCAGAGGACAATAACCAACATAGCAGAAATGTCCACAGCAGTTTTGTACAGGGCACTATGCACTTTATTACTGTGGATTTCATGGCGGATTGTTTTAAACGCCGACGGCAATCGGGGCATGGGATGTTGTCATATGGGGAAACATTGCCATATAACACTGCGCAGCACGTATGCACTTTAATACGGTGCTTTGCAATAGGGCAACAGAAAAGTTTACCTCAATTGCACAACGGCTCAAGTGTGTTCGATCTCACATGGGATGTAACTACACAAACTGTACGCCGCGTAGCCGACGTGAATGTCTTACAACACTTTTTCCGCGCCCAGCTGACTCTAATACTTTAGATCTTTACTGAACACAAACATAGGACAACTGACAGTTGAGACTGACGCACATGTATTTCTTTCTTCCTGTGCACTTTCCTACTCCTTTTATTTCACGCATTAGGTATTTAACACGTTTGAAAACATGGGAAAATCATGTGACCAAGCAACTATTTGTTGCGAACCGCATCGCCCTATTGTTACTTGTGGGGCTGCACCAGATATTTTAACCGTTATACATGAATAAAACAGACTTTTAATATTCATCGTGGATGTTGGTATCTGTCGAATTGGAGGATCATTTGTTGCTATTGGAAAAAACACTGCTTGGGAGTGTGACTTATTTTTGTCTGTGTGCACACACTGGCCTCTGCAGGATATATATGCATAGCCCTCAACCATTTGGGTTGCAAAAGCGGGTAAAAACACCCGATTTTATTTTTGGCGGGTGAGAGGCCCATTGAAACGAATGGGCGTGCAGGAGGCTTGGCGGGTGAGTCCGCTCTTTACAAGGCGGGTGACACCCGCCAAAAGCGTGTGAGTTGAGAGCTATGTATATGCATATGAGAATGTTCTGTATTGTAGCTGATTTCTTTATGACTCGTCCCAGTGGCTTGATCTAGGGACGGCCTTTGGTGTTTCCCGACTTATTACTTGGTCTCTCAGGGCCGACACAAATGAAATGTCTGGTCTGGTCACAAAACAGACATAGGTTCTGCGTCCACCTTCTCTCCCTATGGCCCCTATCTGCATGGGTTCAGGATCACTTGGTACAGAGTAGGGCATCCATTCCATCTTACTTGCCCGCAGTTAAGGGTGCTTACGTTCTCTCTGCCGAGCATCTACCTGAAGCACAAGATCCAGGATTTTCGAAGAAGAAGATGGAAGAGAAGGGACCACTGATAAGGCATCTTTCAACCCATCAGATAGCCCTCAGTAGAATATGGCTGCCTTCTTATTTTTAGACCAGGTTGTTTCAGTGGCAAGTTGATTGAAGTGAGCCAGATACTGCAATAAGGAAGATTTCCCCTGGGTCAATGCCAGAAACTCCAGATCTGAGGCCTGGGCTTTGTCTGGTGTCAAACACCAGGTTCATAGCTTGTAAAAGAGCATCAAAATCATAAAGGGTGGGATCATTGGCCTCAAGTAGTGGATTGGCCCATGCTGCAGCACTACCACCCAAGTGTGACAAAACAAAGGCAGCCTTAGTGGTTGCATCAGGAAATGCAGACGGACGACACAGGAAATGCAACTTGCACTGTTCAATAAACATGCATTAATGTTTGGGGTCTTCCAGAAAATATTCAGAAGACGCTAAAGGAAAAGGTGCAGGCAGAACCAATGGTTGAGCAATAGGAAGTCTTTGAGTCTGAACAGGAACAGCCGCGCACAGCTGCTCCTGCAGCACACCCAAACTCCTCATCTGGAGGAAAGGGATGTATGAAGACCATGAAGCGCATCATTCGCTATTCGCATATCTGCACCAAGTGCCGTAAAAGGCCTGTAGCAATGTATTCATAGGATCAGCACCGGCCTTCATGATAGGAGAGTGTGTAGGCTTCTATACATACGTATTTTTTAGTGGTTACATTCAGTCTACTTGCTCCATTGATTTCAAATGTATCTCTTCACCAACGTCATCAGGATAAGGTCTAAATGGCTGAGTGAATAATGTTTCTCACCTCTACGATACATTGCTGATGGCAAGAGGATGCCAGGAATGATGAACACCTCTCATTTCTGTGGCATCGAGATGAGGGCAGGACCGCGTAACGAGGCCACATTTAGCTCTCCCTCTTCAATACCTTTCAATGTATTGAAATTATGTTTATCTATGTTTTCTTAAGGCTGTAGAAAGTACAATGACTGGCATTGTCATGATTATTGTTCGGTATAAATATAGATTTCAACTTCAGTCCACTTGTACATAGTTTGGTCCCATGTGCTGGTTAAATTGGCAGGCAGTATGGGAGCGCCCATTTGCTCCTCCCTTCATGTTTACTAGTAAATGGAGATCCTTTTCAGACCCTTGAATGATATGTCTGATATTAGCTCACAAGTGGTGATTGAAGGGGGACCTCTACTATGTGTTGGGAGAATTTCATCAGTTTTAGGAGATTTGTTACTACATGATGAAAATGCATTGGCTGCATCAGATAGCCACTTTTTGTCTGCATTCATTAGCACTACCCTACCCGGCACACCATTTTCTTTTTGCCAAATATATGTTTTTGTAGATGCAGAGGAAGATTGCTCTTGTGTACAGTGGCAGACTCTAAAATATGGTATATTTTCATCAGCTCCCCCTCAGAAAAGTTGTCCTTTTGGCAAATTCATTTGGAAGTATGTGTGGAAATTCACACCATTTGACCCTATTTTAAAAAAACATTTTTTGTGGACGTTGACCCTCTGCTCCCAAGCTGCATTTGTAAAGGGTTTCTCCCTTGGTGCACTCACATGGTCAATGACTGGGCAGCGTTTCAGAACTGCTATGATTTAGGTGAAAGGACACAAGTGGGTTCTGAGAGCCTGTTTGGTGTGGAATTTTCTTATCTTTTGGATCCCAATGTGGCCCTTCAAATAGGCTGTGAGCTCTCGAGTGCAAGCAATGCCACCTTTCTTTAGAGCACACAGTAACTTGTAAAACCGCATGTGTTGTCCATTAAGCTTAGTGGGGCAGAGATCACACATATCAGAAAGGATCAAGAAATCCTTACCACCCACGACCCTATTACCGGCTGAGGACCCTAACCTCCATTCTACCTTTTTAATAGCCACACCACAATGGCTAAACCATGGCCTTTTTGGAGAAAAATCCTTGGACCAATCTCTTTTAAGGTGGCAATGTATGTGAACCACCTGAAATTCAGGCAAAAACTTGACAGTACTTTTTAGAAGAGCCTTTGCCAATTAAGCACCATCCTTCCTTCCGGGACAGTTTAAACTAATGTGCTGCTCATATGTAATCTTAATGTCACTTATTCATAACCTGGAATTCTTTATTTGTATTTATTGTGCATGCTTATACATCAAGAAATTGTGTTTCAAAGCACACACAGGGCAGAGGGGAGGAACAGGGGAGCAGAAGGCAAATAAAATAACAATGAAGAACAGAGACAGAGGCAGTCCTAGTAGGCCTTGTGAGCATTTCAAATGTGCACGTGCAGAGCGAGAAAAGGAACAAGGGAAGGGGGTAGAGGCTCCATAGAGGGGGAAGTGCCAGAGAGTCGGTTTCAGGCAACAGTTAAGTGCCTGGCAGAGACCGCTTGGAAAAGAGTGGTCACCTGCGAATACAATAAGTGTAGACCTGTGGGAAAACACAGGCCAGTGGGTGCCCAAAGGCAAGTGCTGGGGGAGGGCGGAAGCTGAAGGTGATTGGACAGAAGGCCAGGAGCCTGAAGGACACATAAGGGTCCAGACCACCAATCTCAGTGACTGTGGGGTTTAGCATGGGAGGGAGAGGGGTAAGGAGGAGGTGAAGAGGAAAGTCTTGAAGAGATTCCGGAATTTGAGGCGATCCAGCTCAAGACAGAGAGGAAGGGGAAGGCTGTTCCAGAGGAGGGAGCAAGCTGAGGAAAGAGATCGGCCACCAGCTTGCGGCTTAGAGAAGCACTTGACTCGCAGAGAGGTGGTGCCGGAAGAACATAGAGATCTGGAGGGAGATTATTTGGTGAGAGCAAGCCGTAGATTGCATCGTCCCCGGCCCCAGACAGCCTTATGGATGATGCAGAGGGATTTGAATTTGATCCTTGCAGCAACAAGGAGCCAGTGGAGAAATGTTAGGGCTGGAGAGATACAGTCACTGGGCTTGAGGCCAAGTAGAAGTCTTGCAGCCCTATTCTGGATAAGCTGTAGGGGTCAGAGAGTGCAAGGGGGTAGATTAAGGAAGATTGCAACACAAACAAGTCCCAGTTTCACTGCGCCAAGTATAACAAAATAAAAATTGGGACTCCAAGTGATTTGTATGAAAGAACAGCCTTTAAAGTCCAAGGTTTAGTACAAGCAACAGCCTAACAGGTGTTTTGAGCGCATTGATTTCTTCAGTCTGTCTAAACAGCCGACCAGTTTTAACCGTAATTGCGAAGCATTCAGAGTACTTTTTGGGCATTGTCCCTTCAGCTTAAATGTCAGGCTCTATCCCTATTAAGCCTCAGATGAAGAGCCGTGGAAGGCTCGAAACACGTGTTATGCTGTTGCTTGTACTAAACCCTGGACTTAAAAGGCTGTTCTTTCATACAAATCACTTGGACTCCCAATTTTTATTTTGCTATACTTGGCGCAGTGAAACTGGGACTTGTTTGTGTTGCAATTGTGCTTACCTCAGTGGAATTATACTGGCAGTATATCCACACTTCCCAGATACCTGCAGCCTTGACCCTCTTTGTCTAATTTATACTTACAAACGCTGTAGATCGTGACTTTTTCTGCCAATTTGTTCTTAGATTAAGGAAGAGGCTGTTGCAATAGTTCAGCCTAGATAGTACCAGAGCTTTGGAGACAGTGAGCTTCTGGGGAAAAGTGAGGAAAGAGAGGATACCTGGAGGAAGTGGAGTTGGAAATGGGCCTTCTTGGCAAGGTCCAGGATGTGAGGGAGGAAAGAGAGTGGAGTCGAAGATGAATCCAAGGTTTCTGGCTTCAGATGAAGGAGAAGGGGAAGAGCCCATAGAGGATGGCCAGAGTGAAGGGAGGAAAGAGGGAGCTGGAGTCCCAATAGGAAGGATCTCATTCTTGCTGGAATTGAGGAAGAGGTCATTAAAGGCACACCAGGACTGGATAGCAGATAGGCAGTCAGGAATGGAAGAGGAAGTAGGGAGGGGATCTGATGGAAGTTTGAATAAAAGTTGGGTGGCATCTGCATAACACTAGACGTGCAGATGAAAGTGGTGATAATGTGAGCAAGTGGGGTGAGAAAGAAATATTAAAGAGCCAGGGTGAGAAGTTGGAGCCCTGGGTAATACCTCAGGTGGAGATAGAGGTGGGAGAGGAGAAAGAGCCCAGGATAACCTAGGAGGGACGGTCAGTGAGGAAGGAGGTCAACCAGTCCAGGGCCCTCTATGAGATACCAAGAGTATCATGGAGCCGTTTTATGAGGATGGGGTGGTTGACCAATTCAAATTCTGAGGAGAGATCAAGTAGAACAAGAACAGTGGGTAAGTTAGAGTCAAGAAATGCAAGCAGTTCTTCACGGTTGTTCAGGAGAGCAGTTTCCATGCCTCTGGATGCTCGGAATCTTGATGGTTGTGTAGGCAACCAACGAGCTCAGTATGCTGAGTCAGATTGTGGGATATATTGACCCACTCAACAGCATTGCCCCACATCACTAAGCTGCGTTTGCACAAGAAACAGCAACCTGGCTGTGCTGGCTCCTGTGCACACCAGGACCTCAAAGCTGCATTTTGGCAGCAACAACAAAAGAAATGGCTGCACCATCCTGCCTAGCACACTTCAGGCAAAATGGAACAAGGGGACACACTGAAAAAGTATGCCAGTGTGTTCTGAAACATATATGGAATCAAGTGAACAGGCAGCAGTTTAATGTGTAAAATTACCAAAATATATTCGAAGGGCGAAACAAGGTTGCACAGACCTGAGGATTGGACTGAAATGTGATGCACAACATATGTAACCTGTGTATCTGATTTGCTAAGAGGTTGCAATTGTGTAAATACATGTTTGTGGAAAAATTAGACTTTAGTTCCAGTGACTATGGAAGGTTTCTGGACATTGTAAAACTCACATCATAAACCTGACATCATTCCCTTAGAAATCCAACCAATTGAGAGTGAGGCGGAGGCTAGCTCCCCTGCCCAATCCAAGTAGTTTAGGGGCGTGCGTAGTTAATCCTGCCTAGCCTCTACTTTGATGATGGCATTTTTCACTATAAATATGGGTCCTGACAAAACCCTAGACATACACTCTTCCTGTTTTCCTGCGCTGCGTTCCTGTACCCGTCATCTATCCAGACTCCAGATCCCAACTACAAGGTCAAGCATTGCTGATCCTACTCCAGGGCCCATTGCAAAACCCAAGCATTGCTGGTCCTGCTCCAGCAACGGCCTCAAATTCTGAAAACCATTTAAATTCACAAATAACCTAAGGGAAAAACAGTGGAATTTTTTTCATCCTGATCCAGATTGGCTTGCTGCCACTCACTGTATGCTGTTGCCATCCTGCTACCCTGATGACCTATAGTATCCAGTGACCAGAATTGCCAGTTCAGAAGAACTATCCTTTGATATCCAGTCCTTGCCTAGCTGATCCTGTCCCGCTGATTTTGTCCGGCTGTCCTTTGTTAGACTAGATCTGTGTGGTGACCAGAGCGCTGACTGTCCAAAATCCAAAAACTAAAAAGTGGACTGTGGGGATCAATAGGAACCATAGAAAACCAAAGTTTACCTTGCCTTGCCTTGTCCTTAGTTCCCCTCTCTAAGTCATCCAATCCTTATCCTGATAAACTTGTAATATTGTCCAAAATCATTCTTACAACCCCGCCATCGATTTCTATTGCTAGCGCCATCTCTGTAGTAATTCTGCCTTGTGTAAAATCCTAAACTATTAATCCTATTTCGAGTGATCGGACTGGTTCCGAAAGGGTGGGCGTTGGGGAACTAGGGTTGAATTAGAAAATCAGCCCTGGAGCTTACTGTGTCTCTCTTTGGTATCCTAGCCTCAATGCTCTAGTGTAGAGTAAAACTGTTCTTGTCAAAAACTGATTTCCTTTCCTTTTTCACTGCTCCATTTACTCAAACGCCCCTTTCTAGATCTTGCCTAACTCACTCAATTTACCAGCTAGAGACCTAATTTCACTTCCCTATTGTACCTATGGTCTATAGCTACACCCCCAACACAAAAACCGCATTGCGATTTACCCTATTTCACCCATTTGTATTAAAAACCGTTTTGGTAATTTCAGGCGGGAATTGCAAAAGTTTGCAAGTTTCCAACGTGTCAATTGCTATAACATGTTTTAAAAACCTGCCACTCATTTTCGAACTGTATGCTCTTGGTTATACATTGCTTGTGATTGTTTGTACTTTTACATGGTTGCTGTCGTGAGGGATAATATTTGTTTCAAGGTTTTTGCACACATTCATTAATTCATTCATCCATTTCCGAGTGTCATTTTTAACATTGCCATGGTTTAACCCCTTTAGTGCCAAGGGCGAGGTATCTCGTCCTTGGGATTACCTCCCTTTTGTCAAGGACGAGATACCTTATCCTTGGCACTTAAGGGGTTAATGAAACAGAAAACGTTAGAAGGCATTGAATGGTGAAATATCAAAATCCCCAAAAAAGGCCTTGGCACTGGGGTGGGGGAACCCATGGCAGTTAAAAGGTTAAAATCTGTTTTTCTCTCTTGTTTCTTCTGTTTTCCATTTGTCATTCCTGATTACCTGCTGCTTCTGTTTATCCACTTCAAATCGATTATTTGTGGGTTGAGGGAACATTGCAGAGGGAAATTCTAACTCAAGTGCTTTCTTACCTAAAATCAAAAAGTGCTCCTGTTCCCTGGTGTTTTGTAGATGTGTCAATAGAAGGTTAAACTGAGTGCGTTGCTTACATTCCTATTGTTTTTATCACCCCATTGGTGATTGCTGCCCCATATTAAAAACTGTATGATTTCTTTTAATTTTCAAATAAATAAATAAATATTACATTTTATCAACCAGCCTGGTTCATGGTCCATTGTGACCCGGGGTATTTGATAAGGGGTGTGATATGAGTGGTGTACCATCTCAATATTGAATCTAACATAAAAACATAAGCATTTCAATTGTGCGCTGCATACTAGGTCGAGACTAAGGTGTGCGTCGCCTGATTGAAATCCTTAACAAATTTGGGGGCTCGAATCCGGGGATTGATTTGTTTGCCACCCATGACAGTCTAACACAGCAGACTAACCTGTAGGGTAGTAATACTTTGTGTGGTGTGAATACTGGGTTACACTGTACAAGTGTCTCCCAAAACAAATACTCTAAGTACCAGTCCTGTGTCTATAAAAGTAAAATTAAAACAACCCCGAAATAATTGATAAAGAACATTTCCAAAATGGCTGTTCCAGTAGAGATCAATATGGCTAGGGAGCACTTCCTGCACAAGCTATTTGTCAAAGGTAAGTGGCCAGAACAGGATAAGAAAGTCTGGCTACAAGACATAACCCAACAGGTCATTAGCATGGACCTGGATACATGGCAGGACGGTGGTCTATCACACCAAGCTCTGAGTGAGCTATATATGACCTCAAAAGTTAAAGAGGAGCAAAGCAAAATTGCCAGAGTCATGGCCTGCCTGTATCTCCACACGGGGGTGATGCGGGAAAAGCAGGAGGAAAATGTAATGTTAGCGCAGAATCAATGTGAACTGTTAAATAAAATCCAGATTGATTTAAGTTTAGCGGAACAAACATTACAAAAGACTCAAGAGTTGGAGGTAGAATCTGCAAACTACATCATAAAATTAAAAGAGGACTTGGCTTGCCAACAGCAAAATAATGCAGACCAAGAGGCCCAACTAGAAGCAGCAAAAATAGAGTGTCAGGAAAAGGTTGACTCTCTAGCAGAGAGTCAACAGAAGCTGACTCAACAATTAACCTATAACAGGACCTGCACAGAATAGATAGTTACTCTACAAAATCAGATAGATAAAGTGAAAGAGGAAGATCATAAGTTAATCTTGAGAGACCTCCACTCTCAAACAGAATTTGATGAAGAGCGCCAGAAATCCAATGCCATCAAAAAACAAAGGAAATAAGCAAGTTAAAAACCGAGTTACAGGGGAGTGAATTAGCCCTCCTGGAGCTAAATGAACTGAAAACAGAGTATGGGAAGCTACTGGAGCAATCCAGACAGGTAGAGGGTGCTCTGGAAGAGAACACCCAGACCAAAGATGCTAAAACTGAGGAGATGAGTCTCCTGCAGCAGAAGTTGTCCCAGTAATCCCAGACCATACAGGAAGTGCAGAGAGACAATGAGGCTCTCTGTGAAAAGAATGAAGGGCTCAACAAACAAGTGGCAGTGCAAGAGTGGGTCATAGAGGCCGGTAAAGCCTTTATAGCTGAACAAAAAGCTCAGATCTTTGCTTCTCATCTAGAAGCAGGGGCTGAAAAGGAGAAACTAGCAAGGTTGGAACAAGAGGGTGCTAGATTTGATCTTAATGGGAGAGTCCCTGAACAGGTAGAGAGGGACAGGATAACCCCGGATCATAGTATAAGGACCTCTATGCTAAGGGACTCCAACCCATTTAATACTGTGAACACTGCCAGCTTCATGTCTACCAGTTCACATGAGCCAGAAACTGTGAGGCCAGCAGAATTCAATAGACCCAGCATGATGGAACTGACAGGTCAGCGCCCCACAGAAATTGATGGAAGGGCGTCCCTGTATGGATAACCAAACATTCAGGCTGATGTCTCTGACAGGGAAGTCTCCTATGAGGGGAGGGTCAGGGAATTAGATCCACTGAAATATTACTTTCCCAGGGACCAGTTGGTCCAATTTAATGAAAACCCCGATGAGATGAGGCCCAAAAAGAGTATCCTGAAGACCTCTACCCAATTAGGGCAGTGGGGGGAATACTCTTCCAACTCTGGGAGTAAGGAGGAGTCAGAAGACTACTCTCCTGTGCTCCACAGGAGTGGAGAAACTAGGCCCACCATTCTGCGAGAAACTCTCAAGCTCACAGAATCCAGGAGAGCCTAGATGATGAAGAGGGGACCTCAACTAGTAGTGCCTCTGAGTCTGAGAGCGAGTGGACTCGGGTGTCTAAGCCAAAGAAGGCAAACAAACTCAAGCGAGTTATGACCAAAGACCCCATTAGGCAGATTAATGCCCTTAGGAATGTCATAACCCCCTACCATAGAAATGCGAAATATTCTGTTTGGGAAAACCTGGAGCTCTATGAAGATCTGAATAAAACCCCAAAACCAGCCAACACCCCTGCTACTGCTAAGGTGGCAGTGGTGAAGGTTGCCCCCATGTTAGACTTAGATATGGGGGAGCCTAAAAACACACCTGCACAAAGTCAGCAGAATCCCGGACCCAGAAGGCCTTCTGGCCAGTCACAAACAGGTGGCAGTCAGGGAGGTAATCCCACTAATGGGACCCCTAACTCCCCATATTATATCAGCCCCCGATACAAGGCCAAAAGACCAATCCTGGGGTATGTATGGACTCCCCTGTCCCAGGGGGGGGATCCAACCAGGTAAGTGCTGCCCCTGGAAACTTCCCCCCAAACTTCCCTCTGGAGGGCAGGAATTCCCCAAATGCTGGGTTAAGCTTCATTCCCCGATACCCACAGAACCCCAACCTGCATAACAATCCTCCTTTCATTCCCTGCTTTCAGGAACCCAAAGAACCCATGTCCAGACTATGACGCTCTCACCCTCCTTCCTCCCCACGCTCCTCACCTGATGATAGATTATCCAAGTCTTCTGGATTGGAGTTCCTTCGAATAAGGTAATCCTTTTCCTTTTTATGTGGAGGGGGCCTGCCGCGAGAGGAAGCCACAGTGACCGCTAGCTATAACAGCATTCCTGGAGCCTCGTTCCCGCGAGCAGCCAGGAAGTAAAAGGGAAAAAGCCGAACAGCCGAAAAAGCCCTTTTTGTCCATAGAGTTGTTCCGTTCGAAGGAGATCCAGCAATGGAAAGCGGTCCGGAGATGGTAGTAGTAACTGGTAGGTGGAAGATGGATAAGAGGCAGGCGATCCTTGAGGCAGAGGTGAGGCTAACCACAAAGAAGGAGTGGAAAGGTAAGCCACTGAAGAGAGCGCCGGCCAAGCGGATAGAGAAGTCAGAAATAGAAGGCAGCAAGGCAATGAGATAGAGGAAGAAAAGACGCCAGAAGGGCGTACGAAAAGGAAAGCAGGAGTCGGCTAAAGGAAAAGCCGAAAGAGGAAAACAGCGTCTGACCCAAAGGAGAGCAAATCGCTAATCTAAGGGGGTTGCAACGCAATGGTAACCCAGAAGTAAACAGAATTCACATTTCCGGGCGGCCTTCAGGACGCAACAACTAGACCTGCACAGATAGAAACTAACCCCGCGCTCTACCGTGATGAAGCCGCCAACTCGGAAGTAAACCCCATCCGCCATGGCGGATGACAACCCAATCCGGGAGAGGGGAGGCCAAGGGTGGAGGGTTACCAGAATTCGCCATATCCAGGGTACTATGGCAGAAGGGATAGTTACCCTTCCCGTGATCCACCTAGGGTTGACCAGAGACCCCTGCACCAGCTGGAACAGGTGTCCCAACAGGAGATCCAGGTCCAGAACCTAACCCAGGATCTGGGTTGCATGTTGAAGGCTCAACAGAACCCTCAGACAAACATGGCGGCTCAGAACCCCACAAACCGAGGATCTGGCAACCCAGAAAAACGACGGGGCGAGAACCTTGACAACTCACCGGTTCCACAAGAGGAGGCACGGGAGTAAGGGGGCTGCAAAGCCCTAGAAGACGCTTCCTTCATTACTAGTGAAAAGCCCCTGTACACCCAGGAACCGGAACTAAAATCTCCTGCCCCCAAAAACCTGCCACCCAAGTAACAGAGGACGGGTAGGAGAAATAAAGAACCCAAAAAGACCAATTTTGGGGAGGAAGTTAGTGTCCTCCAATTTGAAGGAGAGGAATCCTCAGAGGATTCTGGGAAAAAGATCTTCTCCTTCAAGGTCGGGGACTCCTCCCAAAGAAAAATGGGTCCCAAGTGATCTAAATGAAGACTGGGTGGGAGTGGGAACTGATTCTGAATCGCCCATCTTAGAACCCCAGAATGAGCATCAAGAAGACATAATCTTAAAAGGGGGTTCCCAAACTCCCCAAAGCCATTCTGTTGGCTGCCTCCAAAAAGGGGGGGCAGCCCAGAATCAGAAAAGGAGTAGCCCGAGACTCCTTGAATCTCTGAGTGCAAAATGTTTCTTTCAGATTCCCAAACTCCTACACAGAATTATGCCCAAACTACCCCTGTGTCGGAGTCATAAATAAGGAAATTGACTACCCAGTTTGCCCAAATGCCCATTACCTTTGCCCATTGGAGGAGAAATAAGGTAGATTCTACGCCTCTGTCCAAGTGCAGGGGCAATGTGCAATTCCAGCACTGGTGGACACTGGATCCCAAGCCACTCTTCTGTCAAAAAGGGCCTTTAATCAGATAAATTCAGGAAGGGAGGAGAGATATCAGATCCCTCTCACCCCTCTTCCTGGACAACTCCAGAGCTTCGATGGGAATGAAATTCTTGTCGAAGGGACTGCGGATTTGGAAATAAAAATTGGGCGACATAAGGTGAAACACACTGCCATAGTCGTAACTCCGGAGGGAACGCCCTGTCTACTAGGGAACGACATCCTGCAAAGGTTGTCCCCCTTAATAGACTGTGTGAACAAGGTCCTCTGGACCCAGACTAGCAGGCCAATACAATTGAAACAGAGTGTCAACCATGTTAGTTTAAATGGCACATGGTTGAAGAAAAATCTGATCATATTGAGTTTCATCTTCAAAATAATGAAATACCTGACGTTACTATAATTGCTGTGGGACAACAAACTGGTGATGGGAACTCCTCTCCATTCCTGAAAATCAACCTTCCTTCCAGTTTCAAGTGGCATTCCAAACTGGAAGGAAATACTTTAAAATGTAATACTAATTCACAATCTGAAAATCCCAATTTCATTAGCCAAAATTGATAACAAACCAGCACAAAGTGTAGCTGGCACTCAGAAGAATGGTGAACAGCTCTTCTTTCTGATTTAGTTAAATGACGGGAAGGGGGTCTGTCCTCGCTCGAGTTAACTTGAATAGCGAAGAAAGCTTCATCAGCTAAGTATTATTCTGGAAACTCCCAAAAAACCAGATCTTGCCCGCTGTTGAGTCAGTTTATCAATGAGTACGGGGCCTGCAAATCCCCCATTCCAAACATCTTCTGCTTAGCAGTTGTATGATAAAAATGTCTAGAGGTGGCAAAAGCATAGAACACAATTGTTGGGTCGTGCAAGGTGTTCTTTCCGCCTTTTACATGGGCAGTCACATCCTCAACCGACTGAAGATTAATTTGGATCCCAGTTATTGCCAAGCCCGGCCCCAACGGGAGAGTAAATCTCAGGGCCCTGGCAGTCCTAAAGAAAGCCTTCCGGTCAGCCCCAGTGCTACCATAGGAAATTGAAGATAAAAAAAGGAGAAGAGGTCACCATCCCAGGCCTAGCCTACAGAATCTGCATCCCCAAAGGTGAATTGACAGAAGAGAAATGGCTCCATATCAAACAACTAAAGAGTTATCACCCTAGGCACACATTATAACAAATTGAGGAGCCCAGAGAGCATCAAACAGAGGAGACATCAAAAACATGACAATAAGGAAAAGAAGAACCAGAAGGGAGCCGATAGGATTTATAGATATGATTATGTAACAGGGTGTATTTTCTTCATTATCAATTGTTATTATTAAATGCCTGAGGGAAGGGACTGACAAGGGCAGTCAGCAGTACCAGCACGTCGTGCTGAAGACCGAGTGTTTCAAGTGTTTATTCCTGCTTCATCGTTTGGAGGCGTGTGCTCAGAGGCGTGTCCCGAGCCCTCCATCTGATTTACCGCCAGTCCCCCGCGAAGCGGACCGCGAAGGGACTGACAAGGGCAGTCAGCAGTACCAGCACGTCGTGCTGAAGACCGAGTATTTCGAGTGTTTCTTCCTGCTTCATCCTTTGGAGGCGTGTGCTCAGAGGCGTGTCCCGAGCCCTCCATCTGACTTACCCTCGGCCCCCCGCGAAGCGGACCGCGAAGGGACTGACAAGGGCAGTCAGCAGTCCGCGGGCCCGCGCGGCAGCGCGCTGATTTTAATACTGTGACACTCACCATATCGATCCCCTGCTTTCCAGGCCCGGAGGATGGCAGCCCGGGAAGATCTCGTAAAGCGGAAACTGGAGCTGGAGGATCAGGCCGATCAGGACAAGCGCCTGCTAAGAAATGGTAAACCTCGCCAGCTGCCGCCCCACAACAAGGACCATGTAACCTCACCGGAAACCGTGGAGCAGCTGGCTACTCAGAGGCTTCAACGGATCTCCCGCATCAAACACGCGGGTAAAGTAGTACAGCTAAACTCTACCCGCCCAGCCGAGCTGAACGAGGTAGGTGACCCTACGCTTCTCCCGATGGAATCTTTGGGTTCGGTTGGTACGCCGCCTTTGATGGAGGTAACTGTAGAAAATAAACTGAATTCTTCCCAAAATACGACATTGGTAACAACATGTCCTGCGACTCCTTATACACCTTCCCCACCGTTATCCAACAAGGAGGTCCACGGCACAGAAATAAGGTGGGAATGCCCGACAAATTCGGAGTCGATCTCACTGTGTGGTGAGAGAGCGCAAGAGACCGTGCCCAAACATTTAAAGACCTTTTCACGGGACACAGAGGGGGGCGGAAGTCAGATGCCGCCCCGCATTCCAAATTCCCCCATGGAACAAGCATTGCACACGGGCGATAAGAAAACTCCTCGGATCGATCCATCCCTGCTCTCTCTCCCGGGGGAGCAGGTAGTGATCATGGTACACAACACAGAGGGAGTGGAGGAAGTGGAGGACTTACGAACACCACCGGGTCTAGAAGACCCTCCTTCTTCTCCCCATTTGTTGTGTGATCCGGCTGAAGAGGAAAGTAGGGAAGAACATAGGAGGTCCAAGATTTCGGGGATTGACCTGGAAGAGGGGGATGACCAAGCCCTAGCTTCCCGCTCTCGGGAAGCATTGCCGAAACCCTGCTCCGACTCTAGTCCAATGAAACTACTCCCATTTCTACCCAATATCCCCCCCCCAGCCGAACCTAATGCGGTTAATGTAACCGCTAATGCTAAACAGAATTTGAACAAACTGCCGAAAATTTCTGGAGGTAGCCACAAGATGTCCTCCCGTAGGACGGTGAGGGCCAAGCCTCCGTATAAAAGAGGACAGATGGGGGGGAAAAAACAAACAATCCCTCATTGTATGTCAACCCTGAAAGAGTTTTTCGGAAAACAAATACGAATGGAGGGAGAAGGTCATCACAACGTTTCAGACGCAGAACTCTTGGCCATAGTCGAAGATAGAGCCATGCACCTCTCAATCCCGAACCTTCCTGCTAATACGACTGCCATGTCGGAGAGTCTGAGCAATAGTGCACCGCTTCTAATCGCGCAAGGGAGCCGGCCCCCCAATATACTAAACATGGGAAAAGAAGCTGTAACAGGGAGAGTTCCCACAGAACTCGACAAGGGCGTGGGAACCCACGTCCGGTTGAATAAGAGGTCTGTCTCTCCACACCTGATTACCAAGTTAGCCCACGTAGAAAGTGGGACCTTGAGAAGTGCCACCTTGATTACTGGCACTCCACCCTGCACGGACAACCAAGCAGAGGGATCGGGATTGTCAGGAACCCTAGCAGGGGAGACTTATCCAGTTCCGGTATTGGTAAGCGGTTTCCCCGCGCTACATAAAGTGACTGAGCCCTCTTACCCTCGATCCCCGGAGACTAGCATGGAACCACACTTTGGAGAGGAGGGCCCTCAGTATGAAAAAAGCTTAGGCCTCCACCAAGATTGTGGCCCTCTGACACCTCTCAGATGTCAAGGCGAATCTCCTGCTAGCCAAGAGGCTAAAACCCCCCCGAAAAAAGAGGATCCCATGACTATTCTATCTACAGTCACTATCGCGTTGGCCCCGTTCGGGAAATTATATGAAGCCATTAGCGATACCTTAAAAGACCAAACCACCCTGATCGCACTTATGCACACCAAATTGAATTTCCTGGAGGGGTTCATCACTGCTTCTCAGCAACACAAAGGCGAGGACAGGAGAGGTCTGGAGTCTACCCGGGAGATAGAAGTGGGCATTCGGCCAATCGACAGACCCCTACCTTTGGCGAAATGCGGTGTTCAGACAGAGCAAAGTATAAAGGGAGCCCTGCCTTTGAACGGATCGACTGATAAACCAGGAAGGAAAAACGGATCAGTGGCTTTTACCCTACCAGAAGGAGCAGCGATTCAAACAACCACGAAACCAGTCGATTTCGCCAAAATGAAAATCCTGTCTACCTTTGAAATATTTCAACATAAAGGCCAAAGTGAACCGGTCTGCAAGGGCAAAAAGGCTGCAAGACACAAGCCCCCTCAACAGCCCGCACAAAAAGACAAAGCAGAGAGTAGAGGTCTAAATAACCAAGGTAAACCAACTCCACCTACTCAAAATCGCCAAGTCTTCAAACTAAAACCCCCGGACAAGACGCAGCGGGCTATACGGAGCCTAGAGAGGTCGCGAGAGGATTCCTAGAACTCTATTGACCTAATGAATTTGAGTACATATACGGTCGAGGAATCCGAACCAGAAACTCTGATAGCGCCGAATCAAAAAAGAAAAAAACCTGAAAGTCGCGACAACAGAGAATCGGATGAACCGAAATCAAAAGCCTTGCTCCTTGATTCTGCCTCGTCTTCGCCGCGAGCATTAGAAAAAACCACTCTGCCACAGAAAAGTCCAAGCAGGAAGCTGAGACAAGCGCTGGGTAAGGGGTCCCTCGGGAGAAATCAAGATGAAGATCACGCCCGAGACCCACAGCAAAGATCACGCTCTCCCGGGGTAAAAAACCCTTGGGTCCAACAGGACAGAAAAAAGAACAGGAGCCCTCCTATGGACAACTCCAAATGCCGCTATAGAACCAAGGTTCATACACTGTCGGGATCAACAAGGCGGCGAGCTGCTGGAGCCTCTCGTACTAATCGTTCTCCCTCACCAAGGCAAAGGAAAATGACGACAAGAACTTTCAAATTGCAAAGAACACTTGAAAGACTGGATAGCTGGACACTGAACCGTAAGGCTCTATCCAAACTGTTCCAGGAGAGTCGGTTGTCTAATATCGACGTCACAAAAGACATAAAAATCTTGGAATCGAATCCTAATGGAAGAAAAGACAGTTCGATCCTACACATAGGATCGATCTATCTCCAAGAACAAATCTGGAAAGCAAGAGCAGAATTGTACAATATTGGTTTCGACCTGTCATATGCGGTGGAGGGCAAAACGTTGAAGTTGTCCCTGCTGGAGCAGCCTTATTTTCGACCTAGACAGCAGGAACCTGCTCGAGGCCTGCGGCCTCGCAAGACTCCTACCAGGGACCAAGCTGCCTGTAAATATGTTGAAAACAGGCCTCGGCGTGAATCTAATATTTGGAATACTCGTCGGGATGTGAAAAGGAGAATGAGTATAGAGAGGGGACTCTCTCCGGCACCCCACTCGACACACAGAACCTTTCAACGTGTTGAACACATTGACGCGACAATGAATCATGGCAGAAGTTTATTTGAAAAAATTGACCCTATAGCGGAGGGATTGAGATACAACCTGGACCCCTCGAATCCCCTAGTCAACAGGCAGTAGCCACTAGAGAGTTTATTCAGTGTTTCTTTCACGAAGGCATCGGTTCCCCTGGAACCCCCGGAAGGGGCACTGAAATTGGGATCGTGGAACACCAGAGGATTCGCCCATTTAACTGTTACATCAGACGTCAACTTTGGGAGCTTCGATGCCCTATGCTTGCAGGAAACATGGCTAATTGAGTCTCCCACGCTGGACGGTTTTCAATTGGCACACTCACCTGCCCAGAGAAGTGAGAGAGGTAGACCAAGATCTGGGCTTATTACCGCCATAAGAGTGGGCTCAGGCTTGTCACTGTCAAAGACACTTTTGGCTTCGGAATTCATTCTGGCGACACTCTTGGAGTGGGAAAGGACGGAAGGGTCCTTGGAGCTTAACCAAAGTACCGAGATCCTCTTGATCAACGCCTACTGGAACCCAAAGTGAGTGACTAACGACTACTTCATAGCTCAAATCGAGTCTCTAATTGACGATTTCTTGATAACATCTAATTCCAGTGACGTGATCATTGCAGGAGACCTGAATATCGACCTAACTTTTCACTCTAGGGTGCTCCAAAGTAGAAACAACAGATGGCACAATCTTTTAAAAGCAAGAGAGATGCACATCCTCAGGCAAAAAGAAGTGAAGGAGCTCGAAATAATCCCATCATGGGAGAGAATGGATCAATCAGCAATAATAGACTACATTCAAGTTTCGAGGAGCCTACTGCCGCTGCTTACATCCTTTGTAATCACCAGGACGCAGCATAGTGATCACAACTTGCTTACCTTCTCGTGGTACTCACGGAGAAGAGACGCGGTCTACGACGCCCAGAACCTGGTAGTAAATCAGAGCGGCAACAGGTTGAGACTGTCCGAAGTGGCTATCACCAATATAACCACCCAATACAAGGCACGCAAAATGGTCGAGCATTTATGCCTGGCGAGTCGGATCGAATACTCCCCCCTGCTGCAAGTATACCAACGGAAAAAGGAGTGTTGAAACAGGGAAACAAGGCTCCACTCCACACATATAATGAACAGCTAGTAGCCCGAAGAAAGGGGGTCAGAAAATTGCAACGGGAGGCAGCTAAATCAACATCCTTAAGCAAGAAGGACGAAGCTATCATGGCATTAAAAAATTACAAAGCTTGGCTTAAGTCAACAAAAGCAAATAGGATCCAGGCAGACGCGGAAAACATGCTGCGCGCTATCAGTGGACATAAGGCACGTGATTTCTGGTTACTAATCAAGGGCAACTTCAAATTAGTAAATCAGGCACTGCAAAACTCGATTGGTGAAAAGACATGGACATCCCACTTTGAAAAGCTTTATGGAATTCCGAATAAGGATAAAGAGAGCGAAGCCCCTAGTTCTGGGGAACGATGGGAAATCCCTCTGGATCTGTCCACAATCAAAATGAAATTAAGACAACTAAATGGTTCCAGGGCGGCAGGACCGGATGGAATAACCAATTTTGATATAAAAGATAAATTGGATTTCTGGGCACCCTTCATCAAGGAGGTATTTTCAAACTGTGTAAGCCTCTCGTCCATTCCTGAATCATGGAAAAAAGCGATCCTGGTTCCCATCTTTAAAAAGGGAGCTAAAGATAATCCTGCACATTATCGCCCCATCGCGTCACTAGATTCCATAGGAAAACTTTTCGGTGCCTTAGTCCTGGATAACTTTAGCAACTGGATCTCCGCGACTGGCCTGTCGGACCCCCTTCAGGCGGGTTTTGTGAAAAACGTCGGAACTACGGTTAACATCTTGGCAGTGAGCATACTAAAAGCCAAAGTGTTCGAGGGCAGTCCGAAGATATACATGGCATTTATCGACCTGGTGCAGGCATTCGATCGGGTAGACAGGCAACGTCTTTGGGCAAAACTGCAACTTCACGCTTGCCCCCCAAGGATACTGGAGCCCATAAAGGCCTTGTATACGGACACCTCAGTATGTGTCCGGCTGAACAACCAAGGCCTCCTATCCTCCTGGATGAAAACGGCAAGAGGGGTAAAGCAGGGATGCCCTTTAGCCCCCGCTCTGTACAATGCATACATGGCCGATTTTAAAGAGCATGAAGCCAGAGTCCGGATGTTCCCTCCTACACTGGGATTAAGCAAAATCTCACGCCTACTATATGCGGACGACATAATACTCTTCAACGTAACCCCGATTGGCCTCCAGAGGTAGATAAACAACCTCGACTCCTACCTGAAGGAAAATAATCTTTTGATGAATTTGGAAAAAACTAAGATCATGATTCTGGGTAGAAAGGAAAGGAAATTGGAGAAATTCACATGGGTGATAAACAACACTAAAATCGAACTGGTGGACAGCTTCAAATACCTGGGCGTTATCATCAACATGAATAGTAAGGAAACAGCGATGCAGGAAAACATCATGTCCAAAGCAAGACTGCTCGTTTCACAATCCCGAGCAATACTGAAAAAATATGGAAAATTTACTTTGGCGCCAGTGGTGACTTTCTATAAGTCTAAAGTGATTCCAACACTCACTTACGGGGTAGAAGCTTTACCGAACCTTCCAACCTCCTTTTGGTCCAAACTGGAAGGATTCTATTGGAGAAAGGTTCTAAATCTCCCCGATTTGCTACCAATTGTGCTATTAAGAAGGGAACTTTCTCTACAATCCTTGACCTCCATTGTGACCCGTAATTAAGTCATGCTATTTCGAAAGTCTTTACTTCCAAGCCCCCCATTGATTATGCAAGAAATTCAGCAAGAAATTCAGTCGGGAACATGCAAAATGTTAACAAAATGGGCGGCAAAGATTGACGCAATCCTAGAGGGCGCTGGAAGCTGTAAAAATGAATTAATACACAACCCTTCCAAGTTCAAACTGCGTCTATTACAGCAAGACTGGATCGACACCTTAGAAAAAGCAGCCGCATCAAAATTGTTCACAGATTTTCCTCCACAGTTGACTAAAGTGAACGAACTTAAGCCTTACTTGATAAAAGGGCCGGATCCCAGTTTCAGGGTTCACTTTTTAAGAATCCGTTTGAACATCCTACACACAAGGGAAGTCCTATTCCGAAGAAAGTTGGCATCGGATGAAGTTTGCAGATTCTGCAGGAAGCTAGAGATGGCAGAAACCATAAGACATCTCCTGCTTAACTGCTTAGGACTCACAGGCCCTCGTTTGAGACATTTGGGGCATTTGTTTAAAAACCTACATGTCTACGAAGAAGAAGAATGGTGGTGTCGGCTTCTTAGTGGGGTGAAGACCACTTGGGTGATTGCGGTGGTGGGCTTCTTTCGAGAGATTAAACTGCTGTCCTGATGGGAGTATGTGAGCAGGGTTATCAGCTGGGTGTCCTCACACTAACTGCTCTGGGGGGGACATGGACTCAGTCTCTGACTATGAATTCTAGATCTCGAATTTTGAATTTGAACTAGATTCGAAAAAGAATAGATCTGACAGAGCCTTTCGGGGAACTTTGAGATGCATGGGGCTCTGGACAAAGATTGTCTTAGTTTTACAGGGAATCTGGATCAGTTAATGGGGGGACCTCTCTATCTTTCCTTTCCTCTTTCCCCTCTTCAATTTTGTAAAAATTGTTTTATACAATTAAACAAATAAAAAATAAAAAAAAATAAAAAAAAATGCCTGTGTATCCCACTGCTGTCAACTCAATTGGTGGGCAGTTAGTGGGACATTTTCGTAACCGGTTTGTGTTCTCTTTCATAGATTCATACTGGTTGCACCTATCTAACAACCAAGGAGGACCGCCCCGGCAGCCTGGAAGGGAGAAACCAAAGCAGATCCAGGAGTGTCGATCCACACCATGAAAGGAAGATCCCAGGGAAAGCACGGAGTGTTGTTCCACGTTCTGACCAGAGACAACAAGAGGAGCAGGACGCACTGTTATCTGATGGAAAAGGGACTCACACCTGACGGATCCTATTGTGGCCCCTGGAGAAATCTCACTTGCCCGACTCCCCCTCGATTTGGAAGCCCAGGAGAAGTCGGTGGGGGGGGGGTGTGTGGGATATATTGACCCACTCAAAGGCATTGCCCCACATCACTAAGCTGCATTTGAGCAAGAAACAGGAACCTGGCTGTGCTGGCTCCTGTGTGCACCAGCACCTCAAAACTGCATTTTGGCAGCAACAACAAAAAAAAATAGCTGCACCATCCTGCCTAGCACACTTCAGGCAAAATGGAACAAGGGGACACACTGAAAAAGTATGCCAGTGTGTTCTGAAACATATATGGAATCAAGTGAACAGGCAGCACTGCTTTGCTGCAAAAGCCAAAATCCCCTTCAAAATGAAAAATGTTTACCCTTTCAAAATGCTGTTTTTACGCTAATTCGATCTGTTCATTCTGAAACCACTGTGAGTAGAAAGGCCCTGTCGTGCCCAGGATGTTTTACTGTGCTTCACCAAAACCAGACATAGTTCCTGAGTGACAGGCCCAGTCAAACCAGCTCTGAGAGAAATCAATAAGCAACTTTTCTTTCACTCGCACAGTAACATGCGTTCATTTCTTGCCAAAATGTATCCAGGTGCAGCAGTTCAAAGCACTTTAACTCTCTGAGTCAGGTCAAGTCAAATGTAACTATGCTTTAGATGAAACTCCTGCTGCAAGGAAATGACTACAGCTGCAAAGACAGCGTGGGCAATCTGAGGAGCTACAAAACCGTATTTAAAGAAAGAAATGCAAGCGGTTTTAATACATGTGGAAAAATGGGCTTTGCTGACTGAAGAGAAAAAAATTGCCTGTTTAAGTTAATGAAAGCCTGCTTACTTAGCAATGTAAAGGGATTATGTTAGTGGTGACAATACACACAAAGGCTATCTTCTTTCACAGGTTGTTTTAATTCAGGACCCAAAATGAGGAATTAAAGAGTTTAAAACACATGGGCTGGATTTGCAAACTCTCAGTAAAACCAGTCATTCCAGTTGCCAGCCATGAAACTTCCCCAAGGAAGGGAGACACACCATAAATCCAGTACACGTAAGTGAAAATTGCTAGCTTGAAAAACTTTGTATGGGCAAGGACAAAGCAAGTTCACACGCTCGTCCGACATTCATCTGTGCTCCAGGCTGGGACAATGGAAGTCCCGGGACACTAACCTGTCAAGTGTAAGCGGCAATAAAACCTTCAATTAAGATGGAAACCCCCCTTGCCTTGAAGGAAATGACAGTTGCTTGCAGTTGGAGGAAGAAAAAAAAACAGGATCTAGTAACAAAGGGACTGCCTTTTGGTTACACAGACTATGTTATAAAGAAACTTTAAAGACATTTTATCTCTGTAGAAGAATTAGTAAAAATGTAAAAAGTTTGCAGTTTCAAATCTAATTTTATGTGCTTTCTTTTAAAACTTAGTAGAACTCATTGCCTCATGGGGAACAGAAGTTGCAAAATATGACCGATTCCAAGGACAGTATTAATGTGGCAAACATAACATTTTGTACACACATCCCTGTGGACAATTTGCATCTGTGTATAAAATTGTGGAATTTTAGGCCAAATCTTTAATGTGTAAAATTACCAAAATATATTCGAAGGGCGAAACAAGGTCGCACAGACCTGAGGATTGGACTGAAATGTGATGCACAAAATATGTAACCTGTGTATCTGATTTGCTAAGAGGTTGCAATTGTGTAAATACATGTTTGTGGAAAATGTAGATTTTAGTTCCAGTGACTATGGGAGGTTTCTGGACATTGTAATACTCACATCATAAACCTGACATCATTACCTTAGAAATCCAACTAACTGAGAGCGAGGCAGAGACTAGCTCCCCTGCCAAATCCAAGTAGTTTAGGGGCGTGCATAGTTAATCTTGCCCAG
This sequence comes from Ambystoma mexicanum, assembly GCF_040938575.1. Taxonomy (NCBI): domain Eukaryota; kingdom Metazoa; phylum Chordata; class Amphibia; order Caudata; family Ambystomatidae; genus Ambystoma; species Ambystoma mexicanum. The sequence goes on from NC_090921.1 coordinate 1,123,004,705, forward strand.
CCTCTACCTTGATGATGTGTTACGCTCACCTGCCTCTGTGGAGGTTTTGGGGCATGGTTGCAGCCCTCCTGGGGGTGAGGTTGCTTGGGTCCGACTCCGCCTTCTGCGCTTAAGTGGTTACTGGTGATAATAGCTGATGCTGCTAAGGACTGCTCCTGCGTGGAGAATAGGGGGTGTGAGTATGCCAGCTTGTGAGCCTGATCCCCTTCCAGACCCCTTATCCCAAACTGTGGTACACGTGGGATGTCCTGTCCCTGGAAAGCTCACCTTTTGATTAGCTTTGGCACGCACTCCATTCTGCTGCTTCTGGCAGGGGTGCTTGAATGATCTGGACCGGGTTCCTTCACTGGTCCCTTGCACGTGGTAGTCCAGTCCAGCTGCGACTAAGCCACTATACTTCAGGTAAGTGTTCCTGTTTGCCTTTGTCTTTCCTCATCTGTTTTTGTTGAATTGTAAAGTTTGTTGTCTTGTATTGCTGTCCGTTCCACTTTTGATGTTTGCTCTTTTGCTTTCTTCCCTTGCAGGTGATGTTGCCAGCCTGGCAGAAGCTGCGGAGTTCGACGAGGCAGCCAGAGGGAACGAGGAATGAAGCTGCAGCGGTACAGTAGCTGGTAAATTGTTAACTGGGGGCACGTGGGTTCAAATGCAGCGCAGCCCTAGGATGGATGGTCTAACCTTGCCTTTCTTCTTCTTCACAGGGCCTGAGTTCGTGGATGCGGAGCGCGGTGCTGCGGTGTTGGGATCAAGATCACTGGATGCCAGGAGATGAGTCTGCAGATGAAGCGATGAAGCACCAGTTTCGTGGAGGTGAGTATGTAGGAGAACGCCTGGTCTCAAAGGTAAGTAAACTGGTCCAAGCGGCGGTGAGTGTCATGTTGCACACGAGTGCACAGTAACGCGAAGCACCAGCCTTAAGGATGGAGCAGCTTATATAGCTGAGATTCTGAAGCCACGCCTACCAGGTTCAGCCTGCTGCCACACCCGATGAGTCAGCACCTGAAGACCAGGCCTAGGGAGCCACACCTGATGAGTCAGCAAATGTGGTTGTTGTCTGGAATAAAGGCTTTCAGCACCTGGAAAGTTCTTGTAAAATGAAAGCACTCCTGCACTGAAATAAAGTGTGCACTGAAGTAAAATAAAAGCACTCCTGCACTGAAATAAAATGTTCCTGCTCACATCTCTATATGAGCCTGGCGCCAAAGGCGCTATGACTGAGTCCAGCCAGGGCCCCTGTATTTATGAATCCCAAAGGGACATGAGTGAGTCAAGTGAACCATTGCCCCCATCACTAGATAGTGTCGTTTTTGTGTTCTACGGCCTGTGGCCATGACAGCACTCCCGCTCAAGGCCCCTCCCAAGGTTGGTTCCCCCCTGGCCCTGGTTTAGTGGGGTTATTGCAGTGGAACTGCCTGATTAATCGTGGAGAGTGGACATGCTCACTGGGTTCCCAGGTCCAATCTTGGCATCCGTAACCTTTCCAGTCTATAATGTAGTATAGTTTGGACTGGTCCATCTTAGAGTCTAGGATCCTTTTAATTTCGTATTCTGGTTCTCCTTCAACTATTTTGGGATCCAGTGGAGTATTGATCCTTGCACCTGGTCTCAATGGTTTTAGAAGGGAGACATGAAACACCGGGTGGATCCGCTTGTGGGCCAGTAATTCTAATTTCATGGCCGCAGGGTTGATCACAGACTTGATAGTGTAGAGTCCCAGATATCTGGGACGAAACGCCCGTTGTCCTTGCAGGGGGATGTTTTTGGATGCTAACCAAACCTTGTCTCTGACTTGATAGTTGGGAGCTTCCCTTCAGTTTCGATATGCAAACTGCTTCTGTTTCTCTTTGGCTGTGGCAAGATGCTCTGTTACTTCCATAAGAACCTGGGTGATAGTTTTGTGTAAGGCCGTTACAGCAGGTATTTCTAATGATTCCAGTGGGTCGAAAACGGATGTCCGTGGATGTCGACCGTACACTACGTAAAATGGGCTTTGTCCCGTACTGGTGTGAATGGAGTTATTATATGTGTATTCTGCTAACCAAAGTATGTCCTTCCAGGTATCCTCGGTTTGTTGCAGCATACACCTTATGTATTGCTCGAGGGTCTGGTTAGTCCGTTCGTTCTGGCTGTCGCTTTGGGGTTGATGGCTTGTAGATAACCAGAGGTCGATTTTGGCAATTTTACAACACCTTTTCTAGAATGCAGAGACAAACTGAGCTCCTCTGTCTGATATCAATATTTATGGGAACCAGTGTAGCCATAAAATCTGTTCCAAAAACATGGTATCCACAGTAGAAGCAGTTGGGAAACCTTTCAGGGGAATAAAGTGGGCCATTTTGGAAAATAGATCCACGACGACTAAGATGGTATTGTATCCTTTACAGGAGGGAAGGTCTGTAATAAAATCCATTGATAGCGTATGCCAAGATACTGAGGGTACTTCTAAAGGTTGTAGCAGACCTGCTGGACTTTGTTTTTGGGACTTGTGTTGTGCACAGGTGCCACAGGTCATGCTGAACTGGACAATGTCCTTTCGCCAAGTTGGCCACCAGTAATTTTTCTTTATTTTAGCTAGGGTTTTGGCTATTCCCGGATGCCCTTCTACTAATGAATCATGATAGTTTGCCATGATTTGATTCTGTAATTTCTTATCCGGAATGTACAATCATCCTTGGTAGTATGGTAGGTTGTCCACAATCGTATATCAGACTCCCTTCCCGAGCCATTCCTGTTGCACTGGTGGACTCATCAAGTGTTGCAGGTCAGATTTTAAGTAGTCTAGAGTGGTGGTGGCAGCAATCATGCCTTGGATTGGTCCTTCAGGGATGATGGCCACGGGATCTGGTGTAGTGAATGCCTCTTCTCCCTCACTCATGCGAGACAGGGCGTCCTCTTTTCCATTGCGTACTCCAGGTCTATAGGTGATAATAAAGTTATATTCTGCAAAGAAGAAAGCCCAGCGAGTTGGCGTGATGATTGCACTTTAGCGGTCTTTAGGTGTTGTAGATTGCTATGATTCGTGACGACGGTGACTGTATGTCTAGCTCCAAGAAGATAATGGTCCTCATTACGAGTCCGGCAGTAACCTGCTGGTTTTTCCGGCTCCTTACCGCCAGACTCGTATTACCATTCCGCCTCAGTGATTCCCGGAATTACCGGGGCATTACAACCCCAGTAACCTGGGAATTCTGGAGGTGGAATTCGGTAAATCCCTGTCATCAAAAGTGGGGCTCACCTGTGCTTCGAGATCCGATTCGCCGGAGGAGAGGTCGGATCCGGAAAGAGTCGTTGCCGAGAGATCAGGCGTTCCTTTTTTTGTGAAGAGGTAAGGTCTGTTCCGGGAGCTCGCCACAATTGTCGTGCTGAGTAACAGTCACAGACAGAAATGACAATCCCCCTGTGCAGACCACAGAGGGGAAAAAGCCTATGGCACAAAAAACCCCTGTAGATGGAATGGCAAGAAGGTGTGGAGATGATGGCTTGTTCGATCCAGTAGAATGACTTGAATAAATCAGGTAAGTTGAAAAGTAACTGTTCTTTCTGCAAATCTGATTCTGAAGGCTGGTGTGATGGAGAAGAAGAGACAAAACTCTGAAGGCAAGATGCGAACTGGGAATTGTGGTTCTGAAGAAAAAAAATGGAGGGCGGAAGAGTACCAGAAACAGGAAGATGAAACTTCGGTGGAAAAATAGAAGGAGAAAGGAAACCAAGGAAAATATCAGGGGAAAAGATAGAAGGAGGTTAAGTTGGTTTAAGAAAGAGAGAATGGTACAAGCGCATAAGGCCACCGTACTAACGTGTAAAAAAGAAACCTCTGCAAGTGGAAAACTTCTTACCCCCAGAATGAAGGCACCGAAACGGGGGCAAAGTGGTCAGGATACCTGGGAACTCCTGTAAGGAAGGTAAGGTAATCAAAGGGACTGAAAGAGGCGGAGTAAGAAAAGCGGCGAGCGCCGCGACGCAAAGTGAAAGTAAACAATGTCAGAAACCCTCGAATTACTGCATGCAGGTAAAGGTAACAACAGTAGACAGATAGGCAGAAAGAAATGAGCTCTGGAAGGAACGCTACGGAGGGCTTTCAGGAAGAAACGAAGGAGGGCTGGAACTACGAGAGAACCAGAGAGCGAGGAAACCGCAACACAGTTGCAATGCACTGAGGGGGCATGGCTTCCCTGCATTTAAAGGGGAAGAGATACATAGTTGCAGAGAGAGAGAAACAGGACTAGTGGAGTTTCCACCGGGACCACATCTTCCATGAAACTCCTTTCATGACAGTATGTCCCCTTCTTGGGGCGACGGGCCCGGGTTTACCTGGGTGAAGGGCATAGAACTGTCGTAGACATCTCGGGGCGGAGATGTTGGTTACAGGTTCCCAAGAGTCTTCCACATGAGAGTATCCTTTCCAATGAACCAAGTACTGTAGTCTACCTCTATGGTAACGAGAGTCCAGAATACGTTCCACCTCATAGACTTCTGGCTCCGGTTTCTTATTTTGCAACTTAAAGACCTTCTTCCGATGGTGGAGATCTGGGAGATAGGTCTTTAACAAGGAGGAATGAAAGACTGGGTGAACTCTGCCTAGCTGAGAAGGCAGTCTCAGTCGAAAAGCCACCGGATTGATGCGGGCCGTGATGGGGAAGGGACCCAAAAACTTGGGGCTCAACTTGGAGGGATGAGTCCATCTAGGTAAGTATCTTGTTGATAGCCATACCTTATCTCCCACTTGCCATCCTGGAGTCTGAGTGCGGTGAGCATCTGCTTGGAGCTTATATCGGAGACGACTTTCCTGTAAATTAGTGATGGAATTCTTTTGTATCCTTGCAATATCATCCAGACGAGAGTCCACCGAAGGTATAGAAGAACTGGGGATGTTACTCAAAGGGAAAGAACGAGGATGACGACCAAAAACACAGAAAAACGGCGACATCTTGATTGCAGAATGAACAGTGTTATTGTACGAAAATTCTGCCATGGGGAGGAGAGATGCCCAATTGTCCTGTTGTTCATTGGCGAAGCAACGCAGATATTGTTCCATGGTTGCGTTGAGTCGCTCCGTTTGGCCATTGGACTGAGGATGGTATCCGGAAGTAAGAGCTCTTTCTACACCTAAAAGAGCACATAAAGTCTTCCAAAATGCTGAGGTAAATTGTGAATCTCTGTCTGACAGGATCGTTTCTGGTAGACCATGGAGACGTACCACATCTCTCAAAAACACTTGTGCCATTTCGGGAGCAGAGGGAATCCCCTTTAAGGGAGAAAAATGGCACATCTTGCTGAAACTGTCGATTGTGACCATGATCGCTGTGAATCCCTTTGACCTGGGAAGATCCACCACAAAATCAGTAGAGACATGAGACCATGGAGTCAAAGGTAGTCTTGGTTGATGTAACAAACCCGCCGGTTTAGATGTGGATCCCTTACTTCTGGCACAGATAGGGCATGAATGTACATAAAGTTTGATGTCAGTAAGCATGTTCGGCCACCAGAACATCCGACTTATGAGTTCGGATGTGGCGGTGACACCCCTGTGTCCCTCTATCTTAGAATCGTGACCCCAATGAAGGATTCGTGCTCGTAACCTAGTGTCTGGAATGAAATGTCTCCCCTGGTAAAACCATAGATCTGCTTTGGTAGTTAATCGGCTTGATAGACTTCTGGGAAGCGGAAGTAGGGCTTCTGGAGAGGCTTTCTTGACGTCTATCAAGAATTTTGAAATGACCTGTATAAAACGGACTTTGGGAAACAACACCTCGTCTTCAAAAGGTGGATTATTGAAGGAGTTGGGACTGCGAGATAAACTGTCGGCTAGGATATTCTTACTTCCTGGAAAGTATGTTATGTAAAAATCATATTGAGCAAAGAAGTATGCCCATCGGGCTTGGCGGGAATTCCTGCACTCCATGTTTTGAAGCACCTTCAGATTACTGTGATCGCTGCGTATCTCGAACTGATGTCTTGATCCTTGGAGAAGATGTCTCCATTCAGAGCAGGCTTGTTTAATGGCCAACAATTCCTTTTCAATTACGGAGTAATTGATCTCGCTGGGACATAGAGTGCGAGAGAGATATGCGATCGGATGTTCCACTCCATTATGTTCTTGCTTAATCACGGCTCCTAGGGCTCCAGCAGAGGCATCAGTCTCAACAATAAAAGGTTGACTCTGATCGGGTTGTTTCAGAATGGGTGCAGAACAAAAGGCTTGCTTAAGCCCGCAGAATGCCTGTTCTGCTAAAGAATTCCATTCAAACCGAACATCTTTCTTTATTAAGGCTGTGATAGGTAGTACCCGCTCTGAGAAGTTGGCGATAAATCTCCTGTAAAAATTGGAAAGACCTAAAAAGGCTTGTACCTCTTTCACATTGCAAGGAGAGGGCCAGGCAAGAATTGCGGAAACCTTCTTGGGATCCATCTCAACTCCTTGTTTGGATAGTATAAAACCTAGATAGGGTACTGAAGATACTGCAATGAGACATTTCTCCGGTTTTGCAAACAGCTGATGACGTCTTAATCGCTGCATGACCTTCGTGAGATGAGCCTGATGTTGGTGAGGGTTTCGCGAAAAAACCAGGATGTCATCTAAGTATATAATAACTGAGACAAACAGAAGGTCAGCAAAAAGGTGGTCCATAAACCTCTGAAAGGCTGCCGGGGCGTTGACTAGGCCGAAGGGCATCACCCGGTATTCGTACAGTCCAAAGGGAGTACGGAACGCCGTCTTCCATTCATCCCCTTCTTTAATCCTGAGAAGGTGGTAGGCACCTCTGAGGTCAAGTTTGCGGAACAAGCGTGATCCTTCTACGGCTTCCAATATATCCCTTATTAGAGGCATTGGGTAGCGATCCTTCACTGTGATTTTATTCAGGCCCCTATAGTCAATACAAGGACGTAATTCTTTCGAATCTTTCTTGGAAATGAAAAATAGAGACGCCCCAGCTGGAGACTTAGATGGTCGGATGAGACCGTTTTGAAGGTTTTGGTCTAAATACTCTCTTAGTGCTTGTTTTTCAGGAATGGTTAAAGAAAACATGCGTCCAAATGGAACTGAAGAGCCAGGCAGAATGTCAATTGCACAGTCCTCGGGTCTGTGTGGAGGCAAAGTCTTAGGTAACTTGTCTTCAAATACGTCGACAAACTCTTGGGAGATAGAATGGATATTATGGACTGAAAGTGAATCTGATGAGAAGGACGGAAAAGTCACCACAGCTTCTTTCATCTTGTTGGAAACCTCGCTTCGGAAAACTCTGCATCGTTGATGCCTCTGCTGGAGCCCTAGGAGCCGTGATTAAGCAAGAACATAATGGAGTGGAACATCCGATCGCATATCTCTCTCGCACTCTATGTCCCAGCGAGATCAATTACTCCGTAATTGAAAAGGAATTGTTGGCCATTAAACAAGCCTGCTCTGAATGGAGACATCTTCTCCAAGGATCAAGACAGTACTCGGATTCAAATTTCAGGGTGTTAAGAGACCAGTTGATCGTCGGGTTGTGTCTGCGAAGCCACAGAATTCCCAGAATGATTGGGAAGTGAGCTGCTCTTATAACATCAAAAGTGAGGGTTTCATGATGATGGGCGATACAAAGCCGAAGGTCCACTGCAGCCTGAACAATGGGTCCAGAACTTAACGGACGGCCATCCACACCTTCTACCTTCTGTTCTTCCGGTTTATCAACAAGATGGATGCCTTCTTGTTTGGCCCAATGGATATCAATGAAGTTTCCTGCAGCTCCATTGTCAATAAGGGCTAAGACATTTTTTTTTGTTGGTTCTTCTTGGATATGGTTGCTTGAAGAACCATGAGGCGAGAGTCCTCTTCTGATGTTTGTGCACAAGGTGAGCCTTTGACTGAACCCCGGTAAGCGGCTCCTTCTAAGACCGGGGTCCGTCGTTTCCCCGACGCCGTGGAGGAACCTCAGGACAATCCCTCAACAGGTGAGAATCAGAGGCGCAGTAAAGACATAAACCCTTGTCCCGGCGTCGGCTTCATTCTGTAGATGACAAAGGTCCCCTGGCCGTGCCGATTTGCATCGGTTCGTCACCAGTACGATTTGAAGATAGTGGTAGGGATGAAGGAGATCCGGATACAGGTAACATTGGGTTTCGACTCTTCTTTTTCTCAGATCTACGCTCTGATATCCTGTATTCGATTTGGAGTACCAGCGTAAAAAGATCAGCCAAAGTAGTAGGTCTGGGTACTCGCGCCAACTCTTATTTCAGATCCTCATGCAAGCCCCTTCTGAATGCTGTATATTGGACTTGTCCAGGCCAATCTACTTCTGCAGCCAGTCGTTTGAAACTTGAGATATATGACAAAAGATCCATTGTACCCTGTTTAATATCAAACAAGGCTTCGCCGGCTGCGATTCCGATCTCTTGTCTCTCAAAAGTCTGTCGAAAAAGCGTAGTGAAGGCGTTGTAGTCTTGTAGAATCAGATTATTGGATGTAACCAATGGGGTGGCCCAGGCCAGGGCATTTCCAATCATGTTAGAGACGAGAAACCCCACTCTGGTGCGATCCGAAGCGTAGGTAGCCGGCCTAAATGTGAAATATACCATACAGGCATCCAGGAACTCCTTGACTCTCTTGGGTGCTCCATCAAACTTCCCAACTGCTAAAGACAAGGGTGGAAGATCAGTCTGGTGGGCGTCTCTGGCAGCGACTATCTGGCGAAGAGTTGCATTTTCAGCCTTAACCCACTGTACTTCCATAGACAGGGTCTGAACTGTGTTCAGCAACTCCTGGACCTGTTCTGCCGTAGCCATCTTTTGGCGTTGCAAACTGTCATCAAAAGTGGGGCTCACCTGTGCTTCGAGATCCGATTCGCCAGAGGAGAGGTCGGATCCGGAAAGAGTCGTTGCCGAGAGATCAGGAGTTCCTTTTTTTGTGAAGAGGTAAGGTCTGTTCCGGGAGCTCGCCACAATTGTCGTGCTGAGTAACAGTCACAGACAGAAAAGACAATCCCCCTGTGCAGACCACGGAGGGGAAAAAGCCTGTGGCACAAAAATCCCCTATAGATGGAATGGCAAGAAGGTGTGGAGATGATGGCTTGTCCGATCCAGTAGAATGACTTGAATAAATCAGGTAAGTTGAAAAGTAACTGTTCTTTCTGCAAATCTGATTCTGAAGGCTGGTGTGATGGAGATCCAGCGGACGAAGAAGAGACAAAACTCTGAAGGCAAGATGCGAACTGGGAATTGTGGTTCTGAAGAAAAAAATGGAGGGCGGAAGAGTACCAGAAACAGGAAGATGAAACTTCAGTGGAAAAATAGAAGGAGAAAGGAAACCAAGGAAAATATCAGGGGAAAAGATAGAAGGAGGTTAAGTTGGTTTAAGTAAGAGAGAATGGTACAAACGCATAAGGTCACCGTACTAACGTGTAAAAAAGAAACCTCTGCAAGTGGGAAACTTCTTACCCCCAGAATGAAGGCACCGAAACGGGAGCAAAGTGGTCAGGATACCTGGGAACTCCTGTAAGGAAGGTAAGGTAATCAAAGGGACTGAAAGAGGCGGAGTAAGAAAAGCGGCGAGCGCCGCAACGGAAAGTGAAAGTAAACAATGTCAGAAACCCTCGAATTACTGCATGCAGATAAAGGTAACAACAGTAGACAGATAGGCAGGAAGAAATGAGCTCTGGAAGGAACGCTACGGAGGGCTTTCAGGAAGAAACAAAGGAGGGCTGGAACTACGAGAGAACCAGAGAGCGAGGAAACCGCAACACAGTTGCAATGCACTGAGGGGGCGTGGATTCCCTGCATTTAAAGGGGAAGAGATACATAGTTGCAGAGAGATAGAAACAGGACTAGTGGAGTTTCCACCGGGACCACACCTTCCATGAACCTCCTTTCATGACAATCCCCATCCCCATTGAGTCCAAAAGGACTCAATGGGAATGGGGACCATGGAAACACTAGCACCATCTCGTGATGGTGGCGGTGTTTCCATGTCTGCCTGAATGACACCTCCGCCTGCAGGACTCGAGATCAGGTGATCCGGCAACAACGGTGGTGGCACCACCATTATTTCCAGACCGCCTAACTCGTAATGAGGCCCAATGTCTCCAGGCCTTGAACGCTGCCTTGATTGCTAGCAATTCTTTATCAGTGATCGCATAATTCAATTCATGGGTTGAAAACGTGCAAGACCAGAATGCCACGGGATGCAACTGACCTGTTTCGGGGTCTCGTTGTGACTGGACTGCTCCCATTGCTATGTTGGAAGCAGCAGTTTTGACCATGTATGGTAGTTCTGGTCGAGGATGCTGTAGAATTGGTGCTGTGGTAAATGCTTGTTTTAGCTCCTGGAAGGCTTTCTCTGCCTCTGCGGACCAATTCAATTGGTTATTTTTCTGTAGTTAAGAGGTGATTGGGTGGACGATCTGGGAGAACCTGGTAATGAACCGGTGATAAAAGTTGGCGAACTCGAGTACACTCTGTACTCCCTTTATGGATGTCAGTGAGGGCCATTTAAGGATAGCGTCTACCTTGCGCATGGAAGCTGAGGAATTCTACCTCTGTCACATGAAAGAAGCATTTCTCCAATTTGGCATATAGCCAGTGTTCCCGCAGTTTCTCCAAAACTGCCCGGACATGGTTGACGTGGTCCTCTTTGGTGGTCGAATAGATATGAATGTCATCAATATAGACAAGAGTGCAGATGTCCAACAGTTCGCGGAGCACGTCATTCATGAAAAATTGGAACGCCGCCGGGGAATTACATAGTCCAAAGGGCATAACCTGATATTCATAAAGGCCATATTTCGTGCGAAAGGCCGTCTTCCACTCGTCTCCTTTTTTGACTCTTACTAGATGGTAGGCCCATCGTAAGTCTAGTTTTGTATATATCTGCAAATTTATGACTTGATCCAAGAGCTCAGGGATAAGCGGTAACGGGTACCGTTTTTTACCGTGATCTGGTTAAGTGCTCTGTAGTCAATGCAAGTTCTCGGGACGCCCTCCCTTTTAGGCACAAAATAGAGGGGCGAGGGTGCAGGGGACTTGGACAGACGAAAGAAGCCATTTGCCAGATACTGATCGAGGAAGGTTTTTAGATGCTGGTTTTCCTGTTCTGTTAGGGCGTAAATCCGGCTGCAGGGAACTTGAGCTCCAGGTACCAGATCAATTTGGTAGTCATACCGTCTGTGCGGAGGTCGGGTATTTGCTTGCTCTTTTTGAAAGACATTTTGATAATCCAGGTATTCAGGTGGTAGTGAACTGGTGAGGCCCAGTATAGTTTCTTTCTTCGACAAACCTGGGTTGGTAAGAACTTTTAATGCAAATCCCTTGCTATAACAGGTGTTGGCACAGTCTTGGGGAAAGGTCAGAACTCGTTTACGCCAGTCAATCCTGGGATTGTGGGTCTCCAGCAAGGGCATTCCCAATATCATCTGGAACTGTGGAGCTCCAATGAGATTGAAGGTGATGTCCTCTTGGTGACTGTCCTGACACAGAAGCATGACCGTCTCGGTGTAATGCGTCACTGGGCCAGATGATAACTGAGATCCATCAACTGCTGTGATGTTTTCCGAAACCTGCTTCTGTCGGAGAGGAAGGCCTATCCCGGTAGCCAGATCTTGGTCTATGTAATTTCCCACAGCCCTAGTGTCAATGTATGCCTCCAAGGCATGTATTTTCGATGGTTGCTTGTGGTTTACCAGGAGCACAGGGATGACTAGATGTGAGGTCTGTGTAGGTTCCTTTTCACCGCTCGAGTTGGAGTTTCCCAGGTCCAATTCTTCTTCTTCACCCTTATCAGTTGCTCCAACTGCTTTCCTGGGTGGTCTCACCGGGCATTCTGGGTGATAGTGACCTGCCTTACCACAGTACAAACAGAGCTGCTGCTGTCTCCTTTCCTCCCTTTCTGCCTTGGTGAGTGGGCTCCGCAAGCCTCCGATTTGCATTGGCTCGGATTCTCACGGGTTGCACATAGACCGACTGCCCCTCGACCTTGACCCGTTCCATCATCCGATCCTGAAATCTGTGATCGAGCTGCACTGTCAGGTCGATGTATTTAGCACATCTTTCTGGGGGATTTACTACTTGGGCCAATACTTTTCCATAATGACCAGGCAGAGATTCAAAGAGGCTTAGCATTCTGTTACGCTCACCTGGTCTCTGCAGAGGCGTTGGGGTACGGTTGCAGCCCTCCCGGGGGTGAGGTTGATCGGGTCCGACTTCGCCTTCTGTGCTTATGTGGTGACTGGTGGCAATAGGTGATGCTCCTCGGGACTGCTCCTGCGTGGAGAATAGGGGGCGTGAGTATGCCAGCTTGTGAGCCTGATCTCCTTCCAGACCCCATCTCCCAAACTGTGGTACACGTGGGATGCGCTGCCCCTGGAAAGCTCACGTGTTGATTAGCTTTGGCAAGCACTCCGTCCTGCTGCTTCTGGCGGGGGCGCTTGTATGATCTGGATCGAGTTCCTTCACTGGTCCCTTGCACGTGGTAGCCCATCCAGCTGCGACTAAGCCACTATACTTCAGGTAAGTGTTCCTGTTTGCCTTTGTCTTTCCTCATCTGTTTTTGTTGAATTGTAAAGTTTGTTGTCTTGTATTGCTGTCCGTTCCACTTTTGATGTTTGCTCTTTTGCTTTCTTCCCTTGCAGGTGATGTTGCCGGCCCGGCAGAAGCTGCGGAGCTTGAGCCGGCAGCTGGAGGGAACGAGGAACAAAGCTGCAGTGGTACAGTAGCTGGTAAGTTATTAACTAGGGGGCGTGCAGGTTCAAATGCGGCGCGGCCCTAGGACAGATGTTCTACCCTTGTCTTTCTTCTTCGTAGGGTCTGAGTGCATGGATGCAGAGCGCGGTGCTTCAGCGCCAGGATCAAGATCACTGGATGTCAGGAGATGAGTCTGCAGATGAAACAATGAAGCACCGGTTTCCTGGAGCTGAGTATGCAGGAGAACGCCTGGTTTGAAAGGTAAGTAAACTGGTCCAAGCGGCGGTGAGCGTCATGTTGCACACAAGTGCACAGTACCGCGAAGCACCAGCCTTAAGGATGGAGCAGCTTATATAGCTGAGCTTCTGAAGCCACGCCCACCAGGTTCAGCCTGCCTGCCACACCCTGCCACACCCGATGAGTCAGCAACTGAAGACCAGGCCTAGGGAGCCACACCCGATGAGTCAGCACATTGGGATGTTCTCTGAAATAAAGGCTTTCAGCAATTGGAAAGTTCTTGTAAAATAAAAGCACTCCTGCACTGAAATAAAGTGTTCCTGCTCGCAGTTCTATATGAGCCTGGCGCTAAGCGCCAGGACTGAGTCCGGCCAGCGCCCCTGTATTTATGAGTCCAAAGGGATATAGGTGAGCCAAGTGAACCATTGCCCCCATCACTAGATGGTGTGGTTTTTGTGTTCTAACGCCTGTGGCCATGACATGATGTCATTTTGCACTATAAAAAAGGGTCCCTGACAAGACCCTAGACACACACTCTTCCTGATTTCCTGCGCTCCCTTCCTGTACCCGTCATCTATCCAGACTCCATATCCCAACTACAAGGGCAAGCATTGCTGATCCTACTCCAGGGCCCATTACAAAACCCAAGCATTGCTGATCCTGCTCCAGCAAAGGCCTCAAATTCTGAAAACCACTAAAATTCCCAAATAACTAAAGGGAAAAATTGTGGTATTTTTGGCATCCTGGTCCAGATTGGCTTGTTGCCACTCACTGCATGCTGTTGCCATCTTTCTACCCTGATGACCTATAGTATCCAGGTACCGGAATTGCCAGTCCAGAAGAACTATCCTTTGGTATCCAGTCCCTGCACAGCTGATCCTGTCCCGCTGATTTTGTCCGGCTGTCCTTTGTTAGACCAGATCCATGTGGTGACCAGAGCGCTGACTGTCCAAAATCCAAAAACTAAAAAGTGGTTTGTGAGGATCAATAGGAACCATAGAAAACCATAGTATACCTTGCCTTGTCCTTAATTCCCCTCTCTAATTTATACTATCCTTATCCTGATAAACTTGTAATATTGTCAAAAATCATTCTTACAACCCTGCCATTGATTTCTATTGCTAGCGCCATCTCTGTGTGTAAAATCCTAAACTATTAATCCTATTTTGATTAGGTTCCGCCAGGGCGAGAGCTGGGGAACTATGGTTGAATTTGCAAATCAACCCTGGAGCTTACTGTGTCTCTCTTTGGTATCCTAGCCTGAATGCTCTAGTGTAGAGTAAAACTGTTCTTGTCAAAAACGGATTTCCTTTCCCTTTTCACTGCTCTATTTACTCAAGCCTTTCTAGATCTTGCCTAACTCGCTCAATTTACCAGCTTGAGACCTAATTTCACTTCCATATTGTACCCATGATCTATAGCTACAACCCAACACAACACAACACATTGTGATTTACACTATTTCACCCGTTTTTATTAAAAACCGTTTTGGTAATTTCAGGCCGGAATTGCAAAAGTTTCCAAGTTTCCAATGTGTCAATTCATATAACATGTTTTAAAAAAACGCCACTCATTTTCGAACTGTATGCTCTTGGTTATACATTGCTTGTGATTGTTTGTACTTCCACACGGTTGCTGTCGTGAGGAATAATATTTGTTTCAAGGTTTTTGCACACATTCATTCATTCATTTATCCATTTCCGAGTGTCATTTTTAGCATTGCCAGGGTTTAAAATCAATTTTTCTCTCTTGTTTGGGCAGGGAAGGTCCGATTTCAATTCTGTTTTCCATTTGTCATTCCTGATTACCTGCTGCTTCTTTTTATACACTTAGAATTGATTATTTGTGGGTTGAGGGAACATTGCAGAGGGAAATTCTAACTCAAGTGCTATCTTACCTAAAATCAAAAAGTGCTCCTATTCCCTGGTGTTTTGTAGATGTGTCAATAGAAGGGTAAACTGAGTGCATTGCTTACATTCCTATTGTTCTTATCACCCCATTGGTGATTGCTGCCCCATATTAAAAATTGTGTTTTTTTTAATTTTCAAATAAATAAATAAATATTACATTTAATCAAACAGCCTGGTTCATGGTCCATTGTGACACGAGGTATTTGAAAAGGGTGTGTGATATGAGCGGTGTACCATCTCAATATTGAATCTAACATAAAAACATAAGCATTTCAATTGTGCGCTGCATACTAGGCCGAGACTAAGGTGTGCGTCGCCTTATTGAAATCCTTAACAAGCTGGTGGGAGACCAGCTTCTCCAGAAGTTTCCCAAGGACAAGAGTGATAGAGATGGGGCGGTAGATAGCCAGACACGAGGGGTCGGTAAAAGGCTTTTTCAGAATGCACTGCCAATTATATTTAATGTTTGTGTTGCCCTTCAATTTTGTATAAACATCTTTTTGAGAGTTGAAAGCTGCTGGACGGTTGTGGCACCTTACATAATGTTTTGGAGTGTCATGTGTCCATTGCCCACACAGACTTTGCCTAAGAATTCAGGCTGGACTGCTCCCATTGAGGGCATGGTCAGGGCCATTTGCATTTGGTTGATCAATGTCTGGATTGGTGCAGACTAGCTAAAATGCAAAAAATTGGAAGATGGCCAGAGGAATTTCCTTAGGTTTGTGTTATTTTAAACCTTCTAGACATCTTTTTTTGATAATTATGATAATGTCAGATTCTCTCAATCTAATGTGATTAAGGCTACAGTGGTGGATGCACAGATCACCTGTGTGACAAGCCTGGAAGTTAATCCATTTTAGGGCAATATGGCATTGCATATAGTGGCATATCAACCATGGGGCAGGCAGGAGGGGGGTACCTCGCATTCTTCCCCACAGTCTCCACATAAAAACAAATGTGCACCTTTTGGGCAGTGCAGGACTTTTGGTGGAATTTGGTGCCTTTTCAAAGGCCGTCATAAGGGCTGTGCACCCTAGCAGGGCCTAATCATGGGCTGCTAATAATACTTTTTAAATAAGGTTTTGGTTTTAAGTGACTGCAGTTTTCTCAGCAAACACAATAGTAGTAAGGGTCCACTTGTGCCAAGTGTTGCTGTTTGGGCTATCACTTTTTGGATAGGCCAACTGCATTTTGTGACTTATGATAATGGGTGGCCAGTTTAGTCACATGCTTCCCTCTCCCCAAGTGAGACACCCAATAACCAGAAGCAGGGGGGAGCACATATTCAAGAACATTTGTTGAAGGGGAGTGCGGCATTAACACATTTGATGACCATTGCTCTAGACTTTAGTTGTGTAGTCTGAGGGGAGGTGTGGGTGACTAAGGGGATGTATGATGACGTATCGTTCCCTTCTTTGATCAAACGTTGGAAGACTGTGATAAGGTCCCACTGTGTGGACTGTGGACTAGCCACCTCATCACATGTGCCACCATAAACAGAGACTGACATTAAAAGATATGTTTTAAGTGTTTATTTACAATTGCTCTTAACAAAACCATAATTGTCAAGAAAAGAGTGGTCTAAGGGAGGTATCACAAGTATGGCACTGATACAAAAGGTACAATTTGTAAAGCCTTTATTTGAAGTTTCGATGGGGTTGGAGAAACTCCTACTTTGCCCTATAGCTAAAATGGGAGTAGTCTAAACATCAAATAATAAATAAAACAGGTCTAGCTGAATCTGTCAAATCAAAATGGCCTATACTAACAAAACCTAATGCCTGCCCTATATCTTGTACAAAAAGTCTGAAAAGGAGAATATGTATGTAAAGGAAAGTCAGTGTTCAAATATAAAGAATAAATGTGGCTGAGTCATCTCTCTGCCCCACGTTGGACAGCACGGAGTAAGGTGGTCCCTGTAGGCACTATGACACACCCTGGCTCAGATTCTTAACATAAAGGCAGTTCAAAACGTAGATCGAAGCATGCCTGGCCTTCCATGTTAAAGTCTTACTTTCCAATTTCCAAAACACAGTTCACCATAAAGTTCATGTCATTCCCTCTCTGTTGGGTTCAGACCTCTTAAACAAAAATGTTCAAGTTGGTTTCCCTCAGTTGGGCTGAGACCTCTTAAAGCAAACATTCACGTTGGTCTCCCTCAGTTGGGCTCGGACCTTTCACAGCATATGTTCACGTCAGTCTCCTTCAATCAGGCTTGGAACTTTCACAGCAAAACAAAAGCACTTGCTGGGGGTCCCTTCCCCAAGCTTAATTCACATCCTGTTCCCTTCCCTTAACTTATTACACGTGCGGTCAATTTCGACTGTGCTTGGCATTTTCTACAGACCTCTGCAGGGCCACTTTGACTTTCCAGCTTTCAACTCACACTCTTATGTTATTTTCCCCAGTGGTTCCTGGTTTGGGTAGTTCACTGCCTTATGCATCAAAGTTCAAAGTTCACATTTTTACTTTCCCCTTCTCTCTGGGTTAATTTTCATCATCTCGCTTTTACATTTCATTCACTTTATCGCTAAACACTTTTCACCTTTTATAGAGACTTTTGAGTGAGCTACTTCCTTTCGCCGGACCACTCCGTTACTCAGTATCACTGACTTTACAGCTATCATTACTTCAGGGTTCATTTGCAGGTCTGCCTTTCTTCGCGTCTCACCCACATGTGTGCAGCCTTTAATTGTGCCATATAATGTTGCCACTTCAATCTTTCTTTAGCACACACCAGTCTTTGATGTCGCTTGCCAACTTACCAGCTGTGTGCGTTTCTTTCTCGTCTTTACTGTCTTCCAGTTTGCAAGTCAAGGTTAGTACCACAGGCCTGGCTTCGCCTTCCCAACTCTGCCATCAGAGGGTCACTAGCATCTTTGAAACACAATGCAACCTTCTTGTTTGGGCTTTGGCCTTCTCCTCCATGTGCCTTTCGCAGCTTTTTGAGGCAGCAACCTCCTAAAGGGAACTCGTGGGGTTCTCCACCCGTGGCTCTCGTCCCTCGCCCCGGATGGTCTGCTCTTACTCATGTTCCACCATGCTCAGAGTGTGTCTCTGTGTTCCGCCTTTTATCCGTGTGAGGAGAGCTTATTGGTATCAAATGTATGCACTTATAGTCAAGTGCCTGACTTTGCCTGACCCAATTAGCGGGACATGTCTAATGCGATATGTAACAGTTAGCATTGTTACTCTCAGTCACCCTCTTCCTCCGGCCTAGTGTTCATGTAAAAGGTGGGGGATTTGGGACATCGTAGAATCCTATGGAATAGGAGGAATCATGGGTACGGGAAAGGGAGGAATACCACGTCTCACCATCGGCTGTCCCACCTCCACTCCCAGAAGACCCCTCATCCAGGTGATCTTCCCACACTCGTACACCCTCAGGGTCTGGATCCAAAGGCGGTGGCCATGCCCTGGACACCTGAGAGAGAGAGATCCCCGGGGACAAGCAGGTGAGACACCCCTTGTTTTCTCACGGTGGCCAAACCAAATATTAATATAGTCAGGATGAGAAGGTGCCTCAATCTAAAGGGATAAATAATGATTTTCAAGCCTATTTCCAAAGTAAGGCTTTTGAGCCACAGGGTGTCTTAAGCAAATTAACCAACGGCAGGGGCATTCTCCTCTTTACAGCAAAGCGTTTCTTTACAACAATGGGCCTCATTACGACCCAGGCGGTAAGGGGTTTACGGCAGCGTAAACAGCGCCGACCCTTACCGCCTGATTCCGAGGTCCCTTAGCGCCATGGCGGATTTAACACCTGCTTTTAGCAGGTGTTAAAATCCATGGCGCTAAGGGACCATGTTGTTAATTACGCCACCGTAATTTACGGTGGCGTAATTAACGCCTTCCCCACTCCCATTATGCCCTATGGGGCAAAAATGGGAATGGGGAAGGGTAAATGGGGATTGGGGACTTACCGCCCCGCCGACCTCGGAATGGGGCGGTAAGTCCGCCAACCACCATGGCGTAAACGTAGTTTACGCCATGGTGGTAAAGGTACGACCCAGGCGGTAACTTACCGCCTGGGTCGTAATGAGGCCCAATGTCCCTTTTCCAGCAGTCCAACAAATATCCAGAGTGTGGCAACCAAAACACATAAGTTAAAAAAGTCCTCCAGTGTCTAAAACAAAAGTATCCTACATTAATTCCTTAAAAGCAGATGCCTTATTTCCTCCGGCTGCACCTGTGTGTGGGTGCCTTGCTGCAACAGTGTGAGGGTGCCTTTCCTTCGGACCCTCTCTTCATCCTGCAAATGGTCTTGTGCCGTGGTTCCATGATTCTCTTGTACGGAGATGTTTGGGAGGTTGGCCCGATCTTTGTCTTCTAGGGCTTTTGCTCTGCCCATTCCCAGGGATTTGCTCACCTAGAGATCTCCCTGGACCTGGTGAGGTTTGATGGAGAAGCTGTTCCCTGCTGCTAACTGACCCCTTCCTCATCCTATGCTGCTTCCAATGGCTGCCTCTCTCTTGCTTACTCTCTCCTTTCTGTCCATGGTCTCATACCTCCACCCATTACTAATTCCTCTCATGGGCTAGCGCGGTCCTTGTAGGGAAATATATCCTGAAGAAAAAGATGCAGAGAAAAGCGTTTGTTTGAAAATATAAATCTGAGATGAACCCTGCACACAGCAACTCAAAAGCAGACGTGTGAGGAAGTGTACAATATTTGCAACCCATATATAATCAGAATATATCCCTAAAGTAAAAGATGAGGCACCAATACAAATCTTTTCAGTCACATGGAAGTATCCAGCAACCTTTATTAAAATGAAATTCAGTCCAATCTTAGATGAAAAGCACAACATTGAAAATTACCAAAAATTGGGATGGGGCCTGCATTTTTAGATGGTGTTTGTTTTTATATCCTTTATATGATTAAGAATACGAATTTAGAAATCTACAGATGTTGAAAATGAGGACATCTTATGGGAGTTTGATAAGCCAATCCAATCCAATACAATGTATGATGTTGTCCTGAGTTGTGGAAATGTAAAAGGGAAAGAATTACATGTATGTCATGGTCCATACCCCTAAACATCAGGAGCCGACTGGCCTACCCCAGTTACTGGCACCCATAAGGGCTTATAAAGCCCCAAAAGGTTCCCTCAGACCTTCCTGGACTCAGTCCTGACGCCGTTGGTAAACTGCATGGGACTACATACAGCCCAGCCTAATGGGGCTGAGCCATCCAGCCTAACCCTGGGTGTGGCTGAGGGACTAATTTACCTTGGATTACTAGTGCAGGGTGACGCTGGAGGGACTACTTTACCTGGAACTACTTGCAATGCTATTTAAACCATACCCTACAGACAGAACACGTTTCACGTTATTCTGCACTCCTGCAGCATAACGCTCACCGTGTCTGCTCAGCTTCTATACCCAATCTTCAACAGCCACGCCTGTCCTGGAATCACGATCCATTGGCACCTGTGAAGAAGGAAAGGAAAAGAATTAGAACAGTGATTGAGGCCTTACCTGAAGCAGTCCATCCGAAAGGCTGCGCCTTCAGCTGCTCTCCGGATCGTCGCACCTGCAGAAAGGAAGACGTTTACTTGCAATACTCACCTGGAGGTTGCTTTCTTCTAGGATTCCACTGAAGCGGTTCATCCAATCAATGCTCCGGAGCGACGCCGCACCTGAATTGTAGAAAAAGAAAAGAACAGCCGGTTAGCCGCGCACGAGAAAGAAACCATTTAAAAGAGATTCAGTGGCACACACTCGTGTTAATACTCACCCGCAGGAAATCTGCTCAGCGTCGTAGGAAGAGGCAAATCTTCATCGGAAAACCGCCAAAGGCTGTGCCTGAAAGAGAGTAAGAACAAAAGTGAGAATTTGGGCAATAAAGGCATTAAGCAAACTATACCAAGCATCTTTTGGCATAGAGACTTACCTACTGAGTCAAGCTGTTCAAGACTCCGCTACAGCCCAGCTGGATCAGTGAAGCAAGTTGATCCATGAAAGAGGCTGAACATACCGCGCCCCTGCTATAGATTGCAGGACAGAGAGCCCACCATTAAAAAACCCAAGGCAAACGCTTCCTGGGAAGTGATAGTGAGGGAGAAGACACGTGCAACGCGAGTGCAGACGTCATTCATGCAGCTTCGTGCGATGCCCCTGTGGAGACCAGGTGAGCGTGACAATGTATGGAAAAAGCTGCATGTTGTGAATGAAATCTGCTTTGGAGACAAACCAGCCAAATGGCATTCATCCCTTATCAGGATATACGAAGGGGGATGCCTTGTTTTCACAAGAAAATTAAACTGAATGGCTTCTGAAGCCGACCATAGAAGCTGATCGCTGCCGAGGGTTGATTCACAGGAAGCCAGGGCCCTGCAATAAAAACAAGTGCCCACATCTGTCTCTTTGCTTGGGCTTAAATCCTTAAATATTCATTGAATTAATTTTGAGCATCAGTCAGTAGCGGTTCCCTTTCATCTGATCTGATATCACAATCAACCAGACCTTTCCTAAAAGAAGGAATGGAACACTTTTTGGGACTGGAACACATTTCACCATAACTATAGCATTCGCAAGAGTCATAAAATGCCTCAGCGCTGAACTGACAGGATGAGAGACCAGATGTTCTGTTGCTGGGCAGACACACAAGTGTTACCATGTACTAGTGTGTAAAGTGGATGAGAGAAAAAAATGCCTTTTGAATTTTACATTGAATTCACTTTATCGTTTATAACTTTCAATCAAAAGGTCGTAGAGACTTAATTTTTTTAAACTGTTCAGCACTAGTAGATCATCCTAAAATGAAAACGTTGTGATATTATCTTCATTATGTAAACGAGGCAAATGTAGATACATTTGTGCAGAAATGGCAGGTGCCAGTGATTTATATATCCTAATGTCCGTGCCAGTGAGCCTGTTATCGTGAGATGGACAAATCATTGTTATCTGAAAGTATGAGTGAGAAAAAAGCCAAAATATGTAATTCATCATCCATATGCTTGTGAAGTTGAAAACTACATTATCTGATTTGTCTTGGTGAGAGTAATCTGATAAACCGATTAGTAATATGATCACATGTGTGGAATATGCTGTTTTAAAAAGTTACAATTGTTTAATTCAAAATCTCTAAGATGACATCACATCAA
This sequence comes from Ambystoma mexicanum, assembly GCF_040938575.1. Lineage (NCBI taxonomy): Eukaryota > Metazoa > Chordata > Amphibia > Caudata > Ambystomatidae > Ambystoma > Ambystoma mexicanum. The sequence goes on from NC_090921.1 coordinate 1,123,026,608, forward strand.
ATAGGAGAGACACTGGGTTCGGAAGTCACTCCCATCTGACTTCCCTCCTCTTCAATAGGACCAATGACTATGGAGAGGTTGCTTAACATGATGTCACTTTTGGAACACTGTCCAATCACATACATTGACCTATTGGATTAGGTACATCCTACACACCTTTAAGAGGTGTGGTTTCTGCTCTATAAAGGTTCAACCTCATTGATTCTGGGGACACACACGCACTCACTCACTAACTGATCGAGTGAATGGAGAATTGATAACAGCAGTCAATAGAATGGAAAAGATTGCCTTTCTTTTTTGACCCATTTTATGGCTTAATAGACGAGCACTGTAACTCCTACCGGAGTTAAAGACCCATGCCCTCTTCAGTGGAAGAGACAACAGACAGGCCCCAATACAGAAATAAGGAGACCAGGCTGTGGAGGGAAGCTGACCCAATATTGCTGACTGACACCCAACGGTTCCTAGATGGGGAAAATTGAACCAGTCCTTAAGAAGGTTCCCCCATGTCAATGAGACAGCCACAAGATGCTCAGATGTAAGTATGATATAAAGGGGAAATAATCCTGAGGGAAGTTATACTTTACAGGGGAATAGATTAAATCCTGCCCGCTTTAATTTGACAATATTGAGGGGCAGTGGTATATATATTGACTTTAGATCCTTGGAAATAAGTAAATATTTCAGAAGCATATGTGCTTCTGGAATTATAGATGATATAATAGATCCTATGGTATGTTTATGGCAAGATCCCCTGACTCGTTCTCTGTCCATTTGATAAGCACAGAATGGACATGTCACTATGTGCATACCTAGAAAAATAAAGTTTTTTAAGTCTTTTCTTGGTTACATTACCAAGCAGAGTTCTGTTACTGGTGTGTGTAAAAGGGGGAAAGGGTTAGTAACTCCCAGTTATGTTCCTGTTTTTAAGTTGCCCATTGAATATGAAAATATGACAAATGAACACTTTCACATGGTAAATGTAATAGAAACACCACTAAAAGGGGTTTAGCAAACATGCACTTTCATTTTTTAAGTGATCCACATGCATTCATGTTAAGTAGCTTGTCTTCCAATTGAATTTTCTAGGACACTATTTGAATTTCTGATAGGTCATTGAGTGGGGCATGGGATGTTTATTTGCCATGAATAAGAAGTGGAGAGATTTAGATAGGCAGGGATGTTCTGATTTAATTTGATTTTGTATAAAATTATAATTTTATCCTAAACCCTTATTTACTGTTTAACACATGGGGGATGCATGCTCAGGAGAATTCAAATGTACATATGGTGATGCATGTGTTTTAAAAGTTCACTTTTATAATATTGCCATTTTGTCTATTGATTTTGGATTTTCATAGATGCATAATTTGTCTATATTCAAAATGATTAAATTATCCCCAGAAGAGGAGCGAGGCTGTAGTTATTCAATACTGTACTGATCCCAGATTCATGACAAGAACTTTATTAAATAAATGAAAATTGTGCCTGCCTGTTTTGGGGTGAGTGGAAAATTCCCCTGAACTAGATGTCACCTGATTAAAACATCCTACATTCTGTACTGGTATCGCTATGGTCACTGTGTTAGACTCCCCTCTGTCTTCCTCTGTTGTCTCTCTACTGTCTGGTGTGATCCTATTCTCTGCCCTATTGCCTCATAATGCATCCCAGCTGGTAAAGCTTGCTTACTTCTCCAAGGTGGTTCCAATTCCTCCCTCTTCACAATCTGTATCTTCCCTTACAAGCAATCTCTTTTGGTCCCTCTGTAAACCTCTCCTCCTTTCCTGTTCATGTCACTTTCCACTTTACAGATAGTAGCTCTTCAGTCTCCCTCCAAATTGGATGTCCTTCACACTCTTCTCCCAGGTACTCGATGTCTCCCTCTCAGGCTCCTCCAAATCTCTCAGTTTTACCATGTTCTCCTGTACTTCCCAACTGGCACCCCTTGTTTCCCTCACCAAACATGTACCCTTCTCAACTATTTCTCTTACTTCCCATACGGTACCCATTGTTTCTCTCATCAGACTCGTACCCTTCCATTCTTAGGACTCTTGCCCTGCTCATACAGTTTCCTCTAAACTCTTCCCCGCTTCCCCAATCTTATCTTTCACCGGGGCTTAGGTCCTGTCGTGCTCCACCGTCAAACTTCGCAGTGCAACCTCTCTGATCCAGCTTTTCAAGGGTCTGCTGCTTTCCATCTCCCAGCTCTCTTTTGGCTCTGCTAGTTTGATGCCAAGTCTTCTGACTTGGGGTCTCGCGGACACTCCAACCAGACCAATTGTCTGTTATATTTTGTCTTTAGAGGGGCTTGGAAACTAGAATTTGTATCTATTTTCCTCTCTTGATACTGGTCTAGAAGTGAGCACAATCCTTCATACATTTAACTTGCATCTCTGTTAATTGTATATCTCTCTGCAGAGGGGATACTTGATCCCTTATATTCACGTGTGCTTTTAAATGGATTTCTCTCAGCTGACTTGAGACGTTGGCATTTGCTAATTTTCTGTTAGTAAAGTGAAAACTGGATACATTATATTCAAGATGACTCTCTGAGTGTTTTCCTTCAGCAGAGCCACTCATGAATGCAGACTAATAGAGAACTTATTCAGGTAGCAGACATGCTTACTGTCCGTGCTTTTAATGTGACAGAGCCCATTTTCCATGGTATGGGGCTGGCCCTGAATGCAGGCAGTTTTTCTACCTTTTCAACTCAATACCCTTTACTCTAAAGGGTGGTTTGTGTTCCAAGGGGTTTCCCAGTGGGGACTGATAAAAGCCCACTGTGATAGGCACCCACCCTCAGGAGGGCTTCCTCATCACATACCTCCTCAGTTTTATGGAGGCTCTCCTTGTGTTCTCTCATATGGTATGTTAGGATTGGTGACTCTTCTCTTACTAGGTTCCCCTTTAGACTATCCAGGAAATCCCCCAAACTCAGGATATGTTCCCCACGACATCTAACCCTTGAAGAAGCTCCTGTCGATCTTCCTCCGGTCTGCGCCTCTCTACAGTCTAGGTCTCAGTCTCAGTCTAGAATCCTCTGGGGTTATGGTTTCTGCTGGGGTTTTTGCCTCTTCTCTGGGTATCTGGTTGTTTGTTTAGGGGCCCTCTGCTGTGTCAGGAGCTTGGTTCTCCTCTGGTTTGTCGATCACCTCTTTTTAGGTGAGACTAAGAGACTTGTCCTTGGCTCAAGCCCAGGAATCGGATCTCTCCAGCTCTGATATCCCTTCACTGGCTACCAGTGGCGGCATGGAACAGGTTCAAGACCCTTTGCATTGTCCACAAGGCTTTCTGGGACCTGGGACCACACTTCCAACTCTATCTTCCTAAATATCCTCCTTCTCGAGCTCTCCGCTCCTACACCTCCAACTCTCTGAGGGCCAGTCGCTTTTCCAAGCAAAGAGTTGGAGGCAGATCACTTTCTTCGGCTGCGGCTTCCCTCCGGAACAGCCTCCTTGCCTCTATGAAACTTGAGCAGAACCATCTCTGGTTCCGGAAGTAACTCAAGACCTTTCTCTTTGCTTCTGCCTTCTCTCTTCATCTCCTCTGCTGATGCACCTGACTGCTCCATGCACTGGTCACCCTCTGAATTCGGGCCTAGGTCCCTGCCTGTCCAGCTGCAATCCCGCACTGCTTCTTGGCTTCCCTGCACTTGCGGTCTGTTTATGTAACCCTACAGTCCCCTCTCTTGCACTTGTTTTCCACCCTTTGGCTGCACTTTCCACCCATTGGCTGCACTCTTGTTTTTTTTCCTTTGTCCCGCACTTCTCCATCCTCCCCCAGTCTCGGCACATCTCCCCTCCCCCTTCCCTGCTCTTGTGCGATCTGAATGTCACAAGGCCTAGTAATATCGTTATTTTTCTACTCCCTTTTTGTATCCCCCTCCTTGTCTTGTCACGCCTAGAAACACTTGTGTACAGGCGCGTTATGAATACCATTTCATATCATGGACAGCAGCTACTATCAATTCAAAGGATCGGCTAGGATTTTAAGAAAAACTCATTTTGTCAAACACATGCTTGCCTAGATTAATAATTCCAAGTGTCACCAAGGAAAAATATTTTACCTTGGGAAGAGAATAAAGAGAATTGATTGTTATTTGGTTCTGTTATGACCTACACAAAGAAATCAAAGCGCAGAGAAGCCAATACTTAAAGAATGTGTTTGTTGCGGAATGAGGGGATGTATTTGATCACATGTTTTCGTCTGTCCCAATAACTGACGCATTGGCCATGCTCTGGGCCGTTCCATGACATTGCGCTCCAGCTTGGGATGTGTGGCTAAATGTGTAGCTTCAATTAGCTGAGGGCAGAGGCAGAGCGTGCATTCACCCATCATGCCAATCTACCTTTTCTTTTCTTTTACAGATGTCCTCCGTTTATCACCGCAGCTGCGCTCCTAAAGCAGTTATGAGGTATGCATTTGTTCAATTCAATGTATTATAATTTAAGTCAAAGTACATTACCTAGCTAGTAAAATGTGTAAAAAGGAAGAATCCGTGTATGTATGTATAGTGTTTTATTATAGTGCTTACGTGGGGGCTACCGATACCTACAAAGGCTAGTAAGAAGGATTGTTCCTCTCCTCACCTTCCCCTTTTCACTTTTCCTGCACCTTCATCCCTCTCCATTCCTCCACCTGCCCACGCCTTGCCGCTCCGCTACTCCAGACACCCCAATGCATCACACAAACCTGTGTAGCTGACTGGCATTACTGCACGTGTGGGACTGGGTAAATCCTGACTGCGCAGCCACTTCCGGTGGGTGGCAAGGATGGAGAAGCAATGGAGCTTCTTATTGCCCTGACCCAGGCTACAAGAGGCCCGTCTGCCATATTGATGTTCGGTTAGGGATGCATGCGCACTAGTATACACTCGTTGAAGTCTGCAAGCAGGGCCTGGGCCGCCTGGGCGAAGCCCGACTCACCACTTTCACCTATTCTTCTATAGCTGGTGTTCTCTACTTCTTTCTCTTGCCTGCAGGTATGGGTCCGCTATTTCCATAATTCCCGGTGATATCCCATGAACACATGTTGAGTTCCTGGGTCCACGGGGTCGCTCCTTGTGCACTCAAAGCTTAAAGGGGCAGCAATATCCGGAGCACCATAAGATGATCCCCTTCCGCTGGGAAACAATGGACCCTACATCGCATAGTGGAAGGTGGGGCCTAGCTCCATTGGGACGCTGTTAGGGTCAGGCAGGGGGGGACATCTTCTTATTGGTTATAGAGGCATCACTGCACAGGTTCCAGCTGTGGTTTGCATACTGGAGAGGGTAGAGGAGCCTCTCATCCACCTAAGGTCTGCTTTTGTCCAGACACCAACCCTGTCCACATTAGCCTTGCCTACAGGGGAAACTGTGCTTTACAGTCTTCAGTGGTCATCACAACTGTCCTATCCCTGAACACGATCCAACCCGGTAAAGTGGAAAGGCCCATCATTTATGATGAACGTACACTGTTATGGTGGGTGCGGGTGGAAGTGTGTTTGGGTTGATTCAGTGGTAAGAGGCTGGGATGGGGGTGCCTGTTGGGCTTTATACCTTGTGGGAGGAGGAGGTTACGAAAAAAGGGGTGTGTTGGCGTTAATTTAAAGGGAGGAGGTGTGTGTGTGTTGAGGGATGGCACGATTGAGTATGTAGTTGTGATATGGTGTAGCAATATGTGGTTTTGTTGTATGCCTCTATTTCATGGTAATCTCAGAGTAGTAGGCAGCCCATTATCAGGGTCAGAACATCCACATGGATAGAGTGAGGACACCAAACATCAACCATTATTGCATTTACAGGTACAGCCTTATTCATGTTGTATTACTGCTTGGAGGAACACCGCAACGCCATTAAGATGCCCACAGAGCCATAGGCCTTCTTCTCAAGCTGGCGTCTGTCCTTCACATCTGTGCCACAGGGACGTTCCAACACTTGGTTGGAATGGTGTTTGCATGTTTACAGCCGCATTCCCACGTGTGATCACCTCCGCCTTTCATGCCCTCCATCTACATGCCTCTGTCCTCATAGTACTTTCTATCACCCTAAGTACCACCAATACCATCAAAACCATCCAAGGATGTTGATATTAAATTGACACATTACCCAGCATCATATTTGCTTTAGCCAGCACACAAGTCCCCATGCTGCAAGCCCATGTGAGGGAGTAAGTGCACATGATACAAAGACAACAACACACCCTCGATGTTCAGAAGAGTGGTGGTGTTCCTCCAGGGCATCGCTGATATGTCCTTCCCACTAGGAGTCAGAAAACACAGTCCACCAACCGCTGCCTTGTGATCCACCCATCTCATGTATCCCATTGGTGACGTCCTGCGTATGCACCATCTTCCTTTTCCTCATCACTGCCTGGATGGATGTTCTCATGGTAGGCATCTTTGCATGTATCCTGATGCACATCATATATTGTTTAACAGGCCTCATGCTATTACAATGTGCCCAACATTGTGGTACCAGTGCTCTGCCATTTCAATATAGACACCAGACTCTGGCCCTCTCTTTTGTGCATCACATACTGAAATTGACTCTGTCTAAGTGCCTCTCCTATGGACTCTACAGGTTGCGTTAAGGAGTCAGAAGCAAAGGCTGAAGGGGATATCCTGCATCACCTGTTGGGATGGAGAAATGCCTTCTTGTCAGAGGTTGCATAAAGTTTGCTTCCTATGCTATACAATCATATCATATTCTCTTTGTACCGAGATTCAAACTGTCCAGAGTAGGGGGACAATGTTTCCAGGTTAAAGCAGCATCACTCTGGAATTCTCTACCCCCGCTTCTGCGCGTGGATCAAACTTACTTGAAATTCCGGCAGAATTGCATAACATGGCTCAAAAACTCTGACAAACAATGACTGACGTCACTCCCCTCCTGACTAACCATTGCGATCTATGAACGACTCTGTAATAGTGGTACACTATCTAAATTGTAATATATGACTCTATGATACTGTATAATGTGTATTTAACCTGTATATAAGTATACTATCCTGTCTACTGCGTAGACGAGTGGTAACTGTACGATACTATGTCACTCTAACCTTGATGTGTTGTGTAAATGGATAATATGATGATGTTGTGTAACTAAGCTGCAAGTCTTCTTCTGCAATGCGCCCTTATACCTATGGGTCTGGAGCGCAATACAAGTAATAAAATACAAATACAAAATACAAAATACAAATTGGATTGAATAGCAGGGCTTAGTGGAGGATGGTGAATGCATGGAGGCGACGTGAGCCTACAGCTTCCCTTTTGAAAACCCTCCATTTCATATCCTTCCATCTGGATGCCCTCCTGGTTCCGGAATTCCCTCTGGACAATCCATCTTCAACCCCTAACACTTCCACAAGTGGGTTTGTCAGCTACCTAAGAGCCACATATATTGTACGCCTACATGGCCACCCATACATTGTCCTGTGTGGGTGGCCATGTGGGTGTGTGGGGCTCTGGTGTGCACTATCATGGGGTCATGTGTGAAACCAGGAAACTGGGCACAGCAGTTGATGATTATGAGGTAGAGGTTCGGGAACCAAACAATTCATGTATAGAGCTGCGATAGAGCCAAGTCACGGGGCATGGGTGGGCTCCAAGAACCATGGGCGTGCTGAGTCAGCAAAAGATGCATAATGTGCGGTCTGCCTCTCGACCCTCAAACACAAAGCCCACACCTATTATGCTGCCTCCATACCCCCTACAGTAAAACCCATTACCTGGAATCCTCCTTCTAGCCCCCACTCAACACAACCCCATGCCCGAGGTCCTGCTCCCTGTCTCCATAACAAGAAACCTAAACCTAGCTTGCCAATTTTGGAAGATACATCACAGTGACATTAAATGATTTGTCCAGGATCACACATTTTCTGTAATATGGAATTTGAGCCCAGCCTGCTCTTTAGACACTTGATCTTATATCTTCTCCTCTCTCACTGATATAAATGTGTGTTAATGTACAGTTTAAAGGAGCTAAAATAATGCTCTTTTCCATGAAGATGACTTAAAAGCACACACATCACAATATAAACCAACATGACATCTGTATATATATATATATATATATATATATATATATGAGAATGCATTACTTACCGTAAAAGCATTTCTGATGGTTGTATCTGCTTAGATTCACATGCTGTGCATAGGTCCGACATCCAGTGGTCACTGCGGAGTATTGCATTTTGTTTTTCGTAGTCGAAAAGGGGACGTCGACAAGGCGTGTCTGAAACACTATCCCTATAGTGACGTGCGTTGTACCCACAATCCCTCACGCGTCGAGGTCCCTCTGTTTGTATTTTTCTGCCCTGAGGGAGCCTTCTAGACGTGAGCGAGTACAGAAAAGAGAGATATATAAAGGAAGTCTATGTTCCTTCCATCCGAGCGGGGAGGAAGGGCGGGCGCATGTGAATCTAAGCAGATACAACCATCAGAAATGCTTTTACGGTAAGTAATGCATTCTCTTCTGATGTTTGTTAATCTGCTTAGAATCACATGCTGTGCATAGACTAGCGAGCAGTACCCGGAGTTGGCGGTGGGTTATGAGAAGGAACAGTAGAGAAAAGGTGTCTTAATACTGCCTGTCCCACCTGGGAGTCAGATCTAGAGTGTGTATCTAGACAGTAGTGTTTTGTAAAGGTGTGCACAGAACTCCAGGTAGCCGCTTTGCAGATGGACTCAAGGGGAACATTTGCAATGAATGCTATGGATGCCCCCGTGCCTCGAGTAGAGTGTGCTCTTGGCCTAAAGTGCAGTTCTCTCTTAGCAAGAGTATAGCAGAGAGTGATGCATTGAACAATCCATCTAGAAATAGTGGATTTTGAAACTGCATCTCCTTCTCTTCCTGCTGCCACCGAGACGAAGAACTGATTAGTCTTCCTCAGTGGTCTGGTTCTTTCCATGTAGAACATGACCGCTCTGCGTACATCTAGTGTGTGCAGAGTCCTTTCTCCCAAATTGGAAGGATTTTGAAAGAACGTTGGTAGTTCTATAGACTGGTTTACGTGGAATTTAGAAATACATTTCGGAGCAAACCTAGGGTGAGTGCGTAGAACCACTTTATCTTTGTGAACTGTAACGAAGGGGTCTAGAATAGAAAGAGCCTGAAGTTCACTTACTCTCCTGATGGAGGTGATAGCTATTAAAAAAGCAGTTTTAAGCGTGAGGTGTTTAAGAGATGCTTTGTGCATGGGTTCGAATGGAGAGCCCATGAGTCTGGTGAGTACCACATTAAGGTCCCATCCGGGAGCTGGGTCAGCTATCGGGGGGTGTATTCTTTTTACTCCCTCCATGAAGGCCTTTATAACAGGGATCCTCCACCACGACACTTTGAGTTGGGAAGTGGTGTATGCAGAAAGTGCAGCTAGGTGGACTTTAATGGAGTTAAACACTAGACCTGAATCTAATAGGTGGGTGAGGTATAGGACCACATGTGTGGGAGAGCAGTCAATAGGGTTGATGCTTTTACCCCTGCACCAGATGACAAATCTTTTCCACTTGCTAGAATAGCAGTGGCGAGTGTTCGGTTTTCGGGCTTCCCTGAGGATGTCCATGCATCTTTGCGGGAGTTGTAGATGTCCGAACTCTATGATCTCAGGAGCCAAGCTGCTAAGTTCATGTTCTGGGGGCATGGATGCAGCGTCCTGCCTTTGTCCTGAGACAGCATGTTGTACGGGCAGGGGAGTTTTACTGGGGGGGATAGAGACATCTCCATCAAGTGAGCGAACCATGGTTGTCGTGCCCACATTGGGGCCACTAGTATCATGGTCACTTGTTCCTGGTGCATCTTGTGCACCACCTTGTTGAGAAGGGGAGTCGGGGGAAAAGCGTAAACAAATTTCCCTGACCATTGCATCGACAGACCGTTCCCCTTGGATTGGTTCTGGGGGTACCTGGAGGCGTAACTTAGGCATTGTGAGTTTTCCAGGGTTGCGAACAGGTCTATTTCTGGGAATCCCCATTGTGTGAAGACGTCGAAGACGATGTCTTCGTGCAGGCGCCATTCGTACTCTTTGGGCAGGGGGAAATCTCTGCTGAGGCTGTCTGCTAGCAGATTGAGTTCCCCGGGTACATGTAGTGATAGTAGAAACATGTTCTGTTTGAGAGCCCACTTCCATATATTCTGGGCCAGCTTGGACAGGCCTGGAGAGTGGGTGCCCCCTTGCTTGTTGATGTAGTACATGGCTGTGGTGCTGTCTGTAAGGACCATTACTGTTTTGCCTTGTAGGTGTTCCTGGAAGGCTTTTAGCGCCTTGAACACAGCTAGTAGCTCCAGTAGATTTATGTGTTTGGATGCTACGTTCGGAGTCCACACTCCGTGAGCAGTCTGATGGGATAGGTGCGCCCCCCATCCTGTGAGAGATGCGTCTGTGGTTAGAGTGGCTTCCGCCGCGGGTGTGGCAAAGGGTTTCCCTTTTTCCATGTTTTCCTTTGTCCACCACCGTAGCGAGAGAACTAAGGCCTGCGAGACCACAACTAGATCCTCCCATAGTCCGCTGGCCTGACACCACTGGCTGTTGAGCCACTCTTGCATTGGGCGCATGCGCAGGCGCGCGTGAGGTACCAAATAAATACACGACGCCATCATTCCTAGCAAGCGCATTGCTTTGCGTACCGTCACCTCTCGACCGGTTACATATTGAGGGATTTGAAACAGCATGTTTTGGACCCTCTCTCTGGAGGGGAAGACGAGGCCGTCCTTTGTTTGAATTAGAGCCCCTAGGAATTGCTTGATTTGACTGGGGTCTAAACTGGACTTCTTTTCGTTGATGGAGAAGCCCAACTGGAACAAAAGGTCTACTGTCTTTTGGGTATTGGAGAAGCATGTTTCGTAAGAATCCCCTGTTATGAGCCAGTCGTCGAGGTAAGGGTAAACTGGGATGGACAACCTGCGCAGGTGGGCCGCTGCCACTGCCAGCACCTTCGTGAATACCCTTGGTGCTGATGCTATGCCGAAGGGTAGCACTTTGAACTGGTAGTGTTTGCCCTCTATCATGAACCTGAGGTATTTTCTGTGCGCTGGCAACATTAAAATATGAAAGTATGCATCTTTCATGTCCAATGTTGTCATGTAATCTCCCTGAGAAAGCAGTGGGATTACTTCCTGTAAGGTTACCATACGAAACTTTTGGGGTTTGATAAAGTTGTTCGCTGGGCGCAGATCTAATACAGGGCGCATGGTTAGATCCTTTTTGGGTACAAGGAAGTACACTGAATAAATACCTTCCGTTACCTGAGATAGAGGCACGACCTCTATGGCTCCTTTTTCCAGTAGTTGTTGTACTTCTTGGAGAAGGATGGCAAGATGTTCCGGTGTCATGCGACGTCCCCTCGGGGGTCTGTAGGATGGGGAACTGTTGAATTCGATACAGTATCCGTGGGCTACGGTGGACAGTACCCAACGGTCTGACGTTATCTCCTCCCATGCAGGAAGAAAGGATGTTATCCGGCCCCCGACCGGTGTTGCATGGGAGGGGACGCGAATCTTCGCGTCACTTGGAGTTGTTGGGGGCTTGGGAGCCTCTGGGGGTGGATCCCCGACCCCTCCCTTTGCCCCGGCGTTGGCCTCTTTGGCTGTACTGCCCACTATTGGTTTGGTAATTGGTGGCAGGGTATTGCTGATGTTGATTTTGTTGTTGGTGTTGGCGTTGGCCACGAAAAAAGCGTTTGTTGCCATAGCCGCGCCTGGTAGTGGGCTTAGAGATCTGGTCGAGAGTCTTGATAGTGTCGAACTCTTTTTTAGCCATCTCTAGGGCTTCATCTACCGCTTTCCCGAAGAGGTTAGCGTCCTCGACAGGTTTATTTATCAAAGACGCCTGTGTCTCTGGTTTAAAGCCTGAGTTGCGCAGCCATACATGGCGCTTTAGGAGTATTCCTTGTACCAAGGAACGTCCTGCTGTTTCTGCCGCGTCCAGAGAGTTTTTAACAATGCTCTGGTTCACTTGGGTTCCTTCGCCAATAGTTGACAGTAGGCGCGTACGTAAAGGCTCCGGTGCTTCCTCGGCGTCTTTTCGCAGTTTGGCCCACTGCGCGTCTGCGTAGCTTGCAAGCAAGGAATTGTTGTTGGCAATTCTTGCTGAGAAGGCAGCCGAGGAAGTAACCCTTTTTGCAAGGGCATATAGCCTCTTGCCCTCCTTGTCAGGGGGTGCCTCACTCGTGGAAAGTGGTACCCCTGCCCTCTTTCTAGTATTAGAAACCACTAGGGAATCAGGAATGGAATGTCCCCTAATGTAGAGGGGGTCTGAGGGTGAAGGAGTGAAAAGTTTTTCAATCCGTGGATTGACCCCTCTGATCATAGCGGGAGTGGACAGCGAAGGTATGATCCTTCTCTTCACTGAAGCGAGGAGTGGAATGGTCTGGCTGACCGGGGGTTTTTCCTTAATCACTCTTTCCACAAAATCCAATTCTGGAGAGAGTTCCCCGGTGTCGAGTTCGAAATGCGCTGCTGCTCTGCGCAACAGTGCATTGAACGTTGGCTGATCGTCAATTGGAGACGTGTTCCTAACTGGAGAATTGTCCGGAGGAGTTAGGTTTATGACATCAGTGTCGGAATACACTGATGGTGATTGCCAGGGGTGTGAAGGTCCCTCTTCTGGGTTAACCCCGAAGCCTTCTTCTATAATGTCTGTTCTGTCTTCCAGACATTCCTCCTGGTTCTGTTCTTCATTGTCCATGAAATCATCTTCTTCCTCGAAGTCTTGCTCCTCCCCAGTGAGGTCATATACATCTTGGAAGTCTGAGGCTGTGTCCTGCTGGGGATCGACTAGCCTCGGATTTTTGGCCCTGGGGTCCTCCTGAGGCCCTTCTCTGGTCCTCTTGTGTGTTTGAGAGGCCTGGGTGCTCATGAACTTTTCCATCCTCTCCATACAGAGGTGGAGTCTTTCCATAGTTTCATGGGGTACCCCAGAGCGGTCTGGTGGGGGAAACATAGGGTTATCTAACTCGAAATGGCTCGACCTCTCCCAAAGCGTCGAGGAAAGTGTCCCATCGCCCTCCGAAAAACCTTCTGGTGTGTCGGGAGACTCCCTGCCTGAAGGGGGTAGTCCCTGCTTCCCTTCGGGCTTTTTCGGCGTATCCTTTAATTTATGCGTAACGCTCGACGAAATCTTCGGCGTACGCTTTTGGGCGTCGGCTACAGCGATCCTTGCTAAGCTATCGGCGACTCGCTTGTCGGCGACTCGTTTGTCGGCGGAAGCTTGAGTTTTCGACGCTATGGGTATCGAACGCTCTACGGCGGTCTGCGCTTTCTGTTGATGCGCACCGGCCGATGGTTTGGTGGCAGCGCCCTTGTTTGCCGAAAGCCCAGTCGCAGGTCGCGGCTGCGGTTGCGAGAGGGGCTTCGAACCCGAACGGTCCGAGGAGGCCGCCGGTGGAACCTGCGTCTCCTTGGGCGCCGAAGGTCTTTTCGACTTTGTCGACGAAGAGCCGTGGGTTGTGTGTTTATGTGGATCTTTGTGTGCGTCTGTGTCGCCGGGGTGTTCATCCCCATAAGCAGGGCGTGAGCCGAGCCCGTCGGGGCCGGGGACAGCCGACGAAGCGCGTAAGCGCTCCTTAGAGGGGGTTTCGACTTCCGTAGCGGAGGTCGTGGTATCGCGTTCCTCGTCACTGTCGGTGGTAGCAGCGGCGGGTGAACCTTCGGCCTTCGACATCGCGTAGGCCGCCCACCTTTTAACCCTTCGGTCTTTTAGAGTTTTAGGCTTAAGAAGCCGACACGCCGCGCACCTTTCCTCCTTGTGATCGAGGGGCAAGCAGCGGTTACACCGTGAGTGCTTGTCCTTCCAAGTGAATTTGCCTTTACAAAGTGGGCAAAACCTAAACGGTGTCCTCTCCATAGCCGAGGCAATAAATCGCGATACACACCCCAAGGGAAAGGAAGGGGAAAGGGAAAGGCATTCTCAGAAAAGACCCAGAGATGTCCCACGACCCCACTCTCCCTACTGTATATGGCCTGCGAGGCCAGGCCACGTGTTCGGCAGCGCCGAAGGATTTCTTCCGCTCGACCCTCCGTCGAAGATTCTTTTCGGCGGAGAACAGCTTACAACTGCGTCGAGGGAGGGATTATAAATATTAGAGAAAATACGACCAGGGGTCGAGGAGTTGCAATGTCTCTCGAGGAGCTCCGCGTGAAGGCGACCAGAAGCTGGGCGGAAAAAAACAATCTGAGGGACCTCGACGCGTGAGGGATTGTGGGTACAACGCACGTCACTATAGGGATAGTGTTTCAGACACGCCTTGTCGACGTCCCCTTTTCGACTACGAAAAACAAAATGCAATACTCCGCAGTGACCACTGGATGTCGGACCTATGCACAGCATGTGATTCTAAGCAGATTAACAAACATCAGAAATATATATATATATATATCCCCAACTCCGTGGTAATTAAGTAAGAATAGAACTTTCACACAAAAACTGTGTCAATAGTATAAAATAAACCCATCTCAGGTTTTATTTGTTTCGATTCTTTTTGAAGCTCCCGTACGAGGGCCCTTTGTGAGACACGTGTTTCAGCACGTCATGTGCCTTTTTCAAATCAGGCCAATATATGTGACATCATCACAAATTCTGATTCCAAAATGAAAAGTACAATCATGTACATATTGCAATTAAATACAATACAACAAAAGAAAGAAAGATTTTAACAAAGCCAATAATATGTATCAACATAAAAGAAAAAAACACAGAGATGAGGGGATGGGGAAAGGGAGGGTGCTTGAGGGTCAGTTAAAAAAGTCATGGAAAAAGAAAAAAGTGAGAAATAAATGTGGGCAAACACTTAGGTATATATAAGCCAACATTAACTAAACTCTTCTGTTTAGTTCCTTAAATTCAGAAAACATTTGTGTTCATTTGTATGCATTTTTATAAAGCCCCTTGTGTTACTTTATGCTTGTTATTACTAGGAAGTGCCATGATTTGTTGTTCTTCTCTATTTTGTATGCATTAATGAAAACACCCGTTCATTGATTGGCTTACTTGTTGATCTCATAGGTGGAATATATGCTTATGTCATCAAGGTTGTTCTATTAAATACATAAGTAAATTGTACTCTTCTTACCATTGTTTTTTACTTTCATGTCGGATAAAGTTTTAAATCTGTAGTCGTTTGTCTGCCATACATCCAGGTTTATACCCCTCCTATAATGTATTTAAGTCAGCTCTTAGTTGGCGAATAGCACACAGTTTTGTAAAATTGGTTCGAGATATACGTTGAAACAGCCATTTTGTTATTGATCGCTGCATTTCCCAATTTGTTGTTAGTTTTGGTCCTCTGCGTTATACCTGGCGTATTATTTTACTCATCTTCAGCTTAATCTGATCTCATAATTGGTTCTTTCGCTTATTTGCCTGTTTGCGCGGTATCACAGACTCTCAACATTCAACAAATAACATTATCATTAAAGGTTGTTCATTTGCTTGTTTGTGTCTTTGCATGGTCTGAAATAATCCTAACTCTTTGTAAATTGCATTATCATTAGATGTTTCATGTTCCATCACGTATAGCATCTGTGCCACGTGTGGATCATATCGGAGATGTGAGTTCACAAAAACTCACTGCATTTACAGTAAGCTGTTGCCAACCCGGTTTCAACATTGTTGTGTTGCGCTAGATAGCAACGCTAATGCGTATATTCTATAATTTGTCCTGTCTTGGGTTAAGGGCTTACCTGAAAAGTGCCAGTTCCTGTTCATACGCGTCGGCTCTCCGAAACCAATGGAGACGCTGATGTTCAAAACTCTTGTATACAATCGTTGTCATAGTTACCCATAGTCTTTCTTCTATCTCTAATCACCGGCTCGCAGCAGCCGCCATACTTTGGGATTTGTTTGTCATTCTGACCATGCAAAATTGCGTGTTCCTTCCCACACTCCTGTCGAAAAGATATATTTAACGTCTAGATAGCACACCTCGCTGCTACTTCTCAATTCATTCCCACCATGCAAAAATGACGCAGTTTGTTTATAATGAAACACACTATCGAGTTAAATTTCAAAGGATTTATCTGTGTTGCTAGATATTAATGTTAACCAGAGTTCTTGGTGTATTCTGAATTTCACCTTTCCACATAGCTTGTGTCTAACTGTATTGTCATCATAATATGAACGTCGAAATGGAGGAAGGCTCTAGACACTGGTTGAGCGCTGGTGCACTTAGCTCGTTTGTATTTGATAATGGGTATTAAGCATTACGTATGCCCCTGGTATCATTATTATTAATTGTCACATTTTTGAATAACTTACCAGTTATCATTTGCAATATATATATTACATGGCCTGCGCTAGCGGGCGTATAGTTATGGTGAAGTTGCTCAACTCATAGGAAGAACACTTTTTGGGCGGCTTATAACTTCACTCCCCCTGGACGAATCCTTACCAAACTTTGCAAAAACAGCATACGGCCCGCACTGAATTTTTGTTGGCAAGTTTGGTGAGGTTTAGTCAAGGAGTGCAAAGTTATAGGGAGGCACCCAATTTTTTTTTCCATAGACGCAATGGAAATAAAATGTGCTCACGCCTCCTAAAGCCCAAACCGCTGTATGGATTTTCACCAAATTTGCGGCAGCAGCGGCAGCTTGGTCCCGAAAGCGTGCTTTTGTAGATTTGATTTTAAACGACCAAAAAGTAGCAAAGAAAATAAAGTGACATTTGGGTCTGGTCTGCGGACCCACTTCCCTGTTCGGTCCGCGGACAGGCATTTGATTGGCCTAGAAGGCGGCATGATGTCCACGGGCATCGGATCCTGATTGGATGGTGAAAAGCGTGAAGTGCGTCCGATTTTTGGAAACGCCCGCCATCTTGGATTTGCGGACACTGTGATAAAAACATATCCAAAAACACAACATTGCACTTGTCAAACCTATCAAACAATCTCTGGCGAGGTGAGGGATGATGAGGATGGGATGGGATATGGCCATAAGAAGCAAAAAAACAGGTGTTTTTCACCCCCGAAGTCCACAAACGCTCCAGATGTTCAGGGATGTCCTTTGACGTTCGTGGACACTTCAGATGTTCGGGGGCATCTATGCCTATTTCTGAATTTCAGGGTTGGTTAAAAGCAGTTCTTAGATGGCTTATAACTTTGGCGCCACTCAATGAAAATGCATGAAACTTTGGAATTTTGTTCTATACGTGATCCTGAATGGTTTTGGAAAGTGTGGAGCTGTTTTGTCAAGAGAGAACAAATTTAGAGAGGGGGGTTCCAAAATATTGTAAAGGCTTATAAATGTTGTGTAATTTGATGAATCTGCACAAAGGTTTGCAAAACAATTGTAAATCTAGATATACATGATTTTGCAAAGTTTGGTGGGATTCTATCAAGAGGGGGCAAAATTAGAGGGTGGTGCCAAAATATTGTAAAGGCCTATAAATGTGGTGCCATTTGCCGAATCTACACAAAAGTTTGCAAAACGATTTTAAATCTGGATATACATGTTTTTGTAGTTTGGTGGGATGTCATCAGTTATGTCATAATGACATTTGTGGTGTCATCTTTGATGTCTTGGATGTTAGTCTTAGCAGTGCACGGTGGTGGCACGTGTTATGGATGCTTAGCTTACCATAACTGGCGAATTTCGGAGGTTTTTCGGTTTTACTTGTAACCATAACGTCCCTTTAACAACGTTTTTTCATTGAATTTCATAGGTTTTTATTTGTGCAACTTAACCATAACGTCCCTTTAGCAAAGTTTTCTCATCGAATATATATATCCTGTGTCAAGCAAAAGGAATTATTTTAGCTTTACTTACCCCATCCTGTATAGAACTGTACATGTAATTGAGATTTAGTGATATGCACACCGCTTATAGTATCAGTTTGTAGGGACGCAAGGAGCGTATTACTTTCTAAGTCTAAATAGATTGTGCGTGCAGGGGAGAAAATGCAGCTCTGGCACAATAAGCTGCTACTGTGTACCAAAAAACAAGGAGTGTCCTAATTGACGGACACTCCCGTCCCCTGCACACCATTAATGCTGAGAAAACTTAGTCAAAGCTTGCATAAAGTCATAAACAATTCATAGACAGATGAGTACAAGCAACTTTCAATTTATCCTGACAAGTGTCAGTGCTTCGTGAATAATACAAATCTAGTATAATAATAAACAATACTAATAAACATAATGGTGAGTTCAACGCGTTTCAGGACCCCTTCATGAGGAGCAACACATCTTACATTTGTAATAGTATATCTACATACTTCATGTGTCTAGAGAAGGTAAGTAAAAAGCTTAATTTAGTCAGGGGATCGCAGGTGTAAAGCTGCATGTCAGGGTAAGCATCCCGGGTTGCCCAGGCCAGTGTCACCTCCCACAGTCTCATTCACAAACTCGATAGTACGTGGACTCTGTATGCAGTAAAGAAAAATGCCCCAGGCAACCGCCTAGGCAACCCCTTTTGCCCACCAAAAAGTGTAGTAAATGATCTATTTCACTTTTCTAATTAGGGGAGACACGTGGCTCATGAATGACCGAGCAATTAGTGAGTTAACGGGCACATCAGCATGCAGCGTTTTCATTATAAATGCTCAATATGTGCCTTTTATTTGGAGCAAACACTATAGTTTAACACGGTATCAGTGCAGATTTCTTTGTAGTGCACATTTAACTAAATCACGTTCAAGTGATTCCAGTTGTGGCAGTCAAAACAGATGTGACCCGTGTAAGTAGAGCCATTTGCCCTGGATTACATAGATTGGTCACATGTGGAAGCCAAAGTTCCTCTTTAGTTTTCGTCCAACGTGCAATTCCTGACAAAAGCTAAACAAAGTACTCTCTGCAAGTAGTTGATTGCATGCAGTTCTTTTAACTGTCACTCAGTGTCAGTTTCACTTTAATTTCCTCTGGTAATGATGATGCTTGGCTCAGCTCCATTTTGGCTCTTCTTTCGCAAAGGCACTCGAGCCAAGCCACAGCCAGGCTTTTGGCTCTAACAAGGCTCCAGCTGGCTCTGCCTCCCCAGCCTCTATCCCAATGTCTTCATCACAGGTCCCCTGTACATTGAGGGGGTGTTACTGCTTGTGAGTCCTGTAGACCTGCTACATTTCATGGAGTGGGACCAATGGGATATATATGCAGTCTAGGGCACCCATGATGTTAGGGAATTGGGCCATTTCATAGAACTGCACTTTGGGAGCATCTGGGTATTTGCTAGTGTAGTTTCAGCAGGGGCATGTTGAAGGAGGGCATATTATACCCGGGAAAGCACTTTTGAAAATAGGTGCTTGAAAATGCCATACAATATGTCAACTGAGTACTGGAATGTGCCAGTGACACAGAAATGTAGGACAACCACCAACTTCATAGCGAAGGAGATACCTGTGTGCATGTTAATTTGACTTTTTAGTTTCCCCTTCTATGAGCAGTACATACAAGGTGCTAAACACGTCCAGATGAGACAGCTTCAGGATTTGAGTGTCTGTTAGTGCCCAAGGTGACAGTCTGACCATGGGGATGGGTGGTCTCTGCAATCTCGTCTTCACCTGTTGAGCCCTCTGTTGCTGGATGTCTTCATAACTCTTGCTCTCAACAAATATGTACAACTCACCGATGTGGAGCGACAGGGCTAGGCCTGGCTACATGGTGGCCTGTGCGTCATTTGATATTTGAGTGGTCTGTACTATACTTTTGGTGGTGTGGCTGCACCTGAACTCACCTGTCATTACCACCTGGTTTTTTCAGCAAGTAAACGTTGGAGGTGTTTCCAATGTTATTGTTCACAGTCTTGGGACTCTGACTCGTGCGTAATGACCACCTGCGTTAATTCTGGTTCAACGAGTCAATGCTGCCCATCCAGAATTTCCGTGCGTGCCGGGCTCTGAATAATGTAGAGCAGTAAAACACGCGCTAAGAACCGTAACACTCGCAAAGAGGTCCTTAGCGTCTAAGGCATGGGGAAAAAAATGCGGACTCTATACGTGGAAACCTTTTACGCAAGCACGTGCACGTGAGGCGAGTCTGTTCCATGTAAGCACGCACGCGTGTGGCGAGTCTGTTCCGTGGTTCTCACGCCCAATGCGATGTTTCTCAGATGAATGGCACTGGCTGCGTGCTGGTATCACCTTCTGGGAATCCTGGAAGGCTCACCTAGAAACCCTGTGATTCGGCGCCGCTTCCTGACCTCTGCTTTGATAACTCCGTTTGTGCGGGTCTCTGCGTCATCCCATTCTGTGGGCTTTGTCGATGTGAGCCTTTTGATGTTTGTTTAGGTAAGTTCTAGGACAGTACATTCTCTTGAGTACCCATGAGTGCTTTCGACGGTACAATGCGCCCATTCATTGATGGGGGCGTAATAGCCTTCCGTCTGGCCGTGGATGCCACAGCCTGGCCCAACTTCTACTCTGTGCTTTCACTGCGCCCCCTTGTTCCCTATGTGACGGGCACATGTCGGTCTACTTATTTTTTTTGTACAAAATCAGCACTTAAAACCAAAAACCAGAAAGCAGAGCTCTCTATACTGTGTTAGCCATATCTTTGATTTGACCAGGAACGTCGTTTCACCAAAATGCCAACGATAGCAGACGTGACATCACATGATCCTTGACCTCTGATGACATCACATGAAGTGATGCCATTTGACTCCACCCCAAGTGACATCACAAGAAGTGATGGAACACTACCTTTCACCCCTTGACAACAGGACGTGGCATCACATAGCATTGTCTGTAAGTACACTAGGAAAAATTATGGTTATAATATCACTGTAAAGTAATATACATTTCATACAAGAATGGATCACCGCATATAGGCCCATATTACCAAATTACTGTGAATGCAAGCAGAAATCCAAGGCCAAACGATAATGATGTGTTATTATATGTCGCTTAAGCGCTTCATATAGAAAAAAATATACATACAATGTCACCCAACCTGTCTTGGTACTCATTTATCAACCTCAGCAGTATGAAACGCTGAGTTGACCTCACCGGGAGTCGAACCTGCAACCTGCAGATCGCACACACATTGCAGCATTGAGCAGCCAACCCACTGACCTATCTTACTGGCTATAGCTATCAGCAAACTAGTCACTGCAGAAACAAAGAACCACATGATGCTGGCCACAGCCCAGGAGCTTCAATGTTAAAAAAATAAGTTATTTTTCTTTTCTTTAGAGCTAGCAGGGGAGACCTCAGGGGTTGAAGGTGCGGCCCCTGGTGACGCCTAAATGACGTCCCTGGATTTTACGTCCTCCCTATCTCCAGGCAGTCCCTAAGCGTTCAGTCAGGATGTTAGAGTTTTGCATTTCTGTCTGCATAGTTTCCAGTCAAAGCATACTTGCAATTCTTTTACATGTGAAGGCCACGTCTTTTCAACAACCGCCGGGTCAGGGAGGTATTGTGGTTTCACCAACACGACACACAGGGTACATTTTCAAGTCTACTCTGCAGCATTCTGTGTGTGCCGTGTAACGGTGGGCATGGCTCTTTGTATTGATTTTCAGATCTTCGTGATATGGTAAATGGAATTGCTCTAGGAGGGCACAAGGCACATGCATGTATCCTTGTATTCCAGTGGGATCCTTGGCCAGGAATTCATGTCTGATAGTGTTTGCGTGGAAGCGTTATGCACAGGTGTGCCTGCAGTTTATCCTTGTGTCCAGTAGAGTCAGCAGGATACTAGGAAAGGTATGGAAGGAATTTCGTGAGACCCACTGATTTCTTTTTTTATTTATTTTCTTTATGTTTTTTGGTTACATACATAGTAACCTTTCATGCTATAACAGTTACAAGAAAATAGAATTGCATAATAATCATAAATATAAAAGATAATTATCAATACTTTTTAAGTAAAACTAAAAATGTACAAAGCATAAAGATTTTTATAAAATACATCAGAGTTTCGTGATATACAATACTCCAGCGCTAAAGCCATTCAATAGTAATAGAGCAAAATGCAATATTAAACAAATAAGCAGTCTGTGGTGGCTCTTAAAGTAATGAGCAGGTAGAGATTGCAATCTGATTCTTTAAAACCTATTGGGCAGATCAGTACTATGTGGGATTGTCTTGTGCAGTTGTTATTAATAGTTTGACTCATAAATAATACATGAAATTCCGCAGTAGAAAGAACGAGGGAATTGCTGAAATATAAATGAGACCAAAACTGATCATTTCGCATATTGCTGTGATGACTGACACATTTAGAATATGCTTCACTGTAAAGCGTAGCTAAATGGTTGCACTGAGTTAATAAGTGCCGAGCAGATTCAATTTTGTGGGGCAGATTCAGCATGTTCTTGTTTGGAAAGGAGATTTTTTTCCAAGCTCCTATTAGCATCATATTAGTCAGTGTGTGAACTCTTAAATGCATAATGAACCTCCTTAGGGATTGATCATAACACTTAGGGATATAATCTAAAGAAGTCACTTGGGTAAAGCTGGTTCCACATACTCTTGAAACCTTTCCTTGGTAAATAGATATTCAATATTGCAAAGTCAGTCCTAAACTAATGCTTTAGCTTTTATTTATTTCCTGGCGATGCTGTAGCTTTTATGATCGCCATCAGTCCAATTTAAATCATCATAGAAGTGTTTGCATGGTAGTAATAAATCATTTTCCTTGATGTTTCACTTTTTTCCTGCATTGGGTAGGTTGGCAAAGAGGTTCAAGAGCGAAGATCAGTTGCCTTTATCCATCTTAATCTTCCCTTACCAATCACAGCATTTAATCTTCCCCAAGGTATGTAAGGAGTCCAAGTCAAGTTCACTTCTTAGGGCTTGGACTGGAAAAGATTTAGCGAGGCCAAGTAACACATGCCAGAGTTTCCCCTCTAAACTATTCCACCAACTTACTTGCTTTTCCATACAACATTCCATACCAACAAAATGCCCGGTACAGTACTAGCTTGTAGATCGTGACGAAACCCTCCAAGGAAAAATCTCCCTTGTTATGAATGAATTTTTTGATCGCCCCAAATTTCTTCAAAGCTTTAGGAACTATGTAATTTTCCAAATGGTCATGACTGAGCGTAGAGCCTATGGGGCTGCTCAAGTAAGTATAGTTATCCACTACCCCAATCAGAGTGTTATCAGTTTTCCACGAGTAGTTCTTATATCTAAGTTTCCCTATTATCAGTATTTTGGTCTTGTGATAATTGATATGTAGCTGATTCGCTTTGGAATAGTTATGTAGTGCTTGTAAAGATCTGTGTAGGCCAATGGGAGTGCGATCTAGGATGACTGTGTCATCCGCATACGACAACCAAGCTACACTATGCATGTGCAGGCTGTTATTGCAATCTCCAAGCACTTTTGCAGATCAAGAACGTATAAACTATAAAGTAGGGTTCCAAAACACTTCCGGGCTTGAGGCCAAAATTGGTCTTAACAGGCGCGGAGTGTGTGCCCGATGAGTTTAGTCTAATTGAAACAGAGGTTTAATCATAAACATGTTTAACAAGATGAAATAGAGCAGGCTGAATATTCCAATTTGGCTCAGTCTGTTGCGATCAATGCTATCAAACGTTCCTGAGTGGTCTATAAGAGCCAAATGTAAGTTGGTATCAGGAGATTGTAGCGTGTTCCATATCAAGAACTGAAGAGTCTAAATATCATAGAGTGTGCTCATGCCTCTACTGAACCCAGTTTGTGGCATGTGCAATAAATTGTTAGGGGTAGCCCAAGATCATAAATCTTCCAATAGACTATTAGAGAAGATTTTGCAGGAAGAATCCATAATGGCTACTAAGCGATAATAAGTAGGAATGTTTTGAGGTCCCTTTCTATGGATTGGGACGAGGATAGATTCTTGCCATGAAACCGGAAGTCTTCCCACTTTGCATATTTCAATAAATATCATATGCAAAATCTTTGCCCGCAGTAGAGGCTCCTATTGCATGACAACGTTTGCAATTTCATCCGGGCCAGAGGCCCTGGAAAGTTTACGCTGCAAATTAATCTGTAGAATATCTTCTACAGTCTGGTCATAATTTTAACAGGAAGTCTAATATACAGGAAACAAGTTAATAGCCAATGCTGGGTTATCCACATAGTAAAGCAAAAGGACATGGTCTGTCCAGGCAAAATTAGAAATCATGTTAATTTCTTTGTTCACTAAAACATCAGAATGTTTCTGAAAAATGTACCAACATTTCTTATTGTTATGGTGCAATGCATTAATAATAACTTGCCATTGATCATAAGTCAAAGAGTGTCTTTGAATTTTTAACCAGTTTTTGTATCTGGTCTTTTCTTTATTCATTAAGTTCATTTTTTGAGTAAGATGCAGTCATTTAGAATTTTGTTTTACTACTTTTATGTTATGGTTCATAGTACTCTTTTTATCTGAAATTGCTGCATCATACATTTTATAGGTTGTCTTATCCGGGTTGTTATTCGATTTAGAGGAACCTATCAGTTCCTGAGTGTGCTTGGACAAGTCTGTTAGAATGTCGCCCTGACAGATAAAAGGGAAATCCTCCAGTAGTATTCTACGTTTCAATACATTGTGGTTATATTTATTTATATTCAATTTGTTCCAAATGATTCTATTTACTCATAGATTAGTATGGTAATCACCCAGAACCTTAGATTGGAAGGAAAACTACTTTACATTTAGTATTAGTTTCAAGATCAAATGGTCACTCATTTGGGTATTTATCGTTGGATAGAGACACAGTACATTCCTTATATTTTGAGAATTGAATACATAGTCAGTCATACTGGTGGACTTTGTTCTGCATAAGTTGGAGTTTGGCTATGTTGGTTTTGGAGGTACCAAGGAAGAGAATATTGCAATAGTCGAGCTTGGATAGCATAAGCGCTCTTGCTAGTGTAACAAAATTGTCAGCTGTGAGGAATTTGCGACTGAGGGAGATGAGTTTGGAAGTGTAGGATGTGGATGAGTCTAGGGTATTAACTTGTTTGGATATCGTTAGTGTGGCTAGGCGTCATTGATGGTCTTGGTGTTACTGGAAAGTCTTTTCGCTCTTCTCATTTCTTTTATTTTTCCTACCAACAATGCATCAAAAGTATGATTTTCTGGGCTTGGGTTTTGTTTGGTCTCTTAGATTGTGTTTGGTGACATTCTGAGATGGGGATATAATTAAATGGGGAACATTTAGAATTCTTGCTGCTAGTTCCTGACTTGATCGTATATGCTTGCGTAAATTGTTCCACAGCAAGTTTGCTTAATCGTAATCTGGTGCCTCCTTTACATTCTTCAAGTGATAATGACATTTGGTATTTTTTGTCCTCCGCCCCCACCGGCCATGTTGCACGTAGTAGATTGTGGTCACTGTTTTCTGTTAGGATAAACTTATATGAGGTTATGAGAAGGAAAAGATCTCTTGACAAGTAGATATGATCGATGACTGCACGTTGGGTGACCCTTTCCCAAGTGGGCACTAGTTTTTCCTTCCCTTCCGCCCACTCTGTTAAGTTATGGAGGTTCCATGTGTTCATGAGCGACTTTCATAGGGTACCCCTCACTTATTTTAGTGTGAGGCATTTAGGCACAACTTAAATTCAAGTCTCTGCATACTATAATATAGTTTGCGCTCTGCATGGTATAAGCATCTTCCAAGAGGTTAGAGACCATGTTAAAAAAACCTCATTTATAACAACCTGCGGGTTCTAATATAAGTTTATCACCACCAAGTGAGCGGTTTCTATTTGTTTTAAATGATTACGTTGGTGATTCCAAGCCAGCAAGAGTTCTTGCGCAAACAGATTTGAAAATCTTGATCTTACCAGGGTTAGCCCATTTCCTGATTTTGCCATGAACAAAAGGCCTGATGTCGGCGACCTTTCCCTTCTTTCTGCGCAACAAAAGGATGATTTCATATCCATCTAAGTAGGGACTGTACCATAACCAAGTCTCTTGGAGACATATAAGGTCGAAATCTCCCAGATTCACATCACTTGGTGCAGTCAGATGTTTAAAGCCCCTTGTGTTCTAAGAGGCCAAACTAATCGACTTTTGGTCAAGAATCTCTTTTATGGGTCCCTCCAAAGATCGCGCATCTGGTTTGTTGACCTTCGCGATCGTTGTGCCAAGGCTTCCGGAATCCAGGACCATTTTTCCAAGTCTGGGTCTTCGTGATACGTGCGGCCTGTTGTTCCTGACTTATTTTGTTCTTCCAGGTAATTATTTTGTTTGAAAGTTACACTGAGACTCACTTTCGGACTTTTTAGGGTGTGCCCAATGTTCAGAGGATCTTTGAAGACAATTGGGTCTGGTGTTTTTGGCTTGTACACGGTCTTTGGGGGGGTACTTCTGAGTACTTCTCTTCGGGAGGGTGAAGGAGCACTCTTTGATCGCTTCTTTTTATCCTCGGAAGGGCGATAGATCTCTTGTTTGCCTTACTGTTGTCAGGTCAAAGCCCAGCATCAGCAAACTTTCAGCCGCTTCTAACAACATACCTTTGAACACTGGTGAGGGTATATGAAGATAGACGCTGTCTGTTCGATGGTCATTTTCAAATTCAATAATCATTAGATCATTATAGAGGATTTGTCTCAAATTCGGGATGCAATTTAATAAGTACATGGCCGTAGCTCTGTTTAGTATTAAATCGTCACCCTTGTCCAAATGTCTTTCCAGTTTTAAAGTATGCTCACTCCTGCGTTTTCCATTTACAGGTAGATTTTTTTTTTGCTTCAATCCTCCCCCACTAGGTGAATTTCGCTCCTGTTTGTTTAGTGAGCTTGACCTTGATTTTATTGCCCTGTAGTCCATCTGTGATGACTTTTGTGGAGTTTCTACTCTCTTCCTTCTCTTTCTTTCCAACGCGGAACGTACATGCTGATTCATTTCAGTTCTCCGTTCGTTCCATTAGTTGTCTTGGGGGTCGCCATACGTTGGTTGGACTGGCAATATATATATATATTCTTTGGGTCTTTAACCTGGTTTAGTTGCTCTGTTGCCTTTTGTCTTTTTTCTGCCAAGGTTTTGAAGGTTGGAGATGGGGTCTCTTCTAAAGCAGACACCAACTGCTTTGTCTTGGTTTTTCCAGAGTGGTACTTTTGATTGGACAGCAGGTCGTCAAGTGTCGTCATCAGTTCCGATTCCAAATTTTCAATTGAATATATGGACAAGTCCATCAGATCTTGGGAACTTTGTGAGTCATCTTTAGTTATCATACTGACTGTTCTCATGTTTTTGGTGTTCTTCATTTTATTTTCTAACACTGTCTTTTGAGTGCAAGTTTCCTTTATACTCTTTCTTGGAGCTGGCTGTGGTTGTTTTACCCTTGTTTTCGCTGGTATTTTTGATGTAGGGGCAGGAAGAGTGCTTATTTCCTCCTTAATATGTGCCTGGGTCTCCAGACCCTCTTTTGTCTTTTTGTTTAGCTGCAAAAAGATTGGGAACTCTTGCTTTTTATCCTCTAACGTTTTTGTGAGGAGTTTAGGTTTCTGCAACCTTTCTTTACTTCCGTGTTTGGTAGAGTGTTTTTTCCAGTGTCCTACCATTCCCTTCACGCCTTTTATTCCCTGTATCAGGGGGAATATGACCTTCTGTGTCAGTCGTGATTTGGTGTTGAGATCTCACTTTTTGCTGGTTGTCATTTCTCGAATCCCAGTCAAAGTAACTTTCATCATTCGTCACTCAACCATTCTTTGCCTACCTTTTTGCCACAGCTTTAGAAAAATGTTGCCCTCCTAGTTTGATTGTAGTTTCTTCATGGGACGTGGAAAGGTTGACAATTCTTGTATCCGGTCCGAGTTGCCTTTTTCCTTATTTATTTTATCCAAGGTTTTATCAAGAGGACCTGTTTGCATACATTTGTAGTTTTGTGAGACTTCTCGTTGCTGGTGACTGGATAAAACAGGTTTTTGGGAAAGAACGGTTGGACACCAATGTCCTGCTTTTTTATGGCGGTTACATACCCCTCCAAGAAGATCAGCTTCATATGTATCTTAGCCAGCATGGTTGTGAGATCTTTTAATGAGTCATTTAAGGCCTTGTAAATAACCCACTGTTATAGGGGAACAAACATTAACATATGCCCAGTTTCCCTCATTAGGTGATGCCAGAATTTCTACTAAGTTGATATCTTTTGTGGTAATGACTCTTAGTTGTGGGATATGATGTAATAATTCAAGAACTCTTTTCCTGTTCAAAAACAACTTCCTGGAGGTCGCAAAAAGTTCTAGAATTTGTATTGAATGCTTGCTCTTTTTACACGTGCTGTTTTAATACAGGGAGTGATTAATAGCTTCTTTTGGTTCAAGTGCCAAAGGCAGTGCTAGATTTCCCTTTGATTCAAGCAATTTAGGCCGTGAAGAAGTAGTACCCTGAAGAAGTAGTGCCCTCCACAGAAGGATAATTTATCACTGCTGAAATGCGTAGAACAGAGGCAGTGGGATCGGAGCTTTGTGCCCTATGATAGGCTTCGTGACACCGTCAACATCTTCCTGCGCTGGGTCAAACATGATGGAAGAATTGTGGGAAGATATAGGTGAAATAGGAGGAACATAAGAGGGTCACAAGTTAGGCACAGACAATTTCCCTATGTGCCCGTCTTCCTTTTATCTCTTCAAAGTCGTTTTGTAACCTTTCTGGTAGGAAAATGCTCTCCCTCTGTATTGTAGCACTTCACAGTAGAAATGCACTTCTCGTTTGCGCTCGAAGTATTAGCCAGAGTGCCAGCGCTTTATTTGGATTGAACCCGTTTCACTCGTTGATGTAACGCATTAATTTCTTTGATTTTTTTTCTTTCTTCTCCTTTACCTCTGCCTTTTCCGTTTCACACTTAAGGCGGGAAAGTCATGCAGAGGTGCAGTATTCTCAAGCACAGATATAAACCCAATCGCCAGCATGCAGATCACATAGCGCAGAAGGTGAATTCTGCGCACTAGATGCCGTGAGAGATGTCTCATCCACGCACGTGTTCTACTTCTATAATGCTTTCTTGGAGCAGGGCAGGCTGTGCGCTGTTAGTACGAGATCCACAAGCCTACCAACTGCAAAGCTTTGTTCCTTTTGTGTTTTTGTGTTTTAAGGATGTCTGTGCAAATCGACAGAACGGTTTTTAATTAAACCAAAACTGCGTGGAGGTCAGGTTGTAAGTAATTTAAGTCGGAAGTGCAGGAAATAACTGAGTCAATTAAAGTGTCAGACAAATCTTTGGGCAATTTCTTCTGGAGTTTTAGAGAGGTTGATGCCAATAGTGTTCATCCGAGCATTAGACCAAGATTTGGGAGAGCTAACAGGAGCACTCCAATAAGATTCCCATTGCAAACAATAGCAAAGGTCAAGTAATGAGTTGTTATCTATGGGTGCCAGCAAAGCGGGGCTGTTGGCATGAATGAGCTCAGGTGCTTGAGACGTTGCTAGGGGGGGTTGCTCAAGGGGCTATAGCCCCGGGTCTTTTGGTTGTAGCCCCAGATAGAAGTTCGGGGGCTACAACCAAAAGACTACAGCTAGCCCTGAGTCCCGACAATCCTGACATTAGCTTAGCCCTTGATTTTTTCCAGACCTAACAACAGCACTGTCTGTGATTACTTCGCCAGAGTGCTCAGTTATAGTCATAGAAGCGGTGTTGTTGAGCCTCCTTATTAGATGTTAAATTATTGGCGTAGAAAACATGTGTGGATTTATTTAAGCAATATGACCCGAGCGACGGGGGCATTACCGACTCAGGTAATGCCCCGGGGCCCATAGGTATAGGCCCCGAGCGAAGGTAAGTGGGGTTGGGAGGGCGGGAGTGGGATGGGGGAAGAAAAGAAAACGTACCTGCGTCCCCGGCGAGGGACGAGGGAAGCCTCAAGCCGTGTGGACGCGCGGAGCGGGGATGCCCCCGCTCCCAGTCTCGACACGGCTGGAGGCTTCCCTCGTCCCCCGCCGGGGATGCAGGAACAAGAAGGTAAGTTGGGGGGGGGGGCGGAGGGAGGGAAGGGAATTAAGAAAAATGCTTACTACCCGAATCCCTGGCGGGGGGCGAAGGCAGCATCTCGGCTGCGGGGAGGCTCGGAGCGGGGATGGCCCTGCTCCGAGTCTCCACACGGCTGGAGGCTTCCCTCGTCCCCCACCGGGGACGCAGGAACAAGAAGGTGAATTGGGGGGGCGGGTGTTAGGGAGGGAGGGAATAAAAAAAAAAAGGCTTACCCGAGTCCCCGGCGGGGGGCGAAGGCAGTCTCTCAGCCGGGGAGGCTCGGAGTGGGCATGGCCCCGCTTCGAGCCTCCTCATTGGCTGAGGGGCTGCCATGCCCCCCGTCAGGGACAAAGGCCGTGGAATCCCGATGGAGGGATTCCCGGCCTGGTAACGACTCGCCGAGGGCCAATCAGAATGGCTCTTTCATTCTGATTGCACCCTCGCCTGGTACTAATAAAGGTTGTTTGTTGTTTCAATTGAGCATCTGCATAAACAGAGCATACTGCACTGTGTAAATTATAGGATTTCTTTTTGCTTGGCATGGTATTGATTATCACAATATTATGATAGCAAAGTATATAGCAAAAGTAGTTTGCAAACCTAAATGAAAGTTGTTAGGGTACGCTACACTCTCACTCTCTCCCGTAGACTGTCGACTGCACTTAAGTCAACCTTGACTCCGCACATGCTCTCCGTGCGGCATCCCAGCATTTATGGAAGAGAATAATGGGGTGGGGATGTGGGGAGGAGCCAGAAAAGCTATCAGCAGTTAGTGCAATCAGGGTAATCACAGTTTTAGGAAAAGTGATATGTCTTAGGAAAAGTGATATTTCCACGATGCCGACTGCATAGTGGATAGATACTCTGCGTCACAGAGTGTTTTGCCACCCTGAAATCACTGAATATTATTGAGTGTGCTCAGTTCTATAAAACTCTGAATTTGATGTGGGTTTCTCTTCCAGTACTTGCTCTAGATCAGGGGTCTCCAACCTTTATGTTAGCACGAGCTACTTATTGTTAATGGCCAATAGGTGGGAGCTACTGATGAAAGCTACTGTGGTGATGTCCATGAGTAGGAGAATTTGTACCAAGATTTGTTTGCTGGTTTCTTTGCTCTTTATGTGAAAAAGGAATAAAATATGCATTTACCATGATATTAATAACTTCAAAAACATATTTATTTCATTAGTTTTTATTGCTAGCTGTCTACTAAAATGTATGAGCCATATCAAAATGTAGGGCACAAATTGCGATATTCAGTTTGAAGGACGATACTGCATCCTAGCCACTAGTGCTCAGTAATCTGGTGTGAAGCTTCAAACGTTCTGATTTATCCAAAAATAAAATCCACTGCCAGTTTAGCATGTCCCCAATTCATGCAAATTGCTCCCATGCCAGGACACAGAATTCAGCCAAGGAAAAGTAAGCCAAAGCCTACTTTGTTACTACCTTTAGAAGTGTTTATGGCAAAATAAATTGCAAGATTGAAAAAATCAACATTTGGAAACTATGTGGTCAAGTTATATGTACATAAATGTACATCACATTGCTAAAATATCATTCAGTTTTATAGCGATGACTTGAAATGTGCACAAATCATACAACAACCCAAACAGACAATATATGAATCGTTGTATTCATATTTTGAGCAAATATAGTATGGTTGTAGCGAGGGGCAACTTATTCATAATAGGTGGTTACCTGCCACTCGTCTGCCCTATATGAAGGAGGCAGTAGCACAGACAACAGCTCAGAGGATTGCTGACTCCATCTGCAGGAATCATGCAGGCCATTTTGGTGCATGACCAATGTGCCATGCCAGACTTGCACATGCAGCTCTCTCCGACATATTGAGGGCACCAGCATCACAAAAATGGTTACAATTACAATTAGGACATAGTGTTTGAATGGCATCAACATGTGTTTTGCAGTGACAGTGCCGTCATATGCCGCATACTGTTGGTGACCAGGCATCTATTGGTATTTTCCATGTGTCTGAGAATTACTCATACATTGTAAAGTGTTTTGCCCAATTTTTTGGGAAAAACAGTGCTCATAAATTGCATCATTTTAACACAGTATTCAAAGGCTGAAAATGCCCTGCTAGAATTTAAAAATATGCATCCAAGTTCCCCTCAGAGCTCTGTAGATCTCCTGGTTGTGCATATATGTCAAGGGGATCAATCAGATTAATTGTTCTCCCATTCCATGGCTCTACTCAATGTACTCTCCATGTATTCACCACTATGTTTTGTACAGTGCTCTGTTACTTAGTAACTAGGTTTAGGCTGTATTAATTCTATACATAACAAAGAATATACATGCAAATCGCTGTTCCCTTTTCTCAACTAATTACATAATTCGTACCCTGGTTTCATAAAAAACATAGGCTGAAACAAAACTCTCAGATCATAATAATAATAATAATAATTTGGCATTTATATAGCGCTACGAACCCTCAGGTATCTGAGCGCTGCTTATTATTACCCACAGTGCGTGGTGTTTTCTAAGCCCCGGCATTGATAACATGCCATTTTACATTTCCGTTTAGTTTTATAAATGTTAAGTGGACAAGCACGAGGATGCCATGCAGCAAGTCATTTTCCACATTTACTTAAATGTAAAATTGCTGTTAGCGCTGGAATTCCTGTATTCGGACGCACATAGAGGGGGGCTTCTGCATATCATGGCAATTCCAGGTTAAGCTTTAATACAATTAGGGCACTACTACCCTAAAACAGAGAATTCAGTATCTTCACATCTTCAAATAAAAATAAAAAATTCACAGTTTTACCAGAAACAGCAACATGTAAAACTAGATATACCTTTTTCCTTGCAAGCAGGGACTCACACAGATTGTCTTTTTCTACACACAAAACATGCCAAGGAAAAAACAATTACAGCTGTAGCTTTATTTTCCCCATTCTGATTGAAGGCCTACAATTACCAGCATGCAAAGTAATGCTAACTGAAATAAATATAAAGAAACACTATGAGACTGAAGTGATCACAGCCCCAGCTTGGTTTCACATGGCATGGAGATTTATGCACCCCTTTACTTTCTGATCAGCCATCATTTCATCATTTGCACCACTTGGTGTTAATGACCACAACACACATTTCCCATTTACTTTTGTTATTAAGAGTTAGCCCCTTGTTGGGACACTGTCTGAGCCCGTCAAACCCAGGTGCAGTCTCTCTTCTTGTTGTGCACATAGCTTTTGACTGTTTTGCATGAAGAGGAGAGGGAGTGGGCAGGGGAAGAGGCCCAGGGACTTTAGACACCAAAAACAACACACAGTGCTCATTTTTAGTTTTGGATGTTAGGTGGCACTGAAAGCGCTACCAATAAAGAAACTATTGTCATTAAAATAAGAGCTTTAACATAAGAGCTTGAAATAGGGGCTTTGGAGGCAGGTGTGTAATGCCTTTCAATGCAGATTGACATATGAGGATGGATATATGTAGTTTGGCTATGTGTCCCACCCATTTAATGCCAATTGCTAAGTGAAATCTATAGAATTTACCGCCCATTCCCACCCATTTTCCCTCCAACCACAACTCTTTTTACACTCTTTGGCTGATTGTTTTTTACTGTGTGGGGAATTTGTCTACCATTTTTCCTTCCAAAATGGCAGCCACCATGTTTCAATGTTATTATAAAGTTATTTGATTTAATTGATGCTTTAAAACACATTTACTGCAGCTTTCAAGTTATGCTACACTTTTTTTTGGATCACTTTATTTATTATTTCAGAATGAAACATACAAAGAATAGAAACATCCACATATCCACAATGTCATGGGTTTGCACCCAGATCGCAAATCTAAATCGCAAAGTAATCAAGCATTACAATCTAGAAATTCATAAAGGTAAAACCTTAGAAAACTACTACAAACCTCTATTTCACAACCAAATTTAAGATATCTAACTGTAATAGACAATACAACACCAACAAACACAACAGAGAGCACCATATAATGATTACAATAATCCCCCAACTACTGCATACAGAAAACAATTCATGTGGTTAATGAGCTTAAGCTGTATAATTCATTAAAAGAACCCCAAATTCGAAAATAATGTCCCTCTCTTCCTTGTTTTGTTAACATTACTTTCTCATAGTTTGATATGGTGTGAACATCTAACAACCACTCTTCTACAGTCGGCTTTTTTCTTGATTTCCAAACTTTTAGTATTTGTTTAGCCGCCATTACCAGAACCTTATTAATCCAGTCTGTTCTCCCACTGGCCCTGTCCCCTCTCTCTCTGTTCGACAACAAGATCGTTGAACAGGAAGTACGTGGGAGAGACTCCCCCAGTACAATGTCTAGTCTATGTAGGACTTCTTTCCAAAAGGCGGATACCCTTGAGCATGTCCATAGCATATGCACTAAAGTGACCCTATCACGACCACAACCCCAACAGGTATCAGCATCCAATAGTCCTAACCTGGCCATTCTTGAAGGGGTTCAATACAGTCTACAAAGAATTCTTTGTCTAACATACCTAAGCCCTAGATCAATTTTTGACTGTACCCCTATACGAAGTAGGTGCTCCCATTCTACACTAGGGATATCTGTGCCGAGATCCTCCATCCAAGCCTGCCGAAGTTTTTCCCACGCTTCCATATGTGAGCTTTCCATCGGCATTAGTTTCATGTATGTTGACACTGCACAAGGGAACGTACGAATAATCTCACAAATCGAGGGTCTCTCTCTCTCATGGCATCACCTAACATTCCCTATAACGCACACGTTCCCTACCACCAATCCCAAAGGATTCTCTTAGATGATCAAAAGGGATCATGTGACCATTCTCCCATACGTCGCGTATTTTAAATATGTCCTTTCTGATCCAACTCTGCCAGCACACAGTCTTATTTGCTATTTGCAGCCCTACAGTATGCCATAGGGATGCATCCTAGTGTATCCAGATGTTTTCCCCTCTATTTGTCATAACATTTTTGTACACATAGTAGGCGTCTCACCATAAAATTTGGCATCTTAGACATTGAGCACATACCACCTATGTTACACATTTAACATTATTTTTTATAAAAAATAAACAAGGTAGTGTAATAGTATGTTTTGGTTTAAAATGGCACTGAAAATGTACGTCTAGTGATTTGTGTCGTGCTGCTGCAGTGTTTTTGATGTAAGCAGCACTGGATTGGCTATGCAGTGAGTGATGTCAGTATGATGTGGGTGGTTCTCCAGTCTGTGTGTGTTTACTCATGGCAGACATTTTCTTTCACCATCCGACAATAAGTAAGTTATTTGTATTGTATATCTTTCACCGCAACTCTGCCGGACAGAAACATTGCTCTAAAGGCAGTTGGCAAATTAATCTGTCTCTATGGTTGGAGGTCTGTTCGTGCGGGCTGAAAGAGGCCTTCATCTCATGCGAGTGCATGGAAAGCCATGCATGGAGAGCCATGCGCGTGACCTGTAGGTTCCATTTTGATTTGGACCTATGAAAATGAAGTGCTGATCCTTTTCTCTGTACCCTTAAGGGAATACCTCTATCCAAGCATAACCATTCTTACGTGAGAGTTTGTCTCATATGCCCGCTATCGAACGCTACCATCATAGTGGTTACTTGGACAATGGGCTGCTGGGCCATAGCTGTATGACCGTCTACCCATGGAAACATTCTGATCCTGAGCCCTTGTATAGCTAAATGGTAAGCTGGCCAAATATATTACATGTTTACGTTCAACATTCTTTCATTTCAAACTGCGGAGTAGAAGTATTTATGTTAATACGTAAAGAGTGAAACGCGAAGCTCGACAGAATCTTTCAGAAACCAAATTGCCTTACACTTTAAATTTGTAAAGCATTGTGGTTGCGCCACTATTTTAGCAACTGTAAACTGAAACAATACTGTAGTACATTCTCCATAATTTAAGTCAATTGATATTTCCTAGCAATGTAGGCGTATCCTTAAACGAAGTTGGTCCGAATCGATAAGTGATGATATCTGATAATGCTTCAAACCTGTCTTCGCTTGAAATCATGAACATTTAGATTTCTGCTGCCTGCGACGCAAGCCTGATAAACCCATCACAACTGCCTTCATGCAGAAACCAGCAAACACACGCCAAACTAACATTTCGTATTACAGAGCAGTCTAGAAAAATACTGCATCTATTATCAGTATATACATTTTTTTCCTACCAGCGTAAACAGCTGTTTTGTAAATAATTAAGAAAAAAAACACACAAAGTTATTCTATACGTTTCAATGCAGCATTTGCACAGTTCACAATAGAATTACTACAGGTCCGGCACAGTGAAATAAAATGATTTGTTCATGGACTTTTACTTAAGACATGCACTCATAAACATCACATGTTTTTTCATCTGTCTGCTGCGTGCAGTGAGGCCAACAACAATGGCACAAGGGAACAATACATGACCACCTTAAATTACAGACACACTAGTTAAATGGGGAAGCTGGGATGTGAGGACTGTGTGCAGAGGGGCCAGAAAGTAACGGTTTTTCAGTTGGTGTTGTACAAATCTACATAGATGATATAAGGGGTGTGGCCACAAATGATCTTGGATGTAGTTGTTGGAAATGTGTTGTTGTTGAAAACAAAATCCTGATTTTATAAAGTGGACTTGAATAGTGCACAAATCGTAATAGCCTACCAAGTATATACATCTATAAAAGAACATGTTAAGCAAAACAATTGCAGCTTGATTGCCCCTAATCTTGAATGGAAAAATGCAACTACCTGAATGATACTAAGTAATGTAAGCACACTACTAAGTTGGTTGATGATTGGCAATGTTAATAGTTAGGGCTTTTGTGTAGACA
The DNA here is from genome assembly GCF_040938575.1 of Ambystoma mexicanum. Taxonomy (NCBI): domain Eukaryota; kingdom Metazoa; phylum Chordata; class Amphibia; order Caudata; family Ambystomatidae; genus Ambystoma; species Ambystoma mexicanum. The sequence goes on from NC_090921.1 coordinate 1,123,063,230, forward strand.
TTTGCCAGGCACCTCCTTGGTGGTATTAACTGACAATTGACGTTAGCATGTGCAAACTGGTGTGAATACTTGGTATCTAATAGCAGTGCCTGGCAAATGCCTTCTACTTGTACACGAGCCATAACTGTTGGCTTTGCCAATGCTTGTGACTGATGCAAGGATCTACTTGGAAGCCTCAGGCGAGCTACCAGTGGCTCGCAATCTACTGATTATTCCAGCCGATGTCACGCCTAACCTTCTTGCTGCTATGGACAACGCCACAGCAGAACACACTCCACAGTGGCATGGCCGGACTGGACCATAACATTGTCTCGGACACCAATGAGAAAGTGGTCCACAGTCGCAAATGGCAATTTATTTTCATCATGACAGACTGTTTGATTAGTAACCAAAGGGGAGTTTTTGATAACGTGTTGCAATTGTGTATTTGAAAGGAAGAATATTTGTATAGTAAATCTGGTGAAAACGACTAGTTGCAGAGTGGAGTGACTCACCAAACTGCCACACTTTGGGCAGAAAAGTGGCCTATTTTGATTTTTAAAAAGTGCCCTATGCTAGCATGTTGGGCTTGCACTTTCAGCATTAGCCTATAGACTAGGCCGAGATTATATATTAGTAGACACCTCCCCTGCCTTACTCACCCTGCTGCCTAGTGCTGCTCACTGTATCCCAAGCCCTCTTCATCTACTTTAGATACCTGGTGCAGGAAGACGTGGTTAAGTGAGATTGCAGTGTGAAATCCAATCTGTTGGCTCTTTGGGCCTCTTTATGAGTTAGGTGGAAATTCGGCAGTAAATCCACCAAAAAATGGCCCTAAGGAATTACTGTTAACACCACTTGGTCACACAGAATTTCCACCTGATTACAAGTGGTGGCGGCAGTGTAATTCCCCATTTATTGTGGGTCCATTGGACCCAATAGGGATTTTTTTATAGAATTACCACTGCTTTAATTCTGTCAATTCTGCGGATTTTGCGGCATTGAGTGGGAAGATTTACCTCCAGGGTATTCCTGGAGGAAAATCCTCCACTCAAAACTCAACCTCATAATTTGGCATAGTGGTAAAATTGGCGGTAACTCAGTTACCACCAATTTTACCACTTACCGCCTAACTCGTCATGAGGCTGTTTGTGCCTTAACTCCACCTGATGGCCTGGTCAATAAAGTAGGAAGCAGATGTAGGTTTGTTTGTTTTGTTTGTTTGTTTTATTGATTTGTTAAGCACACCAGACCCTCAGGTAACTGGGCGCATAAGGAATTACATAGGTTACATATACACAGATATGAGTTTACAAGGACTTACAAAAAGGTTACATATACACAGGTATGAGTTTGCAAGGGAATATTTACAGACAGTATAGAATGCATCTCTTAATATGCATACTTTAATGGACCATATGGAATGCATCTATTAATATACACGTAATATCTGTACATAGCAAAATATTTACAATCAGTATAAAAGGACACTCATGGCTGGCATGTATTCAGATCATGTACAGTACTCTCCGGAATCTTATTAAGGAAGGTGTAAGGCGGCAGTCATAGGTAGTCAGATGTCATTCGACACTAACCAGTTTTTATTCTGTTTCCTAAAGCAAGTTTGTTAAGGTTGTCCGGTGCTCCTAGCATTAAGATCTTGGTTTTGTCATCATTCAGGCATGGGCCATGGGCAGCCATCCAAGCCTGAATGATTGAGTATATTTTATTCACTAAGGCCAGGTCTGCCTCGTAATCACCCAAAAGGGGTAGGAGTATCTGGGTGTCATCTGCATAATTAATGTATGTGACACCCAGATGGTCCAAGTAATCGAACAGGGGCTTAGTGAATATATTATACATGGTCGGTGAGACACATGAGCCTTGCGGTACGCCGCAGTTAATGGGAGAAGGGTCGGCAACGGCTGATGGGGAAAAGACTCTCATTGACCAGAAAGGATTGGATCCAGTTGGTGGCTTCTTGGGAGAAGTTGGCAGCAGTGGAGAGATGTTTGCAAAGTATTCAATGGTCTACCAAATCGAAAGCAGCCGATAGGTCTAGAAGTAGTAGTAAGGCACATTGTCCGTTATCTTTCAGAAGGTCAATTTGCATTTTGAAGTCTATTAAGGCCGTTTCAGTCCCGTGGAGTGGTCTGAAGCCTGATTGTCTTAGTCCTAAGAGGTTATTAATTTCAAGGTATCGCTGGATTTGAAGATATGATGCTTAGTCAATGATTTTGAGTAAAAACGGTACAGTTGTCATAGGCATATAGTTAGTTGGAATGGGGGGAGGGGGTCCAGTGAGGCTTTCTTGAGAAGTGGTAGTACCCAGACATCCTTGAGGTTAGTGGGACATTGCAGGTGCAGAATGAGACATTTATTAGTTTAGTAATAAATGATGCAAGTTCTCTTGCGGCATCTTTGATGATTTGTGTTGGCCAGATATCACCCTGGCATCTTGAGGGTTTAAGTGAAAGGATAATCTTTTCCACTTCCTTGGTATTAATTTTGGAGAGTTTGGGAGAGTATAGCACAATATCCCATTGTCAGCGAAATGCCAGACAGAGCTTGGTAGATGACTATGTGATGGACAATATCGTTGGTAGTGTTTCTACAGTTGCTACTGAGCCTGAGCAGCAAAGAGCGTGCCGTCAGTCGGAAAGTAGCAGAGATGTGGGGGTTCTACTATATTCCTACCTCTGAATCAGTGATGTATATTGTAGATGCGCAGAGAGAGCAGGGGTCTGGTGTCTGAGCCATGCTATCTGTTAAGTAGTGATCTGATATGAGATCTGTCGTGTGGATATGCCTGTACATAGTTAGTTCTGTCCTGTACATAGTTACGTGTCCCCACAATACCAGTAGCATTCCACATTAGATTTGTCTGGTTTGATGACCAAGCTTCTAAGTTCTTTAAGGATTCTTTTGTTTGGAGAGAGAGTCCGTTGGTGAGGGAGGAAGGGTGTGGGGCTGCTGTACACAGGTACTGATTAAAGGAATCTGTCAATCACACTTACACGGTCCGTGTGATCTTTCGATGCTTTAGTGTCCTTGAGTGTGTGTGATGGGCCCTTCCATGCCGTTCCCTTAGTTGTAGCCAGGGGTGGACTGGGAACCAAAAGAGGCCCTGGAAATAATGTTCAAAGTGGCCCCATGTTACACATTTTCAGCAGGCTCAACACTTTTCCTATGAGAACATTAGAAAATTCAATAGGTTGCCACACAAAAGAGGCCAAGGGTTCAGAGGCCTACCGGAAATCTCCAGAGTGTCCTATAGGCCAGTCCACCCCTGTTTGTAGCTAGTCGGGGGGGAGATTGATGGTCAAGCCAGTCTTTACTTCCTATGCAGGCCTTCTCTGGGATGTCTTCCGCTAATATGAGTCCTTAAACTGCTCATGCCCCATTGGTCCAGTTCTCTAGAACTAGAGCAATGCAAAGTCACATGACAAGAGTTCCCACTGTGGTTTGTGGGCCTGTGAGCGGACGTCAAGTTAGAGTCTCCAGCATTTGTCAACCTTCTAAAGAAATACGGGCATGAATAGACCATGATTGTTATTATAGACAGAACTTAGGATATATGTTTAGGGTTTTGTTATGTAATGTTTTGTTATGTGCGCAACCGCCTCTAGCTAATGTGAAGGAGTGCAGGTATGTCACCTAAGCTGTATCGCTCAAAGAGCTAAACATTGTCTAAAATGTAAGGGGTTCGTTCCAGTTGGATCTTAGATAAGTGAGAAAGTTATTCCACTAAGTTGGAGCTAAGAAAGAGAAAGATCATCCATCCAAACGGGACCTCGTGGCTCCATGGAATAATCTTAGGATTTACTGATGAGTGTCTGAGCCAGTGTGATGGTACCTTTGGAGACAGAGTAACAAGAATGCCAGGAACCTCATTATGAAAGGCACAATGGAACCTGCAGAGGGTCTCGAATTTTTATATTTTGTCACTGGGCTGCCGTAGCGGTGTTCAAATTACCGGAGCAATAAGGGTTTTTACTGGGGTCTTGGTGAGCGTGCAAGCGACTGCATTCTTCAGGCGCTGCAGTCTCTTCATTAAATAAAGAGGATTTCCCAAATAGATGCCATTCACAGAGTCCAAACGAGTAATGGGCAGCAGAATAATGGCCTGAGCCCAGTGGGAATGCTCTTGATAAGGAAAAGGCTCTTGTCCTCAGAGAAATAAAAAAGTATTTCAACTACTTTGCAATTCCAAGAGCAGATCTTCCTGGTCAACAAAAACTCCCTATTGCTTTGCTTTGTTTGTAGGTTGGTGGCAAAGCCCAAAGGCAGAGGGGCAAAGGAGGCAACGTCGACCTCTGAGGGATCAGTGATTAAAAACTCTGTTTTTGCAATATTAGGTTTTGGCAAATTGAGATCCATACAATTTGTATTGCAGTCTTGCATTTTGTACAATGATTCTTTATGTTGTTGGTCTCTGTGGTAGCCGAGAACGGCAATAAAATTACAGTAATGCTGGTGCAGTTTGTTATGTTATGTTAGTTATACTGTGCACCGCTATCACCCAAGGGCAGCCTCCAGGCGCTCATGTGGCTCTGCAAGAAAGAGGACAGGCGTGTTGTATCCGTACAGTTAAGGTCCAATGCCTGGTGTGTTTTATTTCTGTTGGTTTGTTATGTTGGGGTGTGTCTGTGTGTTTTATGTTTGTATGTATGTATTTTGGTTTTGTATAGCGCCGGTAGCCCGCGGGCATCAGGGCGCTTTGAGACAAAAACACACAATGACATAACACAAACGCAGCCTAGCCTAACCCAGGTGTAAGATGCGCCCTTGGCATCCTTACACGCTGTAAGAGAGGAAGTCCGAGAATTCCTACTGAAAGATAAGTGTCTTAAGGCGTTTCCTAAAGGCCAGGTGGTTTTCCTCCATTCTCAAGGTCTCAGGAAGTCTTTTCCACATTTGAGGAGCCAGTACCACGAAGGCTCTGCCCAGACCTGATTTTAGTCTGTGTTTGGGAATGACCAGCAGTCCAGTACCCATTGATCTCAAACTTCTTTGTGGCGCGTATGGAACTATACAGTTCTTTAGATACCCAGGGGCCTTGCCATATATGCACTTATGAACGAGCGTAAGAGATTTAAAACTTATCCGCTCGCCCATTTATGTTTAGATTGGCTTGTATTTAAGGTTGTTTGCACTTTTCTTTACTTTACTTTAATAAACTTGTAATGTGCAGCAATGGACCCAGAGGCATGATGGCGGGGACAAAACATAAAAACAGACATGAAGAACGTATGCAGAGGTCAAGCCAGAGGGTGAAAAAGCAAAAACAGCAGAATTAACAAACAGCCAAGTTTTTAGCTTTTTCGTGAAAGGCTCCAATTTCGATTCCAGCCTTAGGTCCAGCGGCAAGCCATTCCAGGCAGCCGGTGCTGCTGTAGCAAAAACTCCCTTTTCCGCCCTTTTTGATTTGCTTCTAGGAGTCACTAGCATTTAGTTTCATTTGATCTGAGTGATCGAGAGGTGATCTTGATCGTGATAAGTTCATTCAAGTAACAGGGCATAATACTCAGTAGACTCTTGAAGGTGATCAAGAGAAGGCAATAACGGATTCTCTGCTCCACGTGGAGCCAATGCAGAGTTCTTCTGGCTGGCGTGACATGGTCACGTCTTGCTAGGCCCATTACTACCCTCACGGCCCCGCTTTGGATCACCTGGAGCCGTTTTATCTCAGTTTTACTAATGCCTGTCAGAAGGCTGCAGCAGTAAACCATTTTTGCGCCTACTATAGCTCTTGCTAACGTTTCTGCATTAGTCTGAGGAATTAGGGGGCGCATGTGCGCAAAAAGTCTTAGGTAGTAAACTGCTCCGGAGACCACACTCCCCATGTGGGCCTTCATGGAGAGATGCTAATCTAGGATAACCCTGAGGGACTTTACTTTCTTGAGGGTGTTGATCTTCACATCGTCAAGTTGAACTTTTCTGTACAGAGAATTCAGCTTGGAGATCGTGCTAGGTGACCCCACAATCACGAGTTCCGTGTTGGACCTGTTGATGGCCAGTCCATTCATGACCATCTAGTTTTCGATGCATGCGTATGCTTTATTGATCGGGGCTTCATCTTGTGCATGGGCGCCGGTCAAGGGATGATACATTGAGTATCATCCCCAAAATTGGTTAACCAGATGCCTTTTTGCTCAAGCCTAGCAAAGAAGGGAGCTGTGAAGATGTTATAAAAACACGGGGAAAGACTTGCTCCTTGCGGAACAACATATTCAATCGGCACCATAGCTGCTTCAGCAATTTCCGAGCAGTCACAGCTTTCCCTATTCTGAAGGAAGGAGGCTACCCAGCAGGAAGCCTCTGAAGCACTGGGTTGTTGTATCAGTATGGGTAAGGCCCAGTGTACGGGTTTGTTTGTTGAAAGCCTGTTACTTGTGTTGGGTGTGTGTTGGTTTATAGGTGGGCTAGCACAGTGCTGTGTGTCATATTTTGGTGGTGTGTTGGAGGAAGCAGGAGCGAGGTGGTTAGTACATTGACTACTCTCTAAATTCATCTATGTGGCTAATCCGCACAATTCTGTATAATGTGATGCCTGGTTAATCTTCACAATTATATCTAAATGTGATGCATGGCTGATCTTCACAAATGTATCTAAAAGTGCTGCATGGGTAATCTCCACAAATGTATCTAAATGTGACACGTGGCTAATCTTCACAAATCTATTTTAGTGAGACAGATGGCTGGTCCTTGCAATAGCTAAATGCAGAATATTGCTACCTGATACAGTTAGGCTAATAACAGAAGATGGCTACCTGACACAGTTAGGCTAAAAGCAGAATATGGCTACCAGACACTGCAGGATAAAAGCAGAATATGGTTACCTGGCACAGTTAGGCTAAAATCAGAATATGGCTTCCTGACACAGGCTAAAAGCAGAATATGGCTAACTGGCGCAAATGGACTGAATGCACGTGGCCTTATGATAATAGTTAATAGGAATAGAGGGTTTTGCACAAATAGGCTAAGTGCGAGATGTGCCTCACTAACACAAATGGACTAAAAACCTGGTGAGGCAACCATACACCATTACAGTACGTACAAAATATGGATACATAAGACAATATACTATATTTATAATAGATAATAAGAGTGGTGGGATTTTAATGGAGTACAGTAATGGCTGTACTCCCCACCCAGACCATACTTACCTTATCATTCGCTGCTGGTTGACGGCAGCAGGCTTCCCAGGCGAACAGGGGCAAACACGGACTAGAGTGGCTTCTTCGGGAGCTGCCCTTTGCCTTGTGGGACTTAGCTGGCTCACTGCCCAGGTAGAGGCTGCCCTGGATGGTGATCCTTAATGGGCCTAAGGTCCAATCAGAAGTCCGGGGCAGGGTGTGATGCAGGAGGGAAGGCAGAGTAGGAAGCGAGGCAGGGGAGACAGGGACAATGGGGCGCTGCAAGATACAGAGAGCGGCGAAAAGTAAAACAGTGGCCCAAAAGTAACAGTAATGGCACAAAAGAAATACAAGGATGGCTGAAGCAGGAAGCTGGGGGTGCACTTACCCGATGGAAAGATGCCTCACAATGCCAATGTCGGACAGGCTCTGTGTGCAGCCGCAGCATCCTTGTGGTATTTTCAGTGCAAGGCCCAATCAGAGGTTGGGGCGGGGTGGGAGGCAGGAGATAAGGCAGAGCAGGAAGTGGGCCACGGGAGCCAGAGACAATGGGGACAAATGCAGAGTGAGGAAAAAAGTTGAATAGTGGGCCAAAAGTTACAGTAATGGCAAACAAAACATCCAGGGATGGCTGAAGCAGGAGGCTGGGGTGCACTTACCCACTGGAAAGATTCCTCATAATGCTAATGCCGGACCGGCTCTGTGTGCAGCCAAAGCACCATTGTGGTGTTTACAACGGGCCTAAGCCCCAATCAGAGGACAGGGTGGGGTGGGAGGTTGGAGGGAAGGAAGAACAGGAAGCGGGGCACAGGAGCCAGGGACAATGGGGACAGACGCTGAGAGAATTGAAAAGTTAACTAATGACCCAAAAGTTACAGTAATGGCAAAAAAACATCAAGGGGTGCCCTTACACAATGGAAATGCTATATAATGGGCTTTAGAACTCAAAGCCCATACGCTCGAATGAGATGAGCAAGGAGGACAAATAGGTATGAAAAAGCAAGAGGGGAGGTACTGACCCCACAGCTTGCCGCAAGTCACATTTGCAAAGGCGAATGAAAAGGAGGTAGAGAAGCACATTCTTGGCGGTCCTTAGGAAATAATTCAAACCAGTCTAGGACCTGCCCTCCAATGCCTAGACACCTCAGCCTGGTTAGAAGAATGATGTTCCTTAGGAGTGAAATGCTGCGGTAAGGTCCAGCAGCAACAACATTGCAATTCTTCCCTTGTCCTTTATCTACCTAAGCTCTTCCAGGTTGAAGGTCATTGCTGATTCTGAACTCTTCCTGGGACGGAAGCCTCCCTGCTTAGGGTCTGGCAGGTGGTTATCTTATATAATTTGGTTGATGGTGGGCCCTTATTGCCTGCTTCAACCCATTTGACAAAAAGGTATGGTAGTTTATGAGGTCTGCAGGATCCAACAATGGCTGTTTTAACCAAGGCATCATGACACCCTCTTTTAGTTTCAGAGAGACATGATCTTCAACTTCAGGGACATTGAGAAAATCCCTTATGAATGAAGCAATCAGAGAGCATTGAGTAAGAGCTTTTAATCTTGTGCTGGCAGAGGGTTCATAGGAGATCCAGTGAGTTTCCTGAATGTGAGAAGCTCTGCCTTGTCAGTCAGCGAAAGCTGATAAAAGTACCCAAGTGAATGGTGGGAATTTCAGTTTTGCACGGTCTTCGAATGATAGCTAGGACATTATTGGAACTAACTTCATTTATTTTTGTTATTTTTTGATTGAAGTGCTTGTCAAGTGAAGTGCAACGTTTTTGTGAGTATTGATCAAAGTAAAAAACGTTTTCTGTATGTGAGGCACAGTGAGGCACAGTACCTCTTTTTGGTAATTATCATGGTTAATATAACGGTAAAGCTTTGTTTGTCTTTGCCGCGTTAGAGCAGGCCACCATTTCCCTTTTACCGATTGTTTACTTTTTTACCAATAGCGAGTTCAGAAGTAAACCATGCTTCTTGCGGTCTGTTCTTTTTCCCAGCTGTGTGTCCATTCTGCGGATACCGATTATTTAATGGTGAAGTGTGTAGATTGTCCCACCTGTCCTGACACGTTCCGTGTACAGTCTGAGGAGCACAATTTCCATAGTGGCGAAACGTGAACGAAAGGCGTAAATGCCTTGAGTAAGGCTTTTACGCCTTTCATTCTTGAGGAGAACCATCTCCGGTTCCGGAAGCACCTCAAAACCTTCCTCTTTGCTTCTGCTTTCTCTCCCCCTCTCCCCTGCTAAATCACTGAAACTGTACTGAATCAGCAACTGGGCCACTCACCAATCTCGGCCCTTGGCCCAGCCACTCTCCCCTTCACTGCCTCCCTGGCAGCCCCTGCACTGCGGGACTGTCTCTGTATCCTTACAGTCCCCCTTCCCAGCACTTGTCTGCACTTATCCTGCACTTGCCACCAGCTGGCCCTTATTATCTATCTTGTATTTTACTAATCACTTTGTACTGCACTTTCCCCTCTCCCTTTACCCCTTGCACTTTTCCCGTCCCCCCTACCCATGCACTTGCGCGATCTGAATGACACCTGGCCTAGTAGGATCGTTTGTCTGTCTCCCCTTGTTCCCCCCTCCCTGCCTCGTCACGCCTTGAAACACCTGTGTATAGGCACGTTACAAATGCCATATCATATCATATCATTCATGTCACGTCACATTTTCAATCATTTGTATGGCGGAGAGGAGGGGTGGAACGCAACTTGCGTTTCTGATGCGTTCCTTCCCCTCCACCATACAAATGATACAGGATTTGGGCCGCATGGATTTTCATGCTGACGCAAATGCTGGAGATCTCTATGTAGTGGGAAGGCTTCATGCACCAGCTTAAAGTCGACAGATTCCACAGGGATCCATTGTATACGCTGCCTGCCACACCGTTTACTTGTAACTGTGACTGTTGCTTATCATGCGCTTAAGGCAAGCAACATGCACAAGTAAAACGAAATGCTGTCTGCCTTGCAAGCACGTTGGGCAGCATTTAATTGCAATTGTACACGCTGCCTGCCATGCGAGGATGACATGGCAGTCAGCTTGTACAATTAAAAGTAAACTCTGCCTGGCATCCGTGCATGGCAGGCAGCATTTACTCAGTTTGCCCTGCACATTTGCACTTCGCTGTGTAAATGGCGAAAATTTGGCAGCATGGACCTGGCTGCGTCTGAGTGCAAATGTAATAGTTCCCCTCCCTCAAATTACATATTGGAGCAACATGAGCTCCTGACTGATGGAACTATTGAAACGGATTGTAAACTTGGGAAACATGCATACAATGCCAGTGGGGTGCCCTTTGTAAAGTTTGCTATTTCTAGATCCAACCTTTGAATACAGAAATAACTACTATGCAGCGTTAAGCCTGTTGCTCCCTAGTATCATGGCAAAAATATGTCATACTTTAGAACAATAGTTACTGTCATAGAGCTATACAGCAAAATAAGACTTTTTATTTAATCCTGCCTGCCTTAAAATCATGTGCACTGTAATGCATTCTAAAAGGTGTTCGCAAGAGTTCAGGGATTTAGACCTCTGAAGTGGTGGTGGAAACCTGCCAGGGAAGGAAGAGGGCACTGTGGCTTGCAGCTAAACATCATCTGTGTGTAGGAATTTAACTATGGGGCACAGAGTGATGCTGAGTGGCATGGGCATCTTTACTCGGGCATCTAATGCCCCCCTTGAGGAAGCACAGTCCTATTAAAACATCATCTGAGCCTAAATGCGGGAGACTTGCAGAATGATGGCTACTCTTTCAGCTGTGGAACTGTGAGAGGTGCCCTCATTCTGCATTTAGTCACTAGGACCACATAGCTTTCTCCACAGTGGCCCTGATTCACACAGCTGAACACTGGGGCTTATCTGGGAATTCCTGGAGCATCTCTGGGCTGCCTGGGGCGTATCCTATTGCCTGTGACCATCTCATGGATGTTCCAGACATCTCCAGGCTTGTACTTTGTGCATCACGATAAGAATACAGGAGAAAATCAGAGATGCCTACGCGTAACTCCTCATTTGCACCACTGGAAATCTTTGTTAATCAGGCTTAGCGTTTACACTTAAATTGCTCCAGTCTTTTGGGCATTGGAAGTGAGATGGGGAATCAGTAATTTGGGGCATTCGTAAAAGGAGGCTGGCCATCCACCCCCAAAATAATTCTTTCGGTATTGGCCCTTCCCTTGATATGATGTTTTGATGCAAACCCTGTCCACCCAGTTGCATCGCTTAGCTACAGGCCTATGCAGTCCCAGGAATGCGCTAAGCATCCCTGTAATACAATCGCCTGCTGCGCCACAAAGAAACACAATTTACCTAAGTCAGCGGGTAATTCCTTTGGCACGGATTCATGTTTGCACTGAAGTCAACGCAACAAGTTGCAACAGGAGAAATGCAGGCAAATGCCGAACTGTTTACTAAGCAAAATGGGCTGTCGCCCGCTCACAATACGTCCCTACCGGAAGGGTCGATGGAAGGCGACCACCTTTGCTAAGAGCAACTTTCGGTCTCAGCCCTGTGCCTGAAAAACAGACCCACGCCTTTGCAGTACCCTTTTTCTACACATAACATAAGGTGTCCGATATCTGAAATGGTAGGGGGAAAACAATGACTTCTTCGTTTATTTGATCCAATAGATTTTTGTTTTTGTTTTGTTTACATGGTGGACAGGTTTGCCCTTGCTTCTATCAGGGTCTAAAAAGGCCTGCTTCTGACGTGTATTTGGTTTTAAGGGGGCCTGAGGTGGTCAGGCCTAGGTCGGCACTTTATTATATGAAGGTTTTCCCTGCTGGTTCCATTCTTTCTTTTCTGTGTTTCCCTCCTCTTGTTTCTCAGACGGGCCTCACTTCCTTCCCTGCTTCTTTGGCCTTTATAAATGTCAGTCATCATTACACATTGAGGAAACGGCAGGCACAGCTTTTTTGGTATAATCTCACGTTGGTTTACAATGGTACAGTCCTGTTTTAAAAAAGGGCCACCGTTGTGATAAATGATGTAATGTGTAGTTTGTTTGTTTTGTTTGTTTGTTTATTTATTTATTTATAGTTACCCTTCAAAAGCACAAGTCTGCTGGAGTAACTTTTTCCAGAATCTGCCCTTTTATTTCTGGGAATCTTCAGGGGTGATGGAGGAGCTGTACAGGTTCTGGAGAGTAGCTGAAATCTCATGGTTGGACCAAGACATGAGTTAAGCAGCATCCCAATTTGTGATGCAGTATCACTGGTTTGTTAATTATTTTCACAGTTGTTTAGCACTGTTGGCCATTTAAGTCACCCTTGAAGTCACACTTGAAGGAAGTTGCAGCATCTTTTGCCTTCTCCTCCATTCAATCTTTACTCTCTCTGCTCCCTTTCTCAGTCCCAAGTAGTTCAAAGTGGGCTGCTCAAGTGCGACTTGGTAACTACACACCCCTTCACTTCAGTCCTCCTGTTTGAGGGACAGTCAATCCAATGTATGTGACGAAGTAACAAAGTCAAACTGAAGTAATGTGTACATTTTCATTGCAATATCAATGGTATGTTTAGGATTTCCATCAGGAAAACACATGAAACACACCCACCCAGAGGTGTAGCCGGGATTATGAAACAAGGAGCCTTGGAGCTTATGTAGTAGGGCCCACCCTGACGGGAGTCCTCCGGGGGAAAGAGGGTCTGTTCTGTCCCCGGCCGAAAGCACAGGAGCGACCAAGCATAACAAGGGAGCGCAAACCAATCAAGGGAGGTGGGTGGGCAGATTTTTTAAATAGTGGGTTGAAATTCTGCATTTTACGGGCCACTCTCTGTGATAAATTACGTCTTTGGATACCAATGACTGATTGTGACACGGAAAATGATAACGACATTTCTAACCAAAGAAGTCGGAATGCTAATCAAGAAAAATGTATCTCACCTATGATTTACGATGTGTTTGGAGACATTATGGATTTTGTTAGCTCTAGAAAGGCAGATTCTTGCAAACGGGGGCTATCAGGTTGGTCATGAAGATTAGTGTATACCTTCATGGAGACCAAGTTTATTTCTTTATTCTTCTGGACTAGCTTGTATTTGGAGTCTCAGACAGAGATTATGTGTAATGCATCCTGCCGTTTGGCCTTGACCTTGTAGTCTCTTTAGTCAAGTGTCCCTATGGAAGCGTTGGAGAAATCGATCCCAAACCAAGATGGCGCCCAACAGCGTACAGAGCACGGTGATGTCACCATGTTTGCATCCAATCAGGAAATAAGAGAGGATCGGGACAGGTAGGCTGTGCGTTGCAACTGTTTCCCATGGTTGCCATATGTTCAGTCCGTTTTCCTTCATCACGGCCCTGGCCGCGGCTCTGCTCTCCTGCCTCACCCTTTTTCTTCTTGTTTTCCAGCTTCTGGTCTCACTGCAGCCTAGCTCCCTTGGTTACTCGCTCTCCCTGTCTCCGTTCTGCCTCCTCCTCAGCTTGCTACTCTCTCCTTGGCTCCTCCCCATTCTGCTTTCAGCGAGCTCTCATTCCCTCTACTGCTATTCAGTCCTGCAGTTCTGCTTGCTGCCACAGTGTTTACTTACTCTGCTTCACCAACTCCTCGACAATTGTCGGGTCTATTCCCTCTGCAGTATAATGTTAACTAGTACCATACCCCGAGAGAACCACAAAGATTAGCCTGCGCCAAATCCAGACAGAAATGTGATTGTTAGCATATGTGATTCTTAGCATGCACCACACTCAGGATTCTGAACCCTAGCCAATATACTCTCTGTGAAAGTTGAATTTAGGAGTGTGCCCAATGGCTCCCATGTGAAAGCCGAACTTAGAAGTACATTTAGAAGTTGAATTTAGAAGTGTGCCCAATAGCCTCGCTGTGGAAAGATGAATCTAGAAGTGTGTCCCAATAGCCTCTCTGCGAAAGTTGAATTTAGAAGCTCGCCCAAATACTCTATGTGGAAAGTTGAATTTAGAAGTGTGCCCAATAGCTTCCATGTGAAAGCTGAATTTAGCAGTGTATTTAGAAGTTGAATTTAGAAGTGTGCCCAGTAGCCTCGCTGTGAAATGTTGAATCTAGATCTGTGCCCAATAACCTCGCTGTGAACAGTTGAATCTAGAAGTGTGCCCAATGGGCTCGCTGTGAAAAGTTGAATCTAGAAGTGTGCAAAATAGCCTCGCTGTGAAAAGTTGAATCTAGAAGTGTGCCCAATAGCCTCGCTGTGAAGGTTGAATATAGAAGTGTGTCCAATATCCTAATAGTCTAATAGCGTGCCCGGCCGAACCGACCCATCTCCCTAATAACCTCTCTGTGCAAAGTTGTTTTTAGATTTATGCCTAATACCCTCCCTGTATAAAGTTGAATTGAGAAAGGCCTACTTGCGCGACGTATATAGTATGGTTTGAATTGAAGGGAACGTTTGAAAGAGCATATAACCCACCATACGCTTACCCTCTTCTTTACACCACCACTCAACTCGAACACAGAGATACTATGACACCATTCGGTATAACTGTTCTCATACCAACATCTGCCGCACACTCCCGATCATTCTAAATAAACACTGCTGGTTACTCACCCCCCAGCCAGGCGTTCTCCTCAGGCCTAACGCAGCCACTTTCGGTCTGGATAAATCCTGCCAGAACAAACACATACTCCTGATCTCTCAACCACCACACCTACCGCTAAGAAGCAGCTATTACACGAATACCGCACCTGCTGCACACATATCCGGTGCTCACACGCACCTTTGACTCTCTCTACTCTCTCTACTGATCTGAACTTCGGTTACCAAGGGCATTCAACCTACCAGCGCCTTCAGACCATACCAGTGGTATATAAGGCGCTATATAAATGCAAAATAACAATAACAACAATAACAATAACAATCAGCTGAAATTGCGAATCCTCCAGGCGACGCTACCAGCTTCAATACTTTGGACTGCATCATAGCTCAGGTTTTTTCCCCTGGAAGTTTTTTTTTACTTGAGAACTGGCTCTCTGGGTGGCCACTGCGCCCCCTTGATTTATATATTAGGGTTGCACAGGGGCGACTTGGAAGGACAGGCCTTACCTCTTCTCGCCTAAGGACACCAAGCCTAAGGAGGTAAGGCCTGCCACTGACATTATGCCTCTATCCTTTTCTTCACTACTAGCTTGTGAGCAGCACTTTTCTTGCTGCTTCGTTGTCCTCCCAGAAAGTGCTTTTATTACAAAGAAGTTCAAATTCAGCGTTTTATGTGTGAAACATGTTCAGGTCCTATTTTATTCTCTCAATCTTGTGAATTGTCTCCTGGTTTATATCCGTGTGCCAGTTCCTGGATTACTGTGATTTTACCAAATGAAAATGTTGGCAGGTCCCCCTCCCAAACCCCCCATTTCCCCTTATTTAAAACCCCACCCAACCCCCTCCCCACCAGATTTAACCCCTTACCCCACTCCGACATATATTTTTTAAACAAAAAGTATTTTTCAGTATTTTTTATTTGTTCAAATTTCATTCTCTATTTTATATTCGGTATAATCAATGGATACCCCAGTTCCTCCATCAATTCCTTTTATAAAGTCTGTTAGAGGCTTCCTTTCTCAGCGTAATGACTTTCGTCGAATAACGAGACCTCTTACAAAGGCCCTACAACTTTCCCAAACCATGCAGTCCTAGAAAAAACATCCCATGTTACCCTTTACAAAGAAACCCAATGATTTCTTTAGCGTGTGAATAACAGTATGTTTCATCAGAAGAAGCAGGCCCAGGCTGCACGATTTGGATTTATTCACAGTCAGACTTAAATCAATTCTACCGAGCCACTGGGCCTGATTTGCAAATCGTTTTTCAATGAAATTGCACCATGGTAAAACACTTTTTTACCATGTCAGACTCACTGTGTTTTACTGGACTTTCACATGTCTTTGAGATTTGTAGGGAAATGGTAAGGCAATAGTCTACTAGCTTGTAATCTAACCTTCAGAAGGACTGTCACAATGGGAAAAATGTATGACTCCTCTCCATGTCATTCGACAACCTCCTACCACCAGTTAAACCCAGATGTGTAGTGCACAACACGAAAACAAGTCTATGGGCCTCATTACACGGTATGCGGTGGTTACTGCCGGTATTTTACCATGTCCGCCTTGGTGGATGGTGGAATTACCGCCCTACTCCAAGGTGAGCGGGGGCGGTAATTCCCCATTCACCAAGGCACTTGCCCATTCCCATTTTTGCCCCCATAGGGCTCAATGGGAATGGGGAAGGAGCTATTTACGGTACCGCAAATTGTGGTACCGTAATTAGCACCAAGGTCCCTTTGCAGGCCCGTTCCTTAACGGCTGCTGAAACCAGCCGTTGAGGTTGGGTCCGGCAAAGGGACCTCGTAGTAAGGCGGTAAGGGTTTACCTGTACCGGTGCCCTTACCGGTACCGGTAAACCCTTACCACATACCGTGTAATGAGGCCCTATCTCTAGTTAGATTATTTGGCGTTTTGTTCAAGAATGTGGTTCAGGGTCAAGTTAAAATTACCGCTAACTAAGGTATTCAGAACTTGAAACCCAATCAGAGCCTCTTCATTGTGGGGAAGAGGGAGCCGACCCGGGTGGGTAAACCTTTTACGAGCGGGAGTTCGGCATCCTCTATTTTGAGCCTAGTTACCACCCACCTACCTTCCTTGTCTCCTTGATCAAACATTGTGGATGTGATGAAATCCGACGCTGGACAGAAGAAGTACAAGGGAAAGCAAAGGCTTTTATGCACTTTTCCCAAACTTGTATGACTTCTCATGTAGTTAAAAAAAAATAGAAAGTGCATAGTTTTTTCTTCGCCACGATATTCATAGCATGGACAGACGGCACGCTATTCCCTTTAGAGAGGCAGATCGGCACCAGACCCTACCACCCAAAAACAGTGCTGTGAAGCAGCAGGTAGATTAAACAGGAGTCTGAATGCAGCTTGCTGGCTTAAAACATGCTCAAATTCTTCTTGATGAAACGTTGAAATGCTGAGCAACAGCAAATGCCTGGGGTATTGCCCTTGACATTTTTAAGGTTGGAGTTCCAAAACAGATTTCATTTAATAAAGTGCTGGGTGGTTCATCATTGATGGGCAGGGTGCGACCCACCAGAACTCTGGCCCATCATGGAGGAGCTAAGCTAGCCTTGGAGCGCTCTCTCAGCTGCTTGTTTCAGCTGAGGAGCGACCCTGGGCTTGCTTGAACTGTCAAGTGGAAACGCGATTTCCCCATGAAGTTTGTACCCCTGCCGCGCATGTCCAATGGGCCATGCAACGCTGGGGTGTTTTGTTTCCCCAGCCTTGCATGGCCCATTGGAAATGCAGGCTGTGGTACTGCATGGTTGCATGTGCAAGGGGGTGCTCCGCACATGCATACGGAGCTGGGCGGCATGTCATTAGCACTCCGGCTCCTGCTCACACATGAGCAGGAACCAGGAAGTGCTCTGCTAACTGGTTCCTTTTTATGCGTGAACAGGATGCGGGGGAGGGGGGCACGGCAGAGCTGAATACAGATTGGAACCGATTGCAGGTAAGATTTGTATTTTCTATGCAAAATGTGTGTGGATGAGTGAGTATATGATGTATGGTTGCACGTATGAATGAGTACATTCTGTGTGTGCATTGTGACGAATCCAGGCTATTCATCCCTTCTTCCCAAGGGGGAACTACCCTCATTGAGACTAGGGCGGTGAGCCCTCACCGCAAGAACCTCCCTAGGAGTTTGGACAAGCGGTAGAGTAAGAAACCCCCTAAAATATGTACTCTTACCTTGTATATGGGCCACAGGCATCATAAAAGGTTTAACGCCTTTTTGTTTGACTGACACCACTGCTGAACCCCCCTCAGATTTTCCAGAATATAATCAGAAGCCCGAATGTCTTGTTTAAAAGATAAATATAAAAGTGCCAAAGGAGGAGGCTCCCTGACCTAGAGCGGAACGGTAGGGGAGGAGACACGCAGAGGGGCCGCTGCCGCTGGAGTGTGGAATGGAGAGTGTCTGGAGGCTGGACCACAACAAGGACGTGGTGGGCCCAGACCTCGTGAAAAACGCTGCCGAATACAGGAACGCCAGGAATGAGAGCTCCTCAAACCCAGTGCTGAGAGACCGAACAAGAGAATGCACTGTGAGTACCAGCGAGGTACTGAGAAGGCTCCCACAATAAAACACAAGTGAAAGGCAGATGCCAACATCACTTACCTTTCTGAAAGAAGCGCCATGGAAGAGCAGGTACGCGGGCCGCTCAGGAAGACGGGAAGAGGCGGTGGATCGTTACAAGGAGGGGAGTAAATCCCCAAACCTTTTTTTGGCTTACAATCATGAAAACTGACTAAACAGACTACATTAGGACTGGGGAGTCGTAAGTGTTATAAACCAAGATAAAGCTATGGAAGTCCAAGAGAATCAAATTGCCAAGTCCCAACAGTAGGGAGGGAGGCAATCTTCAGTAGAAAAGCAAAATAATCAGATTGCCGTTTCCCAACAGGAGAAAGTGGTTTCATCCTCCAGTAGAAAAGCAAGAGATTCAGATTGCCAAGTCCCAACAGGAGAAAAGGTGGCAATCTCCAGTAGAAAAGCAAGATAATCAGATTGCCGTTTCCCAACAGGAGAAAGCGGGGCAATCTGCAGTAGAAATGCAAGAGATTCAGATTGCCATTTCCCAACAGGAGAAAGGGAGGCAATCTCCAGTAGAAAAGCAAGATAATCAGATTGCCGTTTCCCAACAGGAGAAAAGGTGGCAATCTGCAGTAGAAAAGCTAGAGATTCAGATTGCCAAGTCCCAACAGGAGAAAAGGTGGCAATCTACAGTAGAAAGGCGAAAGAATCAAGTTGCCGTGCCCCAAGAGACAAGAGGGACACAACCTCTGGCAGAAAGCTACGAGAAGGAGAAACCATGGGCTGTGTATACCCAGCATCTGAGTCTAGGGGTCACTGAGGAACCCAAGAACTGAGGACATAAAAAATATTGGTTTAGAAAGAGTAAAGTCCCCGCCAACTTTGAATGCAAAATCTCAAGGGAGCAAACTGGGTTTCAAGACTTATAAAAGGCCTGGATAGGGAATCTAACTTAATTTGGGCTTCAATGAATTGAGCCGCACAACAAAGGTGCAGGCTAAGTTCATGTCATCTTCCCAAATACAATAACAATATCAATAATACATCTCTGCCATAGTACAATAGTGTGGAAGTAGATGTTGTTAACAGTGCTGATGTATCTCCCTTTGATTGACTTGAGAAATTGATTGGCCAAATTGGACTTTAGAGTAGCCTTTTTGGTATACAGGGACTCAAAGTCAATGCTAATTTGAAGATTGCGTGTACAATCATATGCTATAGCTCCACTGACTTTGTCGTCTATAGTTTCCTTGACAAAACACCTAATTTTAGGTGTGTGCTGTTTCAGGAAATAGTCAGCAAACTTGAAGAGAGGCTCCAAAATTGAGTTTATCCACGAAGCAAGGCCATTCGGGGATGTTTTGGTGAATCTGACTGATGCTATCGGAAATGCCTATTCTGTGTTTCTATGGTAAAATCACCGTACAGCTAAGATAACAGCTAACTTCCTAACTCTCCATGGTTGTTGGCACAGGTCATGGGTATTGGCCCCTTTCAGAGGGGGGCAAAGGCCTTGGCCAGTGGTATCTTAAGGGGCAAGTGGGCCACTAGCCATGACTGCAGGCCACCTCAGGGAGAATAGTAGTCACGGGCCATGCTTATGGCCAAGACGACCGGCAACTTGGGGTCTTGGGGCGTCCACAGCCATTGGGCCCATGGGTGGGTTTGGGGTTGTGAAAGGGTGCTGGCCCTGTCAAAGAAACCACTGGCCATGGTTGTAGGATATGTCCAGTGGGCCCACTGAGTGGGGCCACTCTCACTCTTCCCTTCCAGCTAAAAACATGAATCAAGGAGAGAAATGTTGCTGTGGATGCCCCCAAAAGGTACTGGAACTCCTCCCTTATGCCTCAAGATTCACAAATAAGAACATGGGAACTCCCGCCCAGAAATTGCTGTATTGATTGCCAGTGGAGTACAGGATTTAATGTTTGACCTTCTAGGTCAGGGGTCAGAAATATTTGAGACCGTTCTCATCCACCATCCCTATGAAGTCCACACCACTGTAAGCAGACCAAACACAGTGAGGGTTCTTTGTGGAGCAGGGGATTGAATCCTCAGTTGGAGCACAACCCCATCACCTCCTGTTTAGGAACAAGTTGTGCATAGAATAGCCTTCAATGGCTCGTACGTGACAACATGCTTAGCCATTGGAGACATTGGCTGTGCACATCCCCATCCCCATGCCTTGCCACTAGGCAGAGACAGGCATTTGCCTGGTGCTGCATAATTGGGGGGGTGGAACTAGGGTAGGCAGACAGGCAGGGCTGCAGGAGTGCTCTGCTGCTGGCCACCCTGATCTCAGTTGCTCAGCGCACATGATGCACGTTCCAGGGGCCTGCCAAAGCCAATAACCCACCATATCCTAAGGGTTGAGGTGGTCTGCATGTGGGTGCAGCGGCCTCGCGCAGCTGTTATTTCTGCGGCACTGCTCATATCAAGTGACAGTCCCAGGACCAACAGAATTGCAGCACCAGTTCACGTAACCACCCAAGGCTACCACCACAGACTGGAAGGGCATAGGTACCAATCTTTACTGATTTAGGCAGTATGCCACTGCTTTCATGAAAACCCCACTTCCTACTTATTTTACTCTAAGATCCCACCACATTCATTCTACATATACTACTTGGAGTCAAATAAAGGCTAGAAAGAAAAAAGGGCAAGATTCTGAAAAATGAGCACACATGCGCGGATCACCTTATTCTCAAAGGTGACCTGTGCATTACAGGTGGAGCTGGCTACAGTGATGCATGACTGGCTCCCAGCAAGCAACCACAAGGTTGCTGGGGGGGCCTTTCACAGAGACAGATACAGATCATGCAAACAATGCATAGGATAACCACTGCAAATCACATTTAAATGACTATCTTGTACAAATGTTGATGCTAAAGGCCACAGAGGTAAACCAGTGTCCAATTGTTTACACGGGGAGTGGCTAATCAAAGGTTTAACAGCCTGGCTGACCGAGGAAGCGGGCATTCAAACACTGGACAGTATAGTGCACTTAAAAAACTAAAGCGGAACACTAACAGTACAAATGAAAAAAGTGGAGTCAAGATAAACTCGTTTAGTTTCGATGACTGAGAGTTGTGTAGAAAGTATGTCAGCCTTCTGTTCAAGAGAGGAATAGAAGGAACTGCTCTGCTACCTGCAGGCCGCGTGAACGACCCACCGGATGTGAAAATATGTGTATGTTTTGGCGCAATGATCTTAGCGTGTATATTTCCAACAGTCTAGTTGCATTGTGATTACCCATTAGCCAGGGAGGTCAACATTGTTTCATTTTTTCCTTTTATTTTTTATTTGATTTTTTTAGTTATCTGTATAGCCACGTGTATAATAAAATACTTTGGTACTCCAGTGCCAAAGCGCAGTGAAAGGGAGCAAGGCCTGGGGAAAGCATAGCTCTGAACTATTGAGTGGCCCCATTAAAGTCAATGGGCACAGATGAAATCTCTGTTAGTAAAGGTGTTCCTGGATGGTGAGTTCATTGAAGTCTATGGGACCACTCCTGGTGTGTTGGGCGGGTGGAAATGTGCCCAAGGTGGGTGGCACCCTCTAAAAGCAGATGATTTGAGAGCTATGCGAAAAAGGCAGTTGAAGGGGCAGAAGGAATAGAACAACAACGGGTATAGAGGAGTGCATTAACTGCAATGGGATACATGTTCCCAGTTCTCTAGACATGGGTCCCTAGCTCCTTTGCAGGCAGCGTGTGCAATTGATGACTATGGGGTTGGCCTGCTTTATGCTGGTGCCTGAAACTGGCGAAACCTGCAGGGATCTTCAGCATTTGCGCCGGCATGAAAAACCACGAGACGAAGGAAGGCGGAGGACACGAAAGTTGCATTCTGCCCCCCTTCTCCGCCATACAAATTCTGGAAAAATGAGCCGTAACGTGAATGAATGTTACGGCTTTTACGTTACGTGCTCATCGGATAGGAGCGCCTAAGTAGACTACTTAAAAATAACCCTAGCAGGCTAAATTGTGTTGCTACTGCTTGATAGAGCCACTCCAAAGGGATGCCAGGAGGATGTGTTTTGGTTTGGGAGGGGCAGGTAGTCGGTGAGAATGACAATAGGAATTGGCATGACCATGTGCAATGAGTGGGTACATAACCAAACAACCCTCACAAACTGTGTGTCCACACCACCGCAATACACTCATTTCAATCTACAGGTGGTGCTTACTGTTAGCTAAAACCTATAAACAACAACAGCAATGGCTTACTTCACGCCTGAGCTCCAGCACCAGTAGAATCTCGCCAATTGGGTGAAAGAGGGGTGCAGCCTAGTAGCATCCTAAACCCCTCGACCGGACCCCATGCACTCAACTTCATGACCTGTGGCAAGTTATCTAGAATGCAACATTGAGTTTTTCAAATGTCCAGATTACCCAGTTGGTTCCATGCTTTGCATGAACCTGCAGCCGGGCTTCAGATCAGATCCAGTGCTTTTCAGGTGTGAAACGTGAATTTCGAGGGTACAGAAAGATGATATATGTCTATTATTTATATGCGCTATGATTGTGTACCAACCTTGTGCCATGCTGTTTTCATTGGGCTCACACACCAGAAAATATCATTCTAAACTAAAGAGCGAGAAAGGTTTCACAATCTATTTGGCATTCTTTGGCCATATGCATTTGCCAATCTTGCATTCACATGTTTGTAAAAAAGCCCTCTGAACATATACTTTCAATTTATTTGTAGAAGCTAAATCAGACTCACCTTTTTTATGACTGAGCCAAATTAGCCACACATATCTGATAACAGGATCTATGCTGATACTTCATACATGGCACTATCTTGGTCTACATTTTTCGCATCTTAAGTCCCAAGTGTTTTGAAAAATGATCCACTTTTCCAAAGAAAGGGATTTGGGCACACAACAGAAAGAAGTAAACCATGCGTAATTCGGGTGACTCACAGCCCTGCTCTGGTTTCATGTGTGTGCATACTTTGCCAGGACAGAGGCCTCACATTACAGGGCATATGGAATGTTTCATTAGAAGAGCTATGATAATATTTTTCCTGATCCAGGGCCCCAACAATTATATAACCTCTGCTTTCTAAAAGATAATCACAACAGCCTCCCAAACCTTTACTTTTTCAGGCTTGGATTACTACAACTCCTGTTTTCTTTCAGATTGAAACAAACACAGGGAGTGGAAAAGAATACATCTCAAACACTAGGCAAGCTCCATGTCGACCCCTCGAGCCTATCTCACACTTCACTCCTCTGTTCCTTAGCCACGAGGCGTCGTATGTATGTATGTAGGTATGTATGTATGTATGTATGTATGTATGTATGTATGTAGGTATGTATGCATGTATGTATGTCACACCTCTCAGACACGCTCAGCATTTTGGAACAATTCCACCCATCTAAAGCAATCTTCTCTTTCACCTACTTAATCCCTGAAGTCTAGCAAAGTAATTCGGGGTGTCTTCCCACCTCAAGAGTGACCCACAAATATAGAATGTCCCCTGTTTTATGACCAATTTATAGAGCACCTACAATTCCCAAAACATTCTTAAACAGGGTGGGCCTGGGCCATAGAATCCATCCAGGGACCAATGAAACAGTGGCCCACAATCACTCATTACAATTCGTTACTATCCAGAACAGACTCTTTGGGGACTGTCCAATGGGGTATTTTGGGTAAAATATGTTGCAAATAATGCGTTTGAAAACATATTTTCTTAGTAGCATTGGGTACAACTAGTGTGGAAACTTATGTAACAGGCCCCCTGTGGCCCAAAATGCGGTCCAGTCTGTCAAAATAAACCTGGCCTACCCTAGAATCATGGGATAGCACTTGGGGCTTTGCCCGGTAGGCCAGTCCAGTCCAGTCCTGTTCTTAAGAATCGTTTAACTCCAAATACCATCATAAGACTGCACTGACCCGCACCCCTAGTCTTTATGCCACTTCACGAGTCCCCTAAACAGTGCAGACATCGGTCTGAACGGCACTTTAACCTCTTCAGGGCCAGAGCCAAGGGTGTACCGGGAACTAGAAGCGGCTCAGAAAAGGTTTCTCAAAGTGGCCCCACATTAGAGCAAGCCCTACTCCTTCTAAGCAGGTTTTGGGGGTTCTCCCCTGTAAAAATGGGCCACAATCTTGAATTCTAAAGCACATTTGTAGTTATATAGATATAGGGATAAAATAGTCATTAAATATAACAAAACACTGACATGAAACATTTGTAAGAGGGAGGAATAATATACTGGAGGTGTTATAACAAATTCTTTACTTCAGAGGGATGTGGGAAAGAAGGGAAGGTGGAAGGAAGGGGCGGGTGCACCATAGAGAGCTTAAGAGGACTGGGTAAACACAGGAAAGAGGTCTATGGTGCAGGCCTCCACAGGCAAATCCCCAGAGTTCCCTGTAGGCCGATTGCCGGCCAGAGCAGGAATACAAAGGGCCTCATTACACGGTAGGCGGTGAGCCATGGCGCTATTAGCGCCATGGCTCATGCCGGTAAAATACCGGCACCGCCTTGGCGGAAAGGGGATTTACCGCCCCATTCCAAGGTTGGAGGGGCGGTAAATCCCCTTTCCGCCATTGCCCTTCCCCATTCCCATTTCTGCCCCATAGGGCTCTATGGAAATGGGGAAGGCGCTAATTATGCCACCGCAATTTTGCGGTGCCGTAATTAGCTCCGAGGTCCCTTAGCGGGTTGTATTTTAACGCCTGCAAGAAGCAGGCGTTATATCCTCCAACCCGCAAAGGGACCTCGTAGTACGGCGGTAAGGGTTAACGGTGACCGTTGCCATTAACGGTGACCGTTAACCCTTACCGCCTTCCGTGTAATGAGGCCCAAAGTGTCTAACAATTGCCATAACCTTATTTGAAAAGAGTGGCTGGTACATTTGGCTCTCATGCCTGCACAAAGAAGGCACTTCATGGGTAGCAGTCTGATTTATGTAGTCTAGCACCTGACTGATTTGCACATGGCTGGACCCTTTCTGCAATGGGTCAGACGGGCTAAAAGACAGCGACGTGGAAGGCTGCCCAGAGCAGGGCCAGTGCTTCAGATTTATTCACAACCTTGTACCCAAACTTTTTTGTCATGATTTATTTAGTTTGCCACTTTGAGCACAAACATGTTTCGCTTCATATTGCTTCAGCAGACCTCACATTATTTGATCCGAATGAGGATTTCTTGAAGTCAAAAAGCCCCCTTGTGACTTTAACTTTCTCTGGAAAAAGAACAGGGGCTAAGGGAAAGGAAGAGTGAGAAACTATGTATAAGCTGTTAGTGAACTTATATACAGTTTTAGCGAAACATTAGCTTTTCAAACATATTCTTAGTGGAAACATTTCTCACATGACTCATCTAGGCTTAGAAATTATTTCATTTTAATCTAACTGTCTGTGGATTTCTTGTTGAATGATAATATTGTGTTTTTATAGAGCTGTTGAAACGTGTAATCATTAACAGAATTCGAACGGCACCCGATTAATCGACCTCGAAGGGTGCATGCAAGTCAGCCCTGCTGCGGGTAATCGCACTTGTGAAGTGCAGGCCATCCTCCCGACAGAGGCCAGCCCTTTGCTTTTGCAGCTGGACACCCATGGATCCTGTTTCCCTCTTATTATGATCCAGTTGCTGAACTAGATGTAACTGGCTTGGCTGGGCTCGAAGATTCATTATATCATTGCTGCTGCATCCAAGTGGCTGTCTGAAGAGGTATTATTGAAACGTCACCCCGGAAGTTATGGGCCTTCTTTTGGATGACTGGGCTATTTTGCTTATTTCCGGTTCCAGCGTTCAGTGGGAACGGGAATTCTTTGACCTGTTTAGAAAGGGGTCGGAAATGCTGACAGTCCAGTTATCTTATTGGGGCATTGTTTTGGGGGCTGGTGTGGTACTGTACTCGGGTTCAGCGTGCATTTGATCCCACCGGCCAAGCAGAGCCACTTTATCCATCAATTTGCGGGTGAGACCTATTTAGGACAGAAGCCAAGTGTTGGCTGCGCGCCTCTGCGTCAGGTTGGCATGGCGTGGCTGATGGAGAAAGGGCACGTTCTGATGTATCCTCGGGTACTCTCTCTGCTATTTCATGCCAGGCTACACTCCTTCACAATCACCAGGGCATGCCAATGTTCAAACAGCACTAATCCCAGGATTTATCGGGCAAGGAGCGGCTGTCTCCATTCAGGCCTGCCTAAAGAAACAGCCATTGACGCAGGGCTCGTCAGCCTGTGCCAGGACAGCAAAGGGACAAAGGTCGCGCGAGGGCACAAACCAGGGGCACTGTTAGGCATTCAGCCTTGCAATGGGTCATGCCAGTCTATTCGGTGTTATTATGTTCCTAATCCTGGCCATGTTCTAATACCTCAGTGTTCTAACGTGTTTCCTCATTTACACTCAATTCTTCATGAGATGCATGCGGGGTGGTACTGCTATTTCAGAAAACTAGGCCATCAGATGGCTGAGACCCCAAAATCCATTGGAGTGATTGTAGAAGCGGGCTGTCTCCACTTACGCCTGTGACGCCCTCCCAGACGAAGTCCTTACTCTGGGCTTGACCCGGGAGATACACCTCATGGCTCATATTATTCGCCGCTCTTATGTGTGTGGAACATTTACTGACCTCAGCGATGCTCCAGGTGTTTCAGGCTCTGACTTACTCCTACATACTCCCTCATCCGAACCAGGCCAGGTGCCACTTTAAAGGTAATTACTTTCACTGTCTAGACCCTAAAAGGAGAATTCCTCTTCTCAAAATGGGATCACTTTCTCACGTTGTTCACACCCTTACACCTTAAGGGCATTAGTCCTAGTTATCTCCTGCCCCCATAGGTGCTTTCCCCACCTCTCCTCACCATTCAGTCTATGGCATCCTCTATTTTGAGCCTAGTTACCACCCACCTACCTTCCTTGTCTCCTTGATCAAACATTGTGGATGTGATGAAATCCGACGCTGGACAGAAGAAGTACAAGGGAAAGCAAAGGCTTTTATGCACTTTTCCCAAACTTGTATGACTTCTCATGCAGTTAAAAAAAAATAGAAACTGCATAGTTTTTTCTTCGCCACGATATTCATAGCATGGACAGACGGCACGCTATTCCCTTTAGAGAGGCAGATCGGCACCAGACCCTACCACCCAAAAACAGTGCTGTGAAGCAGCAGGTAGATTAAACAGGAGTCTGAATGCAGCTTGCTGGATTAAAACATGCTCAAATTCTTCTTGATGAAACGTTGAAATGCTGAGCAACAGCAAATGCCTGGGGTATTGCCCTTGACATTTTTAAGGTTGGAGTTCCAAAACAGATTTCATTTAATAAAGTGCTGGGTGGTTCATCATTGATGGGCAGGGTGCGACCCACCAGAACTCTGGCCCATCATGGAGGAGCTACGCTAGCCTAGGAGCGCTCTCTCAGCTGCTTGTTTCAGCTGAGGAGCGACCCTGGGCTTGCTTGAACTGTCAAGTGGAAACGCGATTTCCCCATGAAGTTTGTACCCCTGCCGCGCATGTCCAATGGGCCATGCAACGCTGGGGTGTTTTGTTTCCCCAGCCTTGCATGGCCCATTGGAAATGCAGGCTGTGGTACTGCATGGTTGCATGTGCAAGGGGGTGCTCCGCACATGCATACGGAGCTGGGCGGCATGTCATTAGCACTCCGGCTCCTGCTCACACATGAGCAGGAACCAGGAAGTGCTCTGCTAACTGGTTCCTTTTTATGCGTGAACAGGATGCGGGGGAGGGGGGCACGGCGGAGCTGAATACAGATTGGAACCGATTGCAGGTAAGATTTGTATTTTCTATGCAAAATGTGTGTGGATGAGTGAGTATATGATGTATGGTTGCACGTATGAATGAGTACATTCTGTGTGTGCATTGTGACGAATCCAGGATATTCATCCCTTCTTCCCAAGGGGGAACTACCCTCATTGAAACTAGGGCGGTGAGCCCTCACCGCAAGAACCTCCCTAGGAGTTTGGACAAGCGGTAGAGTAAGAAACCCCCTAAAATATGTAATCTTACCTTGTATATGGGCCACAGGCATCATAAAAGGTTTAACGCCTTTTTGTTTGACTGACACCACTGCTGAACCCCCCTCAGATTTTCCAGAATATAATCAGAAGCCCAAATGTCTTGTTTAAAAGATAAATATAAAAGTGCCAAAGGAGGAGGCTCCCTGACCTAGAGCGGAACGGTAGGGGAGGAGACACGCAGAGGGGCCGCTGCCGCTGGAGTGTGGAATGGAGAGTGTCTGGAGGCTGGACCACACCAAGGACGTGGTGGGCCCAGACCTCGTGAAAAACGCTGCCGAATACAGGAACGCCAGGAATGAGAGCTCCTCAAACCCAGTGCTGAGAGACCGAACAAGAGAATGCACTGTGAGTACCAGCGTGGTACTGAGAAGGCTCCCACAATAAAACACAAGTGAAAGGCAGATGCCAACATCACTTACCTTTCTGACAGAAGCGCCATGGAAGAGCAGGTACGCGGGCCGCTCAGGAAGACGGGAAGAGGCGGTGGATCGTTACAAGGAGGGGAGTAAATCCCCAAACCTTTTTTTTGGCTTACAATCATGAAAACTGACTAAACAGACTACATCAGGACTGGGGAGTCCTAAGTGTTATAAACCAAGATAAAGCTATGGAAGTCCAAGAGAATCAAATTGCCAAGTCCCAACAGTAGGGAGGGAGGCAATCTTCAGTAGAAAAGCAAAATAATCAGATTGCCGTTTCCCAACAGGAGAAAGTGGTTTCATCCTCCACTAGAAAAGCAAGAGATTCAGATTGCCAAGTCCCAACAGGATAAAAGGGAGGCAATTTCCAGTAGTAAAGCAAAATAATCAGATTGCCATTTCCCAACAGGAGAAAGCGGGGCAATCTCCAGTAGAAAAGCAAGATAATCAGATTGCCAAGTCCCAACAGGAGAAAAGGTGGCAATCTCCAGTAGAAAAGCAAGATTATCAGATTGCCGTTTCCCAACAGGAGAAAGCGGGGCAATCTCCAGTAGAAATGCAAGAGATTCAGATTGCCAAGTCCCAACAGGAGAAAAGGTGGCAATCTCCAGTAGAAAAGCAAGATAATCAGATTGCCGTTTCCCAACAGGAGAAAGCGGGGCAATCTGCAGTAGAAAAGCTAGAGATTCAGATTGCCAAGTCCCAACAGGGGAAAAGGTGGCAATCTGCAGTAGAAAAGCTAGAGATTCAGATTGCCAAGTCCCAACAGGAGAAAAGGTGGCAATCTACAGTAGAAAGGCGAAAGAATCAAGTTGCCGTGCCCCAAGAGACAAGAGGGACACAACCTCTGGCAGAAAGCTACGAGAAGGAGAAACCATGGGCTGTGTATACCCAGCATCTGAGTCTAGGGGTCACTGAGGAACCCAAGCACTGAGGACATAAAAAATATTGGTTTAGAAAGAGTAAAGTCCCCGCCAACTTTGAATGCAAAATCTCAAGGGAGCAAACTGGGTTTCAAGACTTACAAAAGGCCTGGATAGGGAATCTAACTTAATTTGGTCTGCAATGAATTGAGCCGCACAACAAAGGTGCAGGCTAAGTTCATGTCATCTTCCCAAATACAATAACAATATCAATAATACATCTCTGCCATAGTACAATAGTGTGGAAGTAGATGTTATTAACAGTGCTGATGTGTCTCCCTTTGATTGACTTGAGATATTGATTGGCCAAATTGGACTTTAGAGTAGCCTTTTTGGTATACAGGGACTCAAAGTCAATGCTAATTTGAAGATTGCGTGTACAATCATATGCTATAGCTCCACTGAGTTTGTCGTCTATAGTTTCCTTGACAAAACACCTAATTTTAGGTGTGTGCTGTTTCAGGAAATAGTCAGCAAACTTGAAGAGAGGCTCCAAAATTGAGTTTATCCACGAAGCAAGGCCATTCGGGGATGTTTTGGTGAATCTGACTGATGCTATCGGAAATGCCTATTCTGTGTTTCTATGGTAAAATCACCGTACAGCTAAGATAACAGCTAACTTCCTAACTCTTCATGGTTGTTGGCACAGGTCATGGCTATTGGCCCCTTTCAGAGGGGGGCAAAGGCCTTGGCCAGTGGTATCTTAAGGGGCAAGTGGGCCACTAGCCATGACTGCAG
This sequence comes from Ambystoma mexicanum, assembly GCF_040938575.1. Lineage (NCBI taxonomy): Eukaryota > Metazoa > Chordata > Amphibia > Caudata > Ambystomatidae > Ambystoma > Ambystoma mexicanum. The sequence goes on from NC_090921.1 coordinate 1,123,093,498, forward strand.
GCCACCTCAGGGAGAATAGTAGTCACGGGCCATGCTTATGGCCAAGACGACCGGCAACTTGGGGACTTGGGGCGTCCACAGCCATTGGGCCCATGGGTGGGTTTGGGGTTGTGAAAGGGTGCTGGCCCTGTCAAAGAAACCACTGGCCATGGTTGTAGGATATGTCCAGTGGGCCCACTGAGTGGGGCCACTCTCACTCTTCCCTTCCAGCTAAAAACATGAATCAAGGAGAGAAATGTTGCTGTGGATGCCCCCAAAAGGTACTGGAACTCCTCCCTTATGCCTCAAGATGCACAAATAAGAACATGGGAACTCCCGCCCAGAAATTGCTGTATTGATTGCCAGTGGAGTACAGGATTTAATGTTTGACCTTCTAGGTCAGGGGTCAGAAATATTTGAGACCGTTCTCATCCACCATCCCTATGAAGTCCACACCACTGTAAGCAGACCAAACACAGTGAGGGTTCTTTGTGGAGCAGGGGTTTGAATCCTCAGTTGGAGCACAACCCCATCACCTCCTGTTTAGGAACAAGTTGTGCATAGACTAGCCTTCAATGGCTCGTAAGTGACAACATGCTTAGCCATTGGAGACATTGGCTGTGCACATCCCCATCCCCATGCCATGCCACTAGGCAGAGACAGGCATGTGCCTGGTGCTGCATAATTGGGGGGGTGGAACTAGGGTAGGCAGACAGGCGGGGCTGCAGGAGTGCTCTGCTGCTGGCCACCCTGATCTCAGTTGCTCAGCGCACATGATGCACGTTCCAGGGGCCTGCCAAAGCCAATAACCCACCATATCCTAAGGGTTGAGGTGGTCTGCATGTTGGTGCAGCGGCCTCGCGCAGCTGTTATTTCTGCGGCACTGCTCATATCAAGTGACAGTCCCAGGACCAACAGAATTGCAGCACCAGTTCACGTAACCACCCAAGGCTACCACCACAGACTGGAAGGGCATAGGTACCAATCTTTACTGATTTAGGCAGTATGCCACTGCTTTCATGAAAACCCCACTTCCTACTTATTTTACTCTAAGATCCTACCACATTCATTCTACATATACTCCTTGGAGTCAAATAAAGGCTAGAAAGAAAAAAGGGCAAGATTCTGAAAAATGAGCACACATGCGCGGATCACCTTATTCTCAAAGGTGACCTGTGCATTACAGGTGGAGCTGGCTACAGTGATGCATGACTGGCTCCCAGCAAACAACCACAAGGTTGCTGGGGGGGCCTTTCACAGAGACAGATACAGATCATGCAAACAATGCATAGGATGACCACTGCAAATCACATTTAAATGACTATCTTGTACAAATGTTGATGCTAAAGGCCACAGAGGTAAACCAGTGTCCAATTGTTTACACGGGGAGTGGCTAATCAAAGGTTTAACAGCCTGGCTGACCGAGGAAGCGGGCAATCAAACACTGGACAGTATAGTGGACTTAAAAAACTAAAGCGGAACACTAACAGTACAAATGAAAAAAGTGGAGTCAAGATAAACTCGTTTAGTTTCGATGACTGAGAGTTGTGTAGAAAGTATGTCAGCCTTCTGTTCAAGAGAGGAATAGAAGGAACTGCTCTGCTACCTGCAGGCCGCGTGAAAGACCCACCGGATGTGAAAATATGTGTGTCTAGTTGCATTGTGATTACCCATTAGCCAGTGAGGTGAACAGTGTTTCATTTTTTCCTTTTATTTTTTATTTGATTTTTTTAGTTATCTGTATAGCCACGTGTATAATAAAATACTTTGGTACTCCAGTGCCAAAGCGCAGTGAAAGGGAGCAAGGCCTGGGGAAAGCATAGCTCTGAACTATTGAGTGGCCCCATTAAAGTCAATGGGCACAGATGAAATCTCTGTTAGTAAAGGTGTTCCTGGATGGTGAGTTCATTGAAGTCTATGGGACCACTCCTGGTGTGTTGGGCGGGTGGAAATGTGCCCAAGGTGGGTGGCACCCTCTAAAAGCAGATGATTTGAGAGCTATGCGAAAAAGGCAGTTGAAGGGGCAGAAGGAATAGAACAACAACGGGTATAGAGGAGTGCATTAACTGCAATGGGATACATGTTCCCAGTTCTCTAGACATGGGTCCCTAGCTCCTTTGCAGGCAGCGTGTGCAATTGATGACTATGGGGTTGGCCTGCTTTATGCTGGTGCCTGAAACTGGCGAAACCTGCAGGGATCTTCAGCATTTGCGCCGGCATGAAAAACCACGAGACGAAGGAAGGCGGAGGACACGAAAGTTGCATTCTGCCCCCCTTCTCCGCCATACAAATTCTGGAAAAATGAGCCGTAACGTGAATGAATGTTACGGCTTTTACGTTACGTGCTCATCGGATAGGAGCGCCTAAGTAGACTACTTAAAAATAACCCTAGCAGGCTAAATTGTGTTGCTACTGCTTGATAGAGCCACTCCAAAGGGATGCCAGGAGGATGTGTTTTGGTTTGGGAGGGGCAGGTAGTCGGTGAGAATGACAATAGGAATTGGCATGACCATGTGCAATGAGTGGGTACATAACCAAACAACCCTCACAAACTGTGTGTCCACACCACCGCAATACACTCATTTCAATCTACAGGTGGTGCTTACTGTTAGCTAAAACCTATAAACAACAACAGCAATGGCTTACTTCACGCCTGAGCTCCAGCACCAGTAGAATCTCGCCAATTGGGTGAAAGAGGGGTGCAGCCTAGTAGCATCCTAAACCCCTCGACTGGACCCCATGCACTCAACTTCATGACCTGTAGCAAGTTATCTAGAATGCAACATTGAGTTTTTTCAAATGTCCAGATTACCCAGTTGGTTCCATGCTTTGCATGAACCTGCAGCCGGGCTTCAGATCAGATCCAGTGCTTTTCAGGTGTGAAACGTGAATTTCGAGGGTACAGAAAGATGATATATGTCTATTATTTATATGCGCTATGATTGTGTACCAACCTTGTGCCATGCCGTTTTCATTGGGCTCACACACCAGAAAATATCATTCTAAACTAAAAAGCGAGAAAGGTTTCACAATCTTTTTGGCATTCTTTGGCCATATGCATTTGCCAATCTTGCATTCACATGTTTGTAAAAAAGCCCTCTGAACATATACTTTCAATTTATTTGTAGAAGCTAAATCAGACTCACCTTTTTTAAGACTGAGCCAAATTAGCCACACATATCTGATAACAGGATCTATGCTGATACTTCATACATGGCACTATCTTGGTCTACATTTTTCGCATCTTAAGTCCCAAGTGTTTTGAAAAATGATCCACTTTCCCAAAGAAAGGGATTTGGGCACACAACAGAAAGAAGTAAACAATGTGTAATTCGGGTGACTCACAGCCCTGCTCTGGTTTCATGTGTGTGCATACTTTGCCAGGACAGAGGCCTCACATTACAGGGCATATGGAATGTTTCATTAGAAGAGCTATGATAATATTTTTCCTGATCCAGGGCCCCAACAATTATATAACCTCTGCTTTCTAAAAGATAATCACAACAGCCTCCCAAACCTTTACTTTTTCAGGCTTGGATTACTACAACTCCTGTTTTCTTTCAGATTGAAACAAACACAGGGAGTGGAAAAAAATACATCTCAAACACTAGGCCAGCTCCATGTCGACCCCTCGAGCCTATCTCACACTTCACTCCTCTGTTCCTTAGCCACGAGGCGTCGTATGTATGTAGGTATGTATGTATGTATGTATGTATGTATGTATGTATGTATGTATGTAGGTATGTATGCATGTATGTATGTCACACCTCTCAGACACGCTCAGCATTTTGGAACAATTCCACCCATCTAAAGCAATTTTCTCTTTCACCTACTTATTCCCTGAAGTCTAGCACAGTAATTCGGGGTGTCTTCCCACCTCAAGAGTGACCCACAAATATAGAATGTCCCCTGTTTTATGACCAACTTATAGAGCACCTACAATTCCCAAAACATTCTTAAACAGGGTCGGCCTGGGCCATAGAATCCATCCAGGGACCAATGAAACAGTGGCCCACAATCACTCATTACAATTCGTTACTATCCAGAACAGACTGTTTGGGGACTGTCCAATGGGGTATTTTGGGTAAAATATGTTGCAAATAATGCGTTTGAAAACAAATTTTCTTAGTAGCATTGGGTACAACTAGTGTGGAAACTTATGTAACAGGCCCCCTGTGGCCCAAAATGCGGTCCAGTCTGTCAAAATAAACCTGGCCTACCCTAGAATCATGGGATAGCACTTGGGGCTTTGCCCGGTAGGCCAGTCCAGTCCAGTCCTGTTCTTAAGAATCGTTTAACTCCAAATACCATCATAAGACTGCACTGACCCGCACCCCTAGTCTTTATCGCACTCCACGAGTCCCCTAAACAGTGCAGACATCGGTCTGAACGGCACTTTAACCTCTTCAGGGCCAGAGCCAAGGGTGTACCGGGAACTAGAAGCGGCTCAGAAAAGGTTTCTCAAAGTGGCCCCACATTAGAGCAAGCCCTACTCCTTCTAAGCAGGTTTTGGGGGTTCTCCCCTGTAAAAATGGGCCACAATCTTGAATTCTAAAGCACATTTGTAGTTATATAGATATAGGGATAAAATAGTCATTAAATATAACAAAACACTGACATGAAACATTTGTAAGAGGGAGGAATAATATACTGGAGGTGTTATAACAAATTCTTTACTTCAAAGGGATGTGGGAAAGAAGTGAAGGTGGAAGGAAGGGGCGGGTGCACCATAGAGAGCTTAAGAGGACTGGGCAAACACAGGAAAGAGGTCTATGGTGCAGGCCTCCACAGGCGAATCCCCAGAGTTCCCTGTAGGCCGATTGCCGGCCAGAGCAGGAATACAAAGTGTCTAACAATTGCCATAACCTTATTTGAAAAGAGTGGCTGGTACATTTGGCTCTCATGCCTGCACAAAGGAGGCACTTCATGGGTAGCAGTCTGATTTATGTAGTCTAGCACCTGACTGATTTGCACATGGCTGGACCCTTTCTGCAATGGGTCAGACGGGCTAAAAGACAGCGATGTGGAAGGCTGCCCAGAGCAGGGCCAGTGCTTCAGATTTATTCACAACCTTGTACCCAAACTTTTTTGTCATGATTTATTTAGTTTGCCACTTTGAGCACAAACATGTTTCGCTTCATATTGCTTCAGCAGACCTCACATTATTTGATCCGAATGAGGATTTCTTGAAGTCAAAAAGCCCCTTTGTGACTTTAACTTTCTCTGGAAAATGAACAGGGGCTAAAGGAAAGGAAGAGTGAGAAACTATGTATAAGCTGTTAGTGAACTTATATACAGTTTTAGCGAAACATTAGCTTTTCAAACATATTCTCAGTGGAAACATTTCTCACATGACTCATCTAGGCTTAGAAATTTAGTTTGCAAAGGTAGCGGGCGCCCCTCTCTCGACAGAACAAGGCCTGATAACCTGTTCAGTGGTTATTAACCACTTGAGAGTTCGCAGCCACTGCTTTTACTCACTGTGCCTTTCACAGATGGGAAATATCCATTTGCATATCAGTCTTTGTTCTGCCCAGGGGCAGTCCAGCACCGAAATGCAATGGCAATTCCAACCTGAACGAGAGTACCACCAGCAACCCCATACACGTGTTTCACCCTTGTTGGGGATCATCAGTGAGGTGAAGCTGATGCCTCTCTAAGCACAGTGAGAGGGAGACCACGTCTGGTTGCCCCCAGGAGACCTAGGGTTACCAATCCCAGGTTCCTTGAAATTTAGTTTGCAAAGGTAGCGGGCGCCCCTCTCTCGACAGAACAAGGCCTGATAACCTGTTCAGTGGTTATTAACCACTTGAGAGTTCGCAGCCACTGCTTTTACTCACTGTGCCTTTCACAGATGGGAAATATCCATTTGCATATCAGTCTTTGTCCTGCCCAGGGGCAGTCCAGCACCGAAATGCAATGGCAATTCCAACCTGAACGAGAGTACCACCAGCAACCCCATACACGTGTTTCACCCTTGTTGGGGATCATCAGTGAGGTGAAGCTGATGCCTCTCTAAGCACAGTGAGAGGGAGACCACGTCTGGTTGCCCCCAGGAGACCTAGGGTTACCAATCCCAGGTTCCTTGAAATTTAGTTTGCAAAGGTAGCGGGCGCCCCTCTCTCGACAGAACAAGGCCTGATAACCTGTTCAGTGGTTATTAACCACTTGAGAGTTCGCAGCCACTGCTTTTACTCACTGTGCCTTTCACAGATGGGAAATATCCATTTGCATATCAGTCTTTGTCCTGCCCAGGGGCAGTCCAGCACCGAAATGCAATGGCAATTCCAACCTGAACGAGAGTACCACCAGCAACCCCATACACGTGTTTCACCCTTGTTGGGGATCATCAGTGAGGTGAAGCTGATGCCTCTTTAAGCACAGTGAGAGGGAGACCACGTCTGGTTGCCCCCAGGAGACCTAGGGTTACCAATCCCAGGTTCCTTGAAATTTAGTTTGCAAAGGTAGCGGGCGCCCCTCTCTCGACAGAACAAGGCCTGATAACCTGTTCAGTGGTTATTAACCACTTGAGAGTTCGCAGCCACTGCTTTTACTCACTGTGCCTTTCACAGATGGGAAATATCCATTTGCATATCAGTCTTTGTCCTGCCCAGGGGCAGTCCAGCACCGAAATGCAATGGCAATTCCAACCTGAACGAGAGTACCACCAGCAACCCCATACACGTGTTTCACCCTTGTTGGGGATCATCAGTGAGGTGAAGCTGATGCCTCTCTAAGCACAGTGAGAGGGAGACCACGTCTGGTTGCCCCCAGGAGACCTAGGGTTACCAATCCCAGGTTCCTTGAAATTTAGTTTGCAAAGGTAGCGGGCGCCCCTCTCTCGACAGAACAAGGCCTGATAACCTGTTCAGTGGTTATTAACCACTTGAGAGTTCGCAGCCACTGCTTTTACTCACTGTGTCTTTCACAGATGGGAAATATCCATTTGCATATCAGTCTTTGTCCTGCCCAGGGGCAGTCCAGCACCGAAATGCAATGGCAATTCCAACCTGAACGAGAGTACCACCAGCAACCCCATACACGTGTTTCACCCTTGTTGGGGATCATCAGTGAGGTGAAGCTGATGCCTCTCTAAGCACAGTGAGAGGGAGACCACGTCTGGTTGCCCCCAGGAGACCTAGGGTTACCAATCCCAGGTTCCTTAGAATTTAGTTTGCAAAGGTAGCGGGCGCCCCTCTCTCGACAGAACAAGGCCTGATAACCTGTTCAGTGGTTATTAACCACTTGAGAGTTCGCAGCCACTGCTTTTACTCACTGTGCCTTTCACAGATGGGAAATATCCATTTGCATATCAGTCTTTGTCCTGCCCAGGGGCAGTCCAGCACCGAAATGCAATGGCAATGCCAACCTGAACGAGAGTACCACCAGCAACCCCATACACGTGTTTCACCCTTGTTGGGGATCATCAGTGAGGTGAAGCTGATGCCTCTTTAAGCACAGTGAGAGGGAGACCACGTCTGGTTGCCCCCAGGAGACCTAGGGTTACCAATCCCAGGTTCCTTGAAATTTAGTTTGCAAAGGTAGCGGGCGCCCCTCTCTCGACAGAACAAGGCCTGATAACCTGTTCAGTGGTTATTAACCACTTGAGAGTTCGCAGCCACTGCTTTTACTCACTGTGCCTTTCACAGATGGGAAATATCCATTTGCATATCAGTCTTTGTCCTGCCCAGGGGCAGTCCAGCACCGAAATGCAATGGCAATTCCAACCTGAACGAGAGTACCACCAGCAACCCCATACACGTGTTTCACCTCACTGATGATGCCCAACAAGGCTGAAACACGTGTATGGGGTTGCTGATGGTACTCTTGTTCAGAGAGGAATTACCATAGCATTTCGGTGCTGGACTGCCCTTGTGGGCGGGACAAAGACTGATATGCAAATGGATATTTCCCATCTGTGAATGTACAGTGAGCAAAAAGCAATGGCTGCGAACTCTCAATGTGGTTAATAACCACTGAACAGGTTATCATGCCTTGTTCTTTCGAGAGAGGGGCGCCTGCTACCTTTTTTGTATTTATGAAAGGAACTTGGGGTTGGTCACCCTAGGTTACCTGGGGGCAACCAGACGTGGACTCCCTGCTCACTGTGCTTAGAGAGGCTCAGCTTCACCTCACTGATGATGCCCAACAAGGCTGAAACACGTGTATGGGGTTGCTGATGGTACTCTTGTTCAGAGAGGAATTGCCATAGCATTTCGGTGCTGGACTGCCCTTGTGGGCGGGACAAAGACTGATATGCAAATGGATATTTCCCATCTGTGAATGTACAGTGAGCAAAAAGCAATGGCTGCGAACTCTCAATGTGGTTAATAACCACTGAACAGGTTATCATGCCTTGTTCTTTCGAGAGAGGGGCGCCTGCTACCTTTTTTGTATTTATGAAAGGAACTTGGGGTTGGTCACCCTAGGTTACCTGGGGGCAACCAGACGTGGACTCCCTGCTCACTGTGCTTAGAGAGGCTCAGCTTCACCTCACTGATGATGCCCAACAAGGCTGAAACACGTGTATGGGGTTGCTGATGGTACTCTTGTTCAGAGAGGAATTGCTATAGCATTTCGGTGCTGGACTGCCCTTGTGGGCGGGACAAAGACTGATATGCAAATGGATATTTCCCATCTGTGAATGTACAGTGAGCAAAAAGCAATGGCTGCGAACTCTCAATGTGGTTAATAACCACTGAACAGGTTATCATGCCTTGTTCTTTCGAGAGAGGGGCGCCTGCTACCTTTTTTGTAGGCTTAGAAATTATTTCATTTTAATCTAACCGTCTGTGGATTTCTTGTTGAATGATACTATTGTGTTTTTATAGAGCTGTTGAAACGTGTAATCATTAACAGAATTCGAACGGCACCCGATTAATCGACCTCGAAGGGTGCATGCAAGTCAGCCCTGCTGCGGGTAATCGCACTTGTGAAGTGCAGGCCATCCTCTCGACAGAGGCCAGCCCTTTGCTCTTGCAGCTGGACACCCATGGATCCTGTTTCCCTCTTATTATGATCCAGTTGCTGAACTAGATGTAACTGGCTTGGCTGGGCTCGAAGATTCATTATATCATTGCTGCTGCATCCAAGTGGCTGTCTGAAGAGGTATTATTGAAACGTCACTTCGGAAGTTATGGGCCTTCTTTTGGATGACTGGGCTATTTTGCTTATTTCCGGTTCCAGCGTTCAGTGGGAACGGGAATTCTTTGACCTGTTTAGAAAGGGGTCGGAAATGCTGACAGTCCAGTTATCTTATTGGGGCATTGTTTTGGGGGCTGGTGTGGTACTGTACTCGGGTTCAGCGTGCATTTGATCCCACCGGGCCAAGCAGAGCCACTTTATCCATCAATTTGCGGGTGAGACCTATTTAGGACAGAAGCCAAGTGTTGGCCGCGCGCCTCTGCGTCAGGTTGGCATGGCGTGGCTGATGGAGAAAGGACACGTTCTGATGTATCCTCGGGTACTCTCTCTGATATTTCATGCCAGGCTACACTCCTTCACAATCACCAGGGCACGCCAATGTTCAAACAGCACTAATCCCAGGATTTATCGGGCAAGGAGCGGCTGTCTCCATTCAGGCCTGCCTAAAGAAACAGCCATTGACGCAGGGCTCGTCAGCCTGTGCCAGGACAGCAAAGGGACAAAGGTCGCGCGAGGGCACAAACCAGGGGCACTGTTAGGCATTCAGCCTTGCAATGGGTCATGCCAGTCTATTCGGTGTTATTATGTTCCTAATCCTGGCCATGTTCTAATACCTCAGTGTTCTAACGTGTTTCCTCATTTACACTCAATTCTTCATGAGATGCATGCGGGGTGGTACTGCTATTTCAGAAAACTAGGCCATCAGATGGCTGAGACCCCAAAATCCATTGGAGTGATTGTAGAAGCGGGCTGTCTCCACTTACGCCTGTGACGCCCTCCCAGACGAAGTCCTTACTCTGGGCTTGACCCGGGAGATACACCTCATGGCTCATATTATTCGCCGCTCTTATGTCTGTGGAACATTTACTGACCTCAGCGATGCTCCAGGTGTTTCAGACTCTGACTTACTCCTACATACTCCCTCATCCGAACCAGGCCAGGTGCCACTTTAAAGGTAATTACTTTCACTGTCTAGACCCTAAAAGGAGAATTCCTCTTCTCAAAATGGGATCACTTTCTCACGTTGTTCACACCCTTACACCTTAAGGGCATTAGTCCTAGTTATCTCCTGCCCCCATAGGTGCTTTCCCCACCTCTCCTCAGCATTCAGTCTGTGGCATCCTCTATTTTGAGCCTAGTTACCACCCACCTACCTTCCTTGTCTCCTTGATCAAACATTGTGGATGTGATGAAATCCGACGCTGGACAGAAGAAGTACAAGGGAAAGCAAAGGCTTTTATGCACTTTTCCCAAACCTGTATGACTTCTCATGTAGTTAAAAAAAAATAGAAAGTGCATAGTTTTTTCTTCGCCACGATATTCATACCATGGACAGACGGCACGCTATTCCCTTTAGAGAGGCAGATCGGCACCAGACCCTACCACCCAAAAACAGTGCTGTGAAGCAGCAGGTAGATTAAACAGGAGTCTGAATGCAGCTTGCTGGTTTAAAACATGCTCAAATTCTTCTTGATGAAACGTTGAAATGCTGAGCAACAGCAAATGCCTGGGGTATTGCCCTTGACATTTTTAAGGTTGGAGTTCCAAAACAGATTTCATTTAATAAAGTGCTGGGTGGTTCATCATTGATGGGCAGGGTGCGACCCACCAGAACTCTGGCCCATCATGGAGGAGCTACGCTAGCCTAGGAGCGCTCTCTCAGCTGCTTGTTTCAGCTGAGGAGCGATCCTGGGCTTGCTTGAACTGTCAAGTGGAAACGCGATTTCCCCATGAAGTTTGTACCCCTGCCGCGCATGTCCAATGGGCCATGCAACGCTGGGGTGTTTTGTTTCCTCAGCCTTGCATGGCCCATTGGAAATGCAGGCTGTGGTACTGCATGGTTGCATGTGCAAGGGGGTGCTCCGCACATGCATACGGAGCTGGGCGGCATGTCATTAGCACTCCGGCTCCTGCTCACACATGAGCAGGAACCAGGAAGTGCTCTGCTAACTGGTTCCTTTTTATGCGTGAACAGGATGCGGGGGAGGGGGGCACGGCGGAGCTGAATACAGATTGGAACCGATTGCAGGTAAGATTTGTATTTTCTATGAAAAATGTGTGTGGATGAGTGAGTATATGATGTATGGTTGCACGTATGAATGAGTACATTCTGTGTGTGCATTGTGACGAATCCAGGCTATTCATCCCTTCTTCCCAAGGGGGAACTACCCTCATTGAGACTAGGGCGGTGAGCCCTCACCGCAAGAACCTCCCTAGGAGTTTGGACAAGCGGTAGAGTAAGAAACCCCCTAAAATATGTACTCTTACCTTGTATATGGGCCACAGGCATCATATAAGGTTTAACGCCTTTTTGTTTGACTGACACCACTGCTGAACCCCCCTCAGATTTTCCAGAATATAATCAGAAGCCCGAATGTCTTGTTTAAAAGATAAATATAAAAGTGCCAAAGGAGGAGGCTCCCTGACCTAGAGCGGAACGGTAGGGGAGGAGACACGCAGAGGGGCCGCTGCCGCTGGAGTGTGGAATGGAGAGTGTCTGGAGGCTGGACCACACCAAGGACGTGGTGGGCCCAGACCTCGTGAAAAACGCTGCCGAATACAGGAACGCCAGGAATGAGAGCTCCTCAAACCCAGTGCTGAGAGACCGAACAAGAGAATGCACTGTGAGTACCAGCGTGCTACTGAGAAGGCTCCCACAATAAAACACAAGTGAAAGGCAGATGCCAACATCACATACCTTTCTGACAGAAGCGCCATGGAAGAGCAGGTACGCGGGCCGCTCAGGAAGACGGGAAGAGGCGGTGGATCGTTACAAGGAGGGGAGTAAATCCCCAAACCTTTTTTTGGCTTACAATCATGAAAACTGACTAAACAGACTACATCAGGACTGGGGAGTCCTAAGTGTTATAAACCAAGATAAAGCTATGGAAGTCCAAGAGAATCAAATTGCCAAGTCCCAACAGTAGGGAGGGAGGCAATCTTCAGTAGAAAAGCAAAATAATCAGATTGCCGTTTCCCAACAGGAGAAAGTGGTTTCATCCTCCAGTAGAAAAGCAAGAGATTCAGATTGGCAAGTCCCAACAGGATAAAAGGGAGGCAATTTCCAGTAGTAAAGCAAAATAATCAGATTGCCATTTCCCAACAGGAGAAAGCGGGGCAATCTCCAGTAAAAATGCAAGAGATTCAGATTGCCATTTCCCAACAGGAGAAAGGGAGGCAATCTCCAGTAGAAAAGCAAGATAATCAGATTACCGTTTCCCAACAGGAGAAAGCGGGGCAATCTGCAGTAGAAAAGCTAGAGATTCAGATTGCCAAGTCCCAACAGGAGAAAAGGTGGCAATCTCCAGTAGAAAAGCAAGATAATCAGATTGCCGTTTCCCAACAGGAGAAAGCGGGGCAATCTGCAGTAGAAAAGATAGAGATTCAGATTGCCAAGTCCCAACAGGGGAAAAGGTGGCAATCTACAGTAGAAAAGCAAGATAATCAGATTGCCGTTTCCCAACAGGAGAAAGCGGGGCAATCTGCAGTAGAAAAGCAAGATAATCAGATTACCGTTTCCCAACAGGAGAAAGCGGGGCAATCTGCAGTAGAAAAGCTAGAGATTCAGATTACCAAGTCCCAACAGGAGAAAAGGTGGCAATCTCCAGTAGAAAAGCAAGATAATCAGATTGCCGTTTCCCAACAGGAGAAAGCGGGGCAATCTGCAGTAGAAAAGCTAGAGATTCAGATTGCCATTTCCCAACAGGAGAAAGCGGGGCAATCTGCAGTAGAAAAGCTAGAGATTCAGATTGCCAAGTCCCAACAGGGGAAAAGGTGGCAATCTGCAGTAGAAAAGCTAGAGATTCAGATTGCCAAGTCCCAACAGGAGAAAAGGTGGCAATCTACAGTAGAAAGGCGAAAGAATCAAGTTGCCGTGCCCCAAGAGACAAGAGGGACACAACCTCTGGCAGAAAGCTACGAGAAGGAGAAACCATGGGCTGTGTATACCCAGCATCTGAGTCTAGGGGTCACTGAGGAACCCAAGCACTGAGGACATAAAAAATATTGGTTTAGAAAGAGTAAAGTCCCCGCCAACTTTGAATGCAAAATCTCAAGGGAGCAAACTGGGTTTCAAGACTTATAAAAGGCCTGGATAGGGAATCTAACTTAATTTGGTCTGCAATGAATTGAGCCGCACAACAAAGGTGCAGGCTAAGTTCATGTCATCTTCCCAAATACAATAACAATATCAATAATACATCTCTGCCATAGTACAATAGTGTGGAAGTAGATGTTATTAACAGTGCTGATGTGTCTCCCTTTGATTGACTTGAGATATTGATTGGCCAAATTGGACTTTAGAGTAGCCTTTTTGGTATACAGGGACTCAAAGTCAATGCTAATTTGAAGATTGCGTGTACAATCATATGCTATAGCTCCACTGAGTTTGTCGTCTATAGTTTCCTTGACAAAACACCTAATTTTAGGTGTGTGCTGTTTCAGGAAATAGTCAGCAAACTTGAAGAGAGGCTCCAAAATTGAGTTTATCCACGAAGCAAGGCCATTCGGGGATGTTTTGGTGAATCTGACTGATGCTATCGGAAATGCCTATTCTGTGTTTCTATGGTAAAATCACCGTACAGCTAAGATAACAGCTAACTTCCTAACTCTTCATGGTTGTTGGCACAGGTCATGGGTATTGGCCCCTTTCAGAGGGGGGCAAAGGCCTTGGCCATTGGTATCTTAATGGGCAAGTGGGCCACTAGCCATGACTGCAGGCCACCTCAGGGAGAATAGTAGTCACGGGCCATGCTTATGGCCAAGACGACCGGCAACTTGGGGTCTTGGGGCGTCCACAGCCATTGGGCCCATGGGTGGGTTTGGGGTTGTGAAAGGGTGCTGGCCCTGTCAAAGAAACCACTGGCCATGGTTGTAGGATATGTCCAGTGGGCCCACTGAGTGGGGCCACTCTCACTCTTCCCTTCCAGCTAAAAACATGAATCAAGGAGAGAAATGTTGCTGTGGATGCCCCCAAAAGGTACTGGAACTCCTCCCTTATGCTTCAAGATGCACAAATAAGAACATGGGAACTCCCGCCCAGAAATTGCTGTATTGATTGCCAGTGGAGTACAGGATTTAATGTTTGACCTTCTAGGTTAGGGGTCAGAAATATTTGAGACCGTTCTCATCCACCATCCCTATGAAGTCCACACCACGGTAAGCAGACCAAACACAGTGAGGGTTCTTTGTGGAGCAGGGGTTTGAATCCTCAGTTGGAGCACAACCCCATCACCTCCTGTTTAGGAACAAGTTGTGCATAGACTAGCCTTCAATGGCTCGTAAGTGACAACATGCTTAGCCATTGGAGACATTGGCTGTGCACATCCCCATCCCCATGCCATGCCACTAGGCAGAGACAGGCATTTGCCTGGTGCTGCATAATTGGGGGGTGGAACTATGGTAGGCAGACAGGCAGGGCTGCAGAAGTGCTCTGCTGCTGGCCACCCTGATCTCAGTTGCTCAGCGCACATGATGCACGTTCCAGGGGCCTGCCAAAGCCAATAACCCACCATATCCTAAGGGTTGAGGTGGTCTGCATGTGGGTGCAGCGGCCTCGCGCAGCTGTTATTTCTGCGGCACTGCTCATATCAAGTGACAGTCCCAGGACCAACAGAATTGCAGCACCAGTTCACGTAACCAGCCAAGGCTACCACCACAGACTGGAAGGGCATAGGTACCAATCTTTACTGATTTAGGCAGTATGCCACTGCTTTCATGAAAACCCCACTTCCTACTTATTTTACTCTAAGATCCTACCACATTCATTCTACATATACTCCTTGAAGTCAAATAAAGGCTAGAAAGAAAAAAGGGCAAGATTCTGAAAAATGAGCACACATGTGCGGATCACCTTATTCTCAAAGGTGACCTGTGCATTACAGGTGGAGCTGGCTACAGTGATGCATGACTGGCTCCCAGCAACCACAAGGTTGCTGGGGGGGCCTTTCACAGAGACAGATACAGATCATGCAAACAATGCATAGGATAACCACTGCAAATCACATTTAAATGACTATCTTGTACAAATGTTGATGTTAAAGGCCACAGAGGTAAACCAGTGTCCAATTGTTTACACGGGGAGTGGCTAATCAAAGGTTTAACAGCCTGGCTGACCGAGGAAGCGGGCAATCAAACACTGGACAGTATAGTGCACTTAAAAAACTAAAGCGGAACACTAACAGTACAAATGAAAAAAGTGGAGTCAAGATAAACTCGTTTAGTTTCGATGACTGAGAGTTGTGTAGAAAGTATGTCAGCCTTATGTTCAAGAGAGGAATAGAAGGAACTGCTCTGCTACCTGCAGGCCGCGTGAAAGACCCACCGGATGTGAAAATATGTGTATGTTTTGGCGCAATGATCTTAGCGTGTATATTTCCAACAGTCTAGTTGCATTGTGATTACCCACTAGCCAGGGAGGTCAACAGTGTTTCATTTTTTCCTTTTATTTTTTATTTGATTTTTTTAGTTATCTGTATAGCCACGTGTATAATAAAATACTTTGGTACTCCAGTGCCAAAGCGCAGTGAAAGGGAGCAAGGCCTGGGGAAAGCATAGCTCTGAACTATTGAGTGGCCCCATTAAAGTCAATGGGCACAGATGAAATCTCTGTTAGTAAAGGTGTTCCTGGATGGTGAGTTCATTGAAGTCTATGGGACACTCCTGGTGTGTTGGGCGGGTGGAAATGTGCCCAAGGTGGGTGGCACCCTCTAAAAGCAGATGATTTGAGAGCTATGCGAAAAAGGCAGTTGAAGGGGCAGAAGGAATAGAACAACAACGGGTATAGAGGAGTGCATTAACTGCAATGGGATACATGTTCCCAGTTCTCTAGACATGGGTCCCTAGCTCCTTTGCAGGCAGCGTGTGCAATTGATGACTATGGGGTTGGCCTGCTTTATGCTGGGGCCTGAAACTGGCGAAACCTGCAGGGGTCTTCAGCATTTGCGCCGGCATGAAAAACCACGAGACGAAGGAAGGCGGAGGACACGAAAGTTGCATTCTGCCCCTCTTCTCCGCCATACAAATTCTGGAAAAATGAGCCGTAACGTGAATGAATGTTACGGCTTTTACGTTACGTGCTCATCGGATAGGAACGCCTAAGTAGACTACTTAAAAATAACCGTAGCAGGCTAAATTGTGTTGCTACTGCTTGATAGAGCCACTCCAAAGGGATGCCAGGAGGATGTGTTTTGGTTTGGGAGGGGCAGGTAGTCGGTGAGAATGACAATAGGAATTGGCATGACCATGTGCAATGAGTGGGTACATAACCAAACAACCCTCACAAACTGTGTGTCCACACCACCGCAATACAATCATTTCAATCTACAGGTGGTGCTTACTGTTAGCTAAAACCTATAAACAACAACAGCAATGGCTTACTTCACGCCTGAGCTCCAGCACCAGTAGAATCTCGCCAATTGGGTGAAAGAGGGGTGCAGCCTAGTAGCATCCTAAACCCCTCGACTGGACCCCATGCACTCAACTTCATGACCTGTGGCAAGTTATCTAGAATGCAACATTGAGTTTTTCAAATGTCCAGATTACCCAGTTGGTTCCATGCTTTGCATGAACCTGCAGCCGGGCTTCAGATCAGATCCAGTGCTTTTCAGGTGTGAAACGTGAATTTCGAGGGTACAGAAATATGATATATGTCTATTATTTATATGCGCTATGATTGTGTACCAACCTTGTGCCATGCCGTTTTCATTGGGCTCACACACCAGAAAATATCATTCTAAACTAAAGAGCGAGAAAGGTTTCACAATCTATTTGGCATTCTTTGGCCATAAGCATTTGCCAATCTTGCATTCACATGTTTGTAAAAAAGCCCTCTGAACATATACTTTCAATTTATTTGTAGAAGCTAAATCAGACTCACCTTTTTTAAGACTGAGCCAAATTAGCCACACATATCTGATAACAGGATCTATGCTGATACTTCATACATGGCACTATCTTGGTCTACATTTTTCGCATCTTAAGTCCCAAGTGTTTTGAAAAATGATCCACTTTCCCAAAGAAAGGGATTTGGGCACACAACAGAAAGAAGTAAACCATGCGTAATTCGGGTGACTCACAGCCCTGCTCTGGTTTCATGTGTGTGCATACTTTGCCAGGACAGAGGCCTCACATTACAGGGCATATGGAATGTTTCATTAGGAGAGCTATGATAATATTTTTCCTGATCCAGGGCCCCAACAATTATATAACCTCTGCTTTCTAAAAGATAATCACAACAGCCTCCCAAACCTTTACTTTTTCAGGCTTGGATTACTACAACTCCTGTTTTCTTTCAGATTGAAACAAACACAGGGAGTGGAAAAGAATACATCTCAAACACTAGGCCAGCTCCATGTCGACCCCTCGAGCCTATCTCACACTTCACTCCTCTGTTCCTTAGCCACGAGGCGTCGTATGTATGTAGGTATGTATGTATGTATGTATGTATGTATGTATGTATGTATGTATGTATGTATGTAGGTATGTATGCATGTATGTATGTCACACCTCTCAGACACGCTCAGCATTTTGGAACAATTCCACCCATCTAAAGCAATTTTCTCTTTCACCTACTTAATCCCTGAAGTCTAGCAAAGTAATTCGGGGTGTCTTCCCACCTCAAGAGTGACCCACAAATATAGAATGTCCCCTGTTTTATGACCAATTTATAGAGCACCTACAATTCCCAAAACATTTTTAAACACGGTCGGCCTGGGCCATAGAATCCATCCAGGGACCAATGAAACAGTGGCCCACAATCACTCATTACAATTCGTTACTATCCAGAACAGACTCTTTGGGGACTGTCCAATGGGGTATTTTGGGTAAAATATGTTGCAAATAATGCGTTTGAAAACATATTTTCTTAGTAGCATTGGGTACAACTAGTGTGGAAACTTATGTAACAGGCCCCCTGTGGCCCAAAATGCGGTCCAGTCTGTCAAAATAAACCTGGCCTACCCTAGAATCATGGGATAGCACTTGAGGCTTTGCCCGGTAGGCCAGTCCAGTCCAGTCCTGTTCTTAAGAATCGTTTAACTCCAAATACCATCATAAGACTGCACTGACCCGCACCCCTAGTCTTTATCGCACTCCACGAGTCCCCTAAACAGTGCAGACATCGGTCTGAACGGCACTTTAACCTCTTCAGGGCCAGAGCCAAGGGTGTACCGGGAACTAGAAGCGGCTCAGAAAAGGTTTCTCAAAGTGGCCCCACATTCGAGCAAGCCCTACTCCTTCTAAGCAGGTTTTGGGGGTTCTCCCCTGTAAAAATGGGCCACAATCTTGAATTCTAAAGCACATTTGTAGTTATATAGATATAGGGATAAAATAGTCATTAAATATAACAAAACACTGACATGAAACATTTGTAAGAGGGAGGAATAATATACTGGAGGTGTTATAACAAATTCTTTACTTCAAAGGGATGTGGGAAAGAAGTGAAGGTGGAAGGAAGGGGCGGGTGCACCATAGAGAGCTTAAGAGGACTGGGCAAACACAGGAAAGAGGTCTATGGTGCAGGCCTCCACAGGCGAATCCCCAGAGTTCCCTGTAGGCCGATTGCCGGCCAGAGCAGGAATACAAAGGGTCTAACAATTGCCATAACCTTATTTGAAAAGAGTGGCTGGTACATTTGGCTCTCATGCCTGCACAAAGAAGGCACTTCATGGGTAGCAGTCTGATTTATGTAGTCTAGCACCTGACTGGTTTGCACATGGCTGGACCCTTTCTGCAATGGGTCAGGCGGGCTAAAAGACAGCGACGTGGAGGGCTGCCCAGAGCAGGGCCAGTGCTTCAGATTTATTCACAACCTTGTACCCAAACTTTTTTGTCATGATTTATTTAGTTTGCCACTTTGAGCACACACATGTTTCGCTTCATATTGCTTCAGCAGACCTCACATTATTTGATCCGAATGAGGATTTCTTGAAGTCAAAAAGCCCCCTTGTGACTTTAACTTTCTCTGGAAAAAGAACCGGGGCTAAGGGAAAGGAAGAGTGAGAAACTATGTATAAGCTGTTAGTGAACTTATATACAGTTTTAGCGAAACATTAGCTTTTCAAACATATTCTTAGTGGAAACATTTCTCACATGACTCATCTAGGCTTAGAAATGATTTCATTTTAATCTAACCGTCTGTGGATTTCTTGTTGAATGATACTATTGTGTTTTTATAGAGCTGTTGAAACGTGTAATCATTAACAGAATTCGAACGGCACCCGATTAATCGACCTCGAAGGGTGCATGCAAGTCAGCCCTGCTGCGGGTAATCGCACTTGTGAAGTGCAGGCCATCCTCTCGACAGAGGCCAGCCCTTTGCTCTTGCAGCTGGACACCCATGGATCCTGTTTCCCTCTTATTATGATCCAGTTGCTGAACTAGATGTAACTGGCTTGGCTGGGCTCGAAGATTCATTATATCATTGCTGCTGCATCCAAGTGGCTGTCTGAAGAGGTATTATTGAAACGTCACTCCGGAAGTTATGGGCCTTCTTTTGGATGACTGGGCTATTTTGCTTTTTTCCGGTTCCAGCGTTCAGTGGGAACGGGAATTCTTTGACCTGTTTAGAAAGGGGTCGGAAATGCTGACAGTCCAGTTATCTTATTGGGGCATTGTTTTGGGGGCTGGTGTGGTACTGTACTCGGGTTCAGCGTGCATTTGATCCCACCGGGCCAAGCAGAGCCACTTTATCCATCAATTTGCGGGCGAGACCTATTTAGGACAGAAGCCAAGTGTTGGCCGCGCGTCTCTGCGTCAGGTTGGCATGGCGTGGCTGATGGAGAAAGGGCACGTTCTGATGTATCCTCGGGTACTCTCTCTGCTATTTCATGCCAGGCTACACTCCTTCACAATCACCAGGGCATGCCAATGTTCAAACAGCACTAATCCCAGGATTTATCGGGCAAGGAGCGGCTGTCTCCATTCAGGCCTGCCTAAAGAAACAGCCATTGACGCAGGGCTCGTCAGCCTGTGCCAGGACAGCAAAGGGACAAAGGTCGCGCGAGGGCACAAACCAGGGGCACTGTTAGGCATTCAGCCTTGCAATGGGTCATGCCAGTCTATTCGGTGTTATTATGTTCCTAATCCTGGCCATGTTCTAATACCTCAGTGTTCTAACGTGTTTCCTCATTTACACTCAATTCTTCATGAGATGCATGCGGGGTGGTACTGCTATTTCAGAAAACTAGGGCATCAGATGGCTGAGACCCCAAAATCCATTGGAGTGATTGTAGAAGCGGGCTGTCTCCACTTACGTCTGTGACGCCCTCCCAGACGAAGTCCTTACTCTGGGCTTGACCCGGGAGATACACCTCATGGCTCATATTATTCGCCGCTCTTATGTGTGTGGAACATTTACTGACCTCAGCGATGCTCCAGGTGTTTCAGGCTCTGACTTACTCCTACATACTCCCTCATCCGAACCAGGCCAGGTGTCACTTTGAAGGTAATTACTTGCACTGTCTAGACTCTAAAAGGAGAATTCCTCTTCTCAAAATGGGATCACTTTCTCACGTTGTTCACACCCTTACACCTTAAGGGCATTAGTTCTAGTTATCTCCTGCCCCCATAGGTGCTTTCCCCACCTCTCCTCACCATTCAGTCTACCACAGACTCTATGGTTGCTAAAGCAGTGATTGGTGTGGTGAGGGTATTGATAGCCAATGGAGTTGGATAGGAGGCCTAGTGGCCGATTAGAGCGTGTGGGGTTTCTGATCTAGAGTGAGTGAGGGATAAGGTTGCAAGATTTTAGTTTTGCATGTTTAGTCAGTTAGCAAGGAAGTGGGAGGAGTAGGTGGAGTCAGGGCTCATAAGACTTCCACGGAAGCTGGTTGTAAAGTCCTTTTTTGTTTGAGAGTTTATTTCCTGGTCTGGAACCTCGTAGGAGAGTAAATGGCTAACTGGATGGGGGACCTCTTGATTCGTTGCATGATTGGATGTAGAGGGATCACATTCTGGTTAAGATTATGCTTTGTTGCTTATGGTGCCTATTTTTATTAAGATTCAATTTTCAGTTGTTCCTATTCAACTTGAGGTCTGGCGAGGGAAGATGGAACAGTTTTGTCTGAAGCAGGTTCTACAACTGATTGATTTCCTAAGTATAGTGTTTTTTTACAGTGGCCAAGCACCTTTTCCAGCCATTGGGTGTGGAACAGGAAACAGGTAATTTCTTGTGAAAATCTAGCTTTGTTGCTCTTTATCCAGATTAGTCAGTTAAAATGCTGTGTCTTGATCTGTTTCCTGAAAGTCCGATGTTTTTCTTCCAAGCTTACATGCCTAGGTAGCTAATTCCAAAGTTTCATAACCAGGTGGGAGAAAGAGGATCTTCCTTGCAATTTGCCTAGCATTTGTAGTTAGAATGAGGAGCTTTTCTTGAGTTGATTTTAACAACTTGAATTAGTGCAGTGTTACTGGACCTCAGTGTGCTTGGTGTGCAGTGTTGGAACTTCCTTGTGACGGAAGCAGGGCCATTGCCATCGTAAGTGTGATTGGCGATGCAAAGCGTTATGAATTGTATTCTTTTCTTCATGGGGAGCCAGAGCAGTATGTGTAGTGCTGGGGTGAAACCTTTTCATCCTAAGGAGTAGTCACGCTGTGCAATTATGGAATTTTTGTAGTTTTCCCACAAGCTATTCCATTAGACTATTTTGGTAGTCCAGTCTTGTTAGCACTAGTGATATTACAGCCATGGTCCCATGGGAAGAAGAAATTCCTGACAATGGCTTACACCTATGGTTCGAGTGTGAGGGTACTGTCCATTGGGGTTCCAAGATTGCTTACCGTGGAGGATGGTTTTGGGCCTGGACCCAACTTGTCAGTCCAAGGAATTGAGGTGGTTGTTTAAGGGTCTGGACTGCAATCGTCAGTTCTGTTTTAGGAGGGTTCAGCAGCAGATGGATTCAAGAATAATACAGCATTATAAGTCCAGTACTGTTTCCTTAAAGGAATGGTTCCGTGAGTCAACTGTTCACAAAGCCACTTGAGTGGCACAATACCGCTGACACTGTGAGGCCTGGACAAAATTGCTCCCTCTTGCATCCCCATCATGATGGCCATGTGTGTCAGGTGTGCACAGTGGGAAATGGTAGGGTCACATGCAGGGTAGGCGTGGTTTGGAACACATTTATGAAGTAGTGTGGTTTCATGTGCGCTCTTAGCAGCCATACTTGTTATTGTGGTAATCCCTTCATGATGCATGGCAGATTGCTTTGAGCCAGAATGATGGAGTCATGTGTCGAACATTGGTACTGTACTCGGGTTCAGCGTGCATTTGATCCCACCGGGCCAAGCAGAGCCACTTTATCCATCAATTTGCGGGTGAGACCTATTTAGGACAGAAGCCAAGTGTTGGCCGCGCGTCTCTGCGTCAGGTTGGCATGGCGTGGCTGATGGAGAAAGGGCACGTTCTGATGTATCCCCGGGTACTCTCTCTGCTATTTCATGCCAGGCTACACTCTTTCACAATCACCAGGGCACGCCAATGTTCAAACAGCACTAAATCCCAGGATTTATCGGGCAAGGAGCGGCTGTCTCCATTCAGGCCTGCCTAAAGAAACAGCTATTGACGCGGGGCTCGTCAGCCTGTGCCAGGACAGCAAAGGGACAAAGGTCGCGCGAGGGCACACACCAGGGGCACTGTTAGGCATTCAGCCTTGCAATGGGTCATGCCAGTCTATTCGGTGTTATTATGTTCCTAATCCTGGCCATGTTCTAATACCTCAGTGTTCTAACGTGTTTCCTCATTTACACTCAATTCTTCATGAGATGCATGCGGGGTGGTACTGCTATTTCAGAAAACTAGGCCATCAGATGGCTGAGACCCCAAAATCCATTGGAGTGATTGTAGAAGTGGGCTGTCTCCACTTACGTCTGTGACCCCCTCCCAGACGAAGTCTTTCTCTGGGCTTGACCCGGGAGATACACCTCATGGCTCATATTATTCACCGCTCTTATGTCTGTGGAACATTTACTGACCTCAGCGATGCTCCAGGTGTTTCAGGCTCTGACTTACTCCTACATACTCCCTCATCCGAACCAGGCCAGGTGTTACTTTGAAGGTAATTACTTTCACTGTCTAGACCCTAAAAGGAGAATTCCTCTTCTCAAAATGGGATCACTTTCTCACGTTGTTCACACCCTTACACCTTAAGGGCATTAGTTCTAGTTATCTCCTGCCCCCATAGGTGCTTTCCCCACCTCTCCTCACCATTCAGTCTACCACAGACTCTATCGTTGCTAAAGCAGTGATTGGTGTGGTGAGGGTATTGATAGCCAATGGAGTTGGATAGGAGGCCTAGTGGCCCATTAGAACGTGTGGGGTTTCTGATCTAGAGTGAGTGAGGGATGAGGTTGCAAGATTTTAGTTTTGCATGTTTAGTCAGTTAGCAAGGAAGTGGGAGGAGTAGGTGGAGTCAGGGCTCATAAGACTTCCACGGAAACTGGTTGTAAAGTCCTTTTTTGTTTGAGAGTTTATTTCCCGGTCTGGAACCTCGTAGGAGAGTAAATGGCTAACTGGATGGGGGACCTCTTGATTCGGTGCATGATTGGATGTAGAGGGATCACATTCTGGTTAAGATTATGCTTTGTTGCTTATGGTGCCTATTTTTATTAAGATTCAATTTTCAGTTGTTCCTATTCAACTTGAGGTCTGGCGAGGGAAGATGGAACAGTTTTGTCTGAAGCAGGTTCTTAGGATTGATTTCCTAAGTATAGTGATTTTTTACAGTGGCCAAGCACCTTTTCCAGCCATTGGGTGTGGAACAGGAAACAGGTAATTTCTTGTGAAAATCTAGCTTTGTTGCTCTTTATCCAGATTAGTCAGTTAAAATGCTGTGTCTTGATCTGTTTCCTGAAAGTCCGGTGTTTTTCTTCCAAGCTTACATGCCTAGGTAGCTAATTCCAAAGTTTCGTAACCAGGTGGGAGAAAGAGGATCTTCCTTGCAATTTGCCTAGCATTTGTAGTTAGAATGAGGAGCTTTTCTTGAGTTGATTTTAACAACTTGAATTAGTGCAGTGTTACTGGACCTCAGTGTCCTTGGTGTGCAGTGTTGGAACTTCCTTGTGACGGAAGCAGGGCCATTGCCATCGTAAGTGTGATTGGCGATGCAAAGCGTTATGAATTGTATTCTTTTCTTCATGGGGAGCCAGAGCAGTATCTGTAGTGCTGGGGTGAAACCTTTTCATCCTAAGGAGTAGTCACGCTGTGCAATTATGGAATTTTTGTAGTTTTCCCACAAGCTATTCCATTAGACTATTTTGGTAGTCCAGTCTTGTTAGCACTAGTGATATTACAGCCATGGTCCCATGGGAAGAAGCAATTCCTGACAATGGCTTACACCTATGGTTCGAGTGTGAAGGTACTGTCCATTGGGGTTCCAAGATTGCTTACCGTGGAGGATGGTTTTGGGCCTGGACCCAACTTGTCAGTCCAAGGAATTGAGGTGGTTGTTTAAGGGTCTGGACTGCAATCGTCAGTTCTGTTTTAGGAGGGTTCAGCAGCAGATGGATTCAAGAATAATACAGCATTATAAGTCCAGTACTGTTTCCTTAAAGGAATGGTTCCGTGAGTCAACTGTTCACAAAGCCACTTGAGTGGCACAATAACGCTGACACTGTGAGGCCTGGACAAAATTGCTCCCTCTTGCATCCCCATCATGATGGCCATGTGTGTCAGGTGTGCACAGTGGGAAATGGTAGGGTCACATGCAGGGTAGGCGTGGTTTGGAACACATTTATGAAGTAGTGTGGTTTCATGTGCGCTCTTAGCAGCCATACTTGTTATTGTGGTAATCCCTTCATGATGCATGGCAGATTGCTTTGAGCCAGAATGATGGAGTCATGTGTCGAACATTGGCAGCTCACTTGTGTGAAGAGCAGGTCAGCATTACAGAGCATCTGCATGCTAATGCACTGCTACAAGTCTCTGCTTCTGGAGACCTGCACTGTCATAAAACGGTGCCTTGATATGGGTTTGGAACATAGGGTCAGTTAGGGCAGAAATGTGATTGTGCATCCTTCTCATCATTGTGGACATCACCTCTGACTGGATGCAGGAGAGGCGTTGGTGGCTAATGCCATTCACTAGAATCAGTGAAGTGTGCTGAAATGTTCCTGTAACACTGACATTGAGCACTGTGAGGAGCTTCAGTGGGGGAGGCAGATAGACATTGCAGTCTGCCTGTTGGGCTCAATTTAGCACTCTGTTTTTTCCAGGAGGTTGAAGATCATGAGCAAGTCCAGGAGGAAGGTAGAAAGAACCTACTTGTCAGTCAGGGTGAGATCAGACAGCCGGGACTGTAAACCCTTGGTGTGCAGGGCCTTTGAGCTCTCCTACTCCTGTCGTTCTGCTGAGAGGGCTGGGGTTCAAGCTGTTAGGCTGACTTGGGAGACTGGGTTGCAGTGTGATGGACTCCCTGTTTG
This sequence comes from Ambystoma mexicanum, assembly GCF_040938575.1. Classification (NCBI taxonomy): domain Eukaryota; kingdom Metazoa; phylum Chordata; class Amphibia; order Caudata; family Ambystomatidae; genus Ambystoma; species Ambystoma mexicanum. Next base: position 1,123,119,037 of record NC_090921.1, read on the forward strand.
GGGAGCTGGGACTTTGGCTTTGATTGATAGACAACTCTGAGAAACCTGAGTGCATTCTCCTGAGTAGGCCTCGAGAACCCCTTATTCAGGTGGTCAGGGGAGGGCTGGTGCGCTCAGATCCCAACCCTGGGGGCGGACGAGCGAGGGAGGATTACCTGGGTAGGGGAGCCTGGGTTATGCTCGGGAATTGCCCCAGGTGAGACACAGTATTGTACTGGGGAAGAACAAGAGGAGGATGATATATTTGAGGTCTTTGTAGGCTGCAATCCATTTACCCAAATTGCTCCCGTTGAATCTACCTTACCCAAATCCACCATCCCCTCTGTGTGTAATAAATACTCTTGGAGCCCAGACCCCTGTTAAACTTCAAAATTGAATCCCTGTTTTTCTGTACCCTACACCATATTCCCGGTCATTTTTTTCCACGCCCCTCTAGTCACTATTTTCTGCACTCCCCATCTGCCCAGATAGGGCACTACCGTTCCCATAATCCTGGTCAGTCCTATTTGCTTTACAAACCCCACCAGTCTCACCTTCCTGAATTTACCAAAACCCCTCAGACGACGGACATCATTCCTCATGTCACTCCCTCTTTTTCCAATATGAGCACTTGTCATAACCAATAGACTAATGTTGAACCTGATTACTTGACATGTCGCAACCGAAGGGTCAGGCAGAGTCAGGCAATTAACCCAAATCACACACACCTGACGGCCCTTTACTTTCCCCACAAGGATAAAAGGTGGAGCAAGAGAGCACAGTACGAGCACGGCAGTCAGCACAACGAGACGGCTTACCAGGCGTGGCAGTTCAAGAGAAGGAGAAAGACGGCAGGAAGCGAGAGGGTGGTGAGGAGAGAAGTGACCTTGCCCTTTTCGTCCCAGGCCCCCAGAACCTTCATTAAAGAGAGCCTAAGACCGTGAACAATAGCACAAGTGTCATGCAGCAGATGTCCACGGTACTTTGAATGTATCGATGCCGAAAAGCCGGAGCGAGGGAGACTTCTGCTTCTGTGGTACCGGCCTTGACTCTAGTGAAGAAGAAGGCTGAGTGGTTTATCACAGCCGGTGAGTCGAGGGGAGAGCCGATAAGAACTGGGCTGTGATGAATGAAAATCGCAAAATGGCAAAGTGGGAAAGTTCAAAGAACTGTAAAAAGTGTTAAGGGATGACCAGCTGCAGAGGGAACCAGCAAGGGTGTTAACTCAAGAGACTCTGGTTGATCTCTGTTTGAGTAAAACTATAGAATCCTGAAGGCCATAGGAGAGCTGCCAAAAGAGGTCAAAGTGGTCATACCGGAGGGCTAGAAAAATTCCCATACAATCGAAAGACTTTGATCTACAACCATGATGCATATGAGGGGCAGCTGCTGCCCCAACTGTGCCTGTAGTAGGATTCTTTCTAGCTGCCTCATTTTGATGAAAGAGGTCCTGCTCCTTCCATGTTGTTGGAAAACTGAAGCTGTCTTGTATGTTTTTAGTATGTGCTGGCTCCACACCCTAATTGGTTGTTTGTTCCATTTGTGGCTTGTTCCTTGTGATCGGATAGCATGCTTAGCTGATTTGAGCAACCTGTTTGGATGTCAATTTTTGCATTTAAAAATAGTTAGTACCTGGTGTAACACCTCCTCTTTACCTCCAAAAATTGGCAGAATTACCACCTGGTAATTTTGCCTGAGGTAATACTGCCAAAAAATCCCCAATGGAGTCCTATGGATTCCATAAAATGGGGACTTACTCCCCAAAAAAACACCACTTGTAACCCGACAGTATTACCGCTGAAGGTAATACCGCTAGTGGTAATACCACTGGACCAAGTGGCAGTAACAGTAATACCATTTGGTGGTATCTCAGTTGTATTACTGCTGAAATACCACCAAACTCTTAATGAGTTTGGTGGTATCTCACCCCCCACCTGAACACCAATTTTCCTCATTTTGGAAACTGACTTAGGGAAAGCACTCAGTACAGAGGGCCAGATGAAGTTATCCTACAGCAAATTTGTTTGATCACATATTGAAAGCTCTATATTTGCTGCATTAAACTTTCAACAATTCTGGTTCATCTAGTCACAGACTGATGTCATACAAAGTGTGAACTTGTCAACTACAAGCTGTGTGTTTTGGTTCCATCTAAATCGAATTTGTGTATCTTCTGCATGCATGTAAAAATGTACATTATGCAGATTCATTAGCCTACCTAAAAGCTGAAGCTAAAAGTTAATAAGAGGGGCAATGGAGCTGGCCTCTGAGGCACTCTACAATTCACGGACTACTACTTAGTCTCATAAGTGCTCAAGGGCACTGATTGAGTTTGGTAAGATAGGAAAGAGCTAGCAAGTTCAACACAGTGCCTGAAAAAACAGATTGTTCTAGAAAATTGACATGCTCGACCATGCCAAACATTGTGACAAAATCAGCAGGATCAAGGCACTGACACTGCCCTCATAAATGAACCCTCAAATGTTATCAGTCAACGATGTAACTATTGTTTCTGTGTGCATGGCATGGAGTAAGATGCATGGAATGGTTCCAATATTTGATTAACTTCCACATAATCCTGGAGCTGAGAGAGAAACACATGTTCCATAATATTTGACAGGCATGGAAAACATGAGAGCTGCTGGTATTTTTCTCGTTTGCTAGGGCTCAAAGTAGGCCTTTGTAGAACAGGGGGCACCACTGTCTGTTCTCACAGTTTTAGGTATTCCCTGTGTACCCTCCAGCCCGTTAATTGATGAGATTGTTCCAATCTCTTGTTCCGGCACGTTATGTGACGTGATGACGTCATACAGGAAGAAACAGATTTCTCCGACTTTGGCTTCGGAGTAGGATTATCTCTTGAAGATTGGGTTCCCTTAAGTCGTGAATGTAGCAAATGGGGGAAGAGAAAGGGTCGATCACTACCGGCCACCACTGTGTCTGTGTGTGTAAACCGCAGAACGGGCAAAGGGGTAACAGAGAGGTGAACCAATAGTCCAGTGGAAAAAGCAAGGTTGTACAAAAAAATCCTGGTGATGTCACGAAAGCGGTCTGGTAGCTGAAGGCTCAAACAATAATGGCTACACGTAGTTTGGCGAATAAACAGTAGCAGGTTTGATTCGGAAGATAAAGGGGCAGTGGGACTGAGGCAGAGGAGGGCACAGGCTGACACAAGGCAAGGGTGCCAACACGAGAATTGAGGAAGGCAGGGATAGGGGAAGAAAGGTCAAGAAGGAAACACTAACTTCTTACCCAACAAGAAGGAGTGGGGTTGCAACGCGCAAAGCTGTCCATGCTCTGTTCCAATATAGAGTGGTAGCGATGGTCCAGGCACCAGCTTGAAAAAGACTACACTGATAACACAAATTATCGGCCTAACATGAAGGAGTCACGCTGCATCGGTTTCTCTGTTGGTGCCACAGCGACCATCGGGTTGCTGTGACAGTATGCCCTGTGATGATTCGATAGATGTCATTACTTCTCCTCATGAGAGAGTCTTCTCCCATGAGTCCAGGCAGGTGAGGCTCCTACCCGATAGTCCTTCTGGGGGTGGTACACAGCAGGAGGATCTCAGTGGGGGGTACTTCCCCCCTGGGGACTAGGACAAACATCTAGGGGACCACCCTTATAAGAAAGTCACACACCCTCACACTCTGGCCACTCTTTTTTCAACTAACCTCTTTCTAGACCCCTGATCAATGTATTGTTGGATGGTAGAAAATCTGAGTGTGCTTAAAATCACTAAGATGAAGAAGAGCTATGGAACCCAAGGAATCCAGGTACTGGGATGAGTTGGCCCTGCAGAGTTATAAACATGGATCCCATGAAAGAGAGGAAGGACTTATACAATGGACTCAACCCAGGCCTGCAATGTATAAACATCAACAACGGACTTACATTGCTGTCAAGCCAGCCCCAGAGTAGCAGCAGGTGTGGAAGCTGTCAGAGGCGGGAGCGGTTGCGCAACGAAGGCCGGAGAGCAGAGAACGCCGGTGAGAAGCACAAGAAGGCTCTCCAGGATCTGAAGTCAATGGGTCCAGCAACATACAGGCAAGGCAGTGGCATGAACACAGTGAGAAGGGGGGTCACGCGGTTGCACCCTAGTACTGATACTGCATGGAGCCAAACCACACAGAGCAGACAGCCGCTGAAGCCCGAAGCAGCCGACTGGAGGAAGCAGGCAGAAGACCAGCTCCAGTCCTGGAAAGTGCCACAGCTGTACGCAATGGTTCCTGAAGATAACGGGAGGTACAAGCTGGCTGGCAGGGTCACAGGGAGTGCAGGGGGTCTCTGGAGCACACCGCAAGGGTCGCTGGGCTGAGGAAAATACAAAGAAGGTTATGAGACCCTGAGAAACTGACAACAGAATTAAGAGGAACGCTTCATCATTGGGGTGGTCAAGTAAATCCCACTGACCAACAGGGGAGGGTCAGAAAGACCCTGAGAAGTCACATTATGAGTTATCTTCCTCGTGGCAGTCCTTGGAAGGAGAGTGAACCAAGGGGGCTGGTTGAAAGAAGTGAACAGGGGTCGGGACTCCAATGAGAAGCAGCATTGCGAATCATCTTCCTCGTGGCAGTACTTGGCAGAGAAGTGGGTCAGGTAGCTCAAGTGCAAAGAAGAGAAGAAGAAAAGAAAGATCCAGGGTAATGGAGTCATTCCCGTTGGACGTGGTGATCTTTTCAAATCCTACCTGGAGAACGGAGTCATTCGCCTGGTACTCTTCAACCAAGTACAATTGTTAAGATGCCAGGGGAAGGAAGTCATTCCCCCTGGTTACAGTGGTGAACTAAACAATGGCCTTTCAGCCAGGCGAATGGGAGGAATTCCCCCTGCTGAGTTATGTGAACTAAAATGTTGGGACTGTCAACGAGGGGAAGGGAGTCATTCCCCCTGGTTTTTGGCTGAAAGAAAAAACCCTTGTTTGATTTGTGACTTTTTGGAACCTAATACCAGGAGAAGGGAGTCATGTTCCTGGGATGAAACTTTAAGTTGTTAAGACTTTAGTTTGAAGTGTGACAAAGATAGGATTTGCCATACGACGATGGACTCCCTAAGTTATGGACATTCTGACAGACCCATTAGTATTTTCCTTGAGGTAGGGAAACCCCTCTTAGAATTAGGGAAATTTAGGTTTTCTCTTGCTTTTCATTTGGCTAATAAAAGCCTGTAGCCCCAAACATGCCACCCATGTCAGTCTCCTCATTCTACACCCTTACATCTGGTGTCAGTAGTGGGATGTTGGTCCACTTGATAGAAAGTGAAGGAACCCTTACAACTGAATGGAAATAGCAGGAAGACCATTACCGCCCATAGGCTCATTAAGGATTAAACCCAGCATGACATCACCAACCTTTAAGGACCCCCTTTACTTCCTTTCTGCCAAGTAGTTCCGAAAGTGGGGAAGATTACAGGAAACCTACCCAAGGGACTCCAGAACTCTCAAAAGGGGATAGAACACCAGAGGAAAGGTCTGACTCTTCCCCCACTTATGTTCAGACCCAGAGTCAGTCTCCAATGACCCTTTCCTCTCACAGACCATTGGCCGCGGATGAGTCTGAAGAGAAGGGAAGAGAATCACCACAGTTCGAGATGTCAGACTCTCCTCCTATGGGTAGGAAAGACTCCCACTGTTCCCTGAAATCCCTTTCCTTCTCTGCAGCCAAACCACCAAACTAATCAGGGGAAGAACAGGAAGGTCATTCACAAGGAGAGGGATCAGACTCTCCCTACCAATATTTAAGAACCTCTCGTGAGACCCCCATGTCACTTTCCTCCCCAGGTCGAAATCTCCAGACAAGTACAAAGAAGAGAGAGAAGAAGAGTGGAATGCAGGCGAGTGGGAAGGCCTGACTGATTCAGACAAATCCAAATCCGCCAGGGAAAATAAAGGGAAGCATAACAATGGGCGAAAGAAAAAAAATTGGAAGATTCACCCACCCCATCCTACATACTAAGAGGTGAACTCCAAGTGTCCCATCAGATCTTTAACCCTCTTTGGACAACATCATTTGATGCAATAATTAAACAGGGTCTCCTACCCCGAGTAGGACAAACAGAAACCTTCTTTCGCCATAAGTTCTGAGAGATCAGGTTGGGTACTACTGAAATGCCCCTAGAATCGGGAGCTTGAATACAAAACACTGTATCAAAATGACTGGGAAAGAAGATCCTCCTAGAAGATATGGAAACCCTGACCTTAGAGCAACTAATAAACAGCTGTCCCCTTCTGTTCTACAGCTCAACAAACCAACATTAAATATGGCTATCGGAATGGCACAAGCTCATGCAGAGGCCTCTAGACAACTCAAGCCCTTACATAAAGAGGATGACGGATGGAGGGACTTAAAGGTGAACCTCAGAAACCCACTACCCAAAGTTGAAGGTAATCAGCTGAGAAATGGTGCCGAAAAATCTGACAGCTTTATGAAACCAGGGACTAAGGAACTCGACAGACAGTAAGAAAGGAAATCTGGTCCCTTTACGGAACGAAGTGGTTTAAAACCAGGTGAAGGAAAAACCTCCACTGGAGCACCCATAATAACATGTTTCCTCCTGTGGGGAGACAGGACATCTGGCTAGACACTGCACTAAGAACAAAAAGGAAGAACCTATGGAAATAGGTTGGATGGAGGCAGAGAAATAGGGGATTGTAGAACAGGAAGAGACCGGTGTCAAACCCCTTAATAAGCGCCTATGTCTCTCTACTCCCTTCCAAACTCATGAACCCATAACTATCAACAGGATTCCAGTGTTCACCCTTAGTTGACTCAGGGAGTAAACAGACTGCTGTACGGGCAGATTGCATATATGCGGACCAGGTTAGGATGGGCAACCCGGTGCAAATAACCTGTCTCCATGGGATCAGGAGATCTATCCTCAAACTCTCGTTACTATTTACATCTGGGGTACGAAGACCATCATGAATTCGGCAGTAGTCCTGGTGCTACCTGAGGAAACTATTATTGGTACAGATTGTCCTCGGTTTGGTCACTTAATAGACCAAATAAACCACACCCCTGCCAAATACTCCCCTTTCGATACTTGGAATGAGGATGGCTTTATAGACAATGCTTTGGTCTGGCTATGGAACAACCATTCAGGAATTGGTTCTGAGAATGACCAGAAGGACCAAAACATATATAAGAAAGGAGATCGGGGAGCCAGTGGCATTAGGGGAAGGGTATGTGACTATTCCATAGATGCCGTAACTTATCCTTGAGGGGGAGCCCTTTGCCATGAGGCCAAGGAGCTGAGGCTGCTACCCAATAGTTCCCCTGGGGGTGCTACACATTGGAGAGGGAGGACTTCAGGGGGATAGATTCCACCTCTGGGAATTAGGGCAGACATCTAGGGATCAGCCCTTATAATAAAGTCACACACCCCACACTACGGCTCTTCTTTCTTCTACTAACCTCTTTCTAGACACCAGATCAATGTATTGCTGCAAGGTAGAAAACCTGGGTGTCCTTGAAAGCAGTAAGACAAACAAGAGCTATGGGAACCCAAGTAATCCAGGTACTGGGGGGAGATGGCCCTACAGGGTTATGAGCATGAATCCTGTGAAAGCGAGAAAGGATTTATACAATGGGCCCAGACCAGGCTGGCAACATTGCATTACAATCAACAACAGACTTACATTGTTGTAAAGCCAGCCCAGGAGTGGCATACGTGGGAGCAGTTAAACAGTGAAGTCCAGAGAGCAGAGAATGCCGGCGGGAAGCAGAAGGCGGCTCTCTAGGATCCAAAATCGATGGGTACAGCAACATAAATGCGAGGCAGCAGTATGAAGATAGCGAGTAGGGGAACTGCACAGTTCATCCTTAGTTTTCATACTGCAGGGATCCACACCACGCGAAGCGGACAGCCGCCGAAGCCCAAAGCAGAAGACTGGAGGAAGCTGACGGAAGACCAGTTCCAGTCCTGGGAAGTGCCACTGCTGTATGCAAAGGACTCTGAAGGTAATGGGGGGTACGAGGGGGCCAGCAGAGACACAGGGAGTGCAGGAGAGTCTCCGGAGCACACCACAAGGGTCACTGGGCTGAGAAAAAGACTAAGAAGGGTCTGGGACCCTGAGAAACCGATAACAGAATTAACAGGAAAGCTTCCTCATTGGCTGGTAAAGTAAATCCCACTGACCACCAGGGAAGGGTTGGAAAGACCCTGAGAAATCGCATTATAAGTCCTCTTGCTCGTGGCTGTCAACCTTGCCCTTTCCAACCAAGGCCTGTGAAACCTCAGCCGAAGGAATCGTAAGACTGTGAACAGTATACATGCTGTGTTGCAGCAGATGTCAACGGTACACAGGGCCCTCCTCTGCTGATAACCAAGCCGGGGAGAGACACTTGCCACCATTGTACCGGCTTTGACTCCAGAGACAAGAAAAGCCAATCGGTTCATCACAGCCGGTGAGCCGAGGAGGAGCCGATAAGAAACTGAACTGTGTTTAACGAAAGTAGAAAGCAGCTAATTGAAGAAAGTACAAATAACTGTTAATCTGAGAGGGGATAACCAGCTACAGAAGAGTCAGGCACTACGTGGGCGCTCACTCAAGAAACTCTGGGCGATTACCTTATTGTTGAAACTACTGTTACCAGAAGGCATTGCAAAAGGCAAGAAAGCGGGTCAAAGTGGTCATACGGGGGTCTATCAAAATCCTTTGTACAGTCAAAAGTCTTTGACCGGCAGACGAAGGTAAAGCTAAGGGAAGTGAATCCTGTGCTGTGTGATTGGCAAAAGTTGGCAAGAGTTAACCCGACAACGGGATGCCGATGGAAAGGGGCGAAGTGAACTGTTTAAAAAGACATTAAGCTTTGTGAATGTCAGAACTGCTATTGATTTGGAAGGATCTGAGCCCGGAAGAGGGGGATCCTAGGATGAAAGTCATCATTGACTGGAAAAAGCTGTAGTGAACCCGACAAAGTGAGGTAAACATACGAGAAGGTACTGAGCCCGGAAGAGAGGAACCCAGGGCTGAAGCATCATCACTCTGAATACAATCAGAGAGGAACTTCTCTTTGTTTATTATTTTGGAGATATCAGGTCCTCGGAGGCCAGAGACTTTTTGTAGAAAAGAGACTTAACCACTGAAGGCCCTGATCATTGAGAGCGGAACTGATGGCTCGTGCTGGGAAAAGCTTGAGCGTGGGATGTGCTCCAGAAACCCACCATGCCCCATGCTCAAAATATGGGCAAGGGAGAACCCCGGCTACCACATCATGATCTAATATTTGCACTTCTTTCTTTCTCATAAACATTATCCCACACACTTTCGTATTTAGTTTGAAGGATTGGAAATAGGTTTTTCTTAGTATAGGCCCTTTTTATTTGACAAGACGCCAGTAGGACTGCCTCATTATTATTTGATGGTTGTAGCTTGGTCCCATCTTAGATTTAGGTTTAGATTAGCCGTTTGTACAACCCAGTTATACAGTTTAACAAATACCCTTGATCTGTGATCACTTGTGTCTGTCTTTACTGTTGCCACCATGGGTACCTTGCAGTAAGCACTGCAAAGATCAAGTTTACTGAAGATCAAGGACCCTTGAACAGCCTCCAGAATATTGTTAATCAGGGGCATGCAGTATCTCTCTTTAAAAGTTACTTTGTTCAGGTCTGGATAGTCCAAACATGGACATAGTTCTGCTGTATCCTTTTTCGGAACAGAAAAGAGCAAAGCTCCAGCCAGTGACTTGGACTCCCCGATGAGGCTATTTTGGAGATTAGTTTCTAGCTATTCCTTAAGAGCCTTCTTTTTGGGTAGACAGATGGTGCAAATTCATCCAAACAGAAGAGAGACACCAGGTACAAGGTCTATGGCACAAGCTTCTCATCGATGTGGGGGTAGTTCCTTGGGCCTTGATCTCGACAACATCCAGGAACGCATAATATGACGAAGGAACACAACATAGGCTCAAGAAGGAAGTCTTGGATGAATCAGATGAACAGACATGGGGAACAACATGCTTTACTTCTTCAAGCGTTCCATAATAATTCTTGGTACAAAAGGTGGAATCCAGATTCAAGATGTTGGAAGCCCAGTCGATACAGGAATTATGCTTACATAACCACAATATCCGAAGGATAACAGGGAAGTGAATGGTATGGATCAAATCAAAAGGCAAATCTTCTTGATGGTGACTAATCTTCATTGAAAGTGCGGTTGTCAACTCTGTGATAGGGCCAGGGATGAGTGGTTGTTCATCAACATCTTTGACGGGTTGATAATCTTATTTAGTTTCTCTTGGAATCCTTTTGTTGGCTGCCCATTTCCTGTCCATAAAGGTTCCTGCCGCCCACTGTCCAAAAGGGCAAAGGCCTGTAATGAGCTAGCACAAGTAGTAGAAAACGACACCCAAATAACCATTAATAATCGGGAGGTTCCAGAGAGCAAGTTGACAGTAAGTAGGGACTAATCACGGGACCCCAAAGCTCGTCCCTTCTATTTCCGGGGTCTGGTGTTTCCCGCCCACCGAGAGGGAAATTCTGGACATTCCTGCAACAAATGGCCCTCGAAGCCACAGTAGAGCCAAAGCCCTTGTTCCCTCCTTCTCCATTTTACTCAGGCGTAAGAGGGCCTCTTAGGGCCTCTATCTGCATAGGCTCTTCCTCCATGGTCTGTTCTGGTGCAGAGGAATAACTGTCTGTCTTGAGCTGAAATGACCTCCCTGTCTTTGTTTCCTCTCATCTCTCCGCTCCAACTGTCAGAATTCTATCTGGTAGACCATTGATATTAATTCGGCAAGAGTATTTGGACATGCTACCCGGTCGAGTTAATCCTTAATTTCATTGTTAATTCCTCTCTGGAATATGGCAAACTGAGCTGTCTCTGGCGAGCCTGCCTATGAAGCAACTTGCTTTAAAGTAGTCACATAAGCAAGCACATCTGAAGAACCTTGTTGAACGTTCGGCAGTGTCTCATATACAGAGTAAGCCAGCTCCAGCAGGTCAAATATTTCCTTGATGGACCAAAAAAAGGCAGGATAGTCCCACAGCAGGGGGCAAACAATGGTAATCAATGGTGTATCTCAAGCAAGGCCATTAGCCACCATGTTAGAAACCATAAACCTATCTTTGAATGGTCCAAAGCATAGGCAATGGGTGGAAAGGTAAACTGTACTACGCAAGCAACTAGGAATTCTCACAATTTCTTAGGTGATCCATCATACTTTCCTAGGGCTAGTCCCGCTAAGGGTGGTTCTGAGGTTGTCGATTCTCTAGCAAACAGATGGGTTGCTGTGACAGTATGTACTATCGAATCTTGTTTCACTCTTGTTCCTGTCTTTATTCTACCTCCTGGCCCTCACTGCTAGTCCAGCTTAGTCTGTTATTTCTTACCATCCTTCGTACCTGCTATTTCCTTCACTATTTGGCTGGGATTACTGAAGCTACTCGTCCCTCCAGCCAGGACCAGTGAAAGAACACAGTTGGGGAGATTTCTTCCCCAGAAGGTTTCCCCTGCTACTTGAGATCTGTGCTTGTGGAGGCTGTCCAGCTACCTAGTTGATTCCAGCATGGAAGGCTGTTCTCCGGTGGGGACAGACCATACCTATATCGCCATCGGGGGGGTGAGTCCATCTTCACAATAGAATCGTGACAACCACTGCATGTTTACTAATACAGGATATGATGCCTAAAGAAAGTGAACTACTTTTGATATCCTCTTAAGAAGTGGTTGAATGGTAGATATGTCTTTGCTAGTTATAGTTGGCATACATCGTTAGGACATCTTGCGAAATTGACTTCATATTACTATTATCTTTATTATTATTATTATTGTTATTATTAGTAGAATATTTATTGTGCGTGCACCTAGCTTTGGGTAGCAACAGAGCCCTAACATTCATGGGGGGAGTACACAGCGAGGGAAGCAGACAATGGGTGAGGGTGGTTGGTCAATTTGACAGCAAGGAATCTGCCAGCACCCAATGGGAGGAAAAGGTGGGGGAGTCTGGGAGTTTAGCTGGAAAAAAGGCCTGTCTTTTGGTTCTTACCTTCCTGCACTGGTGGAGTTCAAGCCTGCACGTGTCCTGACCTCTTTTGGATCACAGGCATCTGGAGATGCTGAGTTTCTCAGCAAGGTAGGTTGGGTATTTGAGTGTCTCACTGGGGATGCATGGCTCATTGGGGGTGCAGGCGGGGTGCTGCTGCTCTAAATGTGCTTTAGGGGTGCTCCTGCACCTCCTCGTACATTTAGATAGCCTCGGGTGTCGAACAGGGAGCTCCCCTCCGTATTATCTGTGCATGTGCAGGAATCACGACACACGACCAGTTCCTGTTTGTGCTGCTTGCGAGCCAGAGAGCCGTTGTGTGAGCGTGTACTGAGACAGAGCAGATTCTGGACTAGATCTGCAATTAAGGAACACAACAGATACTATAAGCATGCAAAAGGTTGCAGCCCCCTTTGTATATTGTACAACCAGATTATTCTATGGGAGCAATGCAGCAAACTATTTAAAACAATATACATGTCACATGTTTAAACTTTGACAATCACCCACTGAGAGACTGAATAAAGAAATGCCTTTCATGGCATTCTTTGGGTTTTAAGGGATGACCAGTGGACCACCGCTAAATTGAATCATTCTTCAAATTCAGAAAGAGAAGAGTGGGATGCTTACTGAGTCGCAATGTAAAAGTTAGAGGGCCTGAGTTACAAAACGGTCTTTCCATTGGAGAATCTCATTGAATAACGCTTTGTACATCAGGCCCAGAGTGTCATTGCAGACCTACAGTTTGTGATTTAAAGACATTCACGGATGGAACCATGCGGCATGGCAGCCAGAATGAATATGAAGTATCTTGAAGGACTGAGGTAGAGCCAGGAGCCATCGCGCACCTGTGTGTGACCAGCGATGCTCCCTGGGAGATCTTTGTAGTCTCCCCAAGTCTACTCTTGCCATGGAGCGACATACTCGAGTCATCCTCTGGGCTCTACCTCAGTCCTTCAAGGTACTTCATATTCATTCTGGCTGCCATGCCGCATGGTTCCATCCGGTGGTTCACCTGCAAGGCTTCGGCACACTTGCCCAGTATGGATATTCGGTTGCAACACCACGTCTGGCTTTCTATCCCTCCAATCATCCCCATGGCCACTATGCGCTGTGGAGCTATTGAACTGAGTGGGCTGCGCAGACACTTCTTTCTGATTGTTTTGTGATGTGCCGCCAGGAGGGTAATCTTTTAGCCAAGTGGAGGATTGAGTAAAGTTGGGGTGAGAAGCCATGCGAACCATTAAAGTAGCCATTGTTTTATCATACCCCTACACTCCTATATACCCTTCAAAGGTGTTAGTGTCTGGGGTGGATGGTGATTTAAGCCTCTCTCTGGGGCTTTCCTGGCCACTAAGGGGGAGTCACCCCCAGTGGGATCCCGCTTGCCTTGTCCCCTTGGGGGTGTTCAGCGTAGCATGCTCACCTACCTAGTCACAAAGGGGAGTTGACAAACTCCTTGTATTCATCACAGTACATAAATCATCATCTTAAACATTACAGCTATAAAACAATCAGATGAAGCTCCTCATGTTTTTTTAAATCGCTGGATGCATTTTAGAGCAAGTACTACTAGTTGTTTCCGAAAATAGCAGATCAAAAGGTCATCATATCACACATTTCAACTTCAGTAGTAAGGATCATTCCGTAAACAAGTGGAATGCAGTAAATGTTTATCAACTTAACTTCAGGAGTGATGTTAGGATTAGTTTAATCCTTTAATGTAAATAACCGATCCATTTCAAGCTTCACATAAAGTGTCCCTGATGAAGTTCGAGATATCTGCAAAACCCATGTAAAACATCTGAATCTACTAGCACCTACCCTCGCTCACTTGAGGACATGTTCCGCTTTTGTCCTCGAATCATTTCTCTAATCTCTCAGAGTTTCATATAAAAAGCAAACTGTATGCTGTTTATGGATGTTCACTTGTCAGTGTAAATCTAAGCAATGACTTCGTACAATCAATGCGGAATAGACCAGGCAATGTCATTTAAATATTTATCTACAGCTCTCAAAATGTCATCTTTTCATAATGACAGAGAAACGATTAGTGTCAAAATGCAAGTTCATATGTACTGGGGTTGGTGCTACCACAGGAGAAGCATGGCAATCAGCACACGACAGCAAATGAATCGTGTTTTACAGAAAGTCGGCATGGTAAATGTCTTACAGAGAAACATTGGCAAATACCATATGTTATTATTTTGTTTTTTTAATTTAATTTAATTGATTTACAATTTTTACAAAAGAAGAAACAAAAATGTCTTGGAATACGTTGGGTACTTCCCCTTTCACAGAGGAGAGGGATTGAGTCTTTTCTCTTATGGACTTTTGAGGTTTTGTTTGTTTTGCTTTCTTGAAAGTTCATACATTTTCTCTTCCGAGTTCCTCCTCCTTATTTGTTTATTTTCGTCAATTTATGTGGATCTTATTTGTCTTCTCGTGTGAAGATTGTATTTAAAAAAGAAGACACTGCTATCACAACGGTTGTCCTCTCTCCGCTCATCAATGCAGTCCACCAGTCTTCTGTGCTATATGATTGGAACTTTAGCAAGTGCTGACCCAGAAAGGTTTTTCTCTCCTCCGTTAGGCCCGGACAGAAGAGTAACAGGTGTTTCAAAGTTTCGACCATATCTAGTTCTTTGCAGAATCGGCATTTATTCTGATCGGATTTCCCTCTTATTGCCATGATCTCATTGGTAGGTAGAAGGTTTAATCGCTTCCTCAGGAACTTGTCTCTATATGTTCCATTAGGGAACTTTACCAGGTAGCCTGAAGGTAGATTTAGTTTTCTGGAGATCGTTGGAAGGTTCGCCGGTGATAGGTGGAAGCGACAGTAAGAGTACGGATCCAATCACGTTCACCTAGTTTCTTTTTCACTCTTGTAGGATTTAACTTCAAGTCTGCTTCAGAGCAATTTATTTCCTCCAATTTCGATCTGTTTTTAACTACCCAATTGTTTAGTAGTTTACTTGCACTTTGGGTCAGCTCTTTATTGATGATTTCAAAAATGTTTGGACACGCTGGTAAAATAATTTTTCGGAACAGTGCTAAGCTGTTTCAGTCCAACACGGCTTGAAGTGAAAGGAGACCCAGTTCTCTTCGTATGATTGCTATTGGCATTGAGTTCGGCAGACCTAGAAGTCGCCTCCAAAAGACAGCCTAAGCCATGTTTTTGATGGTATTCCTGGCATTGCTTCAACTTCATACGTCACTGAAGAGACTACTTTTGCCTTGTAGTAGTTCAAGGTCAGTTGTATGCAAAAACTGCCATATTTCTTGTCCATGGCCTTTGCCTGGCTAGTATGGGCTTTTGTTTTCTCACGGAGGAAGTCCTGCATCTAGGTTTCCACTGGGCTGTTGTTCAACATGACTCCTAGATATTTAAATTGCTTTACTTGCTCAATCTGATTCGTGTCCAAAAACCATTTCAGTTTCTCTTTTCTTTTTTTCGATTTCTCAAAACACATTATTTTTGTCTTTCCTTAATTTATCTCCAGGTTATTTTTGATGATATATTTTTGGAGACTGTCTAATTGTTGCTGGAGGCCCACTGCAGTTTGATCTATTAAGATCAGATTGTCTGCATAAAGTAGGCGTGTCACATGAACCCCCCCTATGGTTGGAGGGAATGATCTGATTGTGGGCTCAAAGTCCTGGAAGTCTGACAAGTAGAAATTAAACAGTGTTGGAGCAGGTGGACGTCCTTGTTTTACTCCTCTTGCTGTAGTCATTTCTGGTCATAGTGTTCCAGAGCAATTTAAACGCACTCAGATAGATGTGTTTGAATGGAGGGCGATTAGAGGTTCTAGTATTGTCGTTGCACAGTTCCGCTCTATCAGCTTTTCCCACAAGATTTCTCGGTCCACCTGATCGACGGCCTATACCGGGACGCCGAAGGCCAGAAAGATTCTTGGTCTTTCCTCCTGTACCTTCACCTTCAGTATACTTAGGAGGAAGATATTTGCCACTGTGCCAATGTTCTTTACAAACCCTGTTTGAAAGGGGTCATTGCAGCCCGCAGTCATTGTCCAGTCTTGGAAACATTGCAGGAGAAGAGAGCCAAAAGTTTTCGCATTCACATCTAGTAGTGTGATGGGTCTATAGTTTCTTGGATTTTCTTTCCTGCATTTTTTGAAGATTGGTACCACTGTTGCTGTTCTCCATGAGCTAGGAATCTCACATCTTTTTGTGATGTTTTCTAGAACCTTGTGAATAAAGAGACCCCATTCCTCTCTGTGTTTTTTCAGGGTGGCGTTGGTTAAGCCATCGGGGCCTGATGCTCTTGAAGCATTTAGTTTTTGTAGTTTCCCTAGTATGTTGTCTACCTCATGGGGGATATCCCATGGTGTATTTGCATTACCCAGTAGACATTGAGGGAGGACATTTGTTTTTTGATAAAGAGTTGAAAAGTGTTCTACCCAGTTCTTTTCTGTGACATTATTTAGTTGTAAGTTACTGGTGTTAACTATTGTCATTTTGACCAGAGACCACAGATTGCTCGTAGCATTTGTTCAGAGTCGTTCTGGTACATTTTTGCTCTGTAGTTTCTAAGCCCATATTCATACTTCCTGGTTGTGATGTTTCCCTCTCTATGTCTTCATGAAGGTTTGTCTTGCATGCGTGACGTCTGGCTCCTCCCACCTCTCTTCTTTTCCCCACTAACAGTGCATAAAATGTGTGAATTCTTTGTGCTGACTCCATGTTTGGACCTCGTTTTCGCTGTTGATGACATTCAAGAAGGGCATATAATCAACTGTAGGATGCTCATTGACAACACTGTTAACTCCAAGGTTGTTAATGTAAGGTTGTTAATGTAATCCTGCGTTAACTTTTCAATATCAGGTTTACTCAATCTGAGTTGTGTGCCCCCATTACACACCTCAACCGGTGTCCTCATTTGTTGTCTCTTCTGTTGCGCAACCGTGATCCAGTTTGCACATAGCAGTTTATGATCGCTGTTTTCCGTTTGGATCACTTTAAAGGATGTAATGAGGTGGAAGAGGTCTCTTGATACGAACACATGGTCAATGTCTGCACTTTGGGAGCCTCTTAACCAAGTTGGTACTGGTGATTTGCCCTCCTCTACTTGTGCCTTTAAAGTGTGCAGGTCACGTCAGTTCATAAGGGATAGCCATAGGGTTCCTCTCTCCAAAGTCTTCCCACTGTCTCCTTTTGAAGAACTTGCGTTGAGGTCTCCACACACAATGATGTAGTTGGTGTGCTGTTTGATGTACGCATCGTCAATTAGATTTGAGACCATATCTAGAAACCCATCATTGGAGATTACTCGGGGGTTCCAATAGAGGTTCATCACAACAAGCGTACACTGGGTGAAACTTTTAGAGCAAATAGTTTTTACAGTAACAATATTTTTTTTTTACGCGGTTCAGACCGCTGCCAGATCTTATTGCTATTAAGAGGCCTGATGTATGATGTCCTTTTACCCCTTTGGTGGTGGTGGAGAGGATTACTTCATATCCATCCAGGTAAGACCTCTCCCTTAACCAGGTTTCCTGTAGATACAAGAGGTCTTAGTCGCCCAGATTTACATCACTGGGTGCAGTTAGATATTTAAAACCCCTCGTGTTCCAAGAAGCAATTTGCCTCTTTTGTATTATCCAACCGGTGGTCCGGTTTGAATGTAACATTCAAGTTTGCTCTCGCTCCTTTAGGGACATGACCAATACCCAATGGATCTCTGAAGATTTGGATCCCTCTTCGTTTTCCTATTTCCACTTCTTTGCGCGACACTGAAGTACTGGAGTCTTCTGGCAACACGTTTAACCCCGCCACTGTCTCGTCTTTTTCCCATGAATAAGTTGAGGAGTCTTTGATGATCTTTATTGCCGTTAGGTCAAAGCCGAGCATTAGCAAACTTTCATCTGCATCCAGCAGCATCCCTTTTACCACAGGAGATGGAAAATAGAGGTAGATGCAGACTGTGCGATGATCATCCCCAAATACAATTATCTTGAGATCACTTGAGAGAATTTGTCGCAGGTTTGGGATGCAGTGAAGTAATGACATGACCGTTGTTCTGTTCAGTATTAGTTAATCTCCCTTATCTAAGATTCAGTTTAATTTAAGTGATCGCACACTGACTCTTTTTCCGTTCAAGGACGGTGTTCTCATGGGTCGGGAGTACTTCCCTTCCTCGTGCATTCTGGTTAATTTTTCTTTGAGTCCCATCACTTGTCTTGTTATCTGGACGGTCAATTTTCATTGTCTTTGGTGTATCATTTTACTGTCGTTTTGACCAGGTGGAAGTCGATGCTTGTGCCTGTGAGGTCCTATCTCTGTTCCATCGTTACTTGGGTTCGCCGAGGTGTAGAGGTTCTCTAATCAATGTTGGAGCAGAGAAGGATGATTTTTCAGTCAGTTGTTCCCCACTGAATCGACTCTCAGTTGCTCTTGATCTCTTTTCTACAAGAGTCAAGAAGATTGATGAAATTGGGCCCTCTATCGTAATATCCAGTGGGTCTCTAATTTTACTGTTTTCTCATAGTTGGTTTTGGGACTTCAGGGATCCAGGGATAGCATTACCAGTTCCGACTGAGATTGTTCAATTGAGTATTGAAACAGGTCCATCAGATCTTGTGACACTTGCGAATCTTCAATAATTACTAAGAGCACTGTTCTCGTGTTACTTAAACTCCTGCTTGACTTTGTTATTTCCGTTGCTGGCGGGAGTTTTTCCTTTGCACCTTTCTCGGGGCAGGTTTTGGTGCTCTTTGGGTTGATTGCACAACTTCTTTAGTTGATGTTAATGACGAGTTACTGGCCTTATCATGGCCAAGTGTTACGGTCTTTTGATTCTCACTCCTCTTCTTCGTCTGTGAGAAGATAGAGAAGTCGTAGGTTGTCACCTCCAATGACTCTGAGGGTTTTTGCGTGGTTTCTGCTGGGGTTGGCTTTCTGGGTTCTCAACCAAGCTTTTATTCTTTGTGCATGACACAACCATTTAATTCTTTCTGCTTTTTCCCTCTGTCAAGTACAGTTTGGTCTCTAACATGATTCTGGCTTTTATCTTGAGGCCTTGATAGGTCAGATAGAGTTGACTTTGGAGATGTTTTCACTAGATTAGCTTTTAATTTTTTTGTTCTGGTTGTGAAACCGAGACACGTGTAGGTGAAGTACTCATAGTTCAGGGTCTCTAATGAGAATGGAATTACCCCTATGTCATACTTCTTTGTTCCGGTGATGTATCCCTCCAGGTATAGCAGTTTTGTGTGTAACATTGCCATCATGGTCGTGTGGTCTTTCAAAGTATCATTTATTGCTTCGTAAAGTTTTGTGAACGGTGTTAAGGCAATTGTTAATGTCGACATTACTGCTAATAGATCAGGTTATTTATTTTGGTTTTCCTTTTTTGTTAATCTCTGATGCAGGTCTGAGCCTTCATTCTGATGAAATGAAGTGGCAAGGTGTGTCGACAAGTTTGATGTTTGGGCTTTATTGTAGGTCTGCTTTGGGATATGAGTCTCCTCTGCTTCCTCACTTTGGTCCCCTCTCCTTGGACTCTGCGTGACTTTTGAATCTAACAGTTTCAGTCCTCTTCTTTTTCACTTCGGAGTCTGAGTTGAACTACCCAAGGTGTCTGAGGCCTCTTGCTGAATAGCCAGAGCCTCCGTGTTTCTTTTGTCGATGTCTTGAGTAGGTGAATGGTCCTGCTCTAGATCACAGTTTTGGTTTATAGTAGCCATCGCTAAAACATTAAGAGATTGTCTGGGGGCCGGCGTTGTTCCAAAGCTCCCCTTGCTTTCATTCTCGTTTGTAACATGCAGTGGTTTAAATTAATGGGTTTTCATTTTTGAATGATCTTCATGACTGAAGGTATGTTGTGACGAGGTTGACTTTTCTTTATTGTTTGAGGTGACTAAGTGCCATCTTTTTGTTGCTCCTTCCGGGCTAGTTGTTCCAGATTCATGTACTTCTTCCGTCCGGGGTTCTGTTTGATCTTGCACTTCCTCCAGGATCTCAACATCAGAAATTTCTCCAGCCAGATCTGAAAGCAAAGTTTCCCTTTTTTTACCAAAGAATGTTGAGACTTTCTATGTGCCGCATGGTCTTTTTTTTCATTTTTCTGTAGATTCTTGGTGCCTTAGACGCTTTTGCCCTGTGTAGTTGTGATGCTTTGGGGGCTATGTTGCTTGGTTGTATACTACCTCCTGATTGTGGGCAGTAGTTAGATTCTGTTTTCAGTTTCGACTGGACCTGTGAGGATTTGAAAATGAATGGGCTTCCCCCCACAAGCGTTTTAAGTTTTTCCGTCTTAAATGATGTTAATTCTAGAATAATGCTTTCCGTCTCTGTTTGTTCTTCAGCTGCCTCTTCAGTGGCTGCACTACGGACTATTTCCCCTATAATATTTAAAGGCACAGCCTCCTGTGTTTCTGGTGAGGGGAGGTCGTATAGAATGTCCTCCTCAAACGTACTGGTCTTATGTATTTCCACTTGAATATGAATTTGTTCCTCTCTCCGTACTTGGGAGGATTTGGCCATGTGAACAGATGTAGCATTTTGTGGAATCGGTGAGACGTTAAGTATGCTCCTGCTGGACAGGTTGTGAACGTTCTTTGCTAAAGGTGTATTTTCAATAATCTTGTCACTTTGGTACTGTTCGTTTTCAATTTGAGAGTGTCGAGGGGTGGAGGGGGGGTTGTATTTGTGCAATATCCAGAATTGTACTTTGTGTGCTTTGTGCCTGTGAATTTTGTACCCCTAATTGGCAGTCCCCGGTCCCTGTCTGCACTTCACCCATTTTCACGGCGTTTCCATTGTCGAGAACGAATGGATTGTGGAGCTCACTGGACAGGGTTTTCTTTGGCAGGACAGGTGTCAGTTCCGGAAGGAGACTATTACAAACATCACTAGATGTTGTGGGGGTTGCAGGAGTTGTGGGCAGACGCCTGTCCTGGATGGAAGCAGGGTTAGGCGTTGACATCAGTGAAATGTTTACCAGAGTCATTCTGTTTCTAACCTTACCAGCGGTTTGCTCGTCAATTTCATTTGATGTCGCCATTTGAAGTGGATGTAATTTCGAGAACTCAGGATTCCTTTTGTCTTCGCACCAACACTTTGAGCTGTGCAAACAACGGCCTTCCTCCTGAAGTGGGAAAATGGGAAAATACCCTCCCCCATTCTCATCCAAACCATGGCCCAGGACATCAAGACCCAAGCACCCCCCGCGAGAGGAGTTCGACCCATTCACTTCATCACCAGACGACAAGACCCCATATGTCCACGGCCCACACGCTCGGGTAGCCTGCCCACTACCACGTCCTGGTCAAGCCGACGTCAGCCTCATGGACCAACTCGATTAGAAAATAGCCACAAACGCCATCATCGTTAGAGATGCCATGACGACATAGCCAACAGACAAGAACACATGTGCCACCATGCACACTGGTCACTCACACACCAACCCACACGAAGAACATACTCAGTGCTATGACGCAGCGGACTGGTACACCCACAGACACACATCATTGTTATTTTTTACATAGGCCTCCTACAGCACTGCAGAAACGCAAGACGCCTGAAGAGCTTGTGTATACATGCTTGCAGATGCTTTCTCGCTCCCGATCCCTATGAAAACTCCACCCTATGTATTTACTATTGCTTGTGATACTCTGTCACCCCTCATGACCCCATATTATGGATTGTGTACCGCTACCCAGAAGCTATGCCCAAAGTAGGCCGCAAAAAGCAAGAGTCCCCAGGCAGGAGCCTCTTAGACGAAAATCCTCTCAGATGAAAACGCAAAGCGCTGACCACGCAGAAAGAGCCCCAACGAGAGCCCACAGCCAAGGCCGCGATGTTGCAACACACATGCCGCTCTCCCAGCGCGGAGGTTACACCTGCCATCACCAAGCACTCCTCAGAGCCGAAATCCAAATCAAATGCTCATAATTCTGCTCCAGCCACGGTCTCTCCACACGTGACCAAGCCGAACTGACAAGACGCCAAACTTACAAGACAGAAAGTCGCCGGAGTCCCACGTCGGGGACGCAGGTTGCAACAACGAAGCGACAAGTTGGACACCTACAGCGATGGAAAAGACATGCACATCAGCCACTAGTCAGACCAGTCCATTGTCCGCCACTAACACATAGTTGCACATTGTTGCCAGCACCAGGTACATTGCGAGTTGGGCACGGTGATGGTCCCAGGCTTGGGGGCTCGCGAGGGAACCAATCAGAATACGAGGGGCTCACCACTGATGCCATTTTGGCTAGCCAATCACCAAGTACCCCCTTGTAACAATTTCGATGTAGCAACTGCTAGGGACAACCCAAGTGTACCACCGACCTGTCCTTATCCAATAATCCTCTCTGCTATATGTAACTATACTGTCCCTACCACTAGGGGAGCCAACCCAAAGTGGCGTTAGGTTTTGTGACTATTTTCCCAGGTGACACAAGTAGCGCATCATACTATGGTAAAAAGGGCCTGCGAGCACCACTAACGCTGAGAGTCTCTCCGGATGCATACGAGCTGAGAACTATCCCTGTCGTTACTATAATAAACAGCAGTAATTACTTTGCTCTTGTGTGTGTCTCATACTCCTTTTGGGACGCGGGAGGAGTTGGGACCTCTCCAGCCTCGGAGGTACGCAGACGGCTCTGCCGGCCCCCGGGAAATCACCCTGACACTCCATTTCAGGGGACCCACTCGCATCGGTCCGCACGGACTGCACCGACTGCAGACTGAACTCTGCTGCTGAACTCTGCGGCCACTCCGCGGCTATGCAGGGCTTTTGAAGAAAGTCTACCCACACTGGAACCAACAGGGAAAAAAGACCAACAAGTCACGTAGGAAGTGGAGCACCGACTGCAGACCGAACTCTGCTGCTGAACTCTGCGGCTGATAAGCTGCTATGCAGGGCTTTTGAAGAATGTCTGCCCACACTGGAACCAACAGGGAAAAAAGACCAACAAGTCACGTAGGGAGTGGAGCACCGACTGCAGACTGAACTCTGCTGCCGAACTCTGCGGCCACTCTGCGGCTATGCAGGGCCTTTGAAGAAAGTCTGCCCACACTGGAACCAACAGGGAAAAAAGACCAACATGTCATGTAGGAAGTGGAGCACCGACTGCAGACTGAACTCTGCTGCCGAACTCTGTTATGTTAGTGGTTTTATACAGCACACCTCCATCTAAGAAGCAGAGGAGTGATGTGTAGTTTGCTTGGAATGTGCACCATTTCAAAATGTATGTGTGGGACACTGGATAAACAATGTAGTTAATTTTGTCTGCTCTCTCCAGACTTTACCATTGGTAAAGCTGGATTAGTAATACAACTACACGGATTTCAGTGCACTCCAGACTATTATACTCGCTAGAAAAATATTTGCTGATTGTCTTCCTAGTCTGCTCTGGGACAGGTTTCAAGGAGGTAAAGTCGTGGCTGATGCGGAGTTTGTAGTAGCACATGTGTCTGATTTCAAAGAGAATACGTAATGAGTGTTGATTTTCCTGAAATGATCATACTATGTCAGACTCAATTTTCTGTTAAATTGTAAAAGGTGATTTTAATGTGGAGGTGGTATGCCCCCAAGGAATGTTGAAATGCTGAAACACAGGAAGGGGACGACGACGGAGAAAGTAAGGGAAGGGGTAGTTGACGTGCATGTAAATGTTCAGTAAGTCAAACTACTTAAATTGGAAAATGAGCATACAATTCAAATTGTAAACACACAAAGTACCACCTATATATTGATGACATAATTCAGAGCAATCAAGTGGTCCTGGCCATCAAGGCTCTACATGAAAAGTTCTCCAATAATGTCTGATACATTATGGAGATGGAGCAAGTAGCTAATAGGGTATCCACGTACTTGACGTAAAGGGTGGTCTAACACCCAAATCTTCCCTTAGTTATAGTTGTTCCACATTGTGATTCAGGTGATTTTATTCTCCATTGATTTGTTGAAAAACCAATATTTGGTGATGTATTATTGCCTTTTCATCATAAAAGACTGTCCTCCAAGTGAAACAATTTGTAACTTTATTCGGATTCTATGGAGGGCAGATTTCCTTTAAAAACCCATGGTTCCCTGGTTGGTATTGTAATGTTCATACCATGCGACCATGGTGTATGAAGGTGGGGGTAAGTAGCTAATAGCCATTGATGATGGAAGACTATTATTCATGAACTAGTCTATTGTGACACTGGCATCAGCTGACAATCAAAGGTGCCTTCATACACAATATGAAAGGGTGTATGTGATGGGAGTCTTTGAAAGTGGATCTTTGACGTTGCCCCACATTTCCTGTTTCACTGCATCCTTTCCTATAGCGGGCCAGCCCCTTACACCTCCCTTCCTTCCCTCAACCCCTTTCCCTAGACCCCAACCACTAAATCACCCCTAATTTTCTACCCCATATTTGATCAAAGTGAAGGGGCATTCCAATGAATCTGCCTGCAGAGGCTATGGACACGAATATTTCAGCTCCACTATGGGTTGCTCACTTTATGAATCTATACTAATGTATGCACGTCCCCTACATTTGTAATGGAGGGCCACCCGACAACAATGTAGTCATTGGATGTCATCCAAGATTAAATAATCTTGTGGACATGTTTATCTCGGATCAAATTAGAGGAATCATGAAACCCTGGTCTCCCTGTCAGGCTAAGACACTGATGAATTCTCTGGGGATATATTTCCAGAGTGCTAGGACTTGTGGGATCCTTTGTCTGCCAATCTTCCGAGGGTTGTGTTGATCACAGGTGAATGGTCTGAGGGTTTGATAGTCGCAGATCTCGGGGCATGATAGACCAAATGGCCCTTCTAGAGACAATGGTCGAAATGTTTAGGAAATGTTTGAAAGTTTAAAACGATTTAAAGAGGTTTCATCAAATACAAAGACATGCAGGCACTTAAGTTATATTGCAGGGCAGGGATCAGGAAGTTCCTCCAACAATTGGGCAGTAAATCCATAACTCCCAACCTGAAAATGTACATAGGCAAATCTCTTCCTGTTTCAATGTGGAATCTGGAGGTCAAAGTATTGAACCAAAACTGAGCTACATGTTATTTATTGGGAATCCTTTTCTCACATTGTGATCTACGCCAGCACAATTAGTGTGCCTGCCGTTGGCACATCCTCTGGCTCAATTATGTCCAGTCATGCATTGAAATAATCGTTTACCTTCATTTGTACAAATGGGCAAATAAGTGATGTCGAGGAAAAGTGTGTGGCCAAGAAAATCTACAAAGATCAAAGCTTAAATGCCCAATTAAAGAATTCAACAATTGCAACAATGGGACATGCGAAACAGGCCTACAAAATGACACTACAGAGTGAGCGATGTCTAATTTTAACTAATGGTGCAAACAGCAAAGGCTTGGCTACCAAAGTAAGGTTTCAAATGCTACTATAGGAGCAACCTTTGGAAGATGGGTGCAAACATTGCCTAAAGGATGTCTTTGGAAATGTGATGATCACTCACTGGGAAATAGTATGCACTGTTTGTTTTTGTGCATATTTTATGAGGGGAGAAGAAGTATTTTAAAGCAAATTTTG
Organism: Ambystoma mexicanum; assembly: GCF_040938575.1. Lineage (NCBI taxonomy): Eukaryota > Metazoa > Chordata > Amphibia > Caudata > Ambystomatidae > Ambystoma > Ambystoma mexicanum. The sequence goes on from NC_090921.1 coordinate 1,123,144,544, forward strand.
CAAGTCTGTTGCTTCTTTTAACAGTATATCATTATCTTTTATAGGACCCTCCCGGTTGCAATAAACATGAGCACTCTCTTTTTTCTTTATAAACTAATGTGACTCATAATTGGCATTCTGTTGGTATAAGAAAGGAAATTATAAACTTATTCAAATCTCCCGGTTAATTGAATAAAGCACTGTACATCATGGCCATTATGACTGGACTGGCTATGGGAGAATAGGTGGAAAAACTGTTTGGATGTCCATCTGGTACCGTTCCACTGAGAGAGGAGGATTGTTGTGCATTGCTCACAAAGTTTCCCCACGTGAGAACTTTGCCAGAGAGCAGAAACAGCATAACTGTGGTTAGATGGTAACTTTGTACTTGCCTATCAGTTTGTGTGCTTTGGAATTTCTTGCTGGAGTATTATGACTGGGACGGCCAAGGGTTATTGAACATGGCAAATAAAGAATGCAGAAGCTCTCTTGGTCCAAAGTAGTGCATGGTATGCTATGGCAAGGATTTATAAAATGCGCATTTTGCCTTGGAACTAATGGTATTAGGTGATGGCACATCTGGGCAATCCAGAGGTAACATATTTGGTGCCTGGTCATGCTAGAAGTCCCTGCTCTTTCTGCCTGCGGTTTATCACAGGTGTTTTATCTTCATGGTTTTCCCATTGTACCACAACACAACCACCGCTAGCCCGAAGTCCTGCTACAGATATCACAACATTGGTCCCTACCTTGTGCACCTTTGCTGCTTGACCCTTGGATGGAGCTGTCAATGTTTATCTTTAGGTGCCTTCAAACTGTGATTTCATTCTCCTGGTTCTGGTAGTCGTCAATGTTCTGGACATCAGAGAGGAGGGGCACTTCGTCCTCAGATGAAGTGATTTCGGAGGCCTCATGCACTAGCCTTAGGTACCTGTTCATTATGGAGGATTTAAGTGGATACGCACCAGTTTAGAACTGTAAGGATTTACAAGAGCACAATGTTGTCCGTTGACGTATGAGGAACTTCTGAGTATTATTTTGTTTGTGAGCGTCCAACTCAACGCTATTGTGCTCTGATCCAATAAGGCCTGTCCTCCTTGGCTGAGTATACAATACTCTATCTAGTATCTGTGGAGCAGATCAGTAATTCAGTGATATTTATATATAATTTCACATTAACATTTAATGCATATGATGCAGTCCATAGTTCAGTTGGTGGGGCAGCAAGAGTAAATACCCAGCTCACAAAGTTCATGTAAAGACAATTAACAAATGTATTTATACAATGTTTTTAGGCCCAACGCGTTTCGAGTATAAACTCTTCTTCAGGGGCAAAATCATATTTCACAAAATTCTAGAAAAAGATAGAAAAAAGTACATCTTAGTATAACTGCATATGTAGTGTGCATTACAATTTCATTTCAATCATTAATTATTCGATACAAAAATAAAAACGAAAACTGATTCAATGTCAGGTGTGTTCCACAGGTATGGTAAAACTAGTAAGATATAGTCAGCTATTTCTTACTGCAGTATAATTTCTTGTAAGAGGGTCATAGACCTGACTTCTAACCAATCTAGTCTGTAAAAAGAAGGACGAGTCCTTGGAAGGATGAAACAGCAATTTAGCAAAATGGAAGAAAGATTGAGTAATGTAACTTACCAACTATGGTGGTCACATAGTTGGAAAAGAAGTATCCAATGGAACATTAAGTGGAAGCTCTGGAGAGATCATTTGTCTCAACGCTAAAGAAATAAAACATGTGTAAACCCAAGTAGTGATGGGAGGAGTAACGCTAAGAAGAGCAAAAAAAGGGTCTCTACTTACAACAAGTTCTGAAAAAGTCCAGAAGGACGGATCCATGTAAGATAAAGAGGGATCTTTCAAAAGATGACACTCAGAGGGTGGTTCTTTAAAATTAGTAAAGTCATCCATGGGTGGAAAGAGAAGTGAGAATCAGCCAAAGCTTATTAAAGTGAAGAAAGCGTGCTGCTAAGACTGACAGAATCAGTCATTACACTTACTTGCTACTATGCAGAGAATCCGAGCAAGCGATCATGGTGTGCCACGTCCCACCAAAGGAGGATGCGGTACACTCAATGAGCGCCTTCTTAAATACCTAATACTTGAATGACGTATACAAAAACATACGCGTAGGGAACCGTATCTACACGCATGTGAATCACTAAGGCTCATTGATTGGGCCACGTCATAGATCTGACGACACGGCAATGCAAGCTTCAGAATTCTATGACTACAATATAACCACGCATGCGCGGGATGGAGAGTAGACTGTTTTCAGAGTAAGGAATGGAAAAACTAATGTGTAAACACGCATCTTAAACAATGTAAGAGGATGCGTATAAATCAGCATGTTAATATGCGTATAAACCAACATATTAATAGACATACATCATGAATCTGACGACACGGGGGGCCGGCATCTGAATAAATGTAAACAAAATCACTGCTCACGCGCGGAATGTGAGGAGGGCCGTTAAATGAGCGCGCACACATTAAAAGGAAAGTAAGGGAGAGAATAAGTAACCCATACCCATATGGATATGTGAAGAGCTAGCGTGAAAGGAAATATGGTCGAGCCTAGTACGTAGAAACTACCAGTCCTCTAGGTGTTCGATTGCTTTAGAGGAACAGTGGTCTGTTTGCATATTTAATACTTATTTGAAATGCAAAACACTAATGACACCTTGTTCATATATAAATTCCACCTTATGTGGTAACATTTTAAACATTTCTAAATCAGATATGACATATCTCCACAGGTTAACCTAAAGTTAACAATTTTTGTAAAAACAATAATAACCTCCACCATCTCAGGTGTAATTTGTAAAATATATGTAAGTACATATTACACAGGGATTTTGTCATAGCAAAGGGAAATGCAATCCTAAAAAAACCTCCACCATATAAGGTATATTTTGTAAAACATATGCAAGTGTATTTTACACAGAAATTTCATCATAGCAAAGAGTAATGTAATCCTGATGAGTGATCTCAGGGTAGATGTAGTTATTTAGCTAAATCGTGTAGAGGACAAAGGTGAAGGGTACTCTAAAAAGAGGGGATAGTGGGAAATTGTGGTAAAATTGAATATTCATCACAGGTAAGGTCTTAGATAGTAGTCTTCATTCATACCAAGAGGAGTGAGTGAGTCCAGGCAATGTATCCAAAAAAGTTCTCTCTGTGAAAGTAGTTTTTGTAGGTCTCCTCCTCTGGGAAGTGGATGTACCACTTCTAGTATCACCATTCTCATTTGAGCAAATGTATGTTGGTGGTCTCTAAAATGTCTGTATACTGGGGATTTGATGTTTTTGGTGCGAATATTAGACTTGTGCTCAGTCCATCGTTCATTGGCCTTTCTGATAGACTTCCCTACGTAGTATTTCCCAAAGGGACAGCGCAGAGCATAAATTACATTTTTGGAATCACAAGTTGCAAATTGTTTAAGATGGATTTTCTTCCCGGTGTTACCATGTCGAATATGCTCTCCTTTTATTACATTAGAGCAATTTTGGCGATTGAGACAAGGATAAGTACCATTTTTGGGTTTGGACATGAGGGGTTTAGTTTAGTTTAGTTTATTTATTTGTACCGCGCACCGAACCCTGGGGTAGCTGGGCGCCGGAGACTTAAAAACAGTTACAGCATGGCAAAAATATACAGTACAGATTGTGAAAAAACAACAACGGCTTAGTAGACCGGGTTACAGGTGGTCAACAGAGGCAAGCAGAGAGAAAGTGCATTAAACGGCATTTTTGTTGGAAAGCCATGTTTTTGTTTTGGCTCTAAAAGTCCAAAATGAGGGTTCTGCTCTAAGGTATGGTGGCAAAGCATTCCATAGTTTGGCAGCTAGGACCGGGAAGCTGGCGCCGCCTGCTTTTTTTAGGGAGAATTTGGGAACAGAGAGGCAGTGTGCGTATGGAGTTCTAGTTGGTCTAGTTGAGGTGTGATTGTGGAACTTGTCTGCCAGGTATTTGGGTGCGTCGTTAGAGCGGCATTTATGGACGATGACGAGGGATCTGAGGGAGATTCTGTCTCGTACTGGGAGCCAGTGAGCATCTTGTCTGAAGCTGGAGATGTGGGCGTTTCGTGGGATACTGAGGGCTGCTCTGATGGCATTATTTTGAAGTACCTGTAGTTTGTTCAGGTTGTGTTCTGATGAGCCAAGAAAGAGGGTGTTGCAGTAGTCAATTTTTGAGAGCACTAACGCTCTGGCTAGTGTAATGCAGCTAGAAGGTGATAGGAAAGGTTTGCAGGCGTTGATGAGCTTATTGGTGTAAGCGGTTGAAGAGGCAGTTGCGTTCACCTGTCTTTTGAGCGAGAGAGTAGAGTCTAGATAAACCCCAAGGGTTTTAATTTCTTTGGCTACTGTGATTAGGTTACCGTCTATGTTGATGGACGCGTAACGGGGGTCTAGTTTGTTTAGCCGGGGTTGGGAGCCGACAATGAGGAGCTCAGTTTTCTCATCGTTGAGGCATAGGCCGTGCTCTGCCATCCAGGCTTGGATCTCTAAATAAAGGTTGTTGATTTTGGTGGAGTCCTCGTCGTAGCACCCTGATAGGGTGATGAGAACCTGGGTATCGTCAGCATAGTTTGTGTAAGTGACACCTAGATTATCTAGGCGGTCAAACAATAGCTTTGTGAAGATATTGTATAGGGTCGGCGAGACGCACGAGCCTTGAGGAACGCCGCAGGTGATGGGGACAGGGAGTGCTGATGCCCCTGGGGAGAAGACTCGGGTGGTTCGGTTGGTTAGGAAGGACTGGATCCAGGCAGTCGCCTGGTTAGAGAAGGCCGCTGAGGTCATCAGATGTTCTGTGAGGATCTGATGGTCGACGAGGTCGAAGGCAGCTGATAGATCTAGCAGTAGGAGAATGGCTAGATTACCCTTGTCCTTTGCCTCGTCCATCTGGATTTTTAGGTCCAGTAGGGCTGACTCTGTTCCATGCCTTGGCCTGAAGCCGGATTGTCTGAGACCCAGGAGGTTGTTGTCTTCCAGGTGCTTCTGTATTTGCAGGTAGGCCACTCTGTCTAGGATCTTTAGGATGTAGGGAACGGTGGTGATTGGCCTGTAATTAGTTGGGTTATTGGGGTCTAGATTAGGTTTTTTTAGAAGTGGCATGACCCAGGCCTCCTTGAGGCTACTGGGCACTGAGCTTGATTTGAAGGATGCATTGATGAGGGCTGTTATGAAGGGGGCCAGAGTGTTGGCGCCTTCTTGGATGATGGGAGCTGGGCATGAGTCCCCTTGGCATCTAGAGGGCTTGAGGCCCTTAATGATGCTTTCCACTTCTTTAGTGGAAACTGGTGAGAAGGAGAAGGGGGGGCAAGTAGGTGTTTTGGGGGTGGTGGGCGGAGGGTGGTTTGTTTTTTTGGATAGGCTGAGCTTTTTCTGTTCGATTTTGGATTGTAACATGGTGATTTTGTCTGCAAGGGCTTTTTGAATCCTCTCACACCAGTCTGCATCTTTCACGCAGGTTTCAGCCAGAGTGGGGGGGGATTCGAGTTCCCTAAGGATATTGAAGAGCTCTTTTGTTTTGGATTTGGCGTTCTCAATTCTGTTATCATATGTCTCTTTTTTGGCCTAAAGGATAGCAGTTTTGTAGGTGGTGGCTGCTATCGAGAGTTGAGTTTTGTTGGAGAGGTTGGGCATTTTTCTCCAGGTGGCTTCTGCGGCTCGTTTGGAGTTTCGGAGGATTTTTAGCTCTGGTGTGAACCATTTGTTCATATGAGCTGCCGGTTTGGCTTTGGTGAGTTTGAGTGGGGCGATGGTGTCTATTGCTGATTCTAACGTTTTGTTGTAGAGGTCAGCGAGTTTCTCTGCATCTAGGTTGGCGTAGTTTGTAGGGGTACAGATATTGTCTATAAGTGGGCAGAGGTTTTGTAAAGTAATGTTGCGGTTGTTTCTGGTGAGGGTTTGGGGGATGGTAGGGGTTGGAGAGTTTGGTTGTGAATTCCCTTGTATGGAGAAGGAGATGGCGTGGTGGTCAGACCAAGCAGTTTGCTCGTTTTTTGTAATGGTCGTAGAGCAGTTGAGATCCGCTAGCCAGTCCAGGGTCCTGCCTTTGTTGTGGGTAGGGTCTGTGATTCTGAGCTTGAACCCTAGTTGGGAGATGGTGCTTTCCAGGGAGAGTGCATTGGTATCGTTTGGGTCGCCGAGACCGAGGTTGGGGTCGCCAAGAAGGATAATTTGAGATCCTGTTTTGGTGTTGGTGGTCAAGAGGTCAGATATCTCTTCCTCAAATGTGGTGATGGGGCCTGGAGGTCTGTAAAGGAGGTGTAATAGTATGGTTTGTGTGGCAGAGAGTTGGAGCTTAGCTGACAGAAGTTCTGCAGATCGGAAGCTAGGCGGCGGGATTAATCTAAGTCCAAGGGATGTTTTAGCGATGAAGGCTACTCCTCCTCCTTTGCCTGTGTCCCGGTCTTTCCTTAGTATTGAATAACCTTCTGGGATGGCGAGGGATAAGGCTGGGCCTGCTGCTTGGTGCAGCCAAGTTTCCGTGATAGCCAGGAAGTGTAGATTGTTGACAGAGATGAAGTCTGCGATATCTAGCGCATGGGCGACCAGGGAGCGGGCATTGACAAGGGCGCCCTTGATTAGTGGTTGTTCAGATGTACTCAAGAGGGCTGATTGGGTGATGTTCAAAGTTTGAGCGGAGTTTGCTTGAATGTGTGCGGGATGAAAGGAGTGTTTTTTGGCGAGTGTTTTGGGGGTTATGAACCGAGAGCCGAGTCTCAGGTTTCTGTCTTTTAATGTGCATGGGTTCCAAGGAGTGGGTGGAGCAGCAAATCGGCGGATCCATTCTATAGGACTGAGGGCGTCGGGCTTGTCAGTATGTTGGGCCTCCAAAAAGCCCATAGTAAGTTGGGTTGGGAGTGATTGCGGAAGGGGTTTGTGGTGGGTAGTGTTGTTGTGGTGGAGCAGGGCGAGTGTAGCTGTTAGGGTGAGCGAGGCTAAGTAGAAGTTTGCCATGGGTGGTCAGAGTAAGACCCGGGTGTAGTTGGCCGAGGTTGACTAGGTGGTAGTAATAGAGTAGTTTGAGGTGAGGTGGGAGCCGACTGGGTCGGGATAGGCAGGAGGGCAGGTAGTCAGGTCAGAGTCGGTACAGAGGGCACGGTGGTCAATGGACTAGGCACAGAGGCTAGCAGATAGGCACATTCTAAACTGAGGCGTATAGGAAAAGTACATGTTAAATGTATGCACCAGGGCACAATATAGCAGACTAGATGGTCTGTAGGCGACCAAAGGCACAATATAGCAGACTAGATGGTCTGTAGGCGACCAAAAGGCACAATATAGCAGGCTAGATGGTCTGTAGGCGACCAAAAGGCACAATATAGCAGGCTAGATGGTCTGTAGGCGACCAAAGGCACAATATAGCAGACTAGATGGTCTGTAGGCGACCAAAAGGCACAATATAGCAGACTAGATGGTCTGTAGGCGACCAAAAGGCACAATATAGGAACAATATAGCAGATTTCAATAGAGTCGGTTAGGGTTTAAACATACAGTGGTGTCTCCGGTGAAGGCAAATACTTACAGTACGTTCTTCATTGTCCGGGTGGAAGTGTATCGGTTGGAGTGTAGAAAATTTGTGCAGGGGGGGTGGCCACGCCGCGCTCCCATGCGCGTAACAGGCGCAGGAACAGGCCTTTGTGTGGCCTTAGTGCTGGCCGCCGGCGAATCCGCCTGCCGGCGGAACCAGCTGATGTGATCGAGGCTCAGCCTCGGTTTCGCGCCGCTTCGCGCCCGGCATGGGCAAGTCAGGCGCTGTAGGGGGACAGGGTCAGGCAGGCCCTGTCCGTGTTGCGCTGGAGCCTGGATCCTCTGCTGGGCTGGGGGGGCTCCTGCCCTCACCCCTCGACGAGGAAGATGGAATGGACGAGGTTGGTTATTTGGTTTACGTTTTTCTGCTTTGATCAATTTGTCGCAAAAGTTTTTTCCTCGCTTGTATGCCAGCATCAGGGGTTCCGGGAAGAGATAATTCAATTGTGGGTCTGTTTTGATTATATCCCAGTTTTTGTGTATAATCCGTTTGATCTGAAAGCTCTGACTAGAGTACTTCAGTGAATGAATTAAGGTGGTTCTTTCATTTTAGATCTTTGGATCTAGTAGGTCTTCACGGCTTTGTGCTTCCATTCTTAGTATGGCTTTTTTGATCAGATCCTCTGGAAAACTCCTATCTTTGAATCTGGATTTCATAATGGTGTATTCATCCTGAAGTCTATCCACTTCTGATGTGATTCTTTTGACCCTGAGTAGTTGGCTGTATGGTAGGTTTTCTTTTAAATGTTTAGGATGGAAAGTTTGAAAATGTAGGGTACTGTTCACATCAGTTGGTTTGGTGCTGGTTATTTCAATAGTGACATCAAGGAAACTCACGCTTGGTTTGCCAATGTCCATTGTAAACTGAATTCTCTCATTAAAATTGTTTAGATATTCCCAAAATGTTCAAAGTTCTTGCTCAGTTCCTCTCCAAAATCCCAAAATATCGCCGATATATCTATACCAACTTTTGATCTTATCTTTCCACCTTGGTTCATTAAGAACATGAGTGCACTCGAAAAAATACATAAATATGTTGGCGTACGAGGGTGCGACTGATGACCCCAATGAGGTACCTGAGGTTTTCAAAAAGAAATGTCTGTTGAATCTGAAGTAGTTATTAAAAAGGATGATGTTGATAAGTTCAATTGCCAATACTTTGTGAATATTTATTTCCCCATGTTTTAATAAAAACCATTCTAGTGCTTCAATACCTTGGTTGTGGGGAATTGAGGTGTATAGGCTGCTTACATCCATTGTAAAGAGTGACAGGTTGGGTTCATCCATTATTAAGTTCCTGATGTTTTGTAAGAAGTGCGTGGTATCCTTTAGATAAGTTTCGTTTTTTGAATCAAAGGTTGGAGTGCGGTGTCAAGATAAACTGCCAGGGGATGAAAAATGCTTTCTGTGCCGGCAACAATCGGTCTAAATGGAGGGTCTGTTTTGTTTTTATGTACTTTTGGAAGGCCGTAAAAGACCAGTGTCACTGGATTTTTGTTAATCAGAAATGTACTCGTGTTTTCAGAAATCCAGTCCAAATCTTCTGCTTTGGAAATAGTTTTCTTGATAATCTCTTTGATGTTACTGATCGGGTCATGATCTAGTTTAAGGTAGGTGTCTTCGGTAGATAGTAATTTCAGACAACCTTCATTGTATATCATGGTGTCCATAATCACTAGGGCACCACCTTTATCAGCTTTTTTGATAGTGATACTGTTGTCCTCTGCTAGGTCCTTAATGATTTTTAGCTGATGTTTCTTGATGTTTTGTTTACTGCAGGTGCTGTATTTGAGGCATTTCAAGGCTCTATTGGTTTTGGTTTTAAACAGGTTAACTAGAGGGTGATTGATTTGGGGATGAAAATGACTTCTGTCTTTCATTTCAAGATATGGCCATTTTTCTTTTTCCTTAGTTTCAGTCGTTAGATTATCAAAGAAGATTTTCAACTCGACTTTTCGAACTAGCTTGAAAAGGTTCACTTCTTCTTCAAACAAACTCGTATTGTTAGTGGGTATGAAGGATATTCCTAAATTGAGAGTATTCAATTGAGATTGCGTGAGTGGTTTTGAAGAGACATGGACTATTATGGGATCATTCAATGTTTGTTTTTCTGACGGGGTAATTTATGCTCTGCGCTGTCCCTGTGGGAAATACTACATAGGGAAGTCTACCAGAAAGGCCAAGGAACAAGTCTAATATTCGCACCAAAAACATCAAATACCCAGTATACAGACATTTTAGAGACCACCAACATACAGTTTCTCAAATAGAATGGTGATACTAGAAGTGGTACACCCACTTCCCAGAGGAGGAGACCTACAAAAAATACTTTCACAGAGAGAACTTTTTTGGATACATTGCCTGGACTCACTCAGTCCTCTTGGTATGAATGAAGACTACTATCTAGGACCTTACCTGTGATGAATATTCCATGTTACCACAATTTCCCACTTTCCCCTCTTTCTAGAGTACCCTCCACCTTTGTCCTCTACACGACTTAGCTAAATAACTACATCTATCCTGAGATCACTCATCAGGATTACATTACCCTTTGCTATGATGAAATTTCTGTGTAAAATACACTTGCATATGTTTTACAAAATACACCTTATATGGTGGAGGTTTTTTTAGGATTGCATTTCCCTTTGCTTTGACAAAATCCCTGTGTAATATGTACTTACATATGTTTTACAAATTACACTTGAGATGGTGGAGGTTATTATTGTTTTTACAAAAATTGTTAACTTTAGGTTATCCTGTGGAGATATGTCATATCTGATTTAGAAATGTTTAAAATGTTACCACATATGGTGGAATATATTTGTGAACAAGATGTCATTAGTGTTTTGTATTTCAAATAAGTGATAATTATGCAAAGAGACCGCTGTTACTCTAAAGCAATCGAACACCTAGAGGACTGGTAGTTTCTACGTACTAGGCTCGATCATATTTCCTTTCACGCTAGCTCTTCTCACATCCATATGGGTATGGGTTACTTATTCTCTCCCTTACTTTCCTTTTAAAGTGTGCACGCTCATTTGACGGTCCTCCTCACATTCCGCGCGTGAGCGGTGATTTTGTTTACATTAATTCAGATGCCGGCCCCCCGTGTCGTCAGATTCATGACGTATGACTATTAATATGTTGGTTTATACGCATATTAACCTGCTGATTTATACGCATCCTCTTACATTGTTTAAGATGCGTGTTTACACATTCGTTTTTCCATTCCTTACTCTGAAAACAGTCTACTCTCCATCCCGCGCATGCACGGCTATATTGTTGTCATAGAATTCTGACGCCGGCATTGCCGTGTCGTCAGATCTATGATGTGGCCCAATCAATGAGCCTTAGTGATTCGCATGCGCTTAGATACGGTTCCCTACGCGCATGTTTTTGCATACGTCATTCAAGTATTAGGTATTTAAGAAGGCGCTCATTGAGTGTACCGCATCCTCCTTTGGTGGGACACGGCGCACCATGATCGCTTGCTCGGATTCTCTGCATAGTAGCAAGTAAGTGTAATGACTTCTTCTGTCAGTCTTAGCAGCACACTTTCTTCACTTTAATAAGCTTTAGCTGATTCTCACTTCTCTTTCCACCCGTAGATGACTTTACTCATTTTAGAGAACCACTCTCTGAGTGTCATCTTTTGAAAGATCCCTCTTTATCTTATATGGATCCGTCCTTCTGGACTTTTTCAGAACTTGTTGTAAGTAGAGACCCTTTTTTTGCTCTTCTTAGCGTTACTCCTCCCATCACTACTTGGGTTTACACATGTTTTATTTCTTTAGCGTTGAGACGAATGACCTCTCCAGAGCTTTCACTTAATGTTCCATTGGATACTTCTTTTTCAACTATTTGACCACCATAGTTGGTAAGTTACATTACTCAATCTTTCTTCTATTTTGCTAAATTGCTCTTTCATCCTTCCTAGGACTCCTCCTTCTTTTTACAGACTAGATTGGTTAGAAGTCAGGTCTATGACCCTCTTACAAGAAATTATACTGCAGTAAGAAATAGCTGACTATATCTTACTAGTTTTACCATACCTGTTGAACACATCTGACATTGAATCAGTTTTTTTTGTATCGAATAAGTAATGATTGAAATGAAATTGTAATGCACACTACATATGCATTTCTACATATGCAGTTATACTAAGATGTACTTTAATCTATCTTTTTCTAGAATTTTGTGAAATATGATTTTGCCCCTGAAGAAGAGTTTATACTCGAAACGCGTTGGGCCTAAAAACATTGTATAAATACATTTGTTAATTGTCTTTACATGAACTTTGTGAGATGGGTATTTACTCTTACTGCCCCACCAACTGAACTATGGACTGCATCATATGCATTAAATGTTAATGTGAAATTATATATAAATAACACTGAATTACTGATCTGCTCCACAGATACTAGATAGTGTGCACGGGACGGGAGTTCCTAAAATTCTAGGAACAACCTCATTTTGTTCTCTCATTTATCCAACCTAGTTGCCAAGGTTGAGTTTTGCTCCCATGCACCTCAAACAATCCTTAATCTCTAAAAGGTTACTATAAACTCACCTTGTTAAATTCTTTTCCAAAACATAGGTGTGCCCCGGTGTTTGTGCGTATTTGAGTATACAATACTCCATTTAAAGACAGTCTTGGACTGTTTGAGCAAGGAGAGACATTTGCCAACATCCCACCATTTCAGTTCATGGAAAGTGTGTTGTCTTTTTCCATTTTGTAACATGGAATGTGTAACCAGCGTTGAGCAAGAGACCTGCAAGAAGACAGGCTTTTTAACCGGTCGAACTTTGGAATATCATTGATATGTTTTCCACTGGAAATAAACAGACATCCATCACACCTGCAGAGTTCAGTAGCCTCTCCCCCACTATAGATAACCACACACGGGGGCTGTGAACTAGATGTATGAAATTAGCGGTCAGTGCGTACACCGATTCATACAGGAAGGTATGAGTAGAAGATCAGTATTTATAGATCAATGTGATCAGCAAGGAGTCAGAAATGATAATTAAGGATACATGCTGATGTTATCCTAAAAATTGAAATGTAAAACAAGCATGTGTTGATGCAACACACATTTGAGGGCAACAACAAGGTATGCAACATATACCTTGAGAAATCACTGTCAGAATAGGGTCGGACCAGATGCCTTACACACGTAGCTAAGCTCCCACAATATCCATAACCAGAATTTTGCAAACAGAGTCAAAAACCTTTCTTGAACACCCTTGTCTCAGAAAAAGTTGCAGAAGCTGAATTCAAAGTTTGAGCCTGCCGCAGATGCAGGGGGGGGGTGAGGGGATGGGCCGAGGGCTGAGGCATGTAGAGAAAACACGAATACAATCATGGAAGCTAGCGGAACTCAAAGTCCAAACTAGCGTGTAAGAAGGGAGATGCAAGCATGAATCAAGGATTATGGATGGAGACTTTTTTCAGTTGGCTTTGTGGAAGTGATTAAGTTGGAGCACAAGACTCTTCAAAGTGACTTTGGCTGGTATTTGGGTTCTGGCAAAGGTAGCATCCTGACAGATGAGCTGTGCTGGAGTTGGCTCTTAGGAACATTGGAAATAGTTTGGAGAAGGTGAAGGCACCTTCCAAAAACCGAAGTTGACTGTGAGGCTGCTGATTCTCACAGCGGTTCTCCCTAATTCTGTCTCAAAAATCAGATCTGATGGCGCTTAGGACTCTTCAGTGGATGATGGTCACAAGTGTTGGCGAGCAGTGGGCCCACGTGCCCCAGAGCAGGCTTCCTTGGGCTTGGATGAAGAGCCTTTGCAGTCTTGAAAAAGTTCAGAGAGGCAGCTTCCACTCCTGTGGTCCAAGTAGGGTGCACCTTTGCCGGATTGACTTAGCAGGGTGTCCAGTAGTGACTTGAAGAAGCAGAACACATCAACGCGGCTCCCTGCAAAATGTCAAGCATGCACTTCTTTGGCCATTCATGCAGAGGCTTCCACACTTAACGATTTAACACACCTCATCTTTGTACAGCCGGGCACAGGGCTTTTAGGCAAAGCTCTCGGCTTCCTGGCACAAAACAGGAAAGGAGCACCAGAGCAGTGCACAGTCTTCACTTGCTCTGGGGATCAGGTCAGTTAATTGGCTTCGCTAGCCCTTCCTGATTATCTTTAGCCCAAGGCAAGTGATTTGGCAAGTAAAAACACTTGTTCTCATTTCCCTACTTGTCGTAGAGGCAAGTGACTTATGAAAGGCTAGGTCTGCACCATACAGGTTCACATTAATTAGAAAAAAGGTGATTTCTGATTGATGTGTTCAGAAAGGCACCCATCCTACCACTTCTCTCAGCTGGTATGCACCCTCTGTTTCAGCAGTCTAACACATCCCAAACACCAAAGGTTATGGTTTGAGACATGCCAAGTCTTTCACAAACTTTCATTAAAATTCAGTATGACTCTAAACCCGCCTACCTGTGCAAGATGCACTCTGCCCCTGTGAGTGACATCAAAAGCCTTTGGCACCTGGAAGTCAAGGCAGGAGGATGGGCACCCGGACTGTCTATGACCAGTCAATTCCGCAATTGCGATTGCTTGTTAGATTAGAACATGGCTGCCCTTTTCTCTGTAAAGTGTCTGCTGGCAAGACTCCCCAGAGGTGCAATCTGCACGTCGACTAATGTTTCCAGGCACCAATTGGTCTTCATGGGTTGTATGGTAACAGTAAAAACACGTGGTATTTCAAATACTGCTTATTTTTCCCACCCAGCAACTTATAACTCATTTGGTAATGTTAGCATGCGATATGCCTCTGAATGCCGCTGCAGCTCAATACGGACATGTGCACCACAAATTACTCAGATGTTTACATACACACAAGAGGTGGATGTTATACTTGAGTAAACCCCGCCCCCACCGCCCACCTCCACCCCCTCAGAAGCTTTAACATGTTTGTACATACAGTGATGGGATGCATTTGCTCATCATTTCGATTTCATGGAAAAAATCAGCATTTTCTCACCCCTTTCTCACCCCTCACCCCTTTACCATTTAATGCAGCGAACGGTAAATAACGACCCCTTTCTGAATTATTAAACAATGTGCAGTTGCGGTGTGGTCAGGAGTGTACAGAATCCATTTCCATTGTAAAAGTACGTGAGAATATGGATAAAAACAAACCATCAAGAACGTTTATGCATTTTTGCAAATTCTGCATGCAGTTTTTCTGAACATCACCCCTTTTAAGCCCTTAATTAAGAGACCTGCCATTACGTCATTTGGTAATGTAATTGCTCCATGCGGTAATAGCGTGTCAAAACTTGGCAAACTATCCTAGTTTCCTTCACAGGAGTCACTAAAGAAACATTTCGGACCCCTACTTTCGTAAAATGATGTCAAACATCCCAATTGAATTACAAGGGGTGTCTACGGCAATTTATAGAGGCAGAAAAGATGCTTTAACTCCCTGCTGCCCTGGTCAAGTAACAGGATGGTGTGATGCAGAAAGTGAATGCAAGCTCAGCTTTACAGGGTCCATTTTGAAAGCAACACTGCAGTTGGCAACGTTTGCCTGCTCCGTGTTAAACTTGAAGCCACATTTCCTGTTCACTTCAGGAAAGATGAAAGTATGGTTACAACGCCATGGCTGGCTGCCAGTGCCTGCACAGGGCCCTGGGGCGTGAGTGTTACTGTAATGACGTTATAATGTCTTGCGACATAAATAAATATATGAAGGTTAAGTAAAATGTTCAAGCCGCATTTCTTAGTGGCGCTCAATCCAGGGTGCAGGAAAAGGAGGGACGTCTGGGCGTCCACAAAGGACAGATTCATTTCTTCACAGTAACAAGTGTGCACGCGTCTGCACATTTTCAGCATAGTATTTACTTTACAAAAATATAGGCACACAGTTGGTTGCTCCTAATATGTTCAGATTGTGTTTAACCTTTCCAAATCATTTACTTGCTTTCCAAGAGTTTTGAAGTGATTGAAAGTTGTTGAAAATCTGTCCATGGTGCATTTTGCATTCTGTTTTAGGTCTTTCCCGCCAGTTAGTTGTGTCCATCTTTTTACGTGTTCTGCACACTCTCGAGCCCCTCATTCACCCAACATTGCATTGCCTACTAACTTACAATTCTGTAAATCTGCCTTGCAAACATAACCCAATTATCACAACACTTTAGGCCATGCCCACCCACCTCATCCCTTTTGCAGAACTATAGTCCACCTGACAGGTCTGACAAGCACCCAGCCATCCCAAAAGATTCCCTCACTTTCTCCCAGTCCTTGCAACATCTGTTTCCCACTTTCTTGCCCATCCTCTTATCTTCCCCTGGCTGATTTTCTTTCCTCCAACAGGCTAATGTCTGGATAGCCCTGGCGGGGGCACAGTACGCTACTCTATGGGCAAGCCTTGCTGCTCTGAGACCACTACTGTGGTGAATGCAGCAAATCATGTTAACGTAACGTAACATGAGTGTAGTTTTGTGGGGCTAGTCTTCACATTCACATATATGAACAATTGACCGTTTGTCAACAAAACAAGCTGGAGTAATAGGAGTAATTTCTAGTCCACATTTGAAAGATACTAATAAAATACTACAACACAAGGGGACCGTTCTTAATGCTGCTCGGGGTGCAACCGACTAACAGGAAGAAACCCTGCTAGAAAAGAAGTGTTGATGTCAGCAGGAACAAGGCACATTAGCACATGCTTGAAACCACTGCAGACTTCATACTGTGGCCATGAATGTTAGATCGCTGGGAAATCTGGTGCAGTGCCCCATCACCTCTAATGTGGCACATCATCCGCATCCCTGCAGCACATCATCCGCATTCCTGCAGCATATCATCCTCATCCCTGCAGCACATCATCCACATCCCTGCAACGCATCATCTACATCCCTGCAGCACATCATCTGCATCCTCGCGGCACATCATCCGCATCCCTGCAGCACATCAGCTGCATTCCTGCAGTACATCATCTGCTCTGCATCCCTGCAGCACATCAGCCACATCCATGCAGCACATCATCTGCATCCCTGCAGCGCATCATCCGCATCCCTGCAGCATATCATCAGCATCCCCGCGACACATCATCTGCATTCCTGTAGCATATAATCTGCATCCCTGCGGCAAATCATCCGCATCTCTTTAGTATATCATTGCATCCCTGCAGCACATCACCCACATCCCTTCAGTGCATCATCGACATCCCAGCAGCACATCATCCACATCCCTGGAGAACATCATTCGCATCCCGGCAGCACATCACCAGCATCCCTGTGGCACATCAGCCACATTCCTACAGCGCATCATCCACATCCCTGCAGCACATCATCCGCATTCCTGCAGCATATCATCCTCATCCCTGCAGCACATCATCCACATCCCTGCAACGCATCATCTACATCCCTGCAGCACATCATCTGCATCCTCGCGGCACATCATCCGCATCCCTGCAGCACATCAGCTGCATTCCTGCAGTACATCATCTGCTCTGCATCCCTGCAGCACATCAGCCACATCCATGCAGCACATCATCTGCATCCCTGCAGCGCATCATCCGCATCCCTGCAGCATATCATCAGCATCCCCGCGACACATCATCTGCATTCCTGTAGCATATAATCTGCATCCCTGCGGCAAATCATCCGCATCTCTTTAGTATATCATTGCATCCCTGCAGCACATCACCCACATCCCTTCAGTGCATCATCGACATCCCAGCAGCACATCATCCACATCCCTGGAGAACATCATTCGCATCCCGGCAGCACATCACCAGCATCCCTGTGGCACATCAGCCACATTCCTACAGCGCATCATCCACATCCCTGCAGCACATAATCTGCTTCCCTGCAGCATATCATATGCATCCCTGCGGCATATTATCCGCATTCTGACAGCGCATCAGCAGCGTTCGTGCAGAGCATGATCCGCATCCCTGCAGCACATCATATGCACCCTGATGTAGCAGAAAGGCCGGTATTTACCGAAGTCAACACTATATCACTGTCAAGGCCGCATTGCATCCCTGATTGATCGATCGATTGCTTCCACTTGTGGGGAGTTTACAGTTTTGGGCAGAAATGCGGATCCAGCCGCAACGTGGTCCTCCCCGATCTGACTGCTGATAAATGGGTGCATGGAAATGTGATGTCATAAATGACATTGATTAATATCTTCCGTGCAGCTGCCTGACCTTCCCTTTCAGAGATGATTAGCTTTTTCAGAATGATGTTTCTTGCCTTTCTCAAACCATTTCACTTAATTGAGTTGGGATACTACTTTTCACCATCAGTTAAAATCAAGCACTGCCTACGTGGGGGGTACACTAGACTTTCAGATGACACATTACTTCACCAATACAAAAGTGGAATTCATACACAAACACATTTGGGGTTAGGGACTTGGCTCTATAACCATCAGTCACAAAGGAAAGGCGATAAACACCTAAATGACATCATTTCTCTCAGTCATAGTAGTTCTTCATCAGGTGGGCCAGCTTACCAGGTACCTGGTGCATGGAGGTTTGGCAGTCACGAGACCTCGCATGGAGCTTGCACTGGAAGCACAGTGAAAATAAGAGCTATCCAGTGAAGAGAAACGGGAGGAATAGACACAATGGAACACTGTATGGAGAAAACACTGCTTCAAATAAGGAAAACAATCCGAAGCATAGTGCCACAATATACATATATATTTGTCAGGAAAATAATACACTTAGACTAGCCTGGATGAGCTTTCTAAGATCCACCCAGCAAATGGACTCCAGAGACGTTGCAAGGAGAAAAAGGTTGGCAAAGGACTTGTTGGTGCAAACTGAATGAGGGCACGAGGAGAGTCGAGTCCACCTCGCAATGTTGCCTGGCGATTGGCGGCCGATTGTCCATGGCTTCTGTGCTTTCTGTCTAAACATCCATCGAAGATAATCTTACTGTTCAGGTTTAGTTTCATGGGAAGCACCATCTTGGAATCGGCAATGCCACATGGTGACATGTTGAGTTGTACCGTTAATACCTTTATATCCTACAAGGTTGACTATTGCAACGTGGTCTACCTGGGTGTCAGGGATCTTGGGAGTAATATTAATTGCGAACAATGTAACCCTTGTGGGTAAATTGTGTTCTGCTGAATGAAGTATGTAGAAATGATATATTCTTAATTGTATGTTTTATCATACATTTTTTCCTTTCTTTCTTTGTGAAATTAGGTGTAAAGTTTATTTATAAACTGTATCACATTATTAATAAAATAAAATCCAAACATTAAAAAAACATTAGAATTAGAGGTAGAGTTTTGCAGATTTAGCGTTATATTTACGTACTAACATGGATGTTTAGCGGTAGGTGCACAAACATAACAGGGTTAGTGCAATTCAGCTGCAGTGCAGCGTGAGCATCAGCCTGAGGGACCCAATTGCAGTACTCATAAATGTGGTGTGGAGTGATGAGAGATGAACTTCTGCCTCAAAGCCTGAAGGTACTTAAGGGCCTCATCACGGGTTTGGCGGTAACCCTTAAATGCGACGGTAACGCTATTACCGCTGCATTTAAGGGTCCGCCAGATCATGGCCTTGGCGGATTTCCCCCCAGCTCTGAGCTGGGGGGAAATCCGCAGCAAAATTGCCGATTTTCAGCGCTATTACCGCCGGCGGGAAATACACCGGCTTTAATAGCGCAAATTTTCCCCCTTGGGACCAATGGGGAATGAGGAATTCCCAAATGGGCCCAATGGGGAATGGCCACTAACTGCTCCGCCAAACCCGTGATCCGGCGCTAATAGCGCCGGGGGTTTGGCAGTAGGGCTAAAAGCGCTGGCGGTAATACCGCCGGCGTTACCGTCCAACTCATGATGAGGTGTTGCTAAAGGACTGAGTTGCTGAGAGAAGGAAGGTTACATAGAAAGCATGCGATTGATATGGATAGAGGTTTGGTGATGTAGGCCCTAGAGACAAGAGGGGCTGGACTGAGGGTACAGACACATGTATATGTGGGTGTAGCAACGAGTAAAGCTTTAAATAGAGTTTCAGAAAAGAGGGGCCTGGTGTTTTTGTTTCAGTGTTTTGTGGGTCGCATGCAAGCTAATACTAAAAGCAGGAATGAGGGCTGTCCTGTGGTCAGACGGTTTGCCAGCCTGTGGTCTGCTCACGCGGTCTTTGGAGACTCTAACCCAGTGCTGGGAGTGGGGAGGAACATATGTGCGATTATCTAAGCTGTGGATTCGTGGAGGAGTAGCACAGAGAATGGGAGAAGCAAAACTGGTCCAATTCAGAGGGGTCGAACGGCATCCGCCACAGTGCAAATGGCAAGTTGTATTACAAGAACAGAATTACCATTAAATAATTGATTGGCAAAGTGTGTTCATTTTTTCCATAAAAACAGCTTTTCATGCCGGTGGCTTGTTAACATGCTCTCCTATTGTGGAATCAGAAAATACAATATTAAGGCTTTTACACCATGCAAAGAGAAATACACCGACACGGGCTTGTAAAGATTCCCAGAACCTTTATTACAAAACTGAACAGTTACGAAACAAAGTACACAAATAGCTATTTGGCCGTTAATACATCACAGAGACCACCAGCAGGGTTCAATGTGAGCAGTGAGCAGGATTTGCTAGCTGGACATAAGCGTATTTATACAGTTTGTTATGACGATGTCCAGCCTCCTACAAGTTAATCATGTACTGGGCTTGGGTCGCGCCAGGTTCGTTCCCAATTTACATATCTCATGCATGCGGTTTACTTTTCAACATATTTGCTAACAAACACTATTATTCTCTAGGTTTACTTTACACTCTTTACACATTGCTTTACTACAGATCATACAGATGTTTCATATATCGTGTTTAGATAGCGTTACTGTTCTCGTATACTTGTAGGTTAACATCGCCGATTCAAGTAATC
Organism: Ambystoma mexicanum; assembly: GCF_040938575.1. Classification (NCBI taxonomy): domain Eukaryota; kingdom Metazoa; phylum Chordata; class Amphibia; order Caudata; family Ambystomatidae; genus Ambystoma; species Ambystoma mexicanum. The sequence continues at coordinate 1,123,164,968 of NC_090921.1, forward strand.
CCCTGATCCCGAGGTCAACAAAGGACAAGGTCTACATGAGCCTAACATGGAGGACTGTGAGAGCATGCTTAAGAAGTATAATACCCATATGCAAGCTCTGGTTGAGGAATATGCCCCTCTGAAACAGAAATTGGTGAGGGAAAACAACCACCGTACATGGTACAGCGGAGAGCTTAATAATCTTAAACAGGAGAAACGAACTAAAGAAAGGATATGGAGGCAAAATCCCAACCAAACTAATAAAGAAAATTGGAAAAGGGCTGATCACTGTTATAGGAAGGGGATTAAGGAGGCAAAAAAAGCTATTACAATAAAGAAATTGAAGCAGCATCCAACACCAATAGTAACATTTTTGACATACTTAAGGGAATGGAAAAACCCAGGGTGTTAACACCACCACATACACCTACCAGAGAAGATTGTGATAAGGTGCAAGAAGCTTTTGCTAATAAGATCCAAAAGGCTAGAAACAATATTATTACAGCCAGAACCGATAGTGACAGACCTGTCACCCAAGCCCCAGATACTAATGCGGAAGCAAATAGGAGTTTTAAGTTCCTACCCATATCAGAGGACGATTTATGTAAGGTCCTAGCCAAGATGAAACCGACATCGTGTGCAGAGAATACTCTGCCCACCAAAATTATTTTGGAGCACAAAGAACTCTTCCTACCGGTTTTAACGAAGATAGTAAATGCATCTCTCAGTGAAGGGGTGGTGCCTAAAGACATCAAGGAGGTAACTATTACCCCACTAGTTAAAAAAGCAGGATTGGACCCCAAAGATCCTGGGAACCTACGGCCCATCACTAACTCAAACTTTATTTTGAAGGTGCTAGATAAAGTTGCCACAAACCAACTGCAAAAACATGTGGAAGACCTGAAGCTGTTGCACAATCAACAATCAGGTTTTAGGGCCTCCCATAGCACTGAATCTGCTATGCTGGACCTCCAGTCGCATATGTTGGGCCTGAGAGATAAAGGCAAAACAGGGGTTCTCATGCTTCTCGATCTAAGTGCGGCCTTTGATTTGGTGGATCACCAGCTCCTTCAGGAGGCACTGACCAACATTGCTGGTTGTTCCCCTAAGGCTTTGGCTTGGTTATCATCCTTTCTCAAAGACCGGAGTGCTAGAATACATTGGGGTGATAATTTCTCCAAGGCCGCTCCCATCCATTACGGAGTCCTGCAGGGAGCTAGCCTGTCACCTCTCTTGTTTAATCTATATCTGAGAAGCCTCTGCGAACTCCTGGAACACATCAGTGTTTTCTTTACAAATTACACTGATGATACGCAGCTCATCTTTGAACTCACTGGTGATTACACCACTGATAGTGCTAAAATCGCAGAGGTTTATAACATCATAGACCACTGGATGCAACATCATTGGATGTGCTTAAATAATACCAAAACAGAGCTGCTGATTTTCGGCACGCGACAGGCCAGATGCAAACTAGGGAATGAATATAAGTCCTTTACCATCAAGGACGCTAACATACCGGTGTTGCCACATGTTAAAACTCTCGGGATGATGGTAGAGGCCTCAGTGGGCGCAGAGGTACAGGTAAGATACCTGCAGAAAAACAACACCTACTATCTACGACTTATGAGAGCAATAACACCCTTCATTAATGAAGTCAATGCTGCGACAATCGCTTGGGCCATCATCCTGTCGCGACTTGACTATGGCAACTCTCTCCTGCTAGGAGCCACAAAAAGGGAGATTCAAAAGTGCCAAGTCATACAAAACGACGCAGTTCGCATAATTAAAAACATAAATAATAGAGAACGTGTGTCAACAGGAAGAGCACTACACTGGCTAAGAGTGGAGGAGAGAGTCAGGTTCAAGGCTATGACTATAATTCACAGATGCATATATGGAGAGGCCCCTAGCTACTTCAAAAAACATTTCTCTTTCTATGCTCCTGGAAGATGTCTAAGATCAGCCGACAGGGGCACGCTGAACAGACCTGGGGCTAAGTCCGCACTTAGGCAAGGCAAATCTTTCCCGGCGAAAGCAGTAGACCTCTGGCATGGCTTGAAGCCAATTACCAGAGTTTTAGGAAATCGCTAAAAACCTCATTGTTTCAATGAGCACTAGAGCTTCGTTTTCCTAGGTTTTCTACCTGTCTTAATGAGGTGTTTCGTGTTTCTGATCTTCTTGGTTTCCCGCGCCCTGATGCGTGCGGGCTACCGGCGCATAATAAGCACGCACATAACATAACATAACAACATGTAGCCTGAAGGCAGGTTGGACATTAACTCCCCTACAGAGGTTGGAGAGGTTAAAGCAAGAACAAGAGAACACAAGACGGCCATTTTAGGCCACAGGGTGACTTTGTACAATAAACTAAAATGGCGTCTTTAACCTAAAATGGAGGCTTGATTCACTTTAAGGTCACGACCTTGCAATACGGATTTCCTCGCAAAGCGACTGGGTATAGGCCAACATATATAATGAGGACGAAACAATATTATATCAGTTCTAACACTATGATATTCGTATTGTGGAAAATGATACTCATCATTGTTATCAGTCTGCGACCTCGAGTATGAGGATTAAGCGTTGGCTTAGGGAACATTACATTCGAAACACGTGTGTTCTGTCTCATGTTGTGGATAATTCAGCATGTTCCATCCTCAATGAATTAAGAGCGCAATTGCATTAACATTGTTGATTACAATGATGTTTTAAATTCTATTTCATATCTCTGTGTGGTAAAAAAAAGAATGAACTGAAATTCATGTAGTCTGGCGTGTTTGTGAAATAATAGGTACATCACCGTTCCTTCAGTTGGTGTTCATTTACAGTGTGTTAGATATACTATCATATATTTGGTTAACTATGGTACGAATTTTGCTGATTACCAGAGAGTTTTTTTTAAATATATGCCGTGGTTTATGTGTACAAGATGAATAACAAAGCCTCATCAGTCCACAAATCAGAGTGACAGTACAAGGCAATGGAAGGCCTAGTTGAGATCCCAAAAAGATAAGACATGACAAAGTGGGAGTAACAGACACATCCTCTTACATTGCCTGACCTCAACCCACTCTCTTACCTGTGGTCCCTGTTTTGTACCTCCTGTGCCTCTTCTTCCTTCACCCGCTGCAGAAGCTCCCACTGCTGCTGGGTTTTCGCCTATTAGATTGCACTTATATATCTATTGGCATTGTATTTATCTGCCCCAAAGTGAATGCTGGTTTGGTTTCTGGCTTGGCTTGGCCTGTCCATTGACTCATCCTGCTGTCCTCCGGGTTCTGGCCACTGTTCTCCTGTTCTCACCCTCTAGCCTTCCCTTGCCTCCTTTCTGTGCTTCTTGTTTCCTGTTACTGCTTATTTCTGGGTACCCCTGCTGTCCCTCCCCTGGACCTTTTGCCACTTACTGGATCCAGACTTACCTGGACTTACCTAGACATTGATCAGATTGTAACGTTTGGAATTTCCGTCCTTGTGTCGTCGAGACTGGACATTCTGAAACGTTCTTCTCGGTCCTCATGTCGTCGGGCCTAAGGGAGACACTGTCAAATCCCTTAATTTCCAATCCTATGAGTGTGATCCGGAAGATTGGACATATATTTTTTTTTTCTTTTTTAAGGGCTCATCATTAAAGGTGGATAGTTCATCTTGCCATCTGTAATTGACTTTTTGGAAGGCGGTTATGCTCATCATATTATACAATCCATAATGAAAGGAGGGACAGATGAGTGAACTCCAGTGTCAGAATAAATAATTTAGCATTAGATAATGCAACCACTGTACGTTTATAGCAGTGTGTAAGAAGGTCTGATATTTCATGAAGGATTTGTCAGAATACATTATTTAGCATTAGATATTAGATAATGCAATCACTGTACGTCTGTACGTTTATAGCGGCGTATAAGAAGTTCTGATATTTCATGAAGGATTATCACTTGTGGTTCCCTCTTCGTTGCACTTTGGGACCAGTAGGAGTTTACTTTTGGACTCGACCAAATAATATGTAGGTCTAAGTCCTTTTTTTTTTTTTAAACAATTTTTTGATTTTAATTTTATCCCAACAAACAACAAAACCAACTTTACAGTGCAAATACCAATCAGATATACAATATACATTGCTGCACCCGAGTCCACTGTTTCTCCCATTCCCGCCCGCCCTCCCCAGCCTACCCCCCCTCATTTTCAGTTGCTGCATCCTTCAGTAGGGATTCCTTTTCAACAGTACCCGGTGAGCCTTTATCGCTCGATTCTGCATACGTGGGCCCAAATAATTCAGCTATCAGTTGCCTCCAACCTAGTAAGGATCCAGCCTCTTCCTTCATCTCGCCTGTACATGCTTCCTGCCACACCACGTTTCTGCCTCTGCCCATTTCTGTAGGTCTTTCCACTACATCTCCCATCTTGGTCTATGGCATGCCTTCCATCCCATTGCATTTTTTCTTTTTGCTAGGACATATGCAAAATCTTTCAATTTGCTCACATGTTTTAGTTTACGTGGCCTGGGAAACCCTCCTATCAAACAAGCCCATGCTGTATCCACCTCCATTTTGATCCCTTTTTCCTTCATCTTCTGTGCTATTTCTCCCCAGTATCTATTACCGGACACGACCAAAACATATGCACCATTCCCGCATTTTCCTCATTACATTTGGGGCATGATTGTCATCCTGCATTTTTAAATTTGGCGATTCTTTGAGGTGTCATATATGCCCTGTGAGTTATATATAAAGGTATCTGCTGTAATCTAGCATTTCTTTACACTTTTTTATGATATCCTTGAGCTCGCTCCCATATCTCATCACTCATCGGGGCCCCTACTTCTTCTTCCCAGTCCAATCTAAGTTGCACCACCTCCTTGCCCGCCTTGGTCATTATCATCTCATACAATCTGGATGTTTCATGTCCTCCTTCTGCAATGTCATATATCGTGTCCATAGTGGCATCCGCTTCATCTGCTATTACCATTTCAGACCAGGTCTCTTTAATTCAGTTCACCACCCCATGATACGCGATATATTGCCCCACATGCAACCCCGTTTCCTCCACCAGCTCCTCAAAATCCTGTATCTTCCCCTCCTGCCACACATCACCCATCGTCGCTAGCCCTACCGATTCCCAGTGCTTCCTAATCGTTAGTCTTAGTTGCTTTTCTTTTCCCACCTAGCGGCCAATGGGATCTGCGGGGAGCACGGGGATGGCATTTCCATTAACTGGCAGGCTTTTCGTCATATCTCCCACCCAAGCTTCATCATCCTCGGGCTTCCTTCCGTTTCCAAATTGAGCAACCATATCATCTCTTTTAAAAAGAATGGGGCGCAGTCCGTTTGGAACAAACTGAATTCTGAAGTCGGCTCTTCAGAGAGCCATTTGGCTACATATTGTAGTTGGCTTGCTGTATAGTAAATTTCGTAGTTTGGTAGCTTAATACCCCCTTTCTCTTATGAATTTTGTAATTTCCACAGGGCCACCCTATTCCTCGTCCCGTGCCATAGGAATTCTCTACATATGCTATACAGCTTGACAAAGAATCTTCTGGGTATCAAGTATGGGATATTCGTGAAGCAGTGCAATAGACTGGGCAGTACTACCGTCTTAAGCATTGCCCCCGTCCCATCATTGCAAGGAGGAGCTTTGCCCAAAACTTCATACTATTCTCTATTTTCTTAACTGTTTTCTCTGTATTGTGCTTATGTTCTGCTTCCACTGTATGATATATATCTACCCCGAGATATCTGATTATGTCAACCTCCCATGGTATCTGCAGGGTCGGCAACTGCTTGACGGGATCCCTCTATACCTACCCAGTGGAAATATACAGGACTTTCCTGGGTTCACAGCTATTGCAGAGAGTTCTGCAAATCGCTCCATCACTTCTAATATGTATTGGAGGTTCCCTTCTGGATAGCGCAAGTACAATAACATGTCATCAGCATACATGGAAATTAGATGCGGTTCCCCTCCAACGATTATTCCTATTGCGTCATACTGCTGCCTTAGGTATATTGCCAGGAGCTCTAAGGCCAAAATGTACAGCATGGGGGACCATGGGCATCCCTGCCTAGTACCTCTGCTGAGTTGCCATCTTTCTGATATTACTGCTCCTAGCTTCACTCTAGCTAACGGTGCACTGTATAATAGCTTAACCCATTTGAGATATCCCGGTCCCATACCATAATTGGCCAGAGCCGCAATTAGCCAGGGACATTTGACTGAGTCAAATGCCTTTATCGCATCTAACAATACTATCGTCATCTCACTTGTATCTCTGTTAGCATATTCAATGACTCGATATAGACACCTGAGGTTATTTGTGATATTTCTACTAGGAACATAGCCAGTCTGATCGGGATGTATTAACTTATTGATGACCCTTCTCAATCTGTTCGCCAAGACCGCTGTTAATATTTTACTGTCCTGGTTTAACATCGGCAAGGGCCTGTAAGAACCGCAGTCACTGCCAGGCATATTGGGTTTGGGAAGCGGTACAATCACCGCTTCTCGTAAGGATTCTGGTAGTTTCCCTACTTCATATGCGTCATTGAGCATCTCTAAAAGCGGGGGAAGTGCCTCATTTTTATACGTTTTATAGAATTCGCTTGGGAGTCCATCAGTTCAGGGGGTTTTACAAGTGGGCAGCTGCCTCACTACCTCCTCCAGTTCCTCAAGGGTAATCGGGGCCTCTAGCTCCTCTCTCTCTTCCTCACTAATCTGCGGTAGTCCAGTATCTTCTAACTTGTCTCCTATCTCTTTACTGTTGCTTTCTTCCTCATACCCATACAGGAGTCTATAATAATCTACAAATTCCGGGTTAACCCCTTCTTGTGTATGTACTATGCTCCCATCTCCCTTCACCATCGTTCTAATTGTGGGCTTAGGGGTCTCATTTTTATATAGCCATGCCAAGACTCTCCCTGGTTTATCCCCTCCCGCATGTTGTCTCTCTATATACTTTTTGTAGTTGATGTTGCATAATCTTTGCCAGTATCCCGCGCATCTCTGTTGCAGGTCAAGTACCATTTCAGTATCTTCCTTGGTATTACTACCCCTTTCCAACACCCTTTCTAGCTCCTTTTCCGCTCTCTACAATTCGGTCAAGATCCCATTCTGCAATCCTTTGGATTTAGCTATGGAAAATCCCCCTCACCACAACCTTAAAGGCTTCCCAGAGTGTACCCACTGTCTCTATGCTGCCAGTGTTTATCTCAAAATAACGTATTATTTCCTCTCGCATGTCCTCTCTAAATACATGTCTTTCAATGCTTCTGCTCGCAGGCGCCATGTGGGTATTCTCTCTCTTGGAGGTCGGTATTGCCATACTAACATTAGCGGCGAGTGGTCATTAGCAGCGAGTGGTCTACCAGTTAAGGAACCGTTAAGGAACGGGCCCGCAAAGGGATCTTGGTGCTAATTACGATACCGCAATTTTGCGGTACCGTAATTAGCTCCTTCCCCATTCCCATAGAGCCCTAAGGGGGCAAAAATGGGAATGGGGAAGTGCCTTGGTGAATGGGGAATTACCGCCCCCGCTCACCTTGCAGTAGGGCGGTAATTCCACCATCCACCAAGGCGGACACGGTAAAATACCGGCAGAAACCATAGTATTGACTATCCTGCGGATGGCGTGCTCTCCATGCGTCATCTAACCCAAAATCCGCTAATAAGATTGCAATGTCTTTGCAGCTGGAGAGGGTCTATCTATCTTGGTGTCCGATCTGTCTATTTTTGGGTTCAATACACAATTAAAGTCTCCCCCCAAAATCACTGCCCCCCCAACACTCTCACTGAGTTTACCATATAAGGTTCTGAAGTATGCTGCCGTGTCCTGATTCGGGGCATAAGTGTTTGTTTGTTTGTTTGTTTGTTTGTTTATTTATAATACGCGCCAGACCCAGAGGTAACCGGGCGCAAAAGAGAAAGAATATGCAAAGCTTACAATGTTACAAGAATCTGGCATTTACAATGTTACATTATTTACAATGGTGCATAAATGTACATTTTCATATTTACACTGATGCAGTGTAAGCCAATGGTTAGAAGCATATGCAGTTAATATACAGGATGCCATCTATGTTTATACATAAGTATAGAACGACTTCTAAAAATACATACATACAGTCCAGTTGGCTAGGGATACAGAGGGATCTAAAGGTGGTGACTACAGATTATTAGAGTTGATGTGTTTGATAAAGTTTCTTTTAAAGTGAGAGAATGGTTGGTCTACTCTCAGGTTGTGTGGCAGAGCATTCCATAATTTGGCCGCTATCACAGGGAAACTAATGCCGCCAATTTTGGCAAGTTTAAATCTTGGTACTATCAGACAATTGGAATTGACAGTTCTTGCCGGTCCCCTAGATACTTTTCTCTTTATCTTGTCTGTCAAGTAGCTAGGAGCTGCATTGCTGAGAGCTTTATGGGTCAGGGAGATCATTTTTAGATGGATTTTGTCGTCAGTGGAAAGCCATTTGTGTAGGCGTCTAGTAGAGGAGATATGCTCCCTTTTATTTATGCCAAGTGCAGCTCTAAGGGCATTATTTTGTAAAGTTTGAAGCCTTTGGGTAATGGCTTTGTTAGCACCACTGTAAAGGGCATTACAGTAGTCGAGTCGAGAGAGTATTAGGGCTCTCGCCAAGATCATACAACTATCATTAGAGAGGAAGGGTTTGCTTGCTCTTATTAATTTACAGGTATATGCTGTAGTTGATGCTAGAGAGTTGACCGGTTTGTTGAATGACATGATAGAATCAAGGTAAAAACCAAGAGTTTTTACTTTCCTGGAGACCTTGATGGCGTTGCCGTCTATACTGAACGTGGCGTAGTCAGGGCCTAATTTGTTGATATTGGTCTGTGAGCCCAGAATGATCAGCTCTGTCTTATCATTCAGGCATAGACCATGGGATGCCATCCATGCATGGATGATAAGATACACTCTATTCACCAACTACCTGTCCATACCATGATCTCCAGAAAGCGGGTGGAGAATCTGTGTATCATCTGCATAATTAGTGTAGGTGATACCTAGATGGTCCAGATCATCGAAAAGGGGTTTAGTGAATATATTGTATAAGGTCGGGGAGACACAGGAACCCTGGGGAACTCCGCATGTGATCGGTGTAGGGTCTGCTGCTGCCGAAAGAGAACAAACTCGCATAGTTCTCTCGCTCAGCAAGGATTCTATCCATCTGATCGCCTGTGTGGAAAAGTGGGCAGCAGAGTCCAGATGTCTACAAAGGACCTTGTGGTCCACAAGATCAAAAGCAGCTGAGAGATCAAGTAAGAGGAGGAGTGCTGTCTTTCCTTGATCTCTCAGTTCATCTATTTGCGTCTTTAAATCAATAAGGGCTGTTTTGTTCCATGTAACGGACGGAAACCGGATTGTCTAGCTCCCAGTAAATTATGTAGTTCAAGATGTTTTTTAATTTGTGTGTATGCCACTTTGTCCAGTATCTTCAATAGAAATGGTACCGTGGTAATTGGCCGGTAATTGGTAGGGATGGAAGGGTCTAATGTCTGTTTCTTGAGAAGCGGGAGCACCCAGGATTGTTTTAAGTTGGCGGGGATATTGCCTGTAGAGAATTAAGCATTAATGAGCTTGGAGATGAAAGGAGATAGATCTCTATCCGCGTCTTTTATTATCTGTGCTGGGTAAATATCGCCTTTACAATTAGAGGGTTTAAGTGACAGGATAATTTTCTCTACCTCTATTGTATTAGTTTTGGTGAAGGAGAATTTGTTAGTTTGATCGTTGAGGATGACATTAGGTGGTGACTGAGGTTGAATGGGAAGGTTTAACTAATCTTTTTTTAGTTGTATTTTGTTTTGGAGGGTATTTATTTTATTTGCTAATGCGTATTGGATATCTTCACACCAGGTCTGGTCCTTGGTGCAAGTATCTGGTGTGGCAATAGGTGACTCAAGTCCTTTCAAAATGGAGAGAGCGTAAGGCCTTAAGTTCAGGCGTGAGCCATTTATTTAAATGGGCCTTTGGTTTGCTTGTTCGCAATTTAAGTGGGGCAATTTTGTCAATGGTGTGAGCATAATCTTATTGTATTCGTGCACTAGTACACTAGGGTCTAGGTTGTCCGGCAGTTCATTTAGAGTTGGGAGGATAGCGGGAATGATATTGTTCACTGTCGTATTCTTTTTATTTCTGGTAGGGCAGGATGGAACCATTGTTGAGGCTATAGTAGATGGTCGGGTGGATAGGAGGTTGAAGGATACCAGTGCATGGTCAGTCCAGGGTAATGGCGAGATAGAAGAGATAGCAGCTGTGCAGTTGGAGTCAGCGACCCAATCTAATATTCTACCCTTCAGATGAGTAGGAGTGTTAACTTTTTTGGGACAGTCCTAATGAGCTGAGCGTATTAGCAATGGTCGAGGCATGCACGTCTGCTTGTTCATTAAATCCTAGGTTAAAGTCCCCTATTACCAGCAGTTGTGAAGTGGTTTTAACATTATTGGATAGTAAACTATGCAGATCCTCCTCAAACGTCCCAAGTGGGCCAGGTGGTCTGTAAATTAGGTGGATGGTTAGTGATTTGCAATTGTTTATGGGGAGTTTAACAGTGAGGGATTCACAAGATTTCAAAGTTTGGCTGGGGGCTAGTCTTAGCGACAGGTTTGTTTTGGATATGATGGCAATGCCACCTCCACGGGAGCCCTCTCGGTCTTGCCTAGTTATAGTATAACCGTCAGGGATGGCCAACATAAGTGACGGCCCTGCCGCGTTATGAAGCCAGATCTCTGTTATGGCAATGAAGTCCAAATTGGCTTCTGTGATTAGGTCAGCGATATCGAGGGCATGGGCAACTAGTGATCTTACATTGAGGAGCGCTCCTTTGTAGGAGTGAGCTTCCATTTCCACTTTGGTTTGTCTGAGGTTAGATGGGCTTTTGGTACTAAGCTGACGCTTAGGTTTAAGGATATGGGAATTTGTTTTGGCTAGAGGGGCAGGAGGGAGATTGGGAGCATTGTAGTCCCTATTATGTTGGTATTTCATTTCACATTTAGTGAAAGGGAGAAGTCTTCTGGGCGGCTCGTGTATTTTGCTAAGTCTGGCACGTAGTTTGTTGTTTCTGTCAATGGTGGAACTAGGCAGGGAGGCATTCGCTTCTGGTCCTGGCACAACAAAGTGCTTTGAGCCGATGTGGTCAGAATTATTACTTGAATTTGGCATGTTTGGTCGGATAAATGCTGGCTCACATAAGGGGAGTCCACTGTGACAGTCCTGGATGCTAGTGACAAGGAGTGTGGACATAGCTATTATAGAGTAGATGCTGCGTAGTCTTGACATAATACAAGGCAAACACTATGGAAGTATAGCAGGTTCTTGGACAGTCGAGATGCGATATTGCTAATATAGCCAATAAACAAGTAATTGAGTAAGTTTCAGGATGTCTGGGTACAATTTACTAGGATAATCAGACAATCTAGAAACAATTACTAGCGTGCTCCCAAATGTAACATGTCACATGTCATAGGTACTCAAATGTGGTTATGCTAAGGTGACCAGTAAGCGAACAGATTTCCATCCAGTCCAAATACAGTTTGCAGGATAGTTCCAAGCTCTCTAAATATGGTATGCTAGAATAATCAGACAGTCTAGATGCAATTTACTAAAGTACTCCCAATGTAGCAAATTCTTAGGCACTCTAAATGCGGTTTTGCTGATGTAGCCAGTAATCAAACAGTTTTCCATACAATCTAAATACAGTTTGCAAAATAGTTCCAGGCTGTCTAAATACGATATACTAGGATAATCAGGCAGTCTAGATGCAATTTACTAAAGTACTCCCAATGTAGCAAATTTTTAGGCACTCTAAATGCGGTTTTGCTGATGTAGCCAGTAATCAAACAGTTTTCCATACAATCTAAATACAATTTGCAAGATAGTTCCAGGCTGTCTAAATACGATATACTAGGATAATCAGGCAGTCTTGATGCAATTTACTGAGGTGGAAAGAGTAAGGCTGGTTATCGGGCAATATGCATGCAATAGTACTAGTCTCGGCTGTGATGTGGTGAGTTCATAGGCAGTCTAGCTGCAACTTTGCTTCTATAAGTCATAGCTAGGCGAGTGCTCAGGCAGTGCAACATACAGCTGTACTGCTTTAGACCGGCATAGGAAGGAGGTAAGTAACGGCAGTCAGCTATCCGTAAGTAAACAGAACTTTTCCAATGTTATGGAAAGAGCGTGCCCAATAATAAACGCAATAATAGCATGCAAATACACGTTTAGTGGCAACAGTGTATAAGTTTGCGAAAGTTACCTTACGAGGAGCCAGCGTGTGGTGGGCAGGGGGTCTGGGCGAAACAGACACAAACAGGCATGAAACAAGCACTAGCCTTGTTTCTGTGGGCCTCGGGTGAGGTGGGCCCGCTTCGCCTGCCGGTGGCCAATCGGATTGAAATAGGCAAGGCAGCCTATCGGGCTACGGCACCTGGTCAAGTTAGGCTCTGGTAATACAAATCATGAAGCTGTCGGCCATCTTGGAGCGGTTGGGTACCTTGTGTACCTTGCTGGCATTAATAATACGGCAGCAACGTATCCCGTCAAGGCGGGCTGACTGCAATCAATGTTAGCGATTCTTCGACCGGTGTATATGCAGTAAAAGGAGAAATATTTTCAAAGGAGCGCTCCGCTTTCGGCGCTTACCTAGAATTCAGCAAACGTGACATGGATTCTGAGCAAAAGGGCCCGCTGCTCCAGCAGAGGCGGATCCTAGTCCCAGAGCTCCTGGTCCTGGGCTGGGTGGAAAGGAGTCAATCCAGGCATGAAACAGGCACTAGCCTTGTTTCTGTGGGCCTCGGGTGAGGTGGGCCGGCTTCGCCTGCCGGCGGCTAATCGGATTGAAATAGGCAAGGCAGCCTATCAGGCCATGGCACCTGGTCAAGTTAGGCACTGGTAATAGAAATCATGAAGCTGTCGGCCATCTTGGAGCGGTTGGGTACCTCGTGTACCTTGATGGCGTTAATAATACGGCAGCAATGTTTCACAGCAATGAATCCCGTCAAGGCGGGCTGACTGCAATCAATGTTAGCGATTCTTCAACCGGTGTATATGCATTAAAAGGAGAAATATTTTCAAAGGAGCGCTCCGCTTTCGGCGCTTACCTAGAATTCAGCAAACGTGACATGGATTCCGAGCAAAAGGGCCCGCTGCTCCAGCAGAGGCGGATCCTAGTCCCAGAGGTCCTGCTCCTGGGCTGGGTGGAAAGGAGTGGATCCTGGCATGAAACAGGCACTAGCCTTGTTTCTGTGGGCCTCGGGTGAGGTGGGCCGGCTTCGCCTGCCAGCGGCCAATTGGATTGAAATAGGCAAGGCAGCCTATCGGGCCATGGCACCTGGTCAAGTTAGACACTGGTAATAGAAATCAGCTGTCGGCCATCTTGGAGCGGTTGGGTACCTCGTGTACCTTGATGGCGTTAATAATACGGTAGAAACGTTTCACAGCAATGAATCCCGTCAAGGCGGGCTGACTGCAATCAATGTTAGCGATTCTTCGACCGTTGTGTGTGCAGTAAAAGGAGAAATATTTTCAAAGGAGAATTGTTAACAATACATATCTCTCTGTTCTCTACCAGCCCCTTCATTACCACCATCCTACCGTCTGACTCCGCTGTAGATTGCAATAGCTGGAACGGGCCATTCAGAGCCACCCATATAATTACCCCTCTAGCGTAGGCTGAGTATGTTTCTCCTACAACAGTCCCTCTCCGCTTATTTTGTATCACTTCCAGCTTTTCCTGCGTTAAATGAGTCTCTTGTAACAAGGCTATGTCAATTTTCTGCCTGCGCAGGTACATCATAACCTTATTTCTTTTCAAATAGCTATTGAGCCCCCTGACATTCTAAGTGACTATCTTAAGGTCTCCCATGGCTTATATTGTTTTTGCAGGGTGTAGGCTCGCACCCCAACTGTGTCCCAAACTTTCCCTCCCCCCAACACTCCCCAACTGCAAACCTCAACAATCCCCCTACCTCCCCTCCCTCCCACAACTGTTGCCCAGCTCCATCCCTGGATCTCAGGCACCCCTGCATCTAGCCCTTTTCCAGCCAGTGCCGTACTTATGGCTCAGCAGGTAGATACCACCCTAATGGTGATTCAACTGTTCTACTACTTGGGGGGTAAGCTTTCACCTGCTAACAGCTCCAGTTTAATCTATCCACCTAAGCGCCTACTGCGCTGCCCGTGATTTTCACGGGTTATAGTCTAGTCCATCATGTCCAAATGTAATTTATTTATTTAAAATTTCCCGACCCTGTTTTGTTCCCCAGTTCTGTTGCCTTTTTGCTGACTCCATCCTCCCTTCAACCACCGCACATAACATTACAGTCACTTATCGTGTTCTTGCTGATCTCGCTCCTCATCTCGTTCCGGACAGCCGTTTGCGTCCAGCCATATTGCGACCTCCTCTGAGGTGTCAAAAAATAACGCTTTGCCCTAAGGGAATATTTTAAGCTTTGCAGGATACAGGAGCATGTATTTATATCCTGCTGCGTGCAGTCTTCTCTTGATCGCCACGTAGCTATACTGCTGTCTTTGCACTTGTATAGTGTAATCGGGATATGCAGTGATGGTTGCGGATCCTCTTTTTTATCGTTCCTCCTTTCCGGAAGAATCCCAAAATATTCTCCCGGTCTTTATAGTTCAAAATTTTTGCTATAATTGCTCTAGGAGGGGCCCCGGGTTGCGGTCTTCTCATTAGCACCCTGTGTGCGCGCTCGATTGCAAACCCTTGAGAGAGCTCACCAGCTCCTATCTCCTGCAATATCATGTTCTCCACATAGTTCGTGGAATCTTGCCCCTCCTCCCCCTCCGGGAGCCCGACCACTAGCACGTTGTTGTGCCTTGCCCGTCCTTCCATTTCCTCTGCCCGATTCTCCAGATTAGCCACCTGTTGCTTCAATATGTGGACTTCTTTGGCATTATTTGCGCTAGTATCTGTGTTGATCTTCACCACACTTTCTAGGCCACTCGTTCGCTCTGCCAGGGCCCTCACATCCTGTCTCAACAAGTTGACCTCATTTCCTACTGCGTCTATTTTATTCTCCAATGCAGTTCTCATGTCCGCCATCGCTGCCCCCATGAGGTTCTTAGTTCTGTTATGGCCGTTAGAATTGCGCAATCCTCTTGAGAGCCATCCTTCGATGTGGCTGCCTTACCCTGTCCTGGTGTGCAGGGAGATTGTTGCGCCTTTGCGAAAATGTCCATTGTGGGCTGCTTACTTTTAGCTCTTCCGCCCCTCACAGACATTTCACCGCTATGTTTGTGCCCTAGGGCCTGTCCTCTCCGAGGCTGACTGCTAGAACTCATCACTTGTTCCCTTCCGGTGTTACAAGTTCCAATGCTTTCCAATAATTATTGCCTTAAGCTGTGTCCCAGCAGGTTGTCTATTTCAACGCTCTCCTTTATCCAAGGCATCAGTATGCGTTGTATATTATGCTTTCCTCTGCCCCCCGGCCCGCCTGTTGCACCAGTGTTCTATTACGTGCTGCTTGTCATCTTATTTCTACTGGTGGCCCAAGCGTCTATTAGGGCTCAATGTGCTATTAGCTCTTCACTGTGCATGGCCTCTTGGGGGTGTGGGGCCATGCCCCACTCTGTCTTCCCTTCCGGGCGTTCCTTCGCTTGCCACTCTCTGGGGGGGAGGGGACGCACGGTCGTTCACACGTGTCTCCAGCCCCGTTCTTTGCTTATCAGCTTGTTCTAAACCTTTGTATAAGTGCAGGCAACCTCGATCAGTGCGATGCCTCAACCTTTTGCTTAATTTGTTTACAGCACATGGCTTTCCGTTTAATGCGCGGGATTCCTCCTGATCTTATATTCTGACCAGCTCTCCCCTCCACACAGCGCGATCCAACGTACTGTACTGTTCTTCATGTGGGCACTTTCCAAATTATTTGTTATCTGCTTCCGCCCTCGTCCCAGCTTGCATGCGCTGCGGCGCGCTGCACGTCCTGCGGTGCCCTCCTGCTTACCAGCGCTCCTCTCGCGGTCCATGAGGCGTGAGTTTCAACCCCCCGTTGTATCAGCGGGTTGATTCTCAGCCAGATCTTCACACCCTGTGCTCCTCTGTGCCGCTGCCACAGTTCATGGGGCCCTCTGGCATTTTTCAGTGTGCGCAGGAGGCAGCACCGTGGGTCTTCGTTCACGCCCGGCTGCCCTCGGCTTCGTGATGTGCTTATCACGTCGCGTGATCTCTGGCGGTCTGCTCTCCTCACTAGACGCCTCACCTTCTGTCTTCTTTTGTTTGTTGGCCAGGGCGGAGATATTGTAATCTCACGCCGAGGGTCTTCATTGGCTACTGTTATGTCAAGCTCCTTTCAGCATCTCATTCCGCCTTCACTCTCGACATTCTCGCGGGTCACTTTATCCCCATTGCGCTGCCATCTTGCTTCCATGTTACCGCTCATGGTCCGTGCAACAATGTTTCATATCTTGCACTCGCCTGGGTCAATTTCCTCGCGGTTCTTGCTAATTGTGCTAGAGGTCTTCATACATCCATGGTGCTATTTTAAAGACTTTATCTGCTGCCAGGCAGCTTGCGCTTATCAGGATCAATCCACGGATCACGGAGCTCAGTAGAGATGCAGCCTACTCCATGGTTGCCAAGCCATGCCCCCCAAGTCCTTCTTGATATAATTGTAACCTTGACCATTGCCACCCCTGAACATTTGAGCGCATTTAGCTCTCATGTCCCTCAGACAGCATGTGCAGAGAAAAAGAGTAGTTTTCCAAAGAGCACCCTTAAACGTATAGTCCTAGTCAGATTCCCATTCATGTTGCAGTTTCTGGGATAGCGAATCATGAAAAATTGAGTTTAAGATTCTTGTGTTAAACCAGACATGGCTTTAGTTGTAAATAACTCCATCTTTTTGTATCAGGAATGGAAAATGTTGTAGTGAATAAAAAAACACCATCATATGATTTTTGCAAGGCATCCTGAATGGTATTAAAGGCATGGTCTAGTAAAAAATGTTATTTAAAAAATAGATAGGCAACATAAAAAAAAAATACTAGCATTCTCTTTTTTAAAACTTCCTATGTAAACTTTTGAGCTATTCAAGCTCAAAATTCGCAAAAGCAAGCACATGGGCGCATCCATTTTGTGAAATGGATGCCCTCCTGTGCTGGCTTTTGCTTTTGCGGCACTAATGAAGGAAAAGCCAGCCAGGTGTAGTAAACAAAAGCTACCGCTGGGTGGCTTTCCCTTCATTAGTGCTGTACGCGGAGGATGGGGACCGGAGACCAGAGCAGGAAAACTGCATGGATGCGCCCATGTGCTTGCTTTTGCCAATTTTGAGCTTGAATAGCTCAAAATTTTACATAGGAAGTTTTAAAAAAGAGAATGCTAGTATTTTTTTTTATGTTGCCTATCTATTTTTTAAATACATTTTTTACTAGACCATTCCTTTAATACTGCAATCGTGAGCAGCAGAGTGAGGTCGCAGACAGTGGCAGACCGGAGTCTTTCTGCTGTTTCTCCACTTTTCCCAGCATACCTGTGTCTACAAAGGGGCCTCCCACCCGCGGAGCGGCCGCGGAGTGAGCAGCAGAGTGAGGTCGCAGACAGTGGCAGACCGGAGTCTTTCTGCTGTTTCTCCACTTTTCCCAGCATACCTGTGTCTACAAAGGGGCCTCCCACCCGCGGAGCGGCCGCGGAGTGAGCAGCAGAGTGAGGTCGCAGACAGTGGCAGACCGGAGTCTTTCTGCTGTTTCTCCACTTTTCCCAGCATACCTGTGTCTACAAAGGGGCCTCCCACCCGCAGAGCGGCCGCGGAGTGAGCAGCAGAGTGAGGTCGCAGACAGTGGCAGACCGGAGTCTTTCTGCTGTTTCTCCACTTTTCCCAGCATACCTGTGTCTACAAAGGGGCCTCCCACCCGCGGAGCGGCCGCGGAGTGAGCAGCAGAGTGAGGTCGCAGACAGTGGCAGACCGGAGTCTTTCTGCTGTTTCTCCACTTTTCCCAGCATACCTGTGTCTACAAAGGGGCCGCCCACCCGCGGAGCGGCCGCGGAGTGAGCAGCAGAGTGAGGTCGCAGACAGTGGCAGACCGGAGTCTTTCTGCTGTTTCTCCACTTTTCCCAGCATACCTGTGTCTACAAAGGGGCCTCCCACCCGCGGAGCGGCCGCGGAGTGAGCAGCAGAGTGAGGTCGCAGACAGTGGCAGACCGGAGTCTTTCTGCTGTTTCTCCACTTTTCCCAGCATACCTGTGTCTACAAAGGGGCCTCCCACACGCGGAGCGGCCGCGGAGTGAGCAGCAGAGTGAGGTCGCAGACAGTGGCAGACCGGAGTCTTTCTGCTGTTTCTCCACTTTTCCCAGCATACCTGTGTCTACAAAGGGGCCTCCCACCCGCGGAGCGGCCGCGGAGCGGCCGCGGAGTGAGCAGCAGAGTGAGGTCGCAGACAGTGGCAGACCGGAGTCTTTCTGCTGTTTCTCCACTTTTCCCAGCATACCTGTGTCTACAAAGGGGCCTCCCACCCGCGGAGCGGCCGCGGAGTGAGCAGCAGAGTGAGGTCGCAGACAGTGGCAGACCGGAGTCTTTCTGCTGTTTCTCCACTTTTCCCAGCATACCTGTGTCTACAAAGGGGCCTCCCACCCGCGGAGCGGCCGCGGAGTGAGCAGCAGAGTGAGGTCGCAGACAGTGGCAGACTGTGGCCAGAGTGTGGGCCTAAGGGAAAAGTCATCAGAATGGATATACACCCGCGTATAGATGAGCCTGAGAGGACTACCCACGCAACGAATACTGTGAACGAAACGCTAGCTGCAAGGGAGGAGTTACCGCAATTACAATCAGGAGCGGTCACAGGTACGGGTGCGGTACCCCATATCTATTTTATTCGGGGTGTGGAGGGTTCTGTAAAGGGTCCCGCAGCCTCGGACTTTTCAGCCCTCCCTGCTGCTTGCCCTCCCTCTCCGTCTCCTATTCTGGAAAAGTCTCCCTTTCACGATACCTGCTTTCCCGTTACCTCACCTAATTCCCCTGTCCTCTCCCCGCCTTCCCTCTCCCTTACCTGCCCGTTCACGGAGGTTGAGACTGCAACAAATCATCGGGTGCTCAGACCGTTGAAGGAGGCCTGTCCGGGAAGAGGAAACCCTCGGAAACGCGGAGAGAAGATTACAGCTCTCAAGCGGGTGCCGAAGCGCACCATTTCATCCGATCAATCCGAGTCTCCTGTGACACCCAAATTCAAGAACGCGAGGCTGCTGCTGAGTAATTCCAGCGACGAACTGCTCTCCCTCATACCGGAAACGGAACAAGTCAGGCCACTGCCTTCGGTGGACCCGAGAGGCGACTTGCTAGTGGAGGCCCAGTTGGCAGGAACTTCTGAGCCAACGATGCCGGCCCCCCGACCCGCACGCGCGTGCCGAGAAGGGGAGGGGAACCAGACCATAAGAAAACCCACAGTCCACGTTGCATTGCCTGTTGCTGTTACGAACTGTAGCAACCCAAAGGGTGAAAAAGATCAAACTGAGAAACACGCTGGTCAATGTCCAAGGATGGCCGTCGCCGCCAATGGACAGTTTTCTGAGCCTTCAAATAACAGAGGCAGCGTTCAAGACGCAATGTCTAAGCCGTTAGGGCTCGCAACGAAAACTTTATGTGCTGCGCAAATCCATAATGCATCAGCAGCAGTAAATCTAGAGAGTCAATTAAAGGAACCCCGGCCGATACAAACTGTGGCCAATGAAAAGTCTGGAGAAGTACTCAATTGTAAAATTCCACATCGAAACCCGGCGGTCTTTGTCTCTGTAGTGGATGGAAGCACTGAGGATATTGAAACCGTCAGTGAATTGGGCACTGCAACTAAGATTCTGGAAAAACCGACAGTAGCATATTTCCAAATGAAAACCCAATTGAAAAAGAAAAAAGAGAAAACGGGAGCGGATAACGAGTGTCAGAACACCATACCCTCAACGACAACTTGCAAACCGCACCGATATAATTACAATAAAGTGAGAAGTAGAATGACCCCAAGACCGAAAGCTCTCTTAAAAAAAAAAAAACTGGGGCCAAAAACCGGTCCTATCAAAGGCTGCACAATGGCAGCCATGAATGATTTTTTCAAAAAGAAGATGGAGCTAAATTTAAATCAAGGTCAAGAGCTGTCAGATTGTGAAATTCTCGAGAGCCTAGGTGAAACAGAAATAAATACATCAAAACCTGACTGCCTCACAGTAGAGGGCCCCGTAAGTTCAGAATCATTGAACAGTACATCAACCAAGATACAGAGAGGGATCGTCCCTCCTCTAAGATGGCACTACTCAAGTAATCACAAGGAGACGATTGAAATTAGCGGATCAGTGGGAAAGATCACTGAAATAAGCACCCAAGCTTCACCTGAGGTTGACTTAAGGAAAAATACAGAGATCATTGAAGAAGTGGCTCTGATTCTAAAGCCCAATACATATCTACACGAAACTACATCTATAGAATGCAGTTTTACAAAGGAGCCACGAGATATGGACTCCAAAAGTGAAAAGAAAAAGAGATCACAGGCAGATGAGAAGCAAGTGATGGATATCGGAGCATTGACGCCTTTAGTCGAAAGGGGCTCAATCACCCCCCAAAAAGAAAACGAGATCAACAGGGGAAAAACAACTGTATTGCATTCCGCCCCAGTCCGAGGAAACACAACAACCACCTCCATCAAATCTCGTGCAGCAAAGTATGGATCTATCAACATTAATGTCGTCAGTGACGATAGCAATGGCGCCATTTACAAAGATGTACGAGACTATAAACGATACACTCCGGGACCAGGTGTCTATGCTTACCACAATGCAATCTAAACTGCAATATTTGGAAGGCTACATTATGGGGGCCCAAAATTCTGAATTGGATGGAAGAATGCAAAAAAAAAGGCAGCCCGAAACCTGCCTTTGTTGTCACGCTCATGGATCCCATCCGTCAGTTGATGAACTTGAGAACAAACAATCACAATATCCTAATATAGATCAGACAGCTGCATCTGTCACAAAGGATGAAACCGCAAGGTCACAGGCTCATGATGAAAGAGTCGCCAATATTTCCAACACCGAACAAGGGGATGAGCCATTGGATGCCATCATAGCCATTCTTGAGGAAGGAGATAATCTTACGGCGACGGAAAAAGAAGCAGGCACGTACTGGGCAGCTCAAGAAACATCTAATCCCTTCTCTTATATCCAGACTGGGGAAAAAGTCAGGAAACCCAGTAAAGACATTAACGTAAAGCCAAAGAACTTTACATTTGGAATATTCTCGCAACAAAAATCAATTGTCAATCGAACTTCGAAGAAGGTCGTGAGCAGACCAACTGCCTCACTGGTTCCTCAATCAATACTGAAGCAGCAAAAGGTCGCCGTTAGGAAAAACGGTTCTTTAACTAAACCAGAGATGAAACCTACTGCTCGTATTATTGACGAGAGAGAAAAGCGACCTAACTGTGCAAAGGAAAAGGGCCCGTTCTTGTGGTGGCGGAGCAGTCGGATTGGAGCATCTTGACAGTGGAAGAGACAGGAACCGAAAATTATCCAACAAAATCATCAAAGAGAAAGGCTTATAAAGTGTTTACTGATTCTCCGAAAAACAAACCACCACACAAGGTCCAAATGTATGAAATTTCTGACTTGCCAGCAGAAGCAACAGTGAAAAATCTAAGATCGCAAAAAGCTGAACCTACGTCTACCATGAACCCAAGGCCTAACATCCAGGAAGAACAAAGATCAAATGAGGGACGTAGACAGGTTACAAACATATGGAAGGAAAACAAAAACCGGTTTATTCCGGCTTACACCCGAGGACAGGATGATAAAGGGGAGCGGAAAAAGCTTCGTAAATTCAGCCATGATAACAAAAAAAAGACATCTGACTCTTACCTTCAATACATCACTGAGGTGAACTTGAAAAAAAAGAAGAAAGCAAATTAGAACAAGAGCAAGAGCGGAAAAAAGCATCGAAACAAATTATAATTGCCCATATGCTAAGACTGAAAAACATCAACTCAAAGCAAGATGATATAATCATGAACAGAACTAACATCATTAAAATTTTAACTCAAATTACAAGCCTGCAGCATATTGAAAATAAAGATCTGTGGATAGTAGAACCAAGCACCACAGGGAGAACTGATTATTCTTACATACATCTCTCTTCGGAAAACACCAAACGTTACCTACTGAGAGAATCCGAAAATTTATTGTCCATGGGATTTGAATTATCCGACCCCAAATGTGCACATGAAAAAGAGGATCTAATCAAATGAAGCGACAGAGACACGAGAAATCAAAAGGCCACCCTACAAACGAATACTAGATTGTGGGATGTATTTACCCATGCATCCGAGCCATACCTCAAAACTGTGCAGTACTGACATGGAAAACATCATGATGGCCAGAGCTTCCCAGAAAATGCACAGGGAAATGCATGAAGAATAGGCTGCCACTCATTTTTGCCGATGTTATGGGCACAGAAGGACGCTGCCTAAAACCACCATTGGACTACCCCCACAGTAGTCTGAAACCATTGGGAGTGGCAATGCTGATTGCCAAAAGCAAACCCATAACTGTTGGGAATTCATTTTCTTAAATCCCAAAAAGGGGTGCAGTACCAGTACTTACCACTATCCAAAAGCCGGCGTTTTAAAACCACCAGATTTTGTAGAAAACTGAATAAATGAACCCAAAACATGCCAAAGAAAGACATTTTAAGAGGTGGATCCAATGTAAAGTTATATTCTGAAGTGACTTGAAGGTTTATAACAAGACTGGCTGAGCTGTGGATTTCAGCAGTTTAAGTAAATGTGGACTGAAAGACACTAAAAAAATCTAAATGTTTAAAAGAAATGAGTGACCTACTTTGAGTGTCACATAGGTTGCAATTGTTTAAATGTCATAGTTTTAAACTTAGAATCAGCATTCTAGCTGCATATGTGAAAATGTTTAGTTTTATTTGAATGCAGAAACTGGGGAACAAAAAGTGACATTTTATCTGAAACTTGGCTTAAGGAACTGAATTCTGCCTGGCAACTACCCCCATCAGGAGTGAAACTTGAGTCACAGCTGTGTTCCCAGGCCAATCTGCCTTTTGCTGGCCACACTAAGGATATGCCATCTCTCTGATAATTGAATTAAGGGGAGCCCCACAGAATGCAGGAGCTCTGAACAAAGCCCTGTCCTGACCCAGGCAGATGGTTTATTGCAGACGTCGTAAATGTAGCTTCCTCTTGGCAGAAGCTGGGAGGGGCAGGGTCTCTGAGCTTGGCAGAAACTGGAAAGACTGGTTTCTGTACCATGTGACATGAAAAGACACACCTCTATAGCCAGAATATGGTTTTAGAAAAAGATGAATAACTCATAGTACGGACTTGTGAAAATTATTTAAATGACACCATAATTCTTGTGATTTTTCTGCCCACATTTTAAGAGGTTTTTAGAACCGGTGGCATGTTCAGGGGGGTTTTAGCGGAAAAGAGGATATTACTCAAAATGTGTGCATGTGAAAAATCTGACACTTCATCAACTAATGTCCATACTCCTTGCGCACATGTGTGTAAATTTGGGTTAATGTCCGAAATTGCGAAACCAGTTAAAAAGTGAAATATGTGCCATTTTTGAATGCAAGCCCCCAGGAAGAGCAGATTTGGACAGGGTATACCTCCTGTGATATGTGAAGGGTGCATGTAATTTTAAACAAATGTGTACCTGTGCAAATATGTCTTTTGTTATCAAATATAGAATGTGTGCAATTTGACTGGGGAGTGTCCTCTCTGCAAGCCATAAAATGACATCACGCTGACACACACTTCCTTCCCCAATCAAGGGAGAAATGGAAGTTTGGCCAATGACAAGTGGAGAGGGGCTGGCTAGTGATGCTGCTCACACACACCCCTTTTCAAAACACATAAAAGCAGAGAGACAGGACAGATAGGGACCTTCAAATCCATTTGCTGCGGGACGCTCTGCCGGGAAAATCCATACTTTACCTCCATCAACTTTCAGAGACCCAGACCAGACCAGCAGAGTAGAGCTGACCTGTTAGCAGAACCAGAGAGAGCTGACCCAGATCACTGTGAAGTGCAGAGACCAGAGTCCAGTCCTAAACCTGACCAGATCCGTGGCAAGGCATATTTCTAAATATATTGTGAGTACATAGCAAAACTGTGCAGAACCAATCTCTTAGTTAAAATAATATAATTCAATTCTATTTTAATCTAAGTAGAACTGCCTCCTAACTGTCACCTGTCATTTGTAGAGCTGTCACCTGTGATTTGCTAGTTGCAAGCTGCACTTGTTTTTGTGAACTTTAAAATTTCAAATCTGAAAAACGACCGTTATTTAATCGCTCATATCTCCGTAACCGTTTGTGCTAGAGACTTGCAGTAACTTTCATCTGGAAGCTGAGATCCTAGGCTTTCTTAGGACCCCAAAACGATAGTGATAGTCCTTGTAGTTCCTCTGTAATAGCACCCGGCGCATTCGCGAATTTTGCCGCGATTTGAAAATTTCTCCACTTGCAAAAAGATAGCTGCTTTTGCTTTCCTCTGAAAAAAATCGTTTGCAACCTGACAACCATTATAGAGCATTGCTAAAGTGATCCTGAACTTATTCAAAGCATATACCACTCACCCTGAACCTCTAGAGGGAATTAAAAGCATTTTAACATATTTTCACTCCATTGCCAGCACATATCAAAGAATTTTGCCTGTGTTTTCAACTTCTGTAGTCCAAGTTGCTGGGTGAACTGAATTACGTTTGAATTGCATTTCTGAGAATTGTGTGCCTTCCTTCCCTTTCCTTGCATTGCATAAAAGGGGGGGGTGAATTGTACAAGAAAGTGATTACATTGTCTTTGCTGAAATCCTATCAAGTTATTTTCTTTACTGCATTTCATTCCACATTGCATCCATTTGAAACCATAAAAGTATTGTTGCTATCTTATCCATTTCATGTCAACTCCTTAGTGATTATCAAGAAGTGTGCTAGTGCCAGATTCTCCGTTGTTAATCTTTATCATATAAGATTAAGTGTGATATTCAATTATTAATTTATTATAAAGTGTGATATATATATCTATTGTTTAAATTATCAAATAAACCTTTTAACTTGCAAAACAGAACCACTTCTTGGCTCAGTGGGGTCAGGGGGATTCCAAGAGAGGGGTGTTATATAGGGGTAGTCATTCAGAACGCATGAACTGGACATAAAGATATATCAATAAGGGTTTTCATTCAGTATTATAGACTAGGCGTTGACTTAGCTGTAGTGTTGAATTGAATCCTCTTACAAATTGGGGGCTCGTGCCGGACGTTTGGATTAGATCTATCACTTGTGCAGATTAATACAGCGTGCCAGCTGACCAGATACACATATCCGGTCGGAGCACACGCTGTGTTACGCTGTAAAGCACTTCTCAAAGGAACGCTCTAAGAAAAAGGTCTGTTTTGCAAAAATAAAATACAAACTTCTGTAAGTCAGGACAGAGACCAATCTCTAGAATGACGACCTTAGTAGACATGAAAATAGCCAGAGAGCACCTCTTACATAAACTATTTGTGAGAGGTGAATGGACTGAACAGGGCCAGGATGCCTGGTTGCAGGCCATCACGCGACAGGTCACTGAAACAGGGTCAGACCTATGGAGAGATCAGGGTCCATTACATGTGGCCCTGAGTGAACTATATATGGCTCCTAAAGCCAAAGATGAACACAATAAGATTGCCAGGGTAGCGGCATATTTATATTTACATATGGGAGCCATGCAGGACAAATGTGCTGAAGGCCAAGATCTGGCGAGTAGGCAACTGCTGGCATTACAGAAGGCCCAATCTGAGCTGGACTCTTCTGAGCAGAGGCTGCTCAGGAGCCAGGAGTCAGAAAATGATAGTAGGCAATATATCATTAAAATAAAAGAGGATATGGGCATCCTACAACAGGAAAAGACAGACCAGGATACCAGATTTCTGGCCCTGCAGAAGGAGCACCAAGACAGTTTGGACTCCCTACTGCAGAACCAGAAAAAGTTGGAGCAACAGATCAATTTCAACAGGGCATGCGCGGAGCAGGTAGTCACCCTGCAAAGCCAGCTAGATAGAGAGAAAGAAGAGAGCAACAAGCTGATTTTGAAAGACCTGGATGCCCAGGCAGAGTTTGATGAAGAACGCCAGAAAGCTGGTGCCTTTCAAAGGCAGAGGGACGACCTGGCGGCACAAACGCAGGCTCTTAGTCAGGAAAGAGACGCCTTAGGCCAGGAAGTCTGCCATTTAAAAGAAAAATGGAAGAAAATCACCTGGCCCACCAGGGACTGGGTGACCTCCAAAAAGAACACCAGAACTTTTTAGAGCACACCAGGAGGGTGGAGGATGCTCTAGCAAGAAAGGAGCAGGCCCATAGGGACACAGCTCAGGAGGTAACCCTCCAGCAGCAAAGACTGGCCCAGTGCTCCAGGACCAATCAGGAAACACAGAGAGAGAATGAGGCTCTCTGCCAGCGCAATGATAGACTCCAACAACAGGTAGCGATGCAGGAGAGACTGATAGAGTCTAGTAAGGCCTTAACTGAGGAACTGAAGGCGCAGGCTCTTGCATTGCAACAGGGAGCAGGGGCGGATAGAGATGAGGTTCGCTGGGAAAGAGAAACTCCTGAGCATAACCCCAGGAGCCCTAGTACCAGAGGCCTTTATCTCTCTCGGTCCCTGGACTCTGCCACCCCCATGTCCCCTGGCGCACATGAGCACAGGGCCACAGGGATGGCAGATTACTATCCAGCTAAAAGTATGGGGCTCATAGGCCAGTACCACTCAGGAATGGAGGGGTGGGCATCCGGGTATGGGCACCCAAGTACAGTACAGTTCAGTGGGGAACCCCAGGAGAGTAGGCTCCTTAAGGGCATCCTGAAAACCTCTGCCCAGTTAGGTCAGTGGGGGGGGTACCCAGCAAATCCTGGCAGCAAGGAGGGATCTGAGGACTCCTCTGAGCACCACAGGAAACAGGAGACCAGGTCCCCACATTCTGCCAGCCATTCCCAGGCTCGCAGAATCCGGGAAAACCTGGAAGAACAGACAGGAACCTCTGGGAGCAGTGCCTCTGAGTCAGAGGATGAATGGACAAGGGTTACCCGAACCAAAAAGGCCAATAAGGCAAAAAGGGCCTTGCTTAAGGACCCCTTAAAGCAGATAAAGGCGATCAGGAGCGTCATCACGCCTTACCATAAGAACGCTAAGTATTCTGTTTGGGAGCACTTAGAGTTGTTTGAGCAAATGATGGAGACTTTCCATTTGAAGGACAGCCAAAGCTGTATTCAATATGTAAAGTGGACCTTCTCCCCGGAATACTCCAGTTTCTTTGCGGGGCTGGAGGACCAAAATCATTTAAGATGGTCCATCTATAAGGCGGCCATCTTGAAACATTTTTCCATTCATAGAAATCCTCAAGAGGCTCGCAAGGCAGCCTACAATTTGCAATGTGGGGAGGATCAGGCCCCACAAGAATTTGTGCAAGAACTGAAACGTGCTTTTGCGCAGACCACCAGAAGGGTGCGCACAGACAGTAGAGAATTCATAAATACATTTTTTCATGCCTTGCCCAAATACATAATGACCCAGCTCGTGAGGGATTTTCACGAGAAAAGATCTTTAGACTGGGTCCTTGAACAGGCTACCCGGATCTATGAGGTGCAGAAACCGGTAGATAGCAAAAATAATGCTCAGAAAAACCCCAAAGCCAACAGCACCCCTGCTGCTGCCAAGGTGGCAGAGGTAAAGGTCACCCCCGTTTTGGATTTGGAGATGGGGGGGCCTAAAAACCTACCTGAACCTAATAATGCTAGGCCCAGGAGGTCCTCGGGTCAGTCACAGACAGGGAGCCAAGGAGGCAGCCCCACAAATGGGGTCCCTCGCTCTCCTGATTATGTAAGTCCCCGTTACAAGGGAAATCGACCCATCCTGGGTTATGTGTGGACTCCCCCAGCCCAAGGGGGGGGATCCAACCGAGCACCGAACCCAGGAAACTTCCCTCCAAACTTTCCACAGGAGGGCAGAAATTTCCCAAACCCTGGGCAGAACTTTTTCCCCAGATATCCACCCGACTTTCAACCCCAAAATCATCCATCCTTCTTTCCCCAATTCCCTGAGCCCAGACAACCTAATCCGGGAGAGGGGAGGCCAAGGGTGGAGGGGTACCCAAATCTTCCCAACCCGGGGTACTACCAGAGAAGGGATAGCTACCCTTCCCGGGATCAGCCCAGGGGAGAAAACAGGGCCCCGTATCAGCCTGAGCGGGTTTCCCAGTTAGAGCGCCAGGTTCAAAACATGGCGCGGGATCTGGGTCACATACTGAGGGCTCAGCAGAACCCTCAGATCGGCATGCCGGCGCAGAATGCACCCAACTCTGGACCTGGTGCCCCAGAACAATGACGGGGGCAGCACCCCGATAACACACCGGTTCCCAGGGAGGAGGCACAAGGGGAAGGGGGGTGTAAAGCCTTGGAGGAAGCTTCCTTCCTCACTTGTAAACAGCCCCTGGAAACCCAGGAACCGGAAACAAAATCTCCTGCCCTTGAAAGTCTGCCTCCTAAGGAGCAGAGGGGGGGGTAGGAGAAACAAAAGACCCAAACAGACTCAGTCTGAGGAGGAGGTACAGATCTTCCAATTTGAGGGAGAGGGATCCTCAGAGGATCCTGGGAAAAGGATCTTCTCCTTCAGAGAGGGGGGAACTCCTCCCAAAGAAAAAGGGGTCCCTAGGGATGCAAATCCAGACTGGGGAGATGTGGAGACTGAGCTACCGCCACCCACCATCTCATCCCAGAACCAACAGCAAGAAAATCCCCTGGTTCAAATCCATCCTGGTGACTGCCTCCAAAAAGGGGGGGGCGGCCCGGAACCGGAGCCAGGGGAACCCACAATGGCTCTGATCTCCAGTTGCCAACTTTTTCTTTCAGATTCCCAAGGCTCTCCACAGAATTCTGCCCAAATCTCTTCGCTAGCGATGTCCAAAACCAGAAAGTTAGCCCACCAGTTGTCCAAAAATGTGCATTATCTGTGCCCCCTTGAGGAGAAGGAGGGAAGATACTATGCCCCGGTACAAGTACAGGGGCAGGGGACAATTTTGGCACTGGTGGACACTGGATCTCAAGCTACCCTTCTGTCCAGAAGGGCCTTTGACGAACTGAATGCAGGAAGGGGAGAGAATTACCAAATTCCTCTCACCTCTCTTCCTGGGCAACTCCAGAACTTTGACGGGAAGGAAATTCCCGTCGAGGGGACGGCAGATTTGGACATTAAAATTGGGCGACACAAGTTGAAACACCCGGTCATAGTTGTGACCCCAGAGGGCACCCCTTGTTTACTAGGGAATGACCTCCTGAGAAGGTTGTCACCCCTAATAGATTGCGTAAACAGGGTCCTCTGGACCCAGACTAGCCGACCAATAAAATTAAAACAGAGTGTCAACCATGTTAGTTTAAACGGCACCTGCCACATGGTTGAACAAAAATCTGACCAAGTAGAATTTCACTTCCAGAATAGCCAAATTCCAGACGTGACAGTAATAGCAGTAGGACAACAGACTGGTGATGGGGGGTCCTCTCTATTTCTGAAAATCAACCTTCCTTCCAGTCTAAAGTGGTACTCCACGCTGGAAGGAAACACTCTGAAATTCTATACTAATCCACAATCAGAAACTCCCACTCCTATAGTCCAGAAAGATGTGAAATCAGCTCAGAGCCTGGCTGATATTCAGCAAATTGGAGAGCAGTTGTTCATCCCTGTCCAATTAAATGATGGGAAGGACTCTGTTCTCGCTCGAGTGTGTGTGAACAACGGTAAGAGCTTCATCAGCGAAGCCATGTTCCGCCAACTCCCAAAAGATCCAGCCATTCCCAACTTCAAACTGATAGACAAATGGGAAATGGACCTGGAAGCACCTAATTCCAAACATCTCCTGCCAAGCAGGTGTATGCGCAAAATCTCCATTGGCAACAAGAGCATAGTCCAAAATTGTTGGGTCGTGCGAGACGTCCCTGCCGCCTTTTACTTAGGCAGTGACATTCTCAATCGCTTTGCCATTAGTTTGGACCTAATAAACTTCAAAGCTTGGTCCCGATTAGCGGATAATCCCATGGGCTTTGATGATCCAGAAAAAGCATTTAGGTCAGCTCAATTGCTACCTTATGCAGTTGAAATTCAGATCAAAGAGGAAGTCACCATCCCAGAAAGGACCCGACAATTCTCCCTGGAAGTGAAAGCTAAAAGGGGACAAGAGTTGAAAAACCCTGATGCTTACGTACATCTAAACGCTTCTCTACAACAGCAAGGGTTGGGGGTAAACCCAACTCCATTAGTCAACATAGAACATGACACCATTCCAATACAGGTGGATAACAGCGACTTAAAGAGTATTACTCTAGCTGCAGGCACCATTATTGGAATGGCGGTTGATGACCGACATTTCTCCAGTGATCTTGGAAATGAACTGTTAGGGCCAATCCCCAAGGACTGCTTTGACAGTGACAGTGATGACAATACAACACCAGACAGGATTTTTATCCGGCATGGGGGGAACTTCCTGGTGTACACTTCTTGCCCTTATGGTAAGGAAGATGTGACTTGTGACTTCAGAAGGGATGAGGTGATTTTCCAAGTCCATGAGGGCTGCCTTTCCCACCTGAAGCCTCCAGTCCAAATCAGCACTCTGACCAGGGACTTCTCCACCCAGCTGGAGGAGGCCGCTGAAATAGCCAAATCAGAAGTCTTTCCAGGCTTCAGGCAGATGGTGGAAGAGAGAGTCAACCTAGCTGACGCCTGTGTGACTCTGGAACAAAAGCAAAAGTTGAAACAAGTTTTCTTGGATTTCCAAGATATCTTTGCGGTAGACTCATATGACTGTGGTCGCACCGACATCCACACAACAACAATCCCCACGGACCCTGGCATGACTCCAGTGTTTGTGAAGCAATATCGCTTGCCTCTCGCATCAATGGAGTCCCTTACTGAAATAATTAAGAACCTTGAGTCCAGTGGAATAATCCGTCCAGTCCACAGCACCTTCAATAATCCGGTGCTGGGAATATTGAAGCCAAACGGCCAGTGGAGACTCTGCGCTGACCTTAGGGAGCTCAACAAACGGGTCCATACTTCCCGATGGCCTCTGCCCTACATTGACCAAGGGCTGGCCCAGATCCAGGGGTCACAGGTATTCACTGCAATAGACCTGACCAATGGATACTGGACTGTGCCGGTCAGTAGGGAGGACCAATACAAGCTGGCTTTTACCTTTGGGGGCCAGCAATACACATGGACCCGGACTCCCTTCGGATACCTCAACTCCGGTAATGAGTTCAATATTTTCCTACATAAGGCCATGCCCGACCTGGGTGCGAGGGGTAACCTGGCTTATGTAGATGATGTCCTCATCAAAAGTTCATCTGTGGAGGAACACATAGCGGAGATCCGTTATGTTCTGACCCAGTTGAGGGCCGCCGGAGCAAAACTTTCCTTTCAGAAAGCACAGTGGTGTAGAACCCGTGTTAACTTCTTGGGGCATGAGATTACTCCTCAGGGTCTCTGTCCCCAGGAAAAGAAAGTGGAAGCACTTCAGAAACTGAAAGACCCCACAACTCTGCGGGAACTAAGGAGCCTCCTTGGACTGACTAATTACAGCAGAAAGTTCATTGAGGGCTACGCAGAGATCACCAGACCCCTGATTCATCTCCTGAAGGGGGGGGTCAAGTGGGAATGGGGTCCAGAACAAGCCGAGGCAGTAAGACAACTCAAGAGAAGCCTCTCGCAAGCGCCTTGCCTAGCTTACCCTGTCAGAAACAAGGAGTTCTTCCTGGAGACGGGGTTCTCTAATACGTGCTTGACGGCAGTATTATACCAAAAGCATGACAAGGTCAATAAAGTAATCTCCTATGCGAGCAAAACTTTATCCTCTGTGGAGGAAAAATTCAACGATTGTGAGAAGGCACTCCTGGCAACGGTGTGGGCATTGAAGAATTACCGCCCGTTTATCCAGGGGGAACACATCATAGTGGAGACTCCACACCAGCCTCTGCAATATCTCCAAAGTGACAGAATCCGGGCTGGAAATGTGAGTAATTCCCGAATTACTTCCTGGATTCTGTCAATGCAAGGTTTTCCTGTGGAGGTCAGATATGGCCAAAACAAGAAGAGTCCCCTCGCGCAAGGTCTGGCTGACTTGCATGATTGTGCCAGAGAAAACTGTCTCGAGGACGAAAGTCTAAAAATAAAGGACAACACGGAGGCATACCTTAATTCCCCACACAAAGTCTTTGAAGAGGACAAGTGTGAGGGAATGCCCACTGTCTATGTGGATGGATGCTCGTACCATGTTGACAACAACGGGGAGAAAGAACTGGTGGCCGGCGTAGGGAATGCATGGGTGAATGAGTCCCCAGAACCCTCCGCTGGATACAAAATTGGTCCCCGAAGTAGTCAGGTGGCAGAATTGATGGCTGTGCATCAGGCCATCCTCACTGCTGTCCAGCATCAACTCCGCGAACTGGTCATAATCACAGATTCGGATTATGTACGGAATGGGTTTGTGGAGCACCTGGTTAATTGGAAAACCAGAGGCATGTTATGTGGTAACAACAAAGCCTTGAAACATGGGAGGTTGATCCAAAACATTGATGATCTGCTCACCTCGAATGAGATGACCATCTATTGGAAAAAGATCAAGGGTCATTCCAAAATAGAGGGACCAGACAAAACTGGAAACGACTTAGCTGATCAGCTGGCCAAAACCGGGGCCATCCAAGGGGATCTAATTGAGATTGAGTCCCTGTTGGGGGAAATCCAGGTCACTGCTATCACTAGGTCCCAGACAAATGCTCACAACGACCTTTCAATTGCACAATGGAGTAAGGAGACCCCTGATGCTGATTTAATTACAGCTCAGAAAGGGGATCCAATTATTGGCAAGTTTTACCAACACCTTGAGGACCCTGAGAACTTTCCCCTGACGGATACCGATTACATTGGGAAAGAGGACCTAAGAGTGTTGATGAAATGTCCAAAAGTGTTCCGAATCCAAGACGGTTTGTTGGTAAGGAAATCCAAAGCTGGCCATGACCAGTGGGTGGTTCCTACCTCATTCCGAAGCCTGATGTTAAGTCACGCCCATGATGCGGCTACTGCCGGTCATAGGGGGTTTCACACAACATTGGAAATCTTAAGAGAGGTTGCATACTGGCCACACATGGGGCAGGACCTCGACCAATACTTGAAGGGGTGTCTTGTGTGTGCACAATTTCAGCCATCATCCCTCATGCACCGTGCGCCTCTCCAAAAGAGGGGGATGACCCTGCCATGGTCAGATTTACAAATTGACTTTGTAGGCCCCGTGATTCGCTCTGCTAGGGGGAATAAGTACATGTTGACTGTGACATGCTTGTTTACCAAGTGGGTGGAATGTCTCCCAGCCCCAAATTGCAAGGCAGAAACCGCAGCTGCCTTGATGATTAACCACATCTTTTCCCGTTTTGGTCTACCTCAAAGGATTGAGTCAGACAGGGGTAGCCACTTCACCAGTGAAGTAATGACAAAGATGTGGGAGATACTGGGGGTCAAAAGGAAGTTGCATATTGCTTATAGACCAGCTTCTTCTGGGGCAGTAGAGAGATATAACCGAACCATTGTGAGCATATTAAAGAAGTTTGTGGCAGATTCTGGGCCAAGTTGGGATATCCGATTACCTCTGGTCCTAATGGCCATCAGATCTACCCCTTCATCTGCAACCAAAATGTCACCATTTGAATTGATGACTGGGCGCAAGATGGTGCTTCCGCAGCATTTGCTCTACAGGACCCAAGAGCAGACAGTGATAAATGCCTCCACTACTCATGAGTATGTGGAGAATTTAAGGAAACACCTCCAACATGCTTTTGCTTACGCTCAGCGGAATCTAGAAAGATCGGCTGATAGCATGAAGACCCACTATGACCTGAAAACTTCCAGGAAGGAATATCAGGTGGGGGACCGGGTCTATCTATACAACTTCCAAAGGAACCAGGCCAAGCAGCGCAAATTTTTGCCTACATGGAAGGGACCCTTTGAGATCATCGACAAGATCTCCCCTGTGGCCTACAAAATACACATCCCCAAAGGTCTTTTGGCAGCGGGGGAAGACAAGTGGGTCCACATAAACCAGTTGAAATGTTGCCATCCCAGGCACGCTCTGCAACAACTGGAGGAATCCTCTGGAATCCTAGCGGGTACTGTCTCAGACTAATTCAGTTCCAACCATAAAACATACCACATCTAGTCTCTAAAATATTGTGATTTGCATGAAACTGTCTCTTAGTTATACTGTTCTTTTTTCAAAATAAGAATGTAATGTTTCGTTATGATGAAATGCATATGCTGCCCCACTATCTCAACAGTGGTGGGAAAAAAACGTCTATGAATAGGTATTGCCGCTCTTCCTTTGTCGTCCTAGGAGAAAGAAAACCTGGAGACGGGCCAAGGACGACGATCCGGAGACCGGGAGCAGAGACGCAACGGGCCCGGGGTACCGCCCAATATTCCCATCAGGACCGGCGAGGAGAACCGATCGATCCGACCGGATGGAGGAAAAGATGCTGAACTGTGCCATCTATTGGAAGAAGATGAGGAAACATCCCAGGTCTTGCGAGTCCCATTCGTGAAATAGAATGGCCATCGCAAGAGGGGGGCTTGTGGGATGTATTTACCCATGCATCCGAGCCATACCTCAAAACTGTGCAGTACTGACATGGAAAACATCATGATGGCCAGAGCTTCCCAGAAAATGCACAGGGAAATGCATGAAGAATAGGCTGCCACTCATTTTTGCCGATGTTATGGGCACAGAAGGACGCTGCCTAAAACCACCATTGGACTACCCCCACAGTAGTCTGAAACCATTGGGAGTGGCAATGCTGATTGCCAAAAGCAAACCCATAACTGTTGGGAATTCATTTTCTTAAATCCCAAAAAGGGGTGCAGTACCAGTACTCACCACTATCCAAAAGCCGGCGTTTTAAAACCACCAGATTTTGTAGAAAACTGAATAAATGAACGCAAAACATGCCAAAGAAAGACATTTTAAGAGGTGGATCCAATGTAAAGTTATATTCTGAAGTGACTTGAAGGTTTATAACAAGACTGGCTGAGCTGTGGATTTCAGCAGTTTAAGTAAATGTGGACTGAAAGACACTAAAAAAATCTAAATGTTTAAAAGAAATGAGTGACCTACTTTGAGTGTCACATAGGTTGCAATTGTTTAAATGTCATAGTTTTAAACTTAGAATCAGCATTCTAGCTGCATATGTGAAAATGTTTAGTTTTATTTGAATGCAGAAACTGGGGAACAAAAAGTGACATTTTATCTGAAACTTGGCTTAAGGAACTGAATTCTGCCTGGCAACTACCCCCATCAGGAGTGAAACTTGAGTCACAGCTGTGTTCCCAGGCCAATCTGCCTTTTGCTGGCCACACTAAGGATATGCCATCTCTCTGATAATTGAATTAAGGGGAGCCCCACAGAATACAGGAGCTCTGAACAAAGCCCTGTCCTGACCCAGGCAGATGGTTTATTGCAGACGTCGTAAATGTAGCTTCCTCTTGGCAGAAGCTGGGAGGGGCAGGGTCTCTGAGCTTGGCAGAAACTGGAAAGACTGGTTTCTGTACCATGTGACATGAAAAGACACACCTCTATAGCCAGAATATGGTTTTAGAAAAAGATGAATAACTCATAGTACGGACTTGTGAAAATTATTTAAATGACACCATAATTCTTGTGATTTTTCTGCCCACATTTTAAGAGGTTTTTAGAACCGGTGGCATGTTCAGAGGGGTTTTAGCGGAAAAGAGGATATTACTCAAAATGTGTGCATGTGAAAAATCTGACACTTTATCAACTAATGTCCATACTCCTTGCGCACATGTGTGTAAATTTGGGTTAATGTCCGAAATTGCGAAACCAGTTAAAAAGTGAAATATGTGCCATTTTTGAATGCAAGCCCCCAGGAAGAGCAGATTTGGACAGGGTATACCTCCTGTGATATGTGAAGGGTGCATGTAATTTTAAACAAATGTGTACCTGTGCAAATATGTCTTTTGTTATCAAATATAGAATGTGTGCAATTTGACTGGGGAGTGTCCTCTCTGCAAGCCATAAAATGACATCACGCTGACACACACTTCCTTCCCCAATCAAGGGAGAAATGGAAGTTTGGCCAATGACAAGTGGAGAGGGGCTGGCTAGTGATGCTGCTCACACACACCCCTTTTCAAAACACATAAAAGCAGAGAGACAGGACAGATAGGGACCTTCAAATCCATTTGCTGCGGGACGCTCTGCCGGGAAAATCCATACTTTACCTCCATCAACTTTCAGAGACCCAGACCAGACCAGCAGAGTAGAGCTGACCTGTTAGCAGAACCAGAGAGAGCTGACCCAGATCACTGTGAAGTGCAGAGACCAGAGTCCAGTCCTAAACCTGACCAGATCCGTGGCAAGGCATATTTCTAAATATATTTTGAGTACATAGCAAAACTGTGCAGAACCAATCTCTTAGTTAAAATAATATAATTCAATTCTATTTTAATCTAAGTAGAACTGCCTCCTAACTGTCACCTGTCATTTGTAGAGCTGTCACCTGTGATTTGCTAGTTGCAAGCTGCACTTGTTTTTGTGAACTTTAAAATTTCAAATCTGAAAAACGACCGTTATTTAATCGCTCATATCTCCGTAACCGTTTGTGCTAGAGACTTGCAGTAACTTTCATCTGGAAGCTGTGATCCTAGGCTTTCTTAGGACCCCAAAACGATAGTGATAGTCCTTGTAGTTCCTCTGTAATAGCGCCCGGCGCATTCGCAAATTTTGCCGCGATTTGAACATTTCTCCACTTGCAAAAAGATAGCTGCTTTTGCTTTCCTCTGAAAAAAATCGTTTGCAACCTGACAACCATTATAGAGCATTGCTAAAGTGATCCTGAACTTATTCAAAGCATATACCACTCACCCTGAACCTCTAGAGGGAATTAAAAGCATTTTAACATATTTTCACTCCATTGCCAGCACATATCAAAGCATTTTGCCTGTGTTTTCAACTTCTGTAGTCCAAGTTGCTGGGTGAACTGAATTACGTTTGAATTGCATTTCTGAGAATTGTGTGCCTTCCTTCCCTTTCCTTGCATTGCATAAAAGGGGGGGGGGTGAATTGTACAAGAAAGTGATTACATTGTCTTTGCTGAAATCCTATCAAGTTATTTTCTTTACTGCATTTCATTCCACATTGCATCCATTTGAAACCATAAAAGTATTGTTGCTATCTTATCCATTTCATGTCAACCCCTTAGTGATTATCAAGAAGTGTGCTAGTGCCAGATTCTCCGTTGTTAATCTTTATCATATCAGATTAAGTGTGATATTCAATTATTAATTTATTATAAAGTGTGATATATATATCTATTGTTTAAATTATCAAATAAACCTTTTAACTTGCAAAACAGAACCACTTCTTGGCTCAGTGGGGTCAGGGGGATTCCAAGAGAGGGGTGTTATATAGGGGTAGTCATCCAGAACGCATGAACTGGACATAAAGATATATCAATAAGGGTTTTCATTCAGTATTATAGACTAGGCGTTGACTTAGCTGTAGTGTTGAATTGAATCCTCTTACAAGATACATTAGTAAAATGCCTCATGCGCAGCCTGTTCAGATGAATCGAAGACCATACAATTTAGGAACAGGAGCGGTTAACCAGAAAGAAAGAAAAAGATCAGAGATAAATCTTCAAAAGGAACCTCAACGGGAACAAAACCTTCATCGAATCAAGAGACTTCATCAACCTAATTGCATTAACCCATCTTCTAATAATGATGGTAGATTAAGATCAAATGAAGTGGAATCATGGACATGGCACAGAGCTGAAGCACCAGATCGAAAAGACCATTAGCAACGAACGACGGGAAAGAAGACCTCTTTTCATTTGGGCAAGCTCGAAGTAAAGGAGAAACAAATTCCATTGCCAAGCCCACTAAGAATTGGCTGCTGGAACACGAGAGGCTTTACTCATTTAACAAAAGAAACCGATGTCAACCTGGGAAATTTTGATGTACTCTGTTTCCAGGAGACCTGGTTAACCACTAAACCTCAATTAGATGGTTACGATATAATATTTACGTGCGCCAGAAAAGGAGTATCGGGAAGACCGTCAGCAGGCCTTATTACAGCCATCAAAGCAGGGTCAGGCTTGGAAATTTCGGAAATACTAAAATCTTCTCACTGTATACAGGCCTCGCTTCTCACAAGAAACTCTCTCACTACGAACCAAAAGGAAAGTATGGTTCTCTTGGTCAATGTCTACTGGAATCCCCAGGTAACAACTAATGAAGATTTCATTAATGAACTTCAAAATGTTTTTGAAGGAGCACAGAAGAGACGGATTGACCATAGTACCATCATAAGCGGAGACTTCAATGCCATCTGCGAAGGAATCGGAAACCGTTCTACATCGCTAACCCAAAAGTCTCCCGTGCGGGAGAGAGGCAAATTCCTTGAAAAGATCATGGCTGACCGAAATATGCATAACCTGCACTGGCAGCGAAATAAGGCAAATCTGGCAATCCCATCATGGCAAAGAGACGAACAAACAGGAACGATAGATCATATATTCGTCTCGAGAGACATCTTGCCAGAGATCTGCTCCTTTACAATCAGGCCAACAATTTTTAGTGATCACAATCTCTTAGTGACAGAAGTTTGGGCAGCCAAACCTCAAATGACTTTGAATTACTTGCCATTGGAGACAACAGAAAAAGGCAAGCGAGTCAAAATATCTGCAAAGGGCATTCGGGAATTGGAAGCCCAATTCGTAGGTTCTCAATCTCTAAGATCGACAGAGCAAAAAAGAAAAGTGTTTGACCTGGACTATACACCCCTACTAACTAGATTCCTAATGGCCCCAGCAAAAGCATCGGCTGCGAAGAAAGATCGTTCCCATGCTCATGCATACAATAAAGATCTAGTAGAGAAAAGGAAGGAGCACAGAAAACTTAAAAGACTAGCACAAAGGGATCCATCCCTAGAGAATACCGAAAAATGGCTAAAATCGGCACGGCATTACAGAAGCTGGCTTCAAAACCATCGCCATCAGCTGTATTTGAACGATTCCCAGCAAATGCTGTCGACCATCTGCGTCAAAAAGCCTAAAGAGTTCTGGAACTTCATCAAAGGAACACAAAATAATGTTAACGAGAATATCCAGAACAACGTGGGTGAAGCACGTTGGATCGAACACTTTTCAAAACTATTCGCACCTATTAGGTCAGTGAACGTAATGGAAATCTCCAAGAGTGATCGCCATAAAATGACAATCCCATGGTCAATTCCTGATGACAAAGAATCTATCTTAGACAAACTTAAGAAATTAAACAACTCGAGGGCTCCAGGACCCGATGGGATTAGTAACTTGGAACTGAAAAAAAATCCTGAGTGTTGGGCCAACATTATGAGTGAGCTTTTCGCAAACTGTAATAGAAAAAGAGCAATACCGTCAACATGGCGAAAAGCTAACATTGTGCCCATTTACAAAAGAGGTGCTACAGACGATCCGAATCAATACAGGCCCATTGCCCTCCTGGACGTAATGGGAAAAGTATTTGCGTCTCTGGCCCTAGACGCGTTCCAAGAGTGGACGCGCTCGTCAAAAGTAGTGGATCCATTCCAGACGGTTTTATCAGAAACACGGGAACTTCAACGAACATCCTACTTATGAGTGCTTTAAAGGGAAAGGCTCTTCAAAGCGGTAATTCAATCTATGTTGTCTTTATCGACCTGGTCCAAGCATTTGACCAGGTAGATAGGGAGCGCCTCTGGGCGAAATTGGAATTAAAAGGTTGTCCGGAGTCAATCTTAAATCCTATAAAGGCTCTACATCAAGGGACCTCAATTCGAGTACGCTTGAGTGCAGATGGTCGACTTTCGGAAGAAATCGAAACAGCTTGTGGAGTTAAGCAGGGTTGCCCTTTGGCCCCAACGCTGTATAACTCTTACATCGCAGACTATGGAGATACCACCCACACGGTTAGACACTTTCCCCCGACGATGGGAGGGGAGAA
The DNA here is from genome assembly GCF_040938575.1 of Ambystoma mexicanum. Classification (NCBI taxonomy): domain Eukaryota; kingdom Metazoa; phylum Chordata; class Amphibia; order Caudata; family Ambystomatidae; genus Ambystoma; species Ambystoma mexicanum. The sequence continues at coordinate 1,123,205,033 of NC_090921.1, forward strand.
GATAGATCGCCTTTTGTACGCGGATGATATCATCCTGATGGATTTAACACCTATAGGCCTTCAACGCCAATTGGATAATATGGTATCATATATGTCTGAAAACAACTTGCGTTTAAATAATGCAAAGACAAAAGTGCTCATTCTGGGCAGACTTGCAAAGTGGAATTCTAAATTCACCTGGCACTGCGATGGTAAGAAGCTAGAAAGAGTGGAAGCCTTTAAATATCTTGGGATTACAATCAGCAACGATAAAGATGAAAAGACTATGCTTGAAACACTCTGGGCAAAGTTAAAAAATCTCACAGCCCAAGCTAAGGCTGTGGACAAGAAACACGGTCGTTTTTCGATCGTCCCTATCGTGAGATTTTATAAAGCTAAGGTCGTCCCGGCCTTAATTTACCGTATGGATGCAATGTTGCTAGCTCCGAATACCATCTGGGAGAAATTGGAAGCTTTTTTTTGGCGAAGGGTCCTTGGTTTAGCCCAATCTACACCAATTGCATTAATAAGACGAGAGTTATGCACTTCCTCAATGTTGGCAATAAAATTGAGAGCCACCTTGATGTTATACCGCAAGGTAATAAATAATCCAGAAGCCCGAGTATTGGACTTCATACGGAAAGAACTTTCTGAGGGCGACAATCGGACGCTAGTAACCTGGGAACAATCCAATCGGAGAATATTGAAAGAACTAGACCTGTCTGTAGAGACACTCATACACAATCCAAATCGAGTGTCAAAAAAACTTTTAGAAGCCGACTGGATTCACACTCAAGAAGTGGCTTGGTCGTATTCCATCGCAGCAAAGCTACCAACTGCTCCAATGAAGCTTAATGCTACGCGTGGCTATTTACTTAGGTTTCCAGATAAGAGCCTGAGCCGTTTGTTTTTAAGATTCAAGTTGAACCAAATAAAAACCAACGAGATTTTGGCATTGCGTAACCAAGTACCATTGAGCACCTGTCGCTTCTGTCAGTCTACAAACGTTATAGAAAGCACAAAACATCTGCTAATGGAATGTTCTGGTCTAAAAACGGAAAGAGCCAGGTTTCTTGCGGACCCGCTGAAAAACTATTCAACCCTCGATGAGGATAACCTTTGGCTATTGTTGACGAATGGGAACAACACTAGATGTGTTATAGGAGTAACACTTTTTCTTAAATCCCTGAATTTTGAGTAGGAGGAATTCCTACAATGCACTAGCTTACTGAACAAAGAATTGTCTAAAAGGAAGTTTGCTGTTTGATGTCTGTGGACTACCTATGTCTTAATTTTGTAAAAATTGTGATACAATTAAAAAAAAAACAAAAAAAACAAAAAAAAAAAATACTGCAATCGGGCCTGACCTGCCATCTGAACATGTGCCCACCTATGTTCTTTTGACGTTTTTCCCAAATCTGAGCTTCCAGGTGCCGAAGGTAATATACACTCAGCAGTTCATGCATTCTAGCCCGGTTTCGGAAAGCGGATGTCAGTATTGGATGGTCAAGCATTTTGGATCGGATTCATATGTAGGATACCCATTAGTGATAGCCTGAATCTCTGATGCTTCTATATCAAACAGATCTAACACAGGATAAGATATTACATGGGTCAATATGAGAACATTGTGTATCTTGAGTAGTCACTATATGGACAATGTAGACCATACTAGCCCAATGTGACTGCTGAGTGACATATCCACTCAGCAGTTACTTACAGTAGAAAAACAGGGGGGAGGAGGTCTAACTAACATGCTAACATCCAACCTTGACCAAATCTCCAGGAAAAATCTAAAAGAAAAATGCATTTTGTTAACAAAATCAAATTGAAAAATAAGCACTGGGGAGGCGGGCTATGCATAGTTGGTTGGAGGGAGAAAATGGAATTCAACGGTGCCATCATGCAAGCTGAGACAGTGCATACATTTAAAGCAATTCATTCTAATCCCTACAATTTTACTATGATGTATTTCAGAACAAAACCTACTGATCAGAGAAATGTAATTAATTATTTATGTCCTCCTAGATTAAAGGTGCCTCCTATACATCTTAACTTGCTGTAGTATAATAGTATTTGCTTTGCTCTCCTCTGCATTATTTCAATATAGCGTGCTAACACAATTTTCAAATCTGATGTTTACACAAATTCATACATTTAGGTATTATAGTACTTGACAGTCTGTTATTCAAGCGTGCTATAAAATTACATCAAATGTGTATACAGGGGTACAAGTGTTATCCTGACTGTATACTGATGCTGAGGGTGTGGGGACACTTTTCATATGGTCCACACATTTCTGCTCCTGGAAAATGTAAATAAATGCATTCATTCATTATGTAATCTCTGTGTTCACTACAGTTTAGTTTGGTTGAAACCAACAGTATTTTATGATCTCCTATGAGCACTGGTTGTGCAGTTGTTCTGAGCAGAATAGCGCCACAGCCATGATTACTGAGATTCTGCGGGAAGACTGTGACAGGCATGATTGGCTGCCAGAGACTGGGAAGTAACCAGTAGGCTGTGCGGCTGTGACGGTAATATCTGTTAGGGTCATAGGCAAACCCAGTGACATGTACCAAGTAACCTGTCACAAATATGGCTGAGGTATTCTTATATTCCCAAAATACACTTTGTTTTCATGCAAAGCAGCCAGCATCTCATACTCAATGCATGCACATCATTTGACACTTAGCTCCGCCCCAGTCCCACCCACACCACCAACAATCCGGCCCCACTCCCACCCACAGCACGCCCCCAGCCTTGTCCACACCACTGGCAATCCACCTGCGTACGCGAAAGGTAGGCGGGAGTTCCCCCAGTACATTGTGTCCATTTCCAGCACTCCTGGAAATACACCTTTCAGACTATGTAGACTTAAAGTGCACTGAATGAGGGAAGTCATTACCTACGCTACACATATCCCTCACTGTGTGTACACGATAAGTGCATTTAATGGATGTGCACATTCTCATCAGAAAACTCACCTTGATGCCATGTGCACTGCAAGTGTATTGAATGTATACCTTCATTAGAATATCTCAATGCACCTTTAGTCCATATACATTGTAAATGCATTGAACAGCTGTACAAGTTGCCCACAGTAAATACAACTTTCATCGCTTGTGGTGCACTGAGAGTGTACTGGAGGGGCATTCTCATCCTGAAGCCCAAATGCACCATTCACTCTGTACAGCATGAGAACAGCGGGATGGCTCGGATCGGGTGTGCTCATTACCAGCACCAAATGCATCTGTCCGTTCATATAGATGGGCAGTGCATTATATTGCGTTGAAGGGATACACTCTCTGGAAACCAGCACTGGTCTAAATGCAGCTTTTGCTTTGCACAGCTGACTGTAGCCTCTCTGAAGCCTGAGATCACCATTACCCACCCATGCCATGTCAAAGGGCTGGCCAATTTGCACTTCTGGGGCACAGACTGGCCTAGAGGGTAGCGGTCAGGGCAAGATCTCTGGTGCCCTTTGGCTTCTAAATTGAAAGTATTACAGTGTCTATATAGAGCCCTTGGGGCGCCCTTCAGATATCCTTCTCTGGCGGAGGGATTGCCCTTGCACCGCCAAGAGCAGCGACAAGCCAGGAGGGTAGTTCAAGGATAATGCCCTGACCTTGCGAACAAGGCATTAATCATGGCTTTGCTCCCTGATCTGGAACTTAGAAGCAGGAGGAGTCCAGCATAGAACACAATATAAATCGCTACTTTAGGCATAATATAGCTGGTCTGCCACCTCTCCACGCATTTGCATATATATCATTATATGAGTATCAGTATATCAGCCACTCAGATAATTCGCCACTCAGATAATTCGCCACTTTGATAGCTGTTCCGATGAGATACCAGCCCGACTCCAATTCCAAACCCCTGGACTCCCCTATGGCTAGAATAACTCTTTTATAAATGCTCCCTGACACTTCCACTGTGATATTAACCCAGTTTTGAGAAGCCAAAATGCCACTGTGCATATGGCTACAACTGGCATACTAAACCTGATCACACCCACCAATGTAGTATAATCAATTCCCAGGAACCAACGTAACCACAAGGCAGTCAGAATAAAAACTACAGGCACCCCTTTTCATACAAAACACAGGCAACCTGCTCACATCTTCCCATAAACCATTCATCTGAGGCATGCCAAAATGCATTGTTCATGGAAGGACCGCTGGACAATAAATACACATAAAGGTGCAAGAACCACTGAAGAAAGCAACAAACTACTTCAAGGAACCTTGATACTCTGGAGAACCTCATGCAGAACCTCCCGAAAGAACAGAGCCCTTTTGCTTTGACTTGCAATACCTATCCCCCTACAAAGCCGTACACCTGGCTGAGAAGTCTGGCTAAGAACTAAGAAGTCATGCACACAACGGGGGAGAAGAAGCAACCTCCACCAATGGACTAAGAAATGCTCAAAAAGCAAGAAGAGGAGCGGACCACCTGAACACACCTTTTATCACCAAGGACTTGCAACACAACAGAATACTAACTCGCAAAATCGAATGCACGCACAAAAATGACATCGCTCCTGCATGTAACCTACTCATCCTCCTCAATAAAGAACCAGACATAACAAAGGTCCTCAACTCAACCCTTAAAACAAAGTGAATCAATGGATCAAATGACAAGAGGAACCAAGGTGAAATCACCCTATGGTCTAAACCCCTAACGGATAAAACAGAAACCAGAAAACAAAAAGGTTCACTGCAATCTGATCAACACCCAAACAATGTAGAAACATAGCCAGAGATACACAAGCTCCTCTGCAAAGGGATAACATACATGTTTTTCCTCGCAGAGAACAGACTAAGGGATGACTTTAAGGTAGATGCACCTGAACCGCTCAATAGCAATTTCAGACTCAAGCAATCCAACCGATAAGGAAAAAGAGGAGGGTGCGTAGCCATTGCTTACAAAGGACACCTAGGAAACACAGCGGCACCATCGCTAAACATCTCAGACTGTTTATCACTCTTCTTCCACCTAGAACTGGACCACCCACATACAATCCGACATTTACAGAGAAATGTGCAGACCACATAACCAGCATTGCAGTAGAACATGAGCACCTGATCATACTAGGAGACTTTACCAGCTGGTTTGAAGAGTAACATAGCAACTCGAGCAAATCACTACCCTCCCACCTAGCCAGCACGCAGTACAACAAATGGTGAAGAGGTCAACCCATGCCGCTGGACACACATTGGACACAATGCTCTGAAAAGAAAGTCTAACTATACAACTGCTCCCCCAGTTCACATTCTCTGGAGCAACGACCTTATAATTCCTTTTGTGATTCATGCTCCAGTTTACATGTTGCCCACAATACTCTAACTCCAACCAAGAAAGGAAACTGCAAATTCCTCACAGTGTAACTCAACACCATATTGGAAACCACAAAATCAGACAACTCACCCCTGGAGACAATCATAATTAACACTCCAAAAATAGATCACTGAATCCCTAGACTCCGTAGCACCGAAGACACTCTTCACCCTCTCTCAAAATAAATTTGCCACACAATGATTTACCCCCACCTCCAAGCTTTGAAGAAAACAAGTTGCAAATTAGAACAAGCATGGAGGAAACATTACAAACAACAGGACAATATTGCATGCCAAAAACAGATACAGCTCTATAAAGCAGAAATCCTAAAAGCAAAGAAAGTGCACTATGCAGAACGAAACTCAAAAGCAACCAATATGCTGAAAGAGATTTGCAACATCATTAACAAGATAAGAAACCCGACATCATGAAATAACGATCCCACTCCTTTGCAGAAACTCTGTGATGACCTGGCAAATATCTTTTAAAACAAAGTCATGAACATCCATGAAGTCATTAGCGCTATACCCAAGGACATAATCAACAATGTCGCCATGGCGCATCCCAGAAGCAACCACAATGCTGACCTGTCTGTCAGCAATCTCCACAGAAGATTTTACTAAACTGGTGAAGGAAAGCAACAAAGACGGCTCTCCAGCAGACCCCCAACCACCTGACATCTATAAGACCATCCTCAGCAAAGGAACACACACATAATACTGCCACAAGCTCAGGAACCACTCACTGGAAATGGAAACTGTCCCCAGAAGCTTCAAATCTGTCGACCTTCAACGCCTTCTCAAAGATCCCACAGGAAGCACAGATAACCCCACCAACTGCCAGCCAATATCAAACATTCCATACCTGGCCAAATTCTTTGAAAATTACATATGTGGACAAATCCTAATACACGTGTTATGTTATTTTATTGGACATTTGTATAGCGCCTTCTACCATTGGTATGATTACAAAGCGTGGAAACCAACCATTTACTGGACCAGGCACAAGTAATTTTCAGACCTGTGATGAATCTGGGATGAACTCCGCCCCGTCACTGATGCTATTAGTGTCGTGAACCACTAGAACAATGAGCCTGCTCTAATCACTTCCTAGTCGTTGGTTCAGTCGTAGCACGTGGACCGATGACAGAAACACCTTCCCCCCAAGAGCGCAGCTTGCAGGGTAGAAAATACACCTGACAGGCCAGGGGCTTGGGTGAAAAGTCAGGAGCAGCAACAAAGCTAATGAAAAAAAGAGTAAGGTTACAAGGTCAATAATCTAACCACTTGATCACGTAGTGCAACCGTCAACCCTCCCCCACAAAACCCCACTCTTACCTGCAGTGTATGGTGAAACTGTGAAGAACCTACTTGACTGTGATAACAGTGAAGAACCAGGTACTTGTATGTGAAGGTAGTGAAGACTGAAGAAATGTCCCCAAGTATTGTTCTCAATGAAGAAGTCCCAAATCACCTAACGGCATGAGGGTGCAACTAACCAGTGTCCATAACAATCCACCAGGAGCAGCAAAGCGTCCATTCAGGCAATCAGAAGTGTAGGAGAAACACGTGACAAGAAGGGTAGAATCAGCAGAGCGTCCAGAACCCTTAGTGGAGGTGAAAAGGGTGCATGGAATAATCCAGCGGCATAGCGTCCAAAAGGTAGGAGGAGCAAGAAACCTTAGGGCACAGCGAAGAGCAGTGAAGAAATAGATGGTCAAAAAGGAGCACAAGGAGTAGTTCAGCAAGGTAAGTAAATAGTGGAACTCAGAGGGACGGATGTGAAGTAGAACGCTCTCGAGATATAACGATGCAAGCTTGCTTCTGGAATCAGACACACTAGTTGCAGTGTCCAAGCATGAAGCAGATCACGGCAAGAGACGAGGCAAAGGTTCAGAGGGAAATCACAGAGGCGGTGTCAGGGACGAAGCAGGAGTCGGTAACTGTTGAGTTCAACAAGGGGAGGGACCTGCCATCGGGAAACAGAGAAGGCGAAAACCAAGGCAATCCATAGAGCAGTCCAAAATCGATGTACCAAGGTATCGTAAGAAACACAGAATAACGTAGCGCGACTTAATGAGGAAAACCACAGTTAAGGAGCGCTTGCACAGTGTTAACAGTTCATTCATATAACTTTCTGCAAGTGACGGGAGGCACGTCGTGCGTGAGTCACGTGACCGTGTTGGACTTTGGGATGCTGGGAAATGTAGTGCCGCTGGTGTCGGGATTGCATTAAACGCGAAGGCAACCTCCAGGTACAGCTGGCAGGACGGTGGGACACTGGATTTGTACTCCGGGTCATGACAATTAGACCTTTCTGTGGCTTTTAACACAGTCAACCATGCAACCCTCATGAAGAGAATAGAAGAAACATGGGTGGGCAACATTGGGCTTCAATTGAACTTTTTCCTGACAGAAAGAACAGAAACCACCTAGCTACCCCCGTTCAGCTCAACCTTACCCATACTCACATGTGCTGTTCCACAAGGCTCATCTCACTCACCACTACCTTTCTACCTCTACATAGCTCCTCTCATGAAACTCCTGAACGACATGGGCTTACATGCTACAACTACTCAGATGACACTCAAATCATTAATAAAATCACCACTATCAATGACATAGACCAAACCCTCATTAACTGCCTCTCACAAATCAATGCATGGATGAGAAACAACAATCCTAAATTCAACCCAGATACAACTGAAACCATGATCACCCTTCTGTCCAACCGCCCATTCCATGGCCTATGGAAATGGCAACCAGACCAGAGTGGTTCAAAATCTCTGAATCCTGATGGGCAATGAGCTAACACTGGAATCTCAAGTTAATGCAGTGGTAAAGAAACACTTCTGCCACCTACAATCTATTAGACGGATATTACCCTTTCTCACTTTTTCACACAGAAAATTACATTATCTCACTTGTCATGTCAAGAATAGACTATGCCAATAGCATCCATCTTGCCATGCCTGACTACCTCACCAAAATAACTACAACAAATCCAGAACCCAGCGGCAAGACTCTGTCTAAGACTCAGCAATAGAGAAAGCATCACACCAGCACTAAGATCACTTCACTTGCTACCAGTCAAGAAAATTATCTATTTTGAAATACTCGGCATTCTCCACGACACAGTTCACGGCCAAGAAGCAGAATTCCTGCAAAAACAAATCTCAATCTACAGACCAAAAAGAACAAGAGGCCCAGTTAGCTTGGCCAAGGAATGTCTTAACCAGAAGAACAGTGCTCTGGTCTTTACTTTTTTTTTCTATAGCGATAGGGCTTGATAGAATTAGGTTTTGGATGGAGGACATATCTTTGGTTTTTGGACGACTGACTGATAAGTTTCTTAGGCAGGGACAATTCCCTTAGCGATAATGATGGATAGGCCTTTTTGAATTTGATTGAATAAAGAACCATTTGAAAATGTCCTAAGTGCATCTGACTCCTTCTGGTTCGTCACAGCTGGGTCAAAAACTTGTGATGTCAGCAGTAGTACAGATTTTATCCGTGAAAGGTTTTTTCCTCAAGGCAGATGCACTCACACAAGGAATCCTTCTTGGTGAATTTTCTGAGCAGTTCCTTTAGTGTGGCTAGGATTTTCATGGAGTGGCCACAGTAAGTGACCATCCCTAGAGAACTGCTTTCTGCAGGGGGATTAGTTGGTGTGTCAGCTGCTCCCACATCCTTTCTCGAAGAATCCTTGCGCTTGGAGAATGTTGATATTATCATGAGGCAGGGTGTAGCATCACCTGGTGATTTCCGTGGCAATAATGGTATCTGGGTTTGGGGGTGATTTCAAAGGATTTACCGCCAAACTCCTAATAAGCTCTTGTGTCAGCAAACACAGTTGAGAGATGATGGGTAATAGACATACACATCTGTTTGAACCGTGTGGAAATGTTTTTAAAGATGATGCGTGATTTCAAATGAGTACTACCGCTTTCCTCTTATCCACCACATCCTGTCAGACAGCTCACACCTGGGAGTCTCAATGCTTGGCGCAACGTGCCCTGATACTGATACCATTCAACAGGGACTGGCAGTCTCGGGAGGATAGCTCAGGGGCAACGTGCTGGCCTTGGAAGCAAGACGGCCGCTTAGAAACCTCTTGGTATTAAGCGCGTTATAAATAACCTATCATATCATTTCTGCAAACTATACTGTTGGCTGTGAACCACCTTCCAGTACTCCAATTCTTGTCATTATGAGTAAACTGGCGGAGACCCTCTGCCCAGTGTAGGCTCCTGTTTCTTTGGAGAGTATTTCTGCCTACTGATGCTTTTTTAAGTGATGCCATCATCACTTTGAAGTGTGATTCTGTTCCTCATGGAGATGACCCCACCGAGTATTGCGGGGTGCGCTTTGCTGAAAGAGGTGGAAGCCGCCTTCTCTCTTTGAGAGAGGGGATAGGTATAATGAGCTCTAGCAATGCGTCCAACTCCTCTGCGATAACATTGGGCTCATTCACTATGTAGCCACAGTAGCAGTCTTGCCTTGGCTACACTAACCCAACGAGTCCCCATAACAACCCACTTAAATGCCTTTCTGTTAATTCAGGAGCCTTCCATACCTACAAAAACTGACACTTGCATTTGTCACTAAATAATTTTAAGGCAGCTCCCTCCCATTTACATAAATTATGTTACTTCTGTTTTCCTTTTTATCCCTCTAAAAGATTTGTCCTCTCTTTTTACCATCATCATCATAAAACGCTTTATTGCGATATGAAAAACATAAATGCAACTAAATAACATACAAAAAATAAAAAGATTTAATGAAATGGAATCAAAATATTCTGACAAGTACATAAAAGGCACAGTGACATTTTGGGAAAGTAAAGCACCAACAATAGCCAATAATATGCAAGGTGCAGGACAATTAGCTCTTACATTTTCTTATTCTCAGTGCCCTCCCTAGGAAGACCTGACCGCTGGGTGCGGATGCTGTTGCTGCCTTGCTGCGCTGCTCTCTCTCCTCCACTCTGCCAGCAGTCTGTTACCAGAGCCTGGGGTGTTGCTTGAGGATGGTCAGGTCGCGGCTTTTCTATTGCTGGTGTTAGGGACAGAATCCCAGGTAGGCCCGAGTGATGCTGGGGGTCCGCAGACTCTTAGGGTCTAACTCCCTCCCCAGAATAAACAGCAAGTAGACACTGCGGGTTGTTACAGTCAAAACCAACAGGGATCGAGAACTTAGAAAAATTCCAGCATGTCATACAGTAAATGGCACGCAGGCCACTTTTGTTCAAGAAACGCGTCACTACTCTGTCATTACATGGACCGTTCTCCAAAAACCTATTGTGGTCTGGGATTGGCCGTCAGGAGCATAATAACCTATATGGGCAGATATACATGTTATTCTACTGGCTCTTGCATGTCAGGTCGCTAGCCTGTCCCTTCCCCAAAATCTAACTTACTACATTGTTGCAGAGTAGTGGGCCTAACATTGGTTCTCGCCCATTGCTACACACCCCTGGAGTGCTAAACTGTGATTGGCTAGCGCTGACGCCCCCAGGCCTGGTTCTCAGCTCACTCTGCACCTTTTCAAGGTGATGTGAACGACTATGTGTCTGCATTGTAACTTGTGTGTACCACCTTTGCCTATGAGACCATGTCCCGCTCGTCGCAACACTTTTTTGCACATTTGTTGCAGCCTGAGTCTGGCGTCCATAGATCGGCTCCCCTTTCCCACCACCGATCACCACCGATCACTGTCCATTGTCTTCTTCAGCTGTATCATGTGTCCAGAGACCACAAAATTGAGCTCTGCAGCCCAAAATTATGATGATTTATTCTGTTTTTCTGCTGCTGGTCCCTTTGTTGTCTGGAGATTGTAATGTCTCCATATCTCCTGTCCTTGGCTGTGGTCCTAGTCTCACACACCTGGCTCCTTGTGCAGCATGAGCCAGCTCAGCTCGTCTGGCTTCTTGGTGCTTAGTCCAGGCTGTCCATGGAGGTGTCTCTGAACATAGCATTCAGCTCTTCATTCACTCATGGATATACTCATGGATATACTTGTACTGCACCTGGTCTGTATGACTGGCTGAGAGGGTACCTCTCAGTGTATCTGTCTATCATTGTGGATTTGGGATACCTCCAAAACAGAATGGGCGGTTGTGGTATTTTCTGGCCTTCCGTCTTTCCATGAACTTGGTGGGGGGGATGCAAGGTCCCGACTCCCTCTTCAGTCCCCTCTCTGGTCGACCTGTCGACCATATCATTATACAACAATCCTTTCGCTCTTGGTTGCCATATCTTTGTTATTCCTCCAAGGTGTCCATAGTAATTCGTATGAGCATCAAAGGACCAGTTCATATAACAGCACACTCCTTCAGAGTTGCACCACATCCATTTTTCTTCATAATACTTTACATCGAATGGGTTTTCCAACTTCATTCGTCCAAGAGGGAACAATTCGCATGTCACTATTCTCGCTCTCAGCTTGTCTCTTTCTGCCACAATCCTGTCCCTTGCTCCTCCTATGTTCACATGCATCAGGACCTGCACCCATATAGCTTTCTCCACTGTCTTCTTGACCTTTGTGAGGCAGATTTGTATCCCGCACATTGACACTGCTGCCAGTACTAGTGCTCCCATTATCACCTTTAGTCCATCGGACAGTCGTGACGGCATCCATGACTGTGTATGCTATCCAGCTCTGGTCCTTTCTAGCCCACTTTGCTTCTTCCTCCATTTTGGCATGCATCTCCGATAGTTGAAATACTGTTTCCTTGTCATTGGGAGATATGAACGTGCAATAGGAACTCACAATTTCTGTGCACACTCCTCCTGGAGTGCCACCAACTTCACTGCTCGGAGCTCTTCTTTTATCGAGTTGAAACCATTTACTACAGAGTTGATTGTCTGTACGTCTGTACGGATGGTATTAATGATGTGTAGAACATCCGTGTCCTGCTGCTGACACTTCATTTAGTGCTGTTTTTGATGCTTCTGAGAAGTAATTCCCTCCTCTCTTTACTCTGCTGAATTCAGCGGTCTTCTCTTTCTTTCCTCCTTCAGGGACCTCTTCTTCCTTTTGTTGGTGTCCATTTTTGGGAACTCTTCGAGCTTTACATCCTTCTGTGGCACAACCAACAATGGCATGTTGATGTGCACCAACGAGCACACTCCTCCCCAGTTGGGTGGCGGCTTCTCATATGCCTTCGATCTGCACGCCCAGTAGTGGTCCATCAGTACTGCAGTGCCCACCTTCATTGCTGCATGCTGTTCTATGCTTCTGCATCCGACATTCTCGCCAACTTCAACTTCACCATTATTCTGATAGCACAGTGCTGGCGTCTTCAGGGATATTATTGGCATCGGTCCAGCTTCATTCTCCACCCATGTCAGTAACTTTGCACTCGCATCCCATTCCTACAGGCACTTGTCATTTTCTTCCTGCACCTTGTTCACTGGTTATAGTGCTGGTGTGAGCGCCTTTCTCCCCACCACTCCATCCTTCCATCCCTCTTGTGTACACTTGGCCATACACTTTTATCTGCTGCCTTTTACAACATCCAGGTTCTCCTCCTGTTTCCTTCACACTTGTCCATGGATATGGCAATTCTTCCAGAGTTATAGTCTTAGTCTCTCTCTTCTTGGGCCCGTCTTTAATGTACTGTATCGCTTTATCCAACTGCCAAACTTTGTTCATCATGTCTAATGTGTTTATGTGATTATCTTCATACGGGAACGTTGCTATGGACATCCATCTCAAGGTTGCTGTCTTCCCATGGAACCTTCCCAGAGTTGTCACCATCGAGAGATACATCAAGCACTGGGCTTTTGCTGCTGGTATTTCAGTTGATATGAACATTCTGGGGGCACTCATGGCATAGGGGATCAATGAGCAGACATAGTAGCTCTTCCAAGTGGTTTCCTCACCTACTTTGTCATGTGTTTGTACCACATGTTATTAGACACTCGAGCAGTGTTGGTTAGATACATGTCTACTCCTTTCATGTCTGTGTCAACACTGCGCTTACCTCTCCTTACCGTATCAGCAGTGCTCTCCTGTCCACCTGACATGGTTGTTCCTCCTGCTTGGGTTGGGGGAATATTAGTAGAGGATACAACGGTAGCACTAGCATCAAAAGAGATCCTCCAAAATATAAACACAACAAGACAACAAAATAGCAATGTTCTTTATTTTTTCACTCATTTTTACCTGTGCTGCTGATCCTCCTGTAGCTTGGAGTTATAGTTGCCCGCTTGAAATGTGTGAAGAAATGTGTTATTGTTTTAGTATTGTAAGTAACTCTTAAGCGCCACGAACCAAATGATCACTTATAGCAAATTCATACACTTCTTCCCACACTTTTCTTACTGATGGGTCTATCAGTGTGGCAAGGATAGTGGGATTGCCGTGCTTAAGCTGCGGATTATGTTTGGGTCAAATACTCTATGAAGGCAAGGTAGTATACTCTGAGGGAGTGTGCTCGGAATCTACTGGGTCTCGGAACCCTTGCTGTGAGCCACCCTACCGCATGAATCCTCCCCACATGGGGGGTACATACTGCTGTGGTTGTTGTTGCTGTGGTTGCTGCTGTCACTCTGTGGTGGGGCTGGTTAGTACTGCCCCCTCTATCTCATACTTTGATATGTTTTTCTGTACCAATTTCGCTTAGTCTATGTTCCTGTCCTCCACCTTTTTCTTGAGCTTCTCCTGCCATAGTCTACAATGGTGAACTATCGTGAACTGTATTTCTGTCCATCCTCTTGCTTCTATTCTTACCAACTTCTTTAGATGTTTCTCGATGGGCTCTGACAGCCCCTGCACTAGTATGTGATAGAATATTGCTACTGTTTTGTCCCACGGTTCTCGAGTTTCAATCTCCTGAATATACTGCAATGGGTCTTCATCCTCCTTCATTTTCCAGGACATAACTGCCCCAATGTCCGAGGGGTCTGGGTATTGTGTTCTTAATGCTTGCCATATGGTGGCTCTGCAGTTTGCAAATGGTGAACCATTTTGCGCCGTGTTCTGTGTCGTCACTCCAGGGAACCCCGCCCTCTTCCATTGTAATCAGTAGCCTCCCAGAGGACCGCCACTAGCAGTCCTTTTATGTCTCCCACTTCTAACCGGTTTCCCACTGTCATTCTTTCCATCTAGTAAATGTACTGCCGAGCTCCTGCACTCAACGATGGCAGCCAGTACTTTATGTTCTTCTTGTCTGCATGTTTCCATGGTATGTACTGAGGTTGTACTACTCTCCTCTCCAATAAGGGCATCTGAGTGAACTCCTCCTCCCCATGCATGTTTCTAGCCAGTCGGACATGTCTGTCCCCTCTCTTGATTTCAATGCCTATGCCTGTGCATACATCTATTGGTTCTAGTATGGGTACCCGGACACTGTCGTCATACCTCCTTGTTAACCTTCCCCTTGAGAAGGCTAGGGCTGTTTCCCCCTTCCTTCGTCCTGGGAGGTCTCGAAGTCTATCAACATATTTAGTGACATCATGTAGTGTGTGCAAGTCGTTCTCCAGCATGCCTGCTCACCTGAGCTGCCCCCTTCTTCCTCTTCTGTGTGTGTCCTCTGCTCCCATGTCACCCGCTTGTCTGTCCCTGTCCCAATTGACTGGGATTGATATTGCTTCCCCTCTTGTCCCCGCTGTTCCTATCTTCATTGTCAGACCCTGAGCCCATGTTATTGCAAAAATCATCTGCAAAACTCAGTCTTCTAGATGTAAAGTCTGCATTAGGTTTCATGCTGAGGTCAATATCCGTCAAGTCATATCTGCTTCAGGCATGTTCTGTCTCCCTCCATTGTGCTCCTATCCCGTGAGCTTGTGCCATCTGGTTCTGCTCACCTGTCCTCCTCATGTCTGTCGCTGCCTCTTTCCCTTGGGTTTTTACTGCCTTTCTTGCTCGCTCGTCCCCTCCCTGCACGCTTCTCCTCTTGCCAGTCTATCCAGTTGCAATTTCCTCTGTTTCCTCTCAACCAACTTGTGTTTTTCCCTCTCTGCTACTTTCCTTCACCTCTCAATCTCCTCCACTTCCCTCATCTTTCTGTCCCGCTGCTCCCTTTCTGCTCTTTTCCTCTCCTTACGATCCCTTTCGATCCTCTCATCTCTTTACCTCTCCATCTGCTCTTTCTCCACCTCCTTCATCTGTTCCATATCCTCCCTCTCCAACTTCTCTTCTCTTCTCTTTCTGTCCTCTCTTTCTAACTTCTTCTACCGTTCCTTCTCCCTCCTGTCTGCCTCGTCCATTGTCCCCGCCCAGTTTGCTGCTTCGTTGCTTCCCTTCCGACCTTCCATTGCCTTAGCCGCCACTTCTGCCTCCCCGTCTGTTTTCCCTTCCAGCTTCAGTACTATCTGTCCTCCTATCCATTCCTTCGTAGCTATGCTGCCGAGCCCCTACTTCGCGCCCTGCTGTGCCTCACAGCTCGCCTCTTGTTCAGTAGTCGTCTGCCCTGCGCCTCTTGGCCCCTCCTCCTTCGTATATGGTGGTGGTTTATATGTTAGATTTGAATACCACTCTGCTGCTCTCAATTCCCATAAGGCTCTTATCTCTTGCAATGGGTACATCCCTTGTTCATAGTCTGTACCATCGGATGCCACACTTGGAGGGACATGGGGAGGTCTGGAAGGGTGAGCCCCTGGCTCCTTCACCTCCTGCTGGCTCAGCCTCCACTGATACCTCTCTGCATCCTCTTAGCCCTCTGGGAACATGCGCCACAGTTCGAATATGGCCATGCATTTTGGTAACCTCTTCCCCTTATAAGCACCCTGTATGTGTGTCAGTAGTGATTGCTACACGTCCTTTGAGAAACTTCTGCAAGGTGGCCATGGTTTAGTTAACTTTCCTTCAGTACTTTTGCACCATTCTATAATATATTTGCATATTTTCTCCCGATAAAGTGGGAGTGTCTTACACAAGCATGTCACCCCCGCACTTCTCCTGATACATTTTTCCCACCTTTACCTGACCTCAAGTTGAGGGTTTCAACAATCTGCTGTTTAGAGAGAAAGGTACAATATAATATCAAATACTTTTCAGGTTACTACGAGCCTCTCTGGCTCCATACCTTATCAGGCGTGCTCTGTGCACCGTTCCTTTACAAACTTGCTATCACTGCCTCCTCAGGCACACCCACAATCTTGCGCATGTGCCTTCTGCGCACCCCCACTGGTTCACCTCTTCTGCCAATCTCAAGTTTCCAATGCTAGCTCCTCACAGTCTCATACTCTCTGCCTCCTATGTACAACACTATGGGTGACGTCATCAATCTATTAGCCAAGGTAGTGTTGAACAATCGAATACCGCGCGCACACTGTTATAGCCTCTTACTCCCAAACCACACAAAAACTCCACAGCTGTCTTCCCGCCTCCAGGCAAAGTATACCAATATTCCCTTGTGATCGAACTGTACCGCTGCGTCGCTTAGCATGCAAAACATCTCACTCCAGGAGACTTAAACAGTCGACTCACCTTCCGCAATCTAGGCCAGCTCCCTTGCTAACCTTAGGGGGATACTGTCATCTATGACCCGAGCTAAAACACCCAACCACTATTTACATATCTTCTGTCATCCGTGCCCTAGAGTCAATAGTTTAGGTTATTCACCAGAACCGTGTACCTCTACAACCGAATGTGCCCTAAACATAGAAAAAGGACATCTACCTCCGCTCCTGTCCCTACTAACTGTGACAATGCTAGAAAATAGTTTGACAACACTCAATGATGCTAAACAATACTCCACAATACTCAATACCATTCCTCACACCCACAGTTGCTGTTCGACTGGGTCAATACTTACACTCTGTGGTTTGCTGGTGCTGCTCGGCTGCCGTGTTCCCCAGGTGCTCACTTCCCTGTCCTGGTCTGCCTGGACTCCTCGCTAACTTAGGGCAGGATGATTTCCAACTGGCTCCTGAAAGCCTTTCCACGGGTACGCGTTTACCGTCTTCTTGAAATATGCGAGGGTCCTGCAGCCTCTCATGTTCCTCAGAGATGACCTTGTGCTGGGCTGGCACAGCCAACCATCAGCTCTGCTACCAACTTGTAAGGGACAGACTCCCAAGTATGCCAGAGCGATGCTGGCGGTCCGCAGACTCAGGGGGCCTAACTCCCTCCCCAAAATAAACAGAGGACTCAGTCAGATGGCAAGTACATACTGTGGTTTATTACAGTAAAATAACAACAGTGATTGATACAAAAACTCAAAAAAATTCCAGCATGTCGCACGGTAAATGGTGCGCAGGCCACTTTTGTTCAAGAAACACATCACTACTCTGTCATTACATGAGCCGTTCTCCAAAAACCTATCGCGTCTGGGATTGGCCATCAGGAGCATAATAAACTATAAAGGGACATATATATGTTATTCTACTGGCTCTTGCATGTCAGGTGGCTGGCCTGTCCCTTCCCCAAAATCTAACTTACTACTTTGTTGCAGAGTATTGGCCCTACCATTGGTTCTCAACCGTTGCTACCCACCCCTAGAGTGCTAAACTGTGATTGGCTAGAGAGGACATCCCTAGGCCTGGGACCCAAAATGGTCCTCAGCTAACTGTGCATCTTTTCAAAGTGATGTGAACGACTATGTGTCTGCATTGTAACTTGTGTGTACCACCTTTGCCTATGAGACCATGTCCCGCTCGTCAGAACACTTTGTTGCACATTTTTTTTTGCAGCCTGTGTCTGGCATCCTGGGATCAGCTCCCCTTTCACACCACTGATCACTGTCCATTGTCTTCTTCAGCTGTATCACGTGTCCAGAGACCAAGCAATTGAGCTCTGCAGATCCGAATTATGAGGATTCATTCCCTTTTTCTGCAGCTGGTCCCTTTGTCATCTGGGGATTTGAATGTCTTCATATCGCCTGTCCTTGGCTGTGGTCCTCGTCTCACACGCATGGCTCCCTGCGCAGCTGAGTCCGCTCTGCTCGTCCCCTGCTTAATACTTTGAGGCCGGTTGTAGTTTTCCTTAACCTTATAATGTGGTTTCTACATTGTTCATACTATACCACATTCTCTATAGGTTAGTCACACTTGGCTCTGTCAGGTTCTATAGGATCTCCTGCAAGTCCATAAAGTTATTTGCGTTTAAGTGTCTGCAATCTTAGCTCAGGATTTCTTGTGCCTTGTGGGATCTGCGTTACTGAGTTTGGCTATTGACAAAATAATGAAAGCAATAACTTTATGTATATATATCTGTCCTCTAACTATAGAACTGCACGCTTGTGTTCTTCATGTATTCAAGTGCATGTTTGTGCATTGCAGTGCATATTTCACGTGTGCTTCATGTCATGACAGTACTAGGAACATATCCCTGCATATGGTCAGACCATCACAAAATAGAATCCAAGTTGGTGCTCAGATCAAAAGCAGCCAAACCAAACAATTCCCCGAAAATGGTCTTAGATAGAAACCTAAAAAAAATCACGACATCAATCCTCTCAGAAGGTATTACGCAAATCATGCGCGAGACTAAGGATGAGGATACCTGTGAAGATATTATATCCATATACAATAAATACATGAATGATCTACTAAACCAACATGCCCCAGTAATAAACAAGCAAGTTCGACCCAATATAAACCACCAAAAATGGTTCAATTCAGAAGCTTTGAAACTCAAAAAGGATAAACGGAAACTAGAAAGGACATGGCTAAAAGACCCCACAGTAAGTAACAAAAAGAACTGGCAAATTGCTGACACTACATACAGGACTCAAATAACTGACCTAAAGAAAAATCATTATAACGAACTGATCGCTACTGCATCTAACTCGACTGGGAAACTTTTCCATATACTCAAAAACATTGAAAACCTATAGCACTATCCCCCCCATTTCAGCCCACTGAAAAGGGATGTGAATCAGTCCAAACTGCCTTTCACAATAAAATTATCAAGGCACGAGAGACAATCTCCAACTGTAATGCAACTAACATTCCCATCCCAGACAATACAGGAGAAAACAAGACCGACTCACAAAGTCCTAAATTCCATTTTAAACCAATATCATTGGAAGACATGAATAAAACCCTTTCAAGTATTAAAAGTACCTCATGCACTGAAAATGTGCTGCCACCAAAACTAATTCTTGACAACGCTGCAATCTTTGCGCCCTTTCTTACAAGAATGGCAAATGCTTCGTTTAGAGATGGCAATGTCCCTGCCATCATCAAAACTGTCACGGTTACACCACTGCCTAAAAAACCTGAACTCAATCAACAAGACCCCGCAAGCCTAAGGCCCATTACCAACTGCAACTTCCTATTAAAAATACTGGACAGGATCGCCACCGAACAACTTCAGGATTTTGTGGATGTCAACAATCTACTACATCCTCAACAATCGGGCTTTAGGATAGCCCACAGCACGGAATCCGCACTAATGGATTTGCAAACAGAAATGCTTAGCATCCTCGACCAAGGCAAAACTGGGTTGCTGATCTTATTGGACCTCTCAGCAGCCTTTGATCTGCTGGATCATCAGAGGCTACGAGAGGCCCTAGATCAATCAGGAAACTGCTCTAAAGAGGCCATAAACTGGGTGTCATCTTTTTTACAGGACAGGCAGTCTAAGATTGTCTGGGAGAAACATTCCTCTAAACCAAAACCAGTTGACTGTGGAGTCCCTCAAGGCGCAAGCTTCTCCCCCTTACTGTTCAATTTATACATGCGTTGCCTATGCTCACTGCTAACCCAACTCGGTATATTTTTCACCAACTTCGCTGACGACACCCAACTGGTGTTTGAACTTAGTGGTAACTACGAACAGGACAGCGAAAAACTCTCGAGAATTTATAACATCATCGAAAGTTGGATGAAGGACAATTGGATGTGCTTAAATGCCACCAAAACAGAGCTCATGATATTTGGATCATCTCATGGCAGAAAAAAACTAAGTCCTCAATACACAGCATTTAAGATCAAAGAGACTCAAATCCCTATAGCAGATAAAGTGAAAACACTAGGCATTTATCTACAGGCATCCTTAGGAGCAGAAGCCCACACCGCTTACCTCAAGAGGAACTGTCAATATCATCAGAAACTATTGAAAAAAATCAGACCCTTGCTGAGCCTACAAAAAAGCACAACAATAGCAAGAGCCACAATTCTCTCCCGATTGGATTATGGCAACTCTTTACTAATGGGAGCCAGCAGCAAATGTCTAAAACAGTGCCAAGTGATCCAAAACAACACTATTAGAACAATCACTGATAAACCTAAAAGAGAACATGTCACAGATCTACCTTGGCTGGCGATCGAGGAACGCATCATATTTAAAGCCCTTACCCTAGTACATCGATGTTTGTATGGAAAAGCGCCAATCTACCTAAAAAACAATTCACATGGTATGAATCAAACCGCAACCTGAGATCAAACAAAACTGGTCTCATCCAAGTTATTCCAACAAAAAAAGCAAAAGGATTAGGTAGGGCTTTTACGACCAAAGCGGTCCTTAAATGGAACAAACTCCCTCCCACACTGAGATTGGAAACCAACCACCTACTCTTCAGAAAACAATTAAAGACACTTCTCTTCAAATAGGAGCTTACCTTAGTTTCTTCAGTTAGCCCTACATCTTCTCTTTGTCCTGTTTTATGTGGCCCCCGCCGTGTCCTGTTTTCTATATTTTAGTCTGTCTTAATGTAATGCGCTCTGATGCCTGCGGGCTGCAGCGCAATATAAACATATCAATAAATAACGCTGCTATGTCATGGTGTCTCTAGTGATGTCAGCAACATGGCTTCTTGGTGCTTAGTCCGGGCTGTCCATGGAGGTTTCTCTGACTATAGCATTTGACTCTTCATTCAGGCATGGATAGATTTGTAGCGTACCTGGTTTGTATGGCTGGCTGAGAGAATACATCTCAGTGTATCTGTCGATCATTGGTGCATTTGGGATACATTCAAAATAGAATGGGTGGCTGCAGTATTTTCTGGGTGTCTGTCTTGTCATGAACTTGGTGGGAGTTGGGGTGAAGGCAAGATCCCAACTCCCTCTTCACTGGCATTGTGCATTTGACACAAGCTCTTGTTTCACTGGTCCTTGGTGTTTCTTTGTTTTGAAGAGTTGAAGAGTTGTCACTAGGAGTAAACAGAAAAAACTGGCAAGCATCTGAGATAGGAGGTTTGGCAGGAGATATCGGTGGACTACAAAGAAGTAGATTGCACACAGTGGGGGGGGGTGGCGGGGAGGAATTGGGCCCTCTCAGCTGCCATTGTCCTCGGTGCTAGGACTGGCTGTGGACTTCTCCCTAGCTCTCCTTAGCCCGGCTGAGAGGGCCTCCCTTATCCCCTTGTCAAGGCTAGGGTATTGGGCCTGACACATTAGTTATCTTGAAAATTACTTTTAACTTCTTTTTTTATATAAGCTGTAGTCGGGAGTTGACTCAAAGCGCCAAGTACCTCTCTCCTCCAATTGATGATGGGCCGGGGGTGGCATGTGGAGGAACCCCCTGTTGCACCCACTTGATCCCCTTCATCAGCCAGGAGACTGTCACTCACACACTCTCAAAGTTCCTGGTTCATTAGGAAGAAGAACTGTACGGCAAGAAATCCAAGAACTCCTCCTCACCTCCATGAGGGTCGGGACCCAATGCACTGACATCCAAGGGGCAGGTAGACTCAGAAATATACTTGTCCCGCTTGCCCCCAATGCAGTGTAGTCAGAGATAAACGAAATATAATTGTTTATCTCCTGCCATGGAGAAACCAGGCTTCACACTCAGTTACCCTCCCGGAGGCATCTGATGTGGCGCTGATCCCACGACAGCATCCACCATTGCACGCGCAGGCATTCATTTAAGTCAGTCCTAAAACGGACTCAATAGCAGACAGGCTTTTTAAAGCTGTTGTGCAGCATCATCGCAAATTAGTAACATCGGCCCACGAAACAACAGAGCTGTGACGACTTTTCAAATCTAACCAATGGGAAATCCAAGAAAATAAGACACCTTGAGCACAAGCTCAAACCAGGAGGAGGAGCACACTCTGCATAAAAGGGATAACAGAAAAGGCGACAGTGTGGGCGTTAGGAGCAGGTGAGGTGTGAAATTCGGAGCAAGCTGATGTTCAGAGCAAATGAAGGGGATAGAGAAGTAGGGAAATGGGCGGAGGGGAATGGTAGTGAGAGGGAGAGAAGAGTGAACTGTCATATATCACAAACAAGGATGGTCAATGTGGCGCCGTTTGCGGCATTTAGCTGCAGTCCATCCTATTCCTAGCAACATGGTGCTGAAAGCAGGAAGTGCCGGTCCAGGCTTCCTCACCAGTTCAGCTGATCTGGCTCCGCCCACGACTCCGGAGAGGATTCATATGGTGTCTCTGACCGCACAGCCGCGCATTGCTACTCTTATGGTAGCCACATTCTGTAAGTACGCAAATGTCTAGGCTCTTTTCCACATTCAAATAACAGATTTCTAATCCTTGCCTTTCTCTCTTCCATGTCCGCTTAGCTTCCGATCCCGCCCGTGGCTTCCTGCATCTCGTACGCCTCGCGGCGTCTCTCTCAGCTTCCCAGAAAGTCTCCTGTGATTCTGTACGGCATCACTCTCCTTTTACCCTCGAACCCCTTCACCTTCTACGGCAAACACTTACTTGTGGTTTCCCATTGTAGAGTCTGTGGATCCCGTTCTCGAATCTCATATCCTCTGGCACACGCCGTGGCCTGCCCGAGACCTACGATTGCATAATCACATTTTTCCGGTGTTGGAGTATACACGCCCCACCTCCCGATGTCATAGCAGTGGTAGGGAACTTACCCTGTATTACGTCTTACACTTTCCTTTTTTCCTTCAGTACTACATGAAGAGGTGATTGAACCCTCCCAGAGCACTATTCCTCTCCAATCACGCTGGTGCCTAAACCCAATAGAAGTTGTTGGTTTTGCATAGAGGGTGATTGAAATAGCCCGCTTTGAAGCCTATGGTAAGAATCAACAAAATGATCGAAGGGAGTGGACCGCAAAATCTTTTTCTATCATTGATCTGACCAGAGGATATTGAAATATTCCCTTGGGGACCAAGAGAAGACCACCTTTGTTGATTCCAGTTTACGACCCCAGCAACTTTGCAGCAAATATGTTACTATATTACAACCCCATCAAGCCTTTGCTGGGTCTGCCTGGACGACATTGTGGTATATAGCAAAACTGTGCATGATCATAAGAGACACTTACATTTGGTAATCCAAACCTTCTGCAAATCGTAACTCGGGGCCCATACGTGTAAGTGCCATTTAACCATGCCTTCAGTTAAATCCCTGGGTCCGATTACAAAATCTTTGAACTGGTGCAAGTGTAATTTTGCATGGTATTAGCACCAGGGCAAAGTTTGCCCTAGTGCAATAACATATACTATTAATGCATTGCTAAAGTGCTAATACCATTCAGTATTAGCACTAAAGCAAACTTTGCTCTAGTGCAAAAATTGATTGAAAGAAACGTTTTTATCCCAAGGGCAAACTTTGCCCTAATGCTAACACTGTGCACAATTGAACTTGTAATGATGCAAAGGTTTTCTAATATGGCCCAACTGTTTTTTGCACTAGTGCAAAGTTTGCCGTAGTGCTACTACCGTGCAAAGTTGCACTTGCACCAGTGCACATTTCTGTAATCTGGTTGATGGAGTTTCAGGTCAGAAAGGGAACAGTGCAACCTCAAGAAATGAAGGCTAAAATCATTAAAAACATCCTGACTCAGTGAAGGAGTTGCCAATTAACTTGGGTCTGGTTGGATACTATCGTCATGTCATTCCAAACTTTTCATCCATAGCAGGACCCATTACAGACGGATGATTTGTCCGGGTTGGTGTGGGGAGGATCCCCATGTCACCCGTACTTAGTTACAGGCCACAGGATGGGGGTCTTCACTTTTGCACTTTTAATTCTTCTGGCCCTTTAAGAGGAAGAACTATTGTGACAAGGCCAGACACTCCCAGAACCCACCCAGGAGCAGCCAAGAAGACCAGAATCCAATGAAGGGGAAAACAGAAACATTGCAACCAAGATGCAATTTGAACCCATACCACATCCTAACAATGACCAGAAACTTAGAGAAGCATAGAACCCACCACAACAAAAGAAAAACATGAACCTCCAGACCGAGAGCACGACAGAGAAACAGCAAGGAAACCAGAAGAGAGTGTTGTTGAAACTGTGCTGGAAAAGGGAGAGGGGCTTAGATGTTTTTTTCAATTCTTTCACCTGTATCCTGTGGAAAAGACAGGCACCAATTTGTGCAGCATGTCAGGGGAGCGCCAAAGTCAATGGTGGGTGAACAATATAAAAGGAAGCAGAAGAAGCAGGGTGTGGATTGTCCAGGTGAGGTCACCGGAGGATGTGAAGGTGGACCGAGAGACCAGATGGAGGATGGACAGAGAACGAGAGTGTTGTAGAGTTGGTTGCAGATCTTAGTACAGGCGAAATATATGTGAAAGAGAGTGGTCCCAGTTGTGTGTGGTGTAGTGTGGTGTAGAAAGTGGGGAAGCGGGTATATAGAAGTGAGAGAGAAAGAAAACTTGAGTCAGGGTGGAAGATAAGTGTCAGGGAGTGAGAGTATTAGTCAGTGTGAGAGGGAGTGAGAGTTGGGAGAGAGTGGAGCTAGCAGAGAAGGCTGTAGGAGTGTGATGCGTGGAGACGGGCCTAGGAGAGAAATGGGTAAGAGAATAGTAAGAGTGAGTGTAGTGGAAGGGTGAGCAGGACACCATATTCCTGAGTTTGTGGAAAAAGAAGGAAGGAGTGCAGAGAGGGGTGTGTGGTAGTAGTGTGGAGTGGGATAGTGGTGGTAGTGAAGAGAAGGAAGAGTAGTTGTCATGCACAGAGATTAGTAGTATGAAGGAGAGAGTAGTAGTGCAGAGGAAGAGAGTAGCTAGTAAAATTGGAGGGTGCAGGTAAGTGTTAGTAGGAGAGAGAGAAACATTGGAGAGGAAGGTCTGATGTCACATACAAACACCACACTCTAGTACTAACATCATCAAGAGTGTAGGGCCATCTAGGAAGTCCCTGAAGGCGGTAGATAGCCTGAATTCATGGAGCCATCTGTACTCAGACCAGTATTAGACAGTAGTGGTTACTGTGTACCAGCGACTAACCTGGGTCAGGGATGCCCGGATTAGGGAGAGGGGTGCCAGAGGAGAGAGAGGAACTGCCTAGCACCACTTCCCAAACGCCTCATTGCAGCCAATGCATTATATTGATCTATCTGCCAGTTTATATACTGGATAATCTGCCCATTGTGAACGACCTTTTGTTGTAACTTTAATACATTTCTTGAAACTTTTTGCAGACTGCCGCACGATATTAAGCCCAACTTTGATGTAAGGTTGCAGTTCAAGGGTGTGGCCTTCTATACTGTCACCACCGCTCTTTCTCAGGCACTTGGCCCACTGATGCATCTTCACTCTCCGCTCTGAAGTCATGCAACATGCTCTTTCTTAACCAAAACTCCACTTACTCCTCTCTCTTCTCCTCCTACACTGATGCCATTCACACCTCAACAGTGTCAAACTGTGCAGGGCCTGACATGCCCTCCTCTCCGGCCTCCTTCCTCTGCTTCTCATATTCCTTTCTTGGGTTCTCAATAACCTTAGTCTGTTCTGGGCCTTACATGCCATTCTCTTTATCCATCCTCTTCCTCTGCCTTCATCCTTCTTCGTCTGCCTCTCAACAACTTCACACTCGTTGGGCTTGAGACACCCACCTCTCCTACTTGTTTCCTCTGAGTTGCCTACCCCTTCCTCTGACTCCCAACAATATCCTCCTTCCTTCTGATATTTCTATTGGTCACTTCCTCACAACTCTCCTCTCCTTTGATGTTGCAATGTTTTGCCTCCTCTGCACTGACAATACCTTTGGCATTCACCTCCTTACTTCTCTCACCATCCCCCTCATTCCTTCAGATTTTCTCTACTAACTCCTCCTTAATTCTTCTGAGCAGTGCTGCATTGGTTCAGGTAAGTGGAGGATAGAGATAGTTCTTACTGTCCCAGTCTGCCTCTTCATCAAAATCCTCATCACTTCTTAATTCAACAATCACATGGCTGGACCAAGTTGTGAAAATGTGGAAGAGTTCCTCTATGTTCTGAATGGGAGTCTTCTTTGGTGGTCCTGCTCATTTCTTGTTGGTTTAAATCTTTCAGGAAGAGGAAAGGGCTTCCTTGTCAAATGATAGTCACACTGATTTTTTTGTTGTTGAAGCAGACAGCTCTGCCTACCCACTAATAGGTAGCACACGTTCTCCAAGAGGTTCTGAGGTTGGGGTACACCCTATGTGTTTCGAGGTTTGTGGGATTTCCTCAGGTTTCCCTTCTTCAGCATCCATTGATTCAGCCTTCTCATGCATTGAGTTCCATCTTGGTCCAGCCATTGGTATGCGGCCACCAGCATCTAACTGGGTTCTTGTGTCTAACCAAGGGGGTCACTGGTCCTATTTTCTTCCTCAGTATGTGCCAGGAAGGTCTCAGATTCTGTCTTCATTACCATAGTTTCATGAGCGGTTTCCACTGGTCAGTCATATGAAAATGAAATTGACAGTTTCCCTTGCTGTTCTCTTGACTGGAGCATTAGGTCCTCACCAGAAAGCTTGCAAACTAATGTTAACAACAAATTCCCTCTTCCAGTCTATTTCTTCCCTACCCCAATGGTTCCATTCCTCTTACTGATCATCTATTTCTTTTCTTCCAGTAGTTCCAGTGAATAGCCACCCAGCTTGAAGGCAGCAAGGGGTCCTCGAATCATTGTTCATTAGTGCTTGAATGTCTCCTCTCTGTTGTCTTGCTACAGCCAGTGACATATGCAGAAAGGTTTTCAGTGTACCACAGGCTCTCACAATATAGAATTAGGCTATGACATCCTATTTCTTCACATACACAGGGTAGTTTGAAAATTTCAAGAACAACAAGACAAGATTCCCTGGATGGTTTGGGACCATAACACATGCCAACCTAGTCAACACATCCACTGAGGCCGGTATAGGCAACAATATAATGCTGCAGCAACTTGATGATACACCTACATTAAGCTGCTTACAACTTTGAGTAAAGCTAATTCTTTCACTGGGACCTAGTAGTTATAGTCACATTGTACATAATACGCTTGACTCCATGGAAATTTACAAAAGGGTAAATAGGCTTCAGGGGAGGGAGAGACTAGTACATTGGAGACTGGGCACTCGTGACACTATCTTTACTATTGGGTGTGTGAATTGACTTCATTGGGTTGTAAATCAATGGGGTCCATGGCCCACTCTGTACCAGACCTATGGCCCCCTGCTGATATGTCTACTTCTTTGGTACTGGGTATTTCAAACCCTATTGATTCTGATGTGTGCAAGCTATGCCCTCCTTGAAGATGTCATCATCGTCAGATGGTGGTTTGGAGGGCTAAGGTGGACTTCTAGTTCAGCCTTCGTGAATCACACTTCTAACACCATTTGACATGAAGCTGATCGAACATCAAAAAAAGAAAAATGGTAGAGGCATCATTGTGAATAGTTTTATTTGGAAAAATGATCAGTGTTTGGACAAAATAAAAAAAGGGATGGGAAAGATATAAACTAAAAGGTCAGGATCATATCGTCAGTGGGCCCAGCTGCATTTCGGGTGCCCTTCCTTGGTGGACCGTCTAAATCAATGTCCTAATTTCCAAAATATTTCCTTTTCTAGCTAAGCCAGTGTTCCTGGTTCCTTCCTCGCTGCTTTGCAAAATAGTCATTCACCTCTTAGGGTTAACATTTCCCTGCCCCCTTTTCTTGATCTTTCTGCTTCCATGTTATCTACCTGCTTTGGGAATGATGTGGGAGATTCTATCTGGATCTCCTGACTTTTCTTTGTGGCTGAACTCTCTATCAAAGCAAGGAGCAGGTTACGGCTACTGGCAGGCTCAATGCACAGGCTTCAGGTAGGTTTAAGTGGGTGGCCCTCTATATTATCACCACCACCCTATATCAGGTTCTGACTCCTTGTCCTACAAGCCCACCATCACTTTCCTCCTTGTTTCCTACCACATGCTCTTTCCTAGGGGAATCTCTACTGTTCATCTCTCTTCTCCTTCCTAGTGTCAAGTTTCTGCCTCGTGAGCATTGGAAGGAGACCTTTGTGGAACAGCTGGGATTCTGAATAAATCACAGAGTCCATCTCGAAATATCATCATGCAGAAGTATGACTTTGCATTCCTTTTGTAAAGGTTTGGAAATGCCACATTGAAGTTGACAAGGCACATTTCCTACAATTCACCTCTTGGCGGCTTAGAAACCTGGATATTTCTATGTACCATGTTCTGAACAACAATCCTCAGAAGTCCAATGGCCCTTTTTTACTTTCACTTTCCAAGGTTCAGAGATGGAGAATGAAGACTTCTGTCAGGTGTGGCGCTCAGGGTGTAGCTAGTGAGCCTGTTTCAGCCAAGGGTGTTGCAGTATTGTATTTATTTCTATTTATTGTGCATTTGTTAGGTGCTTATACAGTAGGTCAATTCAGTTTCAAAGTATTTAAGCAGCTGGTGAGCCGAACTGGCTTCTGCTCCGCAACAAATTCAGACTGCTCATGGACTGACACGCCATTCTCTCCTACCTCCTTCCGCTAAGTTGCCTCCTCTCTAAGTTGCCTAGTCCTTACTCTGCTTCCCAACAATATTCTCTTTTCCCCTGTTAATTTCACGGGCTACTACTCAAAACTCTCCTCTGCTTAGATGCTACTCCTAACCTCCTTCTTACAACTTGTTACCTACTTTCCACTGATACCTTCAACCTACACATCCTAACTTCTCTCATCTTCCTCCCCACTCCTTCTGATGTTTTGTCCCACTTCCTAAGTACTTCTTTTCATTTTTACTCTGACCTCTTCCCTACATGAATTCCTCCCCTGATACCTCCTGCAACCTCCTCTTATCTGCTTCTCCGCTCCATCCCCCTCGAACCTGCTACAAACTTACTCCTGCTCCTTCTCGCTCCTTGTCCATCTTCACCTCTTAACACTAACTCTTTCTTACTGGTGACTGTGGTTTATATCGGACTTAAGCTTCTGCCTTGCTGGTGGGCCCATTTTAGGTGAGTGTACCTGTTGGGAATAATAACTTTAGATTAGGGGTATGTCTGTGTGGTCTTGTTGGGCATACCATTACGTAACCCTCCCAGGTTGCTGCTCTTTTACCCCACTTAGCAAGCCATACCCACCTGGTGCCTTCCTGGTTGCTGCTCTTTTTCCCTACTTAAGGAACCCTCCAGCCTCTTTTCCTTTGCAGATGGGGAGCAGTTGCAAGTGGATATAGGTCACCTGGCCTAAGCCCCGCCCACCTGGCGCCTTCCAGGTTGCCGCTCTTTTTCCCCACTTCGCAAACCCCGCTCACCTGGTGCCTTCCTGGTTGCCACTCTTTTTCCCTACTTAAGGAGCCCTCTGGCCTTTTTCCTTTGCAGATGGGGAGCAGGTGCAAGTGGATCTAGGTCACCTGGCCTAAGCACCAGCCACCTTCTTAGCCCTGCCTCTTCCTTCCTGCTCTTAACTCTTAGATCAAGGGCGTCTCTCACCCGGGCGTCTGAAGCAAAGGACTGACGAAGAAAGGGGCAATTCCTGTTCGGACCTGTTTGGACCAGGAGGACCCAGGGCCCAACCCCCTGCTCAGACAGCAGTTAAGCATGCACCAACATGTGTTTACTACCTCTGTCCCCACAGGCCATACCCACCCACTCTGTTCCCCCTGTGATGTTCCCTTGTGCTCTCCTCCCTTCTCCCACACAGGTGTTGCCTGTTTTGTTTGATTCTTCTACTGGATCCAGTATGATAGCAACCTCGTCTGTCTCCTCACCCCTCCCCTTACTTGCTCCCCCCAGCACTATCTGAAATGGGTTGTCTGACCATAGTCAATTCCGCCGCAAATTATTTAGCACTTCTGCCAAACAACCCAAATTGTACCTTTCATCCCCAATCACCTCCCCTACTTACCTGCGTGTTCGCCGACACTTCCCCTGCAACCCTGCAGCATCAAATCCATCCTTATAACTCCGGTTGGATCGGACACCGCAGGGTCCCTTTTTCTGTTTTTCTTTTTTTTGGTCCCCCACCTCCAATTTTGAGGAAGCAGGAACACCCCTGCAACCCCTAAGCCCAATTATACTGAAAATGGAGAGCAGGGACACCCCCGCAACCCCTGCTCCACATGTTCAGTATTTTATCAAATCGATGGAATGCTACTGGCTGAAATTGGTCAAATGGTACCATTCAATATATTTGCATTGGTCAAAATGGGTAGTACCTGGAATGCGTTGGGCCGTGAACTGAGCTGCCTGCCGGTCATCTTGGAATGTGCCTGCATGGTAGAGTGACTGCTAGCAGACTGCCCTTGTGGAGCACTCCCACACACTGATGTGCTCTCTGTTCTCACTAAAACTTTAGTGTCCTTGCTAACTGGACACTCCAAGCCCCAGAATATTTTTAGGCAGCTCTACTCCCTTTGGGCCGGGTTGGGAAGGTATATTGGTAAAGTGGAGTCCAACAACTATGACCTTTCTTCCTTAAAGGGACAGAAACCAGGTTGGATGGGCCATATGTGTGACAATTCCCTGCTTTAAGGCTTGGGCATGATAGGGCTGGCCAGAGGACCCTACACACACCACCTCCAGACCCAGCATTAGCCTGTGGGTGGTGGTACCCAGGCTCCTTGGTCAAATCAACTATTACCCAAATACAGAGGCAGTGGACCTTGTTACAGGTTATAGTGCCCCACTTCACTCTGATGATCATTGTGGAGCTTTGCTCTCCTCGCTAAAGCAATCTTTTATACCCATCCTTTCTCTCTTATATTATACCTTGCTTTTCCTCACTTGATATATGTTTATAAGGGATGTATGTCATTGACTTACTCCTTTTTTCCAATGTGTTGTAGGTCTGCTCTCATTCAGTAAGAATGAGGTGCCCTTTAAACTGAAGGTAAGTACAGGGTTCTGAATAACAAGGGGACCCCAATCTTTGGCCCTCTCATCCAGAACTATTAGGCCAGTTGCCCTATCGACTCCATGGTTCATACCAGTGGCAACTTTTACACTGTGCTTTTTTCACTGTCTGGCTCCTCTTGTTCCCTGAAACTTGTTGAATGCTACAGCATATTCCAGTTACACTTCCCAATACCCATCACATATCTCTTTAATTCACGCATCACAGGAACGTTTCTGGATTAGTGGGCAGAAACCTACACTGTGCAGTTGTCTCTTGTCAAAGCTCACTTTTCAGAGTCTGCGTCCAGAGTAAGCAAATGCTGTGTTGGGAATCAGATTCATTCGGAGCTTCTGGAGCTTGTTTCTGATCTCAGCTTTGTGTTTGCTCTCCCTCTCGAAGGAGGAAGAAGTTCTGTCCGTGGGGTTTGTAGGCTCAATAGGTTACAACAATATGTGTGCCGCCATAGGAGGGCTGGAAAAGTCTCACCCTTGGTAGGTCCGGGCTTGGACCTTATTCCATCTTTCATCTGCATAAGGGCATCAAATAAATGTCAGGCTAATAACAGAATGACAATGTTTCATGCAATGGTTGTCCCGATGAGGGAGGGGAACTGAAGAGAGGGTCCCTGGAATGCCCCTTGTGACCCCTATACGCATGATAGCCCGAAGACTAAGGAATGAGAGATGCCAGTCACTGTTTGGCCAGCCCCCAGTAGGGCCAGTAACTTCCACTAATGTGAACAACTGTTCAAACCTTATCCAGCTGACGTCTTCACGGATATAGGTGCCTCAACACTGGGCCTGGTTGACTAATGATAAATATCCAGCTATGCTGACATTATTAGAGACACCACAACATAGTAACGTTAGCCACAAAGCAAACTCGCATCCCTGCCCGAAGTTACACGGACACACACGTGCACACACGAAGAACATGCCTACACGGTTCTATAGATAGACAGATACATATACATACTGTTAGAATTCTTTCTTATTTTCTTTAATTAGCAAAAATGCAGAAATGCAAGAAAGCAAGAGATGCAGAGAAAGCTTGTAGCCGCTTATTGCAACTAACTATATGGAAATATAGGATCGTATGAGGAGCCTGCAAGAGCCAAGTACCACTAACCCATAAGGAAAATAGTACAATATAGACATATAGAAATCATAACATAAATATAGTAGAGCTACATGAAGCCACAGGCCTCATAATAAGAGTTGAAGGATGATAGATTTTACAGCACGCTGCTCAGAACTGCTGCTCGCAGCCAAGGTCAGAGGTAAGCAGAACATTCCTGACTCCAGGGACAGGGAGCCACCTGCTAAATAGCAGAATAAATCCTCACTAATTGCAGACCAAAAAGCTCAGTTTTGCGCGGTCCTCACCCACGTGGTGCGGCCGAGCCGAGCAATAGCCATTTACTCATGGTGGGAAGAGGAGCAGTTCCCAGCGAAGAAGACATGAACTGATACATGTATTGCCTAACAATTTTGCAACCTTCAGGCACTCTCTCACGCTAGGTGGATATACCAATGGCCACAATGGTGACACAGAGTCTTTCTCATCACCTTGAGAAGGTACAGAGAACGCTGAGAACAGAGTGGGGTCCCAGGCCTGGGGCGACCTGCTCCAGCCAATCAGAGAACACTAATCCAGGGGTGGATGGCAAAAGGCAAAGGCCAATGGTAGTCCAGCGACCCTGCAGCAATGTAATAGATCGTTTTGGGGTAGTCTCAGGCAAGACCACCTGACATGCAAGGACCAGTCAGCTAACTTCTATAGGTGCCGTCTATAGGCACTACCACCCCATCCACCCATTAGTTTGGGCTCATAGTTTTTTGGGGAATGGTTCTATGTTGTTACGACATTTGCTAACAAAAACTCCTGACATGGGCTCAGGAGCTGTGATTGCTGGAGAATTGTTTTCCTGTATGATCCCTGTCTGTTATGGAAAATACAGGACAGTTCTAACTTGCCCTTGGCTGAGTCCTCCATCATTTGCCAGGGGAAGGTTTGTTAGACCCTGGGTACTCTGCTGAACGGTGATTGTGTAGCACAAACCTCGGTCCTCTGGTATACCATAGTTTACAAATTAGTAGCAGAGGATGGTTCACTACGCCTGTTCGACATAGAGCCGCCTCTTCCATCGCACAGCCTGGAGGGCTGCAATGTGACGCACAGAGTGCAAGTCACATGGAGGTGCACCCGTGCAGAGGCCGTCACGAGCTGTTTCGGAAAATATCCTGCGCGCAGTCCATGAGGGTCCCAGCAGACCAAAAGGGCGGTGTGGCAGTACTGACTCAGCCACACAGCAATTCAGGGGGGCAGTAAAAGCATGTTGGGTGTGGGGTTGTGATTAGTATTGTTCAGTATCGTTGAAGTATTGTTGAATATTGTGAAGTATAGTTGAGAAAGGAGCAGAGGTAGATGCCACTTGTTCGTGGTTAGGGAGCATTCGATCTTGAGGTAAAAGGTTAGCTTAGACAATTGACACAAGGGTACGGATGACAGACATTCTGTAAAAATTGGATTTCCTTTGTATTTGGCATTGTAGCTCGGGTCATGGATGATGGTAAACCCATGTATAGAGCTTAGCAATTGAGGCTAGCTCGAACTGCGGAATGTGTTCTTCTGGTTAAATCTCGCAGAGGCATTTTTACAAGGCGATGCTGTAGATACAGATTGAGCCCATGAAATATTGGTACCTTGTTAGAAGACAGGACGATGGCTGTGGGTATATGTTGTGGGTGTTTTTATAAATGTCAGTATAATGGGACAATGTTGTTGTGAGCTCTGTTAGTGGTTTGCATCATTCACTTACTGACTGTAGAGGTGACGTCACCAGTAAGGCCTGTGCATAAGACTAGGAGAGCATGAAGAGGTACAGGGTTCATTTTTGACAATAAAGGAGTGACGGAGTAGGGTGTTCTGTGGTGGTGCATGGAAGGCGCATGCGTGAGATTAGTAGGTGTGCCAGAGGGTGGAAGAGAGTTGCAGAAGGTGGTGCATGGAGCACGCTTAAGAATTTGGTTGGGAGCCAGAGAGGCTTGTGATGTTGTGAAAAGAACTGGTATCTGTGAAATTGAAGAAAAATAAGATAAAGTGCATTTCTGTGTGTGAATAACAGCAGAAGTGTCGAAAACCTCGAAGTGAGTTCAAGTAAGTATTAAAAGCAGTGTATTGCGGAGAAGGTGCAGGGGACATGCCCCTACAGCATCTATGCAGGGCCCTTCTGCAATATAAGGACAAGATCTGTAAATATAACGCAGAATGGACAAAGAGCACAGAAGGTAAATTGTGCAGCAACCATTACACACACACACACGGTTTATAAGGGGGAAAAGCTGAGCAATCATATGGCAATATTCGAGCTCTGGAACATGTTCCAGAATGACAAAGGGGATGTGGCGTGGCATAAATGGATGCGGAGCCAAAAGCAGACCCTGTGCAAAAAGCACTTGGTCCCCACTTCTCCTCCTCCTGAACATGGGAACACAGGGGCACAGGGAGTATGCCCAATACGGGAATTGAGAGCATCGGCGGGGTACACAAATACAATATTCACACTTCCACTAAACACCAAGGAGGAGGGGCAGAAATGGTTGCACCAACAGGAGGAGGAACAACAGGTGCCAAAGGTGGAAACGAGGGACACAGCGAGACACCGATAAGGGTAAAAGACAGTGACCTGGGAGCAGAGGGAAGAAGAGAGGGGCTTGAAAATATAGTTTCGAATGAGTGGTTAGGAGGACAAATATTACTGAAATAAGACGGGAAGACAGCGGGAGAAACTGTAGGGGTGAGTAAGAAAGCGACGGGGTGTAAGGAGAATAGTGAAGGCAGAGAATGGGCAGAAATAATGGAAGAAGTGGAGAGGCAAGGAAAAAGGGAAAGGGAAGAATGCGAGAGAGTGCAAAGAGAAAAACAAAAGGCAGAAGAGCGAGAGCAATGGGAGATGAGGAGAAAGAGGGAGCTTGATGTGATGGAGAGGAGAAGGGTAGAAGAAGAGAAGGAAAAGCAGGTTTTGATTAAGAGGTAGAGGAGGAAGTTCGAATTAGAACAGCTCATAAGAGAGTGCAAACACAAGCAGGAGGGTGCAGTGAGGGAAATAAGACTAAGACTGTGATTAGCAAGTTTTAACAACAACAACAAAGGAAGAGATGAGCAAGTAGGGTGAGATTGTGGCAGGAAAAGTGAAAAACCCAGTACAAACACAATTCCCAAGTCCTCCATGAGGTGGGACTGCAAGAACCTGATTGACATAGAAGAGGAACCACAGGGAGGCACAGTACGGAGGAGACTAAGCTTCCAGTACAATATTGACAGAGACACTGAGCCGGATGATGACTTGGTAGGGAGTGAGGGCGAGGGAGTAGGGCAACCTGTTCCTCGGTCAACAGGGAAGCGCAGGGGGTGAAGCTGGACATGGGGAGCAGACAGAGACAGAGGGGGACTGTGGGGTGACAAGGGTGAAAGACCACATCAGTCTAAGGCTAGATCGCACAACATGGATAACGCGACTCCGTATACAAAGAGACTTAGAGGCCTCCTAGCACGGTGGAGGGGAGAATTGGCAAGGGCGTTCACTGTCACCAAAGACACCGGGAGATTGGAAGGGGAGGTTAGGTTAGCAGAGAGATTGGATCGGGAGGTTGGGTTGATTCAGTTCCTCTTACTGGAAAAGGGAAGAGGTGTCCTCAATACATACCATGGCAACATATCGACAAAGAAAACCTGAGGTGTAAGCTACCCTCATTGACAGTGGATGCGGGCAAGTGGATATACCAGATGGAAAGGATAACAGCAGGACATACATTAGCGGTGGGGGACATTAAAGGTTTATTAGTAGCGACCCTCATAGAGGCTGTCGATGATGTATGGAAAATGGCTGGATACCTAGGAGTAACCACCCAGAACATGGCACACACTGGTTCCCTGTTTAACAACTGCTAAATGGCTATATGACAAGCTCTACTGGTGCAGTACCCAGACACATCAGAGATTAGCACGATCATGGCATGCAAAATGGGGGAGGATTAAGACCCTGTGTTATATATTCAGGCTATTCAAGAGTTATGGAGACTTGAAATACGAGAACCGTGGGATAAAACAGTGGCATTAGTTTATCATAAACTATGTCAAGGGTTCCCAGAGCAGGTGTAAAAGCAACTGAATTAGTTGGTGGAGATGGAGGTAAAACCATGGTCAGAAATTCAACTTACAATAGTACATTTTTGCCGGATAATGCAAGAAAGCGCAAGGAAAAAGCACAAGGAAAGAAAGCAGGAGGAGGCGAAGTTAGTTCGGAAGAAACTGTCTAAATACACTATTTAAGGGGCAGTGTTAACAAGCACGGGATGGACAAGGCGCACCACAGAGACAGTATGCACCTGCGCCCCACGGGAGGAGGGTTCATGGGGCGGGGGATGCACAGCATTGGTTCTGAGGAGGAGGGGGCTGCCTAGGGGATGCAGATTTGGGCATCAAATACAATGGAGATGAGAGGGGTTTTTGGGAATGTTTTGCAGTTATGGGCAACCAGTAAAGCAAAGCCAAGAAGGGTTCACTTGGGGGTATCAGAGGCAAATGAGGAAACCACCCCAGCGCTGGATGTGCGGCCATGTAGGGCACATCTCCAGAGTGTACAGGAGCAGAGCGGGTATGCAGTAGGATGGGGGAATGCAATATCAGCCAACAAGCAGGGGGAGCAGAATAAATACTATGCCCCATACCAGACGTAAAGGCAAGGACAGACACCAAACGCATACTCGCAGGCATACAAGCCCACGATACAGACACCACAAATGCAGACACCAGCGCAGACTTATCCTCAATCACCCCAGGCACCACAGATCTAGAATAACACATAGCAATCATGCATGGCACAGAAAAATGATGGGACAGTGGCATGCACAGACTCAATGGGAATGACTCTGATTAGGAAACTAGGGGGGCTACTGCGGTGGGGGGTGACCCATTTGCAGGGAACAGAATGTCATTATACCCTCAACAGGACAGCCCACAGACAGACCTGATGTGTTCACCCCATCGATTACACCCCACTCGGCAGAGAAACCACGGATAGGTGTGACGATAGGTGACAAGAGTTTCTCCTTTCTTGTAGACACAGGGGCAACGCGACCCTGCATCTGGGAGGGGAGGTATTGAATGTCAGGCAATGCTATGAATGCTTAAGGATTTTCTGGGGTGACGGAATTGGTTCCTTTCACAGACGATATTACACTTTCTATAGGGGAGCATGACCTAGCTCTACCCTTACTGTATTCCCGACAGGCACCTATAAACATAATGGGAAGGGACATTAACATGACCATCTCATTCACTGACAAAGGTATAGTGTGTTCCAGACCTGGGATACACCTTCTAAACGTGAGGGAAATTATTCTAGCTTATTGTGGGTGCACAGTATAGAGGGGGGTACCAGCAGATGAGGAGCTATTTCTGTATGGAACTGAAGTAATAATAGCATGGCTCCCAGGGATTCAGGTGAATATGTGCTGCCTTCCAAATGAGTACATGTTTAGACCAGAACTACCACTTGACTAGAAAGAAGGGACGACAATACCACTAGGATTAGAGGCAGTAATAGTGGGAGACAACAGAATAACAGTACATGGGATAGATGATACAGGACAAGCATGGAAGTCAGTGATCGCAGTAGCACATGGCTATAAGCTAACTACAGTGTCAGATGAAGAACTGTTCAAAGACAACCGCTCAGATCACGAAGTAGTGTTTGATATTAGCATTACATACTGGGTGAAGATACATTACAGGGAGGTACCACAGAGGATGGTGATGATGCTACAAGCACCCCTGACATTTCTGGAGGAAGACTTTGCAAAGGTCTCCAGCATCTTATTGACCTATGAAGTGGGGCTTCCGAAAGGAATAGGAGCAGTGAAAATAAAAATGAAGCCAGAAGCAATTTTACCATGAGCTAGGCAGTACCCCCTGTCAAGGGAGGCAGATGAAGGTATCTATGAAATAATAGCAGAACTGGTGAAGCAAGGTATCTTTTTTTAACTCTTTATTTCTTAGTTTCAACAAGATTCAACAAACAACAGTATCAATATCATAGGTCATTGAATAACAAATACACAATAGCGGAAAGCAAATACAGTAGAACTTCACACCATAACCCTGTATCCTACCATATCAAACTTTAAGAATAACCTAAAACCAAACCAGATGCACCAAACAAATAACAACAGACAAACAAGACTACACAAAACAACCACTTAAACAACACAAATCCCCCCTATGTGTATAGTACCTGAAAGTAGATCATTTCACTCTACTCCATGACCCAACCTAGCATCATCCATAAAGATCAGTAAAGCTCTCCCACATTTCATCCCAAAGGTCTTCCTTGTTTTGTTTATGAAACATTGTTTTTTCAAATCTTGATAAAGCTCTAATATCCAAAATCCACTCCTCCACTGTCGGCTTCTTCCGTGTCTTCCAGACCTTCAACAACTGTTTATTCGCCACCAACAAAACTTTGCGTACCCGACACAATATCACCCAACTTACATCACGCCCACCACCGTATAACAAGAAGATGACCTCTAAGGGATATCGTGGGTAAACAATGTCCCAGACCTGGTCGATCCTGTCATTAACCTCTCTCCAAAAACTCACCACCCTTTCACAATGCCACAACATATGTAACAGAGTACCCTGTTCTTTCCCACAAACCCAACACAGATCATCACTAACTAATCCCAATTTGCACATACGTACTGGGATCCAATAAATTCTGCCCAATATCCTTTGATGTATGTAGCGTAATTGCAAATCCACTTTGGCTGTCGTCGGCACTCTCCAAATCTTTTCCCACTCCCTTGAAGTGAATTCCCTGCCCAACTCCTCTGGCCATGATAACCTCAACTTTTCCCTTGAGTCCAACCATTGCCCATCCGGTTGCATAAACTGCATAAAAGTAGACACTTTTTGAAATCCAATTACCAATATATCACAATTCTCTGGCTTTTTCAAAAATGGAGCATCTAACATGTCTCACCGTTCCGAGAGTAAAGCTACCAAAATATCATACCTTCTCAATTCCCTGTTCCTTAAACCAAATTTCTCAACTAAACTACCAAAAGGTACTACCCCTGTATCACTCCACACATCACCAATAGTTAAAACACCTCTCTGAATCCAACTTTTCCAAATCAGTACCTTATTATTAAACTTCAGACCAGGATTAGGCCAAAGGGAAGCCTCTTCATAAAGATATAGATCCTGTCCAGTTCCCGCTATCCACAATGACAATGCCTCTTTGGTAGCCAATATCAATTTCAAACACCATATCTTCATAGGCAACTTCCCAAAAGAAAACAAACATTGAATATTATAAGGCAAAAACCACTGCATCTCAATTCGTACCCACCATAGCACCTGGTTCAGATCTTCACCAGCGTAATTAGACATTTTCTTTAACAAAAAACCACTACCATAATTCTTTAAAACCGGGTACCCAAAACCCCCATCTTTGACTTTCTGGACCATAATGTACTGGGGAATCCTGGCCCTCTTCCCAAGTCCTCACAAAAAATCCTGAAACAATCTATCTATACGTGCAAATGCTCCCTTTGTAAAATGTAAAGGCAGAGATTGAACAACATACAGAATCTTTAGCACCAAAATCATTTTAATAGCATTCAATTTACCCCAAAGAGTCAGATTAACACATCCACATCTCATAATATCCCCCCTAAGAACCTCAATGATTTTATATACATAATTTACCAACTTTCTAAAGCAAGGTATCTTGATACCATCTGAGTTGCCATGCAACACGGCAGTGTATCCTGTCAAAAAGGCAACAGGGGTTCATGGCATTTTAAAAAGGACTTGCGCCCTGTGAACCATATTGTCGAAGCAGTATTTCCTTTAGTTCCAAATCCAGCGACAATTCTATGTAGCATTCCTACGGAAGCTACCAACTTCACGGTTATAGATTTTAAGAATGCTTTCTTCTCTATAGCACTACACTCAGACTCACAAGACTTACATTTGTTTCTATATAGAAACAAGAAGTGGAGACACACTAAACTTCATCAAGGGTACTGTGAATCACCTTCAATATTCAACAGGGTCCTTCAAATGGACATAGGAAATGTACAGTTGGGGAGCGTCGTTAGACAGTACAATGATGATAATGATGAAATATTGATTTGCAGCAAGACAGAGAGACAGTGTAGCGATGACTCTGTGCACATGTTGACTGTACTAGCATAAAAAGGGTACATGGTAGACAAGGCCAAATTACAATATTGCCAAAAAAGAAGTGTGGTACATTGGACAACTGATATCACAATACAGGTGAAAAGTGACAACAGAAAGGGCAGAGGCGATATGGAAGGCTGCAAAGCCCAAAACCATAAAACAAATGCAGCAGTTCCTAGGACTATGTAATTACTGCAGAGCATGGGTGTTCAACTACAGCATGTATAATAGACCCTTGCTAAGGGCACTGAAAAAAGCACAAAGAGGGAAGAGTACTTTACTGTGGACAAAATAAATGACTGAGGCATTTGAGGAGCTGAAGGAAGCAATATGCACAGCTCCCATGTTAGGGATCCCAGACTATCAAAACACATTCTTCTTATTCTCACACTCCAATGGAGTGGTTATGACTACAGTACTGACACAAAACACAAGCATGGGGCACAGACCTCTAGCATATTACAGTGGGACGCTAGATCCAGTGATGAGAGGACACTACGCATGTGAACAGGCACTGGCTGCTGCCTCATTCACGTTAAACAAGTCAGCAAGTATTACGATGGGATGCAGCACCACTCTTTATGTGGAGCATGCTCTCTTCACAATACTGGAAAGACCCAAAAGTACATTGACAACACAGAGAGCTTTGGGGTATGAGGTGTTACTGTCAAACCCAGCTCTCAAGATAGTGAGATGCCGACTTGACAACCTGATAATTTTCATCGCTGAGCCCATTGAGAGTGACGATTCTGTGCACCACTGCACCGCCAACCTAGAAAACTACAGTGACATCTCAAAAGTACAGGAAAACACACTTGAGTGGGGAAACATACTTTTTATTGACGTGTCGTCAACAATTGACCAGACAACAGGGCAAAGACATACTCGGACAGCAGTAGTGAGATTAAAAGAGGACGGGACTAGCGAGGTGGTGACAAGCACATGTTTACTGTTACATTTTTCAGCACAGGTTGCAGAGCCAGTACCTTTAATATTGGCACTGGAACACAGCAAAAACAAGGAAGTGACAGTGTATTCAGATTCAGCCTATGTGACATCCACAGTGCATTCTGGGCTGTCACATTGGCTGAGGAGGGGCTTCAGGCATGCTGATGGGTCACCGGTGCAGCATGCACTCCTATAGGGCAGACTGATAGAGGCACTCCATTTCCCACTGCCCGTGGAAGTGGTGAAATGCCAGGCCCACACGAGGGGGGAGGACCCCATCTCTAGGGACAATGAGGCAGTGGACGTGGTAGCAAAACACACCGCTTATTTTGGTCACATTTTAGAAACGGATGCTTCATCCCCAGCGTGCAACTATGTACGAACAATGATATTAAAAGAAGGATATAACACACTACCAGTGACACAGATTATGGAGTTGCAGGGAGCTGCAGCCAGAGAAGAAAATGAATTATGGATAAAGAGAGGGCGTACAGTGTCTCTGACTGATGCCTTATGGGGGCAAAACAACACAGGAAAAGTGGTAATGCCATTTTCATTATTGCACACTTCACTGACACAGTACGGGGAAGGAGTGCTCGCTGCTCATATTGGAGAATATTGGTTCTGTCCTAATTTGGCAGAACACGTGGCATAATTCATGACTAATTGTCTAGTTTGTAAATAATTTACAGCAGGTCATACAATAAGGGTAGTGAGAGGAGCCATACTTCGCTCAATGAGTCCATTCCAACACCTTCATGCTGACTATATTGACATGCTCCAAGTATACCAGGGTTACCACTGCATGATGGTGGTTGTATGCCCATTTTTCCGAAGGATCGAAGCTGGTCCCTATTCCCATCCTGATGCCCTTAGAGCAGCAAAATTTCTGGTTTGTAAGATTTTTCCATGATGGGGCGTGTGTGAGGTCCTGTGGTCTGACAATGGTCCTCACTTCGCCAATGAGATGTTTCATCACTTCACAACCTTGTTGGGAATACAATACAAATTCTCTTGTGCCTATCACTGCAAGCCAACGGATGTGTGAGTGCCTCAACGGGATGCTCAAACAAGGCATCACCAAAATTAAAATGACCCTTAACAAGAGCTGGCTCCAATGCCTTTCATTAGCACTGTTAGCACTGCGCAGCAAACCATGGTACAACCACCATTTAACCCCACATGAGGTGGTGACAGGACAGTGCATGAGACTTCCCCTGGCTCCTACCACTATGGCTTTGATAGAGGCAGAAAACATTTCTGATGTATTGGGTCAAGAAATGTACGACTACACCGCTTCCTTGATGGCTAGTGCCTCTTTTGTTTCTCCTCAACTGCAGGGACAACAGGAGAGGCCTGAAGCAAGAGCAGAGAGCAACAACCCGGAAGCAAACAAAGAACCTCTGAAACCTACACAGCTCTATCCTGGAGACCCGGTACTTTTAAGAGATTTTATGTGTCATTGGTACAAACCACGTTTTACAGGACCATATACAGTGGAACAGGTCACAGATCGTGTGGTCAAACTGCAAGAAAAGAAGGCTTGGAACTATCTAAGTAACATCAAGCCCTACCAAGCTCTGGCCTCTCCTAGCATCAACACTGACAGGGCCAACGATCCACAAATAAAAGAGCAAAATGATCACCTCGGAACATCTCAGCCCAACAGGGGCCAACCTATGATTACTCGCTCCAGAGCAAGCAAGATGGGGAAAGGACTTCTTACACATCCAGAGTGAGGGCACACTGTCTGTTTATTATTTGTATTTTCGCACGCTGACAGCATTCATCATGAATGTTGCAACTGTTATTATTGCATGGCCAGATGCTTCCCCTTGATCCACATCCCAAGACCATCCATGGCCAATTTGTTAGGATATCCAACAGCAACAGAAGATGCCACCCTAATGTGTTTTTCTGTGTTTTCCTGGTATATTTATCCCAC
Source organism: Ambystoma mexicanum (assembly GCF_040938575.1). Classification (NCBI taxonomy): domain Eukaryota; kingdom Metazoa; phylum Chordata; class Amphibia; order Caudata; family Ambystomatidae; genus Ambystoma; species Ambystoma mexicanum. The sequence goes on from NC_090921.1 coordinate 1,123,248,389, forward strand.
ACGTACCCTCACTTGAATATAGGAAACCCTTCTGTGCTTGCAGTACTTCATGATCCTAGAATATGCACAGTTTGGGAACAATTATTTTACCTTGCAATGACCCAACATTAAGTTCTCGGGCTTCAGTTAATAAAATACTAATACAATAACTCCTTTCTTAGTGCACTTGTCACATTTAAAGGTACTCTCCCGTTCCCTCTCCTCACCTGATTTGTCAGAGGTGTACCTATGCCCTTCTGGAATCCTCTTTCTTCGTTCCTTCTTGGTTTCTTTTGACTTATTCTCCTTCTTCTTGTGTAAATAGGGGCGAACTCCCTCAGAGGCCACCTTGTCCTGTTAGTATACAGAATCAAAGCACCCCGCAATGAGCAAGCTCCCAAAGTCTTCCAGAGAAAAAGCCTTGCAATGGCAGAAAAAACCCTGGGTAGGATGAAGTTTACCTTGAAGGATTGGAAACGCTAACCTGAGCAAAAATAAACAAGGCACAACGCTGAAAACAAGTTAATGCTAAGACAGCTAGATGCAGTAATAAGATACAAAACTGAAGAGGAAACGGAGAGGAAAGCCAAATAGACGCGAAAGCACAAAAGATAGCACAAAAAGAGCAAAAATGCGAGCGTAGCCAAGAAACGGCCAAAACGGAGCTGCTTCCAGATGGATACAACGCAAGGAAGTATCCAGAAGTGTATGCCTATAAACATCCGTCGGCCATATTGGAAAGAGACTAGACCGCTAACCACGGTTCTAGTGTACAGGACTGTTCAAACTCCATCTCTTCCAAAGCCGCCAAGGGCGGAACATGACAGCACTGCAGGCGGTCAATTGACTTCTTCAAGACTACACGAGATTCCAAAAAGGAGTAAGTAATGTGTGATATTATTTTAAAAATGCTTATTGTGCCCTGTTTATTATTTTTGTGTGGTATTTTTGCCCTCATCTTTTGGCGATTATCGTAAGATATGCATCACGCAATGCCTCAAAACGACAAAGAAGCCGATAGGGATGAAAGTTTTAGTAGATACAAGTGGTGAGGAAGACAAGATAGTGGAAGAAATAAATAAAATAAGGACACAGATAAAGTAGTGCCCATTGTTCTTGACCGAGATGGTAACGTTTGATGATCCTGTTGACTAAATGAAATACTAGACGAGATGGGTGAGGTGCAACCCGGAAGGAGACTGCTGTTACATGACATGGAGTTTGGATGACCCAACTAGGCAGGAGTATGCTCACTAGTGCACATCAATACGCCCGCACTATTAGTGCCACAAAAAGACATCAAAACAGAAAACTCCCCTAAGATGAACGATGCAAGAGGAAAGAAGAGGTCAGTAGAAGTGAGTAAAGTTAAGAGACGGAACAACTTGTCTTCAACATCGGAAGCATCTCTGAACGACCTGAGCGCCGATTGTTCAGTAGGACAGAAATGTTCTTCATGTCAGTGGTTCCAACTATACAGACATACACAAATGCAAAATGGCTCCAGAATAGGAAATGGGAGCTGATGCAGACTATAAACTCAACTGTCAATGGCTTCAACGTGATAAAAGAAGAGCTCCGAGCATTAAGGTTGATGGCCCTTCAGAACAGATATGTTCTAGACCTTCTCACAGCAATGGAAGGAGTTTGCACCAAGATCGTGTCTTCTTGCTGTACATTCGTGCCAGCAAACGATGAAAAAAATGGCACACTAACAGAAGCAGTTACCAGATTGTTGAAAATGCACGCCAAGATGGAGGAGGAAGCCAAAGGCACAGGAAAAGATCAAAAATATTTTCATGGATGCCAACATGGAGGGAAGATGGACTATAGGTATTACTAGCAGCACTAATACTAAGATATGCATAATGCAATGCTGCAAAATGACAGAGAAGTCAATAGGGATGAAAGTGTTAGTAGATACAAGTGGTGAGGAAGACAAGATAGTGGAAGAAATAAATAAAATAAGGACACAGATAAAGGAGTGCCCATTGTTCCTGACCAAGATGATAATGTTTGATGATCACGTTGACTACAAGAAATACTGGACGAGATGGGTGTGGTGCAACCCGGAAGGAGACTGCTGTTACATGACATGGAGTTTCAATGACTATGCAAATTACTAAGGACATTTTGCCCCTGGACATTTTTTTGAAAGTGGCTCCATATTTCGCCGAAGGAGCGAGCACAGCGCGTGAATCCAACCCTTCTATGAGGGGATTGCGAGTATCCCCCAAGAAGATGTTGAATAAAATGAGTCCAAATTAGTGCATTTAAACCATGTTTTAATCATATATGGATTAAAAAATATGTATGTTTTGAATATGTTTGTGGTAGTGCCAGCATTCAATATGAATTAGAACAACTGGGAGCGTAATGTGATTAGTATTGAGCAATCTTAGTTTGAAAAATGTATAGGTTTACGGTGAGAAATGTTCACGGTCTACATCGCAATCTGTGTTTGAGCTGCACAGGCATGTGACCAGAAAATGGCACCACCAGTAGTTACCTGAGACATCGGGCTGCGGGCATCAACGATGAATGAGAAGCACAGGGGAGGAGACAATCAGGGTTGCATAAAATCCTGCGAAGAAGTTGAAAAGAAAATGAATGAAGGTTCACTGGCCCAACCCTCTATAAAACATTGTCTACGTCACAGTTCATATACACTCTGCAACACACTTCTCGGCTGTGCACATACAACGATAAAAAACATATGCTGTCTCATGCAGTGCCTGGAAGAGATGACTGCAATTAGTGACTCAGGCCTGTGCTAGAGGGGTTCCTGATGCAGTGCAGCATTAGTGGGACATTTTCAAAAAGGTAGCAGGTGCCCCTCTCCAGAAAAAACATGGCATGATAATCTGTTCCGTGGTTTTTTCCCACTTTGAGAGTTCGCAGCCATTGCTTTTTGCTCACTGTACCTTTCACAGATGGGAAATATCCATTTGCATATCAGTCTTTGTCCCGCCCACATGGGCAGTCCAGCATTAGTGGGACATCCAGTGCAGTGCTGTTTATCGTTACAACATTTGACCTTTGCCTATCAACTTCCTATTTTGGTAAAAGTGGTCCACTTTTTGGCCCATGTGGGTCAGTTTGATGCGTTACTTCACCATGCAGCTACTAGTTTTGACTAGTGTTGTTGAATAAATATTCTTTAAAATGCACAATTTTCATCACATTTCATCAAAAACCTACCCCTTGTGTACTACTCAAACAGTCTGTCAGAAAAGGAATGAATTGCTATTTGCAACAGTGTGCCACTTTTTCAACAATTTGAACAGTCCTACACTGGAGCCTGAGTGCTTGAGCGCCAGTGTACAATCACCACCAGAACTTCAGCCTACACCCAGAACCTCCAATTAAGTCTGCTAACTTTGGTGGGGGATATATGATAGGTTATTTATAACACGCTTAATATCCAGAATTTTCTAAGCGCGGACCCAGGGATCAAACCCCTGTTGCTCCATGTCGTCTTGTTTCTAAGTCAAGCATGTTGCCCCAGAGCTATCCTCCAGAGCCTAAATGGGATAGCTCAGTGACCTTGCTCTGGCCCACTTGGCTGAGGGTTGGGAACTTGGGAAGGGCAGAGGTCGGGCTGCAGCCTCATGCGGGGATAGATCTGGCCGAAGGGGTAAGGTTTGGGAAGAGCTGGGGACTCTTTGAAATAGCTGCCGGGTGAGGGAAGCCTTCAGTGCCCACACACAGTGAGGGTGGACAGAGGTGCTGGGTTACCGCAGGGCTGAAGCTATGTAGCAACGTCGAGCACCGTGTGCTGCCAAGCCTGCACATGGAGTAGAAAAGTGAAGTGAAAGGCTTGAACACCAAGAGACTTCAGTCACTACAAAATCTTGCCAGCGTCTGACGTGTGCAAAGTTTTTGCATACTCCTTGTTTTCAAAAGCAGACACGGGCTGGAATCAACCTAGCACTCTGTGTGCAACGTGATCAGTTCATGGGATACAGTAAAACCTCTTCATCACTATGTCCGAGTTCAAAGGGTGTTTACAGTCCCCGAATAATTGTAACAATAACAGGGTCCACAATTTGCATGCACATTTTAGATTGATTTTGTGGTCCACAAAGATCAGTCTAAAATGCGCGTGCACTGCAGTGACTGTAGGCAGTGCACTCGTGGGATCGTCTGCGGTAAGAAGAGCAGTGACACAGTTCAAAAGTTCCTCATATCTCATTCAATACTAAGCGTCTATCTGCTTACCTTCGACATGCCATAGCCGAAGGCCTCACCGCCGCTGCCCTGGCAGTGGGCAACGCACACCAAACACTTTGCCCGTACTTTCGCGCTGGGTCTTGGCTTAATAGCGGTTTCTAAGCACTTAGTTCCATCAGCCAGCGATTGGGCACTGGCCTGCTCGGCACTTCATTGCTCAGTTCGGCCAAGTATAGTGGGAGCGAGCAAAGGGCCGGTAGGCAGGGCTCGGGGTTCTGGCGGGTGTCATCAGGTTTCTGGTTTATACCGCCAATCGTTTAACCACTGCCGTTTGCCTCCATGCGCCCATTGTGGACCCACTCAACAGGAAAAAACATTATTTTATGTTATCTTAATTGCTTTCATTTTTGTGGATGGCGTTGTCTGTGTGCCTCACACCTAATCCACAGAGTCATACATGAAGCGAAATTGTGTTGTGGCTTCTACACCAAAGAAGGCAGTATTGGCTTCATCTGTTTATGCAATAGTAGGAAAAAAGAATTCTGGCAAATACTAGTTCAACTCCATTGTTATTAAATTCCTGCAATACAGGCTTTTGACAATGTACTGCCTGCTGTGTTTGTGCTGGCTCCTAAACTATCCACTTTTTGAGTACAATCATAGGACCCTTAAAGTGACAGTAACAGAGTAACCACTTCCTGCTCTGGAATGCTGGATCAAAGAAACACTGTTCCAAAACTCACAGAGGGTCTCATCACACACCACAAAACACTTTGCCCTCACTGCCTTTTTCCCATAGTTTTATCATCTGTGGACTATACACTTGTCTATCAGGTTTTACCCACCGCGGCCTCCACCCACCAACCAAGCAATCTTTAATTTTCTTAAATCTTCAACGTTTGTGAAGGTGTGAAAAAATGCATTTATTATATATTGATAATCGATGTATAAAATGAATGAATGCATTTTTTACACCCCCGTTCCCATCCGGAGCTGTCCGACTCCGCCACCAACAATTTCCTTCTCACCTACCTTAGTGATCTGGTCATCGCTCGAGTCGTTGTCGGAATTGGTCTCTGTGGTCTCAGCATCGCTATTGGACTGCTCAGTCCACTCCTTCTGGGTCACGCCCACCATTTACAAACTGCTTTCTTCTTTGGGGGTCCTCTTTCCCAACACTTCCTGTCTCCAGCTCCCTTTGTGGTCATCTTCCACGCCAGCTACTTTCCATGTTGGCAGGCAGGGTTCCTCGCGGTCCATCAGCTTCCTTGGCAATGTCTGCTGGAATCTTCTGGGTTTCTCTTGGGCAATGCAGGTTTGAAACTCCCGGGGCTCTCCCTTCTCTTGGGCTCCTCCTTCTCTTTTTATCATACATAGCTGGGCCTTCCCCCGCGTATGATTTGAGCCCCTCTTCTCTTTCTATTGAGTACTCTCTATTACTCGATCACTCTTTTTCTTCACAGTACCTGATGCTTGACTGCTCTGTATGCATCCCTCACTCGTCTTCTTCACAGTAAGTATCATCAAACTATGCTTTCTCACAATATACCAGTGGTTTGATATCAGAGTAAAAAACATTGGCTTGGTCTTTCTGAAGTTTAGTAATCGTCGATGTTTTATGAGTGACTACCTCAGGGAGTTCCTCTGCAGAATAGTAGTCCTTGTCCCCAAGGGGGTATCTCTCCCGAAGAGGTCCTGCTTGTCTCTACTCCTAGGAAGGGTATCGCATAGAGGGCTCACCTACCTAACCTCTTAGGGACAGGCTCCCCCCTTGGGAAAAGTGACTGAATCCCACCCTTTGTCACACCATGTAATTAGTGCAATATGAGAGAGCACAAAGAACAGAGCTTTTTTAAACATAATTAGAATTTAGCCCAGAAAGACATAGGGATTTACTCAGCCAAGCCACACTCTTGAGCACCACCTCTATGTTCTGAAGTCAGTAGCATAAACACTGGACCAAGTCTCCACCTGATAGCACCCATAGTTACATTGTGCTGAATTTGCTCCAGATTACATTGTGGGGCAACTGATGAATGATGGTTTGACTGGTCTGACAACACATGAAAGTGTCATGCTTGGAGCACTCAAGCCATTACGAATCCTGGACTATTCCTTTCCTTCTTAGACTTGTTTAGTCCCAACAACCCCCTTTATTGGATCCCTGAACTAAATGCCTTTGTTAGATCTACTTTAAAATTGATCAGCCTATAATCCTCTTCATGTCTTGCAGTAATACATTCATACATCCCATATCTCTGGCCCCACCTAGATCTTGTTTTCTTCTCACTTCCTTCTACTATATATTTATGTATTTATATACAGGAGGAACAATGCTCTTTTGATCACAAAAGAACCTACAATATACAAGAAATCAGATTTGACGGAAAGCAGTGGCCTTCTTACAATGGGCTGAGTTTGAGAGACATTCTGACCATGTTGTGGAGGGGAGGAAATGGAACAGTCACCGGGAACAATACATAAGTGGACATACATAGATTGAGGACAATGAACATTAGTCATTTCTAAGTGAAGATAGGCGGTACAGATGGTTGGTGGTGTTGAAAAGAAGGAGGTGCCTGATTTTCCTAATATTTAGGAGGTTGAGGTGAGCTGCTGTTCCAGTTTTGGAGATGAAAGCAGAGAAGGTGTGACAAGGGTCATAGATGATGTCGAGGTTTCTAGCTGAAAAAGAGTAGGGGAGAGTATGGGTGGCAACTGGATAGGCAGAGGAAGAGATGGGAGAGAGCTATAACGGGGGAAGAAGAGCCCCTCTGTTTTGGTAGAGTTTAACATCAGTGAGTGCAAAGCCATCCATTATTTAATGGCAGAGAGACAGTTGGACATTGTTATGGAGCGATTAGAGGAGAGCTAAGGAAAAGAGAAGAACATTTGGCTGTCATCCACAAAGAGTTGGTACAAGACTCCAAAGGAGGAGATTAGTGCCCCATGAGCAGAGATGTAGAGTGTAAAGAGGAGCAGACCCAAGACAGAGTAAGTTGAGATTAACATTAATATTACTGCCCACCCTATCCACTCTTCTGATAATTTTCTCCCCTTCTCTCGCCTGACATTCGGTTTCCGACTTCCTACAAACCACCTTTTTTCAGCGTGCTCTTCGCTCATTTAATCTTTCTTCCTTCTCCCTTCTCTCCACTCCTCCCGCTCCTCCCATGACATCTTCTCCTCCCTTTCCTCTAACAGCACCTTGCACTCTCTCCATACTTCTATTCTCTCTACCCTAGATTCCTACCTTCCTTCTTGTCTTTTCTTTCCTTTCCCTTCACACTAGCCTTCGTAGAGCCGAGTGGTGGTGAAAGAAATTCAAGTCCCTTTCGGATCTTGTTACACTTTCTTCTCTCCACTCATCTTGCTCTCTGTCCTTGCTGGCTGTGTAGAAGCACTTTTTCTCTGAGCTTACTCTCCCTCTCTCCGATCACCCATGCCATCACTTTGAACTACTCCAAAATATTCCTTCCCCTCACCCTCCTGACCGCTTTCGCTCATCTCTCCTCAGTTCTTCTGATGTTGCTAATTACTTCACCTCCAAGATTGCTTCTCTCTATTCTTCTTTTCCATCTTCCAAGTCCCATTCTCCAATTTCTTCTTTCCCTCCCCTGCACTCACTTCCTTCCTTCTCTCTATTCACGCATCTTGATACAGATAATCGTTTAACCCACACTCATCCCCTCTTCATCCTCTTCCACCTTTCCTTATCCCACTGGGATACCCACGTCTTATTCCTTATTTTACCTGCCTTATCAATATCTCTCTTTCCAACTCCTGCTTTCCATCCACTTTCAAACATGCCTATATTGAAAAACACTCTTGAGCCCATTCTCCCTGCAAATTTCAATTTTAAAAAACACCTAATTTCATTAGCATTTTTGCAAACAAATGAAAGGTCTCTTAAAACCTGAGAATCACTCCACTTTTTAAATGTACTTAACCCACCTCCCACCCCCAAACAAATTACTGTGCACTCTACGGCCTGGTGTACATCCACTCTTAACCCCCACCACGGCAAAGTGGGACATCAGTAAGGATAATGAAATCAAACCACCACCACATGACCCCTTGCTGCCCCCCCCCCAACCCTCTCTGGGATGAACGCATTATAGAAAGCAGGCCAGAGTTCTCTCCCAGAATTGCCAAGGAACATTCAGTTGCCCCAATCAGGGGGGCAGTACTCCACTTACGGTTCCTTGAGAGACTTACTCTTATATAAAAGCCACCACCTGAGCTCACACGTTCTAGAACACAATGCCAGGTTTCTTATAACCACATTGAAGAATGAACAATCCCCACGTCTGGTGAAAATGCCCCATGCAGTCATTAACCATCGTGCCCAACTTCTCAATTGTAAAAATGTCCCAAAGTTTGCTCAACCAATCTGCCTTAGTTGGGACGCTCACACTCTTGCACTTCTCGGCTACCCCCACCCTTCCCGCCCTGAGCATATCCTCCCACAATCTGGGGAACTGGGATTCCTCTCTGTCCCCCACCCGGATACCCAACAACACTTACAGTGGATCCAACTCCAGCTGTACTCCCACTATATCCTTTAACCAACTCAGGAGCTTGGCCCAGTAAATTTGGATCTGCAGACATAGCCACCATACATGAAATGAGGATCTCGTTTGATCACAGGCTCGGGGGCAAATCAGTTGCAGTCCATTATAGATTTTGGAGAGTCTTAGGGGGTCAAGGTTCCAGCAATGTAACATCTTAAAATGTTGCTCCATAGTCGCAGTAAAAAGGTTACCATGGAATATGGCCTTAAAAATTCTGTTCCTGACCTCCTCCGAGACTTCCCTCCCAGAATGCGTCACCCATTACGCCTTGAACCTTTGTATCCCCATAAGGTTTGTTGTCACCAGAGCCCTATAGATCCTTGAAAGTATCCCCTTTCCCTGTTCCTGCAGTGTAGATAGTTTTGTCAACAGTTGTGTGGGGGTGTGCAAGGTCTGTGCACCATCTAGCGTCCACCAGGATGCTCTTCAAACAATTGTACTCAAACACACTGATCATGTCAGGGCGGGGCATCTCGACAACTTCCTCATAGGTTTTGAAAACCCGTTCTCCAAACAACTGCCCTCGCAAGACCACTATCCTGTGAATGTCAAAAAATGTGCTTTCCCAGATCGAGAAGGGCCCCCACAAAGATCTAATCGGAGACGGCCACAACGTCAATCTATCATTGCCACCCTCCTCTTCAATAAGGTCCAGAACACTGCCAGACTCAGGTGGGACCTGATCTTCACAGGGACAGCCCCTATTGGAGATCACAGGAGGACCCTAACTTCTTTCGAATGAGTGTATATATTCTCCAGATGAGTCCAGTACATCCCTCATATGCTCTAAACGAACCCGTAGTTGAGCCGCATTGTAATATAACTGGAAATCTGGGATCCTGAACCCTGAAAAGTCCCTAGGGAGTGTCAAAAAGGCTCTCTACACTTTGGGTCTCCTTACCCTGCCAAATTAATTTGGTTGCCTTGGCATTCAACTCTTTAAAGAAGGACTCCAAGAGGCGCACCAGCTGGGTAGTGAACAGATACAACAGGCAAGGGAGAATATTCATCTTCACTGATGTCATTTTACCATACTAAGAGTGAGTAAGGGCTGCCAACCGAGTGAGGTCCGATTTTATTGCTGCAGGCATTGGAACATAATTAACCTTTGCCAGTGACGACAACTGCTGAGGAAGGCGGACCCCCAAGTAAATAATCCCCACTGGCTCCACCCTCATACCTCTAAACATCCCACATTCCTGTATGGTCTCTTCACTGTCTCCGTCTCTCTCTCTCAACTTCGGCTTTGTTGCTGACCAGGACGCCAGCCTTCTGGCAGCTTGCTAGCGATGAGCAGGCTCCCTTCACTAAGGCTGGCTCTGCGATCACGCGTGACTCCACCCCACCAAGGCGTCCTTCCATCAGAGGCTTGCCTCTGTGTAGAATTCTCTCTCCTACATTCAAAGTTCCTCGTTTTATTTATGTACGTCATCACAAACAAAAGGGGTGCGTCGTCCCTCTTTGACTCTGGAGTTCAGGTGAAGTCCAGTATTACCTGAAGCCAAAGAGACTGAAGAAATGTCGTCACTACCAGGAGAATCCAAACTCAAGTAACAACAGTCTTTCTGATTCCCAAGTAGGCAGACAGCACATTCCGGACAGGGTGTTCCTTGCAGGAATGGGAGTCCTAGTCCCCAAGCGGGGGGTCACTCCCAGTGAGTTCCCACTTTCTCTGAATCCTATAGAAAATCTTGCTTAGTGGGCTCACCTCCTAACATAAAAAAGGGTTGCTCCCCTGTGGGCAAAAGGGACAAATAGTCGAGATTCGTCACACAGCCTAAATGAGAAAGACCAATTTTTCTAAGAATTTGAGTCGATTACAGAGTTGATCATTTTCAGGGCTGGACTGACCCACCAGGACACCGGGACTTTCCCTGGTAGGCCTCGGGGGGCCTAGGGCCTCTTTTCTTGTTTGGAGTGATGTTCCCGGGTCTTGGGGGAAGGATACATAAATATGGCGAATGAACACCCAGGCCGCCCTGGGTAGTTTGCTTGGATGTGGCTGGTGCCTTTCCTTTCTTCTGCCCGGGGCTGGGCTCGTGGCGCGCCTTTGCATTGATGATGGGCACCGCCAGGGGAATTAACCTCACGTGCCTCTGCAGCCCCTGCTGACTGTGCTGCTTGAGTGTTTGCGCTGGAGCAGCAGAGCGCAGCCAGTGCCCTCTCTTGTGACTGAGACTCTGCTATGCAGCTCACGAGAGCCCGGTCTAAACTCTGGGACAAAAGGCAGTGCTGAGGACACCCCCTCCGTGGGACCGAGTTAAGGGGACAAGCCAACCCCCTGCCCCCCCCAAATATCTCTTTGATTGCAAAGGTCTTTTTATGTTTTATTCTTTCTGTTGGGCTTTTTTTTTTAGCTCATCCAAAGGGGAAAGATGGCTTTAACTAAACGAGCACTTTTAGGTGCAGTCTCCTGGGTGTTTGAGGTGGTGATTGCACCCTCATTGAAGCCGAGAAATGGGCACGGGGCTCCTTTCCTTTCCTGGGCGCTTGCACAAGGTGCACAGGCTCATGTGGGGGAGAGGTAAGGCAGTGTTCTCCATTTTTCTAGGAGACCCAGAATGTCTTGTTTGGTGGGGTTGGCGGAAGTGTCCAAAGCCGCTTCGAGGCTCCGTGTGGGGTGGTTTGAAAATATTCAGAAACTCATAGACCGTTTTTCCTACCTTATGCGATATTTCAGGTTTTTGGGGAGAGCGTTTGCTTGGGGGTCGGAGGGGTCTGCTGTTTGTGGCACTTTTTTTAGGAATTTATGTGGATGTGACTTGATGCAAACCTCAATTTAAAGGGCAGCCAATTTCCTTGCCACTGGCTGGTGGGGGCTTTCGGAGCTCCCAATTACAAACATCCCCTCTTCATCAGCAGGGTCCCCCTGTTTTTGGACATCGGGCGACTCAAGTCTTCACTACAGGGCACAAACGTGTGAGATAAGCTTTCTGGGCATAGCTCGTGCATTCCCATAGTGCATTCGAGAGATTATAATTCAGGCCCGGTTTTACTTCTGGGACTTGTAGTCCTGTATTTCTCCATTTCAAACTCAGAACTGCAGGTCCCAAAATGCAAACTAAAAACCGGGACTGGAGTAGTAGTTCCTGGCTGGAATGGGCATGTTTGTTAGATCCAAGTCCGTCTTTTCCTTTCTATTCTGACTCTCGTGACCCTGGGTGGGGCAATGTGAAGAACATGATTCCATGTCACAGAAACTTGACTTGATAGGCGCGCACCTCCCGAATGACCTCAGAAATTTCCAAAATACTTGAGGGAAGAGGGTTCTATTCCAGGGATCACGCACTGCTGGGGTTCTGGGGGCTGGGGCCATGGAGCACCGAGGCCAAGGGTCACAGGGGCCAGGCTGCTCTAGTCCTGGGAGCACATAGACCACGGATCACGCGGGGGGCAGGCAGCTCTAGTACCGGGGAGCACAGATACCAAGGGTCACAGGTGCCAGGCAGCTCTAGTACTGGGAAGCCCAATGCAAGATTCTTTCCCCCTCTAAGCACTTTAAGAGCAGGTGTTATTATTAAACCATTTGAGACCTTGAAAGATGCTATTCCTCAGGATTCGAACTTGTCACGTGCAGGTTCCAAGTCTCAGAGAGCAGCGATGTACTCATCGCCCATCCATGGAGTAACGTTGTGCCGCTGTTACTAATGTATAAAATGCTGCTTTTGCATGGGGCACCTTTTTTAGATGGTCTAGCAGGTCCTTTGCAGAATGGATAATTAATAAACAGCACGTCTACTTCACAACTGTACACAAACATGACCATTCCATGTGGGAGATGACAGTGCAGTTCTGCATTTGTTTATTTGTTTTCCTTTTCATTACAAGGCGTATACAGATGAGGTTCTATTATATATCCGGGGCTACAAACACCATAATGCTACTGCACAAGTATAAACCAGGGTAATCCTCTCCTGAATGGGCTGAGTCACGCTGACATGTACCCAACAGAGCCCTTTTGAAATGTCAGAATCTCCATCGAGTTACACTTCTATCCAATGGCACAATCTGCCCTTAACTTTTCAGCATTGTTTTAATTCATCTAGAACATACAGCGCTTAGCCTCATCAAGCCCCTCTAATGCATTCCTAAATTCCAAGTGCACCCTCTCAAGCAGTCCACCCTCCTTCCCCCAGATTCCACCGATAGTGCCCACCACACTCATTCTAGTTCTGCTGCCCACCACTCATTCTAGTACTGCTGCCCACCACTCATTCTAGTACTGCTGCCCACCACTCATTCTAGTACTGCCACATGCCAAGAACCTACGCTACAGCAAAGGCAAAGGGAGGATCAATTAACACTTTTTGGTGCAGGGCAATCTCAGCGTTAACTTGAGGATGCTCTTCACACGCAAGATTTGCAAGTGCAATGGACTGCTTCTACTAACAGTACTTTTAGCAGAATGGGTAGCATAATTCAGAAAGGCCAAGAAGTAGATGACACGGGAGGGCCAGAGATGCAAGAGCAAAGACAGCTCTATGCCAAGTGGAAGTGATGGAGAAGTCAGAGCAAATACAGATCTGGCGACAGCGTTGTTTCCACAGTTATGCAGTAGCAGGGACATGGGCAGACTAGTCTGTGATGCTTATGTATCTTCACGTCCTCTGTGTCTGTCTATAGTCTCTTCTTTAGCACCTTACTGTCCAGTAAATATTGTCGCTGCTCTCTTGCATTCAGAGGGCACTTTTAGGCGGGACGGTCAAATGGGAATGCAGTGTTTTCATCCATTCACAACCTCAACTCTTAACCCGCCATAGGATCCTGCAGGGCTAGTGTTTGTTGAGAGTTATAAGGCGAAACCTCGTTAAAAAATTCAACACCTGGTTCTCTAAAAGACGTCACACTTCCCTGCCCAAGCAGCTTGTGCCCTGAGACTGACAAAGCAGCTTGTCTGCCTGCTACCTCTCACAGGTAGTAGTTTTGCCCTAGCTGCTGCCTGGAAGGTTGGATATCCTAAGCACTGTGTGCTGGGGACATTTGAAGTGATTCTGATATGAGCGTTTCTTAACGTGGCCGTAGTAACTGAAGCCGAGGGAAAATGTCTAGAATATTAGCGCCCAGTTAGAAGGGTGTAGGTGTTGCAATCAGTGGAAATACATTGTTGGTCCTGCCAGCCCACTTTATCTCCAAATGACCAGGCAGCTGAACCTTACATGGACCTCAGAGCTAGCTTAGCTAGCTCGCCATAATAGGGATGGATAACTTAGCTCTCCATCACATCATTGGTGACCCTTCTGCCACATGGGCTCCTGAGCTTGCAGTCGCAATGGCTTCTATAATTAGTGTCACATGGGCTCCAGAGTACAATGTTACTGGCTTTTGCGGGTCCCCGTCAGTGATGTGCCTCGACTTTTGCAATGTTATGGGCTGCTGGGATTGCTGTCATGTGAGCTGCTGAAATCTCAGTCCTATTGTTTGCGGGGATCACTCGCATGGGTTCCTAATTTTGCAGTCTTGTGGTATTTTGGGATTACAGTCAGATATTGCAGTCATACGTGCTGCTGGTTTTAGTGGCACAGGGGCTGCGGATTTTGCAGTCTTATGAATGTCTTGAATTGCTGTCAGGAGAGCTCCCAATTTCGCAGTCTCATAGGCTTTTGGGATTGCGGTCAAACAGACTGTTGAGATTACAGTTTTATGGATGGCTGTATCCCTGTGCTCTCAGCTACTGGTCATCACCAATGCCCCTGTCGGGGGGGGAAATTCTGCCGGGGTCGGCAGGGCCGTCCGCAGACCTCCGGGCAGGGAGGCCCCAACTCCTCCCGTATATCCCAGAAGACATAGAGTATGAGACACACACAAGAAGCAAGGTGACTCTGCTGTTTATTAGACAAAACGGCAGGGATGGGTCAAGGAGCGTACACGTCCGTCCTGACACACACACAATCGTAGGGCTCGCAGGCCCTTTTTACCTTAGTATGACGCGCTACTTGCGTCACCTTGGAAAGTTAGCAAAAAACCTATTGCCACTCTTAATTGGTTGCTCGAGTGGTAGGGTTAGTATAGCATACGTATAGAGAACAATATTAGTGGACAAGGGTTAGTCAGGTGATATATCTGGGTTGTCCCTACAATTAGATACATGGGAATTGTTACATGAAGACCCCTGATGATTGGTTAATGTTAATGGCGTCAGTGATAGGAGCCCCATGTTCTGAGTGGTGCGCTAGCGAGCTTCCCAGCCTGGGACCATCGCTGTTCCCAGCTCTCGGTGTACCTGTCATTTGCAACAATGTTTCACTATGGGTACGTGCAGACAATGTGAGGACTTATTCATAGCTGGAAGACCGACTACTCCCACTGTCGCAGATGTCCATTGAGCCTTTTAATTGTATCTGCCTATGTCTTGTAACGAGGGAACCAGACGCCTTCTTCCTCCTGGGCTTGGCATCCTGTCAGGTTCGGCTTGGTCACGTGAGGTGGGACCGTGTTTGAGGCAGAATTCTGCACAATTAATATTGTTTTTCCACTGTGTGCCTTGTTTAATTTGCAGGTGTCACTTTAATGTTGGTGTGCGGCGTGCGAGGTTGCAACATCGTGCCCTTGATGGTCTGCTTTCGGAATGTGGGTTTGCAACATTGCGACCTTGGCTGTTTGCTTTCGCCGGGCTCATTCTGCAGGATCAGCAACCTGACTCTTGTTCTTTTAACGTCCATGGAAGCTCTTGCTTGCGGCCTACTTAGGCCTGGTGTATAAGTGGAACCATTTGGTGCACAGGCGCTTTAGGTTACAGTACCATATTGTCTTATGACCAGTATCGTGTCTTCATTATATTTCTCATTGTGGCACCTGGTTTTAGGAGAAGCGTAAGCAAGCTCTTTTAGATGAGTTCATGATGCGTCTTGCGTTTCTGCATTTTGAAAGCCTATGTGGAAAATAATAAAGATGCACGTCCGTGAGTATGTCTGTCGCCTACGTCATAGCACTGAGTATATTCTTCGTGTAGATTGGTGCGGGAGTGTCCAGTGTGTATATTTGTACAGGTGTGCTGACCGTTGGCTAGGTCGTCATGGCATCTCTAACGACGTGTAGGTTTTAGTCTAGTTGATCCGCGCCGCAGGTGTCGGCATGGCCAGGGCGGGCTGCTGGGCAGGCAGATGGACACATCCGTATGTTCCTGTACCAGGGTATTTGGTCGTCTGGTAGATGGGCAAACTCTTCTCGTGGTGGGTGCCTGGGTCTTGACCCTTTAGGCCAAGCGCGAGAGGTGAAGGACGGGAGCCTGGTCTTCCATTCTCCCACTTCAGTCCCCCCTCTGGTCGACTTGTCAACCACAAACATATCCTTTTCATTATCTCCTCTTACTCTCCATATCTTAGTTATTCCTCCTAAATGTCCATAGTGGTTCACATGATCTTCAAATGACCAATACATATATTCACAGGTTCCTCCAGGAGTACAGTATACCCATTTCCCTATGTAGCTCCTGGGGTTTCCTGGGTTCTCGATCTTCACCGATGGTGGGTCCAGATGGTTGGTGATGATCTGGTTGCGCAACTTCTCTCTTCTATTATTATTATGCCTGTGTGCCTGTGTGTTGGCCGTCATCTGCTGGCATCAAGGGGTGCATACCAACCATTTCAAGCAACTCATCAGTGGTGCGTGCCTTCCGGGCCTTCCAAAATCAGTGTAGCTCCAGCCAAAATAGTACAACCAACTATAATTTTCAGTCCATCTGACAGCCAAGATGGCATCCATGACCATAATAGCGAAAACCAGCTCTCATCCTTGTTCACACCGTTACTTTCATCCATCATTTTGGAGTGCATCTGGGCCAATTGTGAAACTGCTTCTGTCAGTGTACCATTGTCAGCATCGTTGGCAGGAATGAACGTGCAGCATGATTGTCCTATCTTTGCGCAAACTCCTCCTTCCATGGCTGTGAGGAGGTCCAATACATATCTGTTCTGGAGTGCTACCATCCTTATAGCTCGCAGCTCCTCTTTTATTGCGTTAAATCCATTTACTGTAGAATTGATGGTCATCATTAGTTCCCATCTAGTTATCTGGAGCCATTTTGCGTTTGCGTAAGCCTGCAGTCCCGGATGTATTATTGAGGAGAAGAACATTGCTGCTCTGCTGAATAGTCTGTGTTCTGGCGGGATTGAAGTGAGTGCCGTTTCCGACCTTCCCCACAGGTAATTTCCTGTCAGAGGTTCTCCTTGTCTTTTCCTTCTATTTAGGACAGTATCATTGCTGTTGGTCCTGTTCCCTTGCTCCTCCTGAGGTGGTGCAGATCTCTTCTTTCTCTTGTCCCCTTCATCCATTTTGGGAAAGTTCGCCACATTCACATGCTTCTGGGGTACCACTAGTGATGGTACATTGACGTGCACCATTGTGCACACACCATTCCACAGGGGAGGCAGTGTATGGTATGCCTTTTCTCCACAGGCCCAATAATGGTCCATTATTACTGCTGTTCCTGCTCCCCCCTCAGGTAACTCCATCACGCTTGCACAGTTGGTGTTGTATCCTACGTCCACCTCTCCTTTATGTTGGTAGCATACCTTAGGCGCAGTCAGCGGCAGTATTGTTATTGGGTCTTCATCCGTCTCTATCCACGTGAGCATGGGTACGTACTTGATCCACGTCGTCCAACATCTGTGGTTGTGTGCCTCGATAGTTGAGATAGTTTCTTTTGTTACCATGTTGCTGCCAATCACTCCTATCTCCCAATTGTTGTCCAGGTACACCTTCCCTGTTATTGTCACCAGTGGCCTCTCCCAACATCCTGGTTTACCAGGAACTTCAGTGGCGTACCAATCACATGGTAAATACTGCAGTGTTACTTTCTTTGTTTCCCCTTTTGCAGGACCACTTGTTATGTATTTGAATGCTTCAGCATGTAGACTGCTCTTGTGGTAACTCAAATAAGTCTTGAGGAAGTTGTTTTCATATGGGTATGAGTCTCGTGTTTTCCACACCATATGCACCACTGTCCCTTGGAATCTTCCTTTCGTTTGGAACAGTGCCAAGTATATTATGCATCGTGCTGTCTTTTCATCTATTTCCGTGGCAACGAATGTTAGAGAAGCGCTCATGGCATATGGTATTAATGAGCAAATGTTGTCTGCTTACCAATGCGGGTCATGTGTTGGTACCATATGTTGTTTGAGACGTGTGCTGAATCTTGTATATAATTATCAAAACCTTTATTATCTGAGTATGTGCTGCGTTTAACTCTATTTTGCTTGTGTGCAATTTTACTAGTATCACCTGACGTAACACCTGTTGCAGCTGGGGATGGGGGTGTATTAGGTTTGGGTGCAGCAATAAGATCAATAGCATAGCTGTACTGCCATACAGAGGCAGCCAAGAACCCGGTGATCATCAAAATCCCTATTATTTTTATTACATATGCTAATTTCACCGGCATTTTGTTCTTACCTTGCTGCAGTCCTGGCAGCGTATTCTTGCGACGTTAAAGTTGCCCGCCTGAAAATTCTCAATATGCTGGTTATTAAATGTTAGTTGTTGTTTTTTCTTTAAGCTCTCCCTATCAAATAGTCATTCAGTGCCCAGGCGAAGAGCTGTTCCCACGCTACTCTAAGCGATCTATCTCTTAGGACAGGCAAGTATGGGTGGAGGTGGGGCATTGAATATTCTATGGCCAAGAGGAATGCTGTGTAGTAGACACGTACCCTTCTCCTTTTCAGGTACGTTGGCCTTTTTATTTCATATACAAATCGGTGTGACAATTCTTCCGGGTAGTTATCGTCTGAGGGTACCATCTACTCCTGGGCAGTGAATTTGTTAGTTATCTATTTCCTTAGCAATACAATAATACGCAGTTCCTGCATGTGCGAGAGAAAAGAAAAGAGAGCATTCACGTGTTTACATGTGTACATGTGCAAGGCAATGTCCTTCAGTTCAGTTATTACTGTAGTGGGGGTAGGGGTCAATGGGCAGGGGGTTTGGGCTCAACTGGCGGAAGTATTTTTACTCTTTGAGCGTGTGACCATGGGGTGGGCAGTATGGGGATCACCCCTTTCTTCTTCAGTTATTGTCTCTAGGGAATCTGGGGAGTGACAGGGTATGGGAACAATTGGGTTGTTGGCTGTGGTAGAACTCTCTTCCTCCGTTGGTGATGTTGTTGCTGTTCTCCCAATATACCTGTCGGTGGCGCTGGGGCGGGTCTGGAGTTTGTAGATCTTTACATCGTGTAGGTGGTTCCAGGCACGCTTGTCCTGTAGCTTTACTGCTCTTGGTGATACTTCCTCTACCAGATGGGGGCCAGTAAATCGTGGACTATTCCATTTCCTGTTGAAATTGCGAAGTAGTACGTGGTCACCTTTAGCAATTTTACACAGTCTTTCCTTTTCCAATTCTTTATCCGCGTCTTCTTGTTGATTGCTGTTAGACCCGCCCCGTGTGCGCTCGAGCTGTTGAGACACAAACACTACACTAGTAATCAAAGAAGACACATATTGGTACATTTCATCACCAAGAACACTCGCTGTGCTTTCGTGTTCGGTAAATGCTCTTGATGTTGGCATTAGGGGAAGGCGCATTTGACGTCCGGTAACCACCTCGTGTGGGGTGAGGTGGTGGTCGGACCCTGGTCTATTCCTTAGCTCAAATAGGGCTAATGGAAGGCAATATAACCAACTCTTCTTTGTTGTTTGCTGTATCTTTGCAATTGCCTCCTTTAATAGGCCATTCAGGCGTTCACAAATACCGTTGGCCTGTGGGTGGTATGCACATGCAAATTTATGCTTTATGTTCAGCAAGGATGTGATGTGCTGGAACATTTCATTTGCGAAATGTGGGCCATTGTCTGACCTTAACACCTCGCACACTCCCCACCTGGGGAAGACCTCCCTCACTAGTAATTTAGCTGCTCTAAATGCATCTGGGTGTGAACAGGGCCCTGCTTCAATCCACCTAGAGAATGGGCATACTACTACAATCATATACCTATTTCCTTGACATATGTTGATCATATCAACATAGTCAATATGGAGATGCCGGAAAGGTCCCTCTGGCCAGGGTATAGTACCTCTTATCACTTTTAGGGTATGGCCGGCCGTAAACTGTTGACATGTGAGACAATTGCTGATAAAATTTGACACACGAGAATTTAACTCGGGGCAGAACCAATCTTCTCTAATTCGTGCTGCAATTACTTCCTTGCCTGTGTGGGCTGGATGATGTAGTTGGCTCAGGGCGGTGTTCAAAAGTGCCAATGGGATTACAACCTTTCCAGTGCCACCCTGGCGCCATAGTGCGTCGGTTGGTGACATTGTGCATCCTCTTTTTACCCATATTTCTTTTTCAGGCATTGGTGCAGCCGCTTGTAGCTCCATAATCTGAGTGGCTGGGAGATGGGTGTACCCTTCTCTTATCAACATCTCCTTAGCCATTCCCCTCCCTCTCCCTCTCTGTGACTCTGGGGGGTTCCATATCTCACCAAAGTATGCAGCATACTTCGCATGTGCGTCTGCTGCTGCATTCCCCTTCGAGACGTGGTCTTCACCATTGGTGTGTGCGGTGCATTTTACTAGTGCTAATTCTTGGGGGTCATTTATTACTTCAATTAGTTCAGCCAATAAGAGGGCATGTTGCACTGGAGTGCCATCAGCTCTCCTAAACCCTCTTCTTCTCCATTTCGACAGCCCTGAGTGGACAGTGGATGTAACATATGCGCTATCGGAGTATATGGTCACTCGTTTGTCAAAGCTTTCCTTCAACGCCAAGATCAGTGCAACTAATTCCGCTGCTTGAGCGGAATAATGCTGTGGTAATTGTACACATTTCATAGCCACACACACCGGTACCTCCATCATTTTTACCACTGCTGCCCCAGTTCTCCTTATCCCATCCCTTTGATCGATAGTTGATGACCCATCAATAAACAAAAGCTCACCTCCCTCTAGTGCGTTTTCTTCAACCTTTCTAGTACATGAGTACATTTCAGTTGTTTGCGTACAATCATGGGCATAATCTCCCTCCTCAATTACTTCTGCTAGGAACCTTGCAGGGTTGACCGTGCTACATCTAACAATTGACAGTTCAGCTCTGGATAAAATGATCTCATAACCTGATGCCCCCTGCGTGGTTAGGGTGGACTTAGGTTTATTCAATATTGCAAAAAGTGCATGTTCCACAAACAGTGTAGTTGGGCACCCCATGGTGATTGCTGATGCGTTTTCCACTGCAAAAGCAGCTGCAGCGAGACCTTGTTCGCAAGGGAAGTGACCTAAAATCACAGGATCTAAGTGACCGCTGTAAAATGCTACTGGTTTGTAGCCCATGCTTGTTTTTTGAGCCAACACTGCTTTCATTACTGCTGAGTCGCAATGTGAAAATATAAAAAATTGTCGCTCATAGTCTGGGGATGCCAGTACTGGAGCAGTTGATATCGCATCTTTCAATTCATCAAAAGCCTCTTTCATTTCCATCGTCCACCCCAGCTTTTTCTCCCCTTTATTAGCTTCCCTTAACGCCTCAAGCAGGGGTCCTATGTACGAGCTGTAATCAAATACCCATGCTCTACAGTAGTTGCACAGCCCCAGGAATTGCTGCAGTTCCCTCACAGTTTGTGGCATTGGAGTGCTTGAAATGGCCTGTGCTCTTTGTGGTGCAATCTTTCTTCCATGTTGGGATATAAGTTGACCAATGTAAAGTACCTGTTCTTGACAGTACTGTATCTTTTCCATGTCTACCTTGTAACCTTTTTCAGCCAATATTGTCAACATCTTTAAGGAGTCCTCTCTGCATTTTCTTTCGTTTGTACTGCAAATTATTATGTCATCCACATACTGCAACATTGTGCTTTCCACTTCAATGTTACCCAAATCCATCTGTATTACTCTATTGAAAATTGAGGGTGATTCGCAATACCCTTGTGGCAATCTGGTATGCTTCCACTTTGTGTTTCTGTAAGTGAAGCTCGTCAGATCTTGTGAGTCTGGGTGCAATGGTATTGAGAAAAAAGCATTTTTAAGGTCGATCACTTTAAATCGTGATGCTTCTGCTGGAATGCCACACAATATTGTGGCCGGGTTTGCTGCTATGGGATATTCTGCTTCTACTATGTTGTTTAAGGGCCTGAGATCCTGTATGAAGCGCCAAGACCCCCCTTTAGCCTTGCGCACTGGGTACACAGCCGTGTTACATGGTGATTCTGAGGGGACCAATATGCCATTGTTTATAAGGGCCGTAATGGTTTCATATATGCCCTCATCTGCCTCTTTTGATAGTGGGTACTGTTTCACTCTGGGGAGTATTGCACCTTTTTTCAATTTTATCCTTACTCCCCCTATGCTTTTTATGCACCCCACGTCATAGGGGCTAGTAGTCCACAATGATTTGGGTACCTTTGACATATCCTCCTTAAAGAAGGGGACTGGGGTGCATGCGGGTGCCTCAAGTGCCATTGCAATTTTCTGTGCTACTTGTTTGTAAGCCACTCTTAGCCATATTTCTACACTCATCATGAACACCATTTCACCTTCCTCCTTTTCTTCTGAGAACAGCTCCTCATCTGACACCTGGGTCAGCCTACATCCTTCTGCTAGTGCTATCACTGCCCTCCATGCTCTTCCTTCTCTGTCTTGGGCATGTACAGCAATGTAATCAGCTGTTGCAATAATGCTCTCAATGTCCATTAGAACCACCTTTCCTTCTGGTTCATTAACAGGTGTTTCTGGTCTGAACAGATAGGCTGCTGGCCTCCTCCATATTTTCCCTTCTATCCCTGGCATCCATGCAAATGCCATATCTGTTCCATACTGGAATAGTTCGCCATCTACTGGCTCCGCCCTAATCGCTGTCTGTCCGCAGTATGCTTGCATAATCTGTCGTGCTGTGAGCATGTTAATCCCTGGAGTAGAGCAAATTATGCCGTCCTCAGTAAAGGAGATCGTCATATTCAACCTGTTCATTATATCTCTCCCCAGTATATTTACTGGTGAGGCACTATAATATAGAAGTGGAACTGACAGATCATAATCTCCAATAGATAAGGGAATGTTATCAGTAAAGGGAACCAACCCTCTAGCCCCAGAGAATCCTTGGGTGTTCATGGCTTCGCCTGACATCTTAAATTTACCTTCCCTTATGCAAGACCGGGTCGCCCCGGTGTCAACAAGGAATGATAATTTTTTGTCACCTATCGTTACCTCTATGCGTGGCTCCTCCGCACTATTAGGTGTTACTGACAGGATGGGACACACCAAGGCCGTCTGTGGGCTGTCCTATTGAGGGTACAACGATTGGCCATTTCCTGTGTAAGGGTTGTGCCCCAAGACCGTCACCCTACCCAGTTGAGTTTGTTGTGCTTGGGGTTGTTGTGTCATCGCTACCTGTTGTTGTGGCAGTGAATATGTCTGTGGCTGTTGTTGTGTTATTTGTTGTTGTTGTTCATTTCCCTGTTGCAACGTCTGTTGTTGCTGTAGGCCCTGCTGTTCTTGTGAGGGCCTTGGTTGTCCCTGTTCACTCCATGATGGTGTTCCTGGTCTAACTCTACACGTGCGTGACATGTGCCCTAATAGTCCACAACTCCAACACACCGGTGGTTCCCTACTCTGCCATGGGAAGCTCCCTGTGTTGTCCTGGTATACTGGTTGCCCTGTGGGGTAGGAATTTCTAAGTCCTCCCACCTGCTGTTGGGTGTTATATCCGTATCCTCTCCCTCTCATAAATCCTCCTCTCCCCCTGTTATAATTATAATACCCAGCTCCTTGCATTGGGTGTCCTCCTCCCATGTTGGTTGTGTATGGTTGCAGTGGCGGCGCCTGTTGTATTACAGTCTGTGAAGGTGGTATTTGGGCGGAATCTTGTGCAGCCACTACTTGTGTGGGGCTTTGGGTCATTGTTGTGGGCGTAGTTATTAGTGCCCCTTCCATTGTGTATTTAGTAAGCTTTTTCTGAACTAGTTTAGCCTCTTCCGTTTTCCTGTCCTCTTCCTTTTGTTTCATTTTTCCTTGCCATGTCCTGCAATGATGCACTATGGTCAGTTGTATTTCTGGCCATGGTTTTGCTTCCATTCCCACTACTTTCTTTAGTTGTTTCTGAACTCCTTCTGGGAGCCCTTGTACTAGTTTATGATAAAATATTGCTGGTGTTTTATCCCATTGCTCTCTAGTTTCCATGCGCCACTTCTCTTGGATCTCCTGGATATAATCAACAGGATCTGCATTCTCACGCATCTTGCGGGATGTAATTGCTCCTATGTCTGACGTGTCTGGGTACCGTACCCTCAGTGCCTGCCATAGTGCATGTCTGCAGTTTGCGAATGGTGCCCCATCATGCGATGTGTTTGTTATTGTTACCCCATGGAATCCCGCTCTCTTCCAAATGTCATCCGCTCTATCCTCTAATATTGATATTAAAAGGCCCTTTACATCTACTACTGCCAGTTTCTGTCCTGCGGTGTGTTTTTCCATTTCATATATCCACTTACCCGCACCTCCACTTAATGATGGGAGCCTGCATTTTATATTTTCTTTATCTGTATGCTTCCAAGGGACATACTGTGGTCTAACCCCTCCTCTCTCCAAAAGTGGCATTAAGTTGTGTCTCGTTTCACCCTTTGTGTTCCATAATATCAAGTCCTCGCACCCTTCCTCCTCTTCCCTTTCTTCTACTTCTTCAATTTCGTCCTTATTACCCCTGCTCGTAACTCTTTCTTCTCCATCTTTTCCCCTTCTTCCATCATTTCCTGTATTTAATGTGGGCATGTGTATTCGTCTGTCCTGCCTGCGACTAGGGAGGTCTCTAAGCCGACATGCATAGGGTGTCAGTTCGTCTGTGAAGGGCGCAAGTTTTATTTTGCGTAACGAGCTTGAGGTGGTTGAGCATGTAGGGTGCGATGGGGGAGGGCGTGATGGGGATGGGGATGGTGCGGCCTCATGTGTCTGTCTTTCCGCTATTCCTTGCTCTCCCTCCTCACTTCTCTCCAGCTCATCCTTTCTCCTACTGATCCATGGTGAGTCTGTGTTGGTCCAGGTGATGTATAGTTTGTCTAAGCTTTCCCTTTCACTGTTTCTTCCTTCCTTCCCCACTCCTTCTTCTTCCTCACTACAAAAGTCAGCCATAAACGACACCCCCCACTCTGTCTTTTTCCCCTTGATAGTTACTGTTTGTAGGTCTATTAGATCCAGTTCTCCTTTTTCTCCTTTATCAACCGCTCCCCCTCGTGCTGATGTTTTTGCTACTTCTGTGTTTCTATATACATCCCCCCATGCTCCACTCTCCCTTCTCCTATCTTCTCTTTCTCCTTCATTTCTCTCCTCCATCTCCCTACTATTTTCCTCCCTTTTCCTTTTCAATTCCTCCATCACTTCACTACTCATCTCTTCCAATATTCTCTCATCCTCTTTCTTCCTCTCCCATTTCACCCTTTCTCTTTCTACTATACTCTCTATCACCCTCCCTTCTTCATATTTCTTAGTTGCTTCTGATAGTAACCTCCTCTTCCATATTGCCATTTCTTTTTCTTTTTCTTCTTCTTCCCTTTTCTTCTCTCGCAGCACTACTCTTGACACCCTTTCTGCTGCTGCTTTTACCCTTTCTGCTTCTCTCCTTTGCTCCTCATTCCGTTCCCTTATTTTTTCCAATTCGTTCTTACCTTCTTTCCTTTTCCTCGCTCTCTCTCTCCTCCCTCTCGAGCTGTTTGATCAATTCATGCTGCTCATCCCTTAGCTTTGCTAGTCGTTCCTCCAAAATCTCTTCCTTTTGTCGTAATAGCTCTTCCCCCCTCATTTCACTCACCCTGGCATTATCCTCGTCTGTTTTCTTTACTACCTCCTTCTCTTCTCCTGTTAATGAACCTCGTAATTTTAATAATATCTGTGCAGCTACCCATCATTTCCTATTTCCACAGTCTGGTCTTCTCCAGTCCTCCCCTCCCCTACTGGCATCTTCCTATGAGCCACATATGGTGGAGGGCTGTATGCCGGGTTTGAATATCCCTCAGCCGCCCTTAACTGTCCTCTTTCTATTTCTCCTAATTCTCTTAAAGGATACAACCCCCCTCCCTCTGTTTTCACTCCCTGTGCTATGGGTATCTCGTTGCTCGGTTCCTTTTTTATGTCATCTGATTTATTATTCTTTTCTCCTCCCTCTCGTCCGTTCCCCGTGTTCTTTGGGTCCTCACTCCCCTTTTTCCCATCCTCTCCTTTCTCCTTAATCTCTTTCTCTTCCGGTATTTCCCCCATAGTGAACATTCCATTTGGTCCTGGTCGGGACCCTTGGAACATCCTCCATAAGTTAAACACCTCCACATGGTTTGCCAACTTCTTCCCCTTGTATGTATTGTGCAGATGATTTAGCAGTGAATGTTGGGCATATGGATCGAAGCTACCATTAGGCGGCCACGGTGTTAGCATTTTGTTATCCGTCCCCTGGGTCCATTCTATGCTGTACTTAATCAGTTTCTCCCTATGGGGTGGCAGTGTTGTGCATATGTGTTGTAGTGGGGTTGTGAGGGTGTTCCCCCACCCTCCCGATCCTGTCCCGTATGACATAGTAGCGCTCCACTTGTTACCCTTCCCCTATCTGGTAGCAGTTTATCTCACTAGCAGTTTACAATATACAACCTTATATCGTTTACCTGGCCCCGTAAGTCTGGGGACTTGCGATAGTCCGCTAAGGAAAAATATAAAAGATATGGTATTTTACATTTGTATATTTTCTTCTGTCTTTCTTTCTTTATACAACACCCTTACGGCCCCTCTCAGAGGTAGTAGTTTTGCCCTAGCTGCTGCCTGGAAGGTTGGATATCCTAAGCACTGTGTGCTGGGGACATTTGAAGTGATTCTGATATGAGCGTTTCTTAACGTGGCCGTAGTAACTGAAGCCGAGGGAAAATGTCTAGAATATTAGCGCCCAGTTAGAAGGGTGTAGGTGTTGCAATCAGTGGAAATACATTGTTGGTCCTGCCAGCCCACTTTATCTCCAAATGACCAGGCAGTTGAACCTTACATGGACCTCAGAGCTAGCTTAGCTAGCTCGCCATAATAGGGATGGATAACTTAGCTCTCCATCACATCATTGGTGACCCTTCTGCCACATGGGCTCCTGAGCTTGCAGTCGCAATGGCTTCTATAATTAGTGTCACATGGGCTCCAGAGTACAATGTTACTGGCTTTTGCGGGTCCCCGTCAGTGATGTGCCTCGACTTTTGCAATGTTATGGGCTGCTGGGATTGCTGTTATGTGAGCTGCTGAAATCTCAGTCCTATTGTTTGCGGGGATCACTCGCATGGGTTCCTAATTTTGCAGTCTCGTGGTATTTTGGGATTACAGTCAGATATTGCAGTCATACGTGCTGCTGGTTTTAGTGGCACAGGGGCTGCGGATTTTGCAGTCTTATGAATGTCTTGAATTGCTGTCAGGAGAGCTCCCAATTTCGCAGTCTCATAGGCTTTTGGGATTGTGGTCAAACAGACTGTTGAGATTACAGTTTTATGGATGGCTGTATCCCTGTGCTCTCAGCTACTGGTCATCACCAATGCCCCTGTCGGGGGGGGAAATTCTGCCGGGGTCGGCAGGGCCATCCGCAGACCTCCGGGCAGGGAGGCCCCAACTCCTCCCGTATATCCCAGAAGAGATAGAGTATGAGACACACACAAGAAGCAAGGTGACTCTGCTGTTTATTAGACAAAACGGCAGGGATGGGTCAAGGAGCGTACGCGTCCGTCCTGACACACACACAATCGTAGTGCTCGCAGGCCCTTTTTACCTTAGTATGACGCGCTACTTGCGTCACCTTGGAAAGTTAGCAAAAAACCTATCGCCACTCTTAATTGGTTGCTCGAGTGGTAGGGTTAGTATAGCATACGTATAGAGAACAATATTAGTGGACAAGGGTTAGTCAGGTGATATATCTGGGTTGTCCCTACAATTAGATACATGAGAATTGTTACATGAAGACCCCTGATGATTGGTTAATGTTAATGGCGTCAGTGATAGGAGCCCCATGTTCTGATTGGTGCGCCCGCGAGCTTCCCAGCCTGGGACCATCGCTGTTCCCAGCTCTCGGTGTACCTGTGATTTGCAACAATGTTTCACTATGGGTACGTGCAGACAATGTGAGGACTTATTCATAGCTGGAAGACCGACTACTCCCACTGTCGCAGATGTCCATTGAGCCTTTTAATTGTATCTGCCTATGTCTTGTAACGAGGGAACCAGACGCCTTCTTCCTCCTGGGCTTGGCATCCTGTCAGGTTCGGCTTGGTCACGTGAGGTGGGACCGTGTTTGAGGCAGAATTCTGCACAATTAATATTGTTTTTCCACTGTGTGCCTGGTTTAATTTGCAGGTGTCACTTTAACGTTGGTGTGCGGCGTGCGAGGTTGCAACATCGTGCCCTTGATGGTCTGCTTTCGGAATGTGGGTTTGCAACATTGCGACCTTGGCTGTTTGCTTTCGCCGGGCTCATTCTGCAGGATCAGCAACCTGACTCTTGTTCTTTTAACGTCCATGGAAGCTCTTGCTTGCGGCCTACTTAGGCCTGGTGTATAAGTGGAACCGTTTGGTGCACAGGCGCTTTAGGTTACAGTACCATATTGTCTTATGACCAGTATCGTGTCTTCATTATATTTCTCTTTGTGGCACCTGGTTTTAGGAGAAGCGTAATAATAAAGATGCACGTCCGTGAGTATGTCTGTCGCCTACGTCATAGCACTGAGTATATTCTTCGTGTAGATTGGTGCGGGAGTGTCCAGTGTGTATATTTGTACAGGTGTGCTGACCGTTGGCTAGGTCGTCATGGCATCTCTAACGACGTGTAGGTTTTAGTCTAGTTGATCCGCGCCGCAGGTGTCGGCATGGCCAGGGCGGGCTGCTGGGCAGGCAGATGGACACATCCGTATGTTCCTGTACCAGGGTATTTGGTCGTCTGGTAGATGGGCAAACTCTTCTCGTGGCGGGTGCCTGGGTCTTGACCCTTTAGGCCAAGCGCGAGAGGTGAAGGACGGGAGCCTGGTCTTCCATTCTCCCACTTCACCCCAAACTCACTATTATGTATGCCGCTGAGCTAACCTTTATATGGGCCCCTGAGTTCACTGTCTCATGAGCAACAGAGCTTAGTGTAATATAAGTGTAAGAGCTGGGCTCACGTGTCGCTCCTTCGGCAAAATATTGGGCCACCTTGAAAAACAATTCCAGGGCCCCTTTTGGTTCCCAGCCCAGTCCTGATCATTTGAAATACCATAAGCTTGTAATTACAGAAAACTAGTTAGGCAGGCACTCACACAAATACCAAAATGCCCTCGCTAGCCGTTGAGGCAGAGGGGAAAATGTTATGCTTACGTTTTTCTTTAGGCAACTATGGCAACAAACTACTGTTAGAAACTGTAAGAAGCATGTTTTGAAGATGGAAATATTTTTGGTGTTTTCTAAATGGATCACAGGCTGAGCAATTGTACCACCCCACAGCCTAGTCCAGTGCTCTTTCTTTGAAACCTGAGCATCAAAGTAAATCGAATGACAATATTTCCATCTGAAATGTATCGAGGGGAAATGGGATACGGTGTAACCGGGCTGAAACACAAAAGAAAAACAGTTCAATGGAAACCGACGAGGGCCCAATCATGAGTGTGATGGTAAGGGTTAAAATGTGGGGTTTTCGAAATCAGTTGTTTCAGTTTGGACGTGTAACCACGAGCTGGAATTCCCATAGCATGGGCTATTTGTTGTATAGGTTATATAAATACTACTACTTTCCCGATGGAGTTCTGTTGATGTAAACCATGAAGTAATGCTCCAAGGCAATCCCAAGTCACAATAGTTTTTTTTTTTTTTAAAGTAGGAGGTATTGAAAACAGAGCATTTTTTCTATCGTTTCCATCATCGAGAGGGGGGGGAATACCTGTCTTGATGCCATAAATGAGACCACCTTTCCTGCTATTGACAGAGATTACGATATTTCTTTAAAAAGATGAGGGTTTGTTGCAAGTTCGGCGGTGTGGTCGATTGTAGAGGGTAGCTCCATTACTGCCACGTCGTTGGTTGTATCAGAATTGCCAGTTTTACTGCACCACCCAATTCCGAGTTGGTATTGAAGAGCAGGAGTTACCTGCTGCCTAGTGCTGGCAGTAAACCCTCTGCTTTAACGGCAATATTTGGCGTAATGAGCACCCATGGTATTTGTTTCAAGTCGGCCATGTCATTTTATGCCCTCCTTGAATGGAGACTAACACTGCCATGCCACCACCAGCCATGCAGCAGTAATTCTGCCAACCCGATTGGTGGCCTCAGTGATCAAGTTTGGTAGTAATTGGGACAGAATTCCTGCCAATCTCTTTTCCCAACTCAGAGCACAAGAACAAATGAACCAACACCTTGGGATATCAGCTATTGATAAAATGTTCCGAAAGTTGATTCCTGGGACCTTACAGCAGCTTAATAATGCCTTCCTCTCCGTGTCTAAAATGACTGGTCTTGAAAGCCGGGGCACACCTAGAAGAGTAAGCGCAGCCTCCTGGCACAGCTCTACGGGCTATACCCATGATCCATTTAAACAATCATGCCGGATCAGATCCAGAAACGCAAGGCGAGCCTTTGCAATGTGGACCATCTATTGGGAGAAATGTCAAAGGTGGAAGTGTTTCTGGCATTGATTCACATATGTGTCTTTCTCAATACAACATGTCCGTTTTCGTGTCAAAATAAGTATCACCTGGGGACGGGACCTGTTGTCCATATCCAGATTCCTAACCTCAGATGCCCTGGCAAGGAAACAGACGCGCTCTGAGGCCTCTACGTGATGATTTGGTGCAGTATGAAGCCTTGGACCATAACATGACATTAACGCATCCAAAAAGCTATTGAAGGATTAGCTGTGTATTGTATGGCCGTGGGTGAGAGAAGTTAAAGGTGAAGTTAGCTTCGCAATGATGTGCGACCGTGTTTCTTTATCGCTATACTGCCTAGGCTTGGGAGGATAGCTCAGGGTAAACGTGCTCGCCTTAGAAGCAAGACAACATGGAGCAACACAGGTTCAATCCCCAGGGTCCGTGCTTAGAAACCTCTGGGTTTTAAGCGTGTTATAAATAACTCATTATATCATATCATAACCTTTTCCTAATTAGGCGTGGTGCACCCTCAGTCAAATTATGTCTTTCCCTGTTCTGGAAGCTTCCCCTGCAATCACAATGTGTTCCAGGACGTTACCTTCTCCAGGTAGAGGGCAAACAGGGAATGCACATGCTGTCCCAAACACCAGCAAACAGAGCTTTCATGCTTATTTGTAGTGCAATTTGGTGCCAGAGATCCACTTTTGATTAGTCTAACCAAAGACTAGCAGGAGTCCGGAAGGTTCTGAAACCTTCGGCTGCCATTGTCCTATGGCCTCGGGTGACAGCATTACGAGGACTGGTGGTAAGATCTGACGAGATACTGACTGGGAGAGTCTTGGAGGGACTAGGGGAGATCCACTGCCAGCTCTGGGGGACGAAAATCCACACCGAAGAGAGCAAACGTGTGAGCTGTGAGGGATTTCCCGTTTGAAAGAAAGTGTCCCTTCCTCTAACCGTAGGACTGACATCCTGTGGGGAATAATGGACGCACAGCTGCCAAAAGCACAACGCCATCATTCTCTCCGGTCTTGTGGAAGGCAAGATGGCTGACATTTAAAGAAAGAAAATTGTCCTTCCAGTTCCTGGAAGGAGAGTGTCTTGCACAACTGCATGCCATCTATCTTGAGATGGTGATAGGCGACAGAGGCATTTCGCTTTCAGCTATTTTAGGTTTTTTAATGGGTAAAACACGTCAATGACTCTTCACACTTGAATGTATGCTTGGCAGCCTAAGGGTAAACTCAGGAATGGACACAATCGTGCCTTTTTAAACACCTGTCTTAGCTTGTAATTTATCTTGAGTCGAGCACCTGTTTAAACATGGCTACAGACACAACAGGGGTGTAGCATTCTGTGTCACCGGACAGACTTAAGCTTTGGTTGTCATGTTCTGTGTGAAGGCTTTCATAATTTAGGCCCTGCAGGAGTTTGGCTCCTTTTGGGAAGCAAAGGGGATGAAGACGAAGGACTTGTTTGGAGTTCAATTATAATGTATACCCACTCACCAAATGCAAAGCCCATTCGTCGTGTATTATTTGAGCCCGCCTTTGTAAGAAGGAAGCGAGTGTTTCACCCAGATCCTTCCAGGGAGAATGAATGTTGCACAGGGAACCTACACATGTCAAATCTCCAGGCTATTGCCCTCTGGGGAGCCTACCTCTCCCTTGCTGTCCTTTTTGTGAGACTGCATAGATGGAGAATTAATTAAAGGGGACTTATGATGAGCAGACCCTAGCAGATGGAGCATTATGAGAGACACTGTTCAACAACTTCATTGACTTTGTTGGGTGGGATGAATGCCTTGAGGGGTTTACAACTAAAGCACAATAAGGATAACTCAGACTAAAGGCGATAGGGTGGGGTTACTCAAAATGGTGCAAGGGCCTATGTAAGAGACTGCTGATCCTCCCAGGATTACCAAACCTAAAGTACAATCTCAAACAAATAGCACCCCCTCACGTGCAGTCTCCTGAATACAGCTCCCATCTCGCTTCTTGGCTTCACGGTCTCAGGCATATAGTGGTCAGCTAATTTCTTGACTTCACATACCAAGAAGTACCATTTCCCCTGGTTCTAGGATATGTGCCAGGCATAGACATTCTCACTCTCCAGTCACAGGTTGCCCTCATGGACCAGTAGAAAATACATCTAGACCTATTCTTTTCATTCATTATTTCTTCATCTTTGGTCTTGCTAGGATATGAAGTCATTATCCACCAGCCCCTCTTGGACCATACTCCCCTCCTTGTCCTTGGTAACAGGTGCTGGAACGAGATGCTCTGGACACATTGTATTCAAAGCCTAACACTGAAACTCTGAATATCGTGGCTTGGGTTGCAAGTATAGTCATGCACGCCAAAAGCTAGTGAGTTCCATTAATTCTAGAAGATAGTGGTTTCAAGCATAGGCATTCATGCCAGAAGCTAGTGGATCCCAAGAATAGGGCTTCATATCAGAAGCTAGAAGCCAGTGGGTTCCAAGCATAGACATTCATGCCAGAAGCTGGTGGGCCCCATTCATGGGCATTCATGCCAGAAGCTAGTGAGTCCCACAAGGCATTCACAACAGAAGCTAGGTGGTCCCAAGCATAGGCATTCAACCCAGAGACTTGTGGGTCCCAAGCACAGGCATTCACGACAGAAGCTAGTGGGTCCCAAGCATAGGCATTCACGACGGAAGCTAGTGGGTCCCAAGATAGGGATTCTCACCAGAAACTGGTTTTGCCCTAGCTGCTGCCTGGAAGGTTGGATATCCTAAGCACTGTGTGCTGGGGACATTTGAAGTGATTCTGATATGAGCGTTTCTTAACGTGGTCGTAGTAACTGAAGCCGAGGGAAAATGTCTAGAATATTAGCGCCCAGTTAGAAGGGTGTAGGTATTGCAATCAGTGGAAATACATTGTTGGTCCTGCCAGCCCACTTTACCTCCAAATGACCAGGCAGCTGAACCTTACATGGAACTCAGAGCTAGCTGCATACATGGGATCTTAGCTAGCTCGCCATAATAGGGATGGATAACTTAGCTCTCCATCACATAATTGGTGACCCTTCTGCCACATGGGCTCCTGAGCTTGCAGTCGCATTGGCTTCTATAATTAGTGTCACATGGGCTCCAGAGTACAATGTTGCTGGCTTTTGCGGGTCCCCGTCAGTGATGTGCCTCGACTTTTGCATTGTTATGGGCTGCTGGGATTGCTGTCATGTGAGCTGCTGAAATCTCAGTCCTATTGTTTGCAGGGATCACTCGCATGGGTTCCTAATTTTGCAGTCTCGTGGTATTTTGGGATTGCAGTCAGATATTGCAGTCATACGTGCTGCTGGTTTTAGTGGCACAGGGGCTGCGGATTTTGCCGTATTATGAATGTCTTGAATTGCTGTCAGGAGTGCTCCCAATTTCGCAGTCTCATAGGCTTTTGGGATTGCGCTCAAACAGACTGTTGAGATTACAGTTTTATGGATGGCTGTATCCCTGTGCTATCAGCTACTGGTCATCACCAATGCCCTACACTCACCATTATGTATGCCGCTGAGCTAACCTTTATATGGGCCCCTGAGTTCACTGTCTCATGAGCAACAGAGCGTAGTGTAATATAAGTGTAAGAGCTGGGCTCACATGCTGCACTCGCTCCCTCAGCAAAATATTGGGCCACCTTGAAAAACAATTCCAGGACCACTTTTGGTTCCCAGCCGAGCCCTGATCATTTGAAATACCATAAGCTAGTAATTAATGAAAACTAGTTAGGCAGACACTCACACAAATACCAAAATGCCCTCGCTAGCCGTTGAGGCAGAGGGGAAAATGTAATGCTTACGTTTTTCTTTAACAATCATGCCGGATCAGATCCAGAAACGCAAGGCGAGCCTTTGCAATGTGGACCATCGATTGGGAGAAATGTCAAAGGTGGAAGTGTTTCTGGCATTGATTCACGTATGTGTCTTTCTCAATACAACATGTTAGTTTTCGTGTCAAAATAAGTATCACCTGGGGACGGGACCTGTTGTCCATATCCAGATTCCTAACATCAGAGGCCCTGGCAAGGAAACAGATGCGCTCTGAGGCCTCTACGTGATGATTTGGTGCAGTATGAAGCCTTGGACCATAACATGACATTAACGCATCCAAAAAGCTATTGAAGGATTAGCTGTGTATTGTATGGCCGTGGGTGAGAGAAGTTAAAGGTGAAGTTAGCTTTGCAATGATGTGCGACCGTGTTTCTTTATCGCTATACTGCATAGGCTTGGGAGGATAGCTCAGGGGCAACACAACATGAAGCAACACAGGTTCAATCCCCAGGGTCCGCGCTTAGAAACCTCTGGGTTTTAAGCGTGTTATAAATAACTAATTATATCATATCATAACCTTTTCCTAATCAGGCGTGGTGCACCCTCAGTCAAATTATGTCTTTCCCTGTTCTGGAAGCTTCCCCTGCAATCACAATGTGTTCCAGGACGTTACCTTCTCCAGGTAGAGGGCAAACAGGGAATGCACATGCTGTCCCAAACACCAGCAAACAGAGCTTTCATGCTTATTTGTAGTGCAATTTGGTGCCAGAGATCCACTTTTGATTAGTCTAACCAAAGACTAGCAGGAGTCCGGAAGGTTCTGAAACCTTCGGCTGCCATTGTCCTATGGCCTCGGGTGACAGCATTACGAGGACTGGTGGTAAGATCTGACGAGATACTGACTGGGAGAGTCTTGGAGGGACCAGGGGAGATCCACTGCCAGCTCTGGGGGACGAAAATCCACACCGAAGAGAGCAAACGTGTGAGCTGTGAGGGATTTCCCGTTTGAAAGAAAGTGTCCCTTCCTCTAACCGTAGGACTGACATCCTGTGGGGAATAATGGACGCACAGCTGCCAAAAGCACAACGCCATCATTCTCTCCGGTCTTGTGGAAGGCAAGATGGCTGACATTTAAAGAAAGAAAATTGTCCTTCCAGTTCCTGGAAGGAGAGTGTCTTGCACAACTGCATGCCATCTATCTTGAGATGGTGATAGGCGACAGAGGCATTTAGCTTTCAGCTATTTTAGGTTTTTTAATGGGTAAAACACGTCAATGACTCTTCACACTTGAATGCATGCTTGGCAGCCTAAGGGTAAACTCAGGAATGGACACAATCGCGCCTTTTTAAACACCTGTCTTAGCTTGTAATTTATCTTGAGTCGAGCACCTGTTTAAACATGGCTACAGACACAACAATGGTGTGGCATTCTGTGTCACCGGACAGACTTAAGCTTTGGTTGTCATGTTCTGTGTGAAGGCTTTCATAATTTAGGCCCTGCAGGAGTTTGGCTCCTTTTGGGAATCAAAGGGGATGAAGACGAAGGACTTGTTTGGAGTTCAATTATAATGTGTATCCACTCACCAAATGCAAAACCCATTCGTCGTGTATTATTTGAGCCCACCATTGTAAGAAGGAAGCCAGTCTTTCACCCAGATCCTTCCAGGGAGAATGAATGTTGCACAGGGAACCTACACATGTCAAATCTCCAGGCTATTGCCCTCTGGGGAGCCTACCTCTCCCTTGCTGTCCTTTTTGTGAGACTGCATAGATGGAGAATTAATTAAAGGGGACTTATGATGAGCAGACCCTAGCAGATGGAGCATTATGAGAGACACTGTTCAACAACTTCATTGACTTTGTTGGGTGGGATGAATGCCTTGAGGGGTTTACAACTAAAGCACAATAAGGATAACTCAGACTAAAGGCGATAGGGTGGGGTTACTCAAAATGGTGCAAGGGCCTATGTAAGAGACTGCTGATCCTCCCAGGATTTCCAAACCTAAAGTACAATCTCAAACAAATAGCACCCCCTCACGTGCAGTCTCCTGAATACAGCTCCCATCTCGCTTCTTGGCTTCACAGTCTCAGGCATATAGCGGTCAGCTAATTTCTTGACTTCACATACCAAAAAGTACCATTTCCCCTGGTTCTAGGGTATATGCCAGGCATAGACATTCTCACTCTCCAGCCACAGGTTGCCCTCATGGACCAGTAGAAAATACATCTAGACCTATTCTTTTCATTCATTATTTCTTCATCTTTGGTCTTGCTAGGATATGAAGTCATTATCCACCAGCCCCTCTTGGACCATACTCCCCTCCTTGTCCTTGGTAACAGGTGCTGGAACGAGATTCTCTGGACACATTGTATTCAAAGCCTAACACTGAAACTCTGAATATCGTGGCTTGGGTTGCAAGTATAGTCCTGCACGCCAAAAGCTAGTGAGTTCCATTAATTCCAGAAGCTAGTGGGTCCCAAGCATAGGCATTCATGCCAGAAGCTAGTGGATCCCAAGAATAGGGCTTCATATCAGAAGCTAAAAGACAGTGGGTTCCAAGCATAGACATTCATGCCAGAAGCTAGTGGGCCCCATTCATGGGCATTCATGCCAGAAGCTAGTGGTTCCCAAGCATAAGCATTCAGTCAGAATCTAGAAGCTACTGGGTCCCAAGCATACGCATTCATTACAAACGCTAGTGGGTCCCAAGCATAGACATTCACACCAGAAGTTAGTGGGTGCCAAGCATAGAAATTCATGCCAGAAGCTAGTGGTTCCCAAGCATAGGCATTGACGCCAGAAGCTAGTGAGTCCCAAGCATAAGCGCTGACGACGGAAGCTAATGAGTCCTAAGAATATGCATTCACTCCAGACGCTGGTGAGGCCAAAGCATAGACATTCACGATAGAAGCTACTGGGTCCCAAGCATATGCATTCATCCCAGAAGCTGGCGGCTACCAAACGTAGGCATTCACACCAGAAGCTAGCGGGCCCCAAGTATAGGCATTCATGCCAGGAGCAAGAAGCTAGTGGGTCCCAAGCATAGGCATTGAAGCTAGAAGCTACTCCGTGCCAATCGTAGACATTCACGCCAGAAGCTAGTGGGCCCCAAGCAAATGCATTGACGTCAGAAGCTAGTGAGCCCCAAACATATGAATTCATGTCAGAAGTTAGTGGGCCCAAAGCAAAGGCGAGCATGCCAGAAGCTAGTGGGCCCCAAAGATAAGCATTCACGCAAGAAGTTGGTGGGTCTCAAACATAGGCATTCACCCCAGAAGCTACGCGCCCCAAGTATAGGCATTCATGCCAGAAGCCAGAAGCTAGTGGGTCCCAAGCATAGGCATTCACGCTAGCAGCTAGTGTGCCTCAAGCTTATGCTTTCATGCCAGAAGCTAGTGAGCCCCAAGATTAGGCATTCATGACCGAGGCTAGTCTTCTTGTTAACTGTGGAAGCAACTGTAGAAGTAAAACCCCACTGCCAGGGATCGAGCTGCAGCTGATACCTTTGCCTACTCTGCATCAAGGTGACCTCCAGCTTGAAATGAGGCTCTCAATCGTGTTGAACTTGCACATAGTTCATGATGCCTTTGTGAATTTTTCTTTGGTTAGTCAGTTTGTGTGCTCCCCTTTTTCTGTTATTTTTTATTTTATATTTATTTCATTGTTGTTTTGTTCAGTGCAAAATCAATTCAAGTTGTTTCAAGGTGCATATGGGGGGAGCAGTGTAGGGGTTAACCATGAAAGGGAATTAGACGGTGGGGTTAGTGCAGCAATAAAATTGACTTCGGGTACGCATCCAACGACATCTATGACCCTATATACAGAGTCCAAACCAATAAGGGAAGGGAGTGGAGATAAAGCAAGGCTCACATGATGTAGTTGGGCACAACAAGGGTCCTTCTTGCTTGGGTATTAGTAGAGGCCCGTGAGATCGTAACTATTAGACAGGTTGCTCATGAGGGACCAGGTATCCTAACTGATGGTGTGCCATTGACACCTATGTGAAGGTACTACCCATTACATTGCTCCTCGCTCCCATTTCTTCAGCAGAGAATAAAGACCTGCCCTCCCAGTAATAGTGGAAGACCATAGACGAAAGTCACATAGGTGAGAGAACAGAGCTGGGCAACTGCATAGAGAGGGATGGGGCTTCCATTTTCAGAGGGTTATTTCAGTTCCTACAACTTATTAAGTTGTTATCCATTGTTTCAACTGAAATGGTTATGAACGTTTGCAGCGTTATGCTTTTACAGCCAAATCACACAATGAAAGACACAGGAAACGGAGCCATTTCCAACCCGTCTTTAAAAGTATAGTGGGGTAAAACAGAGGATAATGTTTAGGTTCATATTACTTTGCATTCTGGAACTTGTAGGCTCCCATTAAGGATGTGCAAAATAAACTCATATAGATAGGCTTTTAGCTAAAACAAATGTAATGTTTGTATATTGTCTGGTTAGTTTATGATGTGATTTACGGACTTTTCCAGCAAAAACGCTAAGACTGTTGTGTATTTCTTAAAAGCCAAAACCTAAACATTTGTACCAACTGGAGCTCTGAAAATATCACGTGTAGTCCCTACAGTTCAGTCTAGGTAAAGAACACAGCTTCACAGCTTAACCAAACTGTTTGATCATGGGCAAATAATTCAATTTCCTCTATGTGCCTTATCTGCAAAAAATGGAGTCCCCAGAAGTGATTGAGTTGACATTATTAAAATAAAACGACCTTACAATGGGGCAGATGTAATGTTTCACAGACTACATTGTGCCCCCCTCATGCCCCCGTGCTCGTTGCCCAAAGGGCTGTGGCCTAGAATTGCATTATTGTAGTACTGGCCCAGTCTTCGTCCCAAATCACTTGATTTAACAGGTGGCTATATAATGTCACCAGCCAGTCAGGATTGAGTGCAGGTGATCCAACATTCATTTCTTTCCCTGCTGCTGCCCGTCAGCAAAGTTGCTTGGGCCAGGCGGAGCTCTGCTCCATAGGAGAATAAGTGAAACTGTTTGCAATGAGCTGTCATACTTGGCTATTTGGCCTTGTAGAGTACGACTTTTCGACATTTTCATGGTTACTTAGTGCTTCAGAATCTTCAAGAGCTGGGGTATGGTAATAACACAGGAGTAGAGGGAGCTGGGCAATGTTGCTTTTTATTGCAATATTGATGTGTGCAGAACTATTGGAAAGGTAAGGCTGTGTGTCCAGTACATTTGAGATATTTTACCAGTTGTCTTTGTCGGTGGTTAATGTGAGCTCCAGACTGTAAATTGCGTGGTTGTCTGAGGTGTCTGTCGCAGTGGTGTTTGAGGAGAGTGCAGAGAGTTGTAATGGCATCTGAGGTGGATTGGTATGATGCCTAGAGAAATATAGTGCCGGCACATGTGTCTTTGGTTGGTGTACGTTACATTGTGCTAAGCTCTGTTGTGTTGGAGTTGTGTGTGTGCCAGCACATCACTATCAATACAATGTATATACAAGACCATTGCGGTATAAAGGGTTAAATGCACGAAATATGTCGACAACCCAGAGGGGAAGGAAACAGGCAGTGCAGATAGTCTTTAGGCCCAGTTCAACATCGACAATACACCTAACTAGGAGG
The DNA here is from genome assembly GCF_040938575.1 of Ambystoma mexicanum. Classification (NCBI taxonomy): domain Eukaryota; kingdom Metazoa; phylum Chordata; class Amphibia; order Caudata; family Ambystomatidae; genus Ambystoma; species Ambystoma mexicanum. The sequence continues at coordinate 1,123,288,030 of NC_090921.1, forward strand.
CAGTCCTAGCCCTAAGACGAGAGGAGCCTTGTGCTAAATAGTACATGTAATGTCAGCGCACGCGGTTGTTCCAATGGGCAGAATAGGGTCTTTTCAGGGGTCTCTAGCAGCTCGGGAAGGTGGATGAGGCAATGCAAAACAAGTTCCCACTATTCAAAAAGGACCTCCACTTGAAGGCAGAGACAGTTAGAGAGTTCTAGATGGAGTCGCAATTTTGCAATAGCAGTGGAAAGGAGAGGCACCGCCATGGGCAACTTGAGCATAAAAATGGGCCCTTGTGCTAGGGGCTACCCGTTGGGGTATGGAGTACCCTCCGGTCCCCTACGCAAGCAGACCCAAACTTTGCCAGTTCAGTCCACTTCGCTTGCAGGTTCGAATGCAGCAAAAAGGACGTCTCGGCACCTTTCAGTTCCTGAGATACAGCGATGATTCCCAAACGGGACAGTGGCAAGTTCTCCCCTCCAGGTGGATGAATCGACCCAGTTTCACTGCAGCAGGTTTCAGGGTCAAGATAGTCGCAAATGCAGCGGACTTGCAAAGGACGTTGCCGCGGCAGGGCAACGCGGTACCTGCGTTTACTCCGGTCCTGGCACACTCGTCTCACTTCAGACCTGGGAATGCCAAGTGTATGAAATTCGGTGTGAGGGTGCTGGGGACTCAGAGCTAGCAGTATACCAAGTTCTGAGGGTCTCCTCGAAACGAAGGCGGTGAAAGAGCAAAGCAACTGGGTAAGCTGGTCAGTCCACTGGTTGGCCCAGGGACACTTCTGAGAAAGCTTACTTGCAGAGTTTGATGAAGGTGCCGAGAATAATTGGTCCCACTATTCCAATGGGTCGAAGCATCATCGCAGACCTTCTAGGACGACCAGATGCAGAGGGGTCCCATGGGATGACAGCAGGCTCAGGGTGCCAAACGTTCCAGCGGGTCGCCAGCGGTTCCTCGACTCGGCTTTGTGTTGCAGGATACTTGGATCCTTTCCTTTGTTCACTGAGAACTCAGGAGATCGACATGGTAGTGGTGTTTTCAGCCTCCTCCTATCCAAAGTTCCTTTTAGCGCCAAAACGGAGAGCACCCAATGAGAGATCTGCTCACAAACACACACTCCATACGTGGACCAATCACGGATCACGGTGGTCCCAGTCATTCATGGCACTCCTGACTCTCTGGCACCCAGGATGTGTATTGGAACCAGACGTTCCAGCCCACATCCTGGAGGCACACACACAAGGCATGCAGAGCCTGCGAAATCATTGGGATTTGCGGGAAAGTGCATGACCAAATAAGGACTGACCCGAGTCGACTCGACCTGGGGAAGGTGAAGGGGCAAGATGGCCAAAGGACAGGACAAAGTACCTTGTGGCATGGCCATTTTGGAGCTAGGCCACCTATTCGTGCCAAATGCGGTTAACACGGTTAACATGGCAGGAAAGGGTTAAAAAGAATGGGAAAAGATAGCTGCCACCAGTCCTGTCCATGACACATCTGCACAGTTGATAAAAAGTCCAGCGAGAGTATCTAGGTCCTTTGGAATTGACTATAGACCCAAGTGTGCTGTATGGTAAGATACATTGCACACTTGTTACATGTTGCACCAGAGTTGCAACACGAGGAAAGGACTAAGGGAAACAAAGTCTCCCAGTACTGAATGTCTTTAGGGCATGTCAGCTTCCCCATAAAAAGTGAGTGAAAGCCCAGAGGAGTGCAGCTGAAGGCTGTGCTTCTCTGGCAAAGTCAGTCAATGGTGTCTAAACAGCAGAAAAAAGTTTGGGGGTTGACACATGGAGGGAAAATTACATACAATTATGAAATATTTCCTAACAGTCGAGATGTGTTGTCAGTTAGGGTGGGAGGTGTGATGATTTAGAGCAGGTTATTGTTGCCATACCTTGCCCACCAAAACACCAAATAACAATTGCAGATAAGCTTATTGAGTTTGGAAACATCACATCATTCTCATCCATTTCTTTTTATCTATAGAACACATCATTTCTCTAGTGTTCATGTCTTGGTATGGTATGTAATGCTAGTGATCTGTTGGGTTATGCTATGCCAGGGCAAACATTTAGGGATCACAATGTTTATTCTTCTAGCGGGTCCTCCGTTCTGCCGGTCCACTTACAGCTCAAAGACATTCTGACCGTAGCTCCGCTCCGTCTTATGCTATGGCACAATGCAGCTGGACAGGCTCCATGAACTAGCAACTGACAGAACCAAGCACACATTACTTCACAACCACAGGATTACCGTGCAGGCTGTCATCTATACAAATGTGCAATGTTTGCACAGGTCCTGTCCTCTAATGAGTGCTCATCAGAGGAAAGGACCTCAGCAACGCCATTTCAATGAGCCAACCTGCAGCCCATGAATAGACTTTTCACCCCATGCAAAAGCATTGCTGAGGTACTTTCTCCTAATAAATTCTTAGTAGAGGAAATAGTCTCACAAATTGTTTTTTTGCGTGAGGTGATAAACAAAGCCGCCTTTTTGGAGAGTTGGGACATGGCCGAGGCAGAGCAACTGTGTATCAAACTAAGAATGCCATCTGTCTCCCTTAACCTCTGTTTTAGCTGAACTATGGGGGTGCTAAAGCCACATCTATGGGCCAAAGCTAAAAGTGTACACATTCCACCGATAGAAGTCAATATTGAAGACAGTGGACGCTTTTATGAATATACATAATTGTAAAGATTTTAAAATGTGCTGAACTGCTGTACACTGAAATCACTGTGACAGAAAGATCAGGACTGGAATTACATACGAAAAGGAAATGTCTAAAGGAAACTTGTTTAAAAGCAAAGTTTCCAAGTAATTTCTGAAAACTAGATAGACAGGTCTCATAGTCAACAGCCCCAACTGCACTTCTCATCCGTGAAGAGCTTATCTGAAATAGATTATTCAGTACCTGTTCTAGGGATTGTTTTAGAGTCCTTCTGATGACGTACCAAACGAACTTGTCTCACAGAAAAGCAGGTGCTTTCTGGTTACAGCTTTCATAGTTCGGCGTCAGACCATAGCTTTTTAATTGCATGGGAATGAAGAACAGTTAGAAAGAAACATCCATAATAGGTGCATTCGAAAAATCACCTTCATAGTGATCTGCTGCGCAGTGGCCAGAGCTTTACCACGAATGTTCATGCCACATGCTTTGTGTGAACACATTCCCAGGAGCAGGGCCCTCTGTTTTAGCTTCAATAGTTCCAAGCAGGAGCAAAGCCAAGATCAAAGCACGGTGGTGCAAATCATTCATCTATGTACTATCGTTGGTTCATGCTAGGAGTCCACGTGTTGAGGCCAGTCACTGAACGGAGTGAAATAATCTGCCATGGCTCTGCAATGGATGTGCTCATGAGGTCCTATAGACCACAGACTGAAAAGCTTCTAACTCCAGGCGGGCTATTCATTCTGTCACTAGCCTCTGGGGAAAAGCTAATACTTCTTTCACTACCCTCGGAGGAAAGCTGTTCATTCTGTCACTACCCTCAGAGGGAAAGCTATTCATTCTTTCGTACCCTCTACCCTCTCATCATCCAAGTCTACAGGACTTTGAAAGCTTGTGAAGTCGGCCATCTTAGCCTATTGCTTTCAGTGAGCCCATTGAAAGGTGTCGGCCATCTTAGCCTATTGCTTTCAGTGAGCCCAACGAAATGTGTCAACACTTTCAATTTTTGTAATTTAAAACTGGAGTTGCACAGCGTCAAGCCTTTCACTGCACAGACACTACTCAGGAAGCCACAATGGCAGCCACTGTTTCTGTCTGCCATTGGTTTCCCTAGAAAAACCCTGATTCCTGTACAAACCTTGGACAGCATGGCGAGATCTTTGGTATTCGTGGCATGAAAAATGTTGAATATTCAATGATATGCAAGGACTCTGCACATGATGTACTTTGACAAGAGAACATTTGGGCCCTTTTACATTTCTACTCAGCCAGTTGTTGGAATTAAAAAAGTATTTCAAAGGAAATAACGCAGTGAGCAGGTGATTCCTTCTACCCTAATATTTTCTTCCATGCTCTCCAGTGTTCCAGCGATTCCAGGTTCTTTCCTTGTAATTTATCTCCTGTGCTCCTGTGACACCCTCGAATAGCAGCCTTCTCTGCAGGGTACGTTTCTCCAGAAGCGAGGACTTGTTTCCCTCATCAACGCTACAGCCATCATTTGCCATAGCTTTTCTGTCACACTGCATGAGCCAACTGCCTATACTCTGGACATTGAGTGGAACCAGTGAAAGCGCCTCAGCTATGGCCACCATAGGAAGATTCAGTGTCAGCCTTTCCCTGTGAAGAAGGGTAAAGCAGGCCAGGATGTAGCCCTTCCTGATGAAGTTGTGTCTTACTTACGGTGCTCATCCCCTTCTTATTGTACGAGTTTACCCCTGCCTTAAAGTACCATTTATGGATTGACAAGTTAGTCAGAATCCCACTGAAAAGCCTGTTGTTAGGCATATGTTTTGCCAGGTGAAGAGAGAATAAGACCATTTTTAATGAGCATGCCATTTAGTGCAATGGCTTCTGGGAGTGAGGAGGCAATAGGGATCCAATGAGCCAATGCGGAGAGAGCTCTCTTCTTACACCCCAGCAAGGGACCTTAGATCTGCTGGAAAACATTTCCTGACTCCCCCTAAATTGAATAGGGTTAGTCTTGGAGTAAAACCTTTGCAGTGTCTGCCACAAAACTGTGGAATTTTCTTGCCATCTCCTCTGGTCTAGTGCTTGATGTATATTTATTGATGAATAACCGCCATTCTCGTAATCTGGCAATACGACTCTTTCAGGAAGCGGTCAAGGCCTTAATTGTTGGTTAGGGCTCTCCATTGGGATCAACACTGTGAGATGTTGGGGTTTCTGGAGATTCAATATTTACACATGTGATCAGAGGCTTACACGCCTCATACATAGACAAAGCACCTAACGTGCCATACAAATACATATTACATTTGACACTAATCTGCTGCACCTCCCATTCAGGGAACCATCCTCCCACCCCCCCTCCTTAAGCATAAGGTGAACATACGACATATCTGATGTATGAAAATCTTAACAAGAATGGGCGCTACAACCAACCATCAAAATCCTAATAGGATGTTGGACAACTATATATCTCGCTAAATGAACGGCTGCAGGTGACCATTCTAGTGGCACCCCATCCGGATGCCAGCATCTTCTCATCCAAGGCTCTGATCCAAACCACAATCCCTAATCCAAGGAGGGTCTCACATCTAAATGCAAGGATGTCTTTGCGTCCTGACGACATCTTGTCCTCACAGCTGCCCAGCTCTTGCTCTCCCTCTCAAACTCCTCACAACTTAACAACACTCACTTCCCTTCAGACGAACCACAAGAGCTAGGGCAATACAGACATTCCTGCCTTGTCTACTTGCTATCAGCACACACACCACACCTGTCTCTGCTGGCTCCACCATGGTGGGCCGCTCCTATGGCTATTCCACCCAGTGTATCCCTCCTCCCAGACTACAGACCTCTCTGTAGTGGCACACAAGTAATGGGTCTTTCCTTCCTGCACTCTTCAACACCACATGTTTCCCATCTGCCGTCCGCTCTGTCCCATGAACACCCGGCCTTCCCCTTCTTGCTATTTTGCAGAGCCACATGTAGCAAAGACAACATTATTGGCTAAAGGGCGCTATATAAGACCACTGACCTTAACATTAGAACAGAACTCAATTATAAAAGGATTCAAAAGAAAGCTAAAATCCGCCCAGTTCCAGTTACCCTCCCCAGAAAAATATGTGCTTCTGGGTGACTTCACCAGAACACCCTTGCTACCCACATGGACTCCCTCTATGGCTTCCCTTTGCAGGTGACGCCTCACAGCCGCCTCCCCCTTTAAGCTATGCATGCTTGAGTGCAGCTTGCATCTCTTCACATTCGCCTGGCCCCGCCTTCTATTTGCAAGCGTTGCTTTGATATGTAGTAAATTTATATGCTACAACTGTCAAATAGCAACATACGGTACTCTGTACTTTACCACAATTGTTTATTTGCACTTTCTTGTTCCCCCATCGCTCCACTGCTTTTGGCGCTTTGAGCAACATTGTTTTTGAACGTTGGCGTTATTAAACACATAAATTAATAAATAAATACATGTGGCTTACATTGCAGTGTGGTTAGATGAGTGGCCATGCCAATAAAATGCAAGAAAGTTGAAATTCAAATATGCAGTTCGCTAATTTAGTTGTGAGTCTCTAATAAGACCCACCTGCACCTCAGTGTTGTGTGGTAGATCAGAATCAGGAGACGAACAAGCAGGCATGATTTTCAAAAGGTTTATTTACGCTTCTGATTAAAAAAAAGACCTAATCTTCCCCTAACTCTGTGATACCAAGCCCTACTCTATATAACTTAAAGAAACAAGGGGTGCTCGTCAGTGTGTCAAGACGGTCAAACATAAATGATGTCCTCTGCCCAGAAACTCTATTCTAACCTACTTTCCCTCTCTGCTGCTCAAAAGAACATATAAAACAACCGAGACATACTTTTGGGCCTTGCCCAAGGTAAAGGGATGGTTGCTCACATCTAACCCCCCATCGTTGTGTCTCTTTGACATAGGCCCTGCCTATGTTCGCAGTCCATAACATAGAGTATGTGTACAGCTGCAGTGCCATACAGGGGTTCCATATGGGTCTCTCTGGTTGTCCTGCAAATTGAATTTCTCTCAATCGTTCTCCCTTTGGGGAGACTTTCCTCTGTTTTACTCCCCTACCCAATTGGGGCCCTTCGTTCTTTTCTCACTCTGGGGCTCTGCTCTTTCTTTCTCCTTACTCTGGGGTTTCTTGGTTCTCTCCCCATACCGGGGATTGTATTCAGTCCCTTTCTTCCCACTTACAGGCTTGTAAATGTTCTCCCCACTCTGGGCCTTGTCTCAGTCTCTCTCCTCGGTTCTTTCCCCACACTGGGGCTTGTCCCTATCTTTCTCCCCACTATGGGGTTTCTTGATTCTTTCCCTGCTACGGGGCTTGTTTCAGTTTCTTTCCCCACTCTGAGGCATTTCTGTTTTCTCCCCCCACTGGGGCTTCTTCCAGTTTCTCTGCCCACTCCGAGGCTTCCATCCTCACTCCCCACTCTGGGATGTTCTCAGTCTCTCTCCACTCTGGGGCTCTTCTCCTTCTCACTCCCCTTCTCTGGGGTATACTTCATCTTTCTCCCCGTTCTGGGGTTATCCCCATTTCTCTCCAATTTGGGGATTTTCTCCTTCTTCTTCCCCACTCTGCGGCTCCTTCCTCGGTCTTTGCTGCATGCCTCCAGCTCCTCAGAAGCCACCGTGCACCATTGGCGGATAATTGGTGCTCCCTGGAGGGCTATGTCATCCAGCTGCCTCCCATCTCGCTGCAGAAGTTTTTATGCAACTCCTCAACTTGCTTGGTGCTAGAGCTTGTCGGTGGTTCCTGAGGAACTCAGTTTTCGCTCGAGCTACCATGTCACACACCTCCAGTTTTTCACCCGCCTGTCCGGTTTGCACTCTCCTAGTGCGGAACTCTGGGTGCAACGCTACATCTTGTGCTCTGTCTCTACAAGTGTCTCCCCTCTCAATGTGTGATGCAGTGTAATTAAAATCTGTGGGCTTCATGGGTACTCTTTCCTGATTGGTTCCTTGCTTGATGTGACTTCAGGAGTCTGGCTTTTCCGTTGTTCTTTTTTCCCTCTAGAAGATGAGATGAAGTTTGAGTCAGAAACCGGAATGGGAGGTTTGGTCGCAGTAGAATGGGTCAAATTCGAATTTGTCTTATACTTTTGGCTGAATTTGGCTATAAATATATATGGTCATATATATAGGAAGTAGTTGGGATGGTCTCCTTCTGCATATATTTGCAGCCAAATTGAATACAATTAAAAGAAATCGATGAATTCAATGCAGAGACGTTTTTATGGGAGGGCAAAAGGGGCACTTGCCCAGGGCCCCCACCATGGAGGAGGCCACCACAAGGCTTCCTGATCTAAAGTATGATTCTATTGTTCACAAGACTTAAATCGCACACACCTGGAGATTTTATGGCATGCTGCTGAGGCGCTAAAGCTAATGCCTGTCCGTTTTGACAAGTACGTTCTGCCTTGATCAATTAATCATGTAATGTTTTCTGTGTTATGATATATGATATATATGATATATGATATGTATGATGGTTTATTTATTTCGCGCCTATACACAATGTGTTTCAAAGCGATTCACGACAAGGGAGGGAACTAGGGAAAATACAACACATTCTTACAGGCCATGAACATCAAGAATGTGAAAATAACTATCACACTCAGCCTGGCGACATTTCAGATAGTGCAAGTGCTAAGACACAAGTAGGAGGGAAATGGGAAACAGACAGGCGACTACCTTACTAGGCCTGACAGCATTTCTGGTAGAGCCGGAGAGGAGGGGTGCAGAAAGGGAGGGGATGAACAAAACAAGCAACTATCGTGCTAGGCCTGACGACATTTCAGATGTTGCTGGAGGGGGGGAGTTAGGGAGAGAGAGGGGAATACATTTTTTGTGCGGCACAACTTCTGTAGCATTCTTTTCTTCCTGTGGGAATCATGTTGACCATTGTAATAGCCAAAGTTGAAATCCATATTGATAAATATGAGTGCCACAATAGTTCAGAAGATAGCTCATTGTGTTAATCACTCATTGCAGAGATATGTGTTCATATGAAAGATTAGATGAGCACATTCCAGCAAGGCTAGCTGAACCTTTCCTATGTCTGAAGTTTATAAACCTATCTGCATATGTACTTGGTTTTGCAGCATAAGAGGTGCTATTATCAGCAATGTTCGTTCACCAGATGGGGGTTGCTATAAAAACAAATATTTAATTCGTATGGTGAAGGTCTAGAAATTCGTTTGTTCAGATGGGGCGTTGTAAAACCTAGGCAATCCCCTCCAAAGATTAGCATAAACTGTTAGTCCAAGAGGTGACTAAGTATCCAAATTCAAGACTTTGGTACCAAAGTGTTCATGCTTGTATCCTGGCTTTGCCAGCAGAGGATACAGTGATCATAGTCAAATAAATCATATAATATCTCTTGCATTACTGTGCTGTCTTCTGTGAGGCTTGCCTTCTTGCATGCTGGTGGCATTGTTTAGCTAATTACTTGATCTTTCTTCTTATGTAGGCCATTTGAGGGGAAGGGGTGGTAGACAGGAGAGAGCGGACGAGATATTGTATGCCTTGGGCAAGCATATTTTAAGGCCTGCTCATTTGACAAAAAAGTTTTGCATTTTTTGTAAAAGTCAAAGGCTTTTCTGCACGTTTCTAAACGACAATTTCACAAGCCATTGTTTTGGAAGTATTTAAAGCTTAAAAGTACAAAAGATATACCTAGATTAAACCTGTTAAATCACATTGATTGATATGCTGGTACTTAAATATGTCACTGGATGATGGAGCGAATGAAGCTAGAATCATTCCCATGTTGCGTAACACCAATCTGTAATATTTTGGTTTTAAACATTGTCAGGTTTGGAAATGTGATTTGTGTACTTTGCAAGTGAGTTTTATAAAATAAGATTGTTTTAGTACATGACAAGAGCTGGAAAAGAAAGCGTTAAAATGCAGAAATTGCAGAGTTGGCACAAATCCCAGCTTCACCCCTTAAAGGATAGTTCCGGGACTTTTTTTTTATTGTCCCTACGGTTCGGCCATGTGTTTTTAAGCATAAATCGGTAGATCGTAGAAAACTTTCCTATGGACCTTACCCGACTTTTCGTCCATTAACGCACTCGAAATCAGCCGCCATTTTCTGATAATCCTATCATTTCCCCCCATCGCCCTGGCTCACCTGCTTTTGCGGCACTAAATCAAATCCCCCGCCCCTGAAACAGACTTTATCAAAACATTCATATTCCCCGCCTCTATCCGTGACGTGACTGTGCTGCGTAGGCAAACGCGCCCAGGCGTCTTCTACGCGACTACACACAGAACCCGGAAACCAACACAGATTAGCTCACAACACAGCGCGCCACAATTCGGAATATGAAACTGTACTTTTAAATCAAACCGCAAGATTGTAAATTTGGTAAAGTACATTTATTTGACATCAAATGTTTAGAGAATATTCAGCGATTTGCATTTTTATTTTCTCACGTTCCAAAAAGTTTGTTTTGAGGCACGCGATGTTCCTTTGCTGTACATAGGGTCTTAGATCATCTCACAATACAGCGCCACAATTCGGAATATGAAACTGTGGTTTAAAAGCAAACGGCAAGATTGTCCATTTGGCAAAGTACATTTATTGGACATCAAATGTTTAGAGAATATTCTGCGATTTGCATTTTTCTTTGCTCTCGATCCAAAATAGTTCGTCTTGAGGCAAGCGATGTTCGTGTGCAGTACACAGGGTGTTGGTTTACGATAAAATAAGCTCTTCGGTCGCACTGATAATCGCATGGCTGTTCCAACAACGAGGCACTAGGCCACCACAACGGTCTGTATGTTGCATCTAGCCGTTAGTACCGTGTAAGGGCATACTTGTACTTGGCAATCGTCCCATAAAATGGTCAGGGTGGTAACGTTGTTCACGCGGAGAAGCAACTGGCGGTTATAAAAGCCATCCGCCGGTATCTGGTACTCGTGACACATACAATAATGAAGGATGTACCTGTTTTAAAAACATAAAAAATGAAATTAGTCTCACCATCAGATCTTTATTAAAATTATTCATTTTATATATTAGGTCGGGAAATTATTTCATAGCTAGGACAGTGCAACTGGGTATTATACGTCAAGGGGGGGCTGTAGGATACTGAGACAGTCCCCCAGTGCAGGGGTTGACAGGGAGGCAGTGCAGGTGGAGAGTGGAAGGGCCCAGGACCAAGGTCGCAGACAGTGGACCAGTTGTAGCAGGGGAGAGGGAGAGAGAAAGCAGAAGCAAAGAGGAAGGTTTTGAGGTGCTTCCGTAAAAGGAGATGGTTCTCCTCAAGATAGTGCGCGGTACAAAACAATATGCCACATAGAACGAACAAGTACAACTTAACCCGTCTTTAAAGCTACTGTATAGTAATTAAATTGCAGTATAAACTTGTCTAAAGAGTTACTTACATTATATTTGCATTTTTCATTGTGTCTGTGCGTAGGGCAGCCCTGAAATACCACTCCTTCTATGCCGACGTTATTTCTTCTAATGAACGAACATAAAATGGCTTTAGTTTCTGAAATTATATTCATTATCGTTTCTTACGTTATTGCCCCACACCCCCAAAAAGAAGTCTTTCGGGATGGTCCCGGCCTGTCAAGGTCAAATAACAATAGAATCTTATACTGAGTCGTGGGCCATTCCGGCACCCGAGAAAAAAATCAAAGCAGCTGACCTTCACTTTGAACGAGCACACATTCCTAGTTAGCTACATTCAGTGTAAGGCCATCTCACAGGACTCACAGAGCAATCACTTTTATTTACACAATACATAGCTACACATATTCAATGGGCCTGCGACATGAGGAGACTCGAGAGAACAGACTATCAAATTGCAATCATTTAAACCGTGATGTGTATTTCTCAATGAGCTCTTCTTTAGGTGGACATGGAACAGAGGCAATGTTGGGTGGCAATGCAGTTGTTCCCTGCACAGGTTCGTTCACAACTCCATGTATGTGCCTATCTAGGACATCAACAATAAGTCTCTCAATAAACTCATATTGCATATCCTGAAACACTGGTTTGATCACCCATTGTTTACTTCTTTTAGTGAAGGCCTTATTGTAGCGAAGCGTCCCTAAAGTTCCGGTCGTCCTACTTTGTTGACGGCCAACATTATGGTTATGTGCCAAGACCGCTAGAAGAGTCCGATTTATCATGCCCTCCATGCCAAAATGCAATCGTTTTGGCCTGTACTTTAGGCACATATTGTGGAACACCTCCAAATCTCCTGTGTGGCAGAATTCCGTGAGTCCCCTCAAATCTCTTGTTATAGTTTTATCAAATCCAATCTTTTCAATGGCTTTGTGAGTGGGTGATGAAGGAATCAACCACTTCTTCTTCCGTGCCTCCTCTGTGGACAAATGGCCATGTTCACAATTGTGGAAATGTTGGTTTGTGGTCCAGCGGTGAACGTTGCTACAGTGTAGCATTACTGACCGCCATTTTTCCAGTAGAATTTCCAACGACCCTCCACATGTTTTTGAGCTCCACCAAAGATGGTTGCTGATTGACTTGGACCACTGTGAAATACCTTGCATATCTTTTTTTTTACCTGCAGCCGACATTTTTTTATTGATTGTTTTTGCAAGATGCCAAACGTCAAATTGGTGATTTATATTTTTGTACTCTTCTCTCATTGTCTTGGCAATTGAAACGTGTCTGACCGTGGCTATCAGGTCGATCACCATTCCCCGCGATTGTAGTTCTTGCAATGATGCTACAAAGCCAACTTTCTCCATGGCCACTGAGGATGTACTTTGTGACACCTGCACGACCACCAAACTCACAATTTTCTTACTTTCCATGTCCTGAAAGTGCTAGGTGCAGTACTTGGCTGAAAATCCTGGGCTGTCGCACTGTCCATCACCGGCTAGCCTGAACCGTTTGCCCGCGAATGTACTATCAATAGACATTTTTCCCATTCTCCAAGCGAAATAGATAACCGGTTTGGTATTTGTAGAACTGAGTTTTCGCAATGAAATGGATTCCCACAAACTGAAAGAAAGACTCTAACTTTTTAAAACTTGAACCACTAAAAAGTGCAGCCGCTGCACAAAGTAGATTGCCTGCTGGCAGTTGCCCCAGCATGGGTTGTGCAGACCATGAGAAAGGATGATATTTTGTACAGGTGGCATGTATTTTAAGGTTAGTGCCTCGAATTGCACGAGTCACATTAATCAATGGCTCCCCACATACTTCCCCACCAACCGAATGCCCACATTTCATCCGAATAATATCAATCAAACAACTATCGAATACAATGAATTTGGCCTCTTTTCTTATACTGTCACTCTGCATCCCAGCTGGTTCGGCCTGTAACGTTGAGGACATGTCACTCACATGAAAGGTAGAATCTCTGATATCGTCTTCCGCTATGTTCAGTGATATTGATGGTGTTTCATTGTCGTCCACTTCATTCTCTTCCATTGCAACATCTGTTCCTTCTCCGGCGATGGGTGAATAAAACAATTTCTTCAACTTTCTCGCGGTCTTAGTTTTTGCGGGTGTGGATTCTGTGAATTGATCTCCGACTGCATCCGAACTACCAGGAGGACATTCACTATCAATGGCTGGATGTGGTATAGCTCCGTTGTTAATCACTTCATATTCTTCCCATTGGCACGATGCATCTCCAGTCTCAAGTCCCTGCCAAAAGGTTTGACAAGCAACATCTCTCGTTCGCTTCACTGTCTGTGTAGATCTAGTTCGTACACCCACTCGCAACTAGAGGACAGATTGGAAAAGGGATGTTCAGTTTAAACACAACTTACAGTATTGAACTATTAACAGTGAAAAACAACATAATATAGTGACCAGGACACTAACCTTCTTTTGCTTTCTTTTCTTTGAAACTTTCTTGCCTCGAACTTCAACATCGGGACGCTGTTGCTCCGACTCGTGTGTGCATGTCTCCACTTCCTCTTGCGCTGCAACGACTATATTTTCATGATAAGCACATCCATCACGCACTGACGCTCCATCGACTCCCTGAAACATAGAACTTTCATTAGTAAGTATAATAATATTGAAAACACAAAATGTACTTGGGGACCAATACCCACGTACATCTCAATAGCAAAACACGAATGAACGCTTTGTGTAGAACATTCAAACGACAATTATTCACGCATTGTTGATCTAGTTAGATGGAACTGTCAAGATCCATACCTCGGGCTCCTCATAGACTTCCATTGATGATATTATTGAAGATGATGCTTCAGTAACTCCCTGAAACACAGTAATTGCATTAGTATGGTTTTCTATTTTGTTAAAAAGAACATACACTTTGTGCAGGCGTCAACGGCTCATCTAAATAGACCTGCACAAATGATCAGTTGTCTAAAATAAATAATGGATATCTAAATATGATTCGATTTGCTCGATCGTTGGAAGTGTCACCACCCAGAGATCTGCATCAACTACTAGGGGTGATGTTCTTGTAGAAGAAGCTCCGTCATCTCCCTGAAACATAGTACTTGCGTTAATAAAGAAGGAAGTATAGCGGATGTAATCACGTCATATGATTTCGCTTGATCGAACTGTCAGTATCCATACCTCGAAATGCGTAAGAACATCAAGGGACGATGTAACTGCGGTGCACACTTCTGCAAGCTGTTGCGCCGACCCGTAACTGCATGCTCCCCCTTCTTCTTGGACTAATGCTCCATCGACTCCCTGAAACATAGGACTTTCATTAGTAATGAACACAATATTGAAAAAAGAAGACACATAGGAGGGCGACGACAGAAGGACATATCAATGGCTAAAAACGAAAGAAACATTGTGTGTAACAATCACGCTAAAAGAATGCAAGATCTGATGATCTCTATCGATGGAACTGTCCGGAAACGTACCTCGAGCATCTGAGTGACATCAACGGTTGTCGTCAATGCGTTGGACTCCTCAGCATCTCCCTGAAAGACAGTACTTGCATTATTTTGGATAACAATAATTATAACTGAAAACAAAGACTAGAGGACGAGTACAAGGGTGTACCATTAGGTAAAATAATCACACGATATATTAAAACTATTGATTTACATGCCTAAAACAAGTCAGTGGCAGAATAGCTAAGTAAGATTACCCGATAGGTGCTTGAAGTGGCTGATGACTGCAATAACGACACGGATGGAGAATCTTCCGCCTTCATATTGAGTGGATACATAAATGGGGAAATTATTGTTAGCTAATGCTACACACTACCGCAAGGCCGAGAGATAAATACGTAAACTTGACTCACCAGTGGAGGGATGTGGACGAATAGAGTGGGAATAGCGGTTGAGAGCAATTTTTGCTTCGCTCGCGGTGTGTTCTTCTTTATTAGCAATGATGTGGAGTACATGTCAGAGGTAAAGTGCCTGCTGCAGATGCGGTATCGATCACCCCTCTTGTGCGCAAAGACTTCTAGGACTCTACTTTCAAGCTCAGACGGTGGATATCCGCAATATCGGACCCATTCTCTTATCTGATCTATTGTCTTAGGGAAAACATGCATTATAGTACCTTCAGATTTACTATGAGTCTTCGAAGGGCAACCGCCAATGGAACAGGCAGGCATTGTGGAAAGTTCTGAAAAGTAAATATCAACAATTCTCTATGAATACCAATGTGTTAAAAAATAAAATGACACATAAAAGGTTCAATGCAAGGTTCGTTTTGGTTCTTGGAACTATACACGTTATTCACATTCGGATAAGTATTTGAATAACTTTAAAAAAATAGAAAAATAATTTCACTAAACTCAGAACATGTGACTAGTTCCTTGCATGTACTGTCTTGAACGAAAAGAAATTGGACGCAAAATGATTATGGTACATGGCCTTACCTTGACGAACAAACAGTTAGATGCAGGGATCAGAGTAGTTTCTTGTCGTAGAACAGGGAGCAGTTCACAGGTTGCAAACTGACGAGTTTCCTCGAAGTGGTCACGGAAGTTCACAGAGACGAAGAGCAGATAACCAGCACCTTCACGGGTTGACTAGCAAAGCGCAAAGAAGTTCTCATTAGAAATATGAAGTGGGTTATAAAGAATTAGAAACAGGGGTGTGTTTGTGAATGACGTGCATATGTCATGGCATTATGCGGTTTGCAGGGGGGCGTCCAGCGTGAGGGGGGATGCTTGGCAGGAGACACGGGGTCTGGAGGTAGACATTGGAACAACAACCCATGCTCTATAGACCACTTTGAAGTGTACATGGTATTTGGCACCTCTTGGCCTTTATCGCTCCCTGACAGCTCCACTTGCCAGCACAAGTACCCCGGTGCGAACTGCCTTTGATAGGGCGGGGGGTGGATTGGGGTGGTGGTCGTGCAGACAAGACACAGGAAGACTTGTGAATGGAGACACACTTATGTGGATTGCAGGGGGGCGGCCAGCGTGAGGGAGGATGCTGGCCGGAGACATGTGGTGTGACAAGACAAGGCACAGGAAGACTATTCAATGGAGACACACTAGATTCATTTAAAAAATCAAAACAACCATTGTTAAAATATATGTTGGGTTTTATTTTAGATCTTAATTTCAATTGAACATAAATAATAAACATTACACATTGTAAAGTTCCGGTTGCAGCACATCCAGGGAAAATCCGCGGTATTGTCCACTGTCGCTGGGGAAATGTTGTCTAATGGCAAGTACCGCACAGGCAGCTATTACTCTCCGAACGCGGTGTCCGAGCCTCCCGTGAAGCCACCAAGTGAAGCAACGATAGGCCACCAGCCTGTACCACCTGTGAAAATGAAAGATGCAAACTGTATTAAAATGACAAAACTTTCTTATCACTGTCGATTCAGGTAAAAAATGTCATTCTGCTTTGAAAAAAATTCTATCTAGAAAATGCACAATATGGAACCAATTTACATGCATTCGAATGATATGTAGATGTAATTTTATATGTGGGAGACGACCATGAAATAGTAGTGGCATCACTGACATCACAACCAGAGTATATTTACTCGTTACTCGGATTACGCGGACGAACAGTGCCGCGAAGTTCGTGCATAAGCACCATCATCATCCTCAACACGGTCCGTGAGAGGCAGGCTTCCCTGAACTCTGGCAGCTCGGTGATGCATTGCGGACTTGGCTCGCCTTCCGAAATGTAGGCCAAGCACCCGGAATTTTCATGGCAGCAGCAGTTCTCCTCCTCAGTTGGCATTAGCTCGCACCGATTGCACGTGCACCAGGTGGAGACGCCGTCCATGCGACATGGTCCAGGCTCTTCATCCGTTGACTGGTCCTCCCAACTGCCGTCCGAATCCCCATCGTTTCCGCGTGCTTGCCTTTCCAGTAGTTCTTCCTCGGTGTACTCGGGCTCGTACATATACGGCATTATTGTAGCCATTGTGTGGTAAAGAAAGTAAAATAATTTACAGAGATGGTACAGGTGTTCACAAGGCCTAGAAGCGGCGAAGGTAGCTGACCAGAGCACAGAAACGAGTCACAGAATACTCAAAGTAACACAGAGAGAAAAATGGAATCGAAAATCTGCTGCTGTGTGTTGTGAAACGGTGTGTTTATACTTATTGAGGAAAGAGGCGTCCTGCCATTTCCATGGCGACACTTCATTAGCTGAGGCGCAGCGATTGTTGACACGAAACGTGCTTTGGCGTTGGGAAATGGGCGGTACGCGTCTGCTGATGTCAGGCTCAGGGGCGGGGGATTTGATTTAGTGCCGCAAAAGCAGGTGAGCCAGGGCGATGGGGGAAAAGATAGGATTATCAGAAAATGGCGGCTGATTTCGAGTACGTTAATGGACGAAAAGTCGGGTAAGGTCCATAGGAAAGTTTTCTACGATCTACCGATTTATGCTTAAAAACACATGGCCGAACCGTAGGGACAATAAAAAAAAAGTCCCGGAACTATCCTTTAAGCAATGTGTGATCCTGGGCATCTCATTTAATCTTGTATTGCCTAACCTCTCAGAATTGCCAGTCCCTAATCCTTTCAAAATTGTCAGCCCTTCAGAGTGATTTCCTTCTCAGGGTATGATCTTCATAAAAGCCTCATTCATGATTTCAGTGGCTATAGGTTTGCTTCTACTATAATAGTGAGCATTGATATAATGCACACCACAGGCACTTGTTCGCTTGATCTCCAATGGCAACACTATTTGAAAACCATGTCCCACTTCTAATCTCAATCTGTCTGGATAGAGACACCTTCCTGGTAGCTTCTAATCTCCATAAACTATCCATGCTATGCTATGTGTAGCTTTCTCCTTCATTACAATTGATCTACTCTAGCCATGCTTGAGCACTTTTGCATTCTCTGAGGCAGCTAATGTGAGTTCTCTGCCTATTCTTGGTTAAATGTACCTTTTACATACGGTCCTGCATTAATACTACATGCTGCCTACCTTCCCAGATGCTATTGATAAAAAGTATCCTGTTTCTATACTAGAAGAGAAGTAACATCTTCATAGATTGCTAATGTTGGCCTTCAAATGCTACTTGTTTATCATTCAGATTAGAGCAAGTATTGAGTGGGTAAGGTGACTTAAAGGGAGTAAACATATGATATTTTATTTGTATCGCGCTCGTACACAAGTGTTTCAGAGCGCGACTAGGCAATGGAGGGGAACAGGAGAGAACACAAAAACAACAACAACGATCTTACTAGGCCCAGTGACATTGAGAATGTGCAAGTGCATGGGAATTGGAAAAAGGGAAAAAGTGCATGTAAGGGGGAGAGTGGAAAGTGCAGAGCAGAAGAGAGCAGGTAAATAATAATAATAATAATAAATACAAATAAATAGAAAATGGAGGCAATAAACAGTGGTAGTGCAGCCAGCAAGTGGCAAGTGCTGTGTTTAAGGCAGCAGACTGGGTAGTCTGAAAGTACAGCAAAAGAAGAGAAATGGGGCGGGCTGTAAGGGTACAGATGCAGTCCCCAGTGCAAGGAGGGGCCAGGAGGCAGTGCAGGAGGGTGGCAGGGTGAGCAGGTACGTGGGCCCAGGGGCAAAGGGTGTCCAGGTGCACAGTGCCAAGTTAGAGCAGATCAGCAGGGCAGAGGGGGAGCGAAGGCAGAAGCAAAGAGGAAGGTCTTGAGGTTCTTCCGTTACCAGAGATGGTTCTCCTCAATTTTTAGATTGGCAGAAAGGCTGTTCCAGAGGGAGACCCCAGCCAAAGACAAAGATCTACCCCCAGCTTGTTTCTTTGAAAAATGATTAACCCGGAGGGAGTTAGAGGTAGAGGAGCGAAGAGCTCGAGAGGGGAGGTATTTGCGGAGGGATAGATGAAGGTATTTTGGACCTAGGCCCCAGAAAGCCTTGTGGACAATGCAGAGGGCTTTGAATTTAATCCTTGCATCCACTGGGAGCCAATGGAGAGATTTCAGGGCTGGAGAAAAACTATCCCAGGGCTTGAGGCCAAGGACACGTCTTGCAGTCCTGTTCTGGATAAGTTGCAGAGGGCGGAGAGCAGAGGCAGGTAGATTTAAAAAGAGGCTGTTAAAATAGTCCAACCTAAAGAGAACCAGAGCTTGGGAGACAGTGAGCTTCTGAGGGAAGGTGAGGAAAGGCAGAGTACCTCTGAGGAGGTGCAGTAGGAAGTTTGACTTTTTAGAGACCTCAGAGATATGGGCGGAGAAGGAAAGTGTGGAGTCAAAGATGACCCGAGGTTCTTAGACTCGCAGGTAGGGGTAGGAGGAGGGCCAAGGGAGGCCGGCCAGAGGGTGGGGGAGAAGGATGGAGATGGTGTGCCGATGAGGAGGATCTCAGTCTTGCTGGCATTCAGACAAAGATCGTTGGCGGCACACCAATCTTGAATGGCAGTTAGGCAGTCGGAGATGAGAGAGGGCGAGGAGGTGGCGAGGGCAGCCGGAAAATGAGTTTAGTGTCATCAGCGTAGCACTGGTAATTTGAGCAGAAAATGGCAATGCAGTGGGCGAGAGTTGCCAGGTATTGGTTGAAGAGCCAGGGTGAGAGGTTAGACCCCTGGGGAACCCCACAGGTAGAGAGGAAGATAGATGATAAGAAGGACCCCAGTTGGACCTGGGAGGGTCGATCAGAGAGGAAAGAGGTCAGCCTGGCCTGAGCCTGATCAGTGATGCCCAGGTTATCCCAGAGATGGTTGAGCAGGATGGTGTGGTTGACCGTGTCGAAGGCAGAAGAGAGATCAAGTAGGATGAGGACATAGGGAATGTTAGAGTCAAGGTTGGAGAGCAGATCTTCACGGATATTCAGGAGAGCAGTTTTCGTGCTTCTGGCCGCTCTGAGGCCAAACTGGTGAATCTGAATGAAGGTTAAGCTGAGAGATGGCCAGCTTTTCCAGGAGTTTGCCCAGAAAGGGGGTAATGGAAATAGGGCGATAGTTAGCCGGACAGGAAGGATCAGCTATGGGTTTCTTGAGAAGAGAATGCACAAGGGAGTGCTTCAGAGAGGAGGGGAAGATCCAGACAAAGGAGTGGTTGCAAAAATCGGCAAGGGCTGGAGTGAGGGTGTCAATGTGGTCCTTGACATGCTTATTTTGAATAGTGCAAGGCAGCATATCAACTTATAGGTTATGATCACGGTGCGGGGGCACCAGATATTCTTGATCACTTAGTTCCTTTGGTTTGGTGGAGGGAGGCCCCAAAGATGTCTATTCCCAGGGCCCCAAAAATGCTTAAGATGGCCCTAATTCGAAGAGATAAACTCGACGAAATCACCTAGAACCGAGCCTTCCATTGTCAAAGGGTTCTTACACGTATTTGTTCCTGCATACGCCATACATGTGTTAGTCTCGGGAGGGGCGGGATGGTGACTTAAGTCTCTACCTGAGGTTTCCCAGGCCACTAAGGGGGATTCACCTGCAGAGGGATCTTACTTATCCCTGTCCTATAGGGGTTGTTAAATGTAGAGGGCTCACCTCTGTAGTCCCAAAGGGTGTGGCTCCTCTTGGGAGAGGTAGCAAACTCCTTGGATTCGTCACAGTAGCCAAGGAGGTAGTGATGCACATTGTTGATAATGGATTGGTTTTGTTACATTGGGCATTAAGGGAAAACAGCACTGTTTTTGCAATTTAGACAAATGTTTCTCTGATGTGTAAGGTGGCCGAGATCAGAATACCAACCTTAGTAATTACACATGGTCTCATCCGATTTCAGACCCTCTAGTGACAGCAACTAGGAAAGCAGTATTTAATATTGTGAGATAGTCAATTTTCTATAATCCATAACTAGGCCATGTCTTGGAAATGGAGATAGTCAATTTTCTATAATCCATAACTTGGCCATGTCTTGGAAATTTGGGGTGGTGTGGGGGTCAGGTAAGTGGTCTCTGTGAGATGCTTGCTTGCAGCGACTTGGGCATAAAGGAATGATGAGATGCTTTCCTGTTGAGGGCACTGAAAGGATCCACTTTGATGATTTGCTGCCCTTCTGCTCTTCTATGATCTCCTTATTATGTTGGTAATGTGAAGGGGTCATAAGAAACCTGATGTACGTAATGGTTATGCCTACTTAGAACCTCATTCTTGTGGGATTTGTAACTGAGGGATAACGAGCTTGCAACTATCACAGCTGTGTGGGCAAACTCTGTCACCCTCATTCTGGTCTGTCTCTGCAGAGGGAAAACAACACCTCCTGGGGTTTCCATGTCTCTCTCCACATGGATGTAGTAAGCCACTTGGAATTCCAGCTTGGCAGAGATCTGCAGTGTCATTTCAACATTGAGTTCTATGAATTGCGCCTGCTTTTTCCAAGTGCAGGAATAGCCTGCATAGTCCACAGAAATCCAACTAGTCATTGGGGATTGTAATATTAGCCATGGAAGGAGTTATTAGGAATCCCCCACATGTAGAGGAAATCCCAGAACAGGAAACCATGTTATGCAGAAGGGAGCCCCTTGCATGGTCTGGATCCCCACGTGTAAATTCCAGTCGAGAGTTCCTGCACAAGGTTCCTGTGCCATGACAGAATCGTCATCAGAATGGGGGGCATGCGGGAGAAGGCACATAAAGCATTTTCTCAGCTTTTCTTCTATGCCAGAATGATTTCATAAGTCTGAAAGAATGGGACAGAACCAGTAGGAAAACATCTCAGACAGCCTATCTGCTGAAAACCTGAAGGGTGGTTTCTATGCGGAGTGCTTAGCTCCCGTCTGTTTATAGGGGCTGATATGAGAACATTGGGCCTCATTACAAGTTTGGCGGTAGCCTAGCTGGTAAAACCGGCAGGTTGCTGCCAAACCTAAGAATTTTACCAGTGCCCGGGAATGGACAATTACCGGGTCATTACAGCCCCGCTGGACCTAGTATTTGCCCATTCTCGGGCGCCGGTAAAAAATGCTCCCCATCCCCATTTGAGCTGCATAGGGCTCAATTGGAATGGGGAGGCCGGATGCACCGGCACCACTCAGAATGGTACTGGTGCATCCGACATACTCTGCTCATGGTGCCGGTCCGCCCGCCAGGTTTGACCGGGCGGGCGAAAAGGCACCCATGAGCAGAACTTGTAGTTTGCTGGTCCGGTAACTACGGTACCGGCAAGCTGACCGGTACCGTACTTACCGGACCAGCAAACTTGTAATGAGGCCCATTGTGTATCTATCACTATATGGAAAATGTAGAACAATACTAGCCCAATCTGACTGCCGAAGGACATATCCACGCAGGAGTTACTTACATTAGAAAAAGAGAGGCGGAGGGTCTAACTAACATGCTAACATCCAACCTTGACCAAATCTCCAGGAAAAATCTGAAAGAAAAATGAAAAATGAATTTTGTTAACAAAATCAAATTGAAAAATAAACACTGGGGAGGAGGGCTATGCATAGTTGGCGGGTGACGTCCTCCTACAATAAAGGTGTCCTCTAGACATCTTAACTTGCTATGGTATAGTCGTATTTGCTTTGCTCTCCTATGCATTATTTCAGTATACCGCACTAACACAATTTTCAACTATGATGTTTACACAAATGCATACATTTTGGTATTGTAGTATTTGGCAGTCTGTCATTCAAGCGTGCTATGAATTCACATCAAATGTGTATACAGAGATGCAAGTGTCATCCTGACTGTATACTGATGCTGAGGGTGTGGGGACACTTTTCATATGGTCCTCACATTTCTACTCCTGGAAAATTTAAATAAATGTTTTTTATTCATTATGTAACCTCTGTGTTCAGTACAGTTTGGTGTGCTCGAAACCAACAGTATTGTATGATCCCCTATGAGCACTGGTTGTGCAGTTGTTCTGAGCTGAATGGGGCCACAGCCATGATTACTGAGATGCTGCGGGAAGACTGTGAGAGGCCATTATTGGCTGCCAGAGACTGGGAAATAACCAGTAGGCAGTGCGGCTGTGACATTAATCTCTTTTAGGGTCATATGCAAATAAAGTGACATGTACCAAGTGACCTGTCACAAAAAAGGGTGAGGTATTCTTGCCTGAGAATCAGAATAAGGGGTGTGTGGGCGTTAATCACCATAGGTATGATGGAGTGATCTCCTGCAGGAGGGAATTGTGTCACATGGTTAGTCAAAGTAGAAAAGTAACTTGATTTCAGACTTTTGTCCCACTTTCTCATTACAAACAAACTCTGTGTGCATATTTTGGTTTCCCTCCCAGGCACTTGTAACAGATATAATTGGCAGCAGAGATAGTTCAAAACACATAAAAACACCTGACATTGTTGTTGTAAATGTCCATCAAATATCTTTGCAGAGAATCTGCAGAAGCTGTAAGGTTGCAAGATGTTTGGAACCATGTGCTTTATAAAAAAACAAGTTTAAGTATATTTACTGAAATTTGTTCTAGGGGAACTACAGAATGCACATCTTTATGACTAGACATTTGGGTAAATAGTAATGAAAGATTTGGAAGAATATTCACTTTTTCTTGTTTTGTAGTGTATAGCTACCAATGAAATCTGCCAGGTGCACAAACATTTGCCAGAGGTAATAATGTTTTTAATAATTATTTTTGCAACTTTGAGAAAGACTAGTTAAAGAACAATGCACACCAGTCAGGGTTTGGTCTAACAATACTGCATTATGAGCGTCAAGGAGACTCTGCAGCGGGTAGTAGTTTAGGAGGAAAGGATCAAGTGCTTTTTAAAAATGTGGTAAAATCAGAAATGCGCAATAAGAGCAATAAGCGACCAAGAGTCTGCCCTTGTCCCAAACCATTTACCTATATTTGTGTCCACGTATTTGAGTGCAGATCTCTAATTCAATGTAAACAATCTCATGGGCTACCAAACGATGTCTGCAATAAAATACAATGGGCCTCATTACAAGTTTGCGGGTCCGATAACAACGGTACCGGTAAGGTACCGACTCCATTGTTACCAGACCGGCAAACTACAAGTTCTGCTCGTGGGTGCCTTTTCGCCCGCCAGGTCTGACATGGCGGGCGTAACAGCACCCGCGAGCAGACCATGTCGGGTGCACCGGCACCATTCTTGAATGGTGCTGGTGCATCCGACCTCCCCATTCCCATTGAGCCCTATACGGCTCAAATTGGAATGGGGACTAATATTTTCTGGTGCCCAGGAATGGGCAATTAACGAGTCCACAGGGGCTGTTATGCCCCGGTAATTGGCCATTCCTGGGCACCTAAAAAAAAAACACACGGCTACCGCCAGAGTCATAATGAAGCCCAATGATTTGTTTAATCAAAGACTTTGGACAAATCAATGACTGCTCCATATACACTCTTGCTGGCTCCAATATATAGGGCCTCATTACGACCGTGGCGCTAAGTGGTTAATGGCGCCGTAAAAGGCTGCGGCGCCGTTAACCACTTAGCGCCTTACTACGAGGTCCCTTTGCGGGACCCGACCTTAACGGCTGGTCTGGACCATCTGTTAAAGTAGGGACCCGCAAAGGGACCTCGCAGGCGTTTACGGTACCGCAATTTGCGGTACCGTAATTGCCGCCTTCCCAATTCCCATTGAGCCCTATGGGGCAAAAATGGGAATGGGGAAGGGCCATGGTGAAATGGGGAAATACCACCCCGCCAACCTTGGAATGGGACGGTATTTCCCCATTTCACCATGGCGGACCCGTTACAACACCGGCACCAACCATGGTGCTAATAGCGCCATGGTTTAGCGCCGGTGTTGTAATGAGGGCCATAGTCTAGCCCAGTTTTACTGATGTACAGTTTTGCCAAATGCATTATTGCAGACTTTTTTCCACTTGTTTTGCCGAAAAATGCAGACGGTAAGTTGGGGTAGGGGCAATAAGGGGAGTGGGGTGCATTAACAAAGTGTAAAAGGCTGTAAAACAATTCGCAAAACTATAGGTCGACAAAAAAACATTGTCAATTCTACAGAGAACCCAATATATTACCTATGTTATACTCCCTGGAATCTTGCCAAATATGACCTGAATTCGGCAGGTTATTTAAATGTCATTTGAAAGGGAATTCGGAATAAATTTCGATTTTTTTGTACAAATAGTTTGCAATTTTAGATTTAAATTTATAGGAAGTTTGGATGAATCAGGGGCTGGGAAATTGGACTTGGTTAAGTTGATTGAGTGGAACTTCAAAAGGAAAAAGTGAACCATTTTCTCGGGTGGCACCTCATTGGCTCATTTTTATTTAGTAAAAATTTGGCATATAAAAAACCCACTATTTTCTCACTTTTGGTGGCTAAACTTTTTGGTTAAATCAGCTTTGTATTGTATTGTACTTGTCATTTATATAGTCCCTCTTACCATTATTATGGTCTCAATGTGCTTGTGGTGAAAGCGGCCTCGGGGACCGAAGTCCAGAATGTTAGAGATCACAGAGTAAGGTTACAATGCATGTGTGAATTTGGCCAAATAAGGTTTTGCGAGGCTGGCCAGGCTCTGGTATAGAGCAACCCATGAGGTCAGGCATGTGAATGAGTGCTGAGTAAAGGAGTCAGGAGATGGCGTGAGTGCTAGAGACTTGTTATATGCTGCATGTAATTCTAATGGGTTATTTAAACCGTATTTAAGTACAGATCTGGGGATCGAACCTGTGTTGCTCCGCGTCATATCGCTTCCAATTGCGAGCGCGTTTCCCCTGAGCTGTCCTCCTGGGATAAGCATGCTGATGTCATAGGTATCGAGGTATACTCTGGTGTAAGTACCAGAAGTTATGTGACCAGCATGACCGAATTTTGTCATAGTACTTGCTGTATTCTGCGGTTAGCCATGCCTCTGGCTAGTGTTCACTGAAGTGGTGCGTTATACGTACCTAGCAGCTTCGGTGGTGAATCCATTCATTAATCTGTCATTTGTATAGAAACTTTCCTCACAGTTATGGCTACCATGCGCTGTTGGTTGAACGCCCTTGGAAGGACCGGCGTCCAAGTTTGGGAAACATTGGAGGTGCTATTATGCGTGTGCGCATTTCAGCCATTAAAGTTATTTGAGGGTGCCCAGGACCCTGCTAGCCACCCATGTCTGAATGGTGTGTGGATGGGCGCGACAGAGGGATACTGTGCAATAATCAGGTGTATTGTGTTTAAGGAGACAGAGAATTATGTGGGAAGTTGCCATTTGAGTGTGTCGTTGAAGGTAGCTTCATTCTATTGGCAGAGGTATTGTGCAATAGTGTTTGAGTTATATGTGCATGCAGGGTGTGTGGGATGAGCCTGTGCCTTCCACCAAGTTACAAAGGTGCACTGTGTTGGAGGGGAAAAAGGGTTAGTTGTGCAAACAAGAATGGATACATCCTGGGTTCCATCTGGGGACGACACTCAATAAATGTGAGATGTGTCTGCCCGACAGAAATGGGCTAGATGCGAGATATGTCTGACTAACACAAATGGGCCCATGCGAGATCCATCAATGCAATGGAACTGAAGATTACTTTGAAGAAAGTAATCTTCATTAGAAACCATTAGGATGATTGACATGGGGATGGCCGCTATGGTTGAGTACCTTGAGGGGATAGATGCCCGGGAGATATAAAGGATGAATGGGAAGGGCTCAGTGATTGGTTCATGGTGGAGGTGAGGAAGTCATTCACTGATATAGAAACAATGGATCTATTGTTAGATTTGAATCCCTCCCAAGGTTTGATATGTTGACTGAATTTTTATTATATTTTGTATACCATTATGGGTCACTCTTTTTTTTAAATTTTCCATTTCACGTGTAATCATTTCAAACATACACTAGTAACTTGATATTGCACTAATTTCAATAATCTATAATACAAATATTTTGGGAAAGAAGTGTAAGGGCGGCCCAGGGAAGACATGGATGGGAAGAGTATGGCTGGAGCAGGAATCCAGAAAAAGGTAGAAAGCCTCTGTCTATCACTTTGTAAAAGCAAAAGGAAATATCGAGGCTGAGTACCACAAAAAGTAAATACACCAAACACGGGCTTATAAAGATTCACAGATCTTTATTCTACTGCGCAGTTACAAAGAAACAAATTCAGATAGCTATCTGGCCCTCAGTACATCACAAAGAGTACCAGCCCTTGAGTGTGAAGAGTGAGAGGTATTGGACATCTGGACATTCACATTTTTATACACTTCAGTAATAATGTCCAGCCCCTCTGAAAGCTAATAATCTGTAGTCTAGAGTTCGTGCCGAGTTCACTTATGGCTCATGCAACAATATGCACACAGATTACGTTGGTTTGCATTAGAAACAAGCTACTATACCAAAGTTTACTCCCAGATTTAGCAGTAAGCCTTAGCATATATCTCTTCACAATGCAGTTCGGCAAGTGTCCACGCTCGACATTTGAATTACATTGTCTTCGATATATGTTCGTGGATGAGGCTTATTATTGGTGCAGACAATCCTAAAACCACAAATCATGTTCGGGACAAGGTCTCATTACCTAGTCTAAACATTCGGCCCGCAAACAGTCTAACCATTAACTTGGGCACGAAGGTCGGGAAGGCTCGGTTACAAGTTGGAAACACAGTCCACCATTTTAGAACACAGCATCACATATGAACAAAAATCAAAATGGTGGATGAGCCTAAAATGGCGGCGAAGTCGATCTAAAATCGGAACTTTGCAACACGGTTTTCTTCGTAGAGCGACTAGGCTTAGGCCAATATACATTAGAAAGGAGACACAATATGATTTCCCATTTAACAACTTCCTCTACCTTCATTCTAGCACTTCACCCATCATGGCCACGTTCCCAGCACAGCTGGAAGTGCCACCTACCTGCACTTAAAAATGTCCAATGTTGGTGATCCTTGATCTATGTATGTCCACTTATGTATTGTCTCCGGTGACTATTCAATTTACTCCCCTGCATAACCTGGTCGGAATATCCCTCAAACTTACCCTATCGTAAGAAGCTCACTGCTTCCCTGCAAATATGATTTCTTATCTATTGTATGTTCTTTTGTGATCAAAAGAGCATTGTTCCTCCTGGATATACATACAAAAATAAATAAATAAATAAATAAATAAATAAATAAGTACATATGTATTAGAAGGAAGTGAGAAGAAAACAAGATCTAGGTGGGGGCCAGAAATATGGGATGTGTGCATGTACCACTGCAAGGCATGAAGAGGATTATAGGCTGATCAACATGAAAGTAAATCTAACAAAGGCATTTAGTTCAGGGATCCAATAAGGGGGGTTGTTGGGACAAACAAGTCTGAGAAGGAAAGCATTGTTCCTCCTGTATATAAATAAATAAATACAAATAGAAAAAAGGCTTCCACACCTCTAGTGCCTTGGCGCCCAAGGCCAGGCTGCATGGGAGAAAGCAGATGAAGAGCGTCTCATTTGCATGAGGGATCCAGGTTTCATCCAAACACCTGAAGAGGGCAAGCCTGAACATGCTTGAATTGGCTGGTTAATACGAATTCCAGATAGAGGTGGAAACAGTGGGAGCACGTCGATGGAAGCAAGACTTGTTTAGTCAAGAAAGACGGAAGCATGATTACTATGAGATGAAATGGCAGGGCTAATGTGAGAGTACAGGAAGAGTGACTGGCGATGGTGTGGACGGGTCGGCCAGAAGGCACCCTCGTCCTACACTGCAGCCACACTGCTACTGCAGGACTGCACATGCAGAGATTAAATGCACTAAGTTCTCAGAAAGATTGCCTTTGGGATGACATGCACAGTCTCCTCTACCACAGCAGAACAACACTCAATACGTTAAGTTAACCTGTCCAGTTTACATTTTGTGTTTTGTCACAGACTTTAAGGGGTGTGGCTGGAGAATAGGTACAGCTCACTACCACTGCATAGTTGTGCACGGACAGATCGCCCTGAGGGCTGGCATAGAAGTGTTGGCAATCAGAGGACCCACTGCATACAGTTAATCACACGTGCATTATGCATGAAAACACATTTTTGAGTACAAGGAAAAAAAGAAGAGGCAAATGTGAATATGTGAAATGGATCTATGTTTCATATGTGAAAAGGACCTCAGAGGGATGAGTGGTTACAAGGTCTGTGAGGGGAAGACTCACCCTCACCTCTTACCTTCAGAAGCCAATCTCAGGAACACATCATTTCCCGAACATTATTACTGACTCCAGGGCAACCAGCAGTTACTTTAGGATTCCAAGGAATGCTGCTTAATCTACAACCAAGCAAGGGTGCTCATGTCATCCCAGTGATTTAGCAAAAAGGAGAGGGAATGAAAACAAATGGCCCTTAGTGCTTTTATGTACATTCCCTGCTAGAAAGTCTGATTATGAATTTGTGTCTATAGCTTTCCCTAGGTTTCTAGACCTTTCCCTTAGATGCTTCAGAGTTGTCCACTGTGCCAATGACCCATGCATTGGTTTTGCTAATTCAAGTGAAACGGACTCGTCACGGATGTAGTGCGATTTGGCACATATGTTTGCGGCTGCAAAAGCTGTGCAAACTATGCTACCTCGATTCCTGTAATGTCCTAACGCGGCATCCGGGGCATTTTCCTGAATGGGATAAACATTGCTTAAGTTGCAAACGGGTGTGGTGGTTCATTGCAGCATTTGTCATGTGATTCTCGCGATTAAATTGAAATACCTCAAGGAGAATGCAGTGGAGAAGTGCAGACATGACCTGAGCTGTTTGGCACTGCCCTGTTCCACGAAAAGCTGCCCATCATGCCTCCTGCACATCAGGGCTGGAAAATATTAGGCAATGTTTTAATTGAATGTGCCAGGAACACCGGCTGGAACTTGCAGGAAAACGTTCAGCGTAATCCAAATGATGGCATTTTGCCTAGCCCCGGTACAACCTTCTACGACTGCTAACTTTCCTAGGAGGACAGAGATTATTACATACTTGGAAGAAATGGTCATAGAGGGTCCTAGAATAGTGCAGATTTGGGACCTATCCCATGTGGGCAGGGGAGAATGGTGGTAAATATTTCTTCAAACTGCTTAGAAATCCTCGACATGGCTGCCATAGTAGCCGGGGAAGGGTATGCAGTAATAAAATCGTGGCAGAAATGTCGCCTTTACAAAGAATCGCGGCAAAAATGCTGTGGTTTGACCCAGTAAAGGTGTAACCCATTATACCATTTAAGGGGAGCAGGGGTTGCGGGGGTGTCCCCCGTTTCCCTTAAATGGTATAATGGGTCTGGGGGTTACAGGGGTGACCCCCGCATCCTTTACATGTATTACGGCGTCAAAACCACAGCCTTTTTGCCGCAATGTTTTGTATAAACAGCAATTTTTGCCGCAATTTTAACACATGGCACCCCGGGAAGGCAGTGGATGCTAAAAAATCTATACCTGATGTAAACAGCCCGACACTGATTAATATTGTATCCGCAGGGCGATTGTTTGAAAACTTTCATCCCAGCTTTCCACATCCTGTTGTCGGGCCCCTGAAACAGACTGTTATTACCCGTGGGAATCCCTTGGCGCATGCAACATTTCTGGGAGATATGGACGTCCCACATTTTACTCAGAAATCATGGTCTTTTGATTGCTTAATTAATTCTTTCAGACTTTGAATTAAGAAGACATGTAGGCCTGGGGAGGTTGGGATCTAATACTATTCTATGGGGGCGCTAAGGGAATCGAAGTTCAAGACCAACTCAGGCAAGAGATGAAAGATAGCTCCTGAATGCTCCCAGGGATCTCTTTGAGAACTTGATAAATTAATGTAATCAATCTAAAATAATCCAGTTAATGAGCTTGTGGGGGCCAAGGATTCTGTTCTTCCTAAATCTGGGCAATATATTGAAAATCCTCTCAGAAACACCAAATCTGTCTCACCTGTCCGTGTGTGATTTGGATAGGATACAACTCCCGGATAGAGATTGGTGGGAGACCTGTAAAATTTATTTCAACACCCAGGTGGTTTTGAATTTGGTTTTGGGGGAATCAGACGTTATGTGGAACTTGGGGTTTGAAATAGAAATAGACCGTCAAGTGTACGTAAGCATGATAGTGCTACGTAGCTCATGCCTTCTTCAAAGACTGTGTTACCAATATCTATCAATGCTTTGTCTAGGGTAAGACCTTGTGATTTATGAATGGTGACTGCGTATGCTAGAGTTAGAGAAAATTGTTCTCTACGTACATACATGTCTTTGAAGAGAAGGAATCGAGCTGTTGAGTGCCCTATCCTTTTTACTTCTGAAAGTTTGTCATAGAGAAATATTGACAAACTAAATGTTGTCACGTGGGTATGTTTGAAAGCCAACAACTGCCAACAACTGTACCCAGTGCTCCATTAACCAGTCCTTGCTCTACGTCAAGGTTACGTTTAAGCATTACTCTACAGTTTAAGGATTTTAATATTTTCTCCAAACCAGCTGTGTTGGAGATATAATTTTCTAAGGTATTTAGGGGGTCATTACAAGCTGGGCGGTAAGGGATACCGGGCACCGGTAAGGAGACAGGTGCCGGTAATCTCTTACCGCCCTATTCCAAGGTCCCTTGGCGGGGACCGTAAGGAACGTGTGGTCTAACCACACGTCTCTTATGGGTCCCGCTAAGGGACCAGGGCGCTAATAACGGGCTTGCAAGTCGCAAGCCCGTTATTAGCGCCCTCCCCATTGCCATTGAGCCCTATGGGGGCTCAAATGGAAATGGAGAATGGCATGTTCAATGGGGACTCACCAGTCTCGCCAGGGTCGGACTACACCGGTAATTCCCCATTGAATTACACCGGTGCCGAAACCCGTTATTGGTGGCATTCCTGGCGCAGATAGCGCCATGACTACCACCAATCTCGGAATGAGGCCCTCAGTCTTGTTGTGGCTTGTTGACACATCACATGGGTAGTGTCATACCATGTATGTCTAGTTTGTCTGTGGAGCAAATTTCAATTATTAGTTGCATTATGTTTTTCAACATTGTTTCATTGAATTTAGAACAGCTTGCAACAGTTTGCATTAAGGACATACAATTGACATTTTTATGTGCTAATTGTTCCATAACATCAGTAGCACATGAGTTATGGCCATAAAGTGCATGGATGTACCGGGTTTTTAATGTTGCTTGTGCTTCTTGAGATAGTACGCCAACTCTAATACTTTTTAAAATGTTGGCGTAGGTGGGGTCTGCAGACTGTCGCATGTTTTCTGTTAATTCTCTGCATTGGAAAGGTTGCCAAAGGTTGACATTTCCTATGCTGCCAGTAGTTTTACGGCAGAGTTTGTGTCCTAAGGGTTTTTAAATATATGTTCAGCTTCCACTGGTATCAATTGAAGAAGATCTTCGAAAACAATAATGTGTTTTCCTCCAAAGAGCTCTTTGTAGATTGTTTTAATTACTTCTTGTAATCTGAGGTGAATCAAAGCCAACATTAGGTTGGAGACCATGCTCACTTCATCTATTAGTAGCATTTTCATTTGTTTTAACACACTGCGTAGTTCCATTTCAGCTTCTGTAGAAAGTTTGTAATAATCTAATTTGTTTTGGTGTTCTACTGGCAGTAGTAGTAATCGGTGTAAAGTGACACCGCCTATGTTGTAGGCAGCTAAACCTGTGGGAGCAGTTACAATAGCTGACAGTTTGTTGTTTGTCAATTGTTGAAGGAACTTGCTGATGATTTTGATTAAGAATGTTTTGCCTGAACCAGCTTCACCACTGACGTATAGTAGTATAGGTTTGTAATTTTGGTAGGGACATTCTTTATTTTCATGTTGTACACCATGTGCAATTTCTTTTGTTACTTCTTGAAAAATGCTAAGATGCTCATTGTTTAGTTTTGATTGTAGTATAGTTAAGTCTTCTGTATCTTCATACTGACACATGGTGTTTTCTACTTCTGTCATAGTTAATTCTGGCTCATTTGCTATTAGTGGCTGTCCCATTGGTTCTTGGCTTCCTGTTACAGAAGTTTGACTACTGTCAAGAGTGTCCTTATCTAGTTGGGCCTGGAGTTCTTCTTCGTGTTGCTGTTCATTGTGCATAATCCAACAAAAGGAGATTAAGGGGTATCAACCACAAGCATCCCCTTAGACTGAAGGGATCAACCCTTAATAAATTGAAAACACAAAGCTTGTGATTTAAAATTGCTATCTTATCAAGGTGGATTCCATTACATGACCAAATTGATTTATGGTGCTGGAAAAAACATTGCATGACAGCAAGTTTATAGAAAAATACACATATTTTATTTATCAAATGCATACAAAAAGTTTAAAAAACTCACAATGCTAAAGTGCCTGTACCGTCTTCTAGCAACAAGATGAGGAAGACACGTACACTATTGTGTCTGCATGTGTTAACACCCTTCAACAGGTAAGTATGTTAGTTTGGATACTTGTGCGTTAAAGTGTCTTGTGCTGTGCTAATAATCACACTGGGCCATACCTCATTGAACACAACTCACTCAATCACATTCCATTCATTCTTTCTTCATTCACTTTCACAATTTCATTTCATAACGACAAACTGTTCATTGCGCAACATTGTTTTGTACTGTGTAAAGTTTACATCGGTGATAGTGCTTTCATTTGCTTTGAAAGCGTCTTTATAGGAGTCATAGTTATCTAGTATTTCTTCTTCTTTTCTCCATGGTTTAAAGAGTTGTAGCAGGCACATGTAATATAGTTCTTTATGTTCAGGAGTTTTTAATGACAATTTGATATGATTAATTAAACTAGGTTTGGTAAGTTTTACTAAGCTGCCTTCACAATTTGTCACTCTGTATCTACCTTTTTTCATCAGGTTTTATATTAATTTTGTATGTCAAGTTTTGGGCTATGTGGTATAGACACATGGTGTCCAAAGTGGTACTTCTGTTTGGGTAGTATGTGTCTAGTAAATTGTTTTTCAAAATGTCTTGGCTGTT
Organism: Ambystoma mexicanum; assembly: GCF_040938575.1. Classification (NCBI taxonomy): domain Eukaryota; kingdom Metazoa; phylum Chordata; class Amphibia; order Caudata; family Ambystomatidae; genus Ambystoma; species Ambystoma mexicanum. The sequence continues at coordinate 1,123,321,817 of NC_090921.1, forward strand.
GGGATCATTTTTGGCTATTGTTTCTATGTCGTTGTATGATTTGAGAACTCTTTTTCAAGATTTAGCGGGACCAAGACTTAGCCATACTATATTTTCAGATTTTCCATACAAAGCAGTACCGGTTAAACGATCTGCAGCTTCATAACAGCCACATTCTCTATGGGAGAGCATTTTTATGCCCAAGCTGTACAATTTCTGAGACAGTGTTTTGTCTGATGACCGGTCACTCCAGAGGTCTTGAAGCTCTGTTTTTTCTGCTTGGGTTAAGTAGGCTGTAACATATCGTGAAACTACAGGGGAATTGTCTGCAATGTACTGCACATCTATGTTAGCATTCCACAATAGGGCAATGATTGCATTGTAATCATTGATAAATTTTGCTTCTTCTGTTCTTTTTATGTAATATGTATTTTTAGGTGATTTACCTTTAACACTATGTCTAACTGAAGACATGAAGTTGTTCACTTCACCTGTTTCTGTAACTGGTCTAGGGAAACCAAAGCAGTATTTGGTGTAGTATTTCCCTTTGTTTTTGTATTTGCGACGACAATATTTGCCACATTTGTGTCTTTGAAATTGTAGAATTTGTGCATGAACATCACGTTTTGTTGCGTCTGATGGAATTTCACAAGTGACATATTTTTCGATAAACTGTAACACAGTGGCATCACTGTCTTGACCAAATTTAGGAGCATCTTTAATCCATAAAAGCATGTGGATATGTGGTGCTCCTCTGGCTTGGTATTCCTTTCTCCAAAATAAGTGTTGCACTTCTCCGAGGGGAGGAACAGTTTTATTACAAATAAAGTTTAGCATAACAATGAAGCGATGATGGAAATATCTTGAAACATTAACAGGATCTAGAGAGCAAAGTTCTTCATGTGTTAGTATATCCATGTTTGTTTTGTTTATGTTTGATATGCGAAGGAAATCATGTAGATCTTCCCATGCATATTCTGCAAACCAAGTGGGTGGGCCAAGGTTTCTTATCATACAATGTACGTGACGTCGGAACCAGTACTCTTTCGTACCACACATGTTTGCTAACAGATTTGTAATGTTTGATTGTAAAACCTCATCTCTTCCTTGCACTTTTTGTAGTAATTGCGTAGCTGACATATTTTGAAAGTGGGTTCCTGATTTTAATGTGTGTGCAACTCTGTAAGATAGAGTTGCTAGTTCACTTTCAAAGAGTAGGTGGAATATGTATTCCACATTTTGTCTAAATCTGGGTTCTTCAGAATACATCTGTAACGAGCAGTATTCTGATGCTGTTATTTGAATAGGTCTATTATCGTACCTTCCTCCTTTGCCAGTAGGACAGATTAGAGGAAAAGCACGTGCTTCTATACTTTTTCCCCATATTATGATTGGTGATCCTTTCGTTTGTCGCATTTGGTACGTTTCTAGTGCATCTTCTATGGTGTCATTAGAGTGTAATGGATGAATTGTATAATGGTCTAAAATATTGGATACTGTAGCAGGATCTAGAAGTTCAAATTGACCAGTTTCTGGTGACTCTTCAATTATTTCAGTTGTTTTCCTTAAGTTTTCTTCAATACGTATTTCTTTGTAGTATTTATTATTGTCTTTTAGATATTGCAAGGCTTGTCTAACTTTATGTAAGTCTACCAGTTGTTGCCAATTTGTTTTGTCTTTTGTAGGTACACCATTTATTAAGATAATTAAAGATTGCTCTATTGGACGTTGCACTCCCAGAGTGTGCACATTTTCTTTTAGATCTAATATAATATACTACTTTGCCACAAATGCCTTTTACCAATTCAGAGGGAGGTAATTTTGCTGTTTTTGGTTGAAGGCGTGTTATTGCTTGAAATGGGTGCACTGTTTGAATTATGATGCTCTCATATAAATTGAGTTGTTGCAGGGGTTTTGGTAGTGGGAATAATTCCAAATTATTTGTGATAGCATGTGAAGGAGTTTGATTGTTGTCAAGTTTTGTAGTGCATTAACTGCAAAGTGTTAAGGGGTCAGTTATTTCATATTTGTTTTCTGCTATAAGGTAGAGAGCTAATTGAAACCATTTGGGATCTTCATTGTCTTCTATTTTGTATGTTATGTCTATGGTTTTTGTGTTACTTTTATAAAAAGTTCTGCGGCAACACACACACACATGGTTTGGTACTTCAGCGGATTCACTTTTGAATTTTAGTATTTCTTTTTTGTATGTGTGTAGTAGAAGATTGCCATGTGCAGAATTGTTGCTAGCCTGCTGTAAAGCTATTGCATTTTGTAAGTGGTTTTCACTTCCAAAATATTTCCTCTGGATACGGTTGATTTCTTCGAGTAGGTATTTGGCTGTACCATGTAGAATATTGTTATTTAAAGTGGCTAGTGCTAAAGCAGGACTTTTAGCATATTACAGTTTATAGACTAGATTTCTTATAGTTGAATGATGTGTTGATATCATTTTGATATGATGGAAGGTGCTTTTGCAAATAGGTCCTATAATGCAGGCCAATGAATGTCCTTGCAGTCCTGTGTATTTGCGCACTGGACAGGTATCCATATTTTGCAGCAGTTTTATTTTGATTTTGTCTTTGCCTTTCACATATTGATTGAGGAACTGGCGTAAAGATTTGAAAGATTTTTTGGCAATGTTACACATTGACGTGCATGGCCATTTGTATACTGGACGTTCTGGTTCAGTCGGATTGAGAATTGATCATATGTTTTCTGGGCTATATTTTTGTAAGCAGTATTTCTTGTTCCATTATGGTGTTATTAGGTTTTTCATAACCTCGTCCACTGCTATGGATGGCAATTGTGTTTGTTTGATTTTGTTTGTATGCTTCTTCATTGAAATATGGTTCTGTGCTTGTAGTGTGACTCCATTCATCTCCACAGATATTTAAGAAGTTATTTTTGTTGACATTCTGTTTATTGAGAAGTCATTTTTGTAATTTAGTACTTAGTTTTGTTAGTGGTTTCATTCTGTTTAACACTAAAATAAATAACTTTCTTTTGAGAAGGATTGCACTGTCTATCAAAGCTTCTAAGATTAATTTTCTACGGTAGTTTTTAAGGGTTGTGCATGATTTGTCTCCTGTTTTTATAAGATTGTGTAGGACTATGTGGCGGAACATTTTTGCTAATATACTTTTTTTGGTATGGTTACTTCCTACTATATCAAGATTTATAGGAGCAGTTTTAGCAGTAGTGGTAGCTGCATTTCTGTTAATCATTTTCTGTTTTCTTTTACATTTTGATAGAGGAGGCAAAGTTTCTGTACTGGAGGATTGTTTTGTTTTGCTAAATGACTGTATTAGCTGTTTTGTTTGAACTTTTTGTACAAACTCTGCTAGCGATGGATGCTTATTTTGGACATTTTTATTTTAATAAAAATATAGAAGGTATGGGTTGGGCTGTTGTGCAATGTATGTGTGCTGTATGCATGAGTGTCTGAGTATTATGGTAAATATGTATCTGGTGGTGTGTGATTGTGCGTTGGGCAGCTACAATTAGTTAGGAAGGCTATTCTTCTGTTTGTGTGTTACTATACTGCTGTTCAGATGACAGTAGAAAGTGACCTAGTGGTGAGGATAAGCACTAATAGTAAATCAAATGGTATAAAATTAAAACAATTCTTTGTTTTGTAATACTAATATTCTAGGGACTGAGTTATGTTATTTGTGCTCCGAAAAACTGGGATTTGTGTGCCATTCTGCGTGCGGATCCCTGTTTAATAAATGGTGATTTGTGGGCAGAATGGTGCACAAATCTTTGTTTATTTGGTGCACAAATTGCATGAATCACCCGCACAGTGTGTTTGAGTAACACATTTTAACAACAAGAGGATACATGTAACGATTAACATTATAACAGTAACAGTGGAAGCAATTTAAAATTGAGAATCAGACCAAGAAAACAGTAAGTAGAGCAATTAAACTGAAGGGGAGAAGGAGAGTAGTGCAGTGTAAGTGAGAGAGAGGGAGGGGTGGGGAAGAGGAGGATGAGGGAAACAGATGGGGTTAAGAGTGAGAATGGGGGAGGGGGAAGGGGAAGGAGATGATTAAGGAGATAAGGCAAGGGGGGGCAAGAAGGTGGGAGGGGTTACATGGTGGGGAATGGAGAAGGAGAGATCTCAGGAAAGTGCAGAATGAGGAACAGGTAGGAATAGAGCAGAGTGAGAGAGGTAAGGAGTTCCAGTGCAGGGGGGCTAGCAGATGGAAGGAGCGGAAACGGGATGTGGCACAAGGGGAAGGAGGAACAGTGAGGAGAAAGTGGTCAGCAGAGTGAAGGGAGTGGGAGGGAGTGTAGGAAGAGAGGAGAGAGGAGAGATAAGGGGGGGCAAGATTGTGGAGAGATTTAAAGAGTAGGCAGAGAAACTAAGGTAGTATTGTACTTACTCTTTTTTTGTGGAATGAGCAGGTTTCTTTGTAGTTGGTGTTTGTAGTTCAGATGTTGCTGTTTTCCAGGAGAGTGGTCTTCACTGCAATTGTAAAAGAAAGAAGTTAGTCATTTTGTGTGTGTATAGCATGTTAATTGAGAGGTACATTTTTATGTCTTTGTAGTAGTATTCTTGTTTGATTTCTGAACATAGTGTATGCATGCAGTGTCATTTGACTATGTGCAGCCTTTATATTTTATTTATATTATGTTAGTTGAACATGCTTTGTAAATGAGTAGAACATTAAGTGTATAAAATTCACTTGGTTTTTTAAAGCTGTGTTATAGAATGTTAGGAGAAAGAAGAAATAATGTTATATTTATTTTGCAATTTTTATTAGGTAAATGGCAGAAACTGTATAGAAAAGCATGGAATATATGTATTTGTGAAGCTGTGGGTAATAAAGTAGAAGGATGTGATTTACAGGTGGTGGTGTTATTGCAGCTGGGAGCATTTCAATGAAAGTGTCGATGTGTGTGAGTATATGAAGATGCATGAAATTTTACTGGCTGTGTGTAATTTTATGATACACTACTAAGTATTTTTCCACAATTATATTGTCATGTCTTCCTTCTTCTAATATTATAATGTTTTAGATAGGTGTGTGTGTAAAAGAAATAGATAGCAGACAGGTTTGGAAGTGACAGTTGATTATAGAAGATGGAAAAAATAACAATAAGTTAATTTTATAGGTTATACAGGTTAAGTGGCAGTTACTCTGTTTATATGCATTTTTAAGATTTGTACATGTACTGTGCAGATAACATGCATACCTGTAGTTTGTATTCATGCATGCAGCTGCTAGTAGAAATCTTGGAGACTTGTAGAGTAGTTTTTGTAGTAGGTGCTTTCCACTGATATGAGACTTGTACTCAGAGTGATCAACAGTACATTTGAAGTGCTGAACTCTGATGATGGAGTTAGATATAGAGGTCTTGGATGTGATTGATGTATGGTTGTGTGACTGCTTAGCTGTATCCAATGAGGGAATGGCACAGAAAGTGATGTGGAAAGGGTAGACGGGCTGCCTCACAGTTACATGGTCCGAGGACACCGCGGCTGTCTGCAGACAGGGCGTGGCATATCCAGGGTTTTCCAGCAAATGCAGCATGGAAAGGGTACTGTAGGGATCAGCCAATTAGATGTTGAGGTTGTGGATTTGTGTTGAAAGAGACTGAGTGTAGTGAAGATGGCAGAGGTGGAGAAAGTCAGGGTGTTGGTGCTTGGAGATATGTTTGTGCATGGTTTACAGCAGTATGCTCAATGCAGGCATTTGGAAAATAATTTTGATGTTAAAGGAGTGGAGGTGGTGTGGAGCACTGTGCCTGATTGCAATGTACAGGGAGTTGTACGAGTTTGTAAAGATATGAGCAGGATGAACAGTCCCCATGTGGTAGTTTTGCACTATGCAGTTTTCCATTTGGGCTATGTCAGTGCCCCTACTTTGTTGTAAGATTTGGAACACTTGGTTCAAGCAGTAATGAACATCCTTCCAAATTGCAAAGTATTTTTTTCTGTATTAGTACCTAGGTTAATATGGGACAATAATTCCATTTTTTGTACTCAGCAAAACATTGCTAGGTGTGCAATCAACCAAGTCATGTGTGCTTTCATGCTTAGAGCTGGTATGTTCTTCTGTAATAATGAGCACATTGATTCCAGTAATGCTGTTAATTTTGAAGAAGATGGTATTTCCTTATCTTTTTTGGTAAATGCAATTCTGTTTTGGAATGTAAGGGTTGCTTTGGAGAAGGTTATGTGAATATTTTAGGAGTAAAGTAAAGTAAAAAAAACATAAAATACAAAATAACAGGTGCCAACGTCAAATCGGAAATGGGGCACACTATTTAAATTTACATTCAGCATGCTCAGATTTTCAATATGTCCGCAGACATGGTGGTAGTCCACGGACACCACGTATTACATACAGGGATTTTGGGGTGGAGAGGCATGCAAATGAGAATGAGTAGAGCAACTGATTGGTCAGTAAAGTTTAGTGGGTGTGTTGTGTAAGGAGAGAGTTTGTCAGAAAGTCTTTTTCCTGAGAGAAGAACAGTTAGCTATGGCTGTGTGTTTCAGAAAACAGATTGTCTGGATTTTGGGAGGCTCATGCATACATTGGTTGGAGGTGCATGCAGAACGCTGTGGAGTAGCTGCAGATCTTGGATTCCCTCATGTGGAAGTGCACTGGCATGGAATGCGTGGAATGAAGTGGCTGGACTTGGTACCTCTCTGTGCTAGTTTGGAGACAGAGCTTCATCCAGACATAATTACAATTCATTGTGGAGAGAACAGTTTACGACATGTGTCAGGAATTTCTTTGCAATTTGCGATGAAAGAAGGACTTGGGAAGGTCATGGACATGTTTCCAAATTCCCAAGTAATATTTTCTCATATTGCGCCGAGACAAATGTAGCTGCGTTCTTCTTCATTTGGTCCACAAATGGAGAATGCAAGGCGGAATGTTAATAAGGCTGTTTGTGCCTTTCTAAGAGATGTTGGCATGTCCTCTTTCCACAATGAAACATTATGTTTCGTAGCACATACATTTTTCACAGAGATGGAGTTCATCTTACTTATGCTGGTAATCAGATTTTTCTGAGAAATGTACAAAATGCATTGCGACCTTTTGTGGAATTACAGCCATCCATTTTGCAGTAGGTGTTGACTATTTCAAGTTTTTGAAACACAAAAAAAACACCAAAAGGCTCTTTTCAGAGCCACCACTTCCTCCCAGCGAAAAGTGCAATGGTTTTGATAGGGCAGCACCCCAAAATTTTAGATGTACGCAGACTGTCCGCGGACTTCTAAAAAATGTATGGGGCCCTCCCCCATTTATTTGTCACTTCTATTTTCAGACTGTGAAAGGTGGTTCTGAAAAGAGCCTTTTCTGGGGGATTTTTGTTGTTTTGTATTTGTTTTGGTTTTTTACACACAACACACCAGGAGAGGAGGGGAAAGGAGGGTAAGAGGGGGACACCAAACACAGGGATAAGAAAGGGCAGGTGGAGAGAGGAAGATGTAGGGTGGGCCTTATTTAGGTAGTGGACAGGTCTTCTCGTGCTATGAGACCACAGTCTCAAAAGCACTTCGAAGTCTCTCCCCCCTGCAGAGTACTGCGTCACAGTACATACACAATACTGTGACCCTCGAAAGGTAAGGGTCATCAGCATTGTGAATGGCTTGTGAGGCAGCTGGAGGGATGCGCTCTCCCACAGGAGTGTCTCTTGTCATGAGAGAAGCGGAAATGGAGGATGCAGTCGAGGAACTCAACCTACTTCGTTCCTCACAAGGTTTAACCTTGCGAACGGCCCCACTGTGGAATGACCTTAGGTGTCGCTTCATAGTTGTCGTACCAAAGCTGTACGAACCAGGCCTCCCGCAACTCAGCACCATATTGCACTGGTTTCAGGCGACTTTGTCCGCACGCGCCTTGGGTACGTTACCATGAATGGTAAATAACCGCCACACCCAAGACTTACGGCAAGTGCTGGTAGTAGGGACTTCCACTACCTCATCCTCATCATCCTCTTCATCCTCCTCCTCTACATCCTCATGCCTGTTCCCCTCTTCAAGCCCTTGGGGAGGTGGTGGTGGTGGAGTGGGTGGTGCTGAGACAGATGTAGCACCAGCTGAGGCAGCAAGCATTGATGCCATCAGGTCTGATGGAAAGCAGCAGCAAGAGCAGCAAAATACCAGCCAAAGTAGACAATGCTTTGTCAAATAGCCAAAAGCACAATGAAGATGAGCTCTGGGGTGTGGTCTTTTATAGGGGTGCGGGTGCATGCTTTGCAGACACCCGTGCTGTCTGCGGACAGATCAAACACCCAAAAAAAGGCTCAAAAAGTTCCAAAAAGTATGTAGAAAGTCAGGGTCATTGTCTGGGACATGTGCTATGGTGAAATTCTACTATAAAATACTGTGGATTGCCTGAAAAGGTACTTTTAAAATGTTCGGGGACCCGGACAGTGTCCGCAATTCAGGACACATGCTCAGCGTGGGTGCGGTCACATGATGGCGTCGCGAACATGTCCGCGAAGGGAACGGGTGTTCGCAGGACACCAAATGCACGGGAACGGCCATGCTCATGCGCACGGGTGTTCTGCGGACAGTGTTCGGGTCCTGAAACTGATTAAAAGTGTGACACAAGTGAGACGAACAGTTATCGACAGGCGCGATTTTCGTAGAATTTATGGGTGTAGTGCGCATGTACGTAGATGTTCTTCAGGCAGAACGGACAGGACACCCCCATTTTCTTTAATTACGGACATCCCCAGACACTGTGGTGTTCTTAGAACAGTTTCAACTTGACTGCGGACAACACAGACAGGTATAGTGTCCTCAGGACACCCCTATTTTGTTTATTTATGGACATCCCGGACACCGAGTGTGTTCTTAGAACAGTTTCAACTTGACTGCGGACATTACGGACAGGCATATTGTCCTCAGGACACCCCTATTTTGTTTATTTACAGACATCCCGGACACCGCGTGTGTTCTTAGAATAGTTTCAACTTGACCGCGGACATTACGGACAGGCATAGTATCCTTAGGACACCCCCATTTTGTTTATTTACGGACATCCCAGACACTACATGTGTTCTTAGAACAGTTTCAATTTGACTGCGGACATTACGGACAGGCATAGTGTCCTTAAGACACCCCCATTTTGTTTATTTACGGACATCCCGGACACCTCGTGCGTTCTTAGAACAGTTTCAACTTGACTGCAGACATTACGGACAGGCATAGTGTCCTTAGGACACCCCCATTTTGTTTATTTACAGACATCCCTGACACCGCGTGTGTTCTTAGAACAGTTTCAACTTGACTGCGGACATTACGGACAGGTATAGTGACCTTGGGACACCCCCATTTTGTTTATTTATGGACATCCCGGACACCGAGTGTGTTCTTAGAACAGTTTCAACTTGACTGCGGACATTACGGACAGGCATTGTGTCCTTAGGACACGCCCATTTTGTTTATTTATGGACATCCCGGACACTAAGTGTGTTCTTAGAACAGTTTCAACTTGACTGCGGAGATTACAGACAGTTATAGTGTCATTAGGACACCCCCATTTTGTTTATTTATGGACATCCGGACACCCGCGCTGTCTGTGGACACCCCAACTGCTGTTAAAAAAAAAAAGGACTGAATTCAAACACACATAATATTTTCTTTTATTATAGATAGATGTAGAATTTATGAAAGAGAAGGGGAAGCAGAAACTGACACAAACACAGGGGAATTGGGGGTTTCGAGAGGATGGATAGGAGGAGATGAAGGGATCGAAGTCTCATCAAAACGTTTTTCTTCGTGGAGAGGGTTTGGGGATAATTGACTGGGATATGGAGAGGGGGGACAGGTACATGTGGGACAATGGTATCTATTTTTTCTTTTATTTTATGTGGTCATCCACAAACATTTTCAAATGGTTGAAATTTGCCATGAGCATGTCCATTTTTTCTTCCATGCGCTGGAGAGTCTTTTCCAATGTATCTTTTAGTGTACTTTTTTCAATGTTTGTATGGTCTGTTAAAAATATATATTACATGGACGCGGTAGCGTCCATGTAGTTATGGTTAAGTTGGTGTTTCCATGGGAAGAGCATTTTTTGGGTAGCTTATAACTTCGCTCCCTCAGAACGAATCCTCACCAAACCTTGCAAAAGAAGTATATGGCCCACTCTGAATTTGTTTGCAAAGTTCGGAGAGGTTTGGTCCAGGTGGGGCAAAGTTATAGGGGGGGTCCCAAAACTTTTGTTTTTTCCCATAGACATAATGGGAAAAAACTTTGCGCACGCCTACAGCCCAAACCGCTGGACGGATTTACACCAAATTTGTGGGAGGAGCGGGGGCTTGGTCCTGAAAGCGTGCTTTTGCAAATTTGGTGTAAATCCGTCCAATCGTTTTTTTTAAAATGACCAAAATATAAGACAAATAAATTAGTGATATCTCTGTTCGCTTTGCGGACAGACTTCCCGGTTCGCTCCGCGGACAGTGCCCTGATTGGCCGAGCGGCTTGCGCGATGTCCGCGGACATCCGACGTGTTCGCTGATTGGATGGCGTGGTGCGTGAAGCACGTCAGATTTTCTGTGGCGCCCGCCATCTTGCATTCGCGGACGACCGCAGACAGCGCAGTGAAACTTGGATTGAAAATTGTATTTAGTGGAGTGTGTTGGTGTGTAAGAATGTTTGGGGAGGGTGGGGGAGTATGAGATAGGTGCAATGTTGTATTTTTTTATGTGCTAGACGCTTTTGTTGTGTTCGATCTGTCTGCGGACAACACGGCTGTTATGAAATGTTCGTAAATAAGCAGAATGGATTCGGTGTCAAGTTGAAAGTGTTCTAAGAAGACTCGTGGGGTCCTGGAATGTTTGCAGGGGGTGTCCTGAAGACGTTGTCTGTATTGTTCGTTGTCAAGCTGAAAGTGTTCTAAGAACACTCGCGGTGTCCTGAAATGTTCGTACATAAAGAAAATGGGGGTGTTCTGAGGACGTTGTCCGTATTGTTCGCTCGCAAGTTGAATGTGTTCTAAGAACACTTGCGGTGTCCTGAAATGTTCGAAAATAAACAAAATGGGGGTGTTCTGAGGACGTTCTCTGTATTGTGTGCTTGCTTAGCTGTATCCAATGAGGGAATGGCACAGAGAGTGAAGTGGAAATGGTAGAAGGGCTGTCTAAGATTTATGCGGTCTGCGGACAGGGCGTGCTACATTCGGGGTTTTCCAGCAAATTCAGCATGGAAAGAAGACTGTAGGGATCAGCCAATCAGATGTTGCGGTTGTGGATTTGTGTTCAAAGAGACTGTGTGTAGTGAAGATGGCAGAAGTGGAGAAAGTCAGGGTGTTGGTGCTAGGAGATATGTTTGTGCATGGTTTACAACAGTATGCTCAAAGCAGGCATGTTGCAAAGAATTTCGATGTTAAAGGAGTGGAGGTGGTGTGGAGCACTGTGACTGATTGCAGTGTACAGGGAATTGTACAAGTTTGTGAAGATATGGGCAGGATCAACAGTCCCCATGTGGTAGTTTTGCACTATGGTGCTTTCCATTTGGGCTATGTCAGTGCCCCTACTTTGTTTGCAGATTTGGAACACTTGGTTCAAGCAGTAGGTTTTTAGTAGTGCAACTTAACCATAACGTCCCTTTAACAAAGTTTTTTTTACTGAAAATATATATATATTTAATTAAAAAACGTTGTTAAGGGGACGTTATGGTTAAGTTGCACTAATAAAAACCTATGAAATTCAATGAAAAAACTTTGTTAAAGGGACGCTATGGTTACAAGTAAAACCGAAAAACCCCTGAAATTCGCAAGTTATGGTAAGCTAAGCAACCATAACTCGCGCCACCACCGTGCTCTGCTAAGATTAACACTCAGGACATCAAAGATGACATCACAGGGGGCGTGGCCAACGAGCAAGCTATGCGGACTTGAGTCCTGTGTGGTTTCCGCGGCTGCCAGCAGTATCCTGTGGAAATATTCTGATATCATGGCGCAGATGAACTCAAAATCTACCTGCAGTAACATGAATATGTGGGGTATACTTGGACAAAGTATGGTCTGCAGCACCTGCCTCCTTACCGAGATATTGACGACGGAGCAGTGGGACCGTGCTGTGTGAGCTGCCCCAGAAACATGGCCGCTGTGTTCGCACGGTGAGGGGGAGGGGCACATGAGATCGAAGTAATAAGACAACCTGACCTTAGTGCCGGACATCTGGACACCGGGTGCCTGCGCACCGTGCCTGCTGATCAGTGTGTAAGCCACCCCAATCTTCTAGACTCAACACCTGGCTGCGAGGAGGTTGCCTCTGCGGCGCCGTTCAGGGACCCGAGACTATGCTGACAGGGCTGGCGCTGGGGTGCGGACGGCTGACACCCAGTGCTACCCTCAGCACTGCATTTCCAGGCCTGACGTGACCCCTGGTCCGGATTCTGCCATGCGCTGTGGTGACGCTGCAGGCACTCGGTTGCTGAGATCCCTGGAGCGCATCTCCCTGGAAGGCTGTTGTGACTTGTGCACGGACCAGCTGAACCAACGTGGCAGAGAAGGGACTCTCCACAACCCGTCAAGGCGAGAAGGCGGACTGCTGGAGCAACAAAGAACTTCACCCACAGTCCCGCTGACTTGCATTGTTTGCATACCGCGGGTGGTGGCGAGTGATTGCCTTGTGCGGCCACCAAGCCACGGACGATTCTGCCATTTTGCCCAGGTAACCGCCTCAAGGAGCGCATCTGGGGGGAACTAGAAGGCTATAGTCCTACCAGCACACGTGGCTGGTGCAATAGCTACCACTGATATATGGGCAGAAACCATCCACAGAGCACCACACAGTGGCAATAATACCTATGGTGGGTGGCACGAGTTTCTTTCCCTTTGTCTCCGACGCCCCTACTCCGGAACATTAAAGGGGCACTCTGATGGTAGATGTGGGGCACCGTATTTGGTAGAGAACACACTGAAGTGCACCATACACTGGCAGCTGCAGCGGGGCTGCCACCATACGAAACTCCTACCCTGCCTTTGAAATTCTGGTGACTGATCCCCTCACACCCCAAGCAAGAGGAGTAACAGCACCAGGGCAAACACAGGACTTATCTCTCTGCCAACCATCAGCTATAAAGCCATACTGTGACTCTTTGAACAGGCCCGTGGTGAGCACTGGAATCTGAAACAGAACCTAAACCACAGATGCACCTCTCCCCTTCCTAGCCCTCCTTAGTGGTGTGGAAGACCCGAGAGGGGCCCTGAGAACTGGGAGGGGCCGCTGCAGTAAATAAGGCCAGCACAACAAAGACACACCCCTGGGCACTGCAACACGTCAAGAACTCCGCCAAACCAGCGCCGTGGGGCCTTTCCCTGAGACACTATTCTACCTGGGGTACCCAGATCACTGTAACTGTAACTACACGGAGGATGATCGAAGCAGGAAGGAGGCAGCCCCCCCTGGCTCCACTGAACAAGTGAAAGGTACCTAAAGGCGCTTGGGACACGGGTGAGACTGTTTCACCGCCGGCTGAGGCTCACACGATACTGGAACACCCCAGAGAATCGGAACCACACCTGGGCATGCAGTGGGGGAGCGGCAGAGTCCTGTCCATAACCACAACGCTGCATTGAGCGTCTCCCTATGCAGCCACTACAGGCGCTCAGACCCCAGGACACAGCAGGGAACGCACCCCCCAAACTTCCATTGCACCTTGGACTCTGCTGTGCGGCATTATGGGTAAAGACATGAGCAAGAAAAAGTCCATGCAGAGCACCATGGACCAATATGCGACGAGTGCGCCCAATTTACAGGCGGATACGGAGCTGGAAACGACCTCCTCCTCTTCGGTTGAACGCTGAAGGACATGAGGGCAGCTATTGCCAACTCGCGCTCCTTGATGGAGAAAAAAATGGATGGCATCTCTGCTGAAGTATTCTTCCTCCGCCACGATCTTCAAAAACTCTTGTCTCGAACTAGGGAAATAGAACAACGAGTATCTGGTGTGGAGGACGACTTCAGAGGAGTGCGCCAACAACTGTCACAAGCGCTGACCCGACTGAAGATGCTGTAGCCGCGACTCGGTGAGGGCAGGTCACGTCGAAATAACATCTGTATCCTATTACTGCTGGAGTGAGCGGAAGGGCCCAGCATGGAACTCTTCTTGGAGCAATGGCTGGCTGATCTTTTGGCCCCAAAATCCTTCTCGAATTTTTTTTCGATAGAACGCGCACATCGAATACCAGCAGGAAACCAACTTTGGGTGCATCTCCAAGAACAGTCATTGCCAAACTTCTCAATTTTCACGATAGGGACATAATACTGCAGATGACCCAAACAAAAGGAACTGTCACGCACAACGGCGCTAGAGTCGCCTTCTTTCCGGATTATACCCATGAGGTCCAGAAAGGTGAGGTCCAGAAAGCCAGACAGTCCTTTGAACATTTGAAGAGGAAGCTTCATTCCATGAATGTAAAATATGGACTACTCTTCCCGACCCAGTTGAGGATCCAGCATGGTGGTGCTACAGTGCACTTAACCGATTTGTAGGAAGACTGGAAATGGGCAGAAAACCACATTGACGGTGACTGGACAACAAACGACGCGAAGCCGGAGGGAAGAACACAAATCCGTCTGAATTGAGATAGACCTGCTCGACAGCCCATACCGGAGGCCCAGGATGTCCTGGGAGAAGGCGCATACCCCTAGGGCCCTCGAGATCAATGCCCTATAAGCGCAAGACCAGATATGAGCCAAAGTTGCACTCCCGAGAGAGTCTATCTCACACCAACTCACCTGAAAACAAAGAAGCCATAGAATACGTTACATGACAAGGTATCACCTCCAGCCTCCAGCCTCGGAGCAATGGAGAAGGCTGTCGCACTTCATCTGCGTCAGGACGATACACCATCGGCGGCCACCATGATCCCCGTAACCAGGACACTTGACTCGCATTAAGAGCAGTAAGTTTGTAGGGAGTCAAGAACAGTTTATACTAATTAAGTTGAGCTGGCGACATAGTGTTTTGGGTCTCCAGTAGAGTTCGGGTGACAGATACTTCACGTTGGGGAGCAGTATGGGGAGGGGGGAAGATAAGTTGTTGTTCACCATTTATTTCTTGGGATATTACAACAGCTTGACGCCAACCACGATGCCACCACTCACATCTCACTTGCAACTCATGTGCCCAACTCACACAACAGCTATGTTTTCAATTGTAAACTCACCACTCTCTTACCATTCACGACACATGATCCTCTCCTGTATAATCGCATTCACACAACCACTAGCAGACACTCGAACTCCAACGATAACTACCGACCGCCGTAAATCCCTCAACTTTGTCACCTGGAACGTGAATGGTATGGGCTCTGGAATCAAGCGTCGTCTTATTGTCCAATTCCTTAACAGGCATTCCCCTGACATGGCCCTTCTTACTGAGACTCACTTAGTGGGCTTGACCTGCAATTTTTTTGTAGAACAAATTACCGCCTGGCATTCCAGGCAGGGTACACCATGGGATCCCAGGGAGTCCTGATCCTGTTGCATAAACGTCTCCGATTTGAAGTGTGTGCAGTGGAACAGGACCCTGGCGGTCGTTTTGTGATGTTGCTGGGCATGCTTTTGGGAGGGGGCATTAGCCATACTTGCCATATACTCCCCGCCCGGGCTGGGGAGAATCTTCTAGATTAAATAACCACCCTCCTAGCGAAGCAACAACCAAATATGTGGATCCTTTGGTGGGACTTCAATGATGTGATGTGCAATACTCGAGACCGGACTCATATACAGAACCGCAATCCAGACACACCCACAAAACTGGCGACCTTTATATCCGCGTTAGGCTTCTGTGACGTGTGGAGAGAACTTCACCCTACGGAGAGAGGTTATTCCTTTCATTCGTGAGCCCATGCATCCCTGTCCTGGTTAAATTATTTCTTCTTCCCGACCAGAGAAGCATACAGGGTGACCACTGCAGAACTACTTCCCTGAGGTATACCCGATCACTCAGCTATGGAAGTGGTTAGCCACACTGTTCGGCCAATTCCCCCCAAGACTTGGAGGTTGAATAATTACTATTTGAGTTTTCCAGAATTCATAGAACACATCACAGAGAAATCCAATGAATACTTTGAAATAAACGCTGGTGCAGTAGATGACCCCGTCACGCTGTGGGAGGCACATAAAGCGGTGCTCAGGGGGGAAATGATTTCCTGGGCCTCTAACAAAAGATAGGAGCAACAAAGGAAAGTGATGGAAGCGGAGGAAGTAGTAAGGAAATGGGAAACTAAATATATAGTGGATGCTACCCCATAAGCACATCGCTCTCTTCTGAAAGCTAGAGAAACTCTCCATAATACGGCATTAGATAATGCGAAACAGGCAGACAGGGAATCAAAGACTAGGATCTATGAATGTGGGTATAAGGTGGGCAAGTTGCTAGCTTGATTGGAGAAATGAGAGGAGGGGCATCGACACAGCGGACAGGTCATTGACAGCCAAAATGGGCTGGCCCAAACAGACCCCGATATAGCGGAGGCGTTTGCTAACTTTTATGCTACCCTTTATCGAGCCCCAACATCCCTGACAGATCTGAATTTCTTGGACGTGATTGCGCTTCTGCAGAGCGGAGGACCACCTTGATCGAGACTTAGACGAAACTGAGGTCGCCGAAGCCCTGGCCCAGCTGCAGTCTGGGAAAATGCCGGGTCCAGACGGATTCCCGGTGGAGACTTAGAAGAAGCTGGGCAGCGACAAGATGGCGACTCCCCTCCATAAAATGTTTCTCGCAGCAAAAGAACAGGGCACCCTTCCGCCAGATTTACGGAAAGCCAGCATTGTGGTCATTCCTAAGCCGGGCAAACCCCCTGAATTATGTGCAAAATTGTATAGGGTTGCCTAATATCCTCTCTGTGCAAAGTTGAACTTAGAAGTGTGCCTATTAGCGTGACTTAGTTAAATTTAGAAGTGCGCCTAATATTCATCTCTGTGCAAAATTGAATTTGGTTGCCAATATCCTCTCTGTGCAAAGCTAAACTTAGAAGTGTGCCTAATATCCTCTCTGTTGCAAAGTTGAATTTAGAAGTGTGCCTAATATCCTCTCTGTGCAAAGTTGAACTTAGAAGTGTGCCTAATATCATCACTGTGCAAAGCTGAACCTAGAAGTGTGCCTAATAGCGTGCCTTGGTTGAATTTAGAAGCGTCCATAACATCTTCTCTGTGCAAAGTTGAATTTAGAAGTGTGCCTAATAGCGTGCCTTGGTTGCATTTAGAAGCGTCCCTAATATCCTCTCTGTGAAAAATTGTATAGGGTTGCATAATATCCTCTCTGTGCAAAGTTGAACTTAAAAGTGTGCCTATTAGCGTGCCTTGGTTAATTTTAGAAGTGTGCCTAATATTCATCCCTGTGCAAAATTGAATTTAGAAGTGTGCCTAATATCCTCTGTGTGCAAGGTTGAACTTAGAAGTGTGCCTAAAATCCTCACTGTGCAAAGCTGAACATAGATGTGTGCCTAGTAGCTTGCCTTGGTTGACTTTAGAAGTGCACCTAATATCCTCTCTGTGCAAAGTTGAATTTAGAAGCTTCCCTAATATCCTCACTGTGCAAAGTTGAATTTAGAAGTGTGCCTAATAGCGTGCCTTGGTTGACCTTAGAAATGTACCTAACAGCATGCCCTGGTTGAATTTTGAAGTGTGCCTAATAGCGTGCCCTGGTTTACCTTAGAAGTGTGCCTATTAGCGTGCCTTGGTTGAATTTAGAAACGTCCCTAATATCCTCGCTGTGCAAAAATAAACTTGGTTGCCTAATATCATCCCTGTGCAAAGTTGAATTTGGTTGCCTAATATCCTCTTTGTGCACAGTTGAACTGCACAGTTGAACTTATAGGTGTGCCTTATATCATCTCTGTGCAAAGTTGAAGCTAGAAGTGTGCATAATACTAATAGCGTGCCTTGCATGAATTTAGAAGTGTGCCTATTAGCGTGTCTTGGTTGAATTTAGAAGTATGCCTAATATCCTCTCTGTGCAAAGTTGAATTTGGAAGTGTGCCTAAGAGCGCACCTGCTTGAACTTAGAAGTGTACCAATATCAATCTCTGTGCAAAGTTGAATTTAGAAGTGTATATGACACCACCACTTTGGCATAGCGGAATTTAGTCAGTGTCCCTAATAACGTCACTGTGCCAAAGTCGAAAAAGTCTGCCCTATAGCTTATCTGTGTCATAATTGCATTTAGAAATTCTACCCTATAGCATATCTTTGGCATAATCACACTTACAAAGTCTGCCTGTAGCCTATCTATGTCATAATTGCAATCAAAAACTCTGCCCTATACGTCATAATTGCATAATTGCATTTGAAAGTTGAATTTAGAAGGTTTGCCCTATAGCATATCTGTATCATAACTGTATTTAGAAAGTCCCCCTAAATTGCGCTTAAAAGTCCACCTAAAAGCATAGCTGTGGTGTTGTTACACTCGAAAATCTGCCTAACAGCATACCTCTTATCCCAGCTGGCTAGAAGAAAGTCTACCTAACAGCATAACTGAGCTGTAGTTGCAACTAGATAGTCTGACCAATAGCATACTATATGGTCTAGCTACATTTCAAAACTGCCTAAAGGCACATCTACAGCCCAGTTTGCAACTAGAACATTAAAACTTAGTATATGTGACTAATATTACCCTGTTTAGTTGAACCCAGAAACCTTAAATAATCTCACCCCGTGGTATCACAGTTACTAACCATGAGTGCACCCAATCCACAAAGGTCTACCGGAAACCACCCCGTGCACTGCCCCCCTCCTGCCAACCCTACCTCCCGTCCCCCCTCCCTCACCCCTCCCCAAATCATCGCACCCTCCACCACATCCCCTACCCATCCCCTTTCCAAACACCAAGCCAGAGGGGCACGATGGTGAGCTGACCACCCTAAGACCACTGCTCCTCCAAACCCCTCAACCGATCAGCCTACTATGATTGATTGATTGATTGATTGATGTATTGATTTATAGAGTGCTTTACACCAAGGCACTGATCATACCCGCTCCCCTCACTAGCCTCCCACGCACACCCTACCCAGCAATCATGCACCCCCGCTTTTCCCCTCAACCCCCACCATCATCCCCCCGCCCACACTCCTTCCCCTCCCTAAAAACTGCACGCCTAGGCCTAGCAAGAACAGGAGCCTCACCCCCCTACCCTCTCGCACACACCAATCACAACTAAGAGACTAAAGAGGAAACGTACCTGGTCCCCCTCAATCTCTCACCATGCATCGCCTCCCCTGTCTCGACCCACCACCTCATCCCCCCTTTCACCACCCTCCCCCCATGCCTCACCCTGCCTGAAACCCTCTCGCTCGATTTCTCACTGACCACAACTGAAACTCCTAATCCCCCACACTCCACCTTCAAATCCCCAGTGCCAAACCCAATCATCCCAACACACGCGTCCATCCACTCCCACCTGAAACCCCCCAACTCGTCTGCTCGCCCACTCTTTCCATCGACCATCAACCACCCAACCCCTCTCGCTCAACCAGTTTCCACCCTCTTCCCCCCCACGCCCCATTTCTGCAGCTCTGACTTCAACCACATCTACCGAAGTGAATTGCATCCTATTTCATGCCCGATTCATAGCAAAAAACAGACACAGCATCTTTGACCTCCTCACCTCTGACAAACCAGACCTAGTCTTCATCACCGAAACCTGGTTCTCTGATAACTTCACCCCCATTGCCAACAAAGCCTTCCCCCCAACTACTCCCTCATCCCACTGAACCGTCCCTCTAGAGGAGGAGGAATATCATTCACCTTCAAGTCTCACTTCCACGCCTCAATCATCGACAACCAACCTTCCATTCCTTCCTGCGAATCACTCCTCATTAAACTATCCCTTTCCCCGTCATTCTCCCATAGCTTCCTAATAATCTACAGACCCCCTGGCTACAATAGACAATTCTCAAACAACCTCTGCGACTCTATTGCCACCCTCCAACTAAACCATCCCAACCTCACCCTTCTAGGAGATTTCAACATATGGCTCGACATTCCCACCAACCCTATGACACACTGTCTGATTGATGGCCTAGATGAAATTAACCTCCAACCCCACATAAACGGCCTGACTCACTATAAAGGACACACTCTTGATGCCATCTTCAGCTCCCACAACCGGATACATCTAAACTTCCCCACACCTATCATCTGGTCCGATCACTTAATTGTTTCATTCGCCATTCGTTCACCCAACCCGCTTCCCGTACCCGAACCAGAACCTCTGAATCTATGCAAATGCTTGAAGAAACTAATAATGTGTCCTGACCCAGCTGACGCACTCCTCCAGTCTCCTCCGCCTGCCTGCCTAGCCAATAATCAACTAACCCCCGATGCCTTTGACTCATGGCTCAACACCACACTAATGCGGCTCAAACCCTCTTGCAAACCATCAGCCCGCCGTGGCCTTTTCCCTAGATGGTTCACACCTGAATTGAAGACCAGTAAACAACTATATAAATACCTAGAACGCAAATGGCGGAAAGACAAAACTCCCCTGAGCAGACCCACCTTGGCCCAGCACCTTCATCAGTACAAGGCCGAAATCCGAAAAGCAAAAAAAGCCCACTACAACTCCCAAATCCTAAACTGTAAAAACCCGAGCAAACAACTTCACAAAATTATCACCGAATTCACCAAACCGTCATGCATCACCACCCTCCCGACCCCCTCACAATGGCTGTGCGACTCACTCTCTCTCCACTTTTACACCACAGCTCTCGAAAGAACAAACGCTCTAACCAACAAACTAGCTCTCTTACACCCACAAGACAACCCACCCTCCATACCGGCTAACCCACCGCCTGCGACATCTACCCAACCAACGTTCAACTCCTTTAGTCCAATATCAGCTGACCAATTTATCAAACTTCTCTCTGCCCGCAAACCATCCGTCTCTCCGCTGGACCCTTGCCCGGCCACAACCCTCAAAGAAGTTTGCGCAGGAGAACACGCAAGAACCATCATAAATGACTCCCTTGCCTCGGGAATTTTTTCCGACGAATTCAAAACGGTTCACGTCAAACCTCTAATAAAAAAACCTTCCCTCGACCCTCTCGAGCCCAAAAACTACCGCCCCATCTCAAACACAAGGTTCCTTGCCAAACTCATCGACCGAACCGCCTACTCCCAACTAAATGCCTTTGTCGAAGCCAACAACCTCCTAGACCCCTTTCAATCAGGTTTCAGAGCCCGACACAGAACTGAAACCACCCCAACCTCAATCTGGGATGACCTTAAAAACACGGCAGACTCCCGCCTTTGACACAATCAACCGCTCAGTCCTCCTTGGCCGCCTTCACCTCCTAGGAATTCGTGAAACAGCTCTCAAATGGATAGCATCCTTCCTCAAAAATAGGAACCAAATAACCCTACTCTCAATCTATTCCTCCCAAGCCCGACCAGTCGACACAGGAGTTCCACAAGGAGCATGCCTATCAGCCCTCCTGTTCAATCTCTACATGGCCACCCTCCCACAAATAATTTGTTCACACAACATCCTGTGCTACAACTACGCTGATGACACTCAACTAATTCTAAAAATCCTGAACTCAAAACCCAACTGCCGACCTGACCTTGCTTCCTGCCTCCTCGACATAGAGCTCTGGATAACCACAAACCACCTCTTGCTAAACCCCTCCAAAACCGAAATCATGATATGTGGCAACACCGAACTTCTTCCACACCCACTACCCTGGCCATCTGCCATCGGCAACCCACCGTCTCCCTCTAATTCAGTAAAAAACCTTGGATGCACCCTAGTCTCTGACCTAACACTCTCGCGCCAAGTCAACAACGTCTCAAAGTCCTGCCACTACCACCTTAAAACTCTTGGACGCATTTTCCATGCCTCTCCTTTCCCAACAGACTCTCAGCAGTCCAATCAATTGTTATATCAAGACTGGACTACGCTAACCCCCTATACCTCGGAGTCCACGCATATGTTATGTTATGTTATGTTACTTGAACTTATAAAGTGCACGGTCGCCCAAAGGCATCATGGCGCTGAGAGGGAGCGCTGAACCAAACAGGGGAAGGCTAGGCACGAAGGTGCTAGAACAAAAAGGTCTTTAAGGCTCTTCTAAAACCAAGATGATTGGAAGAATTTCTTAGTGCTGGCGGGAGGGTGTTCCAGAGTCTAGCCACAGCGATCGAGAAAGCTCTACCGCCGACCTTTTCACGATTGTACCCCGGGACCATTAGAAGATTAGTAGTACCGGAGCACAGGACCCGGGTAGGGAGATAGTGAGTGTATTTTGATTGAAAAACTCAGCTCCTTGGCCATGAACCGCACGGTGCACAATACACAGAGATTTAAAGAGGACCCGCTGGCCCACCGGGAGCCAATGGAGTCGGCAGAGAACTGGAGAGATGTGGGCACCATAAGGGGTGCCGGTGGCTAATCTCGCCGCCAGGTTTTGCATACGCTGAAGCCGCTGTATTAGACCAATTGGCTGTGAAAGGTACAGAGAATTACAATAATCGAGACGTGAAAGTACCAATCCCGCCACCACCGGGGGATAGAAGGCTTCTGGTATGAAGGGAAGAGCCCTCTTAAGGAGCCTAATATGATGGTGGGCGGCGTGGCACACAGCTGCCACTTGGTTGGACATAGAGAGGGTCCCCGAGAGAATAACACCCAGGTTTCTCACTTTACTAACGGGGCTAAGAAGAGGACCTAGAGAGGCAGGCCAAAAAGCTGAGGTCCATAGTGAAGAGTTGGGGGGGCAGCCCACCACCAGAACCTTAGTTTTGTCACCATTGAGTTTAAGCCATTTCTGGTCCATCTAGTCCCCTACAGCTCTCAGGCAGTTGTGAAGGCACGACGATGCCTCAGCCTGATCTTGATCTAAACGGATCCGGATCTGGGTGTGGTCGGCATAAGAATAGCAATTGAGGCCATAAGAGCGGATGAGGCAGACCAGTGCCCAGATGTAAATATTAAACAACATTGGGGATAGTGAAGATCCCTGTGGGACACCGCAAGTGAGGGGACAAGAGGAAGAGAGAAAGGGGGGCATAGCCAGGGTTTGGGAGCGATCTGAAAGAAAAGAAGTAAACCAGGCAAGGACTTGACCAGATATCCTGATCTGGGCCAGACATGAGAGCAGAATAGGATGATCAACTCTGCCAAACGCGGCTAATAAGTCTAACAAAATCAAAGCACCTGCATCAACAAGTCAGGACATATCGTCTTGGACAGACACCAGCACACTTTCCGTGCCTCTCCCAGGTCTAAAACCAGCCTGCTCAGGATTGAAGATTTTAGTGGATTCCAAAAAAGGAGACAAGAGAGTAGTAATGAGAGATTCCAAAAGTTTGGCCAAAAAAGGCTTCTTAAGGAGGGGAATGACCCTAGCCGATTTCAGCTCCGTGCGGACTAGACCTGACTGGCAAGAGTCATTTATATCCGAGGTGATATCAGATGGTAGGTCTGGGGCGATCTGCTTCATGATGGTGGCAGGAATAGCATCCTCAGAGGAGGAGGATTTAATTTTCAGGATGGCCGCTAAGACTTCAGCCTCACTAAAAAGAGGAAAAATGGACCAACTGACTAAAGGATCAATCGGGGGACAGGTAAAGGTGAAATGGTATTTGGCGCCATTATCGCAGGATATTTTGAAATATTTGAGCAAATCCCTTCAATTTTAGTGATGAAAAAAGAAGCCAGGTCATCGCACAACTTTTGAGAGGGCTTGACCCTGGAAGTAAGAGCTTCCGAGGAGGCTAATAAATGTACAATCGAAAAAAGAGCTTTGGGCTGGCATAAAGCATTTTCGATTTTCTGAGAGAAAAAAGAGGATTTAGCCACCTTGACCTCAGCCAGGTAAGTAGAGAGTCCACATTTATAGGATTCTCTAAGCACAGGATTGTAATGGCTGCGCCATTTGCGCTCCAGTTGTCTGAGTTTCAGACGGGCAGATTTGAGCTGGTCCGTAAACCAGGGTTGTGGAGGTAATCTGTGACTTTGAGTCATTTTGAGTGGGGCGCAGAGATCTGCAGCAGCCACAAAAGATTGAGAGAGAGATTTTAGGGATAAAGGCCTCCGAGGGGCACACTCAGTGGCTATTTGGGTGCTAAGAGCCTTAGTATCTACTGAGCGCCAAGAGCGCAATAATGTTTTAGGAGGAAGGAGTTTAGAAGGAGGGGTCACTAGTGTGAATGTGCAGGATACCAAGTGGTGGTCAGACCATACCACTGGTTTGATAAGACCAGGACATAGCAAAGAGTTCTTAGCAAATATTAGATCAAGCGTATTCCCATGAGAATGCGTAGGGGCCTGGATCAATTGATGTAAATGCAGATCTGAAAGACTGTCATACCAACTGACTAAACTACAAAGAGCTCAAAATGCTGCAGCTAAACTGCAACTAGCGCTTGGCCCGAGAGACCACATCGCCCCAGCCCTCAAAACTCTGCACTGGCTTCCGGTTGCCCGAAGGGTGACCTTCAAAACCTTATGCATTTCTCACCGAGCACTGCATAAAACCGGACCTCAATATGTTCAAGACAAACTAAAACCCTATAACCCTGCACGTACGCTAAGATCAAGCTCAGCCGGCCTCCTAGTCATACCAAAAACAAACTCAGTCAGGTTAGGCAGAATCATCATTCTCAGCCTTGGCCCCCATGCTGTGGAACGCACTTCCACCCCACATCCGACTCACTGGAGACCTCATGTCTTTCTGCAAATTACTGAAAACTTGGCTCTTCCCCTAAAACCGACCCCGAACCCAAACTAACTCAAACCGGATAACAGCATCGCAATAACGTTGCCAAATACTAGATCATAAATAGCAATGCAGCATCATGATCCAAGCAGGAAATCGAAAACTAATAACCTGTATTGGTTAGCTAAAAGGACAAACACAATAAAAAATTTTTTTTAAAAAAAAAAGATCGAACATGCGAAGTAGATAAAAATAATAAATTGTACACTAGCAGTAAAGTAGCTGAAAATAATGAAATGGACAAAATAAATGTAATGGACATGAGGATCAATGTAGACATGAGGAATAAAGTGGATAACAACGATTCAACTAACCCAAACTACTAGACTTTAAATAACAACAAAACAAATAACAATACAACATCAAGACTCAAGCGAGAATTCGAAAATGAATAACCTCTAAGGTAAACTAAAAAAAATAGAAAAATAAAAATATAAACAGAATTGAATGAATAAAGTTAATCAAAGCAGTGAAGCGGATAAAATAATAAGTCGTACGAAAGCAGTAAAGCGGTTGAAATAAATGAAATGGATGAAATGATTGCAATTGGTGAATGGAACGAAATGGCCGAAAGGAATAACGTGAAGAGCATGGAAAGATGAATACAGGAGACGGATGAGTGCACAGACAGATGGCTTGGAATGTATGAGTGCATGGTATAAATGGAAAGTACAGAATAGACATTTCGAGTACATCTGACAGAGATAGTGCTTGGGACAGATGGAGAGCATGAAACGGATTGAGGGCGTGCGACAAGTGACATAGGCTGAACCGATAATGCAGGATGAATAAACAAAGTGAGTGGAGCGGATGAAGTCAATTGAGCGAATGAAGCGCGTAGAGTGGAAGAGTGTGTAGAGCGGATGAGTGCGTAGAGCGGATGAGTACGTAGAGCAGACAAGTGCGTAGAGCGGAGGAGTGCATAGAGCAGATGACTGCGTAGAGCAGATGAGAGCTTAGAACAGATGAGTGCATAGAACGGATGAGTGCATAGAGCGGACGAGTGCGTAGAGCGTCATGAGTGCGTAGAGTGGATGAGTGCATAGAGCGGATGAGTGCGTAGAGCGGATGAATGCGTAGAGCGGATGAGTGTGTAGAGCGGATGAGTGTGTAGAGCGGATCAGTGCGTAGAGCGGATGAGTGCGTGGAGTGGATGAGTGCGTGGAGCGGATGAGTGCGTGGAGCGGATGAGTGCCTAGACCGGATGAGGGCATGTGGCGGATGAGGGCATGGAGCGGATGAGAGCGTGGAGCAGATTTAGGGTGTTGAGCGGATGTAAGGTATGGTGCCGGTGCAGAGCGGGTGTAGAGTACGGAGCGGATGTAGAGTGCGATGCAGGTTTAGAATGCGAAGCGAGGAGCAGGTGTAGAGTGCGGAGAGGGTGTAGAGTGCGGAGCGGATGTAGAGTGTGGAGCAAACGGGTGAAGTGGTTGGAGGGAACAGGTGAAGTGGTTGGAGGGAACGGGTGAAGTGGTTGGCTGGAACAGGTGAAGTGGTTGGAGGGAATGGCTGAAGCGGTTGAAGGGAATGGGTGAAGTGGTTGGAGCGAATGTGTGAAGTGGTTTGAAGGATCGGGTGTAGTAGGGCGAAGAAACGGGTGAAGTGGGTGGTAAAAACTGAAGATGCATCTGGAAGAACAGGTGATGAACGGGTGGAGTATGAGGAACTGATGAACTGGATGGAACGTATGAACTGGGTGGAACGTATGAACTGGGTAGAACGAATGAACATGGTGGAACGGTTGAACTGGGTAGAACGGATGAACTGGGTAGAACGGATGAACTGTGTGGAACGGATGAACTGGGTGGAACGGATGAACTGTGTGGAATGGATGAACTGTGGAACGGGTGAAATAAATGGACGGAAAGGGTGAAATATGTGGATGGAAAAGGTGAAGTATGTGGATGGAAAAGGTGAAGTATGTGGATGGAACGGGTGAAATACGTGGATGGAACGGGTAAAGTATGTGGATGGAACGGGTGAAGTATGTGGATGGAACGGGTGAAATATATGTATCGAACGGGTAAAATATGTGGATGAACGGGTGAAGTATGTGGATGGAACGGATGAAGTATGTGGATGGAACGGGTGAACTGATCTAGAATAGGTGAAGTGGGTAGAATGGGTAAAATGGTAGAACGGATGAAGTAGAACGGGTGATGTGTTTGGAACCGGTGAAGTGGGTGAACCGGTGAAATGGGTGGAACCGGTGAAGTGGATGGAATGTATGAAATGGGTGGAACCAGTTAAGTGGATGGAACGTGCGAAGATGACGTATGTGGATAGATGATGCATGGAGCAAGGATAATCTGGGTAGAACGAACGAAAGGAGCAGTGCAGAAAATGCTTGGAGTACATAAAAGGGGTTGAAGTGCATGGAATGGATGCAAGTGCATGGAATGGATTGGAGTGCATAGAACGGATTGGAGTGCATGGAACAGCGTGACTTACATGGAACAGATTGGAGTACATGGAACGGATTGGAGTGCATGGAACGGCATGACTTACATGGAACAGATTGGAGTACATGGAACGGATTGGAGTGCATGGAACGGCATGACTTACATGGAACGGATTGGAGTGCATGGAACGGATTGGAGTGCATGGAACAGCGTGACTTACATGGAATAGATTGGAGTACATGGAACGGATTGGAGTGCATGGAACGGCATGACTTACATGGAATGGTTTGGAGGGCATGGAACGTTTGAAAGAGCATTGAAAGGAACGGTTTTGAGTACTTGAAAAGGTCATAATGCATGGAACAGTCAGAGTACATGGAATGGATGGAGTACATGGAAATATTGGAGTCTGCTCGATCTCAAGCACCTAAAGTAAACCACCATATTCACATCTCCACATTTATTCTCTTCTTTACACTCAAATAGAACACAGCAATACTATGACACCATTCGTTATAGCTGTTCTCGTACCATAATTTCCTCATACTCCCCATTACCCTATCTAAAAACACTGCTGGTTACACACCCTCCAGCCTAGGCGTTCTCCTCAGGCCTAACGCAGCCAAAATCGGTCTGGATAACAACCTGCCAGAACAAACACATACTCTTGATCTCTCAACGTCCACACCTACTGCTAAGAAGCAGCTATCACACGAAGGCCTCACCAGCTGCACACATATCCGGTGCTCACGCGCACCTTTTGTCTTTCTCTATTCTCTCTACTGACCTGAACCTCGGTTCCCGAGGGCGTTCATCCTACCAGTGCCTTGAGACCATACCAATGGTATATAAGGCGCAATATAAATGCAAAGTAACATAACATAACATAACTTCATATAGACTGATATTGCTTATTATGGAGAAGCCAAAATCCTAGCCAAGCTACTAGCCACCAGACTTCAATCGGTTATATCCTCCCTAGTTCATCCCAATCAATGTGGCTTTATGCCGCACAGGTCGACAAGAATGAATATACGCCTCCTTCACTTATTGCTGGAACGGAACCCTGTTCTTGATCCGCCACTCGCCCTCCTTGCGATTGATTTCGAGAAGGCGTTCGATTCAGTGATTTGGGAAAGCCTCTGGGCAACGATGAGGCGCATGGGCTTTGGAGAACCCTTCCTGAGCTGTTTAAAACTACTATTTGAAGCTCCACACGCAGAGGTTAGGGTGAACGGCTGAATCTTCCCGCTGGGCAGAGGTATGCGGCAGGGTTGCTGACAAAGGCGGGAAAATAGTGATTATGAACAGAGAGGACTATGTGGAGATGGCAATCACTCATTTGAATATTCCTAATTGTTACGTTAAACTGAAATCAAATCCAAAATTGGAGATACTTACGGAACTACATGATGCAATTGA
The DNA here is from genome assembly GCF_040938575.1 of Ambystoma mexicanum. NCBI lineage: Eukaryota > Metazoa > Chordata > Amphibia > Caudata > Ambystomatidae > Ambystoma > Ambystoma mexicanum. The sequence continues at coordinate 1,123,350,333 of NC_090921.1, forward strand.
AACGTGGCGCAGACAAGGATTAGTCACAGATGACGAAAAGCATTTTTTGGAAATAAAACAACCAACAATGCCGACAATATATTTTCTACCTAAATACATAAAGAATACACCAGAATTCAGAGGGTAGACCCATCCTTAGTGGAATAGTTTGGCAACCATGAACATGGCACAGTACATTGATAACATTCTAAGACCCTTGGCCACCAAAACTAAATCTTACCTGAGAGATACAACCGAAACAATTAACACACTAGCAATGATTGAATGGCAACAAGGCTACTGCTTGGCAACTTGGGACGTACGGTCCCTATACACATCAATTAGACATGACACCACAATAGAAACTATGGACTATACATTTTCAAAGGAAACTGCATCTAACTATCAATCTGTAAATATGTTGAAAGAAATGCTCCTACTGACATTACAGAATAATATATTCATCTTTAATGGTCAATTTTTCAAACAGACCCAAGGGGTGGCAATGGGAATCAAATATGCCCCTGCCCTTGCCAATTTAACCATGGCAATGTACGAAGATAAACATATCTACACAGACAAAGAATATAATGCAAATGTTATACTTTGGACAAGGTACATAGATGATATACTTATCATCTGGAAAGGACAGGAGGGATCCCTGGAAGACTTCAGAAAGAGAGCGAATGAGAACGATATGGGGATAGAATTCACAGGAACTGACAGTACCAAGGAAATTAACTTTTTAGACCTGAACATTTAGGTAGAAGACAACCATCTTAAAACTAAAACCTTTAGGAAAGATACTGAAGCAAACTCCACCTTATTTTCCACTAGTTGTCATGCTAACTCTGTGATAAAAAACATACCTAAGGGAGAATTTATTAGGGCGAGGAGGAATTGTTCTGAACAAAGGAATTTTGAGGAGGAATGTAAATTACTGACAAGGAGATTTCAATCAAGAGGATATGGGAACAAAACCATAGCCCAAGCCAAAGAAAAGGTTTTCAAAATTGATAGAGCAAGTACCTTAAAGACAACAAAAACTACTCAAGATGACAGACAAGAGATAATTTTTATTACGAGTTACTGTGTAAACAATAAAGCATTGAGAAAGATTTTAAAGAGGAATTGGCATCTGTTGCAACTTGATGAAAATGTGAAAAAATACATTAATGATACACCTACGTTGACGTACAGACGGGCCAAAACCATCAAAAATATCCTAAGCCCTTCACTCCTTCCAGAAGAGAAAGTAACCTCATTGACTTGGCTTCCGCCACCGCCAATAGGATTTCGGAAATGTGGAACATGCACAATGTGCAAACACACTCAGAATAATACAGTGGTTTTCAAGGACAAATATGGTATATCACACATGATAGTTGATCAAATCAATTGCAGAAGCAAGTTTGTGGTTTACGCTATTATTTGTCAATGTGAAGAAATATATATAGGTAGCACTATCAGGGAATTTAGGATAAGAAAAAGGGAACACATCTCCAACGTCAGTAGTCAGGATACCAACTTACCCTTAGCTCAACATTGGCAACTAAAACATCAACTAATTGAGAAGAAACATTTAAAGTTTATTGGACTTAAAAGAGTGACCATGGGACCAAGAGGAGGAAATCTTGAAATGAAATTGCGGCAAGAAGAAGCAAAATTAATTTGCAAATTTCGTTCAGTGGAAAGAGGCCTGAATTCAGAACATGAGATGGCCTCGTTTCTCTAAACATGGAAAACAATGGTTAACCGAGTTACTAACAATTTGTGGTCAAAAACTATGGTATTCAGTACTTGTTTATTTACAAATGTATATTTATTTTTTTCCCTTCAGGGTACCATAATTTGGAAGGTCGAACAAATATAAAAGATATGTTGCACACCAGGTTTTTTGAAACTTTAATTTTAAACCATAGGCCATTGTTGGAATATGAATAGAAAATGGGACAGCACTGTTTAAAACCCAGTTTGTCAGAATACTTTTGTTACTTACAACGAAACATTTATGAAAATTCTGACTGCACACAGCAAACATTCATTTAATACATGTCCATTCATGTTCCGTGACACAATCTAACGACAGCTTAGGCGCGACATTTGAGGAGAACGTGACCCACTTAGTTAACATTGAGGTTTACCCAAAATATGGCCGCGAGGTTTAAAAATAGAAAAGGGACTGCCAGGAATTCAATAGGAATAGTATTCCGATTAAAGTTCAGTTGTGTATTGCTTATTGTAAATACAATTTTGACCTTAATAACAAATATAAATCAGTGTCGGATTAGGGACCATCAGGAAAAACAATTTAACAGTAAAATATAGAGCAACAATTTTTTGGTCAAAATGCCGTCGCGTACCAATAAATCAAAACTGATGCACATAAAGTATTTGGGTTTGCGACAAAATATCAAATGATTTAATGATCGTATTAGAATCAGGGCGGAAGTGGTAAACACAGTAGTAGGACCAAGTGGTCCAGTAACTTGAGCTCACAATAACATCAGCACCTAGGTACAGAACACACGGGGATGATTAGAGACGGAACACGCTTGTTGATAGCAGGTAAGCGTGCTAAGAGGGCTCCCACATGGGGGTCTAGTTTACACAGTCCATCTACACGTGGAGAAAACGTGGTGATATATTTTGGACATAGAGAGATATTACGATGTATAAACAATCTTAATAAGAATATTGGCAGTTCAAAATACTGAGTTAATATGAGAGATGTAGGACACGCCCCTTTTCTGTAATTTAAGTATTTTCAACGGAAGGGAAGGCTCAACATGTTACCCGAAGCGAGTTTAAATATCGTGGGGAATATAAACTGACTAATGAGCCATATGATGTTTAATTTTCAGGGATTTAACCCATGACCATTGAACTAAAGCATTCAACTTATGAACTTTGAAACAAACAAATTGGGTAAGAAACAACAGTGAGCGATTTATTTAACAAAACAATCTCAATAATCGGGAAGCCATTCAATACTAATCAATTTCTCATAATTGTTTTTTCTCATTGTTGTTTTGTGTTATTTGCTATTATTATTATTTTTTCTGTTCTTTTATTCCTGAAAAATATATTTTTTTTCTCAACCCTAACAATCCTACCCTTTCCCCTCCCTCAAATGGCCATTCATTAATGTTGTTAAAAATTTCATTTTTGGGTGCATTTTTTGTATATTTTGGAATGGATTAATACTTTGCTTGCTATAAATTTCATGATTAGCCCTGATTTGAAAAAGACATAGATTGTCGAAACACGTGTAATCACATAAGGCATTTTTCTAAGAATCAATGTTGCAATAAATGCTCAAAACTTGACTTGGAGTATAAGAAGTATTGATTGATCCTACCTTTCAACATTACGACAAGGGCGCATGAAATCAGTATGAGTAACACAACTCCTGTATGTGGCAGGGTTGCCCTTTATCCCCCTTCTTTTTGCTTTGGCAATTGAGCCATTGGCCCAGTGGCTACGACAGGCTGCCACATGGTTCGGGTTCAAATGGCCGGAAGGAGGAGAAGATAAGGTCTCCCTCTATGCGGATGACCTATTGATTTATCTGAGTGAACCGAACCTAGCCTGTCCGATAGTAACCCAGATCTTGACATCCTTCAGTGAATTTAGTGGTCTGAAAGTAAATTGGGGGAAATCGGTTCTTTTTCCAGTGAAAGGCAGGGACTTGGCGATTCCCAGAGACTGCACATACCGGGTGGAGTGGGAGGGATTTTGTTATTTGTGAATATGGGTCTCTGGGGACCTTTCAGACTTTGTGTCCCGCAACATGCATCAACTAACTGATCGCTTTGCGGAGGACGTGAGACACCGGATGCTCCACCCCTTACGCTTATGGGCAGGGCAGCGCTCTTCAAGATGATGGCACTCCCACGATACCTGTATGTGTTGCAGAATGCTACACTTAGGATCCCAGACTCAGAGTTTACCCGAGTGGAGGGCCTCCTCAGGAAGCTTATATGGAAAGGCGGGCAGCCCTGTATCGTGCTAACTCGTCTACAAAGATATGTCTGGCAAGGGGGCATTGAGGTCCCGCATCTCCAATCCTATTACTGGGCTAGCCAGTTGACACTGGTCAATGACTGTCATGATGCCTACCCCCGGGCATCAGGACCAAGGCCCTCAGCTCCGGGAGCAGGCATCCAGACATTTGTTTAAACCTCAGCAGCCCCGGCTAGGGGCTATGTGGGTTCAGTCCTGGCGACTTAGGCGCCAGGCTCATCATAGAAATCAGTCCTGGCGCCATAGGCGCCAGGCTCATAGACTTAACTTACCTGATGCAGACCATGCTGCAAAAGAGTCCAAGCCTACATGAGGCCTGGATGGGACTATTTTGTTACAGGGACTATTTTTTACTCGGGCGTGGCGCTAGGGAACTTCTTACCTGGAACTACTTTGGAGGCTATTTAAACCACACCCGAACAGCAGCACATGCTTCGCGTTATTCTGCATCCAGCAGCATGACGCTCACCGTGCCTGCAGCCAGCATCCAGTCTTCTGCCACGCCCGCGTGCCTGCAGCCAGCATCCAGTCTTCTGCCACGCCCGCCTCGAATCCGGAGCTCCTAGAATGAAGAAGAAGAAAAGGACAAGGTTAGAAAAAAAACTTATTTCAAATTCCTCACCTAATTCCGGAACCTTTTCATCTCCGGACCTGAAAGGTACATCAGTCCTGCACGCATCGTTTCGCCAGCTCCAGCATGGCGCCATACTCACCAGTTCTCACAGCATCTTTCGATCTGGCACTGTCTCCATCATTTCTTCGCCATAATCCGGCACCTAGGGGACACAAGAAAAAACAAGGTGAGCCAAGGGAATCAACAAATACAACCTCTTACCACCATAGACTTACCACCGGCGGTATTATTCCATAACTCTCCACATTTTCATATGCCGCATCTGTAAAGAGGGAGAAAAACAAGTTAACGCATGCAATAGTTACCGGACAGCGTTGGTAACACAGACTCTTACCTGAACGCCAGCAGCAGCTACGAGACCTTCTTCTCATGAACTCAGTTGCAACTTAAGGAAGGAAGGGGACAAGAGTGAACATCGGGCACATTGAACTCTTTGAACTTGATACTTACCAATCCCGCCAGGGACTTCAGAGTTAATACTTACCGGAACTCTCCCAACGCCTTCAAACCAGTGAAGTAACTGGTATCTACGCGCCCCTGCAAGACACGCAGGATGGAGAGCTCATCTTTTACGAACATAAGGTGAGGTTACTAAGGGGATATCGGAGGTGATTAGTGGGGGAGAGCGAGAACAGTTGGGAGGCCATCACTAAAACCCACAGGTGGTTAATCCCTGTCTCCACTTGCAGTAAAATACTTCTTTGGGTCCAGCAGACAAGACTAGGGGGGCCAGTCCAGACAGTCATCTCTGCACTACGCATCACGTTGAAGGAGACCGCAGCTGTCCGGGTCTGATCGACACCCCTGTGGGGTCCAGGTGAGCGTAACAATGACCTGCTTCACGGGGATCGCAAATTGCCACACATTAGGGTGGAGACACCCAACACCCAGAATACCCCACCACTAGACACATTGTATCAGACCCTCACTAGGCCTCGCCCAGAAACGATGGAGGCACACATCGCGGTCAATTGGAGGCAGGCACACACCCACATTGGCTGTGGGAATAGAACAACCCTGATGCAACCCCTATGGCACAACCACATGCTTACCGAACTACGGAAACTCACGGCATGGGCACGATGGGTAGAGGCTGGGATAACCAAAGTAGGCAATGTTATTGTAGGTGGTACTATTGTCCCATTTGAAACACTGCAATGGAAATTCGGACTTCCCTCGATTGAATACTATAACTGTGCACAAATGACCTATGCCCTTAGAAGGCACCTACAGGCACTCACTGACGCACCAGATTGTACAATCCTGAAGCGCAACCTACTTACAGAACATATCCCCACTAGAGTCACCTTTATTCTATACAGTGCCATAACATCCTTCACCAGCCCTCAGCTGGCTAGCCTCCGAGCCAAGTGGGAGAGGGAAGTTGGCATTATAGAACCAGAAGATTAGATCTGAGTCCTTATGCACCCGTGTGAAATTGTAATAGACTCCAAAATCCGATTGGTACAGCTGAAGATACTCCACCGGGTCTATTACCCTTGTGTAGCCCTGCTTGGATGGGGGCATGTTTCCAACCCTAACTGTTTGGAAGGCACCTTCATACATATCCTCTGGGAATGCCCCGGAATTAAAGCCTTCTGGACACAATGCTGTCGTACACTGACAAGGATCCTGGGTCGCACAGTGCCACTAGAACCAAAGACATTATTACTAGGGGTCCCGGATGAGAACATGGCGAACAAGTGGGAGGGGATCTTCCTATCCAATGCACTTGGATTGATAATGCGAGATATAGCACAGAAGTGGGGAAACCCCGGAATGCTCGACCTTGGTTCAATGGTCCGCGGAAATGGACATGTGTGCCGCGAAGGAACACAGAACATATACTGCACGGGATGCCCGACAAAAGCCATCAAAATTTGGGGCAAATGGGAGGATGGTGTAGACTAAGAATCCTTCAAACAAGACGGGATGGTGGGTGAGAGTGAACTGGGGAATTATAACAAAAGCTAAGCACCTATAATGATGTGAGTAATGTGGCATGGTAAGTGTGGCTGGACTGGCCCACTAAGGTTCAGGTGGGCGGTGGGAATTTTGTTTGTATGTTGCATAGTTTTATCAGAAAACAATAAAATGTTTTATTTAAAAACAGATGCCATCACAAATGTCATTGATGACATCACTGGTGACATCACATATCTGGGTCACTTGTTTTTGTTCACTGATATATATAGGACAGGTGGTTTTGTTCACTGACAGTCCGAATATTAAAATTGAAAAAGGTGCTATATATCTAGACGTTAACCTTGTCATATGTTCTTTAAGTACTTTCCTTAGGGTTTGGTCTCAGCTCATGGTACACATACATGGGGAAATGAGAAGGCCTCAAACACACAATTCATTTGTATACATGAAGATAAACTTTGATGCCATTACCATTTTCTGATGATGCTGTTTCTTTCTTCCTTACTTTAGTTTCCCTGTATGTGCCTCTGATTTGAATGCATTGCGGTTATTCATATGTATTGTTTGTACCAGCACATCTGTTGTAAGTCTTGAATAGTTAGCTAGTTATTACATGTTTAACATTACTCAAAACTCTGATAAGGTAGCATTCATTATTGTACTATCCAAAATTACAAGATTATAATTAGTGTACTTCTATGGTGCATGCTGCAGTCATTGCCTATGTTTATATATGGTTAGGTTTCTGTATTAACAACAACACTCCAATACAATGATTTTAGATGAGTACGTTCTTTAATAGATTAAGTAGTTCACGATAGGTCTCTCGATCACCCCTGACATCTTGTTACCAACAATATAAACACAACTCCTTGTAGGGAATTTTCATCAAAATGTATTTCACATCTGATGTCATCAGTGATGTCATCAGTGACATTTGTGATGTCATCTTTGATGTCCTGGGTGTTAGTCGTAGCAGTGCACGGTGGTGGCACAAGTTATGGTTGCTTAGTTTACCATAATTGGCGAATTTCAGGGGGTTTTCGGTTTTACTTGTAACCATAAAGTCCCTTTAACAAAGTTTTTTCATTGAATTTCATAGGTTTTTATTAGTGCAACTTAACCATAATGTCCCCTTAACAAAGTTTTTTCATTGAATTTCATAGGTTTTTATTAGTCCAACTTAACCATAACGTCCCTTTAACAAAGTTTTTTCATTTTATTTCATAGGTTTTTATTAGTGCAACTTAACCATAATGTCCCTTTAACGTTTTTTCAGTCAATTTCATGGGTTTTTACCAGTGTGTGCTATTTTCCTACAACTTACTAATATCATACTTACCCAATATAGCAATATTTGTGTCCAATTTACAAAGTGTCACTTCAAAACTGTCATTTCCCACCGTCTCAAATCATTTTTAACACGTCTATACACTTTTTGCAACTATTTCAACTAGTTTTGCATCCATAGACGTCTACAAACATCTGACTTCATTGGGAACCTTCCGGGCAGTGCCACATGACCATACGCTGGCACGCGGCATGATGACGTGTCCGAGAACCTGAACAGTTTTCTACTGATCTAGGAACTTTGAACTTAAAAATTTCCCTTGCACAGCTCCAACACCAATCCCTACTCATTATTCATTAACAATCTAGTGCACAGTACATACTTTTAGCAAAACTGCTATTTATCTTAAAATGGGATCAGCTAATGCCATCCCTCCTCCCCAAGAGCCACCACCACTGCTGTAATCAAGGAGCATGAGAAACACTGGCCCCTACCTTAGAAATAACACACGCGCAACATGTTCCCCTGTCCACCTACCCCTTCATATTAGTGTTTGGTGCCTCTTCCCTCATTTCCTCCCCACCTTTTGTCCTTAGCTCTTCTGCCAAAAAAAATAAAAAATACATCCAAAAACAACAAAAGAAATGTTCCTTTAGGAACCACCTTTCACAGTTAAAAAATAGAACTAAAAAACAATCTTATAGACTCCATCTACTTTATATTTCTCTAAAGTCCTTAGACTCAATACGATTTTCCAACATTTCCATTTTCATTTTGTATTATGCTAATGGGAATAGTGTGGCGTTCATCTTTTCCAGGGACTGGAAAGGTGGATACCGGTCCTGCAGCCCAAGTTATCAGCCCAAGCGAAGCGAGGGTGGATAACGAGGTCTCTGGAACATTATCCCCCCATTTCAGCCACTGTAAGCACCCTAGCTTCCCAAAGCAGGAACCCAGGTTGCTAAAGTGTAGGAAGAAAAATCCTTTTCCAAGATGGCCACCATGAAAAGGGAAGGCGGGGTTCCATACAGGGCCCCTCTTTGCTTTCCATGGAAGCCTGTAGAAGGCGAAAAGAGAACCCTATGACCTTATTACCATAAGCACATTTTTCTTCCCTTTCAAATCTATCCCAATTTCGAATAACTTTACCACAAAGCCAGTCCCAGGTGGACATGGCCACTTTAACTCATGTGTTGTCACTCGTGGCCATGGCCAGTAGCCATATTGTCTGGATCATGACCTTATTCCATAACCCGTACAATCTGGCCACTGCCCATGGCCACAGGCTACACCTCAGTCACCAAAGATATATCACAATTTTTTGTACCTACATTATGACACTTGTCAAAAAATAAAACACAGGCACATTTGCAAAACCATGCTTTCAGGTCCCTGCCAATGCTCCTTACACAAGTTTGCTGGAAATCCACCCATGTTTTATTTTTTCAAAAATGTCAAATGTATGTATATGCAATCATCATATAACCTAGACCCCATTGACAAAATCCATTCAGAATTCACGAAAACATTTATATCTAGATCTATAATCTTTTTGCAAACCTTTGTGTAGATTTGTCAAATGGCACCACATTTATAAGCCTTTACAATATTTTGGGACACCCATCTAATTTTGCCCTCTCCTGACAGAATCACACCAAACTCCACAAAAACATTTATATCTAGATCTTTTATCAGTTTGCCAAATTAAGTGTAGATTCGTCAAATGGCACCTCATTTATAAGCCTTTACATTATTTTGGGACCCCTCTCTAATTTTGCCCCCTCTAGACAGAATTCCACCAAACTTTGCAATCTCATTCTGAATCAGGTCAACATCACTGCAAAATTACATGCAGTTTCATTGAGTGGTGCCAAAGTTATATGCCATCCAAAAACTGCCCCCAAACATTTGACATGTCCCTGAACTTCTCAGGACTGTTTGCGAACATCCGAACCGTTTGTGGATTTTTGCGGACAAAAGCGTCAATTTTTTTGCTTCTTGCAGCCATATCCCATCCCATCCTCATCACCCCTCACCTCTCCAGAGATTATTTGATATGTTTGACATGTGCAATGTTGTGTTTTTTAATATGTTTTTACTGCGATGTCCGCGTACACCTGCCGCTGTCCGCGAATCCAAGATGGCGGGTGTTCCAAAAATCTGACGCACTTCACGCTATTCACCATCCAATCAGTGGGCACGTCCGATGTCCACGGACATCACGTTGCCCTCTGAGCCAATCAGAGTCCTGTCCATGGACCCAACAGGGAAGTGTGTCTGCGGAGCGGACCTAAATATCACTAATTGTTTGGGACCAACTTTTTAGTCATTTTACAATAAAACTACTGGACGGATTTCCACCAAATTTACAGAGGTTTGGGCTCCATTCATTCTATGGAAAAAAATAATTTTGGGACCCTCCTATAACTTTACCCCCCCCTTGACCAAACCTCACCAAACTTTGCAGAAAAATTTGGAGTGAGCCATATACTTTTGTTTTGCAAAGTTTGGTGAGGATTCGTCCAGGGGAAGCGAAGTTATAAGCTGCCCAAAAAAGTGCTCTTCCTAAGGGTTTAGCAACTTAACCATAACTACGTGCCCACTACCGCACGCCATGTAATATATATGTATATCGAACGAGATCAAGCGGTCTGTGTACTGTGAAACGCGTCGTTTTCTGGTTTCTTTCCTTGCCATGCTGACATAAGAAATAAAGTACTGTCAGTCTGGTAAAACTTTGGACTGTGTTTTGCCTCTGTGCTGAGATTCACTACTGGCTTTCTCTGCTGTTCTTGGGAGTCCATTCCGCTGGCCTGCTTTTCCCGGTTCCATTTGGATCTGGGGATTTGGTTTTCGTTTCTGAATATATATGTATTGTCACTGCCAAGTTGTCCCTTGGTTTTGGTGAACATTTTGGTTTGCAGATTGTCACTTTGGAGGAAAAACAAAATGACATTTTATTTATTTTACACGTAAAATGAATTCTGTTTCACTGCAGCTGCTTGGTCACACAATTCTGACATCCCATTGAGGGTTCTGTGGACTGCTGTTTCATGGAAATATCAGTACAGCTCTTCATGGATTTGACACACATTTGATTTTCATGTGTCCTTCACTTTCTTGGAAGGCAGTTTGCATCTCTCCATATTTTGCAATTTAGCACATTTCCTTTCCTTTTTGCTTGGCTTTCATAGGCCTTATATTTATTTATTTTTTTACTTTTTACATTTGTAGAGCACTCTACAGCCCACGGGCATTGAGGCACTTAAAACACTTAAAACGGATCGTAAGAAGGCATATTTAAGGGTTACAAAAAGCTGCCAGCAAGTATTCTTGAGATTACATGTTACAGACAAATTGGTACATACATTAGCAGTAAACATACAAACTGTTTAGGATGTACACGCAGGGCCTGCAGGTTTACACGGTTTATAGCGGATGTCATTTCTGCGCTGGCCTTTTATTTGGGGGCATGCACACCAATGACTCGGGCCTCTTGATTTCTGGCATCCAGAACCCACAGCTTCCATTTTCTGGCTGTTACTAACCAAGCTGAAATCAATAATACCATCATAGTTCTCTTCACTGATTTTCAATCTAGAGTGCGAATCTACGTTTAAGAGTCCCCACAAACCCTCACCCAACGTGAGTGACCGTGTTCCATGGAGCATATTTTGAATTTGTTTCTTAACGTCTGTCCAAAATACTTGAATCTTATGAAGTGCCATCATATGTGCCTCCAATCCCCAATGTTTGCACACCCCCTCCAGCAACTTTCTGAAGTGGTAGCATCCATTTTATGTAGTTTCCCGGGTGTATTACGTCATTGTACCATCATTTATACCATGCCTCCCTGAGTTGTATTGATTTTGGTCAATTTCTGAATATTTTTCCATAATTCTTCCCACTGGTTCCTCGAAATACTTTTACCTGACACCCCCTGACACCCCCTCCCAAGCCATTAAATATGTCTGTTTTCTCAGGGTTTAAATCTTGTATTATTGTGTATAATTCCGACACTAGTTGCTTATCCCCCGCTTGCGTGGTTATACATTTTTCTAATTGAGCCACAGTTGTTTGGGCAGTGCTTCTTACTGAGCCTGGTGCCTCCTGGTGGCCACATTGTTCTCTGTATTAAACTTTACAGCATTGGCGGTGTCAGGTATTTGCTATATAAAATACAGTGAATAAATACATGAATGAAGGGAAGCATTCCTAACTTGAATAAGTTACTTACTTAAAATGCATTTATTTATTTATTTATTGAATCAGCCAATGTCTCAGTTGGTTATATTCAAAGTTATCTGTTTGTTTCAGACCTAAAAGTTTCTTGCACTCTTCAAATGATGCCACCTCCCCACCCCATATTATGTCACCAATGTTCACATAACCATGAGTACCCCATTGTTTACATTTCCCTTTACCCATCCCTGGGGTGAATTCAGGGTTTTCAAATATGGGAGTAAAGGGGATGGGACACGTATAAAGATACCCCTTTCCCAACTACTGGTCCTAAATATGAAAGGTTGTCCTTATTACCATCTCCATTGGGCACTTTGGGGATTCTCTTTATCGGATAACCCTAAAAGACCCGCTAATGGAGTCCCGACAGCAGCTCTATCCATTTGTTCCCATATTTTATCTCTACTCTCTCTAAACCATTCATGGATTACTGTTAATTGCACCACCTCGTAGTACCTATTGAAGTTACGTAAGCCTAAACCCTCTCTGTGTCTGGGTGCTGTGAGCACTTCAAAAACGATTCTAGGGCGTTTGTTTTTCCATATAAATTTCGATATCAATGTATTCATTGTTTTAAAGAAGGGTTGTGGGGCTTTAATTGGAAGAGCTTGGAAGAGATTCAATAGTCTAGGTAAAGTAACCATTTTGACCATGTCTCAGTGGCCTAGCCACAAGATACAAAGGGGAGTCCCATCTACTAAAGTCTTCCTGAGCTTTTTTTTATCATCCCTGGAAAGCTTTCTTTATATAGAAGTTCCACCTTGGCCGACAGTTTCATCCCAAGGTAGGTTATACTATTTTTTGCTATTTTGAAAGGCGAATATGAATGTAAATTGGTGGAATAAGCTTTCGACACAAACAGTCCCAAAAGTTCTGATTTTGTCATGTTTATTTTAAGGGCTGAGATCCTTTTCATATATTCTAGTAATGTTATTAAAGTGCGGAATGATGTCTCTGGTTCCACCAAAGTCATCAGCATGTCATCTGCATACGCAGCTATCTTGAGTTCTTCTCCCCCAAATGGAATGCCTTTTATCAATTGGTTCTATCTAATTGAGAATAGGAGTGGTTCCAAATAAATAGCATAAAGTAGAAGGGACAATGGCCATCCCTGCCTTGTACACCGTTTAATCTATACGTTGTTGGACATATGAGAATGTATAGATAGGCGCATTCATAGGTCTCTATAATTTGCACCCACTCTTTGCATACATTTGGGACAAAATCCCAAATGCTCCAAGGTCGCAAATAAGAAAGGCCATTCCACCTGGTCAAAAGCCTTTTCAGCGTCTAATGAAATTAATTAATACATCCGGGACCTGTATAAGCGCCACTTTTTCCAATAGATGTATTATTATTCTTGTATTATCCCACGTTTGTCTCCCCATTACAAAGCCCACTGATCTAATCCGATCAGGTTAGAGAGCAAATATTTCAATTTCGCTGCAACAATTCCAGTGTACATTTTTGCATCTATATTTTATAATGCTATTGGCCGATAAGAACCCCACTCTGTGGGGTTCTTATTTGGTTTCCGAAATAAAACTACCTTCATTCCTCCACCTGACATTTAGGCCCTGTATTACCACCATTTATAATGAGGGTGTCCCATTTTGCCCCTTATTTTACTGTTCACCTTTACCACTGCTATTACTTCCCTGTTGTTGGTATTTACAATCAAATTACCTGCTGTTGATATCATAAACCCCTGAACCCATTGTACTGCGCCCTGCCTTTCAAAATGTAGCTATCTTAATTACCCAGCCCAATGCCTCCTGGTGGCCACATTGTTCTCTGTATGAAACTTTACAGCGTTGGCGGTGTCAGGTATTGCTGTATAAAATACAGTGAATAAATATGTGAATAAATGAAGGGAATGATTCCTAACTTGAATAAGTTACTGTACTTAAAATGTATGTATTTATTTATAAACATCAAAGGGAAAACAATACATTTTTGGCACAAAAACGCTTACAAATGTTGCAATTGATAGCAGAGCAGAGAGGACATGGGTCCATTACAATGGGGTGAGAGAATATGGCTTGAAGACCAGATGTTGCAGGGGAAAATGGAAATGTAAACCAGGGATGAGGGCAGGACAGAATGACATAGAAACAGAATGGTGGAGGAAGGGCTAAATTAAGGAAGGAGGATTGATGCTTATGTGCTGTAGGGTTGTCCCACAAGGGTAGTGAGAGAGGTAAAAAGGGTGATGCAGTAGTGTAGAGTGCTAGGAAACAGAAAGGAGGGCTTTGTGGTTGGATTTAAATAGTGGTCGAGTTGGAGTAGGACGGAGCGGGAGAGCAAAAACATTCCAGAGTAGGGCAGTGAGGAGAGAGAATGAGCGGAAATGAGAGGGAGCACAAGGGGCTTGACTGGTGGCAAGGAGGTGAGCAGAGGATGATCATAACGAGTGAGGAGGAGACTAGGGAGAGAGATTAGCGGATAGGTAGTCCATGGATAGTTTTTAAGATGAAAAGACATTCATAATTAGACCTTTGTTTCATAGATAGCCAGCCAATCTTGCAATGGATAGTGGAGGTAGAGGTAAAGCAGGAAAGGTTGAAAAGTATGCGGACTGCAAAGTTGAGGACTTTGTCCAGAGGTGAAAAAACTTAGTTGTGAAGGCCATACGGGAGACTGACATAATAGTCAGACGGTTAGCTGTTTAACGGTATTCAAAGGAAGAAGATGATGGATTCATCTGATATTGAAGAGGTTGAGTCTGCCTACAGTGCCAGATTTGCAGATGAAGAGTGAGATTTTTGATGGCTCAAAAATGACACGAAGGTTATGAGCCTAAGCAGAGTAATGAAGGTAGTCAGGAGAGAAGAGAATAAGAGGGTGAGAGGAAGAGATGGCCTGTTTGGATGGGAAGTAGAGAACTTCGGTCTTAGTAGAATTGAGTATGATCAAGTGAGATACCTTTCAACAGTTTGACATTGTTGACAACAGCTTGTCGGATAAGGAGTGAAAGGAGATGAAGATGTCAGTGTCGTCCACAAATAATTGATAAGAGAAGCCATAAGAGGAGATCAGGTTGCCAAGAGCTAAAGTATAGAAAGTGAAGAGAAGTAGACCAAGGGCAGACCCTTGGGGAACTCCAACAGTAAGCATGGTGGGTGGGAAGGTAAGTCTGTTCCAGGACACTTGAAAGTGTCTGGGGGAAAAGTATGAAACAAACCAAATGAGGGCCAGCCTTGTCTCTGATCCCAGAATAGTTGACAGTATCGAAGGCCACAGAGAGGTCAAGAAGAATAAGTATAGATGACAGGTTTGCAAGGTGAACAGAAGAGAAGTTGCTGACATTGAGGAGAGCTGTCACGTTAGAATGCAGAAACCATGTTAAAGAGGGGCCCAGAGGTTGTGAGTATCAAGGAATACTACTTACTCTAGGATTTTGGAACAGTGAATAGTGAGGTAGAAGACAGAGAGAGAGAGAGAGAGAGAAAGAGAGAGAGAGAGAAAGAGAGAGAGGAGAGAGAGAGAGAGAGAGAGAGAGAGAGAGAGAGAGAGAGAGAGAGAGAGAGAGAGAGAGAGAGAGAGAGAGAGAAGGTTGGCAGGACAGTTAGGATCTAGACCAGGGTTCTTAAGGAGAGGGATGACAGTAGCTGGCTTAGAGAATGAGGGAAAAGTGGCATTGTCAAGAGAGGAATTGAAGAGGGAAGCAATAAGTGGAACAATAGTGGTTGTGGACAGAAGAGCAGAGCTGCTTGGAATCATCCAAATAGACCAGGACCTGGGACAGCATTCTCCTCCAAAGATCCCCCAAGGAGAGCTGTTCCAGGTCCTGCTCTATTTGGATAGTTACAATGATAGCAGGCTAACAGGCATGATGCATGTATCTTACCTGCTGGCTCCCAGGTTCTATCCAACACACCATACCCTTTGCAGTCAACCAGATAATAAAGCTTTTTTCGTACAATCTTGGAGTCTAGAATGTCCCTGACCTCATATTCTTCTTCTTCTCTCTGTACTATTACAGGAGGTGGTTTGGTGGTAGAGTTCCTAGTACCCGTTTGCACCCGTTTCAACAATGATACATGGAAATCCGGGTGTATACTTAAGGAGGATGGTAATGCTATCCTTAATGCAAAAGGATTGATAATAGAAACAATGGGATAGGGGACAATGTATTGTGGATGAAATCTCTTTGGGCCTTTAATTAAATGTGTCATGTAGTGAGCCAAACCCCATCCCCTACCTGGTATTCAGGTGCTTCTACCCTCCTTTTGTCCGCAGGGGTCTGAAGGGTCTTGGGGGCCTTTGCCAGGGTTTCTCTGATACTAGTGTGCAGGGAAATTATGGCCGGCATTTCGAACGGTGCTGGTGGGTCAAAGGCAGTATTACGTGGATCTCTTCCATGCAAAAAATAGAAAGGTGAAAAACCAGTGGAACTATGGACAGAATTGTCATAGGCATACTCCGCGGCCCACATGAGGTCGACCCACTCTTTGTCTGCCTTAAGGAACATGCAATGCAGGCATTGCTCAAGGGTTTGGTTGGTCCTTTCTGTCTAGCCATCGGTTTGTGGGTGGTGGCTGGTAGATAATCGGATTTCAATTTGGGCATTTGCACACCAGCTCTTCCAGAATTTGGAGACAAACTGGATTCCTTGGTCGGATATCACCACTGAGGAAAACCCACATAACTTAACTATATTGGCAAGAAATACTTGCACCAATGTTCCTACATTTGGTAGTCCTTTCAGAGCGATGAAGTGAGCCATCTTGGTCAGAAGATCAATGACCACAAGTATATTGTTGTACCCTTTACATGGAGGAAAGTCAGTAATGAAGACAAGCTATATATAGTGTGTGACGGAGCAGGTGGGATAGATAGTGGTCGGAGTAAGCCCTGTGGCTTGCCTTTCGACGTGTTGTTTCTGGCACAGGTATCACAAGTTTTTACATATTGCATAGTATCCTTTCACCATGTAGGCCACCAGAAGCTTTGTCGAATTTTGCCCATGGTTTTTGCAATCCAAGGATGTCCTGCTGTAAGTGTATCGTGGTAGGCATGGAGAACCTTGTTTTGTATCACGATAGTTGGCAAATATAAACACTTCTGGTGATACAGGAGCCCTGAGTCTTCGGTCCGCACCAGGGTTGAGAGACCCACAGTCGTACTTAGTCAGGAGTCATGACACCCCTGATTTCTTCCTGCAGAGAGTTTTCAGAAGGACAGGTACCCAGCACTCCCACCAACTTCTCTTCTGGTGTGGGAATTGCATATACATCTTCTCCTTTCACATCCCAACCCATGCGGGAGAGAGCGTCCGCCTTCCCGTTGAATACACTTGGGCGGTATGTAATTGTGAAATCATATTCTGTGAAAAATTGCGCCCATCTCAAATGGCGAGAGGATTGTGCTTTGCTGTTTTTAGGTACTGTAAATTACGATGGTCGGTGAGTACTGTGATGTATGGTGTGCTTCAAGCAGGTGATGTCACCACTCTTTGAAGGCGACTTTAATGCAAGCAGCTCCTTGTCCGTTACTGCATAGTTCAAATCAGCCAGAGTGAACTTCTTGGGCCAGAACGCCACAGGGTGCAACTGGTTGGTCTCGGGATTACGCTGGGACAAGACAGCACCCATGTCGATGCTAGATGCATTGGTTTCCACAGGTATGAAAGGTCTGGATCCGGGAGTCTGAGTACCGGTGCAGTGGTAAATTGGTGTTTGAGCTGAGTGATAGCCTGCTCGGCCTCAATAGTCCAGGTAAAGGTTTTGTTCTTCCGGAGTAATGAAGTGATGGGATGGGCTATGTTTGAGAAGTGAGAAATGAACCGCCGATAAAAATTGGTGGACCCCAGGAAGCTCTGGACTGCTTTCACAAAGGTAGGTGATGGCCCCTGAAGTATTGCCTCTACCTTACGTTTATCCATTTGGATTCCTTGCAGGGTCAGGATGGATCCTAGGAACTCCACCTCGGTTACATGGAAAGCACACTTCTCCAATTTGGCATATAGCCGATGTTGTCACAACTTCTCTAACACCGCCCTGACATGTTGTACGTGTTCCTCCCTAGTCGATGAATAGATCAGAATATCATCTATATAAACCATGGCACAAACGTCTGGCAGCTCTCGGAGAACGTCATTCATGAACTACTAAAAGGCTGCTGGCGCATTACGCAAGCAAAAGGGCATGGCAGTGTATTCGAACAGCCTGAACTGGGTATGAAAGGCCGTCTTCCACTTGTCCCCTGCTTTCACGCGTACCAATTGGTATGCCCCCCCTCAGGTCAAGTTTAGTATAGATCTTGGCTCCCTTCACTTGGTCCAGCAGTATCGGGATCAGCGGTAGGGGGTTCCGGTTCTTAAATGTGATTTTGTTCAGCCCTCTATAATCTATACAGGTTCTAAGGTACCTTTCCTTCGTTGCAACAAAAAAAGAGCCGAGGAGGCAGCAGACTTGGAAGGCGAATGAACCCGTTAGCCAAATGCAGATCATGATAATTGCTTAAGTGTTGATTTTCCTTTACTGTAAGTGCATATATGCGACTGCATGGTGCCTGGGAACCTGGGATCAGATCTATTTGACAGTCATAATGTTGATTTTGGTGGCAGGGTATTGGCCTGTTCTTTCTGAAAAACATCTCGATATGTTTCGTATTCTGGAGACAGCTTCCCAATGATACTGATTTTTACCTTATGATCTTTATGTAGTTTTTCTGTAGTTGATGGAGTAGCACAGAGTGGGGGTGAGTAGCAGGTCTGTAAGCACTCATCGGAGAAGGTCAACATGTGCTTCCGCCAGTTGATGACTGGATTATGGCTCTCCAACCAGAGCATGCCTAATATGAGCTGGAACTGAGGTGTGTTGATCAAGTCAAAAAAAATTCGCTCTCGATGGCCATTATGACACAATAGTTCCATTTCATCTGTACACTTAGTCACTGGGCCAGATGATAGTTGAGTACCATCGACTGAGACAAGGTTGTCTACCTTCGTCCTCTGCTGTATGCCCATTCACCTATCCGCTGGGCCTCTGTGATGTCCATGTAGTTACCTACTGCTCTGCAGACTATGTAGGCCTCAAGGGCATGCATTCGCTGTGGTTGTTCTGGATAGATGAGGTTTAATGGTTTTGTGAGATGTGAGATCGTTGACACCTTTCCCTGTCCCAACAAACCAATCCCTACTCTTGCCGAGCTATGCAGTTTTCCGCAAGCTTACTAGCTTCTGTCAATCCGGCGTTGACTGCCCCTAACAACTTCCGAGGTATCTTGTTTGGGCAATCTTTAAGAAAGTGTCCAGCCTTGCCACAGTATAAGCAGTGTTGTTGTCGCCTACGCCTCTCTCTTTCCTCCTTGGTCAGCGGACCCCTGGCACTGACCAGTTGCATAGGTTCTGGTGGAGCATCTATAGGACGTGATGTGGTCTCACGTGGGCGTAAATACAAAGGGCGCCCCTGAAAACTAAACAGATCGGATCTTCTCTCTTCCCAATGGTGGTCCAATTGCACCACTAAGTCTATATACTCAGAACAACGCTCTGGTGGGTTGACTACCTGAGCGAGCACATCCTTTTAATTTTCAATTTTTAAAAAAAGACATCTTTTTATTAGTATTTTTTAAACATAGAAAACTTTACATCAAACTCATAAACAAAACAACAACGTGGGAAGCTCAAGAAAGAAAAGTGCAATTGAGGAAGCATTGTGTCTCAATCACGGTCATTACATAGTCTCAGTTCAATATCATGAGTCCATCAGGGTTTATTTCGCCAATAGGTCATCTTTCCCCCTTCATTGAGTGATGCCTGTTTTGGATTTGAGACTGGTTGACCCTCTTATCAGTTGTACATCAGACGTGTGTGCATTTGATTTCTTGGTAAGGCTGTGGGTGTAAGCTGTCCTCCTCCCTGTGCTATGGTGAGTGGAGTGTGTACTAGTCGTTAGGGTGGGTACCTGCTTCAGTGTTTCAGTTTCCCCCTCCTCTTGACTCAGCAGATAATGGACCCCATATATTGGATGGGGCGGAGCAGTAGGATATTATGCCCCTGTATCCCGTCTCCATATCATTGCACCCTACGGCATCTGCGTGCCAGTCCTCTATCCTGGGAGATGCTTGGCCCTTCCAGTGTATGGCCACCCTTCTTTTTGCTAGCAGCAGGAGTAGCCCAGCTAATCATCTCCTACCCTTGGGGATAGGTTTGGTGTATCTCAGGAGGGCAGCCATGTGGTTCAGTTCCAATCCCTCTCCAATAATTTCTACTACAGTTTTGTTTACTGCCTTCCAAAAGGTGTGTACCGCGGGGCACCCCCATGCTATATGCAAGAAGTCGGCTCTTAACTCACTGCATCTAATACAGTTGGTAGATGCCCACGGGTAGTAGCTGTGAAGCCAGTCAGAAGTGTAGTAGAATTGATGTATATATTTCCAATGTATTAATTGGCTTCTGGCATTTATCACAGTCTTTTTAGTTCCCACACAGCAATATTTCCATTCGCCGTCGGTTATTTCCTGTCTCAGTGACTGCTCCCACCTCCCCCTAGGGGACTCAACCTGTGGCTTAGATTCCTGGTACATGGCATACATAATGGATACCACCCTCCTTTGTTGCCCCCCGAGGATCATTCTGTTAAGTATTGGTGCCACTATTGGCTGTTCTGGGAAGGTTGGAAACATCTTCTGGAGGGTTGCCTTCAGCCTGTAATATAGAAACACATCCAGGGGATTAAGGCTCCCCCTTGTCTTTAGCTCATCTAATGTGATGGATTGCCCCTCTGGAAACAGGTTGCGGTATTTGTGTACTTCCAGTTTCCGCATGGAGCTAACAAAGCCTGCTTCTGAGGTGAGTGGGATGCTCAGTGTGAACACAACCGGCAGCTCCGGGGTGTAGAGGACCTCTTCCCTTGATTTGTGTTCTATGTGTGCCCAGGCAGTACACGTAAGCTCCCCCATATTCCCAGCTCTGCGTCCCCTGTCGGGGGCGGTGAGAATACTGGATCGTAACAAGAAGGGAGCCGCCAGAGCCCTCTCTATCTCTAAGTGTCTCCTCTCTTTTGACCTCCAAAGCAGGAAATAGCAAACCCAGCTTGTGCTACAGCAGAATAAGCCCCCAAGTCTGGTACCGCCATCCTTCCCCAATGTATTGGTGCTGTTAATTTATCCCATGACACTCTTGGTTGTTTACCCGTCCATATGAATTGAGTGACTATTGATTTCGCCTCCCAGAAGTAGTCTGTGGAGACACCACAGGCACATTGAGAAACACATCTAGGAAAAGAGAAAGCAGCACCATTTTGATCAGGGAGATCCTGCCGTACAGGTTGAGTGGCAGACTCTTCCACCTAGTGGCTGCCTCTTTTGCCTGGTCAAGCACTTTCTGATAGTTACTTTCGAATATTGTGGGTGTATCCTGAGTTATCGTGACCCCTAGATAGCGGGTTTGCATGGCATCCCATTGGAACCCTCATTTATCGGCATATTGTGCTACACTTTCCCTTGATGGGAAAAGGATCGATTTAGTTGTGGTAATCACGAGGCCCGAGAAGAGCCCAAATCTGACCACATCTTCCATGATGGGGTCCAGTTTCCACTCTGGATCTCGGGTGAACAGCACCATGTTGTCAGCATACAACGAGATGACCACCCTGTGTCTGAAGAGCTGAATCCCCCTGTGTGTGAACCTCCATAACCCTTTCCGCAAGGGGCTCTATTGCTAGTGCGAACAAGAGTAGAGAGAGGGGGCATCCCTGCCTCATGCTCCTGCCAAGGGTTATTCCCTGGGTGAGTCGGCCGTTAACTCTTACTTTGGTTATGGGTGACTCATAGAGTAGTGCCACAATGGTGATGTACTGCTCTCCCAGCCCCATTCTGCGCAGGGTTGTAAACAAGAAAGGCCACTCAACTGAATCAAACGCTTTAGTGGCGTCTA
Source organism: Ambystoma mexicanum (assembly GCF_040938575.1). Lineage (NCBI taxonomy): Eukaryota > Metazoa > Chordata > Amphibia > Caudata > Ambystomatidae > Ambystoma > Ambystoma mexicanum. The sequence continues at coordinate 1,123,372,317 of NC_090921.1, forward strand.
GTAATGCCGCCACTATGTTATCATTCTGATCAACTGCCGAAATCAGCCCAAACATTCTCCTTATTCCAAAAGATGTGGAGCGGCCCGGAATGAATGCCGCCTGGTTAGCTCTTACCATCTTGGTCATTAGGGGTGCTAGTCTGGAGGCCAGTATCTTAGCTAATATCTTGTTATCCAGGTTTATGAGGGAAATCGGTCTGTATGACTCGCAGTCGTTGGGTGGCTTGCCTGGTATGGGTAAAACTGTAACAAAGGCCTCCCGTAAAGAGTTGGAAAGCTTCCCTTCTCAGATGCTTTGGTGGTAAAGTTGCAAAAGGTATGGTCCTATCTTGGGTGCGTAATACTTATAAAATTTGGCCCGAAACCCATCGGGTCCGGGGGCCATCCCTGACAGTAAAGCTTTAATAGCCGTCAGTACTTCTTCCAACATTATTGGACAGTTTAGTCCCACCCTATCTTCATCCGTGCACCAATACATCAGCGTCTGGTCTAGATAGTCCTCTAGTTCTGCTTGGCAGGCCCTTGAATGGGACGTATATAAATCCATGCAGAACCGGCCGAACCTCTGTATAATCCCATCATCGTCAAATCTCTCTGCTCCCTGCTCATCTATTATGGATGTGACCCGTCCCTTGTGTGTATCCAACTTCGCAGCCTTTGCTAGTAGCCTTCCTGGTTTTTTCCCTTCCCCATATTGCCTCACAGTCACTCCCCATCCCAGCATCTTCACCTCCCTTTATGCCAGTGTCTTGAACCGTTTCATGAGTTGCTTGATTTTGGCTTGTTGCCCAGGGGTCCCGGGCATCTGTAGTATGCTTAAGTGAGTCTCAACAGAGTCCAGCTCCCGCCTAATCTGTCAAAGCATTCCGATCTCTTTAGCAATACACTCCCCCCGGATTACGCATTTGAAGCTTTCCCAAAGGGTCCCCGCTGACTCCACAGAGCCCACAATAATCTCGAAGAAGGTGTCTATAGCCTTCCCAATGTCGTCGCAAAACAATACGTCTGCCAGGGCCTCCCCTTTGAATCGCCATGGTTTCCTCTCCTTCCCTCTCCCTGACAGGTCTATGTCTAATAATACCGCAGCCTGATCTGAGAGAGTGCGAGTAAAGATGGTGACTTCCTTAATGGACCCCATTAGTACCTAAGAGATTAAGAAGAAGTCCAGGCGTGACACTGTGCCATGGACCGTGGCGTGAAAAGTGTACTGTCGCTCCCCCCTGATTTTTTAGTCTCCACACATCTTCTAATTCCCAGTTCTGAACCATCCCTCCTATCTCATTTTGACCTTTCGTCAGGGGCCCGATGAAGCTTGCTGTACGATCTTGGGATGGATCCATAACCTCATTGAAATTGGCAGCCCAGATTAAAACCCCCGGGTGGAGGCTCCCCTAGTTGCCCATTGAGCCATTCTAGGGTTGAGATTGTGTCTTGGTTAGGCCTGTAGTAGTTAACCAGACTGCACAGGCGTCCTTGTATCGTGCCCCACATTATCAGTCCCCTCACCATCCCTGATTACAGAGATTAGGTTGAACCACACTGCACTGTGGATAAGAGTGCACACCCCCCTCGCATGATTGGAGTAGGAAGAGAAATACCTGTGGTTCCCCAGGATTTGCCAAAACCTGCCTCGATAGCCATTGTGAGGTGCATTTCTTGTGGGAACGCAACATCTACTCAGTGATGTTGCAGATATTGGAGAACCCTATGGCATTTTGAAGGGCAGATCAGCCCACGTGCATTCCTTGTCAGGTATCTAATCGACCTAGCCATAACCCAGTTTACCATACACCCTTTTCTGAGCCATCGTTCCCGGTCCCAGATGTGTCCTGAACCACTGTTCTCCACCTCCCCCTATATTCACTTCTTAGTCTCTTGTGTATTGTGATGTTTCCTCCCAGCATATCCCCACCCATAGCCACCCTCCACCCCCACCAACATTCCCCCCTCCCACAGCTGACATCCCCAACGTGCCAGTATGTAGATAGTCAGCCTGCTTCCGCTTGGGTGGCAGCTAGTGGCCCGACCACATCTCCACACTTAAGCGATAAGGTCTGTCACTTTTCCCTCTGTTTTTCCTCTACAATTCGCTGTCCCTGGATTCCCATGTTTGCATCCGTCTTGGTGTTAACTTAGTCACCGTTCCCCCTGGGCCTTGGATTCCAAGGTTGCTGCTGAAGAAATGTGCCGGCTTCCGCTGGGGTGGTGAACAACAATGTGCATCACTCGTGCTCCACACAGAGCTTGGCTGGAAACATCATGGCATAGCGGATGCCTCAGTGCCGCAGTCTTTTCTTCACATCAATATATGTGCGTTGTGATGCCTGGACTTTGTCGGAGAAGTCCGGAATAATCTTTATTTTGTCTCCTTTTTATTTAAGGGGTCCTTTCTCCCTGGTTTTACACAGTGCTGAATCCCAGTCCTGATAGTTTAGCATTCTTGCGATGAGTGGCCGTGGTGGGGCTGCAGGGACTGGCCTCCTGATGCTGGGAGTCCTGTGTGCCCTTTCCACCACAAAGATGTCTGAGAGGCTCTCCCACCCTAGTTCTTCCCCTAGGATCTCCTCCACCATTGTTTCCATGTTCCGTTGATCAGCTGCCTCTGAGACGCCGATTATTCGCAAGTTGTTTCTTCTAGACCTTGACTCTACGTCTTCCTGCTACTAGGTGAGCTCTTTTAATGTCCTCTTTATTTGTTGCAATTCCCTAGATGTCATGGTTGCCCCATCCTTCCCTCCACCTCATCCAGTCTGTTCCTGTCCTTATCCAGGCGGACTTGCATGTGGTCCACCTTGCAGGTCAGCGTATCCATCTTCACGTCCAGGGATTGTATACTACTTTGTAACTCGCTGAACATTTCCTTTATATCGTGGAATGCAGTTGAGGTGTTGTGGGTGATCTGCGGGTTGCTGCCCTCGGGTAGGTCCATTGTTTTGGCATGTCGAGGCTGTGAAGCTGCCTCAAATTGGAGCTTGGTCTGTTGTTTACCATTCTTGTTTGCTTTGGTCATCCTTCAAATCTTTACTATTCACCAGGATCTCTCTTCCTCCAGCTGGTCTTTTTTCTGAGTGATGTTCTTGGTCTGGTGGGAGTGAGCACTGTTTTCTGGGTGCTGCGGTGTGAGGTTATGAACCCAGTGCGGGTGGCACTTCAGCAGTCCTTCCCTGGGTCTGCGCCACGGCCTCTAGAGATGCCCTTATATTTGGATTGTTCAGGCTAAAGTGCTGTTTTGTGGTTTGTCCACTGGGTCGGCTTCTGTCGGCTGTGAGAGCCTTCAGAGATTCAGGGCCAGGAAGATGAGTATCTTATCTCACAGTGTGCGCTGTTCTGCACTCTGGTGTCCAGGCCAAAGTGCGCTCTGCCGTTTGAGTGCATGTTCCAAGTTTGTGCCCAGCTGGGGGGTTGCGCCCTTAGTGCCTGCCATGACGAGTTGATTGCGTGTGTCCACCTAGTGAGGTTGGGCGGCGCCCACAGAGGGTGTTTCAAAAGGGGCGTCTGGTGTTACGTGGAAACTGTTGCTGTGGCTCTGATTGACCTCTGTATTTATCTTTCCTGCAGTTACATTCTTCTACCCTGTTCGTGCGGGAGTGACCCATGAGATGCTGGAGCGTGGGGCAATGGGGCCGTGCATACAGGGTGCACCTCTTGTACTGTCCAGTGTCTGGCATCCAGGTGCTCACTTAGCTTGCGGTGGATTGGCACTGCATCATCGGGCAGCCAATCCTGTGGTCGGATTTGCGACCCCGTGAGCTCCAACCCTATGTGGTTGGGCGTTTATCACTGTTGAATGTGGAGGCCTCTGGAGATTCTGGATGGGGAAGTCAGGTGGGGCTTGTGGTGTGTCACCAGATGAGTGTTCTGATGGTCAGGTGTCCTCGTGGTCTTGCTCATACGACTTATTCGTGTCCCTAACAGCCCACCTCAGGAGCCTGCGATGTCTGTCCACTGTGGTGTTCCCTCGACTGGCGGCTGTTTGTTTTCATGCCCTGGGGCCAGCCTGGGGAGCTGGTTGGCTGCCGGGGGTGGTGGTCCGCTTTTTCCCCCGTGGTACCTCTGTGCTACGTTTGCTGTTGGCCTGACGTCGAGCACAGTGAGCCGCAAGAGTAGGCAGGTTATTGTTGCTAGAGGGTTCCATCAGATTTTTTGCTCCTCTGTGGGTGGGGTGAGCAAGCTTCCCGGTAATGCAGCTCTCTTCCCGTTGACTCGATGGTGGAGCGAGACCCACCCAGGTCCCCACTGTGCACCCCGTTATGGGGGCTGACCAGTGATGCTACGCTTGGTCCTCCGCAGCTACGTGTGCCACGGAGCTCTGGTACAGTGCTATTCCCACAAGCCTGGCCTTTAACTACTGTGGGCTAACTGTTATTAAGCCTATTGCCCAACTTCGAGAGGTTCACAGGGTCCAGTGAGGCATGGGCCTGCTCTAGGATTTCCTGCGCGCTCTGCTTGGATGGCTGCGACTCAACGAGCTGAGTCTGCCTTCCTACCTTGTTATGCAAGGGGGCTCTGTTCACCCCTGCTTGGCTGAGCGCAGCACCCACCGGTTCCAGCTCCAGTTGCGAGGATCAAACACATTGATCGGGAGGTGCGCCTCCCGGCCCACCTTCTGTGTGCTGTGTTACTATGCTGCTGCCTCCCATGCTGTGCAGTGACACAGCTGCAGTGTCTCTCTGCCTCCTGTTGTTTTCACGCCGGGTCCACGGCTCAGCCCCAAAACCCCCCAGCATCCTATGTGTAGTCAGGGGCTCCCGCGGCGCTCCGCGCCAAGCTCCTCTCACCAGATTGCCGCTCCTCAGGCTGGTTAGGATGGTTGTGCAGGCTGCTCTTTCTGGCGCGGGTCTAGCAGCGCCTCCCTCCTTTCACTGCATCATGTTTCTTGCTGCCTCCCCACTGGAGCTTTCTCGCTTGTTCCACCATTATGCAGGGCTTTAAAGTTACCAAATGTTTACAGACTGTGACGGAGACCTTCAGTCACAATGTCCCATGTGTCGCATCAGACTTTGGGGCAGTTATATGGTCGGATACTGAACAGATGTTTCTTGTGGTGTGGAGAGTTCACGGGCTCGAGGCCATCTCGGTCGGGCTCTCTAGACCCCCCCCGAGCACATCCTTAAGTTCACTACAGAGACCTCAGTAGAATAGGGTGGTCCACTTTTTTCTGGCCAATTTGTTTCTACCACTAACCGATTGAAGGTGGTCATATATATTAAGAGGTCCTGGTTTCCTTATCAAAGGGTCAACAACTCTCTATCTAAGGCCTGCCCTGTGTCCGGCGAGTAAAGAGTTTGTCTAGCTCCTGTTGTAACCCTGCAAAATTGTATAGAATGGGGTCATTTCGGTGGACTAGAGCCACCGACCAACTAGCCACATGTCCACCCAAGTATGACAACACAAAGGCGACCTTGGTCTGATCTGTCGGAAATATGCCTGGCCGACATAAAAAGTGGAGCCTACATTAATTCATGAAGATGGCATATTTCTGGGGGTCCCCCAGGAATCGTTCAGGTGGTGCTAAAGGGACGGTTGTCATGAACTACAGAACACGCCCCTTTTGGACTTCCTGGTCCTTGTCTCAACGGGGCTTACACTCCCTTGTACTCCCAACATGGCCGTCCACTGTGAAACACCTTCCTCGCTCTACACCTTTGATGTAGCGTGTTCTATTAATAGACCACGCCTCCCGCGGCTCCGCGCGTCTCAATGCTATTGCGAAGTAGCGACCAGACGTGTGCTCCGTAGCTCGCGGTATTGTTTTCCTTGCTTCTTTCCAGCCAACCCAATTCCTAGTCCCTTTCCTTCCTTTCTTGATTCCTGGACTCGTGTGCTAGTAGTGCACTCTGTAAATTTCCCGGATTCCTGGATCTTTGCATCCCGAAACTTTGAACACACACTGGAGTCGGAAGAGACTCGTGCAGCCTTATTCAAGAGTCGATCCGTCCGCAAGAAGGCATCGATCAAGAAATCCAGCAAAGATCGAACTCAGGTGAGAACGGGGGAACTCATTGACAGTTGAGACGCCACCCGACCGAACTCGATATGAACATGGAAGCGGCCGTCCAGGACCTGATGCGTGGCATGCAAGAGCTATCAACCGAGGTGCAGAATCTAAAGGCGGAAAACGCTGCTCTCAAACAATTAGTTCTATCCGGTGATTCTGCCACAAAAGAAATTGTGTTGCTGGGCAGCATAGTGGACAAATATGATGGGTCGGCAAAAACCCTTCACGGATTCCTGGATTCATGTTTGGTCCACTTTACTTTTAAGCCCTACTACTTTTCAACTCCCAGGGCTAAGGTGGGGTTCATAATTTCCCACCTTTCAGGAAACGCCTTAACCTGGGCTACGCCCCTCGTTAATTCTGGCGATGCTCTCCTAGATGACTATGATGGCTTCATACAAGCCCTTAAAACCATGTTTGACTGTCCAGAGCAGGTCTACAGTGCCCAGGAACGCCTGTTAGACTTTCAACAAGGATCCCAGGATATGCTCACCTATGTTACCCGATTCAAGCAATTAGTCAAGGAAGCTGATTGGTCCCCTGAGGCGAGTTTTACCCTTTTCAGGAGAGGACTGAATGAGGAGGTTAAGGATGAGTTGGCCAGAGTGGCTCGCCCAAACTCATTCCAGGCACTAATGGACCTTGCCATGCAAATAGATTTCCGTAACCAGGAAAGAAAGGCAGAGAAGAAGAAATCCAGAGGTAATCCTCTGAAGCTGTCCTTTGAGAGTACCACCAAAACGGACACAAACCCAGGCTCAGTCTCTGAACCAGAACCCATGCAGATAGGAGCCTTCCGTGGACCTATATCCCCGCAAGAAAGGATGAGAAGGATTCATACGGGGTTGTGCATGTATTGTGCCTCAGACAAACACTTGGTTAGGGAGTGTCCTCTAGCCCCTCCTCGGCGTTCGGGAAACGCCAGCTCCCGATCCTAGATGGAGCAGAGCTTCGGGAGAGAGATGTTTGCTCCACATCAATTCCATCCTTGAACTCTCCTGGACAAAACAATTTGGTGATACTACTGGCCTTCCTGTCGCCCTCCAAGAATAAGATCTATCCCATTCTGGCCTTGGTAGACTGCGGAGCTATGGGAATTTTCATTGATCAAGACTGGGTTGTTAGTCATTATAGTCTGTACGAGACACGAAGCACCATGCAGCCGGTGGAAGCAATCGACGGAAGACCCCTTACTTCAGGACTCATAAGCCTACAGACAAAAGAGATCCAGCTTTACATAAACCATCACCAAGGGCGGATTACATTCGTCATCATTAAGTCAGCTCATTACCCCATGGTATTGGGTATGCCCTGGTTACAGAAGCACAATCCGTATATCAATTGGACAGCAGGATCACTATTCCTAGGCTCAGAGTTTTGTATGTCCCACTGTCTATTCCTGGATCCCTCCTTGACACCCCCTAAAGAACCACTAAGAGACCAGCAAACACCACTCATGGTTTCCAATATCATACAAGTCCCAGAGGCCTATCAGGGATATGCTGATGTATTTTCAATTGCCATAGTCCAGGCCTTACCCCCTCACAGACCTGAAGACTGTGCCATAAATACAGATCCCTCAGCAGTGATTCCCTTCGGCAGAATGTACATCCTTTCCGAACCAGAGAAAAAGTCCCTCCGAGAATACCTCGATACCAACCTTGAAAACGGCACCATAAAACCCTCAAAATCTCCAGCGGGTGCTTCGTTGTTCTTTGTCCCCAAGAAGGACACCAAGGAACTCAGACCTTGCCTCGACTATCATGGCTTAAATCAATGCACCCTCAAAGATCGGTACCCACTGCCCCTGATCTCGGATATCCTGTAAGCTGTGAGAGACGCCGTAATATTCACGAAGTTGGATCTCCGGGGTGCCTATCATTTGATCCGTGTCTGGGAAGGAGACAAATGGAAAACAGCCTTTAGAACACCCTTTGGTCACTATGAATATCTAGTCATGCCCTTTGGACTAGCTAATGCCCCCGCAGTTTTTCAACGTTTTATGGATAGGATGTTTTCTGACATGTTATTCTTCTTCGTCATTGTCTATCTGGATGATATATTGATCTTTTCCAAGGATCCTCTAAAGCATGAAGAACATGTAAAGGCAGTATTACAACAACTTTGTGAACACAAACATTTAGCCAAACCCGAAAAATGCTTGTTTCACGTTACTTCTGTTCACTACCTAGGATTCATCCTTAGTCCGGAAGGAATTGGTATGAACCTTCAAAGGTAACGGCCATACTGGCTTGGCCCGCTCTCAAGTCCGTGAAACAAGTTCAATCCTTCCTGGGGCTTGCCAACTTCTACCGGAAGTGCATTTCTACCTTTTCCGATATCTTTCATCCGATCGCTGTCCTCTTGAAGAAAGACACCTCCTTTATCTGGTCTACACAGCAAGATAAGGCATTCCAACGTTTAAAGACAGAGTTCACGCAAGCCCCCATCTTGGCCCAACCCGACATAAATCGGCCATTCCTAGTGGAAACGGATGCCTCTAACTACGCCATAGGCGCGGTCTTGAAGCAGGAACTTGAGGATAAACTGGAACAACCGATTGCTTACCTCTCACGAACCCTGACTCCCAGTGAGACACATTACTCGGTCCTGGAAAAGGAACTGTTAGCCATCCGCAAAGCCTTCACTGAATGGCGACATCTACTTCTGGGTGCTAGATATCCAGTTCAGGTCCGCACGGACCATCGGAATCTTCAAATTCTACAGTCGTTGGAGTGCAGGAACAGTCGTCAGGCGCGTTGGGCCTACTTCTTTGCCCAGTACCAAATTCCAAATAACTCATGTTCCCGGATCACAAAACCTGATTGCTGACGCCTTATCTCGACGTCCTGACTATGTAACTACTGAAGACAGGGCCTATCCTAAGATGTTTCCCCACACGATCTTTGTAGCTCAAGCAGTCAACCTCCTGGAAGAAATTTGAGTGCAAACCCAATCCTCTGACCTCTGGAAGGATATTTCAACGAAGAATCCATGGAACCTAAGAGTTAAGGAAGGATATTTATTCAAGGACAATGCACTGGTCATTCCTACACAGAAATTACAACAAAGAATAATAAACCTCTGTCATGATACCCTTCACTCCAGACATCGTGGCATAACCAACAGCCTCCGTCTCATACAAAGACAGTTTTGGTGGCCTGGAATGAAGACCAACGTACAGCAGTACATCAAAGCTTGTACTATCTGCAGTCAAAATAAACATGATAACAAGAGACCGGCGGGTGTTCTACTGCAACCTACACTGCCAACAAGGCCATGGGAATTCATTGCTACAGACTTCATTGTGGAATTACCACTTTCCCGAGGATACACGACCATCATGGTTACCATAGACTTGTTCACTCATATGGCTCATTTTACACCCCTGTGTAAGCTACCATCCTCGTCCGAGCTTGTTGGAATCTTCCTGGAACACATATCCCATTTACATGGACTTCCTTCCAAGTTCATATCTGATCGAGGACCTCAATACGTCTCTCAATTCTGGAAACATCTCCGTCGCATTTTGGGAATCAAATGTGCCCTCTCATCTGGTTATCATCCCCAAACCAATGGGGCCACAGAACGTGCTAATCAGAACCTGGAGCAGTATCTTCGATGTTTCGCCACCAAGGTTCAGGATGACTGGTCGCTCCTGATACCCGTGGCTGAATTTGCCTACAACAATTCCGATCATTCAGCACTTAAGACCAGTCCCTTTATTGTAGCCAAGGTTTCCATCCGTTTCCATCCATCGGTTCTACCCTCTGTTCTCCCTTATTCTACACCAGTACCTACTGTCGACTCCTGGATAGAAACCCTCATCAACGTACACCAGGAGGCCAAAGAAAACTTAGAGAGGGCCATAATACAGACTAAGAGGTATGCGGATTCCAAAAGAAGACCAGGTCCTTCTAATGCAATTGGTGATCAAGTCTGGTTGTCCTCGAAATTACTACCCCGACATCTACGGCCAAACAAGTTGGCCCCTCGGTACTATGGTCCATTTCCCATCAAGGAAATGATCAATCCAGTTTCATACCAGATCAGACTACCAGACTCCTGGAAGAAAATTCAACCAGTATTTCACACATCCTTATTAAAACCCTACACCCAATCCTCCCGGAAATCCTGCCGACCTCCTCCTCTGCTGGTCGACAACCAATTGGAATATGAAGTATCCTGAATATGTGACTCCAGGTATAAACGGGGTCAGCTTCAATACCTGGTTGAATGGAAAGGATATCCTCCTAGTGAAAGAACCTGGGAACCACTTCCTAATCTCAAGGCCCCTCGACTGCTCAGAAGATTTCACCTTAGACACCCGGGCAAACCCGGAGGAACGGGTCTTCGGAGGAGGCATGCTGTCATGAACTACAGAACACGCCCCTTTTGGACTTCCTGGTCCTTGTCTCAATGGGGCTTACACTCCCTTGTACTCCCAACATGGCCGTCCACTGTGAAACACCTTCCTCGCTCTACACCTTGGACGTAGCATGTTCTATTAATAGACCACACCTCCCGCGGCTCCGCGCGTCTCAATGCTATTGCGAAGTAGCGACCAGACTTGTGCTCCGTAGCTCGCAGTACTGTTTTCCTTGCTTCTATCCAGGCAACCCCATTCCTAGTCCCTTTCCTTCCTTTCATGATTCCTGGACTCTTGTGCTAGTAGCGCACTCTGTAAATTTCCCGGATTCCTGGATCTTTGCATCCCGGAACTTTGAATGCACGCTGGAGTCGGAAGAGACTCGTGCAGCCTTATTCAAGACTTGATCCGTCCACAAGAAGGCATCGATCAAGAAATCCAGCAAAGATCGAACTCAGGTGAGAAGGGGGGGAACTCCTTGACAACGGTCGTAGGGGAGGTGACTTGTAACAGGGCGGGCGGTGCTGCAGCACCGTCTGGTGGGCCTGATAGAGGAACCTGACCCACTTGGGTCCTAGTTAGGCATTTTGCTACCTCCTCTGATCTTTCCCTGTTCACCACTAACTCTTTCCTCATGGCATTGGTCTCAGAAGGGGCGGCATGGTCTTCAGCCCGCAATTCGCCTAGTAAGGCGGATAACTGGTCAAGCTCTAGGCCCTGGCACTCAGGCAGGGTTTGTAATGCGTGGGCTTAGCACTCTATAACGCTTATCTCTGTTGCCATGCAGAAGGGTGGATTCAAAGGTTGAGGTGGAGGGCCTTGAGAAACACTCCTTTCCCACTGTTTTGCTGAAAAGCTATTGCCCAGCATGCAATGCAGTTAGGAGTGGTTTGGTTGGACTTCTCAATGGTGTAAGGATGGATAGAGGGACTTCTAGTTGAACCTATGGGCAAATAGTGGAATACGTTAGTGCCTGCTTCTTTCTCTGCCCCCCCAACTCCCGTCACTACACCTTTATGTTGATTGGCTGGGGGTAACTGGGGCTCACCTTATTATATTGCAGATGAACTTGCAAAATGGTCAGGACAACATCCGGTTCAGCTGCGTCACTGGAAGGTAGTGGCCCAGTCATGTTGTGGCGCACAAGATGCTTCTTCTAGGTAAGTCACTAAAGATAATGCCCTTCCTTTGCTGCGCTGCTCTGCTCTGTGGCGATGCAAGGCATCCTTAGTGTCTTTAAAATATTTGTTATGTTCTCAATATTCTTTAATGTCTGTAGAGAGTATTGCTGTTGGCATGCGGTGTGCGTGCTATGCACTGCTTTGTAAATAATTCTTCTTTTGTTGTTTTCCCTTTCAGCTAAGGAGGTGCTGAAGCGGGTCGCCAGCTGTGCAGAAGCGAAATGCTGATCTTAGCCACGCAGCTGTCAAAGCGGTCCGTCAGCTGTGCATGTGCAGGATTCCAGTTTCAGTTAAGCAGAGTTCTATGGTTTCCGGGGGGTCAGCTTGGGTGTTGGTATCTCCAGACTTACTGTTTTTGTCCCTTCTTCTAGGATGCAGAGCAGAGGAACACTGCTGTGGAAACTATGGCGCATATTCAAATAGGTAGAAGGCTGGTGTGGCTGCAGATGGAAGCACTCACTCCGAATAAGTATAGAAGTTATCAGAGGTCCCCGCCGATCAAGCGAGGTGCTGAGGATCAGAAAAACAGGTAAGTTAAACCTAGCTGCTGAATGGCTGGATTCCTCAGGCATGTGGGGCTGGCATCACGACAAGCGTTACACCACTTGCTTTTGCTGAGGAAAAAACGCTAAGCACTGGGTGTGGCACAGGGTGGGGTTTTTATAGCCCTGGGCCACACCTTTCCACTAGACCAACAATGATACCGGCTTTATGAGCAATTTATGGGCCAGATTTTGGGTCTTATCTTGAGTCCTGCTTTGGCGGCCATCTCGGCAGGGGCACTTAATGTTTGCATACAGGCGTCCATGCCAGCCAGCAACTTTCTTTGTCCATTGCTTACCAGTGTTGCCTAAGTGTCTCTGGTGTTCATAGGAATGGATACCTGGCACTCTGCTTGGAATCATGACATCGTCATCAGTTTTGATATGATCCATACATTCTCTTCAGCCGACCTTCTTAGTGCGTCACTTTTCGTCCCTCATGACGTCAATAACTCCCATTTCGTTCTTTCTCATATTCCTTCAGGGAGTTCCTCTCTTAGATTCTCATCTCGTCGGGCATACACCTGGCATGGTCTCCTCAGTGGATACCTTTTTTCAAACACATGCTGTGGTATGGTCATATCTACTTGTGTCAAACATTGTGCAGTCTCAGGTTCCCAACATACTGGCAGGAGGGGGCGAGACTTCCGGCAGAGGCATTCAGCTGCTCCTCTACAATTGTATGCCATAGGGGGCAGTGATTGTGGCGATAGTGTAATCGAATGAGGGAGAATTAGTGGGAGATAGAGGAGTAGGAAAAGTAGGAAGTTTGGAGAATGAAAACAATCCTACACCCACCACCCCTGCTAGTGGCGCAGGGAAAGTGAGTGAAGGTGTAGGCAGGGTCATGAAGGGCAGCAAGGATTGCAGAGACAGAGGGAGAGATCCAGGTATCAGTAAGGGTACGGAGGTCAAGAAAAGGAGAATGAGAAAGGAAGAGGTAGGAGGTAAAGGTGTTTTTATTGGTTATAGGTCAAAGTTTCAACTCAAACGGGTCAAATGACAAAAGGGTCGAGTCAATTTGGCAAAAAAAAAAGGGTTGCATTTTTTTGGGGGGGGGTTCCCCACCAAATCCCTGTTTTTGGCGTAAAAACACCTTTTTTACCTATACCAAAGCAAAAAAAAATACATTTAAAAAAAATGCAATCCTTTTGTTTTCAGTCGAATTGACTTGACCCTTTTGTCATTCGACCCTTTTGAGTCGAAACTTTGACCGGACACCGTTTTTATTGTAGACAGACTGTGCATTTGGAATGCAATAGATGGAGAGTGAGATTTAGAAGCATAGTGAAGTTGAGTCTGAGAAATAGAAAAAGCTCTGAGGGTAGATGCAAAGAGAGGAAGCCTAATGACTGTTAGGATTCAAGTAGCTTTTGTGAATAAAGTGGAAGGGAGTAGTGGAGCGAAAAGTGAGGCAGCATCGAAGAGAAGAGATGATAGAGATTGGAAGAGAGTTCAGATGGTTGTGAGAGGAGGAGAGTGAAGAGAGAAGTAGAAGGGAAAGGAAGAGATAGCATGAGAAGAACATGGTGTGAGTAAAGTTAAGAAGAAGCCATAATGGGTACTTACAGAGAAGTATTAGCGAAAGAGAAAGGGGGGTCACGTAAATCAAACCATTGAGCAAATCAACAGGATAAATTGCTCTCTGTGCAGGAGCTCAATGAGGGGATAGACCAGGTCAAGGAGAGTATAACATCAATCAATCTTTAATGTACACATATCCAACAACATTACACATGGTGCTGAAATCACAATAAAAACAGCATAAAAACACACATTTATCCTGTTGATTTGCTCAATGGTTTGATTTACGTGACCCCCCTTTCTCTTTCGCTAATTGTTCTGTTACTCCCCTGGGTCTACATGGTTGGGGACGCCTATCCTGGATTACATACTATACATCAAAGCAAATGCTCATAAATTAAGAGACTCGTCAATCACTGGTTTTCCCCCTTCACTGTGATGCCCTTATCTGGACCGCTCCTGCTGATCCTCATTACGGAGTGCAGAGGGATGACACATGCTTTCATCACATTATTGCCTAGTCCATCAGTGGTTGGCCTCTGATTTTATCCCTGGTGTTGCTGGCATGAGGCGATTTCTTTGTGATTGGTGTTCCCAGAAGAGTCTCTTGTGGTCTTCTGCTCGAGATTGTGCTGATTTAAGATTGCTGCAGGAAGTGATGTCCTCAATCCAACATGGCCACCACACGAAGTGACAACACCCGTTCAAAATGCCTTCAGGAAGTAATGTCATCAATTGAAGATGATCATAGGAAGTGATGTCACCAAGCTAAGATGGCTGCTGGGAATGAAGTTACAGACAGAGTGTGAAGCCAAGAACCAGAATGAATGACACACACTCTTGTCACCTGCTCTTCTAGCCCATCAGTGGTTGGCCTCTCTGATTTTGGTCCTAGTGTTGCTGGGATGAGGTGATTTCTTCCTGATTGGTGTTCCCAGAGGAGTATCTTGTGGCCTTTTGCTGGAGATTATGCTGATTCAAGATGGCTTCAGACCGGGATATTCTTTAAATGCATTACATAACACATGTAGCCATTCTAATCTGGTCTCGTTGGTACTGACAGGCAAATTCGATCCAACTGCCTACCCAGCTCTCCAAAAGCATGCTTAGAGGCAGGAGCTTTACAGCAGTAGTTATCTCTTTCCAATAATTGCTTTTTTGAGGTGTGTGACTTACACTTGGAAAAGGTTGTAATTTGTGGTATTGACATAGTTGACCTAATACCTACTTGACCTATCCGATTTGACTGCATGTTTTTGATTGAATTCGGTAAGTCAAATGGTATATTTTAATTAAAGAAATGTTGTGGGGTGGGGTGGGGTAAGAGAATAGGTTTAGGTGGGTGGAGTCAGGGGGGTGTGAAGGGTCTCCCCCGCATTTGGGGAATTACGGGGTCTCCCTCCTCAGTAGGTCAAAAAAGATTTGACCCCAAAAAGTCAGTCAAATTGGCAGTAGGTCAAGTTTTTAAGCTCAAACGCCCCATATCCATAAATTGTGGCTCATGCATACACCAGACACGATTGACAATAGGTAAATCCCACGAATGCATAACTGTACTCCAGATTTACATTAGTGAGCAATTCAGAAGCAGAGTGGGAGACAGAGTAGGGAACCTGAGTGAAAACGTTGACAAAACACTCTGACAGTTGTAACTTAAATGGGTATTCATACATATGTCCCTAAGTATGTGCTTGCTTATTGGTTGTAACGATTTTGCAGCACCAAAATTGTTAACGTAAACCAAGTGTTGAACCTCACACATGCATTATCAATCCAGGAACGAGGAAACTGTGTGAAAATGAAATTAACTATTGGCCAAGTCCGATTGGTTCGCATGACCCTGGAATTGCAGTCACAGCACCTTCCATCTCACTAGTGGTTGCATTGTGATTAAATAACTTCAGTAAATTGTATAGGTCTGGGTAGGTGTTTCCGCCTACTCAGACCTATGCAAACAGTGTCGTTCAACTTGGGCCATGGAGGAACATGCGCTACGTATCGCTGTAAGTCATTAATGTGCTTCACTACAATAGTTTTAACTGATTAGAATGGCCTGTTGTGTTTTCCTCCATTACTGCTTTAGGGGGCATGATCTCCAGATTCCAATCATGGCATGATCAAGGCCCTCACCAGAAAGGCTTTTCGACTTGAAATCGAAATATGTTGTATTTTTTGGAGGACTTCATCAAGTACCAAGAGTAGCTTCAGAGATAGTCTCGGTACTATTATGCAGAGCTTGGATTCATTCCTATTGGTGGCTAAATGTTAACATCTCATAACACCGGGCTCCTATACACTTGGCCTTCATGGATTTCACTTCTGCATTTGTCATAGTAAACGGGATAACATTATGGAAGATCCAAAGGATCTTGCAGATGCCTGAGCATCTGTTAAAGGCTATACGTTCTGTAATGGCAGAGGTGTTGAGGTATGTCAGTGTGGATGGCTATGTGTGCTGCTAGACCGGAATAGCATAGCCATAGCTGCATTCTACAGTGCATGGATGGGTGGCGGTTCCAGCGGCCTGTGCCCACAGACATGCTGTAAGGTATACATACCATAGGCTTGGCTGGAGTTCGACTGCGGTGTTCTTTTCTTGGTCAGCCTAGTAAACAGATACATTAAGGAATACATCTAATGGAACCCTTGCTCTAAGAGACATGTGTGTAGAACAGTGAAAGGTGCTATCCTCCATGTATATAGAATGCAAAATCCAGAGCAATAGGTGTATAAGGGTCTGATACATGGGAATTTGCCAACTCTGAGAAGCTTCAGCAGTCATGGCTCACTGAGGTGAGGGGGGCATGCCAGGACATGACATTGCATGTTTTATGGCCCTCAGGATTAAAGCAAACATCACTCATGGCAAGACTGGCCTATGTTGGTGGGCCAGTCTGGATATATGTTTTACTGTGGAACAGTAAAAAATATATCCAGACTGGCCCACCAATGTAGGTCAGCCTTGCTTAGGCAGTGCATGGCCGAGAGGACCGGAATGCGGAGAGCGGCTGCAGGTAGGAACATAAAAAAGCATGTTTGTGTGTTTGTAAATGCATGGGTTTGTATCTATAAGTGGGTGCGTGAATGAGAGAGTGTATGACGTTTGGTGGCACGTGTTTATGTGAACGCATAGGAATGCTGTATGGGTGCGCAGCGTGGCTGCATGCAAAAGTGAATGAAGAATAAGTGCCGTATGAATGCTGAGGCTCCTGCTTCAGTGTGAGTGAATGAAGGCGTGCTATATCAATGAGGAATGTTGATGCCTCACAGAGTTGTCACATTATAAGATAACTCACTATCTTCTAACAGTGTTCTAAATATGAGCCAGTATTTGCAGCCAATATCACAGTCACAATGATTATCTAATATGAAGAATCACATCAAACTGCTGTTAACAGAAAGTCTACAAGTAACAGATGCTCAATGTTTTTTCAAAAAAAGTAGAAGGGAGCAGATCATATCAAGTAATAGGCTCGATAGTAAGGTAGAGAATAAGGGGTACATTTATTTGAACCCCGATGGCCGTTTTGGAATTCAGTCATGATTCTGCTGACCTAACAAAGGCTGCCAAGCATCAAGGACAAACCTGTCATTAGCACCCTGGCTGGGGGAGACAGCCAATCAGGTGGCTAGGAACGCAGGCTTGAACCGCCGGTGAAAGCATGCATTGCAAGCCGCCTGACTGCCGGCTCCCACCACCGCTATCTTCGCCCCACCCTCCGTCTTTGTTTACATTTTTTTATTTCCACCCCCCAACACTTACCTTATTTCGACTGCAGCGGCACCCACCATCACAGCTGCACCTTTCCTTTGGCTCTTGACGGTCATTATGGAAAGGGAAGAGGAGCTCTGTATGGAGCCCCGCCTTTCCTTTGTATGTCGGCTTTCTTGGAACAGCATTTTCACTTCGTGAACAGGATGCTGGATGCCCAATTCACGGTTCGAAAATACTGTAAATTAGCCCCGTCCCAGCCCATGGGACGGGTGCTAATGGTTTTATGTACCCATTCCACAGGTATCACTAAGGGGTCAACGGCCCAGGCCCGTGTTAACTTCCCTCGATTCGCCCGGGCAGTTAACTCGGGCCCTGCGCTGTTATCCCCCGGTGATGCCTGTGGAACGGGCACATAACACCACATTGGACCCCGTGTAGGTGCGGCGAGTCTTGCATATAGTTTATTGGGTTCTGTGAACCCATGAGCTACCAAACATAACGGCAAGATTGCGGACATGGACCAGTAATCACAAAAGGTGGGATTGCAGCCTTCTAAGTTCAGTGTTTTTTTGCCCAGCAGCTCCTGATGACTGGGCAAGGGGTTTCAAGGGCTCCGCTTTGAGGAAAGGGCATGATGTTGATTGACCTATGTTGGGAATGGGCTGTTGTACCTCTTCTGGGATTGATGTTTTCAGGGGTTCGGTGTAGGGGGTGTTGACTGGTATTCGTTTGGACTGTATTTGAGAAGGTTGTAGTGGCACTACTGTGACAGGCCCCTGTGAAGTGAGCCTTACGGTTAAGGATTGTCAAAATAGTTTCTAAAAACAGCGTATTGTGTAGCTGTGTAGCTGGATTATGATGGATGCAATGGCAGAGTGCAAAACTCTGCAAGAATATTCCCCGGAGCCGGTTCCACTGAAAAAAAACATAACCAGTCCAAATTCCCAGAGCTCATTCTGACGCCTTTTCATACCGTAGCATAGATATATCATGATATGATATGGCATTTATAACGCGCCTGTAAATAAGATATGTTATGGACGCTATGGAAAGGCCAGTAATAGGGCAAAAAAGGGAAACACGGGTGTGTAAGCTGGGGAAGGTAAGAGGGACGGCGTAAGGAATGGGGCAAAAGGGAGGATGGGGTGGAACAAAGAGTGTCATCAAGAAAGGAAAGGTAACGGTTTTGCTAATTTTGCAGGAAACCTCAAAAAAGGGCAATTCGGACTTGTGGCATACAACTCCCCGAGTCACTATTACGTGTTTATCCTTTTTGCACAGCAATAAAGTTAGTACCTTGTCAGCAATCAGCTGTACATTACATATTTAACGAAAATAGTTATTTTTAATTGTACTCATATCAATAGAATTCAGAAGCAGAAATAAAAAGTGGCAAAATAACAAAATTACCTAAACCTATGACTTTCTGAGATGTCTCCTTTCATTGGCTGTAAAGTATTGTGACAATGAACAAGAATGACTGAGGCGATTAAGTGAGAGGGATGAAATGAACAGGAAAGAAGGGGAAACGAAAGAAGTTCAAATGACACAGAGCAACCAATAGCAAGAGGCAGTGCGAACGAGATAGAGACAGAGAGAGTGAAAGTGCAACCGCGCAGAACATGGGTGAGAAAGGAGTAAAGAGCCGTGTGTGATTGTGTGTGCGTGTTTGTGACAGGAGTATTAATGTTCTCATGCACATGTTTCCTGATTACAGAAATAAACATTTTTGGCAGACGAGACCTTGTAGCTGAAAACACCCAATTCATGTTCATCTTATCTTGACCCTCAGTGCCCTTGGCACCAGCAAAGTAATGGCCCTTCCCTCAGATAAACACAATTAAGCAGTGTCATACATTCACATTGGGCCAAGGCTAACCTTATCAGTTTAGAACTTTATGTTGTTGTGTGAGTCTAAATAAGCAACTGCAAAACACGAAAAAGGTCCAAGAATCGTAAAGGTCATGTCTAATGGTCTGTGTTTCTTTTATTCACATGCCGTATAAAATGCGCAACCATGCAGATTCGGTATCCACGGTTTTCAGCCGAGGGGTTCTCCTCACTTACGTTCAGAAGATGGCTGATGTTGAACGGCGCATACACATGAGATTGGCAGAGGTTGGTATGACAGTGCCTGAGAAGAGTGACCATCAAAGTCAAAGTGTGCGGTGGGAGGGAAAAAAACATTGATTCATGAGGATCGCACCTGAAGACTAATAATAACACTTCTATGCTAGGTAGACTATTATATTGAGGCTCTGTGGCACAATGCTGGAGATCTGTTCATCACTGGCACCTGTCAGACCTGTGGACACTTGCATGACCGTCACAGCGGATGGATCAACAAAGCTCTTAAGACCAGGCAGGGCTCAAGGCGAGGGTACACGCGGGTGGATTGAGTACCCCCCCATTTTCAGAGGGCACCTTGATATGCTCATTCCTGGTGACGCCACATTTAATTGGTATGTTAATGAGTCCCCCACTGTTTATTTTAGGACCTGACCCCTGAGACAAGATAAAAGTTCATCAAAAAGGTTTATTTGCCTCACCAGAGCTTGGGTTAGTACTAGTATAGCCATTTGGGGTCCTAATCTAACATCTGTAGCTCAGTGTATTTCTCTCCCCTCCCTGGATTCAGAGTCACACTCTGGCATAGTAGTTGCACACAGTCTTTCAGAAATAAAATGACAATTCATCCATGGCTTCCCCAGGCCTTTCTTGGGCGTCTCCTGTCTGGTCTGGATTTCTCATTGGTCCTCTGGGACTTGATGGTTACCTGCCACCATTGGCCCTGGTGTCCCAGTTTGTCTTGATGGGTGTCAAGCATCAGACTCTTTCATGTAGTTGGAACCCAAGGTTTTCGGCACCTTCTTCCTTTGTTTGGGTCTAGATCCAGGCGTAGCTGCCTGGCCCACCATGCTCTGAAGGGCCTAATTGGCTCAGGTTTAGAGTGTGGCCTTCAGCGAAGCCCCCTCAATGCATCTTCAAGAGGGTTCTGGATAAAGAAGTTAACATTCGCCTGTGGGTCACTTCGTATGTAGGTAAAGTTAAAAGAGAAAGGCTGCAGGATAAGAGACCATTTCATAATATGCGTGTAGGTTTCTATGTTCCTCACTGGCCAAGTGAGAGAGGAATGATCCTTGATGAGTTAGAAGTGTCAGCCCATGAGGTAGTATTTTAAGGGCCTCTATGTGCCCTTAGACAGTCCATCTCAATGGTACCATCATTCTTCTCAATAGGAATAGCTTTCTACTCACGTACAGAATGGCACACTCACTTCCCCCTATCCCTGAGAAGGGACTGCCCCCAAGCTTTTCATATGTCAAATTAAGGCATTCATTCGACATGTGAAAAGCTGGGAGGAGACCGGTATAATGATGAGAGGGGAAGGGTCCTTTTTGACCTTTGCTCATGGTTTTCTTTGTGCAAGAACCTTCACACTTCTTCCCATACCCTGATCTGTGGTCCCCACAACTCCCTTTTGACTGGCATAACCAGGGAGTCTCGCACACCTCAGGGTTTGGGGGGCTATGAGGTGTGTCCCCCCAGAAGAACCCAATTGATTGCATTTCTGACACCGTTTATCAAAAAGAGGCTGAACCAATTTCCCATCAAAACAAGTTTTATGTCACACTAGCAAAAGTACCCGTTCTCCAAACGGGTTCTGCAGGCAGACGTGGTAACTCATTAATTATTGAAAATGAATGTGATCCTGTAGTTTGCTGTTCCGCTTTACCCTGGCGTGGTGCAGTTCGTTCCAGTGCATTGCGGTTCAAATATCTCAGAAATCGTGCATCCTAGCGCCTTGAAATGTGGTTTTCGAGGTCCAATGCGGGACCTCAAGTTTTATTCCCTGTGTCGGGACCAGTTGAGAAACAACATTTTTTCTTTCCCTTCCCAGTGAACATGGCTTACGGCTTCGTCGGCAGACACCATCTTGCCAAAATTCTTTGAAAAATGAATTTCACCTGATGCAGCAGCATGTTTTGTTTCCTTTCCCATTAAACATGGTTTACGGCATTGCAAAGCTTGTGTAGAGCATTTTTTGTTTCCCTTCCCAGTGAACATGGTTTACAGCTTTGTCGACAGGCACGATCTCACAAAAATCCTCTGGAAAAGTAATTTCACCTGATGCAGCAAACATTTGGAAACTTCTGTAATGCTACATGCCTTCACCTTAGCCTTTCTGGTCCATTTGCCTCTCATACATTGTTTGTTTCCCTTCCCAGTGAACATGGTTTACAGCTTCGTCAGCAGGCCCACAAACAAATTTGAACTTTTGCTGAATATTGGAGAAAGGGGTGGAGTTTCCAAATGTCATGTAGTTAGTGATGTCCAAAGGGTCCCAACAGGTAACTGTGCAAAACGTGGTGCGGATTGGTGAAACAGTGTGGAATTGTATTAGGAACAATGCTTTGCCAAGTCTAAAAACCCACAAATTGTAACTTTTGGTGAAATCCGGAGAAAGGGGTGGGGTGTCCAAATGTCATGTAGCCAGTAATATCCGGAGGGTCATAACAGGTAAGTATGCAAAATTTCATACAGATTGGTGAAACGGTGTGGAACTGTAGAAGGAACAACACTTTGCAAAGACACAAACCCACCAACACATTTTTACTTGTGCTGAAATCCGGGGAACA
This sequence comes from Ambystoma mexicanum, assembly GCF_040938575.1. Taxonomy (NCBI): domain Eukaryota; kingdom Metazoa; phylum Chordata; class Amphibia; order Caudata; family Ambystomatidae; genus Ambystoma; species Ambystoma mexicanum. The sequence continues at coordinate 1,123,394,286 of NC_090921.1, forward strand.
GGGTGGGGTGTCCAAATGTCAAGTAGCCAGTATTGTCCGTAGGGTCCTAACAGGTAACTATGCAAAATCTGGTGCACATTGGTGAAACGGTGTGGAAATGTATAAGGAACAGCGCTTTGCCAAGCCATAAACCCACAAATCTCCCCACAAACCCACAGACAAATTGTGACTTTTATATATAGAAAAATATATGTTTCTTGTACTGAAGTCCTACTGAAAACAAACAATGACAAGCCAACAGTTTTGGCTTATGTATAAGTGTTAGATATGCATTTGGCAGGTGCTGCTATAATATGGTTGGGTACTCACACCATTTTCCAGCTGGTGACATCTAATGGCCAGGTAGTACCATTATGGCAATATCTGGCAAATGACTATCTGATGCCTACACAAGAGACATAACTGCTGGCTTTGCCAATGCCTGTTTTTAACTGTTGCTGCTGTTGATGCTGTTGTAGTATGTGATTTTAGTAGAAAATCATAGCATGCCTTAACTGTAGCTAAATGGGCAAGCAATGGAAATAGTGGACCAACACAGCTACCTGGGTTGCCCAATAAAAAATACACCCCCGTTGAACTATTATAGCAAAGTATATATTCCAAGAATCTGGAGAAAGTGGCTGGGGATTAAACATTATATAGCCAGGAAAGGGGGCTTCAAAATCGAGAGTATGCTGGACATGTACTGTGTGAGCATAGTTCCCAGTTTACTGTATGGTCTGGCAGTGCTTCCTCCCAAATATGTTGCTTGGCTGGACAAGAAAGAGGGTAAAATATTATGAACAGTTCTAAATGTACCCTCAACAGTACCAGTTGCAGCACTGATAGTGGAGTACAGGCTCACATCATTGTGGGCTACTTGGTGTCTGCAAAGATCTCTGTTGCATTGCAAAATAATATCGACACCCACAAATACCAGCTCATTGAGGAAATTACCAGGAAAGAAAAATGTGGTAACAAGAAACAATAGCTTCATAGAGACCTCGATAAAAAAAAGGCCAAGCATCTTGTTTCACAAACTTGGATCTGCCATTGAGCATGCTGCTTGACACCCCAAATATCGAGAGCATATTAAAGAAAAAGATCAAGGCATGGGACCGGATCAAGAGCATTGATGTTCTGACAATGAAGCGAAGATACAACAAATATCCATATCAAGCGTTTGATCCAGATATGCTATGCACTTACTTGAAAAAACCTTATGCCACAGATCTGAACCATTTCGTCTTATACCTTCTTGTATACCATCTTATAAACATCTTGCTAACTCTTGAATATCTTGGCTCGTGGTGAGATCTTGCACTAGCAGATCAAGCATGCTGACTTTGCAACAAAGAAGTTGAAACAAGTCGACACCTGCTAACTGCATGTCGCTTATGAAAGTGTCAGTACTTGAGAAGCTACAGTATGTTTGTCAGGAACCCTGATTGGTTAGAACTGGATCACTTTTGGGTGATGCTGATTCGAATCAAATCTAATGTTATCGCAGAGGCAGCCTTCCATGTTTGGAGGGAAGTGTTAAAATTAATTGAGGAGTGAAAATTGAATGATTTTATTGTATTTATTACCTGTTAATCTAAATTCTTTTTTAAGATGGTTTTATTTGTAGTGCTTATGGTTTGTATATCTATCCAGATGCACAATAAAGTTAAGAAAAGAAAAGAAAAGAAATATATTAATTTTAAATAGAATGAAACCACTAAATTAATCAACAAACTATAATGACTACTTGTAAACATGTGCAATGTCAATATAGAAACCTTTTCAAACTTCTGTGCAGGTGAATGCTTTCACACCCGCAGCACAGAACCATATTTCATTGAAGAGTCTTATAAACAAAAATAAACAAATCCAATTGTCATAGACAATTATGGGCGAGGCTATGACGTTCTAGCACACACCATTATGGCAAAGAAAGCCTTATAGAAAAATCTTTTCCAACAAATTTTCAACCAAATCATCCTTTAATCCAAACAACTCGTCCAGTGTACAAATGGACCTGCAGCTCAGTATGTAACATATGCCAACAGTTGTTCAAATGTTTATGACAATTCCTCAATCACTATATCAAACTAAAAGACACAAGTACAATTAAAACTTTACAAACCATGGACTCCTGCCAAGTACTCATCCACACTGGACTGTGAGGACATTCATTAGCCTGCATTTCTGGAACTGCTTGCAAAATCACCTTCCATCACATCAAAATATTAGCAGCATACCATTCTGCAATGCAAAACCTTGTCCATAGATTGTACTATGCAAAAGGTCCTGCTCTAGAATGCCAACAATTAAATAACTGTCACCTACATGGAACAGCGAAAGAACTTGTTCAAGAAATAGAACACATAAAAACTAAATATTTTGGAACTGAAGTTGACTTAGACAATTCAGTTACTTCAGAAAACATTAGCGAACAACATTAGCGAACACCTCACCAACAGCAACCTCCTTACAACCACATACAAGAAAGAAATAGCTAAGTTTCAAAACACATCTGCTGAAATACCAAAGCATGTGTCTATTGTCGCAGAAGTTTTTATAAATAGAGTATGATCTGACATGATAAGTAATTTATAACGTGCCTGTAAACAAGTGTTTCTAGGCGCGAGAGTACAAAAATAGTACATATGGCCTACAAAATACATGACAATGAGGAATCTAAATGGTTCCAGGCAGCTTTATATCTAACAACAGAAAATAAAAACAAAATAACTCACCCTTCAATAGTTTGCTCATACTGCAATACAAAGCTTGACAATAACCAAATGCCATCACGGCAATCACTAATAATTTAGAAATCTTGCCACTTCCAAAAGCTCTTCAACAACATAACTTGTATGAGAGCCTCAAAATCCAAGCAGTAAACCCATTTCAAACTATAATATGCCTTTAACCCAAAACTGCCAATTTGCCTCCATGTGAGTTACTGAAAGGAATTTGTGGGAAAGCAGTATATTTGCCATTAGATATTAAAGAAAATATAGAAACTCTAGGAGTAAGACGGCCTATAGGACAATCTTCGATTGTACTAGCTAATGGTGTACTAACAAAAGTAAAACACATTGGCAACAACTAGTTGAGTAAAAAATGTTATACATGCCCCAGAATATCGTAAACAAAACAATGGACCTCATCACAAGTTCAGTGGTAACCGTGCCTGTAAAACCGGCAGGTTGCCACCAGACTTGCAAATTTTACTGGTGCCTGGCTTGCCTGAAACACCGGGGCATTACAGCACCGGCGGTCCGGGAAGTCAGGGACTCAATAGGACTCAATGGGAATGGGGACCACTGAAGCACCGGCACCGTTAATAATGGTGCCGGTGCTTCTGTGAAACTCTGCCAGCAGTTGCCGTTCTACCTGACTTGTCGACCCTGGAGGGTGGGACAGCACCCGCCCACAGAGTCGTACGATGCCAGTCCGGTAACAACGTTGTCGGTAAATTACTTTAATTTGTACAGAATATGCATGGGATGACTTCTTATGCTCTGCAAACCAAAATTAAGATGTAGTAGACATATACACTCCGAGAGAACTCTGTTCTCTTGATCCGGTAAATGTTTCAAGATACTTTCACCATCACTTAATTGCCATGATGCGCTTCATCTGCAATAAAACTACTCCTCCACTCTGTGAAGTGCAACACTTCTTTTAGAGAAAGGAATATCAATCCAGAGGAGCACTACACATCCACCTGCTTTTTTGTATAAAAGATGGTCCCACATTTGGCCATGACCAGGGTTGTTGCTAGGTCTGGAAACTATATGGGTCTACGCTAATGTTGGGACTGTCGGGACTCTGGGCTAGCTAGCCTTTTGGTTGTAGCCCTTGAGCTTTTATCCGGGGCTAAAACCAAAAGACCCGAGGCTATAGCACCCTCACTCCCCCAGCAGCGCCTCTGCCCATTACAGTGACATCGTTGTGACATTGTTGTTACCGGACCGGCATGGTTGTAATGATGCCCAATAAATACTATAGAGATTTAAACATAGAAGAAAACTTAAAAGAAACAATCCAGATAATTGATGATTCACCACAAACTGGGCACTTTCAATGTGTGGATCAGGTTACTCCAGCCAACATTTTAGACCACTGGAAAATTCGCCCTCTACATTCCAAAAACACTATAGAAGATACATTAAAAACATTTCAAAGAATCAAGGATCTCCGATGAGATTACTTCTGGATCAGCTGTTTTCCTGAACACGCAGCTTTGAACTACAGCTGCGCTCCAGCTTGCAAGGTCAGCTGTGTGGGTCCAACATTGCCACAGGCCTTTCTGCAGCTACGAAAAACGGAGACTGCAAACTGTTTCCTCATGTACTTTCATACTTGAGCATTCGACCTGCTTTGCACTGCCTTATTGTCTGCATAATACTTTTTTGAAGCACATGCTGCAAAACACGTGTATTTGAAATTCATTGTGCTGCATTTGGGCCGGCAAGTCTGTGATGCAGCCCACATAGCCTTTCACGGTCCCCCCTCCATTGGCTTCCTGTGACTACTTCAGCCAATCGGTGGCAACGGGAGGCGGGAGCCGGCCCACTCTACAAAGGTCCACTTCTGGCCCCCTGATCATTTGTTTTCCTGGCCTCTCTGCTGCATCCTACTGCCTTTGTGCTCTCCACGCACATTTCTCTATTTGAAATCAGCTGTTCCCTGATCACGCACTCTATGCCTGACCCTCGCGCATCCGTGCGCACCATCACTTCTGGATCAGCTGTTTTCCTGAAGACGCAGCTTTGAACTACAGCTGCGCTCCAGCTTGCAAGGTCAGCCGTGTGGGTGCACCATTGCCACAGGCCTTTCTGCAGATATGAAAAACAAAGACTGCAAACTTTTTCCTCATGTACTTTCATACTTGGGCATTATACCTGCTTTGCACCGCCTTATTATCTGCCTTATACTTTTTTTAAGCACGTGCTGCAAAACACGTGTACTTGAAATTCATTGCGCTGCATTTGGCCCATATTGTGGAAGTTCCAGGACACTATTTGCATTCATGAGGCAACCCTCACCCTCCAAGATGGCTGCAGGTCTGTGATGCAGCCTGCACAGCCCTTCACGGTCCCCCCTCCGTTGGCTTCCTGTGACTACTTCAGCCAATCGGTGGGACAGGGAGGTGGGAGCCGGGAGCCGGCCCACTCTACAAAGGACCACTTCTAAGGACCCTGCCAGCTACCTGTCCGCTATCGGCATGCTCTGGTTGCCTGTGTGCTGAATGCACCCCTCCCCTTCCCTCTGGTCGCCTGTGTGCTGAATGCCCCCCTCCCCTTTCCTCTGGTTTCCTGTGTGCTGAATGCCCCCAATCCCCTTCCCCCTGGTCACCTGTCTGCTGAATGCCCCCGCTCCCCTTTCCTCTCGTCACCTGTGTGCTGAGTGACCCCCTCCTGTCACAACCACTAACCCTGTAGTACTTGCCTCCACCAACCCATTCACACATATATGCCCCGGGGTTCTCCCATTGGGTTCATAAATTATTACAACCTTCTCACAGCACAGCCAGTAAAACCTGGAAAGAGCCCAGCTGGACCCAGGCATGGCACGCATGGCACCAGCTGCAGCATTCATCACTGGGCTGGCCAACCAACATGGAGGGGAACTAGCCCTGAACTCAATTGAGGGCTGCAGTCTAGTCTCTGGGCGTGGCTGGCTATATAAGCCACACCCAGGCATGCTCCCTTGCTTCGTGTTGAACTGCCCAAGGCAGCGGAACGCTCACTGTGCTCCGGAGGAACTTGCATCATTGCCGTAGCAGCCACAGTGTCCCAGGCTACGCGCAATCTCTACAAGTTTACTGGTGAGCCCCTCCAGCATCTTCCTGCGATGAACTCCGGGCTTCTCCATCATTCCGTCGCTCACCTTTTCCAGCCTCCAGGTCTCGCGACGAACCCCGGGCTCGTCCATCATTCCGCGGCTCACCTGTTTCCAGCCTTCAGATCCTGCGACGAACTCCAGGCTCTTCTATCACGCTCCGCCCCATCTCAGCTCCACGTGGGTATTGATCCTGCAAGAGAAAAAAGAGTAAACAACAAGCAGTCAGCATTCAGCCACAAGTGCAAAGACTGCATTAAGCAAACATAGTATACAGCAAAGGAAGTAAGGAGGAAAGCAAGACTGGATATAGGAAGCAGATAGAGCAAGGACTTACTAAAGATATCAGCACAAGACTAGTGCAAAGACTACATCAAGCAACGTAGCATACAGCAAAGGAAGCAAGCAAGAAGACAAGGCTGAATATAGAAAGCACATAGAGCAAGAACTTACTAAAGAAGGCAAGAGTGAGAGCGAGAGGCACCAAGCAAGGAAAAGGTACGCAAGGACCGCCATAGAGACTACCATTATTGCCTTAACTTGCCAAAACAGTGCAGCAAGCATCCCTCCAATGCCACAGCAGGCATGGGCTTGGATCTAACATCAGTGACGTAACTGATGATTCTGAACTATTGCGCCCCTGCTGAGGAATAAGAGCAGGACGGAGAGCCTACTTTCTATGTGCACAAGGTGAGCGCATTCACAGGTGGGAAGATCACAGGGAAGTGGGGGAGGTTGTGGGTACCTGCCACTTACATTTGACCAATTCCCCAGATACCAGATACTTACGTTTGCCCTGCATTCTTGATTCCAATCCTAGATGTAGTCATCCCTGAAGAGGCAGTTGGAAGTATAGCACAGCACAGAGGTTCCAGGCGCTCCCGCAGAGCTAAGGTCAGCGTAACAAAATGCAAAGCCAGCTTTGAACCTCTGCCTGAGCGCCATGGAGACCTCCGATACCGACCAATTAGCCCACTTATTAGGGGAATTGCGGGCCGGGGGCCATGCCGCCTGACAGAAAACAAACGCATTGCGGAGAGAATTAGTCATAGAGACCGGACAGCGCAATTAGCACATCAAATGCTACAGAATCAAGCTGGGCAAGCCCCATTACCAGGGAGTCAACCCCCTCCTGCACCCTCAGCAACCCCGGTGCAGGTAGTTCTTCCAGGCGTGGTACCACTGGCCCCACCCGAACGGGATTCCGAGGATCCAAACAAATTTGCCGTTTTCATGAAACAGTGTTGTCTGCATTTTCTTTGCATACCTGGGCATTTCCCAATGAGCAGTCTCGGGTCGCCTTTGTTTTGTCATACTTGGGGTGGAAGTGCGGCAGACTGGTCCATCCCTCTTGTAAACCGAGATGACCCACTGATGCGTAACTTCACAGGTTTTCAGCGGGAATTGGAAAAGCTGTTTGCCCAACACACCAGGGGCCAGGCCCTAGACAACGAGCTCTTATCACTGCGACAGGGGAGTCAGGATCTGTTGACATACATAGCCACATTTAACAGGTTTGTGGCAGAGACCAACTGGCCCGAGGAGAAAAGGACCACCCTTTTTCACCGGGGACTACGAGGAGAATTAAAAGACGTTATTGCTCAAGTCGTTAATCCTCCAGACGATTGTGCAGAATTTATCAATCTCGTGGCACAGACTACAGGACCGAAAGACTGATCGAGAATGGTCAGAGGGAAGAACAATGTTTGTACGTCCCAGAGAACAGCAATCTCGCCAGTCAGAGAACCAACAAGAACCCATGCAGATTGGTGGGTATGGAGGGTTCCATGTAATAATGTTGCCACAAAAATATCGCCATGCAGAAATATCGCCGAAAAATGGTCGTTTTTTGTGACAACATTATTGCATGGAACATTTTTTTAAAAAAATTTTTTTTGCCCCTGTCGCCACATACATGGTCACCCAAATAATATCGCCACGACATTTTCCCGGCGATATTATTTACGGCGACCATATATGTGGCAATATTAATACCTGATACCGTATGGAGCCTATTGACCAAAGCAGAAAGGGAAAAGAGGCGAAAGCAGCAGCTGTGTTTGTATTGTGGTAAAGCAGGGCACTTCTTGCGTGACTGTCCAGTGAAACCACTCAAGAAACCCGTAGGAGCATTGGACAGAGAAGAACCGAGGTCCGACACGGAAAACTGCAACGCCTGGCAAGCGGAAAGGTTCGCTTGTCGACCAAGGAGAAGGAACTACAGACCTCTCATCTTGTCGTCCCAGTGATCCTGATCAGCCAAAAACTGCCATCTCGGATGCATGCCCTAGATGCGTACATACATAGTGGTGCAATAGGCAACTCCATCGACCAGGACCTGGCGGGCCGAATTGGTCTCCTCATTGGTCTCCTCACACATCCAAAAGCAATGTCGGAGAACATTACGGCGGTAAACGGCACCCAGTTATCCTCTGGACCCGTGACCCACTGCACTCTTTTGCCAGGATGGCCACCGAGAAGACATTTCCTTCGACCTAATAAGCGCTACCCAATTTCGGATGATCGTGGGGGTCCCATGGTTAGAGGCCCATAACCCGCATATCAACTGGCGTACCAGAGTGTTAACCTTCTCTGAGGAGTGCACCCATTTCTGCTACACAGCTACGAATTCCCAGGAAAGACAGGCACAAACTGCATCAAAGAAGAAATCCGTGCTCGGTCTATTAGGCGTCCTACCCCTGGCATATGTTGATTTCCAAGACGTCTTCCAAAAGGAACAAGCAAATACATTACCGACACAACAGGCATATGACTGCCAGATAGACCTCATCCCTGGTGCCCAGGTTCCATGTAGCCGCATTTATGCGCTAAACGAACAGGAGAATATACTCACCTGAAAACATACTTAGAGCAGTATCTGGCAAACGGTTTTATCCGACCCTCTAAGTCCCCGGCAACCACATCTCTCTTCTTAGTTCTGAAAAAAGAGGGGGACCTGAGGGCTTGCATAGATTACCATTCGTTAAATCAAATAACAATAAAAAATTGATAGCCTCTGCCGCTCATTCCAGAACTCCTAGACGAAGTGAAAGATGCACAGATCTACACCAAACTGGACTTGCCAGGGGCATACCAACTGGTATTGGTCAAAAAAGGGGATGAATGGAAGACAGCATGCCAGACGAAATACAGTCTTCACGAGTACCAAGTGATGCCCTTTGGGTTGTGCAATTTCCCGTCTGCGTTCCAGAACTTCATGAACGATGTACTGAGGGACTTAGTAGATGTCTGCGTCATGGTGTACATCGACGATATCTTGGTATATTCCACCACAGAGCGAGAACACGTCAACCATGTACGAGCTGTCCTTGACAGACTCTGACGCCATCGGCTCTACGCTAAGCTAGAAAACATTTCTTTTCATGTATCAGAAGTGGAGTTCTTAGGATTTATCCTCACCCCTCAGGGCATCCGAATGGACAACAGGAAAGTGGACGCTATTTCGAATTGGCCATCACCCACCTCCATTAAAGGAATCCAGAGCTTCCTTAGATTTGTAAACTTTCATCGCTGCTTCATAACGCGATTCCCTCAAGTGGTTCATCCGATCACATCACTGCTACAAAAAAACAAACAATTTGATTGGCCCATAGAGGCAGAAGTAGCTTTTCAGGCCTTGAAACTGAAGTTTACTTCAGCCCCGATTTTGTGACACCCAAAACCTGACCTTCCTTACATAGTTGAAACCGACGCCTCCAGCACTGCCATGGGAGTGGTTCTTTCGCAGAGAAACCCAGAAACCGGCCAACTACATCCAGTTGCATTCTGGTTGAAGAAGTTTTCTCCGGCCGAAAAGAACTACACAATTACCGACAAGGAGCTTCTCGCAATCAAAGCAGCCTTCAAAGAGTGAAGGCATTACCTCTTAGGGGCCCAGCACACGGTCACTGTCATCACAGACCATCGCAACCTGCAATACCTGAAGTCAGCAAAGGCGCAATCATCCCGCCAGCTCCGATGGGCTTTATTTTTTGCGGAGTATGATTATATCATCAAGTACCACCCAGGAGTACGTAACGACAAGGCTGATGCGTTATCACGCCTGGGTAGTGGAAAAAGTGCATATGAAACACCAGAACCAATAGCCATTATACCCGGAAGCAAACTCCTGGGGGTTAAAACAACTGCTCCACTAGAGGATCAAAAGGCCGAAGTACTACAGCATATGAGTAGAGAGGAACTTCAGACATGGGTTGCAAGAAGCAGTCAGCATACGCTTATCAACGGGTTACCATGTTCAGGGAATGACTATACCTCCCAACTGTGGCTCAACGAGAACAAATTATCGCCAACTATCACAATGCTTTATTGGAAGGACATCCTGGAATAGCGAAGACCTTGGTCAAAATTCAAAGAACTCATTGGTGGCCTCCCTGGCGAAAAGACGTCACTCAGTTTGTGCCCTCATGCGGCATTTGTGCACAAAACAAATCCCAAAAGCAGAAACCAGCGTGTCTCCTACGTCCCTTAGCAGTTCCACCCATGTCATGGCATACATTGTCCCTTGATTTCATTACCAATCTACCCCCCTCTAACCGTTACAATACAATACTGGTTGTTGTAGATCTATTCTCGAAGATGGCTCACTTTATCCCTCTGAAAGGGTTACCCACAGCACTCAACCTAGCAAAGGTTTTACTGGAGCAAGTAGTCAGGTTACATGGTTTCCCATCAATCCTAGTGTCAGACCGAGGTAGTCAATTCATTTCCAAGTTCTGGTGAAAGAGTTGTGAACTGGCTCAGGTGGATGTACGCCTATCCACCAGTCACCACCCTCAAACCGACGGCCAACAGAGCAGACCAATCAGATGCTCGAGCAATACCTAAAATGCTTACTTCATCAATCGGAAAATACTTGGAAGGATGTCCTATGGATTGCAGAATATGCTTACAAACACTCACAGCATTGTACTACCGAACAAAGTCCATTCTATGTCCTCTATGGGCGACACCCATGAACCTCCATCTTTAACCCACCGGAGGAACTAGAGATGCCATCAGTGAAGACTCTGCATACAACCATCAATCAAGTGTTTAAGGAGGCCACAGAGCAGTTGATAAAGGCTAAAGAAAGACACAAAAAATGTGCATATCAACATTGGAAGCTCCGATTTATCAGGCTGGAGACGCTGTATGGCTAGCTTCAAAACACGTTCTAACGAAGGGGCCTCAAACGTTCCGTCCAAAATACCTAGGCCCATACACCATTGAGTCAGTTATCAATCCAGTGGCAATGAAATTGGCTCTACCACCAAACATGCATATCCACCCGGTGTTCCATGTTTCACTCTTGAAACCTGTCCAACCTGGCACCCGGTTACAAGCACCTCCGACACCTACAATCGTGGACGGGGAACTACAGTACGAAGTCAGGAGCATACTGGACTCCAAGACAATTAGGTCCAAACTGTATTATCTAGTTGAATGGAAAGGATATGGACAGCAAGACGCATCCTGGGAACCCAGCGAACACGTCCACACTCCTCTGCTAGTGAAAAGATTCCACCGTACACATCCAACCAAACCTGGACCTGGGGTTTCCATTTTAAGAGGGGCCTTTGGGGGGGGGTACTGTCACAACCACTAACCCTGTAGCACTTGCCTCCACCAACCCTGTAACCCATTCACACATATATGTCCCGGGGCTCTCCCATTGGGTTCATAAATCATTACGACCTTCTCAAAGCACAGCCAGTAGAACTTGGAAAGAGCCCAGCTGGACTCAGGCATGGCGCGCATGGCACCAGCTGCAGCATTCATCACTGGGCTAACCACCCAACATGGAGGGGAACCAGCCCTGAACTCAATTGAGGGCTGCAGTCTAGTCTCTGGGTGTGGCTGGCTATATAAGTTATACCCAGGAATGCTCACCATACTCCGGGTTCCTCCATCATTCCGGTCAAGTGGCACAGCGAGTAGAGCGCTCGCTTTGACATCTGTGCAGAGCCTGCTGACGCAGGTTCGGATCCCGGCGGGGCCAAACTCAGCCTTTCATCCTTCCGAGGTCGATAAATGAGCACCACACACCGTGGGTAATAATAAGCAGCGCTCAGATACCCGAGGGTTCGTAGCGCTATATAAATGCTAAATTATTTTTATTATTATTTATTCCGCGACTCACCTTTTCCAGCCACCAGGTCCCGCAATGAACCCCGGGCTCCTCCATCATTCTGTGGCTCACCTGTTTCCAGACTTCGGCTACTGCGACAATCTCCAGGTTCCTGTATCACGCTCCGCCCCATCTCAGCTCTGCGTGGGTATTGATCCTGCAAGAAACAAAAGAGTAAACAACACGCAGTCAGCATTCAGCCACAAGTGCAAAGACTGCTTTAAGCAAATGTAGTATACAGCAAAGGAAGCAAGCAGGAAAGCAAGACTGGATATAGGAAGTAGATAGAGCAAGTACTTACTAAAGATATCAGCACAAGACTAGTGCAAAGACTGCATTAAGCAATGTAGCATACAACAACGGAAGCAAGCAAGAAGACAAGGCTGAATATAGAAAGCAGATAGAGCAAGAACTTACTAAGAAGGCAAGAGTGATAGCAAGAGGCACCAAGCAATGAAAAGTACGCAGGGACCACCATAGAGACTACCATTATTGCCTTAATGTGCCAAAACAGCACAGCAAGCATCCCTCCAATGCCACAGCAGGCCTGGGCATGAATCTAACATCAGTGACGTAACTGATGATACTGAACTATTACGCCCCTGCTGAGGAATAAGAGTAGGACAGAGAGCCTACCTTCTATGTACACAAGGTGAGCGCATTCACAGGTGGGAAGATCACAGGGAAGTGGGGGAGGTTGTGGGTACCTGCCACTTACATTTGACCAGCTCCCCGGATACTTACGTTTGCCCTGCATTCTTGATTCCAATCCTAGACACAGTCATCCCTGAAGAGGCAGTTGGGAGTATAGCACAGCATGGAGGTTCCAGGCGCTCCCGTAGAGCTAAGGTGAGCATAACACCTCCCCTTCCCTCTGGTCGCCTGTGTGCAGAATGCCCCCATTCCCTTCCCTCTCGTTGCCTGTGTGCTGAATGCCCTCCTCCCCTTCCCTCTGTTTGCCTGTGTGCTGAATGACTCCTCTCCCCTTCCCTCTGGTCGCCTGTGTGCTGAATGCCCCCTCTCCTTCCCTCTGGTCGCCTGTGTGCTGAATGCCCCCCTTCCCTCTGGTTGCCTGTGTGCTGACTGTCCCCCTCCCCTATCCCTCTGGTTGCCTGTGTGCTGACTGTTCCCCTCCCCTTCCCTCTGGTCACCTGTGTGCTGAATGCCCCCCTACCCTTCCCTCTGGTTGTCTGTGTGCTGAATGCCCCCCTCCCCTTCCCTCTGGTTGCTTGTGTGCTGAATGCCCCCCTCCCCTTCACTCTGGTTGCCTGTGTTCTGAATGCCCCCTTCCCTCTGTTTGCCTGTGTGCTGAACATGCCCCTTCCCACTGCTCCCTTCCACCCCCCTCCCATTCCTCCTAGTAAACGGTTCCTAGGCATTTGATGCTGCTGCCGCCCTCTTTGAGATCGGATTGCGTGTCATGTCTGTACCACATATATTGACTTTCTGCACTGTATGCTGATGTTCCTTTCGAGATGGGGCTGTGCATCATGTCTGTGCCACATATATTGACTTTCTGCACTGTATGCTGATGCCACCCTTCAAGATGGGGCTGCACATCATGTCTCTGCCACATATGTTGACTTTCTGCATTGTATGCTGATGCCACCCTTCAACATGGGGCTGCGCATCATGTCTGTGCCACATATATTGACTCTCTGCATTGTATGCTGATGCCACCCTCAAGATGGGGCTACGCATCATGTCTCTGCCACATATATTGACTTTCTGCATTGTATGCTGGTGCCACCTTCATTCAAAAGAACGCCAGGCAAACTGTATGTCTTTGCTAGCACTTATGTAACTAAGATTTCACAAGCACTATGTAACTAAGTAAGCCTTCTTAAAAGCGCTGCGATGCTCGAGGGCAGTTGTGCGCTTTACAAATGCAAATAAATAAAAATAAAAATAGATTCCACTGTTTTTATAATTTATTGAAAAATACATTACCTGTGACATCCCTTCAGAAACCACACTTACTAAACTACGTACACAAATCATATTCTTCCAAAGACATACGTGTGGCAAATACTGCTGACATGGATATAAAATCAGAGGTAAATACAACACCAAGTGTCGCTTTGGCTTCCCTAGACCAGTTTTCACCAAAGGACAAGTAAATAGCTTGATGTCTTCTGTTGGGCACAGTGTAAAAGGGAAATCCCCTAGAAACACATGCAACATTGAAAGAGATGAGGCATCCAAGTACATCAATGAGTACAATGCAATCATTGCCCTCTTGTGGAATGCAAATATAGACATTCAGTACATTTCAGACAATGTCACAGCCTATCTCAGCAAAGCAGAGAAGACTGAGCTAAAAGACCTTTGGGATGAAATTTTATCCGACAAATCCCCGTGACAAAAACTTTACAGCTTTGGTATCAAAATGCTGTCACATAGAGAATGCGGGTCCTACAATGCTGCAGACCATTCAACAGGTACAGCCTTATATGGGAAATCTGAAACTTACATGGCTAAACCTTGGCACGGCTTCATCATGAAAAAAGGGTGCGAAAATCCTACCAGGAGATAGAAAAAATAGCTACAAATGATCGCACCAGCCAGGATATTTAAAAAACAATTTAATTGACACATGCTATCCAAACAGAAGTACCGCTTTGTAAAACATGTGCCTCTACAACATAGCCCAAAACTACTCCTACACAAATATTATGCCAGGTGAGAGAACCAGCAAATATTCAGTCTCAACCTGTGAAGGGTGCCTAGTAAAACTTACCATGCCAAGCCTAATTAATCATGTAAAGTTATCCTTTAAATCTCCACAGCATATATAACTTTATTACCTGGCCCTAGTGCAACTATTCAAACCTTGAAGAAAAGGGGAAGAATTGTTAGGTGACCACGACACATTTGAAGCTGCATTCAAAGCATATAAAAGCAGTATAACAAATGCCAATTTAAACAATGCAAAAAAAAGTTGGACAATGAACACCAACAAGAGGAAGACATTGAAAGTCTACTAGAAAAGCAGAAATAGCCATGACTGAGGTAGAAACACCATGTATCAATCTGAACAATCTGAAGAAGATTTGTCAGTGCTCAAATCACAGTCAAATGATGAACAACTCACCATTTACCTAGAAGTCGCTGGCAAAAGTGAACATGGACGAAAACATCAAACTAAAACTTGTAGCTGTAAAAATTATAAACCTCTGCTCTTGTATGTAAGTGGTGAAGCTGGTTCTGCCAAAACCATCCTAATTAATATAATCAGGCAATGTGTACAAGAGTTAACAGATAACCACAGGTCTAGCTGCCTACAACATAGGAGGTGTACCTTTATACCGATGAATTCTCCTCCTAATAGAACACCAGAACAAATTAGAATATTACATTGAATTCTTCAACAAATGAAAGTCCTCCTAGTTGATAAAGTGTGCATGGTTTTCAACCCGATGCTGGCTTTAATTCATCTCGGAATGCAGGAAGTCCTAAACACTGACTGTAAAATACTGTTTGGAGGAAAACACATTATTGTTTTTGGGGATCTGATCTCCTGCAGTTAACACCAGTAAAAGGCCAACCCAAATTCAAAACATTAGGAAACGACGAATGCCATAATACACTCGGAAGCATTGGGAATGTAAATCTCTGGTGGCATTTTCGCTGCAGAGACATCTGTCTTCAGATCGAACTATGTTAACATTGTAAAAAGCATTAGAACTGGTCTGCTTACTAAAGATGCAAAATCCACCTTAAAACCAGAGTGATCTGTGAGCTGTATGGACAAAATCTGCCCCTGATGTTGTGGAAAAATTAACTCAGCAAAATCTAAAATGCATGTGCTTAATACCAATGCTTGCAAGCTGTAGCCAATTCAACAGCACAATGCTGAAAAACAAATGCAAACCATAGAGCATATCAGCTCCACAGACATACTAGAAGTGCATGGCATGACACTTCCTATTCGTCAACAAGCAACAGCATGACTAAATAGCTTAGAAAATTGTATCTCTAACACAGCTGGTTTAGAAAAACTATGAACTATGTGACTCCCAAACATATCCACATGATAAAAACATTCAGTTTGTCAACATCCACTTGGACAAACTTCCAGAAGTTAAAAGAATAGGCCACACAATAGCACGTTTCCTTCTTTTCAAAGACGTGTAAATACGCAGGGAACAATTCTCTCAGCCTCTTGCATATGCAGTAACTATTCACAAGTTGCAAGGTCTAACTATGGACCACACTCTGATCGACATTGGCAGCACAGTCTTCAAGGAGGGTATGAGTTACATAGCACTTTCATGTCTCCATACACTCAATGGTCTATACTAGTCTATTCTTAGTTACCTTTGATGCAAACAAAGTGAACGCTGATATTCCTTGCTTCCTAGAAAACAACAGTCTATGTGCACTGTACACCCCCATCTAGTTATGTGCCCAGTACTTCAAAAAACAAAACCTGTAAAAAGAGAAGTAATAAAAACAGAAGCTATAGCACATCTCCCTGTAATCACACCTAAAAAACAAAGAACAACTGCAGGTCCTTCAAATGATATAAACACAAAACTTTCTGGTCCAAAAACAACTGCACGTCCATCAAAAGATAAATAGACAAATGCCTCTCATCCAAAAACAACTGCAGGCCCATCAAAGGATATGGAGGAAAACATCTCTGGTCTGTTTAAATGCCACAGCAAAGCTGGAGTAAATTGCTATGCAAATGTAGCAATCAATATGCTCTTCTAATTGCCAACAATTGTTGGAAACATTTACTTTAACGACTCTTTATAGAAATGCCACAAATAATCCCAACAGCTCCTACAGTGTCTAAGGTATAAGGCAAGAAGTCGACCACTTGATAGGAATGATAATTTCACCAGAAACACACAGGAAGATCATCAAGAATTCCTAAAGTACTTACTACAAGTGCTAGAAACAAAACACATCCCTGTAAATGAAATCTTCCAGATTTCATACACGTGGAAACGTACATACACTCCCTGCAACCATGTTTCACAAGAGTACATCCCCAATGAACGATTTGTGTATCTATCCATACCAATTTGTGTATCCATTCCATTCCACCAGCTTCTGCAGAATGCAAATCATGGCATAGTATGCTCTTTTTGTAATTCAGACAACTGCTCCAGCATGCAAATAGATTCACATGGCTCTTTTCCCAGCTGTTAAGGCTCTCGCCTCATCAGAGAGATTGGTCCCCACTTTCACCCCCAACCAAGAGTTATGCGATACCTTATCATGATATTTTACTAGTAAGATTGACACCATTTGGCAAAACATCTCTACAACAGTTACTGAGGCTTATTCATCGACAATGTCTTGCCCCCTCCTGCTACCACAGCTCCTTCAGAGGCTGAGAACTGGTTTACTTTTCCCAGTTTCTCTGAAGAGACAGTACTGGCAGCGATTTTTAAAATTAAATCTTGCTGCCCTTCGGATGCTATTCCATTTTGAGTCATGAAAGACATTGCACCGAATCTGCTTTCAGTGATTACGGGAGCCATCAATGACTCGCTGTAGTCAGGACTGGTCCCGCAGGAATTGGAGATAGCCAGGGTAATTTCTCTCCTGAAGAAACCATCTCTGGATCCCACTGTTCTATTTAATTTCAGTCCTATCTCAGTTCTGCCTCTTCTTTCTAAACTCCTAGAATCACTGGTGTCTCCTCTGCTGTCTACTTTTCTTGAATCTTCCAACCTCCTGGACACTGCTCAATCTGGCTTTCGTCCTGGTAGGGGCATGGAGAGCGTTCTGGTTGCCGCACAGGATGACATGGCCAGGCTGGTGGATGCAGATGGAGTGGGAGCCCTGATATTGTTTGATCTATCATCAGCATTCGACACAGTCAACCACTCCATTCTGCTATCCCGTCTTGCCCAGTTTGGTATATCAGAACAAGTACTAGCCTGGTTCACGTCATTCCTGGTGAATCACACTCAGACCCTCTTCATGCCCCCCTTTCTCTCTATTTCTTGTCACCTCAGCTGTGGAGTGCCGCAAGGCTCCTCCCTATCCCCTATTATGTGTAACATCTATATTTGGGCCCTTGTATGTCTTATCCGCTCCTTCGGTGTCAGATGCTACTCATACGCAGACGACACTCCGATTCTGGTCCGATTAGAACTGGATCCGGCTGACATGTCATCTTGCCTGCGGAAGTGTCTGGCAGCCATTGGAGAGTGGATGAACTACAATTGGCTTAAATTAAATGGAGATAAAACTGAGGTGATGGTGGTGGGCTGCACCCCTGATCCCACGCTCTGAGTGTCTTCCTTTTGGCCCTCATCTCTAGGCCCTCTTCCCTTCCCGGTTAGCAAAGTGAAAAATCTGGGTGTTGCGCTTTCAGCATCACTCTCCATGGACAAACAGGTCACTGCGGTGTGCCAGGCTGGTCATCTCCAGCTAAAAATTCTGAGGAAGGTGCTGCCTTTTATCCCTGCCCCACTGCGTCCTCCGGTGGTAGCAGTCATAGTTATATGACGGCTTGACTATTACAACTCTTTGAATCTGGCCCCAACCTAAGAGCTTCACCAAGTGGTTGCAGCGGCTTCAGAATCTAGCTGCTCGGGTGGCAACTGGCACGCCCTTTGGTGCACACATCTCCCCCGTGCTTCGTACTCTCCACTGGCTTCCTGTGGCTCAGCGAGTCAAATTTAAAGCATTATGTATAGTTAATTGCGCTCTTCATAATCAGGTTGCTGAATATCTTCAAGCCAAATTCTCCCGCTACTACCCTACGCTTAGTCTTCACTCTGCCACTGCTGAACAACTAGTAGTGCCAAGATACAAACGGTTTCGGGTTGGTGGCTGGGCTTTTTCCATTGCCGCAGCAACTCTATGGATTGAGCTCCTGCTTTTCATTAAGAAAACATCCAACTATCTAGCCTTCAGAAGGCTTGTGAAAACCCACTTATTTTAGGATTGTACTTAGTGACCTACTTCTCCTCTCTCAAAGCGCCAAGCTACTTCTGGGTGACTGTGCGCTCTATAAGTTATTATAACATAACATAACATAACATGGCCAATATTTCATAATAATGCTTTTAAGGTAAAATGCAGATGGTACCAAAAATAACTGTAAGCGCACTAGCTTTACACATGGTCAAGTATCTCTTGGCAAGAAAACTTTCACAACAGTGGGCATAATGTACCACACTGGTACCACAACCATTTCAGGCCATTATACTGCATATGTAAAAATAAAAAGTGGTTGGTTTGAATGTAACGGCACTTCCGTTACACAAAAACAGAGGTTACCAGCAAATATAACAAAGGCCTACTTAATATTCCTTCAATCTAAAAGTACTCATTAAAGTACAATAATAAAGCTTAATAACTACAATACACAGAATACGGCAATGGGTATCTAACCACTTCAAACATACCCTTCATTGCAATACACTTCAAACATGCCATCACACTTATACTTACATAATAAATCCATAGTAGTACAATAGTACTTTTAAAATACAATAGTTAGAATACGCCAATGGGCATCCAACTACTTGAAACACATACATATATTCTTTAACATGTAAACTGTAAAACCATGTAAATGCCATAAACTGTATCTGTATATATTGTTTTTTTAATCCACCATGGATTTCTTTTCCCCAATGACCCAATGATTGCTACATGTTATTACAACAACAGTGTACCACACACACTTGTACCAAACATAGAACATACCATGTACTATTTATGAGGGTCAAAATATTACATATATATGTACATCTATAACTAATTAAATGTTTCAAAGTATGTTGCATAACAAATTATACTTTTCTTTTCTTTACAGACAAACAACCACAGATTGCAGCCTCGTTACCATATCAATTACTCTGGGCATATTACTGTAGCCATAATTACTGAGAATAAATTACTATGCCTCTGCCAGTGTCCCCAATTTTACATTGAAGACTTCTTACAATATTCAACTAAGCATCTATGTCCACTATACCCTACTAAGCATATTACTATAGAGATAATCACTAAGGACAAACCATGGCCAGTGTGCACATTTCTAGGAGGATTATAAATACTGTATACACTTCAATAATACCCTTCAACCTCAGCATCAAAATGTGGTTATAATAACTGATACAATAACTGATACAATTTATTATGCACATAGCCAGTGTCCAGATTCTTAGGGTTATATTCTGCAATCATCCCCCCTAGAATCTGGACACGAACCATGGCCACAACAATACCTTTCAAGCATTTTATTAAAACCATATACACTTTATTAGTACCCTGCCACCATATTACAAATACTTTAGCCCCCCTATAAAATAAATCATTATTATGCACATATTACTGTGGCCATGGCTAGTGTCCAGATTCTTGGGGGCCTGGCATATTTCCATGCCCCCAAGGATCTGTACACTGGCCGGGGCCACAGCAATAGAATTCAACCATATCACAAACACTCACAGTACACCATCATAAAACATGACTCTCTCCATTGGCTGTTACCATTGTCCGTGAATATTAAAAATGTCCACCGTGTGAGAAACCGAAGCGTTCTCACGCCGCTAGTCCTCAAGGACTTGTCATACAGGTGGCCAGGACATGGCCATCGCTTTTGGATCGAGTTTCTGGTGGTGGACCAGTGCGGGAAGATCACCTGGGTTAGGGGTCTTCGGGGAGTGGGAGTGAGGCAGCAGATGGTGGGATGTGATATTCCCCCCTTTTTGTCCATATACCCCATCCTATTTTTCAGGATACTCCAAGGTCTCAACTGCTGCCCCCTTTTTACACAAACACTGGGCTGAGGAAGAGGATGACTGAGAGTAACAAGACTAACGCTCATACATTGCACTGGACATGTCCCATTAATCATTTCAGGCTAAGTCAGGCTCTCGACTTCACGTGCATACACCTGATACCAATTAGCTCTCCTCACACAGATAAAAGTCAACACCTAAAGACACACTCTGAGCAAGGTGAAACACAAGTACAAGCAGGACTTCCGGGGCGGAGGCAAATCGACTGGATCAGAGCAACGGACCAAGGGATGAGAGCAGTGGGTCAAAACCCCCAAGAGTTCCCTATTGGAGGTCATTGCCTGTGACAGGCTGCGAAAGACACATGGAGAAGGCCAAATCCCGCAAGTGAACACTGCCTTGTGTTTCAAGGATGCCAGCGACCTGACCCTCCTGGGTGAACGGCAGAGTTGGAGAGGTGAGCCCAAGCCTGTGGTACTAACTTTGTCATGAATTGTAAATCGTAAAACCAGGAAAGAAATGGACACAGTTGGTGAGTTGGCAAGCGACCTGAGAGACTGGTGTGTGTTAAAGAAAGTTTAAATTGGCAACATTATATCGCAAGTGAAGGCTGCATTCATGTGTATGAGACGTGAAGAAAGGCAAACCTGTCAATGAACTTTGAAGTAAAAAGACAGCTGTGGAATCAGCGATACTGAGTAACAGAGTGGTCCGGTGAAAGGAAGTAGCCCACTCAAAAGTCTCTGGGAAAGGTTCATTGTTTGTAATGATAAAACAAATGAAGTGCAAAAGCAAAGTAAGCCAAATTACCTTCTAGAGAAGGGGAGAGTGGAAGTTTAATTTTGAACTATAAATTGAAGTGGTCCTGCGGAGGTCTGTAAAGAAAGTCACGCACATTTGAAAGTCTTCGACAACCGAAAGTGGTCTAAGCCTGGCTGTGGGAGACCTGAAGTGTAATGAGTTTGGGAAGGGAGCCCCTTTGCAAGTTTTGTTGAACTGTGTTTGAAGATGTCTGAGCCCGACAGAGGGGGCCCTATGTGAACTTTGTGTTTGAAGAGGTCTGAGCCTGACAGACGGGGACCTACATGAACTTTGTGTTGAAACAGTATTTTGGAGGTCTGAAGGTAAGACTTAAACGTGGAAGGCCAGGTGTGCTTCAATCAACATTTTGGAATGGTTTATTGTGCCAAGACAGAGTGTGTCATCCTGCCTACAAAGATCGCTTTACTCCGTGAGGTCTAACGTGGGGAGGAGAGCTGATTTAGCTACCTTTATTAATTTGAACACGGATGTTTTCTTTGCATACATTTCCACTTTATACACTTCTTCTTACAAGAGATAGGGCAGGCATTAGGTTTTTGTTAGCATTGGCCATTTTGATTTGACAGACTCATTTAGGTATGTTTTGTTTATTGTTTGATGGTCAACACTATTCCCATCTGAGTTATAGGGCAGAGTAGAAGTTTTCTAACCCCAGAAATTCAATAAAGGTTTTTCCAAATTATAGCCATTGCGTCCGTGTGATACTTGTGATACCATGCCTTCCCTATAGATGGTGCCAGGAGTGGGATCTGACTCAATTGATAAACGTTGAGAACCCATGATGGTAATTGTCATCCTACCAGAAGTAGAGATTAGGATTAGTGAAGTCCTTGATTCTGATCGAATATCCACCATTAAGGAGACCTTATTCTCCCAACTTCAAATTTCAGTTAGCTAACAGGATTTGTTTTTCAAAACCCAGGTACTATTAGACACCCTACCGGTAGCCCATTATCAAATACAACAGTGGGACAGAGTAGTCTTAAAAATAAGACCCTCCCATATTTTTATTAGACCCAGTGCCTTAAATCCACCTTTTCCCAAATGTTTTGTTTTCGGTGTCAAAACCCCTTCATCGAAGTCAAGCTTGGAAGGGTCAGATTACTTTGGAACCTTTCTTTTCCAAGTCCAAAAACCCAACACAGGGAACCCTTAGCCCTCTTGAAAATATGACAGACATGGAAGCAGTTCAGGCCGAGGCTCGCTGTCAAGAAAATTTGACAAGGTTAGTCGAATTACAAGCAAGTGCCCTATTACCAGAAGGGATATTACAACCCTACAAGGAGGAAGAAGGCCTAGAAAATTCTTTCTTGAATTTCAAACGATTATCTGAACAACTGGGGTGGGGTGAAAACTTGAAGAAATACTACTTGGGACCTCTACTAAAATGCAAGCTACAAACCGCCTATCAGTTACTTAATCTAGACTTGCGAGCTACCTTCATATCCATCAAGGAAGGAAGGACTCCTTAAAAGAGTAGGCCAGACCAGTAATTGTTATCAACAAAAACTAAGGTCCATCAGATTAAACCCTGGTGAGCCCCCCCTGGAAGTAGGAGAATGAATTAAAAACACTGTCTCCCTGTGGGTGAGCAATAAAACACTGCAGGAGTTAGTAGAAATGATCATCTTGGAACAGTTTATCAACTCGTTGCCTCCTTTTCTACAGAAAGCCGTATTGCAACTGCATCGGACCACCCTTAGTATGGCTATTGAGCCTGCCCAAAATCATTCAGACGCTGTAAAACATTTCCATTCCTTACATGAAAATGAAGATACAAAAGATCAAAAAGCAACCTACCACTCTCAAAACCTGACATTAGAACGAAGAGGACTAAACCTGAGAGTAGACCCCAAAAAAAAAATGACACTAGGATTAAGGAAAAACTAAGGAGAGAAGAACCCAGAGGGATTAAACCATCACCACCCATCTGCTTCTCATGTAGGGAGACGGGTCACTTAGCCTGACATTTTCCCATAAATCAAAAGGAGGAGCCTATGAAAAAAGGATGCCTAAGAGGAGAGGAATGGGAAGAACAAAAGGAAGATCTAGACACATTTAGCATATGTTTATGCCGATCCTCAGTTGATTTTATATATGAGAGAGCTCTGGTAAATGGGAGAGTAATAAAAGCATTAGTTGATTCTGGCAGTAAACAGACAGCCAAAAGAGCCAATTTGGTCACTCCAGCAGATCTAGAACATACAACCATGGTTAGAGTCACCTGTGTACATGGAGATAACGAGATCTATCCCTGAGTACTGGTGTACATTAATAAAAGAGGGGAAGCCCGAATAGTATCTTAGGCCATTATCCCCGGACTTCCGGAAGAAGTTATTATACGGAGAGACATTCAAGATTTTTCCACCCTCTCCTTTTCCACCCAGATAATTTACACCCCAAGATTGGTGGCAATCTGATTTCTATCCCCAGACCTCCCTGGTGAGGGAATGGACAGAACCATTTTTGTATCAAATCTACTCAATCCCTGTTTATAGGCTACACACAGGGCACTAAGGTTAACATCCAGCCTCTATCAGCACAGCTAAAGAGAAACCATGTGGATATGCAATAGTTCCTGTATAAAGCTTCCAATCGTCCTCTCCATAGTCCTCAAACTAGAGGACTTCGTAGGATAACAAACCTATCCACATTGTATAGGGGAAGGGTATATGAGAAACCGAAGGGTGTCTCACCGACTAGTCCTTGGGGACTTGTCATCCAGATGGCCAGGACACAGTCATCAGTTTTGAATCCAGTTCCTGGGGGTGGACAAGTGCGGGAGGATCACCTGGGTGACAGGTCTTCAGGGAATGGGTGGGAGGCAGCCAATGGTGAGACGCAATATTCCCCCCTTTTTTTGTCCATCTACCCCATCCTATTTTTTAGGATACTCCAAGGTCCCAAATTCCCCACCCCGCTTTTTACACAAACCCTGGGCAGTAGAAGAGGGTGACTGAGAGTAACAAGACTAACTCTCGTACATCGAACTGGACCTATCCCATTAATTGAGTCAGGTGAAGTCAGGCACTTGACTTCAAGTGCACACACCTGATACCAATTAGCTCTCCTCACACGGATAAAAGGCAACACCTAAAGACACACTCTGAGCAAGGTGGAACATAAGTACAAGCAGAACAAGAGCAGCAGGTCGAAGACTCCAAGAGTTCCCTACTGGAGGTCCTTCTGACAGGCCACAAAGACACGTGGAGAAGGCCAAATCCTGCAAGTGAAAACTGCATTGTGTTTCAAGGATGCCCGTGACCCTCCCGGGTGAACAGCAGAGTTGGGGAGGTGAGGCCAAGCCTGTGGTACTAACCTTGACTCGAATTGGAAATCGTAATGCCACGAAAGAAACGCACACAGCCAATGAGTTGGCTAGCGACCAGATAGACTGGTGTGTGTCAAAGAACTTTAGGACTGTTTTGATTTTTGTTTGATGGTCCAGACTACTTCGATCTTAGTTATAGGTCAGATTAGGAGTTTTCCCACACCAGAAACTTCAATAAAGGTTTTTTCAAATTGTACCCATTGTGTCAGTGTCATACTTGTGATACCATGCCTCCCCTTCAGCAGACACAGGGCTTGGCCAAAAGACCCAGATGGCACATGCAGGTCTGCGGACTACTCCAGAGTTTGTAGACGTCATCACACAGGGAAGTTATTTTCCTTTTTTAACTTCATCTCTGTAACACTCCCAGATGTTCTACTTTTCAGCAGTCACACATCCATCCACCAATCACATCCAAAAACTCTACATGGAGCCCTCCTACTCACTTCACCACAACAGATGGACCTTTCAACTCTCACAGTGCAGTTCTCCAGTCCTTCAATTACTGATCTGATTTCCAGATTCAAGAAGATCTACATCTAATAAGCTTTTTATATGTACTTACTTAAACTGACTATATATATATATATATATATATATATATATATTCAATGACAAAACTTTGTTAAAGGGACGTTATGGTTAAGTTGCACTAATAAAAACCTTTGAAAAAAACATACATTTGCCAGTTATGGTAAGCTAAGCATCCATAACTCATGTCACCACTGTGCACGGCTAAGACTAACACCCAGGACATCAAAAATTACATCACAAATGTCATTGATGACATCACTGATGACATCACATGTGAAATACATTTTGATGGAAAGTCCCTACAAGGGGTTGTGTTTATATTGTTGGTAACAAGATGTCAGGGGTGATCGGGAGACCTATCATGAACGATGTAATCTATTAAAGAATGTACCCATCTAAAATCATTGTACTGCAGCATCCCAGTGTAGGAAGGAAAATACTTTTCCAAGATGGCCACCATGGAAAGGGAAGGCGGGGTTCCATACAGGGCCCCTTCTCGCTTTCCATGGCAGCCTGCAGAAGACGAAAAGAGAACCCTATGACCATATTACCATGAGCACATTTTTCTTCCCTTTCAAACCTGTCACACTTTCTAATAAATTTACCACAAAGCCAGTCCCAGATGGACATGGCCACTTTAACCCCATGTGTTGTCCCTCGCGGTCATGATCAGTAGCCAGATTGTCCGGATCATGACCTTATTCCATGACCCAGACAATGTGGCCACTGCTTATGGCCACAGGCTACACCTCAGTCACCAAAGGTATATCACTATTTTTTGTACCTACATTATGACACTTGTCAAAAAATAAAACACGGACACACTTGCAAAACCATGCCTTAAGGTCCGTGTCAATGCTCCTTACACAAGTATCCTGGAAATCCACCCATGTTTTATTTTTTCAAAAGTGTCAAATATATGCACATACAATAGTCATATAACTTAGCCCCCACTTGACAATATCGATTCTGACTTTACAAAAACATTTATATCTAGATTTCAAATCTTTTTGCAAACCTTTGTGTAGATTTGTCAAATGACACCACATGTATAAGCCTTTACAATATTTTTGGGCCCCCCTCTAATTTTGCCTCCTCCTGACAGAATCCCACCAAACATTGCAAATACATTTATATCTAGATTTATTATCAGTTTGCCAATTTAAGTGTAGATTCGTCAAATGGCACCTCATTTATAAGCCTTTACGTTATTTTGGGACACCCCTCTAATTTTGCCCCCTCTTGACAGAATCCCAACAATCTTTGCAAACCCATTCAGAATCGGGTTAAGAATATAAATGCAAAATTACATGCAGTTTCATTAAATGGCGCCAAAGTTACAAGCCATCCAAGAACTGCTTTTCACCAACCCTGTAATGCAGAGGTGCCCGCGAACTTCACAGGACTGTTTGCGAACTTCCAAACTGTTTGCATACTTTCGTGGCAAAAAACACCTGTTTTCTTTGCTTCTTGCAGCCATATCCCATCCCATCCTCATCACCCCTCACCTCCCCAGAGAATATTTGATACGTTTTTCAAGTGCAATGTTGTGTTTTTTAATATGTTTTTACTGCGATGTCCATGGACACCGGCCGATGTCCGCAGACACCGGCCGATGTCCGCGTATCCAAGATGGCGGGCGCATCGAGAAAATGTGACGCACCTCACGCTTCACTCCAACCAATCAGCGAACATTTTGTCTGTCCGCGGACACAACGTAGGTCCATTGGCCAATCGGTGTCCTGTCCGCGGAGCGAAAAGGGGAGTGTGTCCGCAGAGCGGACATAGATATCACTAATCTTTTGGGACCTACTTTTTGGCCGTTTAAAAAAAAAAACTACTCGATGGATTTCCACCAAATTTACAAAAGCATGCTTTTGGGACCAAGCCGCTGCTCCTGCCGCAAATTTGATGAAAATCCATCCAGAAGTTTGGGCTGGAGGCGTGAGCAAAGTTTTTTCTCCATTCAGTCTATGGGAAAAAAAGAAATTTTGAGACCCCCCTATAACTTTGACCCCCTTGACCAAACCCCACCAGACTTTGCAAGAAATTTCATAGTGGGCCATATACTTCATTTCTAAAGTTTGGTGAGGATTCGTCCAGGGGGAGCGAAGGTGTAAGCCACCCAAAAAGTGCTCTTCTTATGGGTTTAGCAATTTAAGCGGCCATGTAATTAACAAACATCTCCATAACAATATCCTCTTTTTTTAATAGTTTATACAAGTATTAAGAATGTTGCTAGCAGGTGCAGAATGGTAAAGTTTCAACTTCAAACTTACTAGATTGGCTGCAGCTGTATTGATATGCAATGGTTTTTTTCAATTCACCATGGAATTTGTTTTTCCAAATGATTACTACATATTAATACAATAACAGTGTACCACACACAAATGTTGTACCAGAAACAGTACATACAAGGTACTACTTATGAAGGTCAAAGAAATTAATCATATGTGTACAACTGTAAGAAATTGTATTTCATATGTTCTAAAACTAACTATGTTATCTTTTGTTTACAGACAGAAAAGCACAAACTATACCCTTCTCACCATATCCAACTAACTATCTATACCTACAAATAACCACATTATTCGATGTACAATATTCATATTCATTTCATAATAACTATGCACATATTACTGCGTCCATTCACAGTGTCCAGATGACCCCAACAATGCCCCCAACAATCTAGACACTAACCATTACTACAACTATACAACCATTATAGCCATTGCCACAACTACACAACCATGCCTGCAAAAATGTACACATTGACCATGGTCACAACTATACTCTTCAGCAATGGTTTAACCTCGCTAGACACACAACTATACACTTTATGCATGGTCTATCCACTTTACACTCTTCAGCAGCAACTATCAAATGTATTTGTATTCCAAAAATAGACATATTACTCATACTCTCTACTTTCATAAGATATGTTTAAATATACCTACACACAGAACCCATCCCAGTCCCAATGATGTCGGCAGTCACATGTCTGTGTCCGAAGCTCAGTATACGGCCTCGGACGGTAAAATTGACCACAGACTCAGTGGCACCCGCACCTATAAAAACATCTCCACTCCCACACCATTACCAGATACTCCTTCACCCACAAAGTAACCACAAATGTATTTTCCAGAATTTTTTCAAGCTGAGCTTTCCTCGGTCTAAGTCTGTGGTCCACGGATTCAATATGGCATCTGTTTCAAAAAGTTTGATTCAAGTCACGTTTTCCAATAACCAATCACTGGGCGTGTTTCACGTCTGCAGAAATCACGCCGACCCCCAATTGGCCCAATTGGCCTAGAAGCAGAAACCGCGGATGCCAAATCAAGAAATAAGTCAGCAGTCCAAAATGCAGATATCACTAATTTCTTGTTATCTACTTTTTGGCTATTTTCTAAAAACAACTACTGGACAGATCTACATCAAATTTGCAAAAGTATGCTTTTAGGACCAGACCGCAGCGCCTCGCGCAAATGTGGTACACATTTTTTACTGGTTTAGCCTGTAGGCATCAGCAAAACTATTTTCAATGTATGTCCATACAGATTTTAAACATTTTTGTACCCCCTTACAACTTTGCTCCCCCTTCACAAAACCACACCATACTTTAAAGAATAAATCAGAGATGATCATATATGTTTTTTTGAAATGTTTGGTGAGGATTCTTCAAACAGGGCCAAAGTTATATGCTGTCCAAAACAGCTCTTCCTATGGGTTGAGCAACTTAACCATAACTAAAAGGTTGCTACCGCAGACCTTGTTATACCTATATAATAGACTACAAGTGTGTGCCAGTATTTCAGGACTATTCAAGAGTGTAGTAGAGGTGTATAAACAGCGAATTACACATTGACATAGTTTATTGGTGCCTGGTGTTTATTAATGCTAAAGAGTAGAAAACGGGATAACACCCATTTACAAGGGTAGCATTCCATGCACTTTACGTATGGCGCATCAGGAAAACCAGCAGTTCTCATGTTATTGGTATAAAATGCACTATGGGACATCCACACTCCTAAGTTATAGAAGCGACTACGTGTGACTCATGGGATTCCCCTCCTGATTTAGATGTAACCAGCATGCTAGATAAATGTGGTGTTGTACTTTTTTGCTTTCCCCTTGCTTTTCCCTTGTCAGTGTGTAGGTGTGATTGATTTATGTTTTTGTTTGGTAGACTGCAGCTACCACTGTTTATTGTGGTAGTGAAATAACAAAACCCGGGGTTCACCCTGGGCCTCGGGAATCCAAGGTAGGACATTGAAGACTGTACAGCACTACGGTATAGATCCAGTTACTCTATTATAGGCAGTACCTGAGTAGATATGGCATCATTTGTGCATACTGTATGTCAAAAGAATGGAGCGATGCGGTTACATTGATCCACAGTATTTTAACATGACCCTTGAAATTATAGCTTTGGTCTTGGTTTAAGCAGTTGAAGACTTATTGTTTAGCCTATTTTAAATAATTGTATTCATAAGTAGCTATTTACTGTTCTAGAGATTGAATGCTTATGTCCTTCATTTCATTTATTTATTTAATATTTATAACTTACCCATAGATATATATATTCACTAACAAAAAACATTGTAAAAGGGATGTTATGGTTAAGTTTTACAACTAAAAACATATCCCAAAAAGAAAGGAAGATACTCCCAGAGACTTGCGCCAAGTTGTAGTAACTTAGAGTCTTTAATTTACACACATAACCAACTGCCCTCACAGATGACACGTGTTTCGGCTGATTTAGCCTTTCTCAAATCAGGGCAAAGTCACAATCATCCATAATTGGTTACAGGTGTAAATTCATGTATTCATATAAAGGGTTCAATCCCCATACAGCGTATTAACAGGAGTAGATCCCTCTACCGCGTTGCTCCTTACACCTGCAACCAATTATGGATGATTGTGATTTTGCCCTGATTTGAGAAAGGCTAAATCAGCCAAAACACGTGTGATCTGTGAGGGCAGTTGGTTATGTGTGTAAATTAAAGACTCTAAGTTAATACAACTTGGTGCAAGTCTACGGGATTATCTTCCTTTCTTTTTGTGTACTAAAGTGGCTCATTCTTTCCCACCACTTACTCCGGGGAGACGTGACTACATTCTTAAACATCACCCATCATAATTATTGACAATAACACAAGAATCACAGTCAAGTATTTGTGCTGCCAGCACAAGACCAGTCCTAGGGAAAATAAAAACGGATCCCCTTTGCTGAAAAAAACTATGCTCCAGGAAGGTTCTGCTCACAGTGGCCTACTACAAACCTATCAAAATCACTGGAAAGAAATCGGTAAAGGGATGTTATGCTTCCGTTGCCCTAACAACAACCTAGCGAATTCAGTGCAAATACTTTTGTTACAGGGACGTTACAGTTCCTTTGCACTAACCACAACCTATCTATAGTATGGTTATCAGTAAAACCGAAAAACCCCAGACATTCGCCAGTTATGGTAAGCCAAGCAACCATAACTCGCGCCAGCACTGTGCTCTGCTAAGACTAACACCCATGACATCAAAGATGACATCACAAATGTCATTGATGACATCACATGTCTCGCTCCCTCTTTTTCTGTTCACTGACATATGTAGGGCAGGTGGTTTTCTTCACTGAGAGTCAGGAACGAAACATAGAAATGGTACTATGTTTGCAGACCTTACCCTTCTCATATGTTCTCAAACTGCTTTCCTAAGGGTTCAATCACAGCATGTGATACAGATACATAAGGGAAGAAGCTGGCCTGCAACAGAGAAATCAATGTTGTGTATAAAGATAACAAGTTAGGTTAAGAACACTTTCTGGTAGTACTCTAGCTTTTTAGCCAACTTTACTTTCCCTGTATATGGACACATTTATGTGTGCTGTGGTCTCTTTATGGTTTGTGTGTAGTACCACAGATATGTTGTAAGTGAGGCATTAGTAGCTACTTATTACATGTTTCACAGTATGCAAAACTGTGACACAAAAGCATTAATCATTTTACTATCCAACGTGTCAAAAATGTAAATATTGATCCTCTATGGTGCATGCTGCAGGCAATGCCTAAGTTTGTGCATAAGTTGGCTTGTACAGTGGAAAGAACTCTGTACTGCAATGGTGTTTATAGCAATGCATTGTTTAATGCATTATGTATATCATGATAGTTCTCCGAATGACCTCTGATAGTTTCTGGCAACATTACATTGAGAATCCCTCATGAAGGCTTTTCATGAAAAGTAAATGCACATGTGATGTCATCAGTGATGTCATCAATTACATTTGTGATGTCATCTTTGATGTCATGGGTGTTAGTCTTAGCAGAGCACAATGCTGGCGAGAGTTATGGTTGCTTAGCTTACCATAACTGCTGAATTTTTTGGGTTTTCCGGTTTTACTTGTAACCATACTATAGATAGGTTGTGGTTAGTGCAAAGGAACTGTAACCTCCCTGTAACAAAAGTTTTTGCACTGAATTCGCTTGGTTGTTGTTAGGGCAACGGAAGCATAACGTCCCTTTGCTAACTTTTTTCCAGTGATTTTGATAGGTTTGTAGTAGGGCACTGTGAGCACAACCTTCCTGTAGCATAGTTTTTTCAGTAAAGGGGATACATTTTTAGTTGTGCAACTTAACCATAACATCCCTTTAACAATGTTTTTTGTTAGTGAATTTCATGGGTTTTTTAGTAGGGCACTGTAACAGGAATGTTGCATTAGCATAGTGTTTGCAGTAAAGGTGATATGTTTGTAGTACTGCAACTTCACCATAACGTCCCTTTAGCAATGTTTTTTGTTAGTGATTTTCATATGTTTTCAGTAGGGCACTGTCACCGGAACGTTGCTTTAGCATAGTGTTTTCTGTAAAGGTGATATCTTTTTGGTACCGCAACTGAACCATAATGTCTCGTTAAGAATGTTTTGTCACTGATAGCTTGTCTGCCTTCCTCACAAACTTGTGGAAAGCCCAAATTCCCCTGTGAATCTATCCATTTGTGCTACCCTTTCCCTTGCATAATACTCTCGGTGTATCCTACAAATGAAAGGTGTGCATGGTAAGTGTTAGTGAGACTGTGACTGGGGTTTCTTTTTGTGTTAACAGAGCATGGTGAATCTGTGCTACACATTACTAGCGGAGATAGCTGGAGGTAAGCAATGTGGAGGTTTCCTATGCAGGCTGCACCTGGCCGGCGTATGTGCAATCACAATGCAGGTATCCATTGGAATGCAGTACTGGCAGCATGGCCGCATGTTTTAAAGCACTTTAAATTACTTGTGGGAGTGCACGTCTATCCGTTGTACAACTATGTCCATGCCTAGGGCATCCTCTGTATGCTGGTAAGAGCGCCCCTGTCGCCAACCCTACAGATTGATACGGTAGGCTACCGCATTTGAAATACTTGTCACGATTACGTGGGTTGCTCTGCAAACCTACCAATTTATCACTGCACCACACCTGACTGTATGAGGCCCACTGCAAAACAAGGAAGAGCAACCTCAAGTGTACGGAGGGCGTGCTAAATGTCACAATAGTTTGATTGATGTGCTGCTTGCCTTTCCATGACCCGTGAAACTGACACACTGTCTCTGCACTGAGCACTGTGCCGGAAAGTGTCAAGGGTTCGTCTGCGGGTCGTAGAGTTGGAGATAACATTTAACTGCAGGTGTGACAGTTTGTAGTGAGTTTGCAAAATGGCAAAGCTGGTGTGGCTTGGTCACTAACATAGTTGTGCATGTAAAGAGAAGTAAACAAACAGCAGATTCTTCGGAAACCAAAGAATATCACTGGTGGTTACAACAGTACTGTAGCTGCATGGGTCACGCTTAATAATTATCTTTCTCCTGCCTGTACTGAAGCTGCGTTACTCCTTGTTGTAAGCATTCTTGTATGCTACAATTCATTCATCTCTGTGCACGCTAGTCCTACGGCTAATGGCGTACCACAAACTATCCGTACCACATGTGACGAGAACAGCAATGCAAGCATAAGGGACCAGTGGGCAAAGTACTATTCTGCGAAAAATGCAGTAGGGTAATTTCATGTACAGCATTCTCCACATAGGCCGCGGCCTACAACAGGGACACTCCTGTACGGAACCAGAGCTTTAAAACACCCTTGTAGACCATATGCTGTGCTAATGACCCTTATCTGCCAAACGGCATTGTACTTTGCATGTACTGCAATGCGGTACTCTACAGAGGGAAGCTACTTTTAAGTGTTTGGGAGGAGTCGGTCCGGGAGCATGAGAATGACTGGTGGCTATTTAAGTGTGGGCCACCCAACATTTCCCTCTCTCTGCACATGCCCTATGGTATCCCTGTAGGGGCTGGCGCTTCTGTACCAGCTCTTGCCTTTCGTTCCTTCGGTGGTGTGTGTGTTACAAGACCAAAATAAATGGAAATTAACTGGAAAGTGAAAAAGGTTAACTAAATAAAGTTCCTTTCAGAGTTCAACAATGGAAGTGGCAATGAAGGGAGGCAGGGCGCCGCGCATCATTTACCCTGCACAGATTGTGCGCTAAATACAAGGAACCATGATACTGTGGAAAACACTGCAGTGGAATCGGATAGAAATGGCTCACTGTTGAAAGAGATTGTTTTACGTGTTGCAGTGCATTTGCAAGAGCTGCAGTGCGCAACACCTACCACAAACATTCTTCCTATACTTCTAAAAAGGGCAGCAAGGCAATTTGTAGAGGGTGTGCAGAAACCTGGCCAAGTGCCTCCTTCAGCGCAACAGCACTAAAAATGTTGTTAAATGTTGTGCAATTTTCCCTCCACAATGAACAACAACAATATCCTTTTGATGGTGCGTCACCAAAGTCTAACACAGACAAACCAAAATCAATCACTTCATTGTAGGTACTCCATACAAGTACAAATCCACATGATACAATCCGCAATGAGCTCCTACTGCACACTGTTTCCCATTCACTGTCGATCAATGTATTTAGAACTCCCGCACAAATCTTACGCTGTGGCTCCTGCAACACACAGCAACTCTCGTGATGTCCACAAACATTTAGAGGTGTGCATGAGTGGGGGAATACATTTCAACCGTGGTAGAGGATCTCGTCAGTAGTGGCAGCTCTGAAAAAAGCCTTTTTTATTTTTTTGTAAAGTTGCTTCCTTAGAAACACCTTTTTCTGCAATTTTTTAAAGTATTTTTGTGTTTTGTAATTCAGCTCACATGCTTACAGTAGGGTCTTCAGTGCAGCCTGTATATTGGAAAACAAAATATTATTGCTACTGTTGGACACAGAAATTCCATTAGCTTTGAAAAGGTGTATATATCAAGAACCAATGTTGACATTCACACAGGAGAATATCCCAGCAGCACTCAAGAAGTCACACATGCTTCGGTTGATTACACCTCTTCCGAGCTCTGGCTGATGACAACAATCATTGGAGTAGTCCCACACTATTCGTGGAGGTATACATGAGAAAAGCACCTCGGCAGTGGCAAAAATGCGCTTCACTGCTTTCATCAACTTCTTGAGTTGACTGTACACACGGGAACAAGCTATGGAACCCAAATGCAACGTTCCGTAGTGCACAACCACAGCATAAACAGTTGCGAAAAGTAGCCATTTGTCAACATTCAGCAACTAGACCACCGGAATTGCACACATCGCCACAGCACCACAAAGCATCCACTGCCTTCAAATCGAAATCACAATGAAAGCCTTTTTCGATGGCATACTGGAACAGATCTTCCACAAACTCATCACCGACTACCAAAACAGTACGTCTGTCCATGTCTGCCTGCCACCCTCATTGCACAGAGTAATGGAAAAAAATGTTGCAGCCTTTTCCTGTGATGCACACCCCGGGCACCTGATTGGACAATTCCCACAGTCCCATTTCCATTGGACAGCATGGTGAGAAGAGCAGAATGTGGCATGTGCGCTTTCCGAAATACAGCGAGGGCCGTGCACCAGCGAAGCAGGAGTAGTCCTTCTTCTCTTTCCACTACTTTTGCTCCACCACTACATTATTGGCTACTATTGAATAGTAACACACGCATCCACCAATCGTATCCAAGCCGCCATCATCTCACACAAGTGGCGTGCCATTCCAACGCACGCCCACTACAAAGTTCAGCCAAAAGTAGGCACAATTTCTACATCCACATGCCCACCCAGGATGTGGTATGTGTAATCCTGAAAGTACTGTGGAATCTGCTGTTTTTGTGAAAGTGAGGGATGGGGGCCAGGGGGGTGCGGGGGAAGCAATTTCAAGCAGGGTAGGGGATTGGGTCTTTCATCGTGGCTGTGGAAAGTTTTTTTTTTGTATGTGCTTGCGAGCAACTTCTTTTGTTTTTTCTCTTTATATGCGTTTCTGTGTACCTCTCCTCACATTTTTACCAAATTCTGCTCAATGCTTCTTGCACAGTGTAAAAGAAAATGGCATTGCCAATGGTGCTCAAATAAATGCCATTTCTACGAAACCACTGCATATTTTGCGACCTCATGAGATCATAGTGGGTGGAGAACATCTCAGGAGTCTGCATAAATTCACACAAGCTTCTGTTTATAACACACCTTCCGACCTCTGACTGGGGACAAATTACACCGGCATGGTCACACACTCCTCTTGGTGTTATACATGAGAAAACAACCTTGGCAGTAGGCAAAACCTGCATAACTACGTTCAGCAACCTCTTGAGGTGATGGATTAAACGTTCACACAACATGTAACCCAAATGTAGACTTCCATAGTGCACCACGACAAAATCAACGTTTGTGACGGAGGCCACATATTTGCAAAGGCGAACCCTCCCGCTAAAACAGCAGTCATACTGACAGCCCTAGAAAGCGGTCACTCCTTCGAACCCGAAATCCCAGGTACACCTCTTTGCACACAACACCTGTGCAGATGGCGCACAAAGGTATCACCAACAATAAGCACTGTGCATCTCTCCATCTCTACCAACCTCACAACACAGTATTGGGAAATAATGCTACCGCCCCTTCCTGTCAACCACACCCTAAGCACCTAATTGCCTAATTTCCACAGTTCCATTTCCATGCCCACCATCCTCATAATGGAAGTATGTGGCACGTGCGCTTTCCCAGCTACAACGAGGGCCACGCCCCAGTAAATCAGACACAATACCTTTTCCCTGTGCACTGGCATTTTTCCAGCACTCCCTCATAGGGTGCTGTGAAATTCTCACACACGCATGCACCAATCACATACAAAACCTCTGCCTTGCACACTATAATTTCTGTACACCACTTCATATTTACCATTCAACACTGTCAGCGCACGTCGCGTTTGCTTTCAAAGCACCTCCACCAGAAACTTCTGCTAAAGAATCCACAATTTCAGCATCCACAAAGATCCTGAGTGGCACCCAGGACACTGTTGGCCATGCACACAACTGTCTAGCCCTTTCCCAAACTAAGCACAACACAACATTATTTTTTTATTTTTTTATTTTTTACATTTGTAGAGCGCACTACAGCCCGAGGGCATTGAGGCGCTTAAAGCGGATCGTAAGAAGGCATATTTAAGTTTAAGGGTTACAAAAGCCGCCCATCAAGTATTCTTGAAGTTACATGTTACAGAACACATTGGTACATACATTAGCAGTAAACATACAGATTGTTGGGGATGTGCATGTGAGGCCTGCAGGTTTACACAAAGAGCTTGGTTTTGAAGGCCTTGCAAAAGGCACCATGGGATTCAATTAGCCTAAGGTGTGGTGGTAAGGCGTTCCAGTGGGTGGCAGCCATGGTGGGGAAGCTTGTGCCACCAGCACGTGCTTTGTTGGTTTTTGGAACAGTAATCATGTTGGCATATGCTATTCTGGCTGGCCTGGCGGCGCAGGGTTTGGCGATCCTTCGGACAAGGTAAGGTGGGGCCATGTCATGGAGGCATTTGTGCGTCAGGGCAAGGGTTTTGAATATGATTCTTTCCTTGACTGGGAGCCAGTGGACTTGTTTTCTGAGACCTGAGATATGGTCCCTGCGTGAAGTGCCAGTGGCAGCCCTAAGGGCATTGTTCTGAACGAGTTGTAGTTTAGCAAGGTTTTTCGCCGAAGTTCCTATGAGTAGGGCATTGCAATAGTCAAGCCTTGAGCCGATTATTGCCCTGGCGATCGTAAAGCAGTTCTGCTGGGAGAGATATGGCCTCACGGCATTAAGCAGTTTGGAGTGGTAGGCTGTGGTGGAAGCTATGGCATTGACCTGCCTGTCCATAGTCAGGTTCGGATCCAGGTAAACACCAGGGTTTTGACTGTATGAGAGACTAGGATGCAACCATGTGGGCAGCTAACATTATCCACAAATGTAGGATATGGAGCAGCACGTCTACCCAACTCCCCCACACCATAACACTGCCTTCCAGCAGAATACACAAACATACTACAATCTCCGCCACCCCCACCCACTGCCATTCACAAAGTATTGTGTCACTGGCAGCCTAACCACAACATGTTCACAACATTGGGCCTACTTGAACAAATCTGCACACAGCAGAGAAACCAAGCACATGTAAGCTGCACTTCTTCCATACCCTCTTCCATACTCACAGTATACAAACACTGCACCCTGTGGCCACACTGCACAACTTCTCACTACACCATCTCCAGCCGTACACCAAATACTGTAGCATCTTCCAACTATCACCACAACCATGGAATGAACAATACATGCCTTTTAACTCACTTCTGCTGCTGTAGCACGTCTACAATGTGCTCCACAACCATTCTCCACAGGTCACTACCCTGTGACTGATGCACTATCAAAACTTCATTGCTGCAGTGGGTGTGTTCCTTGCAAACATTCACTGCAACGTAATGCAAACATGCATGTCAGCATGTCACCAATCACCACAATTCACATATGCACCACTGCCACCAGCACTCCTACCCAACCTCTGCACCGCAGTTACGATACTCTACAAACATAACACTGTCTCCGGCATCCCTATGCACTTTCATTCACATACTATGGTTTTACTATGGTCTTACCCACTTCCATTCACAAAGTATTGTGTCACTGCCAACCTAACCACAAAATGTTCACACCATTTCCCCTACTCCAACCAATCTATCCAAGCACATGTAAGCTGCACTTAAACCATACCCTGTATGGAAACACTGCATCCAGTACCCACACTGCATGACTTTTCACTGCACCATCTCCGACCACACATCAAAAACTGTACCATGTTCTACCAATGACCTCACTTACTAAACCAAACATACACGCATGGCAGCTCACTTCGACTGCTCTATGGCGTCTGAGATGTGCTTCACAACCATTCTTTACAGGTCACCACTGATGCACAGCCAAAAATACATCACTGCCGTGGGTGTGCTCAAGCCCTAGGCTATTGAGTACATGGCTTACGGCTTATGGCCTTCGGCCATGCACCCAATAGTCTAGGGCTTGAACACACCCACTGCAATGTAATGCCACCATGCATGTCACCATCTCACCAACTACCACAATCCACATACACACCACTGCCACCAGCACTCCTACCCAACCTGCGCACCGCAATGGAGCTATGCAGCAAAAAGAGCAACAGTTTGCATAGTATACAAACAAAACACTGTCTTTGGCACCCCTATGCACTTTCATTCACATACTATGGTTTACCCACTTCCATTCACAAAGTATTGTGTCACTGCCACCCTAACCACATTTTGTTCACAACATTGCCCTACTCCAACCAATCTGCACACACCACACTATGTAAGCACCAGCCTCTACCTCATGCAGAGTCAAACATGCATTGCTGCAATGCGTGTGTTCAACCCCTAGGCTCTTGAGTGCATGGCTTTCGGCCTACGGCCTTCGGCCATGCAGCCAATAGTATAGTCCTGCAACACACCCACTGCAACCTAATGCAACCATGCATGCCCCCATGTGCCCAAATACTGCAATCCACCCACATAGCACAGCCACCCGCGTTCCCACCCAACCTTTGTCATGTGCAATTCACTCCCATTCTGAAATTCACCTGCCACCACTCACCACGGAAAGAAGTCGCTGCAAACAGGTTGCCGCATAAGCTATCGGGCCGTTACGACAGCTGCCTTCATTCACCACACAAGGTAGTCGCCTGTCGAGGTACCTGCGAATTGGCGCAATACGCATAAATACTACAGGCATACCTCCGTCTTCTTCCCCCTCATTACATATGTCACATGAACCACTTCTCACTCCTCCACCCTTTCAATCCCTTCTTGCCGCCAACACATGGCGTATGATATATTTTCCAAACCCTTCTGCGGCCGCACTGTCCGATACACCATGGATGCGTTTGGCAATAAATGTTGACACACAGTAGGCTTCCCTCCAGCTAACCACCGGCCGCATCCAAAGTTCTCCGACAGCAAGCCGTACCGCAAGCCAATGATATTTCTGTCCATGCAGCGAACAGGGAAATGGGTCCGCAGAGCGGAGCTAGATATCACTAATTTTTAGAGACGTACATTTCAGTTATTTGAAACAAATGTACTGCTTGGATTTCCACCAAAACACAAAAGCACACTTTCTGAACCAAGCCCCTGCTCCTGCTGCAAATTTAGTGCAAATCTGTCCAGCCGTTTCGGCCTGTAGCCGTGCACGGTTTTTACCCATTCAGTCTATGGAAAAAAATAAAATTTTTGACCCTCTTCCATAACCTTTCCCCCCTGCACGAAACCTCACCAAACTTGGCCAAAAAATTCAGAGCAGCCCATATGCTTTTTTTGCAAAGTTCGGTGTGGATTCCTCCAGTGGGAGAAAAGTTATAAACTGCCAAAAAAGTGGTCTTCCTATGGATTTAGCAACTTAACCATAACTACACGCCCGCTACAGCGGGCTGTGTAATATATATGTCACTCCTATTCTCTTTGGTAGGAAAAGCTGTAACTACTAATTGTACTTGTATACTAGTAACCGGTTTTACTTTTGCAGATGGGGACTCTGGGAAGTGGCTCTTTCAATTCCCATACAGGGGAGGCACTTATCTTCACTCAATATGCCCATTCGTTGTGTTCCCCTCTAAATCTAACCTCGGATTCTTTGATACGCGCATTTCATCCACTTACAGGTTGTGCTTTATTTATTGATGACCTCTATCACTTTCACGCTATTCTGCCTTATCATGGAAGCTGTATCTGCAGTGTTGATGTGGTATGGCCTACGGTCATACACTGCAGGCACTGGGATAGTTGTGTGCCTAGGTACAGATGCAGTGTCCTACTTCAAGTACATCTAAGCAATACAGTATCCTGCATATGGACTTTATCCATGCCCAACATACTATTCCGGGCTGCAGTGGACCGTGGATATGGTCTCATTGGCATAGCCATTGTCCATGACTGTATGTAGTATCTCAACTTACAGATACAGATGGATATGGCTTGCAGTCATGCCCAAGCACAATACCTACCCATTCAGGTGACCTGGTCAGTATTATACCCATAGCTGCTCTGCTGCCATGCCGCAGGATGCAATGTCACTTTCCATTTTAGTTTGACTATTAGGTGGAGCTTGCGCCACCTATAAGCGGAAACTATTGCATTAGACTACAGATAGGGGGAAATTGCATATGAAGC
This sequence comes from Ambystoma mexicanum, assembly GCF_040938575.1. Classification (NCBI taxonomy): domain Eukaryota; kingdom Metazoa; phylum Chordata; class Amphibia; order Caudata; family Ambystomatidae; genus Ambystoma; species Ambystoma mexicanum. The sequence goes on from NC_090921.1 coordinate 1,123,435,194, forward strand.
GGGACACACAGCTTGTATGTGTTATTTGCCCACCCATTGACTGCCATAGCCATCCTAATCCCTATGGCCATTCCCACCCAGTCCCTGCCTCTCCCCAACCAAAACACCTCCTCATGGGATCTCTTTGAGATTGCTTTATTCAAGCCTTACCATCAAACTTTGCACTTGAAGTGACTACCAGTGTTTTTTTCAAAGCAGTCTTCAGAGAGTTGATGACTTATTTGGGACTCGAAACTTGCTACTGGTGTATTAAAAATGTCTTAACCAGCCCAACCTTCCGCCACTTGATTTATAAGTAGTATGCGTGTCCTTCACTGAAGTCCTGTTCAAAACAAGCATTAACAAAGCCAACAGTTTTGACTTGTGTATAAGTAGTTTAGCCATTTGCCAGGAACTGCTCTTATATGTCCAGGTACACACACCGTTATGCATCTACTACCATCAATAGCCAGTTAATACCACTATGGCAGTGCCTGGCAAGTGCCTTTCCCATTCTCACACAAATGCCCAAACTATTGGCATTGTTTATTTAGCAAGCTTTGCGGCCGTTCTTCATGTTCTCGAACCCAGTACCAGATCGTGACCTGCCTAGTCGACAGAATGTTGTGCGCCCGCCACTCTTCATGTTGATGCGCGGGCCCACATGCAGTTTTCAGCCAAACCCATTGTGTATGCAAGCTCTTCAGTCAAAGTTTCTCACTTTCTATTGAATGATTGTATGCTCTATGTCTCTGGTTTATTACATTGCCCCAGCCTGTGGTTAGCCCCAGGGGCCTGCGATACCTAAGGCATGCTCTAAGTCCCTTGATTAAGTCAGGGCGCCCCCCTGCGGCCTGCAATGTACCTCCCCCATTATTTTTCATCACGTGTTGGCGAACAAATTCCGAGTCCGTGAACACCAGTGGTTGCCAGAGAAAAGGGGAGTCATTACAAGTTTGGCAGTGTGGGAAAAGTGGTAATAAAAGAGGTGGTAATTCCATTACTGGCACTTTTACCGCACCACCAAACTACAGGCTTGCCGGTGGAGTTCACTGATTTAACTCCAGCAGAGAGCTGGAGGTTAATGCAGGCCCCATCTGGCAATCCCCTCCATGGAGCGCTGTGGAACTCCATGGAATGGGGATTTACCCCCCTTTCCGCAACCTGTAATATCCTGTAAATTCTGGATATCAGGCAGTGGAAACGGTAAGTCAGTTTGCCGGTATCCCGCCGGAATTACCTGCATGATACCGGCACACTTCTAATGACCCGTAAGATGTTTTTGGAGTTTGCAAAGGTCTGTGACCCCAACCTCCAATATACCTATTTACTGTTCTGACCATTGTGTTGTGCAGTGGTGATTCATATATAGGAAACTCTACAAAATAGATGGATTGCTCGCAGAGGTTTAAAAATACAGCCGCCAAAATAGCCACGTGCTTTTCTACCAAGTCACACACCCGGGCCCAGACCACTCCCGTGCTCACATCGCTTTGTTTAGGTGCTGGAGGCAGGCACAATAATGCTTAAACTACACAACCCTGTCTAACCAAACAGCAATTCACCGAAAAGATCCATCAGACATAACAAATCACACCAGATACAGAGAGTGTGCTGCACAGCAAGATATGTTGCCTTCCCAATCCCTGAAGGATGGAATGAACATCCCCAGCGTGAGCAGCCACCAGAACAACATCCAAGCTTCAGAAAGTTTACTGACACTCACATGTATTTGCATTAAATGCCAAGGCCAGTGGTGGACTGGCCTACAGGGAACTCTGGAGATTTCCTGGTGGGCCTCTGCACAAAGGGCCTCTTTTGGGTGGGATGAAGTATGTGTTACAAAGCTTCCAGTTTAGTTAATATGGGGCCACTTTGAAAAATATTTCCAGGCCCACTTTTGGCTCCCACTCACGCTCTGGCCAAGGCTTAAGATTACATTCACGAGATAGCATTCGGAAGCTCGTAATAGGACTTCAGCGCTATATTTTAGCATTTGTATTGTGTCAAGGTTTTGCAAGGCGCATTCTTACAAAGTACGCTGTCTCAAAGTGCAGGACTGCAACAATAAGAAACAGATAGTGCTCACGAGCAGAGCACATAGTATAGATGTAGCATCCAATTTGAGCACTGGAGTAAAAACCTGGACAGCATGAGACATAAACGCAGTATACAATAAGGGCAACAAAATAAACATATGAATGTATATGTCTGTAGATATATAAACATTAACATAAACAGCACATGAGCATTTCAAAGGCGCCATCAATAGGACACACACACACAAACACACACACACTCAAAACCACTAGGGAATGTGACTGTATACAGTGACCTAAAAATAGATGCATCGGTGGAAACTGTTGCTTAGCAACACACAGTTGAACAAACACATTCATAATAATACTGTAAATAATGACTATGCATTGCATGAGTCATCAAATAAAAGAGCAAGATGGGAACTACAGGAGAGAGGATTTGAGAATGGCACCATTTATGTGCTATCCAATGCAAATGTGTTTTCAAAGATGATGGAAGATTTTATAAAAACACAGGCTATAACCATAGTTCCTCTCCAGGCCCAAAGAAAGTTCAATAAATAGCCACTGACGCGGCAGTGGGCGAGAGTACCAATGAAAAGAGTGTAGCTAGTGAGAATGTCAATGTAGACTACACAGGGCCTCATCACGAGTTAGGCGGTAGCCCCTAAATCTGGCAGTAACGGTATGAGGGCTGCCAATACTGCTCTGCTGGCTCAAGAGTGGGCGCAAATTCCACTGGACCCAAAAATGGACCGGCGCTAAGATAGCCAGCGCTATTAACACCGGCGCAATCACAGCCGGTGCTAATTGCGCCGACAACAGCAAACGTAAGTACAGCAGTATCACAAGTGCATTCTCAGCGGTATTAGGTGAGAAATACCTTCAACCTCCAGCTGGAGGTAAATGAACACAGGTGCAAGAAATCAAGCCACAGGTGAACACAGAGCACGCCAGATGGCTACATAAGACCCATCCAGGCCCCAAACACTGTTTGCAACACCATTATTTGAGGCAAGCTGTGACAGGCAGCTGTTCAGGCTGTGTCTGGCCCTTCTGATGCAGGACATCCAGGCCAGGCCACAGGGAGTACAGGGAATGGGGGGGGGATGAGGAGGAAGAGGAGGCGGAGAGCAGCCCAGCAAGTGGGGCACCCATCCCCAGGGTCAGGCCATTCCCCTGGGCCCTCAGTGACACCCAGTTGGTAGCTGAGTACCGTCTGGACAGGGAGATCACTGAGCTGCTGGCCACAATACATGACGAAATTGGGAGCAGGATTAACATCCACACAGCCATGCTCCCCCGGTGAAGCTGGTGGCAGCCCTGCAGTTCCTTGGGACAGGCCCTTTCCAGCACTCTGTGGCCATGATACATGGCATTGCACAGTCAAGATTCGGCGCAGCCCTTGGCCAGGTGATATGTCAACCAACAAATCACACCGCCCACCTGCCAGGCCCAGGTGAAGGACATGAAGGCCTGCTTTTATGCCACAGCACAATTGCCCAATGTGATAGCAGCTATCGACTGCACCTATGTTCCGTTGGTGGCACCCTAGGCACGTGCAAGTGACTTGTGGCCCTGAGCTCATCATAACCCACTGCTGTGCCCGCTACCCAGGATCCACTCACGATTCCATCGTCCTATTCAACAGCCCCATGCCGGGTTACATGAAGAGGCACAGAGGACAACAAACCAGGATAGTGGGTGAGTACAAACCCTTCCACATATGCATGTTGAAGCACAAATCAGAAAATTGGGGGGTAGCCACAGGAAGGATTGCATGTTAATAGGAGGTGCTGGCAGCACCCGTGCAGGCCCTGCAAAATCGATGGTGGGCATCCAAGGGTGCATGTACACGTTAGACACACTTGGACACACACATGGTGATGGACACAAACCACTTCCATCATACTGACATATAGGAACACGTGTACCTTAAAACATTTTGAATATGCCGCTGTGCAGATCAACACAGCAGCACCCAAAAGCATGTCCACTCGCGCCACAGCTGTCTGCCCGTGTGCAGTGAAGGTGTACACGCCATATAACACCCACCTCAAAGTCACTGTGTTGCTGTACAGGACAAGTATTCAATGGCTTAATATACAAATTATGCACACCCATCACCCACATACATTGCATGTGCTGGATGCACACAAAAATGCCCACTGTTAACATTTGCCTGAGAAATTGAGACTGCAGAACTATGCATAAGACAAATGACTGATGTCTGTGTTACAACCCCATGCAGGTGTCTCTGGATGTCTGCAGCGGCATGGCTGATGACCCCTGTGTATGACCCACATACACCACATGAGACTGCCTTCAACCATGCCCACAGCTGGACACGCGTTTGCATAGAGCGCACATATGGATTCCTGCCTGGACTGCACTGGAGGAGACCTGATGTATGCACCTGACAAAGTAGGGAAAATAGTGTGGGTGTGTGCTATGCGCCACAATATTTGTCTAAGGAAGAATGTGCCTCTACCCCCTGATGTTGACAGGCCACAACCAGAGGAAGAAAGAGATGACGACCATGTGGCAGGAGCCAGGGCAGACACCAACAGGGATGACGTGAGGAGAGGGAGATTGGCGCGACAGGTGCTAATAGACCATTTCTTTTTGTTTCTTGACCTGATCCAGTACACAACCTGCACAGTGTCAATGAAGAGCACAAGAACACAATAATAAATGTCCGTGCATGTAATTTGTTCACACGTTTTTTATGTAACTTTTTCTAACTACACCAACACCCCAGCAAACTATTACCCCTCCCCCACCCACCACCAACACCCCAACACACTATCCCCCAGACCCCCACCCACCACCAACACCCCAACACACTATTCCTCCTACCCCCACCCACCACCAACACCCCACCACACTATCCCCCTGCCCCTCACCACCAACACCCAGCACACTATCCCCCCTCCCTCCACCCACCACCAACACCCCAGAATCCTATCCCCCTACCCCCACCCACCACTGTGTCCATATCATGTCCATTCAGGACACCGATATTCATGATATATATGATGACTGTGCCCTCTTCTCCTTCCCTGCAGCATCTGGGGAATGTGAGCACAACTGGCGCAGGGAATGCCACCTAGAGGTGCTCTGTTGTGACTGACTCTTCTATAGTGGGGGGTGGAGGTGAATGATATGGATGCTGCCACCTGCAGCTGCTGGCACTGTAATGCATTTCCCTCCCTCAGCTGCACAGCTAAGGCAGAGACACCCTCACACAGCTTGCGCACCCTCTGACCAAACCCAGGTAATGATGCTGTTCAAGCTTCCATGGCTCTCCTGGTCTGTGCATTGTCACGGGCCATTCAACTCATGGCCAATTGAATGGCCTAAATGATCACCTGCATATGCTGGCTGTGCGCAGTGGCAATAGTCTCCATCTGCTGCTGTTGTTCTTCCATCTCACCTAGGCGCTCCGTGAGATGTGGTCAAGTCAGCCATCGGCTGGGGTGGTGGGGTGGGAGGTCGCTTGGCGGGGCTGGCAACTAGGGAGCCATAAGAGTTGGTATCAGTGTCTTGGTGGGTGCATGCGCACCGCAAGAGTGCTCAGACCAGTGGCCTTGGGGTGTGCGCAATTGCCCGAACTGGGCTCTCGGGCATGTTGGGTGGTGGAGGGCAGCGACTGTGGCCAGGTTTCGGGGCCACTGATGCATGCTCCCTGTCACTGGTGCTGCTGCTTGCCCCTTATCCCTCCTGTGTGGTGGCTGTCAGGCGGTATCCTCCATGGCAGCCTGTACTGCCATGCTGTTGTCCTCACTGTGTACCAGTGTGTACTTGGTGAGCTGGGTTTCTGGTGTGGGCGAGACCCTGGTGCCGCGAGATGTGTTGAGGGGTGCCTTGCGCCTAGGGGTGGATTTGCATGCCCTTTGCCGGAGGGGGTGGTGGTGCTGGTGGTGGCACGGGGGGGTTGGACGTGTAGCTGTGCCAGCTGCATCCTAGGCCCCTGATACCTCTGGTGTAGCGTGTGTGCCTGTAGTAGGAGACATATGGGATGGCATTATGAGACATTCCGTTGCATGTTTTGTCATACATGGCAGTGATCACATGGTGAGGGTTGTGGCATGGGGCTGTTGCACTGATGCACAGCCCTGTCCTGCTTGCATTTGGTAGTGGATTGGCTGCAATGGGGACAGGTTCTCGGGGGAATGCAATTGGCCATGGTGGCATGGCAGGGCTACATTCGTGACCTACCCGTTGTTTTGCTTGTATGCAGTCATGTCCCCATTTACAACTTGACTGTTACGCATGCTGATTGAGGGGTGTCTAGTACGTGTCACTGCCAGGTCCAGATGGGGTCAGCTGTGCCCCCGGCATGGCTGTGTGGTGACTGGTGCTTGGATCTGTCCCTTGGCTGCCCAACCCACTGCTCTGGCTCACAGGGCTGGCCTTGTTGCACTGGCACATGGGTGCTGCCATAGGTGCATGTGGTGGCTCCCACATACTGCCCCCAGTTGCAGTGCCCAGCTCATGGGTTGTTCCACTGGGAGATGCTGTGCCAAGCTGTTCCAGTTACATGCAAAGTGGGGGGGTTCACTCACCTTCAGCCTCCTGGGTGCCAGTGCCCGCCTCTGATTCTCCAACTCCCTCAATCCCCTCCATGTCAATCATGGTGGTGCATTTTTCCTCCCACGGTGTCAGGTCCAGTACAGGTGGTGAGCCTATCCCTGTAAGCATACTGTCCTTTGGATGGTGGGACTGGATTCCCCGGACCCGCAGGTCATTCCATCCCTTGTGGCAGTCTTCCCTGTCCCGGGGGACCCGGCCGACTGCTGATACCTTCTGGCTCACTGCCTGTCAGATCTGGATGCGGCGCTGGGAGGAGGTCTTCCCCTGCCTGGATCCATATAGCTCCCCATGGTGGGCCATAACCTCATCCACCAGTACTATTAGATCTGCATCTGTGAATTTGGGTTTTCGCAGACGATCTTGGTCTGCCTTTCCCTCTCATGAGACATGTTTGATGGTCTGCAAGTGTGGATGGCTGCCTGGGGCTCTGATTTTGAATGGATAGAGATTTCCAAAATGGCAGCTGTAGTTTCCTGTTCCGGTGCTGATGTATTTCCCACTAGCGTTAATTGGGCGCTAGTACTAATAGTGCTGGATTTCCACACGGTAGCCCGCTTCCCGTCGCTGTTTACGTCGGGCGCAATTAGCGTTACTGCTGTGCCCATATGCATGTGCCCGCATTCTTGTGATACGGTGCTATTAGCGCCACGGCTCCCGGCAGTAATACTATTTCTGCTCTGTGGAAATAGTGCCTGCATGCCGCCCAACTTGTGATGAGGCCCATAGAGTTATAATAATCATGTTCTCTAATATGAACAACGCAGTCCCGCCCTCCCAAAGAAAATAATAAAAACGTGGGTAAAGATTACATTTTCAGAGCGGTGCAGCTGGGGTCCCGAGATGGCATGTCTCTGTGATGCTCCGTCAAGCGATCCCTTCTTGGGGTGGGGGTTGTTGTTGGGGGAGTGGTGTGAAGAAGCCACTCACAGTGAAAGGAACATCCCCCCCCCCTCCACCGGATGGATTTTTCCTGGAGTAACAGTGGCTCATTAGCGATCAATATCAAGGAGGCCCTGCTTCCCCTGCTTGCTGCAAGATGGGGGACGCCTACCAGTACCTCTCGCCAATGTCACAAAAGTTGCAGAAAATTGAAGAGTGCCGGGAAGCAGAGCAGTGGAGTCACCATGCAGAAGCTTCAGAGAACACTTGGACAACACCAGAGTGGGGAAGACTTCTTCAGCCCCTACTCTCCTGGCCCATGGATGTTCGAGTGCTAGATCATTGAGTAGCACAGAATGGGAAAAGATAATCTTAGCTTTGATTAAATTACGATGGAGGCAAAACTGGTCAAAATAGCTGCATGGCTATGCGATACGGAATCCAACCTTGGAAGTGAAGCATCCTTCGCAGGAGTAGGGGAATCTTAAATGGTGTGTTGGGGGTTTCATGATAGCACATTGGCGAATATTTTGCAGATGCGGGGAAGTGGCGGGAGAATGCTGGTAAAAGTGTGTGGGAGGACTGTGCAAAGAGTTGGTGACTCTGTGTCGCATGGCCATAGGTCATACGAGGGAGAAGTTCCCAAGTGCCTGAGACCTAAGGTATATGTGTGGTTGGTCTTTGACACATTCGATAAATGGAAACCATGTTGTGAGGTATTTGGGATACATGTTGGACAAGGTTGCAGACAACCTTTCCATTCAGTGTATCTCACATATCTTTTTTCACCTGCACGCTATGGGTGCACCCTCTGGGGCTTTCCAGAATTATTCTAGTGTTAACCAGGAAGCTTTAAAAAGTGCACTGAGCGAGTTCAATCTATGCCCTGTTAATCCGTAATGGCCCTCATCATTGCTGCCCCCTAGTATAATCAAGAGTGGATCAAGGGAAAGGTGCATCCCCGTTATTTCTCTTATTCTTCCGAAGATTTCTTTCCAGCATAACTGACTGATTGGGCAGTGCCATCACATATGACTCATGCTGCCCACCCCTCCAGATCCTCTCCAGCACAACTCAGATGAATTGGGAAGATGGTGTTTAGCTTTTGAGAGGTCAGACACCACTTCGTTACCTCTTTTATTAAAGGCTCTTTTAGGAAGGGGTTGGACAAACACATACATGGGGCCTCATTACGACCCAGGCGCTAATGGGTTAACGGCGCCGTAAAAGGCTGCGGCGCCGTTAACCTATTAGCGCCTAATTACGAGGTCCCTTTGCGGGACCCGACCTTAACGGCTGGTTTTTCCAGCCATTAAAGTGGGGACCCGCAAAGGGACCTTGGTGCTAAGTACGGTGCCGCAATTTGCGGCACCGTACTTAGCACCTTCCCCATTCCCATTGAGCCCTATGGGGCAAAAATGGGAATGGGGAAGGGCCATGGCGGCATGGGGAATTACCACCCGCCAACCTCGGAATGGGGTGGTAATTCCACATTCCACCATGGCGGACACCGGCATGGACCATGGTGCTAACAGCACCATGGTCCTCCGCCTGGGTCGTAATGAGGCCCATGGTGTTGGGTATAACCTACCACAAAGGATAAGGGAATCTCTGTAGTTAACTCTGACAGGTTGGACAACACAAAGTGGTGTCTCTTATAGATGCTGAAGAGCTTTGGAGGTTAATATTGAGCTCAACATTTCTAACTCCTACTCTTGCAAGTCCGAGCCCCTCTTTGGGGCACTACGGTAAAACACATATGTTCAAACAATTTGGTCTACAGAAAGTCTTTAAACCTAATCTTACCAGTCCTTAGCCTCCCAGCTACCCAGCGATTCAACACAAAACGTCCTATAGCCAACATAACATTTCCAAATTCATAATCAATAAATGTCCAGCACTAAGATGTCAACAAAAAAAAACACTTTTCTTCAGGGAAGCTCTGCCATGGTTTACTGACAGACTGGACACCTTATAGTTTTACTGCTTTTACCAGTTCACTGTAGACCCCTCTTGTGTATCAGGTTCTGGCACCCCCTGAATCATGTTCAGTGACTCTGTGTATCAGATTCTGTGGTCTCTTGATCAGGTTCTCTGGTTGTAGGCCCTCCCTGAGCCTCTGCTTTCCTACTGGTGGGAGCTTTACCACCTGCTCCCAGCATCTCTCAGGCCTCTCTATGACCGAGGGAGTGTTTCACACTGGTAGTTCTCTCCCAGACCTTTGGTCTCAGCTTCGCTTCTGAATGGTCTGTTCCCCCGACCTTGGTTTCTTAGTTTTTCTTTTCTTTGCTCTCTCACGGGCCTAAATGGGTACTCTCGTTCACCCTCATTTAGGATTTTTGTCAGGCAGGATTTTTAAGGCACCCTCCCACCCCGTCATCCAGGATTTCTCACGGTTGCTAATAGTTGGCACTGGACCTTCCTCAGATTTACCTGTGGATCATCTGCTCCAGGCAATATGGACCCTGATCTAGGCCCCTGAGGGATATTAGCTGCAGGTCATCCAAGGCAACAAATGCTTGTCTTCATCTAGCACGGTCCCAGTGTTTCTAGGGACTTTGCAAGAGACTAATCGTTCTTCTCTCCACTCCTTCTCCTCCTTTCTTCTCTCCTTTCCCCATTCTTTTTCAATGCCTGGAAGGAAGTCGCTTTTAGCCGAGCCAATGGGATTGATGAGATCAGGCGTTCAGAATTCTTGGGGCTTTTAGTTGGTCTAAATTGCTTAAAAGATGTCTGAATCTTCAAGCTATCCTTGTTTGCCCCCTAGATGGGAGATTCTCCTCACTTCTTTCATATGTGTCTATAATGGTGGGTCAGAGCATCACTGCCATCTTGGAAATCCTTTCAGATTGGCACAGGTATCTGATGAGATCCAGAGCTCTAGGTGCTTTAGTCTGATACAGCTCCTTCTGAATGCAAACTCTGTGGTTATCTGACCCCGGCTGTTTGTGAATTTGGAATCACTGCAATGGTTGTCACACAGTCTTCACGCTTGTGTATCACAGGTAAGTAGCAGAGTGACTGGGCCGCTGGCTCATTTTGTTCAGCATGAAATTTAGAGAAGGTTATGGGGTAAGAGTTACTGTGAGAGGAGGGTCAGTGAGGACCAGTCTCCATAAGTATGACTAGCTGAGGTTTAGGAGATATGACTTGCACAGAGACAGTTGCCTTTTGTTGGGTTTAGTGAAGTAGGTACTTGTGGCACCTTCCTGGGGATGAAACTGCAAATCTGCGAGATCCAACTACTTGCACTCTGGTAGGTAAATCGGGTAGCCACCAGATCAACCCAGTCCCTATGTACTAGCTCCCCTCACCAAGTAGAATGGGGAGTTCTTTTAACTCCCCTCATCAGGCAAACATGCCCATTATTGGATTTTTCTAGCTTGTGGTAAATTCCGTCCCACAGCACCCTGATTTACCTCCAAGCTGAAAAGGGAAAGACAGCTTATTTGCCGCACGGAATTCTCCAGTGTCACTGGATCAACTTCCCTCTCTTTGTTTATGTTACAAATCTCATATTGTAGTAGCTAAATATCTTTTTTTCTTAAATCACACTTCATCCTCAATAAACCACAACGACAAACTATTCAAGGATAGTATTGATATCATTCTGTTTTCTTCAACTATTTTTTCTGAACCCCAGGGACATGCCGTTAACCAGTTTGTCTCAGATAATATTGAAATAATTCAATCTGAGATTCTGGCCAAATCCTCTCATCCTTTCTTACCTACTCACTCTCTTATCTCCATGTCTGTTTCTTTTTCGAATACCTATAACACTATCTCTTATTCTGATTTCTGCTCCATTTTGTCTTGAGAGCTGCGACTTATTATTTTTTTGTTTAAATCTGTTTATTCATATTTCCAGCAACAATACAGTTTAATCTTTGTGCAACCGATGGCCCATCATGACCAAATTACAATATTATGCTGCCCACTGCTGCTACAAACAAAACAACATACATAACAGCAGCTTGCCATACACTACTGTAACTAAAAGTAACATTATACACCAGCCAGAGGACTCATCCCCAGATCCAACCCCCTTATCCAATTATGCAGGTTCATCTCACTGGTATCCTCCATCTGTAACTCCAATCAGAAGTAATTCCATCTCCATCCACATTTTTTCATCAGATTAATACCAGGTCCTCAGAGGGGCATGCCATTGGATGGAGAGAACACGGATTGTACAAAACACATTCCATGCCATAATATTGTCATTCACCTCTTACATACATCTGTACACAGCCCTGTGCCACACTATGGTCTCAGCCATTGACCAATGTCTAAAGTCATTCCACCAGGGTTCTATCTGTGGACCTGCCAAAGAATTCCACACCATGGCGATCCTATGCATTGCCAGTATACAGACCAAGTCAATAATCATGGTGACATGCTTAGCAGTTCAAGGGTGAGGGAACACACCCAGTAAGCATACCTTAGGCATCCATATGAATTTCGTGACCCGCCACTTTCCATCCGAGTACTAACTTTCAAACAAAATCATTGTACCTTTGGGCATGGCCAAAACATATGAATGATGCCCGCCCTGTCATCCGCACATCAGGGCAGCAGAGATATGTCGACCCAGAGAACCTCACTATCCTGTATGGTGTCATGTAGGCCCTATGAAGTATGTACAATTGAATCAGCTTGAACCAGGTATTTCTAGACACTCATTTGACATACAACAGACCATTTGCCCACTCAGTTTCATCAAGCTCTCTAACCAAATACTCTTCCCTCTTTCACCTTGAGGTCCCCCATTTGTAGTCTAGCCAGCATTCACCCATATAGTCTAGACACCCCATCACCCCCTTCCTTCAGATCATATAACAATGCTAAAGTAGCATCATCTCCAAGATCATCCGGGAATCCCTGCAATCTGGCCTTAGCTTCTTTAGTCAATCTCATATATGTTACAAATTGGCCAGCGTGTATCCCATATTCCACCATCAGTTCAGAGTACTCCAGCAAAGTACCCTCCCAAAACTTTTCTCCCCATGTGATAATCCCCTTATCCTCCCAATGCAACCTGATAGTCTGGAGGTCTCCCCTTTTCTTCCCATAAACAGAACCCAGAGGTATGTTTGGGGGCTGCAACTTATTATTATGATCCCTTACCTTCCTATCTAGTCCATTCCCGATTCCATTTCTGAAGCTGGTCAACACTGATTACTACCTCTTTTTGAGGGAATCTTTCAGGGAATTTTTCCCAGATCCCTGAATTCCAGTCAAATGCTCCACCTTTCCAGACTTGTAGAAGCGGAACACCACACAGATTTCCAGCCTGTGTGGATGTGCACCTCAAACTGCTATCTATTGAGACAGGATTGGATCACCCCCACCGGCTGCCGTGCATACACCTTTGTACCGCGTCAACCCAAAGAGATGCGGTGCAACTTGCTCATCCGGCACACTGAGGGGCAGATGAGCATGTCACGGACACGGACCGCGTGCATCTCATGGCCAAGGTGTCCACCGCATTTGTTGAAGTGAGACTGTTCTGAACACCAACAGTGAGGCTTACCTTGAAACAATTCCACTTGTCTCGTTAACTGGAACCCCACAGACAACTTCATACATCCGCATCTCCACCATTGCTGCTTTCACCTTGCCCTGAAGAAGGCCAATTTTGACCCAAGCAGTCACCGAAACTCGTGTTGGCTACAATCAGTTGGCTTTGCAACTACTTGATTAAGGTAGGGTATAAGCATTGTTCTAATTGACCTAATGGGGAATGGGGATTTACCGCCCCCCTGCAACTCGTGACCCAGCTCAAATTGCGCCAAACCGAGTTGTGGTAGCACCATTAGCATTGGGCGGTATCCTGGTGTCATGTCTACGCGTACGATCGTTCCCCGATCGTACGCGTATAGCCCTTTAAAAACGCTGCAGCAAGGTGCCTGGAAGTTGGCATGGCAACGCTGGCATCCTGTCCTTCCCTCTTCCTGGTACCGTCAACGTCGAGTACCATGTAACGTCGTCACGTGACTCGTACTTAAGCACCTCCCACTTGTTGTCCGGTGCTTCATATTTTGAAATTACTGGCGTTACAGAGAACTGCTTGTTTGTTCTTGTTCTCTATTGTTTCCTTGCCCTTGCTTTTTCCTTGTCCCTGGACCCTCTGTACCTGTTCCCCTCCTCCTTGGCCCCCCTCCTTGTCTTTGGAACTGCCTTGTGCCTCGACCCAGACCGAGTATTGGATTCTGTGTTTTGGATTGCCCTTTTGTTACGTTTCTGCCGGATTAATGTTGAAGACCTTGGACCGCTAAAAGGACTGCCTTGTCTCCTCCTCGATTGCTGTGCCCTGCTTCTTGAACCTGACCGTTCCTGAACGGTTACTGCTGTGGATATGGACAACCAAAAACTCTTGGGTTATCTTGGATCGTAGAATTCTTTGGGAACTGTGATTTTTATGTTCTGTACACGGACTAGAGACTGCCGCAGTGTACTTAGGCGTCCTCGTGCCGTCGGGTTAGGGTGTGCCTTTCTTTCTCCCTTGGAATCTGGACCTGCCTCATCTTGCCTTGCTGCTTGGAACTTCCTAAGACCCTAAATCCATGGCTATGGTAAGCTCGCAAGGGGTTTCTTGTTGTGGTGCATCTAATTAAGGGGAGGGGGCTAAGATAGATTGATTAAGGTCAGCATAGCACTACGTTTCACACGCCCAGTCCAAAACTGTATGCACTGGGTATACTTCGTTTTCTAGAGAAAGAGTGGTTGCCCTGCATATACACGTTGTGATTAACCTCGCATTTCGTTTGTAGGTTCACTGTGTGTCCTGCCCTACGCATCTCGTCCTGCCTTCTTGACACCTGCTTCTACGGCCTCGATCCTGTGGCAGCGGTCTCCTAGTGCGACATCTCTGTCTCATCTGGTATCCTTTCTTTCCCCTGATTTGCTGCTCTGGTTGTCTGATTACAGGACCGGAGGGGTGCATCAGGTGGAAGAACTCGTCCACTGCACTACGTGGGCAACTTGGATCCTGACACCTGGCGGTATTACTCGTGATGAGGCCCTCTGGGTTTTACACTTGATTTTCCATTTAAGTCTTCTTCTGAAGATCAAGCCTTTCTTTCCTTCATCAAAATTTCATTCTGATATCCAGACTCTTGTTTTTTCTCATCCGGACTCTGGAAGTGCCCTTCTTCATTGGTCTATCAGTGTCATCTTTGGATTCCTTAAGAAGTGGGTTATACTCAGGTGACTGATTACTGACTCTTGGAAATTCACCCTTATTTCTCTAATCCGATTTTCTCTCAATTTGCTTCCTTTGCACCTTAGAACACTTTCAAAATCAGATGCATTATTTTTAAAATTCCTTTTTCTGACTTAACCTGCCTCTCTGGCTATACACTTTTCCATCTCTGTCAATTCAAGGATTAATCCCAGTGCAGATATTCACAGACTGAAAAGTCCCTGTATGAAACATGCATGATACTCTGACCGAGCATTTTCAACTGCTGCATCACATGCATGGAATGCAGCTCTTCTCTCTCTCAATGTTTTAGCAGTCTTTGTGTCACCACAATTCAAGCACTAAAGACAGCGATCCTGGGACACTGGTCTAGCATCAGGGAGGACCTCTGTCTTTAGGCCTCGAAAGTCTGACAGTCCCTACAACTCTCTCCCCGCGTTGGGATGGCCGCCTATCTCGATTTGGTCACTAACCCATGCCACAGATTCCTACTGTCTAGAGCAGTGGTCTTCAAACTTTTTTGGTCGGGGCGCCCCTGAGAAGAATTTGGGCAGGTCGGGACCCCCCAGAAATGCCAAATGGACAGTATGTATTGCGCACCGTCACCTGCTCCCATCACAGTCTCCCTCATCCCACTCCAACCCACTCAATGTTCTCTCCCCACCCCATCACACCCGGGGCTCTCCCCACTCTGCTCCCACCACTATCCCATGGTTCCCGCCCATTGTGCTCCCACCATAGTCCCTCGGTTCCCCCCATCCCGTTCGCAACACAGTCTGAGGGCCAGTGGCGGCTGGTGATTTTTTTTTATGTGGAGGGGCATAACTATTTCCCCCAAAAATGCCATAGCGACCGAGCATAGTGAGGGAGCCCGAACCAAAAAGGGTGGTTCGGGGGGGTTTCCCCCTGTGATTTTTTTTAAAATAATGGGTTAAAATGTTGCATTGTAGAGCATACTTTTCACAAAAAAATGGGTAAATAGCCAAACAGTTTGCAATTGGTGCTGGGGGGGCCCAAGGGGCAGGCATGACATTTTTTAACTGGACATCTATGATAGATGTCCACTAAAAAGATACCATCCCTGTCCCCTAAGCCCCACTGGGCCTAACACAATCAACATGATTATGTGTGTATGCAAGGCGCTGCACATTCATACAGCAATCACTCTATCATTCACACGAGCATCCATCACCATACAATCACTCATAACATAAGCATACACGCATCCATACACATGTTTAAATAAAAACAATGAACATAAACGTACCTTCTGCATTGGCCTGCGTGTGGGTGCTGAAACGCCCTGCTCCAGGCTGCTCTGTCTGTATGTGCGAGTAGGCGCAGGAGCTCCCCCTCGGACATACAAACATGAGATGCCCCAGTCAGCATTTCCAATGAGCTATGCAATGCTGGCGAATCAAAACGCTGCAGCACTTGCATGGCTCAGTGAGCATGTGCGGCTGGGGAACTAAACTGAACTGTCAAAGGGAAACATTGTTTCCCTTTGACAGCTCAGCCAGCCCAGGAGCACTCCATCAGCTGGAAAAAGCAGCTGAGGGAGTGCTCACGGTTTCACTGAGCTGGCTCCTTAGTTCCTCCATAATGGGTGAGGGGCCACTGGGTGGGCGCCCCCTCGCCATTATGGATGAGCTGCCAGGCTCGGACTGGCCTATAGGGCAATGCCTGTACCAAAACGTAAAATGCTGATGTGGGCCAGT
Source organism: Ambystoma mexicanum (assembly GCF_040938575.1). Classification (NCBI taxonomy): domain Eukaryota; kingdom Metazoa; phylum Chordata; class Amphibia; order Caudata; family Ambystomatidae; genus Ambystoma; species Ambystoma mexicanum. The sequence goes on from NC_090921.1 coordinate 1,123,451,609, forward strand.
TTGATGAGTTACTTAACTATGCAGTTAGTCATTTTGACCATTGTTGCTGAATATATCACTATTTACTTACATTTTAACACAAAGCACCCCCTTGGGTACTATTGAAACAGTGGGCCTCATTACAACCCTGGCGGTAGCTGTGCGGGTAAAACTGGCACGGCTGCCGCCAGAGTTGCATACGGGTCTGGCACCCACGAATGGGCAATTACCGGGTCATGCTGAGTTAGGCGGACCTGATAATTGCCCTTTCGCGGGTGCCGGTACCGGTAGATCCCCATTCTCATAGGGCTGAATGGGAATGGGGAACTAGGATGCACCGGCACTGTTAATAACGGTGCCGGTGCATCCAACGAGCTGTGCTCGTGGGTGCCACACGCCCTGCCAGGTCAGACCTGGCAGGCTGTCAGGCACCCGCAAGCACAACTCGTACTATGACGGTACAGTAGCAACGGTGCCGTTAGCTTACCGTCACAGTTGTTACTGTACCGCCATAGTTGTAATGAGGCCCACTCTGTGACTAAAGGAATGAATATCCATTTACAACTGCGGGCCACTTTTTCATTGTTGCCTGAGACAGTTTCATGCTTCAGCCCGACCATGTGAGCCACCCCTGCCCATTTCTTTCAATCTAAAAAAAAAATAAAAAAACATTCTTTTTTTAAACATTTTTTTTTTATATTTCATGTTGAGCTCTCAGGGCCCCCCAGGGATGCACCTGCGGACCCACAGTTTGAATACCGCTGGTCTAGAGCAAGGTTCAATGCAATCCAAGTAAATGGAGTAACCAGCAGATGACTGCATTTCTTTTACTAGTATCAATAATTGGTGCAACTAGTGCTTTTAAACTCGCTTGGTTTTTACAGTCAGCCTGAAATCGAAAAATCAAGCTTGATGGTTTTATTGTATGAAATTTCGCTTAACTAGTGTACCCATCGATTGACCTTTATGATTGTTTTATCGGATGTGCTCTGTTTACATATGTTTTCTGTGTTTTATAGATTGCATTATAATCGAAATAAACACTTTATTGATTGATCTCCTTTGATAAGTCCTCTTCTGCCTCCCCCAACTCTGTAGGGAGTCTGTCCTTTGACCGCTCCTCTTCACATCCTAAACTCCCACTCTCAGCAAACACCTTCACATATCATCTATTTGCTGATGATACGCCTATCTTCTTCTTACCATGGTCTCTCCATCACTGCATAGCACCGTGTTGCCTGATCCTTAGACCCTTTAAAATGCAAATGATCTGTATGCCGGCTTCCAATGCACCACCCCTTCTTCACTCTCCTACACCCCTTCCCCCAACCTTTTCACCTTTGTGTGCGCACTCCTGAAAAAATCTTCAGCAGACCCAACCTGCCCTGCCAACTATTGCTCTATTTCCATCACTACCTTCCTGTTAAGCTGTTGGAGAAGCTGGCATTGTGCCAACTCAACTCACACACTGAAATTGTTGATGTTCTCCACGACCATCAATCTGCATTCCGAGCATCCACATGCAATGAAAATGCTCTCCTGATCCCTCCTTTTTCCATTCACTCTGGCCTTCCTCCTTGGGCTCTCCCCCTGCTCCTTCTTCTTTTATTTATTTATTTATTTATTTGTATAGCGCTGACTGCCCGCAGGCATCGGGCGCTTACATGGAGACAAGGACAGACGCAAAGAGATAGTGAAGAGATGGGTCAGGACAAAACACATAAGATTAGTCGTTAACTGATTCAATAAGGTCTAGATGGTGGGTTACTTGAAAAGCTCAGTTTCGAGTTTTTTGCAAAAGACCAAAAGGTTGGTCTTCAACCTAAGACACTTCGGCAGTTTGTTCCAATTAGCTGCCGCTCGGTTAGGGAAAGCTCTGCCCATACCGAGTTCCCTTTTGTGTTTCAGGGGAGTTATAAGCCTGTTGGCTTCTGATCTTAGTGCCCTGGGGGGATGGTAAAGAGTGAGTTTGGACTTCAGATAGGCTGGTGCCTTGCCGTATGGGCACTTGTGAGTTAGGCACATAGACTTAAATTGTATGCAATCCTCCATTCTCAGCCAGTGGAGATCCCATCTAGCTTCACTGATGTGTTCGCTTCTGGCTTTTTTTTAACCATTCTTATCGCATTATTTTGGACCAGCTGGAATTTTTGGATGCTTTGCTTACTTGCTCCTGCCAGGAGTATGTTTCCATAGTCCAGACGCGACAGGATGGTGGCTCTGGCTATTGTGGCGCAATTCTTCTCACTCAGCAGGGGTCTAATTGCTTTGAGGAGTCTGATGTAATAGTTACAGTTTTTGCTAACATACATAGCTTGGGCATCTGCATTGAGGGAGGCATCCAACGTCATGCCAAGCATTTTAACCTTATCTGCCACTGTAATACGGGTTTCTTTAATTTGGAAAGCCTGGTAGTCAGCGGAGAGTTTGGCACGAGCCTGGGTGGAGCCAAAGACCATTAATTCGGTCTTATTGCCGTTCAGGCACATCCAGTAATTGTCCATCCAATCTTCGATATTTTTGTAGAGTGTGTTTAATGTTGTACTGTCCTTAGTGTAATCCCTGCCTAATTCCAGGACCAGCTGAGTATCGTCAGCGTAGTTGGTAAATAATATCTGGAGCTGTTGTAGTAACTCACATAGGAAACGGATGTACAAGTTGAAGAGCAGTGGGGACAGACTGGCTCCCTGTGGTACCCCACAGAAGATGTTAAATTCAGAGGAGAATTTGTCACCCCAACGTACTCGGGATATTCTGTTTTCAAGGAAGGACGATAACCAATTTATTGCTTTCTTGGAGCAGTTGGCGACCTTCTCAAGTGCTTGCTGTAGGAGCTGATGGTCTAGCAGGTCAAAAGCGGCGCTCAGATCCAAAAGGACCAGCAGGCCAGCCTTTCCCTTGTCCATAATTTCCAGCATGCTGGTCTGTAGGTCCAGCATAGCTGTCTCGGTGCTGTGAGCGGCTCTAAAAACAAATTGTTGTGGGTGTAAGATCTCATGGCTTTCCACATATTCCTGAAATTGCGCTGTTGCTATTTTGTCCAGTATTTTTTTTTTTCAAATTCAATTTTATTGATTTGTAACATCATAGGTGAACAGCCGGGTGAATGCATAGCTGAGCATACATAGTTACTTCACAAGATTACTGCGATCCACCTATATAATATTCTAACAATAACATACCCGTTCACCTTTAATGGACGAACAATAGAACCCCCTTCCCTCCTCCCTCCCTTTGTCCTTTCTTGTAAAACTTCCAGGTCTCGTCGCGTTTGCTCTAGTGAGCTATAGTGGGCGGTGTGACGTTGAACATTGTTGGTGTTGTGAGTTACAGGCTAAGTTTGTGACAGGCATGGTTATTAGGCTGTATGGTATTCGGTGTTCAGTGTTCAGTTCCTGGTGGGGCACAGTGAGTGGTATTTTCATTGGTGCGGTGAGTTGCGCGCGACCGTACCTGTGATGTAACGTCCCGTAAAGTCACTCCAAGCTTCCTTGTGTCGCGCAGCCTTGTCATGGAGGGCCGCAGTTATTTTCTCCATTGTATATATGTTCATGGCAATTTGTAGCCAGTCCTTTTCGTCTGGTAGGGGTGGGGACTTCCATTTGATGACTAGGGCTGCCCTTGCTGCCAGTAGCAGGGGGGATACAAGTCCTTTTACGCGCACCATTTCGTCGTCTTCTTCTTCAAGGCCAAATAGGATCAGAAGAGGGGATGGTTCCCTTTCTATGCTGTCCAATTGCTTTATCCATCCCAGGACCTCTTGCCAATAAATGCATACCTTGGGGCACTTCCACCACATGTGCCAGTAATCAGCGTCCATGCCACATTGTCGCCAGTATTTCGGACTGGAAGTTTGGAACATTTTAGAAAGTCTTTGTGGATCATACTGCCACCGGTGGAGTAATTTTACGGCGTGCAATTTGTCCTGGGTGGCAATTGACGTTTTGGCTGGCGTTTCGCAAATTCTGTCCCAGGCTTGTTGGTCGAATTCTCTGTTGAAGTCTTTTTCCCATCGCTCTTTGAGGCGGAGACTCAGAGTTGGTCTTTAGCGATTAAGGTCTTGTACATGCAGACTATTAAATCTTTAGTTGAGTTGCTCGTGTCCAAGATAGTTTCAAAGGGCGTAAGCTCTCTTTGTGTGGTGTCCTTCCATTCTCTCCTCGATATGACCCCTTTCAGTTGCAGGTACAAGAAAATCGAAATCGGGTGAATTTGGTGGGCTTCTTCTAGTTCCGAGATCGAAATGAATTTCCCATTTCTTCACAGTTGGCCAACTCTCTCTAGTCCGGCATCAAACCAGGCCTGATACCTGGCAAGTTCGGTGATTTCTTCTCGGATCCCAGGGGACCAGAGATGGCTTAGAGGGGAAGGCCACGTTGTGATTCCAGTAATCCCTTTCCCTTTCTTTTGGTGGGGGAATTAAGCCCCTTGACGTTGAGCTTGCCATTTTTAAGAGTGCCATGCCTGTCACCTGATTCGTCCCGACTGTCGGTCAGTGGTAAGTCCTGTGGATTCGCTAATCACGTCACATCGGCCTTCACCGAGGGTCGCCGCCGTGGAAGTATTCTGATAGCTATCCCGAGCCAAATGGGACTTCGAAGTTTTGTGTATCCCACCCCCCTGCTCCCCTTTCAGGGTATTGAACATAATACCCATTGTCCTCAGTTCCTTGCAAGGATCTGATTCCCAGTTTGATGGTGTCTGAGTTGAACCAGGTGCATGCAGCCGGTCTACTGTCAGTTCGCCTGTGAGGGTCATATTAACATTTTGAGCCCCCCCCCACATCTTTAAAAAATCAACTTAAGTTACAACTTAACAAGCAACAACAACTGTTATTGTGAAATAGCAAATGTAATGATACATGCGGTTTCCAGATTCATTGGCCGTCAGCCAGTCATCTGTTATAGCTCTGATGGAAAGTTTGTTGTGGGCCGGACCTGGTGGCTGTAGTGTGCCGGTCTCCAGCGTGTTGAAGAATCTCCGAACCATGATTCCTGAGTAGACCTAGCCAGGTCGAGAAATTTGTGTGTACCGCATCATTTGGCACTGTCCGGCGTATCATTAGGTTGTCTGTATTTTCTGGCTCCCTTGACTTTCTTCCTTTTCAGGCATTGAGGTTCCCATCGTGCTCTATCCTGTGCTGGTTCATCTTGTGATCCTTCTTTGGGGTCAGTGCCAAGGAGATCCGTGATACAGTCTCGAATTTCCTCTTCGGAGCGGAGTATTATCTTCCTGCTTCCGTGTTCAAAAGTGAGGGAGAAGGGGTATCCCCACCTATATCTTGTGCCTTGGTCCTTGAGCCATTTAGTTAGAGGGCTGCAGAGGCGTTGCAGGGCCAGGGTGAGCGAAGATAGGTCTTGGAAGGTGGTTATTTGGGCTCCTCAGAGGGTGAGGGCGCCACCTGACCTGGCTTTCGTGAGTATCCTTGTTCTATCTTGGTATCTATGAAATCTGGCCAGGACCGACCTAGGGCCCCCTGAAGGGCCACCAGCTCTATGTATTCATTTGATTGCGGGTTCGTCAATATTCTTATCTGCTGTTAGGATTCTGATGATGTCATGTATGGTATGCTTGAGGTCCTCTTCTGTTTCTCCTTCCCATTCCGGAATTCCGAAGAATCGCAGGTTGTTTCGCCTTTCCATATTTTCTAAATCATCTATCTTCAGATGGATGTCTTCCTCTCTTTTCTCTATATTGCGCATTCGGAGGTCCAGTTGGGCTTCTAGTGTGTCGATCGAGGCTTGGTTGTTCTCGAGGCCCTCTAGCCTCTCCTCGATGTTATCCACCCTCTGGGTCATCTTGTCAATTTTGCCACCCAGATTGGCGCCCATATTTCTGATTTCGCTCAGGAGGGCGGCTATGTCTCCCTTGGTGGCTGTTGCTCCCGTCTCCGAGGGTTCCGCCAACATTGTGCAGTTAATTTCTGGATCAGGATGTGGCGGAGTGTAGGCGTATCTGGCTAACTTACTTTTGGTACTCATACGATGTATGGGTGCGAGGAGGCACATGCCCCTAAAGCGGGGGCACTGCCCTCTGCACTGATGCAGTAGACCGGTCCTGGGGTGTGTTGTGGAGCAGTGTCTGGTGTGTCCTGGCGAGCAAGGGTGTTATGGTGGGAGGAGGCACGCGCCCTGAGACCAGGGGCCCTACCCTCCAACTGCGTCACCCTCTGTTCACGTTGGCTCCAGTCCTCGGCTCTGATGCAGTGTCCGAGGTGTTCCAGCAGTATTGCTGGTCGACTTGTAGGCCCTGTTAGGATTGGGTAGAAGGGGGCTCCGGGGCGGGAAGCCTAGGTCCTAGCAGAGGCTCAGGAAGAGCGTACAGAGGAGGGCACACGCCCCACGAGTGGGGGCCCAACCCTCTGTGTTGGCTTCGGTGTGGGGGCAAGTTCTTTCCCCTGACGTTGGAGTCTTGGTGGAGGAATTCGATACAGGTGACATGAATAGTGTCCGAGGCACAAGTAGTGTGTCCAAAGGTTCCGGCATGTTGCACTTCGTTGGGGTCTGTGACACGTGCCCCGCCCAGCCGGCGAGATGAAGCTTTCTGACACCGTGTAGTGCCTTGAGGGGGGTCAACAGGTCTTCCTCAGAAGGTAGTGGGGTCAACCCCCTTGAACAGATGGATGGCGTTGCGCTATACGGTCTATCAGAGGCTTGTACTTAACAGGTGGGTATGAGTCATAGGGCTCTGTGATGCCAGGGGGTAGACCTGCGGTGCTGAAATGCAGCCCTACGGTGGGAATCTGTGCCCGCTGCAACGTGGTGATACGTCCAGTCTGTGGGCCACTGGGCTATGGTCGTGGAGGCCCGCGGGGGTCTTCTGGGTGAAGGAGAAGGCAAGGGCTGGGGTGCGTGGGAGGCCACTGGGTGCCATGTTGTCACTCGGCTGGGGCGGACAGGGGGGGGGCAGGTCCGCCCTCACAGATGGAGCAGCGCCAGTCGCGTGTGGAGTCGGGGCCAGGCGCACCTCCAAGGGAGAGGGCACAATGTTCGCGGGACGGGCCTGTGCGTCGCCGGGTGGGAAGAGGGCACTCACCCATATGATCGTCGGGCTTCAGTCCGTGTAACGTCCAGGGCTGCCACCACGTAGGCCACAGTGCGGAGAGGGCGGGCCCCTCCTCACACACCCAGGGTCCCCCCACTCCGCGGGGGCCTGAGGACAGAGCGGAGAGGCAGCAGCCATCGAGGGGAACTGCAGCGCGGCTCAATGGCTCCGCGAGAGGTCGGTGGGCGGAGCTGATAATCCTGGGCCTCAGCAGGTCGCGGGGCTCGATGAGGGTGTTGCGCAGAAGGCCTGGAGGGGGAGGCACGGGCCAGGAGACTTTTCTCAGGGCAGACCGCTCCGATTTCTTCTGGATTTTCGCCCGGTGTGTGGGGGTCCGGTTCCTACAGCCTGGGCTGCTGTTGTTGCGTGGATGGGGGGGTCAAAAGTGGGGGCTCAAGCCACTTTTGAGGCCTATGGGTCGGAGCTCACACGGAGGAGATCCACATCCGTGCGCCCTCTGGCGGCCGATTTGTCCAGTATTTTAAGAGTAAAATTACAGTTCGTAATAGGTCTTAAGTTGTTAGGGTTGCGAGGATCTAAGTTAGTTTTTTTTACTAGGGGTGTGATGGTGACCTTTTTTATGTTGTTAGGCACTCTTGGTCCCGGAAAGAAGTGTTTACAATTTTAGTGAAGAGTGGAGCAAAAATTTCGGGATGTTTAAGGATGATCTTTGGAGGGAGTTTGTTTTCGGCGCAGGAGGATGCTTTCATAGATGCCAAGGTTTTCAACATAGCTTCAAGAGATGTGGTTGAAATTCGAACTTCTCCTTTCCATTTGTGGTTGACTGTTCTACGGGAAGACTAAGTTGAGGTTTGTTAGCTTGTGCTAGTGCAATGCGTTCTCTAGCTTTGGATATTTTGTTAGCGAATGCTACCTGTGTGTTTTCACATTCTGATTGTGATGGTATAAATGCAGGGGCCATCGCCTGGGGCTTATGTATGGATTTTGAGAATGTCAAGAGTTTTCTAGCTGAATTGGAGGATGCTTCGATTTGACTGTTGAAGTAGTTCTTTTTAGCCTCATTGATCTTGGTTTTGTAGGCTTTTTCTAGTGATTTCCAGCTTGGTTTGTGGTCATTTGTTTGTTTTTTAAGCCATTCAACTACGCTATGTGTTTTTTCTTTCTTAGGGATGATTAGTTCCGGTGTGAACCATTTTTGATGGTTGAGGTTGGGCCTAACAGTTTTTTCTCGATTTGGCGCTTTCTGGTTAATTAATATAAGCATCTGCTGGTCATATTTTTTGATGATGGTGTCACATGAGTCTTTTTCATTAATGTCTTCCAGAATGCTATTTACGCAGAGTTGTAGGTCTGCGCTTTAAATATTTTTGAAGTTTCTGGAAAGGACTTTCCTTGTCTTATTAGCAAGTTCTTTTGCTGGGAGAGGTAAGTGCAGGTCAAAAACTATTTTGTAATGGTATGTCCATATACAAGGGGTGGTTACATAGTTGTTGGTCTCTATGCTGTTAGTAATGAATAGCCCAGTTGGTGACCATTTGCCATGGTGGGGTCCTGATTCATGACATTGAATTGCATATTTTGCAGTGTTTTTTCAAGGAGAATTGCTTCCTTGTCTTTTAGGTCTCCACGCTAAATCTCCAAGAATGATCATGGATTTATTTTGGCCAATAAGTGAGTTTGCAAGGTTGGTGAGTTCATCGTTGATTCCAGGGAGGATGGTCTGTAGATGAGTATGAAATTAATACAGTTATTGTCTGTGGGACAGTGTTTAAGGTGTAGTATTTCATAGCCTGTTCAGGAAGATGTAGTGGGAAAGACAGGCAGCGAGACTCGTGTTACTATGGCTACCCCGCACCCCTTTCCCGTTTTTTCTCCATTAGTGTAGTGGATTGTGTAACCCGTGGGTACTGCCAGAGTGCGAGTAGGTCCAATTGGGTCCTGTAGCTACGTTTCTGTGATACACATAATGTCAATGTTATCTGACACAATCAGGTCGTGTACACATGATGCGTGTTGATTAAGGGAGCGTGTGTTCAGTAAACATATTTTCAGTTTTTTTGTCGGGGATTCTTTATTGTGTATTTGTTTGGTTTCTGTCCTGATAGGCTCACTAATGGGTACCTAATCTGCTGTTGTCAACATTCAGGAAGGTATTGTGGTGCCATTCATGATAGACTCATGGTCGGGTGGCACTAAAACGCTGTGGACTTTGTCTAGAGTTCCCAGCGCTTGTGCGTGTATGGCTCCTGTTTTCTGTATCTCTTGTAGTTTGGAGAGAAGATCGTTGAGCTTTCCTATTCCCATTCTTACCTAGGTCAGAGGACTGGGCTCAGCAGGGGGTTGAAAGTGCAGGATTTCTGGCCGAGGACGATGGGATCGGCGAGGACCGGCGCAGACCGGCTTGCCTCTGAAGCGCCAGCGCTGAAGCACCTGACGTTTCAGGAAATAGCCTGCTAGTGCTCTTGGGAACTGGAGTTCCCGCTCAACAGAGCGCTCGCAATCACAATCGCATGCAGGTTCAAACAATTAACTTTACGAGTGCTTACTCGTTGCCAAAGCTGATTCGAATTTAGAAGCAGGTGACAAATAAATGCAAAGAACGAAAATGCAAAGCTAAAGAATGTGTTTCTTCTGAAGCCAGAAACCTTAGAGTCATCTTGGACTCCTCTTTTTTCATCCTCCTTCACACTCAGGACATTGCCAAGAAGTTCCACTTTCAGCTCTTTCTTCTTAAAGGAATTCTCCCTTTTCTCACTTTTCCCTAGAGGCTTAATGTTTCCTGAGCCTTGTTCTCTCTAAGCTTGACCATCTCCGATTCCGGAAGCACTTCAGCACCTTCCTCTTTGCTTCTGCTTTCCCTCCCCCTCTCCCCTGCTGAATTCCTGATCGAAACTGCACTGGTTACCTGGCCACCCTTTCTGATCCCTGGCCCTGGCCCCGTCTATTTCTGACCTGCACTGCCTCCCTGGCAACCCATGCACCTGGGGACCGCTGTTCTGTAGCCCTACAATCCCCCTAACAGCACTTATGTCTGCACTTCCTTGCACTTGCCACCAGCTGGCCGTTTTATTTATCTTTTTATTCCACTTTTCCCATGAACTGCACTTTCCCCTCTCTCCCCCACCCCGCAATTTTCCTTTTCCCCCTTCCCATGCACTTGCACGATCTGAATGACACCTGGCCTAGTAGGATCGTTGTCTGTTTTCTCCTTGTTCCCCCCCTTGCCTCGTCGCGCCTTAAAACGCTTGTGTATAGGCATGCTATAAATGCCATATCATATTATATCATTGCAATAGCCTCCTCCTGAATCTACCTTCTTCCACTCTGTGACCCCTCCAGCTAATCTAGAATAGGGAAGCAAGACTTATCCTTGGTCTTAAACCCAGGGACTGCATCTCTCCTGCCCTAAAACGTCTTCATTGGCACCCGGTTGTTGCAAGGATTAAATTGAAATCCCTCTGCATCATCCACAAGGCTGTCTGGGCCCAGGGACCACACTATCTCCAACTTTATCTTACTGAATACTCTCCCTCTAGACCACTTTATTCCTCTGGCACCCACACTTTGTGTGTAAAGCGCTTTGCTGAACAGAGGGTAGGTGGTCGATCGGTTTCTTCAGCTGGCTCCCTGCTACTGAACAGCCTCCCCCTGCCTCTGCACCTCGAGCAAGACTTTCTGAAATTCCGTATGCTCCTCAAGACATACCTCTTCACCTCCTTCTTCCCTTCTTCTCTTCTCTGCTAATCCCACAGTCGCTGTGATTGATGTCTGGGGCATGTATGCATCCTCGGGCCCCTGACCTCCCACACCCAATCTACCCAGCTCCTGTTTACCCTGAGTACTTGCCTTGGCACACCCTCCACCTCAGAGGTTTGCACTTACTCCTAACAATGCCCCTGGCCATGTAGCACTCGTCAACCCAAGCTCTTCATCTGTGGCTCAGCAATGAGCCCGGACTCCCCAGCATTTACGCCCTCTGACGTTTTTCCTTGCTGCACTTGCACGTTCAGAATACTCACAAGGTACAGTAGGTTTGTCCTTCCTCCTTTTCCCTCCACTACGCTTATTCATTTTTGTGTTTTGTAATGTATTTCACTCCCTTGTTCCCTCCATGTGGGTGCTTTGAAACAGTATTTTGCTTGCTGTGTAAGCACCAAACAAGCAAACAATACATACATAAATAATTTATCTCCTACCGGATCCCTAGTGGATTGCTTGTTTGTTATAACTGTAACTAGCTTAATCCAAGATATATCTGGTGACAACTTTGTGCTATCCATATTTACTTTTCCCAGCTCTCTAACCACCATGACCTTTAATGTACTAACTAAATTTCATGACTATGTAAATCACTTAGTAATGGCACTGCTATGGCCATCCACATGCCCTTTGTACAGTGCTTCTTTGCGAAGTAATTATATTTTAAATAAATACAATGCAAAAATGCAATACATTTCAGACCCATTCCCTGCTCAAAATGGGAGTGGGTCCACATATTGTGGTTCTGATACTATGGGCAAACCTACCGCAGGCTCCAGAGATTACAATGGGAGTGGTGTGGACAATGCAGTGTGAGCAAGTGGGGAGCAGACGAAAGGAAGGGAGGGACCAAAGAAAATAAAAGGGGCGGTTTCACTGAGCTAAATGTTTGTCTTAATCCATCATGCACCACTTCGCCTGTTACCACCGCTAGAGGTAACTTTTGCCTTACACATACAACAATAAGACTTCAAGTTGCACAGTAGAGACTGCCCACTTCACCTGTTATCACCGCTTGAGGGAGCTGTTACCTTACCCATACAATAATAAGAGTTCAAGTTCATCTTCCAGGTGAACAAAATGTGTATTTCAACAATGATAACATACAATTAGCTGCAGAAAAGGCCCAAGACAGGGGTACCACTTTGACAGCATACTTAAAGTTGCATACACTAAGAAAATATATACATTTAAAAAAAGAACATGTAAACAGAAACTCATTTGATTAAGCCGCTCAACGGATATTTGGCAAAAACAATAATGGGAGACCTCCATCCAACACAACTTTGGCCCGTGTACATAGGCTTTTGCACTAGTTATAAATAAATGTCTTGGGTGTCCCCTGTGAAAGGACACCCCTGGGAGAGAAGAAAGGACAAAAGAACAGAAGACAAAAAACTACCCTCTCTCAGTGGGGACAGTGGACGTACCCCGGGAGTGGCCCAGAAGAGCGGTGCCCAGGACATAGAGCATTTAAAAAAGTATCTAGGGGGAAGTGTGAGGGATAGGATCCCAGAACAATGTTGGTTTGGAGGGGCGACCCCTGTAATGCAATGCCATATTAAGTTGACCCTGAGCTGCTCAAAATTCCTACTTATTGTTTCAAAGAATTCCCTATTAATGGCCGTTCATATGCAATCGTTTTCAATTCTATGACCCTGGGCTTTGAACATCACCTATGATGAGCTCAAGGAACACCCAGAATCAGCCAGAACACAAAACCGGCTACAGTCACCTGCACAGATGCACAGTATACATGCATGCATGCAAGGCATCATACGGGGCAGGCCTGCACAGTACCCTCCCACCACAAAGCTCTCTTGCTAGTTATTAAGGCACAGACAATGCTTTCTCAGCCTTTCAAGGTCTCCAGACATGCTTTACGGTCCCAGTTTACATGCAGAGGTTGTAGAGAGGCTACTTGTGTGTCCATGAAACCGGACAGAGACTGCGGATGAAGTCTGCAACACAGGGCTAGTCATGCAAACACAAGAGGACGTTCAACACTGGGAACCTGTAGTCAAGTATTAGCAGGTTTGTTACAGCATACAGTGAAGTTGAAAATGGTGTAACTCTTGCTTCTGTACTGTGTGCACAGAGGTCGTTGTCCAATAAAGCAGCCATGTGAAGTGAATGCCTCATTGATTTGCACTAACAGAGAACATCTAGCAGATAGAAGAGAACCTTAGCAAGAGAGAACAGGGCCGGGCACACGTATGCGCACATCTTACTCCTAAGGTTTGAGAAAGTCTGCCACAATATGGGGATGATGGGACACACAGTATTACGGCGCCGACCACATCTGTTATCATCGTTACCACAGCAGGTATTTAGGACGCATGGAAAACTAGTATTATGTAATGTGTCAATTTGTTCCATTTCATTCATTGGTGTGGAACTCTTAAGTGACACGGGAATGGCGTTTTCTGTGCAGGGTACCACGTTCACAATATAAGCCCGCCCCTTTGCTTCCCAGAACACGGATGTCTTAGTATGTGTAAACGTAAATGGACTGTGTGATTTGTAACTCATCTCCCTTTCGTGTTTTCTTTCTGTCAAATAGAAACACCTGCAGACCCTGACACAGCATACCCGATCTTCCAAAATCAACGGGTGTAAAGGATGAGGAACAGTCCAGGGTGAGACTACAACATTGATCAGGTATGTGTCAGATTAAGCAAGACAGCAGTCATATGGGCCGACATAATGCCCCCCTCTGCTTGCCCATGGATCTCGGGTGCATGCAGCAGTGGGTATCTGTTAGGGCATGATCTGGTGTTTCAGCTTTCTCTTCTAGGACCCCCAGCATGGCTTTTAATGGCTTGTGGGATCCTGGAATTATTTGTGTGAGTCAGGTCTTTTTCAACCTCACTCCCAAGCTCACCTCATTTGTTTTGGTTGCACTGGTCAGTCCTTATGGCCACCAGTGGAGATGGACGTCTGTCCCTATCTGCCTCCTTTCTGGTGTAGCAATGCTGCTTCCATGTGGGGAACATTGCAAGGAAACACTGCTTCCTCTTTATTTTCTTTTTAGTGTATTAAGTTACTTTTTTTCAGGGCAGCATTGGTAGGATGGTGGCAATGGTACCTTTTCTAACCATTCTTGGGTGCACTACCCATGCATGCTACCAAATCAAATTAAAACAAAAAAACATTTTACTACACTGGTGACCCAAGATGGCTAAACCCCTTGTTCTGTAGGTCTTGCCTTGTTCTATTTCGTCCTTTGCCCATTCTCCTCTCTCGTCAGCTATGCAATGGTCAAGTATGGTCATGTATGTTGTCTGTCCTCTGGCAAGAAGCCTGTAAAGATGACCAGTGTGCGTGTCTGGAACTGGCTGGGACTGGGTAGTGGGCCTATCTGGCCAGATTGATGTCCTTGTTGCTGGGCAGCTGGTGCGGCTGCTGGCTGTTCAGGACAGCCACCCCATGTTTGCATCCTGCAGGTCCTTCCATTGGTCGGCTGGGGTTATGGACAGTCCAAATGTAGGCTATTATGAGGGGACCTGGATCCATTCTTCAATGGGCCGCAGGATCCAAGAATTCCAAGGATAAAGAGCCTGCAGAATAATACCGCAGGACCACTGCTGACATCTACATTGGTCCAGCCAGTCCACCGCCCAGCAAAGCTCTGCTTTTTCTGTGTCGGGAGACCAGTACTTGGTGCTTCCCTCTCTAGGAATAGTGGGAACCACCAGCCACAAGTCCTGTCCAGCTGTCAAATTCTCCTGGAACTCGGAAGAGGAGCCTCTGCTAAATCTTGAGAGCAAAGGCATCCACGCTGTACAGATCTCTTCTGGCCCTCATGGCTGGAGACGTTGTTTGCACTCACGTCATGGGATGGGAACCTCATGCCTACTGGTGCATCCTTCTGCCCAGAGAGGAAAGTCACCTGCAGCCTGAGTTCAGTGGACCTCCCTCCTCATGCCTGCTGCCCTTGACTGGATCTCTTCAAATGTATCCGTTGTCTACTGAATCGTCATGGTCTTGTCTCGCTGCAGAGGTCCTCTTTCATTGTAAACTCGCGGTTCAGCCTGGTAGTACACCCACTGATCCGCGAACCGGAGACCATAACCACCACACATACAGACCCAACCCTGACACTGAAAAGGACCCCTGCACTCGCACCCCTTCGACCCAATATACAAGGACGAACAATCCGGACAGTTGTCCCCAAGAGCCGTGACTTTCCTGGGGTGGTTGTTTTCTTCGTCAGAGTTCCAGGCGCAGGGGTGCATGACTGTTCCGATGCCCATCTGGTCTCCATTGTTCTCTATGGGCACCAAGTCCACTCCTGCAGCTGCCAGAGCTTGCTTACTGGTGGTGGAACATGAGCTTGGACACCACTCGCGGGGTCCCCTTGGTGCACTGAGATAGGTAAATGCCCCTGTCCTTCATGGACACATTCCTGAGCTCGCTCTAGGATCAATGCTTCCATCAAGCCCCTCTCTTCTCTATGGGTGAACCGGAAGCACTATTGCAAAGTATCATTTGAGTTTCCAATTGCTGGCTTACTAACCTTCAATGTTTGAGACATGGAATCTAGGATAGGCATGCAACTGGTGAAGTTTAGTTCTCGTGTCTTGGTTTCACTCCTTAAAAACATGTGGCCTATGTAATATTTGTAACCTCTCAACCCCACACTTTAGGTTATTGTCACAGCATATGGTGTCCTATAGTACTAACACTGTGTGAGTTTGTAAAATTCAGCGTTTGTGTGCCAAGTCGGACACCTGACTATCTTTTATGTGTCTAGACATTGAGTAACCTCACAGTGGGCCTCATGTGAGTTTGGTGGTGCAGGAACAAATGGTGGCAAAATGGTGGCAACATAATTACTGACATTTTACTGCACAGCCGAATTCTGTGGTTGTAGCAGCGAAATTACTTCCAGCATCCTCCATTTTACCTGCAAAAATGGGTGCTCTTGTTTGCTCTTAGCATTGCTGTATGCTCACAGAGAGAAACATTGAAGACATTTTAAACAAGCATTGGCAATGCCAACGTTTTTGGCTTTTGTGGGAAATGCATTTGTCAGTCACTGCCGTAGCGGTATTAACTGGACAGCAATGTTAGCAGCTGCAAAATGGTGTGAGTACCTTGGCATATAATATCAGTGTGCCTAATACTTAAACAAACCAAAGCTGTTGGCTTTGCCAATGCTCGTTTTTAACAGGACTTCAGTGACGGAGACACACACATAATGCTTTTAAACTCAGTGACTGAAGACGGACCAGTTTAAGAAATTTTTATTACACCAGTAGCGTGTTGACAACTGCAATTAAGTCAGTAACTCTGAAGGCTGCATTGAAAAATCACTGGCAATCATAGCCATTGCAAAGTTTGATGCTAAGGCTTGAATAAAGTGAGCTCAAAGAGTTCCCACAAGGAAGTGTTTTGGTTGGGGCGGAGCAGGAACTGGATGGGAAAGGCCTTTGGGATTAGCATGGCCATGTGCAGTCAATGGGTGGGAAAATAACCTAACAACACCTACAAGCTTTGTGTCCCTCTTCACATGCCATATCTCCCAAGCTGTACTCTAATGCAATAGTTACGCCTTGTAGATGGCACTTTAGCAACACCTAATAGCCAAAATTAACAAGTATTGGCAAAATCAACAGTTTTGGCTTGTGTCTATTAGGCATTTGCCAGGACCTGCTATTAGATGCGCAGGTACGCTCACCATGTTGCAGCTGCTACAATCAATGGCCAGTTAATAGGTCTACGGCAGTGCCTGGCAAGTGCCTTTCCCATGCCTATACAAAAGCCCAAACTGTTGGCATGCCAATGCTTGTTAAATTCTTAGATCTGCCACTGCATCTGGCAGGAAGAGTCAAAACCTAAAAGTTTGATATAGTGTACCTTATGATCAAGGGGATCACAACTGCCAAAGGTTCGTATTTTGTGACTCCCACATTGAAAGCAAGTGTAGCTTTTTTCAAAACAGGGGCACCCTAAGAACATATCAAAATACAAAGCAAGTACGTATTACCCACGGTCATTTTGTATTAGGTGCATCGCCCCCGGGATGCAATAAGACACAGCTGTGTGTTCCCTCTGCAGACTCCAGCATCTTATGTTTGAAAGCGATGCTCTTGCCATTCGGGTCACATCCTCTTCAGTGTACCGCGCATCACATCACTTGAGAAGCACCGCGTGCTAATGTGCTCTCTATATTGCAGCAGGCCGCCACTTGGCAGACAAGATCATGTTTAATTACCCCCGTTATTTATAGACATACCCGTAGATATTTCTGCATTGGGTTAGCACCTATACTGCCTACGCCTGATTTCCATGAGTGCAAGGGCACGGGTGTCGAGCCAGCAAATGGTACTCCTATAGGGAAGGGGTGAAGGGGTGAGGTTCACATTAATGATGCTTCACAAGTGCGGTAAGTGCAGAAACATGCTGTCTTAGTTAGGTTATTAGTAACAGCAGTCTGCACCTTCGTTAATGCCTCACTTAAGGAGGGGAAAATGGCAACGGAATTAAAACAAACTAAGATTACCTCAATTATCAAGAAACCAGGGTTGCCAAGGGACAATCCATTGAATTTTCGCCCCATCTCGAATACTTCATTCCTTTTAAAAATCCTTGATAGGGAGGCACATCATGAAATCGCTGAACATCTGAACCAGAATCCCACCCTGCATTCTCATCAATCGGGATTTAGAAAACTATTTGGAACTGAGACTTCTCTTTTGGCGCATAAGCCCAGGCTACTAACACAGATGGAAAAGAGCGGGCTCTCACTGATCATATCATTAGATCAATCTGCGGCCTCTGCAGCCTTTGATTTAATTGAACATTCCATATTGAATACGAGGCTCAAGGAAGTGGCTAATTGTTCTGATCTGGCTGCTTCGTGGATCGCTTCCTTTTTAGAACACAGACACAGTAGTGTCTGTTCGGATACAGCAGAAGCTGATTCAATCCCGGTACTCTATGGAGTCCCATAGTGGGCTAGTACTTCACCATGTATTTACAATCTTTTCATGGCACCTTTCTTCTACATGCTGGAGCAGGAGGGTGTAACTTGCTCAAATTACGCCGATTATACCCAATGCGTGGTTCCCTTAACTGGCTCCCATGAACAGGACGAGCTTGAAGTCAACAGAGTCTTTAGCCTGATTGAAAATTGGATGTTGAATAATTATCTTGCTTTAAATAGGGGTAAGACGAGCTAATGATTGTCGGCTCCCCACATGCTCTGAAGGCTCTAAATCATTCCTATAGCTCTTTCAAGCTAGGGGACGATATCATAAGACCACTTCCAAAAACTAAAATATTGGGAGTTATCCTTGATCAGTCTCTTAACATGAAAGCACATGTGACCTCTGTTGTGTCCTCCTCAGTTTATTATGTTAAACTATTGTCACACCTGAGGCCACTCATATCACAGAAAAGCACAGAAACCATCGCGAGAGCGATAATAGGGGCCAAGCTGGATTATTGTTGTAGCCTACTGCTAGGTACCGGCAAGCTGGTCTTACAGAAACTACAATTGGTTCAGTATTGGGCTGTGAGAGTTGTAGTGGGGCTATCAAGGCGTGAACATGTATCGGAAGCCAGGTGAGGGCTTCATTGGCTTCCAGTGGAGTATAGAATTCAGTTCAGAACCCTGTTTATAACCTTTAAGTGTAGAATGCAATTGATGCCTCCTTATATTCAGTGTTTCATTAATGATAAAGTAAATACCAGATCGTTAAGGTCTGGCTCTCATAATCTTCAGGAGCAACTCAGACCAAGAACCTCTGAGGCTGAGAACAGGGCTTTTGCATTTAAAGCACCTATTTTGTGGAACCAACTACCAGATTATCTGTGCAATATTCAAGAAAGATCTCAAAACCTTTCTTTTCACATGAATTCAGCCCTAGGGGGTAGCACTTCTGTAAGCATACTTCCATCCGGCCTGATCTTTTGTCCATTCTTAAATCGGGCTTTAGAAAATGATGCTGTTTTTTTACAGGTGGCCATAGCTGTTGTATGTCTTGTCCTTCTGTTAGTGCCTTCATGCCTACGGGCCCATAGTGCGCTATATAAATATTATGTAATGTAATGTAATGTAATTTTACACTACTTGTTACAATACCTGCACTCCAGGCCATCGTCCATCCTTGTGCCTGTCCTACCTTTCCCAACCAGCAAAAGTAGACTTTTTAACCAAAAATGAAAATGGCTGCAACCAGAAGAAACTGAAAAAAATGTATGACTTTTTTATTGCATACTTTCTAATTGCCCTCCATTCTTTGGTGGTTTGCTTCTTTACTGAGTGGCAGTGCGAGGTAAAATATGGTTTTAATGGGGAAAAGGCAAACGTAAATTCGATCTTTCGGTAATCAGTCATGGCCTAATAGAATGGCGTGACACAAAACACCAAGGGGAGGGTCTCATGCCTGAGTGTACCCTTATGTTTTAGCACAGTAGAAGACTCAGGTTGATCGGTTCTGTGGGGGATATTGTGATCAAATATTTAATTTTGAGTTTATATCCGCCCTCTTGTGAGGTACTTGGGATTGCTTTAAAAACTGTTTCATAGATGGAAAAAAGGTTTTTTATTAGGTTTCTCTATCCACAGGGTATAAAAAGAGGATACATATATATGTATTTCTATTGGATACTTGTGTTCTTTTTTTTGGAAATGGTATCCAGGTGTCTCAAAATTTCCCAGAGATTTAGGTCTCCCATATTATTTCTTCTGTTCTCGTTTTTTACATTATTTTTTCGTAGTCCAGTTAGGGATATTGGTGGTTCCCATCTTTTTTTAAGGGAGTCCAAAGTAAAGAAGGCCGACGAGTTTCGGGAAAAATATATCTGCTTGTCTGGATTTATTCCTGGTGAACAAGCCACAAAAAGCCTACCAGTTTCAGTGGCACAGGCAAGGTAGAGGCCACATTCATCAGGGCTGGGCGGACACTTACAGTTGCTGTATCGACAAGTGGGTAATTGGTCGGATAATGCCAGGAGATCCCACCTGTAGATAGATGGGGAAGGAGGGTGGGACAAGAAAGATACAGAAAGCACCATTATGGTTGTTTATCGATAACACACTGAAGTATTGCAAAGGTGCTGTCGTTTAGTAAGCTAGGACTAGGTCTTACCTAGTTACAGGGGTCCCCACGAGTATCCGTGTAGTTGGGAAGGTTAGGTAATGCACTTCCCAATGGGGCATGAAGCACTGGTGATGCTCAGAAATCTGAAAAAAGAGGTTGTGTTTTTAGACTTTTAACAGAGGGGGCAAACAATATAACATTGTTTTTAGCAAATGGTTAAAAACAGAAAGTGCTCGACTAGAAAGGTCAAGTCATGTTGAGATGACCCCCAGCAAAATTTAATCAAGGGGTTCCAAAGTATGTGAACCGCAAGTCATAGATATCTTGGGCGAGTGTTTTAAAGGGCATACTATACCTCTAGGTATCAATACTTTATCATAATGTGACATTATTCCAAAAAGTTGTACATTTAACCCCAGGATGGGAGAGTAGGGGGTGCACAAAAATTGCTAGAAATGCAAAAGTCGGTGCACTCGCGCCTAAATGTGTAACTAGCAGCTCCGAGCAGGGCTTACCTTCTAGGCCTTAGTCGGAGATTCAACGTTTTGAATCGTTTGGTCGGCTCGTAGGAGATGCTGGCCTGTGTAGAGTAACTTACAGTTGTACGTGTATTTGTGTATTCGCGTATGGCCGTATATTGTGATGTATACTCTACGCGTCCGCGATGCGGTGCCGAGCGTGGCTAGAGACAAAAGAAGGACTTCTTTATAGTCCATGCCATCTTATGTGAGTATACGTAGATGCTTGGCACAATAATCAAACTGAATCATTCCGCTTATTAGCGCTCAGAGGCCATACTCAATGTGAAAAATAAAACTGTACCTGGGCGCATTGCCACAGGGAAAAGAGTAAATTGGATGGATTCACATCACAGAGGTTACCGTTGTCAGAAAATTGTCCACACACAATCGGAAGCCTCTAGGCCAGAAGGTGCGGGCAATCTTAGAAGGAGCATAATTGCTGGAGGTCCACCCTGCGATGGTGGATTAAATAGTTTAAGAGCTACAATGTGTATTAGGTCCTTCTGCTAATTGTTAAGAAGGCATATTTACAACTGGAATTGGTGTCTAGGGCCACTTGTGGTTGAGGAGCATCGGAACTTGTTTGGTAGCTGGAAGAGCTGGAATAGCTAGCTTAAGTCAAGACACATTATTCACGATGGTATGAACAATACAGCATTCAGTCAGGCAGAATAATTTGTAGAATACAACACAATTTGTAAACAAACAACGTCACCATGGCTGAAGGAGTAAAGAAACTGGAATGGGCCATGGTGGTTCTTATCACAAGGTAGCCAGGGTCTGCCAGCTGGTGAGTTCATTCAACCCTGTCTTATCAGTTTTTAAGCGAAAAATCCACAATTGTTCTCTTTTGAAGAGTAAGTCATGAATGTGTCCCCCTCGTTTGGGGACATTGATTTTTTCAATAATTGTCCATTTAAAGTCCATCGCTCCATGTTTATATTCTACAAATTGAGTGACCATGGGGGCAGTCAATTTTTTAGTGCGGATGCACAACCGATGTTCGGCCAATCTGATTTTAATGGACCGGGTGGTCATGCCCACATATCGCTTACCACAGGGGCATGTAATCAGATATATAACATTCTTGCTGTTACAGTATGTGAAATTTTTCTGAAGCCATGGGTAGTGCCAGCCGATGTTAATGGATGTGGTTCTGGTAGTTCCTGTGCAGGCATTGCAGGTACCGCATGGCGCATGTCCCGTGGGTTTTGCCTGGTTCCACAGAGTATTTGTAATGGAATCCCTTGGTTCTTTGTAAGTGTGGATGAGGGAATCTCAAAGGTTCTTGCCTCGTTTTATCGCAAATCTTGGTATCTCTAAGTTTGACTCACCTACATTCAAAAGCGGCCACAGTTTGATCACTTCTTTCTTGATTTTATCAGTTAATGGTTCGAAGCTGAAGATGGCAGTTATTTTCTCTTCTTGTTCTTTTTCTCTTGTGTGTTGTTCCAACGTGGTGTCTCGTGGGATTTTTTTGCTCTTTTTCTATCTCTTTTTATCGTGCGCTTCGGATAACCGCGATCCTGGAGTTTACAGCAGAGTTGCCCTGATTGTTGTTCATAGGCCTGAAAGGTTGAGTAATTCCTGTGGTACCTAAGGAATTGCCCAAAGGGTAAGATATTTCTCAGGCGGGATGGGTGATAGCTTGTATATTTCAAAAGAGAATTTCTGTCTGTGGTTGTGTTGTATACCTTGGTATTTATTTGGTTATTTCTTATCCCCAGAATGAGATCTAGAAAGTGAACAGATGTTTTACTGTGTGTTTCAGAGAAAGTAAGGAAAGGATTCTGTTCATTAAGCCAGGATATAGAGATAGTGAGTTCTTGTTCATTGCCTTGGAATATCATAAGAACGTCGTCAATATATCTCTTCCACAGATTTATATGTGTGCCCTAGGGGTGGGTAGTGGGGTAGATGGTTTCCTCTTCAAAGTCTGCCACATATAGGTTTGCCAGGCTTGGCGCGAATGTAGAACCCATCACTGTGCCCGATATTTGTTCAAAGAATGAAGTTTTGTACATGAAATCATTTTTAGTCAGGGCAATCTCAGCGAGCTGCATAATAAGATTAATGGGCGTTTCGAGTGGTGGAGCCGTATCTCTAAGGATCTTTTTGATGACTTGTAAGGTTGCCATTTGTGGGATTTTAGTATATAATGACTCAATGTCCAGAGTAACAAG
This sequence comes from Ambystoma mexicanum, assembly GCF_040938575.1. NCBI lineage: Eukaryota > Metazoa > Chordata > Amphibia > Caudata > Ambystomatidae > Ambystoma > Ambystoma mexicanum. The sequence continues at coordinate 1,123,474,109 of NC_090921.1, forward strand.
TAGTTGACCTTCTGTATCAAAGGGGAGATCCTTGAGTATCCGGAGGATAGCATTGGTATCCTCTGAAAAAATTATGAAAAAAACGAGAACAGAAGAAATAATATGGGAGGCCTAAATCTCTGGGAAATTTTGAGACACCTGGATATCATTTCCCAAAAAAAGAACACAAGTATCCAATAGAAATACATATATATGTATCCTCTAATATATTGGCGGACATCACCCACTGAATCTGATGCAAACTCTATAGGCACTCCAAGTGATGGGACTGATTTATAAGAGAAGTTCATATGGAGGGAGAAGAAGGGGCTGACACTCAGCTTTGGGATTCTGTTATAAATACATGCACTCAATGTGAGCAGGCCTTCGTATCTCGCATTAATGCACAGCTGCAGCAGCACAAGCTCATCAAACCGCAGGCAGTGTGAAGCGAATCCCAGGCGTCTGGAAGGTTCTGTAAAACGACCAAACGGACGCATGTCCGCTCAACGCACCACACAATTTTTGCTTTTACATTTATCATTTTCATTACAGTCACCAGACGTTTAATAGACAGTTTGAGTTGCTTTCCAAGGGGCTGAATGATGAGGGGCTGAATGATGAACCTGGGAGGCACTTACCAATCACCGCCACAAAAGGTACCTGCTCTTTGGAAAGCACAGGTTTTGGGAAACCCTGTAAACAGGGACAGAACTCTGAAGTGACAGATGCAATGCCAGCATTAATAGTGGCACAGCGGTAACCAGGAATTTCATGAGGCAACAAGCACATCCCATGCTAATATATTTCATTCCAGCGGTGGCTCAGTTCACATGCTGCATCTCAGTAACTTGAGGCCACTTGTAAAACAAGTGCACAAGTGCCTGCGCACAATTTCTGTAGTTCCAGTTAAATGGAAAAGAAATGACTACACAAGAAATACCTGTGTGGCTTGCTCAGAAATATGAAGGATACTAGTGACACATACAAATATGAGAGTATATACCAGAAGTGAAAAAGCAGAAATGCTAGACCGACATCCACAAGTAAATGACATTTTCGATCACATTTTCGATCCCAATATATTTATACTGGTGAACCTGTAGGCCATTTAAGCAAGGTAACGCTTTAACGGATGAATGGGGATGCAGAATTTATTCTTACACCAATAATAAGACCGACTCAGGAAGTAGGCAAAACCTAGCTGTTTTATTTGCAATGATCTAAAATAGGGATTACAACGGACATCAATGGGCGTTCACACAAGTCTCTCAAAGTTTTTCATGAAAAAATACACATTTATAGCAAAAACTCATCATCATTGACGTCATACTACGTGGCAAAGTAAGAAAACCTACTTGGGGTTGTGTTGGTCTACAGGGAACATCTAGGTATACTTTCTTTGGGGGATAGGATTGTGATTGGATCTCTAGTTTCAGGTGGACAACTATGCCCACCCCTACTGCAAGTCATCTTCATTGTCATCAAATACACAAGGGTTTTATTGGCTTTCAAACTATAGGGCCCTTTGCTAGGTGACCCTCTACAATTGGTTGGCATGCTTGTACCCTTCTGGAATATTCCACTCGCTAGCAGCACGCAAACTGGTAACCCAGGTGCTTGTGGGTGGACTTGACAATGCCTTTCACACCCAATTAGCCCATCATCCATCATCACTCCTGCTGTCTGCCATTCAAATTGTCTTTGAACTTGCCTTTGCACAGTATCACTGCGCCTGAGATTAAAAGGGAGTGCAAGCCTGTTCTTATCTTCAGTCTCGATGTAGCTTGCCCAAAGTCTATTTCCATTTACCCCATGTGTCAGGAGACCGTATTTTAGCTAATTCCTCACATTTAATACTTTAAATGAATAAAACTTGGCACTTGTAGTGTTTTTCCATTACACCTCAACAGGAGCTTGCCTTGCTTCTCACGTTCATTGTATCTTCTCGAATAGATTACCAGTTTCTTGGCTGCCTCAACCCTTGACACTGGACCAGACAAACCTTCTCAATTATTCCTCCATCTTTACCTGTCTTTCTCTGCTGCGCTACACTTTCAGCCCTTTTTTCTCTCATGGAGTCCTGGTTTGCTAAAATGCGACGTGGAACATCCAGATTCTATACACATATACATATATTGGCGGCACCGTCTGCAGTCTATTCACTACGTATAGCCAGGTTTCATGATTACTTAGTCTACTTGCATTGCACCATCTGTACAGTTTAAAAAACAATTTTGCATTTTCTTCAGTGCTCTTCGTACATGCAATCTTCATTCCACCCATGAAATGTTACTCAATGCTTTACTTCGTCATCACATTCTATAAGGTCTGTATACTTTCTTCCTTGGCATTTCTCCTTGGTGCATTACTTTTGCTTTCTTATGACATCACCAGTCTCTTGCCTTTGTCACTTCACACTTCTTCAGGGACCTCCTTTAAGAGATTGTCATTTCTCTGCGGGTACCTCATGAAGGGCTTTCTCAATGTTTCAAGAATTCCTCTTGGGATAGGTACCATTATTGGCATTGTGCATGTTGCAATTTCCGGCTTCCAACATATAGGTAAAATAGGGGCAGGACTTCCGTAGAGGCATTTGGCTCCTCCTCTACACTAATTTTTAATGTTAAGTTGTTTCTTTTTCATTTAAAATAAATAATCATTACATAACTTTTAAGCACCACTATATTTTCTTTAAAAAGAAAACAAGTAAAGTAACTTTTTTAAAAACATTAACATCTGACAGCCGCCATTTTGGAAGTACAACTGGCTGCTAAATTCAGCCCACAATACAAATGCAAGGAAAGAGTGCTAAAGGGGTGTGGTTTTGGGTGGGACTGGGTGGAAATTCACATAGGTTTCACCTACAAATTGGCAGAAATGAGTGGACACATAACCAAAAACCCCTACAGACTATCAGGGTAATTCATGGAATAAATGTGCGCCGAAAAGTGGAGCGCAAGCGGGAAAAACGCAGCGCACGCGTGCTAAAGCCGCGCACGCAGCTGTTTGTCGATTCATGGAATGCGCTGCACGTTTAAACTCTGGGATGTGCGCCAAATCCGTGGGTGGCACACGCGGGCGCACACGTCACCAAACGCTGTGTGTGAAGCGCACAGGGAAAGCGCACAATGGGTAGCGCACACAAGAAAAGTGGGCGTAACACGGGGCGTAACACACGGAATGGGGAACAACGCGTGAAAATGTGGGCGTAACGGGGGAAGTCCAGGAGGTAAATGCTCGCAACGCCCACAGGCGCGCTAACAACACGTACTCATGGAATCAAAAAGGGGAAATCTGTGCGCCAAAAAATACGCGCACAGCCTAAACACGTCCGCCACACGAAGGCAGGTGGTAACGTCCCTGTGCATCCCATTCTGTGGCCCCCTAGGAGAAATGACGTGTCACGCAATGCACAGGCATCCCATAAAAGCAAGAAAAAGAGATAAGCGACCCCTGTAGCCCATGTGCGTGTTAAAAGACACACGTAGTACGCTGTGGCAACCAGGAACCACAAAAATACATACGTGATCAACACGCAGGCTAGTATGGGCAAAAAAAAAGGGGTACGCGACAAACAGGGACACCCGCAGTGGGAAAAATAGCGTGTGCGACTCACCGTCTGCCTTGCGTGTAGAAGAAGAACACGTAGCCAACACCCACCCGCTGTGAAGTAATCGCATGTGAACCCCAACGCCTGGAAAGCACACGCACCGCTTTCCACGAAAAGCACGTACAGAGCGATGGAAACTGATGTGGGACCCTCAACCCGTTGCAGGGAAATGCCCATGTGTGTTACGTCACATATGCGCTTACGCGCTGAGGGCCATTCCTCAAATTACACGCTGACGTGCAGTTTTTTCAAATCCAAAGCCAAATCACTCCGTATCAAGCTGGCCACACGACAACACACGCAAGACCAGCCTCCCACGAGCCAACTGCTGCTGCCTACCTGCCTGCTGCCACCGTGCCCTGCCATATGGTGCCTGCACATCTGCCATCTGCAGGGGTCCAGTTGCTGTGACCGCCGCTGCTGGAACAGAAGACTCCCGACTGGTATTCCATCTCTTCACAACCCAGCCCCAGGACCCAGTTGCCCACCCACACCTGCCTCGGGGGTTGCCATGTCTGACACAACACCATCTGGCACCAGTGGAAACCCCCCAGCAGAGAGGCAGAGGGCTGCCAGCTTCAGTGCCAATGAAGTTGGCATCCTGGTGGAGCAAGTCCTGGGGCATTATGATGCCCTCTTCACACCATTGTGCACCGACAAGGACGGACGGAGGAGGATCTGGGCGGACATAGTGGGTGCCATCAAGTGGAGGGTATGGCACCCCGTGACATCAAACACGTCCAGAAGCGCTGGGAGGACTACAAGTCCAGGACCCTCAAGAAGACCTGGCGCCTCTTAGACGCAGTGGATGCAGTGGGGCGCCGGGGCCAGCTTACCAACCAGCAGATGAGGGTCCTGGAGCGCATTCGCCCAGTGCTTCACCACCAGATCCCTATGGATGCAGGCCCGTCTGGAGTCGAGCGGTAAGTGCCCATGCACTGCTGTGTGAAACAGGGCATGTTGCAGTGTGCTGGTAGTTAGCTACTTGCCTGTATGTGTGACATGGGCCATGTATGGATGTGTGTGTGCAGGGACATGATGGTGCTGCATGTGAGACCAGTCATGCATGAACCACATGGATGGTGTATGTGTTACAATGCAACATGCGGAGCAGCATGCGGAATGCACACATGAATGCATGCCTGTCTCTGTTCATGGACATGGTTGGGGTGTGAGAGATGGGTGCTGCTGTCATGGACATGTATGGTGTACATGTCTGTGTGTCTGAGTAGCATGTGTGTGACTTGTAAACGGCATGGATGCATGACACATGTGCGTGACGATGTGTTGATTCACTGATGCAGCCTAGTCATTCTTGTATCCACTGTGTCTGGGGTGCACGAGGGCAGATGCATGAAATTACGGTGATGTGTGTGCATGTGATCAGTATGACCCATGATGCATGTGAGTTTCAAACCACCATTGTATGTTTCAACAGGTCCATGTGCCATGTCTGTTTCTGCATGTCTGTTGCCTGCACTGACCCATGTGTTGTGGAAGGACATGATGGAAGTGACGTTTGACAGTGCCACTCATGTGCTATTGCTTCCTGTCTAGGGGACTATTGTACAGTACCCTGATGCTTGTGTTCTATGTCTCCCTCTACACAGCGGCGAGTGAAGAAGAAGGCAGAGAAGGTGCTGTGGGGCAAAGCGGCGGGGATGCCTCCACCAGCCGGCGACACAAGGCCCAGTCACCCTCCCAGGAATTACCATCCGGGAGCGAGGGGACTGGTGCCGCATCTGCCACTACGGCTGTAGCGGAAGGGGCGAGTGAGCCCCCACAGGGGCTTGAAACGGCGGAAGACGGTATGGAGCCATCCAGGTTGCTGGTGTGCACAGAGGAGGAGGAGGCCCCTAATGAGCCGCACATGGGGCCTGGTTGGAGTGGTACCACTGGTGCATGTGGTGCAGTCCAGGGGCGGGGCCAGGAGGAAGCACAGGTCGCCGTGGAGGGGCCTATGCATGTCACTGTCCCTGACACTGTGACTGCACCACAATACACCAGAAGGGATGCCCCATCCCAGGCCCGTCTGCAGGTAGGGGGGAGGGCCACGTCATCTGGCACTGCTCTATCTGCGGACGAGGGGACCCGTGACCGTATGGAGTCCGTCCTGATTGGTGTCGCGTTGCGCACGCGTGACATTCATGATGACGTGCGTGCTTCCTGGGGGGACCACGCACATCATCACAAAGAGCTGCGTGCCAACGTGGCCCAGTTGGGAGGGGCCATGGTGGGGGGTTTCCTACATGTGTCGGGCACTTTGGCGGCCCTCTCCTCCTCTGTGCAGACTATGGGCCAGTCGTTCTCCATGCCATCTTCCGGCCCAGATGCCACCAGGGCCCCCTGTGGACCTGCCCCGACCAACGCAGCCAGTCGGAGTCGGAGATCCAGCAGGGGTGGACACCCCAGCAACTGGACCCCAGCAGATGGAGGATGTGCCGGCATCATCGGGCAGGGCACGTGCACGACGGCGCCGGTGGATTCCATCAGCCTAGATGTTGTCATGCTGGGAGAGGCAGCTGCGTCGGAGGCAGCGGCAGGCTCAACGTGGGAGGCATCATGGCTCGGGGCCATAAACATCAGAGGGGCAGGCATCTTTATTGGGCTCTGTGTACCCCCTTGCCCCCTTGCCTGCCTCCTACACCCTTTCCCCTCCTTCAATCCATCCTCTTCTACCATCTCCCTACTCCCCTTCCCATTTTTCTCCCCCTTCTCAGCCTTTCCCCCTCTTAGCACTTACTCTTATCATCTGTTCCCTTGACCTTTGATAGCAGCTTGGCTGTCTCCCCTCCTTGTTCTTCTCCCTTCCTCCCCCCACACCTGCTTCTTAAATTTGTCACTGACAAATTTGTACAGTAGCGTGTCTTGTTCTTCTCCTTCCCCCACTCATATCCCCCCTGCTCCCCCACACCCCTCCTCTTGTATACCTCCTGCACTACATCAATTGTCGTCAGACATAGTAATGTTACTGCTTGCTTTGTTCTCCTTCTTTTCCCCTCCTTCTTGCCTTACTTGTTCTATGCACTTGCACTATCAGAAATGTCGACAGGCATATTATGATAGTTATTTTTCACATTCTGTATTGTTTTAAGGACTTTAACTGAATGTTACTGTATTTTCCTATGTTCCCTGCCCCCTTGAAGCACTTTGAAACACATTGTGTATAGGCGCTATATAAATAAACAATCAATCAATCAATCAATCAGCCGGAGGGCAGGAGGACCCTGGAATGGGAGTCTCTTCCGTGTGGCAGTGGTTGGGCCAGTGGATAGATGCAGAGCGGTGGCGGGCAGAGGAGACACGGCTCGCTATGGTCAGGGCGGATAACTCCATGCGCAGGGCATTGAGGTGGGCTGAGTGCCTTGATGCAATTCACAGGGAGTTGGAACAGGCCACAACTGCATCCCTGCGAGATGTGAAGGACAGGGAAGAGGCCCGCCTCCGGGACATCGACGTGGAGTTCGATGATGCCCTGGCCCGGAACATCACAGAGTGAGCTGTAGGACTTGCCCGCCGCCATTGTATATAGTACATTAGTCTTAGGTTTCCTTTCTTTTTCTTTTATTTTGGAGTTAATGGACATTGCTCCACTTCGTGTATATATTTTTTTCTTAATAGGACTTTTTGGTAGGTTTCCTTTTGTTTCTGTATCATGGACCACTTGGACTTCCTTTGTATATAGTTGCAGACTTGTACATACTTTCTTTTTCTATATTCCCATGGATCAATGTTTTTTTTAAAATTTGGATTATGTTTTTATTATGGACATTGACAATGGACCACTTTTTTATAATACATGATTTATTTATTTTTTAACTTGGATTTGCAAAAATGTTTTTCTGAATTTGTCATTGCACATTGATTTTCATTTTAATGTTCCTCCAAGTCAGTCCATTATGTGTTTAATACTTTTTTCTAACTTCTAAATTAGTGTTATGTTCTGTCATTGGTTTTGTGCATGTCTCATTGAACATACCCTCAGTCATGTGTTGCCACTGTGTGGCTCCGTTGAGCATTCCTGCATGGGCTTGGTGGTTCATTTAGACTATCATGGCATGGGTAATTTGAGAATTGGTTCTGTGGATGGTTGCATGCTTGGATTGGGGGGCAAGGTGGATTAGGGTTGGCTTTAGGGACATGGGTCTGTTTTGTTAGAGCATGTTGTTTGTTGGGACATGAGTCGGGGCCTGCTGGCAGGTGCCCGTCAATGGTAGGTGGGTGGCTGTGCAGGGGGACATGAGTCGGGGCCTGCTGGCAGGTGCCTGTCAATGCTGGGTGAGTTGGGGTGCAGGGGGACATGAGTCGGGCCTGCTGGCCGGTGCCCGTCAATGCTGGGTGGGTGGGACATGTGTTGGGGCTCACAAGTGCATGGTGCCATGTGGGCTGCCTGCGGGGCATGGCCAGGGTGGATGGGCTGCTTGCAGGGCATGGCCAGGAGTGTAGGGTAGTCCCCTGTGGTGTGGGCTGCCTGCAGGGCCTGGGGAGGGGGGAGTGGGCGCACCCAGGAGGACCCACATTGACAAATCATGTGTAAAACTCCCTGCGCAACCCTCAGAATACACGTACCCCTCTCGCACTAGCGAAATCGCATGTAAAACTCCCAGCGCACACCTCGGAATACATGTACCCCTCTCACATAAGGCCTATCGCTTTCGCCTGGAGTATCGTGTGTGAAACTTCCCGGGCACCCTCGAAATACACGTACCCCACTCGCACAGGGCCTATCGTGTGTGAAACTCCCCGCGTACCCCACTAATACACGTACCCCGCTCGCACAAGCCCTATCGCATGTGAAACTTCCCGTAAACCCCCCAAATACATGTACCCCACTCGCAGAAGGCCTATCACGTGTGAAACTCCCCACATACCCCCCAAATACACGTACCCCGCTCGCACAAGGCCTATCACGTGTGAAACTCCCTATGCACCCCCGAAATACACGCAGGGACCCCATCCACCCTGGCCAGGCCCAACAGGCAGCCCAATCACCCTCCCCATGCCCCACAGGCAGCCCATCCACCCTGGGCATGCCCCGCAGGCAGCCCACGCCACAGGGGGGTGGTTTTTATAAGCAATTTACCTGGCGCAAGCGGGTTATGCGTATTCCGAGGGGTGCATCAGTACATTTTCATGCTTTTGGGTGCCATGAGCGGGGTGCGCATAGTATTTTAACGCGATTACAGTGTACCGGCCCTGTCAGCTGGTGCAGGGTTAGGGTGGCCTTTTGCGCTGCATTGGGGATTTCAATGCCTTTTCCTTGCGCAAGGGGCGTTCTTGGGAGCGTAACTGGCGCTGCATGATGTTCTCTGCGCCAGCATTCAAATTGGCTTGCGAATTCCATGAATACGCGGTGCGCCAGAATTCTGTTTAGCGCACACGGCTGGCGCACGCTCCCTCTCTGCGCTGCTCGCGTGCGCCGCCTCTGCGCTGAAATCTATGAATTACCCCCTGAGTGTCCATTCTCATATGTCAACTGCATTTGAAAGAATTACAAGCCCTCATTCTCATCTCCATTCTGAAGCTCCTATTCCAATGACAATAGTTTTGGCTTAAACGTAGCGCTTTCACTGCCAATAGCCAAAACTAAAAAGGGGTCTGTAAGTTGAGGCCTGTGAGCCATGTGCATGCTCTTGGAACATTATTATAGCTAATCACCCATGCAGAGTTGCAGCTAATACATGACTGAAAAGAGCTCATCTGAAAAGACGACAGTGAATCAGATTTTCAAATCTGGGTGTTTTGTATTTCCTGTGTGTTTGAAATTAAGGCTTTTTCCCTCTTGCTAGTAAAGTGAAATCTGCGTGTTTTGCATTTGCTGTGTGTTGAAATGGAGGCGTTCCTCCCATGATCCCTCTATCGAGGCTTTTTCCCTCTTCCAGGGAACTCGCATCTAGCTGTTTTTGCCTTTTCTGCTGTATGTTGAAACCTAGGCCTCTTCCCTTATCTTGGTCACTTAAATCTAGATGATTGCATTACTGCTGTGTCGAAGCTAGTGTCCAGCTTCTCCCTCACCCGCTCTCAGGCCTCCTTTGCCCCCTCCCATCTTACTCTCCTCTTTCGCTCTCATATCACCCGATGAGGTATCTAAACAAGTTCACTCTATGAAAGTCTCATCCTAACAGGTGCTCCCCTGCTCCATGGGATCCTTGCTCCAGCCTTGGCTGATTCTACAATATCTCCTTGCCACTGGCTCCTTCCCACTCCTCATAAAGCACTCCTTTGTACACCCTCTCCTCAAAAAGCAAGTGAACTTGTTCACTTGCACTTAATGTACCCTCTCCTCCCTCCCACCTGAGCATTACACTTCCTCCCTTCCTGCACTTCTCCACCCTCCCCACTCTCCTCTTCTACTGTTACTGCACTTTCACGCTCCTAATTGTCTCACTACCTAGTAGGAACATTTGTGTTTTGGCTCTTCCCTGTTCATCCCAACCTTTCACTTCCCCTTCCACCCTCTCTCCTCATTTCTGTTAATGCACTTGCACGCTCCAAATTGTCTCGTGACCTAGTAGGAATTATATTGTCTGACTTCTTGTTCCCCCAACCTACACCTCCCCTCCTCACCCCTCCCCTGCATTCTTGTTACTGAACTTGCACAATCCTAATGCCTCAAGACCTACTAGGAACGTTATTGTTTTTGTTTTCTCCCTGTCCCCCACCCCCTTGTCTTGATGCGCCTTTAAACACCAATTGCTGCATTGATGCATTATAAATACCCATACATTTAATTTAATTAATTTAACTTAAATGTTGGTGGTAGCATTAAAAGAGCTTGTACTAAACCAAAGAACTAATTAAACAAAACACCATTTATGTAGCACACACCTGAATCATTTATAATTGGGCACTTACATAGTAGGTACTATTATTGCCCAAATCAAATGAAACAAAATTGTCAGCCTTGAACTGAGTAAAGGCTGAGGCAAACTTGCCGGATACATTAAGATTTGAACAGAAGGCACAGAACCCACCAAGTTACTTTACAAACGAACACTAATATGTTTCAAATGAGATGAGGTGGGAGGAAGCTGATGGGCATTCAAAGGGAGCTGGAACACATGGCCAGTGAGCAGGCACTTGGGCTTCGAACAAGTGCAGTCACAAATATATTCCTCTGGTTTCAACAGCTGCATGCAAAAAAATAAATACACATATTTTATAGTGTGCCGTAATAGTCAGAAGCTCTGTTTACCTTCTGGTCAGTGGCCCTCTGAACCTCACCATTTCTCATACCTGGTAAGTATTGAATGCTCTTTCACAAGCACTGTCCATAGGGGACATGCGTGTAAATACTTCAGCAGCACATGCGCCTCAAGTGCTGGACGTTAACTGATCCTCACTTGAAAGTGCTCGAGGCACTACCACCCCTTGCTGCCCAACAGAGGAATCGCTAGAGGAGCTAGGCAGTCTATAACCCCAGGTCCTTTAGTCGTAGCCTCGGTTAGAAGGTCAGGGGCTACAACCAAAAGGCTATTTAGCCCTGAGTCCCGACAGTCTGGGTGTTAGCATAGCCGCAGATCTGTTCCAGACCTAGCAACACCCCTGGTGCCCAACTTTCACTGCTGATTCCCTTAGACCGTGTTCCTACTCCAAACAAAAGGGATCCACAACCCCGTCCCACCCACCTTCTCCCCCAGTCCCTTCCCCAAACCAACAGTGCTTGTTAAAATCAAGCAGCAAACCAATCTGCCAAATTATTCAACCAGATACACATGTCAAACAGATGCACATGTTGAGCTACATGTAATAGGGATCTTTTCTTTGGTGAGCAGTTTAATTTGCTGCTCAGCTTGGTGTCTGTAAGTGACAGTGCTGTGACATATGTGCAAGGGCGTAGCCACAGACAACACCAGCACAAATTAAGCACTTTCACCATTAAAGAAGTTTGAACATGCATTTTATTTTATTGAAATTTTCATTGTACTCTATTTATAAATACTTTCATCAAAGCACAGTCCAGGTCACGAAAGAGCAATGTTGGAATACGGTGCAGTAAAATAAGCATTTATCATACAGAGGGCAAATTGGCAGGAATGACAAGATGGAGAAGATGGACCTAAAGGGGAGAGTGAAAAGAAGAAAGGGAAACGAACCAACTGAATGGCAGAAGGCCTCTCATTCTATAGCTTTGAAACATAATCAGTTATTCAAATGATAAGCAGAATGAAGAGAATGATTAGGGAGTTTAGAGCACAGCGAAGGCGGAGCAAGGCCATGAAGGCGTTTTAAGACAAGGGGCCTCATTACGACCCAGGCGGTAAGTACCGGTCATTACCGGCATGGAGAAACTACTGTGTCCGTGCTGGCAATAGACCGCTAAAAGTGGCCTATTACGAGTACGCGGGCACAAGCTTTGTGCCATCCCGGTAATGACCCCACCGACATGCCGTAAAAGTGCGAAAAATCTCCCTTTCCGGCATCGTACGTAGTGCAAATAGCTCCACCGGCATCCAAGCCATCGGCATTAGCGGTGACCGCTAATAGCTGTCACCTCTATTAGTGGAAACCGCTATTAGCGGTCACCGCTAATAAGCGGACCCGGAAGTAGCGTTATCGCATAGGAACAGGAAAGAGCAATGCGGCCATCTTTAAAAACACAATCCATTGCATCCACCACAACCAGGAGCCATCTGATCCCCAGAACTCTACCACACCTTCAACACTACCTGCTGCATCTCACCATGCCGAAAGCTGTAAAATAAAACACAGATCACCTGCGCAAGGAGCGCTTCTCCCGAGAGGAGTTGACCATGCTGGCGGAGACGCTGCAGGAACATGTAGATGTTGTGTTCTCCTCTGACATGTCCCGCCCTGCAGTCCAGCACAAGAAACAGATATGGGCGGAGGTTGCGCAGAAAGTAAGTGCCGTTGGCACCACACCCCGCACTCCCAAAGATGTACGCAAGCGCTGGGACGATCTGCGTTTACGCGTTGCGGAGCATCCTCTCCGCCGTCCGCAACCTGGGGGTGGCGACAGGCGGAGGTGTGGACTCCCCCATCAAGTTGCAACCATGGGAGGAGATCTGCGCCAGCACCATAGGGATGCAGGCAATTCAGAGAGTGGGGGACATGGAGCGATGAGCCCCGTCATCGGCCGATGCAGGTAGGTGTCCCAAATGAAACAATGCTAATACCAACACGATGATGTCCACCTGAACTTACAGTGCAATGATGTAGAGCAGGGTCCACGAGGCACATATGTACAAGACTGCCTACAGGCAGTGCACAGCATCATTTTGTTCACATGCATAATGCACCCCATGTGTTACAACCCAGACGCTTCCATGCACCACCCACCCAAAAGCCAAGCAACCCGTATGTCACTCACCCAATGTCAATCAACTGCCATTCCATATGAATGCAGCCACCCCACTGCATGCCTGATGCCTGTAGACCCATCACTAACCCTCTCCCTCTATTGGTCCTCCACAGGCACGCATTGAGACAGTGGTGACGTGGACACTAGGGAGGATGATGCCACGCCACAAAAGAAGGCCAGGGGCAAGGAGGGAGAACACCAACCCTTGACTTCAAGGGGTACAGGCCAACCTGCACCACTGTGGAAGGGCAAGAAAACCCCCGAGGCCACCGCACCAATGTGCACTACGGCCTCCACAACAGCACCCACACCAGCCACCAGCACCCAGGAGCCAGTGGCATAAGGCACAGCATCGGCTGCCAGCAGCAGAGTGGGGGAGACAGCTGCCACAGCAGCCGTTTCGGACGATGAGGCAGATGTTCAGGCGCATGGCGCAACTACTGGCACAGCCCCCCTGCATTCACCACAACTCTCCCCATGCAGCATGCAAGGGCTGTTTCCTGGGGATTCATGGCCCGGCAGTTTTAGCCCCACGCCAACTGTGCATGATGAGGAAACACTATCTGAAACCCCTCACACATCCACCACTGTTCCAACCAGCCAAGAGGGGATCCGGGTTATTCAGAAGCGCCAGGAGGAGCTGACAGGGCTATTGACGCAGCATATCCAGGAATGTGGCAGGGCAAGGGATGACATTAGGGAATGTGCTGCATCCCTGAAAACAGCAATCGAGACCACCTCGAAGGACATTTGCGCCGAATTGGCAGCAGTGCGGCAGGTCCTGTCCGAAATGGTGGCAGCAATGCAGGCCATGCGTCCGCCACAGTTGCCAGGACAATCTGGGACATCATCTAAGGCCAGCTCAACTAGGACCAGCCCCGTGCGTAGGTCTGGCAGGAACCTGCGCAGATCGGACAGGGGTGCACCTGGTGCTGGAAGAAGGGAGGGCTGTAGGTACAGCCAGGCATACTGGTCCCCTGTGGACTAATGGTGCACGCCTGTGCACACCATGGGTGGGGAAGTCAAGGGGGGAGACGGAGGGGGGACAGGGTGAGTGGGGGAGTTGGGGGGGGGTGTGTGGGGGAGTTGGGGGGTGAGGGGGGAGAAGGTGTGTGGGGGAGCTGAGGGGGGAGGGGGGAGAGTGTGTGTGGGTTGGAGGGCTTGTGCACTTTGTTATATTTCTTTAATTACACCTGTTGGGAAACCATAATTCACATGTACGGACATTGATTATTGTGTACGTGTGCTTTATTGGTGAACAGTCTACAGTGTACATGTCCCTGATACACCCAGTGCCCTGAGTGCCACCTCCATGTCACACTCCCCGTCCATTTGTGCTAGAAACATTGGTTGATCAGAGTCTGTTGCAATGCACGTCCCTCCTGTGCATCGCTGCCTCCCTGAAGTGCAGCCCCATCTCCACCCTCCTCATCCTCATCGTCAGGTGGTTGCAGTTCAGCATCAGGGGGCAGAGGCACATTCCGTCTGATGCGCATATTGTGTAGCATGACAGACGCCATGACGATCTTGGCCACCTTCTCATGGCCATACAGGAGTGCCCCACCAGACCTACTGAGGCAACAAAATCGTGCCTTCAAGAGCCCAAATGTCTGCTCAATCACCACACGGGTACGTGTATACGCATGATTGTAGTCCTCCTCGTGCCTGTTCTGCAGGTTCCGGACTCGGTTAAGGAGCCACCTCTTCAAGGGATAGCCTGCATCACTGGCATGTGGCCAACAATGTGTATGTGTAAGTCATCACATCATATGGGACCTGTATCAATGACACCATAGCATGCATTGATTTACTGTTCGCTACCACATATCCATGCATGAATACAGACACGCAATGTGACTGCTATGTGTGTATTCCTCCTATGGACAGGTGTGCGTGCCATCGTCTAGTGGGCGCAGGGGGGTCCTATTCCTTGTGAGTGATCATGCACTGTGTTAGTCCACGCTGGTGCTGGTTGTTCCCATGATCTGGCTGATGTGCAGTCATTTTTATGCTTTCATCCTCTCACTGTTGATGGCAGCCTCATTATGCTCTCACTATGCACGACAAATGGTGATATGCAGTTTTGGTGGACCTCTGTGTTAGTGTAGTGATGCTTTAATGTATTTGGCCCTCATGTGACTCCTTTGTACGCAGTAATGGAGGACTGTCCTTTCTGTTGATGGTATTTGGTGCTGTGCATTGGCCATACTAATTGCTTGTAGCTGCATTGTGTTGCGGGGAATACGGTCTAATTATGTACAGTGCACATGTTGACAGCTATGGGATGGTTGCAACACTGCATCATTTTCATGGTAGGGCATCTTACGTCTTGCATTTTGGGGTCATGTGTCAGGTCCAGTCTGGCCTGCTTTGGGTTATGAGCATGGTCCATTCTCCCAGGCACTCTCAGCCAGGTGAAGCATGCATTTCTCCCCCCCACAACTCAGCCAGGTGAAGTATGCATCCCCCCCCACATCTCAACCAGGTGAAGTATGCATCTCTCCCCCAATCACATACCCACATCGCAGTTCCATGAGCCTAACATGCAACTCACCGAGAAGCCAGGATCTCTGCCCCGCATGTCGCTCCATGTAGCGTGGTATCGTGGAGTTCCGCAGGACCATTGAATCATGGGTTGATCCGGGGAATCGGGCACAACAATGTGTGATTATCTTGTTTGAGTCACAAACCATTTGCACATTGATGGAGTGGTATAGCTTATGGTTGCGATACACTACCTCCATGGCATGTGGCACCACCAATTCCACATGGGTGCAGTCGATGGCGCCAATGCAACCAGGGATGCCGGCCAGTGAATGGAAGCCAACTTTGGTGTTGGAGATCTCCTGGGCTGTCCATGGTAGATAAATGTGGACGCCTTTTGTTTGATGCCCTCCTGTGTGCTTCAGGAGGGCATCAAACACTTGGTTCAGCATACATGAGAATAATGGTTGTGATATGCCATGCATGTGCCCCACTGTGTGCTGGTAGGTGCCTGTGGCCAGGAAGTGGAGCACAGACGCCACCTTCAGTAGGGGTGTGATTGCGGTGCGTATTTCAATCAGGCTGACAATGTCGTCATGTATCATGTCCACAATGGTGGTGAAGGTTTCCCAGTCCAGACGGTACAGGGTGTGGATCTGCTCAGGGGTTAGGTTGAATGGACTGGCTCTGATGTGAGGGATTGGGGGCTGCCTGCATGGTGCCACTGGCTGCACCGGTGGGGCATGCTGTGCCTGCCTCACCCTCCTTCTCCTCCTGCGTCTCCTATGTGCTGCCTGTTGTTGTTGTTGTTGTTGTTGTCGTTGCTGCTGGAGTTCCACTGCAATCATGTCCTCCAGCCCCACCATTGCTAGTAGTATTGGAATCATTTTGGTGGGTGACTGGGTGTGGGAAGGGGGGTGTGTGCTCCTTTTGTGCTGGCCCAGTCTGTATTGCCTCCACCTGTGCTGATTGTGTGCACCTGTGGCAGTTGGGAACACTGCACATGGCCGTTTACGGGTGGTCCGCGATGCCGGTATTTGCTCCATGCCGGTAAGGTACTTTTCGGGCTTCAGTAGGGCGTTATTTGCATGTCCGCCTGACTTGTGATGTTCTCCTGTTTACGCCATGCCGGTATTTGCGGTATTAAGGGTCGCGTGCCCGCGCTCCTGGCGCTATTAGCAGCACCGTTAATTACGGTGCCGCTAATAGCGGGTTGGCGTGTCATAATCGTGCGGAGTGGTAAGCGATGCCGGTAAGCCATTACCGGCATCGTTATTGACTTACCGCCCGGGTCGTAATGGGGCCCAAGGCAAGGAAAGCAGACCTGCAAATGGGACACCAACGCAATGCAACAGAAAGGGATAAGCGAGGGAAACAAAAGTGTAGATGAAGGAAGTTTAAAGAGAAGCCAGAATGCAGAATTTACAATTTTTTAGAGATGGGTGTGACGACATCCCTGGCCTAACCATAGCGATATTTAAAAGGGTAACCAAAGGGGTCAAGGCTTCCCAAACTACGGGAAGTCCCCCTTATGTAATACCTATAATTAGGCAGATGACAGTCCAATGTGGTACATTGTTAGCACTGGCCCTTCAAGGTAAATTGCCTTGTGTGGTAACATCTATGCCTTCCCTGAGGCAGACCTGACCAGAACATCGGCACACGGACAAATGCAAATAGTAGATCCAAGATGGTGGTTCGAGTTTTTCAAGCAATGGTCTGCACATCTTACTGCATAAATAAACCTCAATCAGACATGCATGGATCAGATAATAGAATCAAGGCAAACAAAATCTGCTTCCCCCTAATCAGCACACACTGGTGCAAATGCCCAAACACAATTACCAATGGGGAGAGGAACGTATAGGGGGTTCAAAAATATCGAGCCGAGCCAGAGTAGCCTGGGCATTTGGAGAAGGAGATTGTGGCAGGACTTTGGAGTGAGCTGGAAGTGCAGAAAGTTGATTGTGGGAGGACTTTAGAGTGAAAGAGGGTTGGACGCAAGAGTGGGAGAAGATAGAGCAGGAGGAGTTTGGCCTGAAGTATCAGGAAGAGGATGTTACTGAACATCAAGAGGATGGCGGACCTGAGCATTTAGGAACTTCAGAGAAGGTGGGAGTTGAGTACCAGGAGAGCGTGGTTAAAGAAACTCTGTTGAGTATCAAGGGAATGTCATGAACCATCTGGTGGTGATAGGAGTTCAATATCAGGAGGAGGAGGTTGAGGTACCGGAGAAGGAGGTTGGGGATTAGTATCAGGAGGTGGTTAAGGAATACATGGAGGAGGTTGGAGTTGTGTGTCATAAGGAGGATGGAGAGCACACGGAGGGTGTATGCGAAGAATGGCAGGATCAGGTTGTTCATCAGGCAGAAGTTGGAGTGGAACACCAGCAGACTGTACACAAGGCTAGCTAAGAGCTATCTACCAAGATCACATTTTTTAGAGAGGGCACGCATGGCCCAAGTCAGGTGAGAGGGGCGAGATCCTGATCTGAAGGGGTTGAGCCCAATATGGGAGGAGGAGCAAGCATGTGGCATGGCATCAGGGAACAGCAGGACAAGGGCAATTGTTGGAAAGTCAAGACCCTAAGACATGCAGAAGGTAAACCCTCAGCTTTGCAATATCCACCTGCTGGAGAAAACCTGGTTGGAGATACACCACTCGAGGAGCACAAGTCATTGGGCAGGAGAGAAGGGACAATTGGTACTGAGACTGTGAGTGAACAGGGAAATCCTCTGGAATGTAAGAACCTTTAGGACAGGGATATTAGTGATTGCATTCATTTGTTGTGGAAAGACACTTTTTCATTTGGGACTTTGTTTGGTAGATTCCTTTGGAATATGGACAGAGAAATTATCCTGATCATTCCATGGAATTTGCTGGTTTTGGGGATTGTTTTTTTTTTCTCAAAGTATTGATTAAAGAACCCCCAATATACCTGAGCCTGAGGAATGTAGGACATGGCAGAAGGTTGAAGAAAGACATAAGCCCTGACAATCTGTATTTGGTGAATTTTTTGTACTATTATTTCATTCTTTCAGTTGTTTTGTAGAAACCAGTAATTAGAGAAATAAAGAGTGTAGACGAGTAAAATGAGGCTTGGTTTTGTGTGTTGATTCATACCCTTGTTGTGAGGGGTGAATGAGTTGTTGGGAAGGTCAATTGAGAGAGATGTATACTAATCCAATTGAGAGAACATTAAAGTAAGAGTCAGTGTTTTGGAGCTGAGAATTAATTGTACAATTGGAAACACCATAAACAGGTGCGAGTGGAGATGTGTAAACTTAAGTAATTAGCAGAGGCAAAGATCACA
Organism: Ambystoma mexicanum; assembly: GCF_040938575.1. NCBI lineage: Eukaryota > Metazoa > Chordata > Amphibia > Caudata > Ambystomatidae > Ambystoma > Ambystoma mexicanum. The sequence goes on from NC_090921.1 coordinate 1,123,492,820, forward strand.
CACAAGTTACGGGCAAAAGAGGAGAAAGGCAGTATCATTCCAGGTGGGGAAGAGATAGTTAGGCCTCATTACGAGTTTGGCAGTGCAGGAAAAAAGTGGAGCTAATTCTGTTTACCTCAATTGTTTCAGCTTCAAGCTGGAGGTAAGTCCTCCACTTTACCTCCAATAAATTGGCAGTATTACCACCCAGTAATTCCACCAGACTTAATACTGCTAGAAATCCCCAAGGACTCCATAAAATGGGGATTTACACCACCAACTGCTACTTGTAATCTGGCGGCATTACCGCTCAAGGTAATACCTCCAGCGGTAATCTCACCAGATGAAGTGGCAGTAATGGTAAAACCATTTGGTGGTATCTCAGTGGTATTACTGCAGGGAGACCAACAAACTCATAATGAGTCCCAGTGTGAGGAGAAGGAGGAGGACATACGAGGTAATAGAATAACAAAACAAAAATACCTCTGTTTGGAAGGGCTTGAAGAGAGTGTAAGGACATGCCGATGTTAATGACAAAAAGCAATGGAGAAATGGAGTAAGTAAATCTGAGACATGTTTGGTATTGGTTTGGTATTTATTTATTATGCGCACCGGACCCTGGGGTATAAGGGCGCAGGAAGTAAGAAGATGTACAGCTTAGAGCATAAATTACAGGTTACAGTTACATGTTACAGATAATTACAAGTTACAGATGCAGGTTTACAATACAAGTTTCCAATCATATGGTATAGATGCTGTGTAGCAAAACAGGCGTGAGCATTATCATAATTTCAATTAGCAATAGCTGTCGTCAGCCAGTTAATTACAATTTGCCTGAATTTGGAAGGAGAATGTTCTAGCCTCGCGGTAGTGGGTAATTCGTTCCACAATTGAGCAGCTTTGACTGGGAAGCTAGCTCCGCCTATGGTGGTCAGTTTAAAGCGAGGTACTTGGAGGCGATTGGTGTAGGCAAGTCTGGTTTGTCTTGTGGAGTGTGATCTGGTGAATCTGTCCTTAAGGTATTGAGGGGCTTTGTTGTGTAGAGATTTGTATGTGAGAGATGCAGTTTTAAGTTTGATTTTCTCATGGGTGGAGAGCCATTTGTGTTTCCTTCTTGTTTCTGTAATGTGTTCTCTCCTGGGGATGTCCAAAGCCGCTCGGAGGGCCTTGTTTTGCTGTATCTGGATTTTGTTGATGATGGATTTAGTGGCTCCTATGTACAGTGCGTTACAATAATCTAGTTTAGAGATGATAAGGGCTCTGGCTAGTGTTAGACAACTGTGCTGGGATAGGAATTGTTTTCCTGCTCTAATGAGCTTACATGTGTAGGCTGTTGAGGAAGCTAGGGAATTTACCTGTTTGGAAAATGATAAGGTAGAATCAAGGTAGATCCCTAATGTTTTAACTTCTTTAGCAACTTGTATGCAGTTCCCATCTATGATAAAGGAAGAGTAATTTGTGCTTAGTTTATTGATGAGGGGTGTGGTGCCTAGGATGAGAAGCTCAGTTTTATCATCGTTCAGGCATAAGCCGTGGGTTGCCATCCATGCCTGAACGATGCTGTATATTTTGTTCACCAGTGCTAGATCTTTTTCGTAAACCCCCGTGAGTGGGAGGAGGATCTGGGTATCGTCAGCGTAGTTAGTATACGTGATACCCAGATGGTCCAAATCATCAAACAGGGGCTTAGTGAATATGTTATATAGCGTTGGTGAAACGCACGATCCCTGTGGCACACCGCAGGTAATAGGGATGGGGTCTGCAGCTGCTGTAGGTGAGAAAACCCTCATGGTGCGGTCACTAAGGAAGGATTGTATCCATGCTATGGCCTCAGTGGAGAAGTATGCTGCTGAATCTAGGTGGTTACATAGGACTTTATGGTCCACTAAATCAAAAGCGGCCGATAGGTCTAGTAGCAGGAGGAGTGCTGGTTTTCCAGAATCTCGTACTTTGTCTATTTGGGCTTTAAGGTCAATCAGTGCAGTTTCTGTGCCGTGAAGAGGGCGGAAGCCAGATTGTCGGGAGCCTAATAGTTGGTTTTGTTCCAGGAAATTCTGGATTTGGATATATGCCACCTTGTCCAGTATCTTCAAAAGGAACGGTACCGTAGTGATGGGTCTATAATTGGTGGGTATAGTGGGGTCTAAAGTAGCCTTTTTTAAGAGTGGGAGCACCCAAGACTCTTTTAAGTTACTGGGGATAATGCCTGTGGTAAAGGAGGCATTAATTAACTTAGTGATAAATGGTGCTAGATCTCGTGCGGCATCTTTGATGAGTTGTGCTGGACATGGGTCTCCTTTGCAGTTGGACGGTTTTAGGCCGAGTATTACTTTTACATGTACGGCCAAAGGAGCCAATAGGAGACAAACAAGGTAAAGTGTCGATAGATGACAAAACAGGACTCAGGATAGAGTCCTGCAGGCCACTTTATTAGAGTGGAATAGAATGGGTGGATTCCCTGACCCCATAGACTATGTAAGAATGATTTGAGAGTATGGAAGAAAACCATGAAAAAATTATCCAGAAATCCCAAGATTAGAATGGGTATGATTCAGAACACAGTCATCAACAGTGTCCACTAAGAACTATAAAAGCATGAGGCAGAAACTTACAGACTGACATATACAGCATGTAAACATTTGCATGAATGATACTATTTTTTATTTTAGCATTTTAAACACAATAACCTGAATCAAGAATTGTAATCCATGGAACATTGTCCTTACTTTTAAAGTTTGTTTTTCTTTGCTCTTGCTCTTTATTTTATGGATGATTGTGAATCTTCCTGGTAGGTCTAAAACGTATTACCACAAACGTATGTGTCCCACTAACCCAGGCTTTTTCCCCATGGTAGTGGGACACATGTAAAGAGGGTAATAGTAACAATATGCTTGGTCAGCCCTTTGTTAGGATTATTTCTCCCTCTTAATTTTATAACGGCCTGGCAGCCCAAGTTATCGGCCCAAGAGAAGTGTGTTGGTGTGCGCCTGATGCCTGCAGGCTTTGGTGCATTATGAATAAATAAATAAATAAATAAATAAATAAATAGCGAGGGCTATGAACCATTATCCTCCTTTGCAGCCTCTGCAATGGGGGATAAAGACCATTAGCACCCCTGGTTCCCAAAGCGGGAACCCGGGGTGCTAAAATATTGCAGCCTCCCGCTGTAGGAAGGAAAATCCTTTTCCAAGATGCCCACCATGGAAAGAGAAGGTGATGCTTTGTACAGAGCCCCTCTTCCCGTTCCATGGCAGCCTGCGTAAGACGAAACCAGAACTCTCTGACCATTTTACCACAAGCACATTTTTTTTCCCATTCAAACCTATCCTACTTTAGAATAACTTTACCACATAGCCAGTCCCAGGTGGACATGGCCACTTTAACACCATTTTCCATCCCTCGCGGTCATGGCCAGTAGCCAGATTGTCTGGGTCATGACCTTCTACCATCACTTGGACAATCTGGCCACTGCCCATGGCCACTGGCTATACCTGAGTCACCAAAGGTATATCACTATTTATTGTACCTACATTATGGCACTTGTCAAAAAATAAAACACGGGCACCTTGTCAATGCTCCTTACACGAGTTTGCTTGAAATCTGCCCGTTTTATTTTTCCAAAGTGTCAAAATATATGTACATACAATAGTCATATAACTTAGCCCCCACTTGACAAAATCTAGTCACTCTTTACACAATCATTGAAGGATGGGTCTATAATCTTTCTGAAAACCTTTGTGCACATTCGTCAAACGGCAACATAGTTATAAACCATCTAAAAATGGTGAGACCCCCCTCTAATTTAGCCCCCTCTTGAGAAAATCCCACCAAACTTTAGAAAAACATTTATATCTAGATTTCAAATTGATTTGCAAACTTTTGTGCATATTCGTCAAATGGCACCACATTGATAAGCCTTTACAATATTTTGGAACCCCCCCTCTAAATGTGTTTCCTCTTGACAAAACAGCTCCAATCATTCAGAATCAGCTCTAGAATAAAACTCCAGAATTTCATGCAGTTTCATTGAGTGGCGCCAATGTTATAAGCCAACCAAGTAATGCAGAAATAGGCACAGATTTCCCCAAACATCTGAAGTGTTCACGAACATCATAGGGCTGCCCCCGAACATCCGGACTGTTTGTGGACTTTTGAGATGAAAAAAACCTGTTTTTTGGCTTCTACAGCCATATCCCATCCCATCCTCATCACCCCTCACCTCCCCAGAGATTGTTTGATAAGTTTGACAAGTGCAATGTTGTGTTCTTTTATATTTTTCTACTGCGGTGTCCGCGGACACCTCCGGAATATCAGTGAATCCAACATGGCGAGCATTTCCAAAAATCTGATGCACTGCACGCTTTTCACCATCCAATCCGGGGGCGCGTCCGATGTCCACGGACATCATGTCGCCGCCTAGGCCAATCGGATGCTGTCCGCGGACTGAACAGGGAAATGGGTCCGCGAAGCACAGCCAGATATCAGTAATTTTTTGGACCTACTTTTTGGTTGTTTTAAAAAAAAAAACTGGACGGATTTACACCAAATTTACAAAAGCACGATTTTGGGACCAAGCCGCCACTCCTACCGCAAATTTGGTGAAAAACAATTTTCGGTCCCTCCCCTATAATTGTGCCCCCTCCTTGACGAAACCTCACCAAACTTGCCAAAAGAAATCAGAGCGGGACATACACTTTTTTTTTACAAAGTTTGGTGAGGATTCATCCAGGGGGAGCAAAGTTATAAGCCACCCAAAAAACGTTCTTGCTATGGGTTTAGCAGCTTAACCATAACTACACAGCCGCTACCGCAGGCCGTGTAATATATCTCTAAGCGGAGGGCACTAGGCAAAGATTGTCTGACAAAGAGTTGAAGAATTGTTGAAAAGCAAATGAGAATGATTGCTTTGCGTTGTGTGATGTACAGATTTTAGGGATATTTAAACGTAAGAGATTCTTGCACTTTGTGAATTTGGACTCCCATATATCTGCCATTTGTTGGCAAAGTAGGGGTGATTCTATTAAACGATTTCCTTATAGGCAATACAACCCATTTCAACATTAATACAGGCTTCTAATCGTTGCCAATGCAAGCTCGCTAAAACAGGGAACATTGATCATATTTCGTTATTCCTGAGCAGAATGAAGAGCAGATCTCCGGACACAAAATGCCTATTCCAGTGATGTGGGACGATACCACGCATTGGATGACTGTTCTGAAGAGGTCTGCGGCCATAAAGGGCTTCAGTTTCTTTAGTAAAGAAAATAAAAAATTGCCAGTTTTAGCCTTTTTAGGCATGTGTTCTTTTAGTGAGAGCTTCTTGTTATGCAAGAAGCCAAAGAATTCATTTTAATGAAGGAATAAGGGTTGGCAGCACCATATTTAGTTAACAATACATCTTAGGGTTAACCACTACTGCCTTGCTTAAGGGGATGGGGGTCACAATAAATTAGATCTTAGTAGAGGTGAATTTCAGGTCGGTTGCCACCATCCGACCCTCAATTTCTGATAAACAAGGCTTTAATCTTTTGACGTCCTGAACCAACGATAACCCATGTGTAACATTTGACATCATCTGCATATTGATGAATTGTAATCCCATGTTTTGACAGACCCCAGCCCCCAATGGCTTTGCATACTGAACAAGAAAGATTGGTGAAAGAATGTAGCCTTCTGCAACACCCATAAAATGAGCATGGGGGGACTGAGCGTAACCCATCTGGATAGCCTGAGATCACTTGTAATGCGGCAGTAATACTGTCAGACCAAGTGGCAGTTACAGTAATATAGTTTGGTGGTACCTGGGTGGATTTACCAGCCAGGTACCACCAAACCCGTACGTAATGAGGCCCATCTGTCTTTTCTAGGGCCCAAGAGCAGGAGAAAGAACAAGTATAGATGTGCTTTGAATGGTACGAACATTGCAGAAGTTACCAAATACAAATACTTGGGGGACATTTTCGACTCGAAATTAAACTGGATGGTACATACAACACAGTTTGGAAGAGAATTGAATCAACTGGAGGCTCTTGTCATGATGCCTACCCCCGGGCATCAGGACCAAGGCTCTCAGCTCCTGGAGCAGGCATCCAGACATTTGTTTAAGCCTAGGCAGCCCCGGTTAGGGGCTGTCTGGGTTCAGTCCTGGCGCCTTAGGCGCCAGGCTCATCATAGAAATCAGTCCTGGCGCCATAGGCGCCAGGCTCATAGACTTTACTTACCTGATGCAGACCATGCTGCAAAAGAGTCCAAGCCTACATGAGGCCTGGATGGGACTATTTTGTTACAGGGTCTATTCTTTACTCGGGCGTGGCTCTAGGGAGCTTCTTACCTGGAGCTACTTTGGAGGCTATTTAAACCACACCCGAACAGCAGCACATGCTTCGCGTTATTCTGCATCCAGCAGCGTGACGCTCACCGTGCCTGCAGCCAGCATCCAGTCTTCTGCCACGCCCGCCTCGAATATGGAGCTCCTAGAATAAAGAAGAAGAAAAGGACAAGATTAGAAAACGAACTTATTTCAAATTCCTCACCTAATTTCGGAACCATTTCATCTCCGGACCTGGAAAGTGCATCAGTCCTGCACGTGTCGCTTCGCCAGCTCCAGCACGGCGCCATACTCACCAGTTCTCACAGCATCTTTCGATCTGGCACTGTCTCCATCATTTCTTCGCTGTAATCCGGCACCTAGGGGACACAAGAAAAAACAAGGTGAGCCAAGGGAATCAACAAATACAACCTCTTACCACCATAGACTTACCACCGGCGGTACTACCGGACAGCGTTGGGTAACACAGACTCTTATCTGAACGCCAGCAGCAGCTACGAGACCTTCTTCTCATGAACTCAGTTGCAACTTAAGAAAGGAAGGGAACAAGAGTGAATCGGGCACATTGAACTCTTTGAACTTGATACTTACCAATCCCGCCAGGGACTTCAGAGTCAATACTTACCGGAACTCTCCCAATGCCTTCAAACCAGTGAAGTAACTGGTATCTACACGCCCCTGCAAGACACGCAGGATGGAGAGCTCATCTTTTACGAACATAAGGTGAGGTTACTAAGGGGATATCAGAGGTGATTAGTGGGGCAGAGCGAGAACAGTTGGGAGGCCATCACTAAAACCCACAGGTGGTTAATCCCTGTCTCCACTTGCAGGAAAATACTTCTTCAGGTCCAGCAGACAAGACTAGGAGGGCCAGTCCAGACAGTCATCTCTGCACTACGCATCACGTTGAAGTAGACCGCAGCTGTCCGGGTCCGATCGACACCCCTGTGGGGTCCAGGTGAGCGTAACAGCTCTTAACAACTTTGAGCATTTTCACTCTGAGTACATACTGACAGCACTTGGGACTGCTCGTCCTTTGAAGGTGTTGCCTAAACTAATGTACGGTGGAGTGGCCTGGGGTTGAAAAAAGAGAAAATCATAAACAGTTTGGAGAGCGGTTGCATTAGATCACTACTTCATCTTGCCCAAGCCACTTCAATAGAATGTATTCATGGTGAGCTCAACATCGGCTCTGCCTGTGTGTTTTTGACAAAACAACCAGCGAATTACTACAAAAAACTAACGTCTGTGCAAAATGACATCTGGAACAAGGGTTTAGTGGCAGTTAGTAAGAAGCTGGCTCAAAAAACCCACGGTGTGCTGGTGCTAAAATGCAGGAGACGGGGTTAGATGGGAAGGTAGGTTGTCCGTTGACTCTATGGCTCTCACACGGCCTAACTTTAAACGAGTGCTGAAACTCCATGTGAAACCAGTGGACAGTGAGCAGACCTGGGTGAACTTAGCATCGGAAAGCAGTGGTGCCGACTATATCAATGCTCAAACTATCAGCCCCCCATGGGAGCCTATGCGCGTGAGTTTCCCAATATGAACATTCGTCGAGGAATACATTCGAATGAAATTTAATGTGGTGGAAATCCCTAACAAGAACCGCACGTGCCGCTCCTGTCGGATTGGTACCATTGACTCTGCTCTTGCTGGGCTTTTAAGGTGGTCAGAAGGTGGGCACTGTTGGCAACCTGCAGGCCAATGCATTTACTGGAAACATCATCTGACTGGGCTGAGGAGGAAAATCAAGGCGCCGCTAGATGATCGGATAGGGAATTTGAGTTGCATTTAGTAACGGTACCTGCGAACTGTATAGCCTGATTTATTTGAGTTAACCGGGTGGCGATTATATTTTGAAATGAGGAATCAGGCACGACTGAAGGGAGAGATCAAAACTGTTGTGGCTACAATATTAACGCTCATTGTGATTTTGAAAGATTTTATAAAAGGACTTTGAGTTAGGTTCGATTATAATAAAAAATACAAAAAATACATAAAATATAACTGGTAAGAACAGCCATTCAGGATAGGTGGCTTAATGAAACACCAAAAAACCAACCAACCCACAAACACATAGGGCACTGCTCAGAGAACACAGTCCCTATAACCACTCACAGTCCTCCACCATTATATAACCTTAAGCCTGCATTTAACTAAAAGGAGTCCCTCATTGTGGAAACATCCTCTTCTTTGTTACCCTGTTTTAAGCATGACTTTCTCAAACAGCGGCAGCCATTACATGTGTAAAATCCCCGTCCTCGTTGTTCGGCATTTCCGTATTTGTTTGTTTTGCTACCGTCTTCCAAATCAAATCCCCGGGACGTCATCCATTGTGAACTGCTTGTCTAACAAGGCAAGGTTCTGTGGTGCTCACCACTCAGCCTCCAGATACCAAACTGATTCCCATCAGTGCATCTCAAACAGGGCCACATCACGTGACTGAGTGTGTGTGCCAAGGTTGCCCTGAGGGCAGATTTTTGCAATTGTCAAATGTGCAACAGGAAATATGCGGGCGCCACCACACATGTCTTTCACTTCCTGCTTCAGGGGAACCGAATGTGCTGATTCTCCCCCAGTACCGAGCCTTCATGCATATGACACATTGGGGAACTCTTTTTTACTAGCTGTTGCTGGACACTAATTTATTAAAGCCGTCTGGTGCTCCCTCAGCTGTTGTCTAAATACATCTTCTCAGCAGTAACCCACACAATGATTTGCTTTCCCCAGTGTGTATTTGGACCTGGTGGGAGTTGTTCTACTGTACCCATTGAGGCGGCACTATTTTCTCTGCAATTGCGCTGTGTATTAATGTTGCCTGTATACAATGCAACCTGAAAAGTACCATCTTCTAGTATGGTGTGGGAAGGACCTAGGAGGTCTGTGTGTGGTGTATTTGTCTGTTGCTGTAGAAGAAGTGGCATCCTTTGTCCTTTTCTGTCATTGTGCTTCCAGGGCCTGACCCCGGCCGTCCCCTTTGTTAGATTTCCTGTGAAACAAGACAATGGGATTGGTGACTGGAATGCTGCCTGGTATTGGCCAATAGCTGCATGTGGCAACTACATCATACTTCCCTGAAGCCTTTATATATGGCCGCCTTTTTAGGATTACTGCGCAAAGGCAGTGTGGAAGGGGAGTGGTCCGAATCTACCGGACTTAGTTATGTAAATCAGACTCACCAGGAAAAAGTGCGCAACTTGACCAACAGATCAACTGAGAAGGCCTCATGAGATGGAAACTGATAACAGCTATAGCGGCAGCGGTAGGATCCCCAGAGCAACCAGTCTATCAACATGAACATGCAGAACAGGTAGCAGCAGGGAGCAGCGGCAGTGATTTCTTGGCATACAAGTTCTTACATTTAATCCTGAGTGAGATAATGATGGAGGCCAATTCCAATGTTAATGAAAAAACGAATAGCCTTCCCACTGAAGTTCCAGGATACTACCAGGTTTGCTTAAAGGTGTGTTGCCCTTCTTTTTGTCATTTCTAGTTGCTGTGATTTTCTACAGTCTTTCTCTTTCTAGGCAAAGAAAGTACTTTGCTAAAGATGTAGGACATTTTCCTCCTGAAGGTGTAGAGACTTGTGCTTTCCATGGACATGTGGATTTAATTCCGCATTGCATTTCAGTAATTTCCCTGCTTTTGCCCTCTCCTACCTGACACCATTAAGTCAAACCGCTTTTGTGCTTACTGCACAAAAACCCAGTCTCGCTTAAAAGTGGAAAAGGTTGCTTTAATGTGACAGGCCAAAGCTCCCAAATGAACGCTACCCTGGCCCCTGGCCTTACAGACTAGTATTAACCGCTTTAACAGTTTGCCAAAACATTAAATAAATAAATAACTCTTTATGCCCCCAACAAATAAATAAATAACCCCAACTTCCTCCCTACCTATCCACAGGTCTTACCATCTTCTCAAGCCTTCGTTCCCGCTTTCTGCCATCATCTCCCTGGGGCCATGCCCCTCCATCTTCAAGACCTGCTCCCCTCCCTGCAACCCCGGGGTAGCCCATTAGTGTAAACAGCACCACCCCCATCCTTACCTGCGCTATTCCCCCATTGCGTGCCTCCCCCTCATCCAAAAGGGGCCATGCGCCCCGGCACCCCTATGTACTCAAACACTTTCAACTCCCCTCTACACCAAACTCCCCCTTCCTCCGACCCACAGCCAGGCCGACTTGTCACATCAGCAACAAAAACGTTTAACATGACCCCCAACTAACGCCCCGACCTGTCACACGAAAACTACCATCAACCCCCCGAACCTGCGACCTAAACCCAAAATAACTGAAGAACCCGAAGTCTGGGGGAAAAATGAAAAAACAAACTTCCCGCTCACAAATCAGCCACCCCTTTCTCTGACCCCAATGGACCTCACAAAAAACGGGGGGGTGTTGACAAAAACTCACCCTCAACGGTCACCTGCTCCCGAACCTTCTCTGCCCCTTTAATACCCCCCCCTCAGCGGCACGCTATGCGCACCTGTGCAGCACCCAAAACCACTCTGGGGGAACACAGTACACTTTCCCCCAGTTGGCCCCCTTTGGGCTTACTGCACAAAAACCCAGACTCGCTTAAAAGTGGAAAAGGTTGCTTTAATGGGACAGGCCAAAGCTCACAAATAAAAGCTACCCTGGCCTTACAGACTAAAATTAACCGCTTTAACAGTTTGCCAAAACATTAAATAAATAAATAACTCTTTATGCCCCAACAAATAAATAAATAACCCAACTTCCTCCCTACCTATCCACAGGTCCTTACCATCCCTTTATCTTCTCAAGCCTTCATTCCCGCTTTCTGCCATCATCTCCCCGGGGCCATGCCCCTCCATCTTCAAGACCTGCTCCCCTCTCTGCACCCGCTGGGTAGCCCATTTGTGCAAACAACACCACCCCATCCTTACCCGCGCTATTCCCCCCATTGCTTGCCTCCCCCCTCATCCAAAGGGGCCATGCCCCCCGGCACCAGAAAAAACCCTCCCCTGAGGTGTCCTTTTCTGCCCTACCACTGAATTGCTTACTACTTCCAACTCTTTACCATGTCCTCCACTAGCAACGTCAAATCCAACAGGTAGTAGCTATTTCCATAAACCGACAAATGAACTCCATCTTCCCTAAAAACCTCAAAGTTCTCATATACAATCTCCTTGTGCTCCAGAACTCACACTGCTGTCAAACCACAAAACTCTATAATTTCCCTGTTTATTTTCTTTCTTGTTCGCTCTACCGCGTCCTCACTTACTGCACCCCTCCACACTCTACTCGGTAACAACTTAGTCCATATCAAACTTACCATAGGCCATATTTCCCTAAGCCATGCCAGGTCCCTCTTCATTTTCTTCAATAGAGCTACTCCCGTATCCCGCACCAAATTATTCTCCCCAGCATGTATGATCAACCCGTCCGGGACCCCAAAACGCTCCTTCATCCCAGCCAGCATGGGCAGCAGTTGATCCCAGCGCAACCCCCCAAGACCCGACCATCTCACAATCCCTACTTCATAGCTGCAGCCCAATTGCATGCCAAAAATCCTCTTCTCTGCCTCTCTACCCGCCCACTTCACAATTGAATGCCTGACAATCCAGATTTGCCGAATCTGCCCCGGCCTCCTCGCCGTTTCTCAAAAAGAAATCACATTGTCACTTCACCATCCTCAACCACCTCACCCCCCTCACCACAAACCCGCTGCCCCTTCTCAACTTGACCCTTTCCCCAGCTCCCTAATATATCCCTCATACTTCCCAGACCTCCACCTGCCCAAACTCTTGACCTTATCCTCCGATAACCCCAAACGGTTACCCTCAGATGTCGCACCCATCCTGAATGAATGCATGGTCGCCAATACCGGTCTTCTGCTATCCTTCCCCTACCCTTTTCCCTCGCCCAGCCCTCTAACATCCTGCTTGCCATCTCGCTGCCATTAGGTTGGAAGCCCCAAAACCATTTGCCATAGAAGGCTATTCCCGCCAAATTCCCAGCTATGGGTGCCTTTGACCAACCCTTATCCATACACCACAAAAGAAAATTGACCACATCATCCCTTCTGTGTTCCTCAGCATCCTTCCAACCCCTCCAGCTACGCGCCCCCCCCTTTATGACTTCTTCCCATGCCCTCCTGTAAGCTGCCCTAGACGCTGGGCCTAGGGAGCCCTCCACTAGCGACAGAACTCTCAACTTTCTAGCTTCCACAGCTCCTTCGGGATACGCTGCCCAATCTGGTCTGCTCCAGGTGCCAATCCACAGAATCTCTGCCATTGAAAACGAGATAATGCATCAGCAATGCCATTATCTTTACCCAGCACGTGCGTTGCCCTGAACAGCACATTCCATTCCATGCATCGCAACACAAACTCCCTCATTAGCCTCGCCACCCTCTTGTCCCTTGCCGACTAGCTGTTGACGACATTGACCACGCACTCGTTGTCCACATTGAAATTCACTTTCTTATTTGAAAACTCCCTGCCCCACAATTCCAATGCCACCAACAAAGGAAAGAACTCAAGAAATGCTATACTTCTTCCCTCTTCCAGCCACTGCGGCGGTCACCTCTCTGCGCACCATCTACCTTGACAGAAAACTCCGAAACCCCCCGTACCAGCTGCATCCGAAAATATCTGCACCTCCCAATTTACAGGATCTCCTTGTAGCCACATGGATACCCCGTTAAAACCTTCCAAGAAACGCAGCCAAATCCTACAATCCTCCCGCACCGCCCCTGAAACCCTCACCCGATGATGTGGGCATTTAGCTCCCGCCATGGCCCGCAACATGTTCCTACAAAAAGTACGCCACGGAGCCACCACCCTACATGCAAAATTCAAATACCCTACCCACCACTGCATCTGCAGCAAAGTCATCTTCCGCGCCACAACCACCTCCCTCTCCAGCAAACCCACTAAACGACTCACCTTGTTGTGCGGCAAGCGTGATGTCATGGTCCTGGAGTCCATTTCAATCCCCCAAAAGGTCAAAACCACAGCCGGCCCTTCCGTTTTGTCCTTAACCAAAGGCACCCCCAACTCCTGCATCAATGCCTGGAAAGTCTTTAGCATGTTCCTGCACTCTGATTCATCCTCTGCCCCGCTGATGGACAAAAAATCATCCAGGTAGTGTAAAACCCCCTCCGCACCTGAACTATACGTAAGAGCCCACTGCAAGAATGAACTAAAACGTTCAAACAACGCGCAAGAGATCACACACCCCATCGGTAGAGCCTTGTCCACGTAAATGTGATCTTCAAATTGCATGCCCAGCAACCAAAATTCCTCTGGGTACACGGGCAGCAACCCGAACGCTGCCTTGATATCACACTTGGCCAAAAATGCTCCACGACCCACCTTCCTTAACAACTGCACTGCCTGATCCACGCTCGCATATGACACCCCACAATCCTCTGGGGCAATAAAATCGTTGACCAACAAGCCCTCCGGCCAAGATAAATGATGTATCAGTCTGAATTCCCCCGGCACCTTCTTGGGCACTACCCCCAATGGGGATATCACCAAATCACCCGACAAATCTACAAATGGACCTGCCACCCTCCCTGCCACCACTTCCTTAAGCAACTTCTCCCTAACCACCTCCCCATTTTCTTTGGCTGATTTCAAATGTTCTGCCTATCTACGCACCCTCAGACCCTGGTACCCTAGCCTGAATCCTACCCGAAAACCGTCTCTCAGGATCTTCGCCCCCTCCCTGTCTGGATAAAAACTGAGCCAACTTCAACTTTAACTGGAGTAAAAGCCTTTTCCCACAACCCCTCGGCCCGTCCGCGTCCCCGCCCTTGGTCCCCTTGCTGAAAGCACTGTGTGACCGGGTGCCGACCTGCACATCTGATGCACTCATGCCTGAACCTGCATGCTGTTCGCGTACAGCCCTCCTTATTGAAACCCCAACACACTGCCGACTGCTGACCCCTGCCTCCTCCCTCCACCCCCTTGGGAGCGGGGCGATCAATAAAGGGCCGGTAAGGTACGGGTAAGCCACTCATCGTGTGCACCGTCGGCGCAGGCCTTGTCGGCGCCTTCCATTGCAGCCAAAGGTCCATGTCTATCTCCCGCCAGACCGCCTGGCTATCCTCCGCCAATTTTGCCCTAAATTACTCGTCGTATCGCACCCACGTGAAACCTCCAAAGCTCGTAAAAGCCTTCCTAATCACATCCATATACTTCCACAGTGCAACACACCGCTCTGGTAATTTCTTGCAATAAACACTGGCACATATGATAAACGCCGACATCCAATTCTCTATTGTCACTGGTACTTTCGGACGCAATGCTAACTCCCTCTCCTCTTCTTTCGAACCCTCCTTGGCTCTGATCTCCCTGTGTAACAGCTTGAAAACGTCCACAAATTCACCAGCTCAAATCTTATCTTAGATGCCATCAAGTGCGCTCCCAATGGTTTAGTGATGCCCATATATGGCAACTTCTTTTCTTTTCCTTTACCCTCTGCATCCTTTTCCTTTGTTGCCTGCACCTCAGTTGCCCCGGGCTCAATCGCCCCTTCAGTCTGGACCTCCACTGAGGACACTCCCCCCCCAAAGCCCGCACAGTCTTCATGCCTACCTCTCTCACCGCCCCTTGAACCCTCACCCCTCCCCACTTGCCCCCAACCTCGTGTCCCCCCTTCGCCACGCCGCTGACCATTCCTTTCCCTGCTCACCTCGCTCTGCCCTGCTGTCGCCCGTCTGCATCCTTGCCTCAACTCCAACGCTCCGCATCTCCCTCCTCAATGGGCACCTGCTGCGAGAAGAAAACATGTCAACCATCTCGCCCGGCCCATTATAGCCCGACCATTCACTTGCCGACCTCCTTGCCCTTCGACATCTCCTTCCCACCTTAACCTCTCAAACCTTCTTTCCCTCCTCCTTGCCACCCCGTACCTCTCATCCACCCATTGCCCACCATATTCTTCCATCCCTTCATCATCCCCCTTGCCATACCAGGGCCGTTGCGAGCACATGCTCGCACCGGGAAGCTCCTCCTCTTCTGAACTCATGGCGTCTGCCCCACCGCTCCTTCTCCTTCATCTCGGCGGGGCCGTGGAAACCCCTGCCTGCTCCTCTCTTCTTGGGCGAGGGGTCCTCACCTCCACCCGTTGCTCATCCTCGCTAGGGGCCGTGCAGCGCCCTCTAGGCTGCTCCCTAATATCCTGCGGAGGGGCCGTTCTTAAACCCTCCCCTGGATGCTCCTGATGAACCGTGGGGGCCGCCCCATGCCCTCCAACCGATGCCCTCCTAAACGGGGAGGTCGTTCCGCACCTCTCCCTCTCCTCGCTGCTCTCCGGTGACCGCTCCCTCCTTCTACCCCTCACACTCTTCTGTAGATACTTACCTCCCCTACCTCTCCGCACTACCGTCCCCTGCTGCACCCCAGCACCCCTACTCTCCTCCTCCGCCCACCGGCACCCCTGTGCACATTCCTCTCTCCTCCATCCTCGCCCACAACCTCCTCCCTGAAAAACCTCCCTGTTCTATTTCCTACCTCCCCGGACCTTTTTGATGCTCTTCTGGGGGTCTACCTCCTGCTCCGCCTACCCCTAACTCCCATGCCCCCCCTACCAGCTGCGGGGCTGCATGCGACCACCGCCACAAGCGCCCCGACTGCCGCAGCTCGCCGCTGCGGCCTCTCACCCTCTCCATCATCCCCTCCCGTAACCTCTGACACCGCCCCTTCAAGCTGTGCTTTGGAGGCCCTGCTGATAATCTCAAGGGCCTCCCTTAATGCCTTGGCGTGAACTATCCCCTTCTTGTTTGCCCCTCGACCTACCATCGCACAACACCCTACCACTTACGATTACTAACACCGCCCCTCGAGCCCCCTTTCCCCAAACCCACTGCCCAACCTGCCGCACAAAGCCTGGACTACCTCCCCCGGCCCAGAACACACCAAGATTGCCCCAAAACTTGCACCCCACTGCTTAAATACCTACCACTATCCTCCTACACTAGGGTGACCAGACGTCCCGGTTTTCCCGGGACAGGTCCGGGGAAATCACCCCCTGTCCCGGGGTCCCGGGGTTTTTTTTTTTTTCAAACCCCGTCCGGGGTTTTGCTGCGCGGGTGTCTGGTGTCCCGATTTTCGGACGACACCGCTCCGACGCTGCAGTATGAGCCTGCGCTGCAGTGCGCAGGCTCATACTTTCACTTTCTCTGCGCCCAAGCCCCCGCCCAAGCCGGAAACACAGCCACACAGCCTATAGACGCCCTCCAGGACCTGGAGACTTCCTGCAATGTCAGCTTGTGACGTTGCAGGAAGCGCGACTTGCTACGTGTTTGGGGGAAGTTATGGGACCCCTGGCTGGCAACACATAAAACCCTCGACCACGGGCACGAACGGTTCATTCTTTTTCTTCCGTGGCTGTCGCAGCATCATTCTTCCATCTTCTTCCGTGAGTGGGGCTTGGAGTTTCTAGCAGCATTCGTTTTCTTTTCCTTCGTGACTGCTGCTGCTGTCTGGATTCCATCGCCTGAGCGTTCGAAGAGCATTATTCTCGTGGACCTGCTTCCTGCTCCAGCCTGCAGCGCATCCCTTCACGCCACCAGCTTGACATCAGTCGATCCTCTTGCATCCAGCTCGTTTGTGACCCTCATCCCTGCTGCAGCACACCCACATCGTCCTGCAATATCCAACAGGTAAGGAAATGAAATGTGACTTGCAGGTTACTCATTTTGCATCCATCTGGTAGCGGAGCAGTTCCTCTGTACATGTTCTTTAAGAATACTTGCCAACCCTACTTATTTATTTGTATGATTTATTTTTACATTTGTACAGCGCGCAGACAGGCCTTGGCCATTGCAGCGCTGTTACTTGCACACCTGTGATGTAATTGTTATGCAAGCCAATGTGCTGAGTGTTATTACATGGAGGGCACTACAATGGGGCTGGCTGGGTTGTACTATGGCATGGAATGTTGTGCTCGCATTAAGAGTAAAGCCAACATGTGTGTTCTCAGAGGGGGGCATATGACATTTGTTTACAGGTGTCAAAGGCAACATGATTAATGTTCTTACATGGGTTGCATTTGTGCAACCCACAAGGCAAGCTTTCCTTGACATGTAACATTTTACTGGTGTTAGGAGGCAACTACAACCTGAGTGTTTTTATATGGGGGGCAGAGGGCATTGTGCAGCCAGCAAGGACATGTTTTCAATGGTGGCGTGGCTTTTATTTCTAAACTCAGCCGCTCCTGCCTCTGGGACAGAACAAACCCCCTGCCTTCTGTCCTCAACATTTTTTGTTTATAAAGAGAGCCTGTGTAGGCTTTATGCTTGCCGGTAAATGCTTGCCCAGTTCCCTCCTGCAATTCAGGCACCACTCTACTCTCATTTTGTTTTTTTGGCAAATGCCAATGCTGTGCCCTTTGTTGCACCTGTATAAGTCACAAACACATTTGAGGATTTATTGACTTTCCAGGTATACTACTACAACCGTAGTTCAGTCATCAAGATATTTTTGTTGTTGTTGCGTGAGACGTAGTTCACCATATCACGATGACTGACATTACTTTTTTCTTCAAGCTTTATCTAGAAACACTAGCTAGGTAGCTACCAAAGATGCCCAAGAGGAGATGTACCGCCACTGAGGAGATGCAAACGTCATTCCCTTTCCTGAGTAAGGTTGCAAGGAGTGACAGTGACGTGTATTGCAAGCACTGCAGATGCTCTTTTTCTATTGCCCATGGTGGAAAAGGAGATATTAAGGAGCACGTGCAAACCAAAAAGCACAAATTTTGGTTATCTGCAGCCAGCAGCAGCAATATCACACAGTTTTTTGGGAAGGCTGTTCCTGGGGACACAGACCTCAGTAGGGCTGCTGCTGAGGGCACTTTTGCCTATCACCTTGCAAAGCACAACCACAGCTTTAGATCAATGGACTGCACATCCTCATTGATAAGGAAATTGTATGATGAGAAATTTACCTGTGCCCGTACAAAAGCAGAAGCATTAGTATCCAAAGTGCTGGCGCCTTTAGCTATGGAGGATCTCCAGCGTGATTTGAGTAATGTTACCTGTCTATCAGTTTCGGTTGATGCTTCGAACAGGAAAGAGGTGAAGCTCATCCCAATTGTAATCAGATATTTCCAGGACCTTGAGGGGGTGAAAGTTAAGATTTTGGAGTTCACCTCGGTCCCTGGGGAAACCTCATTAATATTATTTGGGGAACTGCTTCAAGCCCTTGAGAAAAACAATCTAAGGGAAAAGGTAATAGCCTTTTGTGCGGATAACACAAACACAAACTTTGGTGGGAAAGCAAGAGCAGGGAAAAACAATGTTTTTTGTAAGTTGAAGGAGGCAATCCCTGAAAATAAACTAATTGGTGTGGGGTGTGCAGCACACATTGTGCATAATGCAGTGCAAACTGCTGCTGATGGGCTCCCCTTGGATATAGAATCCTTCATATTGAAAGTGTATAAATACTTCCACATCTATACTGTTAGAACAGAACAGTTAAAGGAATTTTGTGAATTTGTGGAGATAGACTACCAGAGCCTTCTTGGCACCAGTAACACACGCTGGCTGTCCCTATTGCCAGCTCTTGACAGGGTGCTCCAACTGTACCCAGCCCTGAAGTCATACTTTTTCTCACAGGAAAAAACCCCTACAGCCATTACCAAGTTTTTGCAGAACCCCATTGGTGAGGCGTGGCTCTGTTTCCTGCAGAACCAGCTAGTCCTGTTTAATGATACGATTAAGGTTCTTGAAAAGCAAAACTCAAATGCTATTGATGTTGGCCAAAGGTTGATGAGGCTGAAGGAGAAAATGATAGGGCGGCGTGATGCATGTTTTCTGAGTAACAAAGTAAAAGGCCTCCTAAATGACCTCCGTGAACAAGGGCAACTAAATGAAACCCAATTCAACGAATATGTGTACTCTTTTTATGACTGCTGTGTAAAGTACCTAGAAGAATGGGGCGCTCACTTCACAGAACTGAACGTTTTTTCCTGGGTCCTCCTAAACAGTGTCCCTGTTTGGGGAGATGTAGAGGGCTCCCTACAATTTGTGCAGTCTACATCAGGAAGGCTCAAACGCGATGACACAGAGCTTTTTGATGAGCTGAGCTGTGTGCGTAATTACACAGCTTGCAGGCTGGCCCAGTGGAACGAGCAAAAAAAGTCTGCAGATGAACGGTGGGTGGAGGTTTTCACCTATTTTTCACAGCAGAACATAACAATGAAAAACATGAGCATGATGGTCCAGTTTGTCTTGTGCTTGCCCGGCACAAATGCGCCAGTGGAAAGAATCTTTTCAATTATGAACAATACATGGACCGATGAACGAAACCGAATGGACATTGAGACTTTGAAATCCATATTGGTTACTAGGGTTAATTTCAGCCTGAGCTGCTCTGAGTTCCATAGCAGGCTACAGAAAGACAAATCGGTGCTACAAAGAATACATTCATCAACAAAGTACTCATAATAGTAATAAAACGTGTACAGCAATTCTCTTGCTTTTTATCTTCACTGTTTTCAATCTTCACTGTTTTCATTCTTTGCAATAAAGGCATAGTTCTTTTCATCACCAAAAACCTTTTCGGGTGAAATAATTACACAATAAAGTTTGCCATACGCATGTCGGGTGCATTACTTTTGTGCCATTCTATGATGCAAGGGGGCCAGCAGTCTTCATAAAATGTGTACAATTGTGAAAATGCTTGCTTTAATCTCACAGCGAAATATTGTTGGGTTGACAATAACCCCAGTCCACTGCAGTGC
The DNA here is from genome assembly GCF_040938575.1 of Ambystoma mexicanum. NCBI lineage: Eukaryota > Metazoa > Chordata > Amphibia > Caudata > Ambystomatidae > Ambystoma > Ambystoma mexicanum. Next base: position 1,123,512,850 of record NC_090921.1, read on the forward strand.
TCTACCTGTACAGGTGGATCCCCAAGAATTCACTCTAAAAACAGAAAACCGTGCCACATAGTGGCTTCACAGGTATGTGTACATTAATCCAGCATTTGATCTGCTGTGGCTGCCCCCAAACTTCACTGTCATAAGTGCTATGTTTGTAGTCCCTTTTTTGTCTTTATCAGTGCTACGATATGTAGTCCTACTTTTGTGTCAGTGACCCGCGAAATTGTAGTCCTACTTCTATGTCGGTGGCCTGTCCTGTCCTGGGTTTTTATTTTGAAAATCTGGTCACCCTATCCTACACTATTCATAAAACTACGAGCTACCTCTTATTGTATATCTCTAATTATTTCTATTTTCCCTTCTTCTACTCCTTTCTTTTTTTTTTTATTATTCCTCCCTCAAATGCCCCCTCTCCCTCCTGTCCGCCCCTTGGGCCCAAAGAGGGCAGCTGTGCCCTGTCAAACCCGGAGGCTGCCACCACACCTCCCTCCCTTCCCCACCTTCCTAACCCTTCCGCCCCCTGGCGGTTCTCTGCCCCCACCACACTTTTGCACCCTTGCAAATGGATACGCAGCTGCAAGGCCCGCTCCTCCCCACTAATGCGGCCCCTTTAAGGCTCACGCCTTCCACTGCCGGCACTTCCCCCTGCTGCAGACACCCCCGCTGACCGCCATCCGCCCAAGCTTGCACGCCTGCCGGCCAAGACAAACCTCCCAGCTGGCCTAAGCCGCATGCCGCAACCGGCAACCCGTATGCAGCCCGCCCCCATCCCTAAGGCTGAGCAGACACAGCCCAGCGGCCGCGGCTCTCTCGCCCACTAACCCAACCCACCGCCAAGTTAAGGAGGGGGTAGCTTATCTACGGTAGCTACACTATTTTTTTTTTATATAACCGCCGCCTAACCTAATCTGCCTACCCCACTACCTCCAACTCCCCTAACTCTCCACCGCTCACCTTCACTACCCTAACAGGCCCCAAAAGCAGGGAAAGCTTGAGAGCAGGCGACCCCGACAAAAACTCGCCCTCAACAGTCGCCAATGTTTTTGTAGCTTATGTCATTCTTAAACTGTCTTAATGCTTGATGTCTCCAGATTTCTATGTGGCAACAGGTTTGGTTACCAAAAAGGTCTCTTGCGCCAGCTGAGCTCAGTCTCCATTTTCTCTTGAGTGCTGGTCTAGGTGTGCCAGACTTTTCATTCAATCTCGGGTCGGGTGTCAGGAAAAAGAAAGAACGGCTCCGCGTACAGTGCGTTTGATGTCAGACCGGGTCAGTCCCATCAACAGCCTGTGCAGCATTCCAAACTCCCACTGTTCTTCCCGGCTGCTCATCTGTAAATGGAATCACCTATTACTCGAATGACACGCAGTTATATCGCTACGCTCTGCCCCTTTCATTTAATTCGATAGTTTTTTTTATAACATGCCCGATACCATACCTGAGTTCGGTTTATAAGCAGAGAGTCGAAATTCGAACCTCTGTTGCACTGCTTGGTCTTCCTTACAAAACCAGCCGTTGCCCCTGTGCTATCCTCCTTATCTTGCACCCCTGGTGAGTCAACAGGGTCGGCCCGCTGCCTCATGACACATCGCCTCACTATTGCATTGTCCTATTGCGATAATAAACCCAAGACAGAAGCATGTTTCCTTAAGTCAAAATAACCATGGCAGAGCTTGTAGTTATGGACTCACCAGGTTCTGTGCCAGCCAGCAGTGGTGGGTAAGAATGATTCAAAGGTGGTCTCCTTGTGATGTTACCCACAAAAGCCAAAGAGCAGTCGATTTACTGAATTCACTGCCACCGCAGGAAATCAGTGTTGGAAGCCAATGCCCCTGAACTTCAGATGATGATAGAATAAAGTGTCCCTTTTACTGATGTCAGCATACACCTGATGGATGCGGGATGCTGGGAAGGCACGTGGTCGACGGTGACACGTGGCACCAACAGTATACCAGTTTGCCCTCCATTGCTGCACACGAGATAGATACTTGGTTATTTCAGTCTGTTGTCACTTCCATTTCCTCATCTAAAAGCCAACTGTGCCTGTTCGGTGTATATCTCAAGAAGTACTTTGTAATGCCCAGTGATGCCGAACTAGTGGGGAACCCAGAGACAGCCCCACAAGTCACCTGCTAGCAGTGCAGTAACTTTGCTGAACATTTTGGGGGGGTAAGGGGGCATGAAATCTAAATGAAAGGGACCCCTGCCAAATGAGTTGAACAAAACGGTGCCAGAAAAGTTAGGGAGGTGGGGGGCAAACACCCGTGTTCCAACTTAAAATTACGGCCATGCCAGCTAGGCATTACATAGCAAAGGTTGTAGTTGTTTTGTTGGACATTGCAAGTGGTTTGGAGGGCTACATGTGATTTTAACCAATGAAATTATAAAAAAGAAAAGAAAATACAGAATTTTAATTTTTTTTTATTTGGCGGGTGCCCCTCAAACTCCACATTTCCCCACATTTCAAAATCCTACCTGAACCCCCACCACCCTCTTTAACCCCTTACTGCCACCCCTTATCTATTTATTTTTCAATATTTTGTTCGTTATAATTTCATTCGTTATTTTAAATTCGTTAAAATCACTGCATACCATATTACCTTTCTATTTTGAGGGGGTCTGAATCCTGCCTTTGTGAAAAAGCCTCTGAAATGTGAGCTGTGTTCACTTAGAGCTGTTCTTACCTTGCCCCCCTTCACCTCCACCTCTCTCTCCATCATCTGCGCCCAGAGGCCAGCCCTCCCTTTTCCTCTTCCACTGCCTTGAGCGAGCAGAGCGCAGCCACATTGGTTCACCAACTGCCCTAGCACTGGGACACACCTTGGGAACCCGTCCTGGTCACACAGGCATGGCACTGTTTCCCAGCAAATGTTCATGGCATGGCATGTTCTGCCAGTTCTCAGCTGGAAACTTTTCAGTGCACATTTTCAGAATAACTGCGCTTTACAATTTTGAAAGAAACACATTTTTTAACAGTAATTCAGGCTTTTCAGTGGATTCTAACTACATGGCCCACTAAATAATACATTGGTTCAGGACAATTTAATTTGGAATTCTCACAAATATCTCTGGCTGACTACCACCCTATTATATAATAGCAATTAATAATTAAAATCATTTTTTTAATTCAAAGTGGTTTTCTTTTCCATTTTCTAACACCTGGAACAGGTTTTCACGTTTGTCGCCATCAGTAAGAGTCAACCTGATATGTTCTGTGACAATTTAAATGTGTGTTTAAACATCTAATAAGGCCATGGGCCTATAATTTGATGGATCCGTATGTGAGCCTTTTTTAAATATAGGCACTATTATGGCTCTGTTCCAGGATCTGGGGATCCTTTTCTCCATGGCGATGTTATTAAACAGTTCCGTGCAGAAGTTCGCCCATTCTTCAGGATGTTGTTTTAAAGTTTCGTTCGTCAATCCATCGGATCCCGGAGCTCTAGACAAGCCCAGTTTCATGATGTTCTCTAAAATGTCTTCTTTAGTGAAGTGGAGATCCCAAGGGCCCGTTTTTTCTGTCACATTATATTCTATTGTCATTTAACTTCGTAAATAGTGATTTATAATGGTCTTTCCATTGAGATTCGGATACCCTGTTGTTTTGACTAGCAGGCATTGTAGACTCCATGTTGTTAATTACCTTCCAAAAGGACCGGTTGTTCTTTTGCTTCAAGATCTCAAGCATTTTTTTCTGAGTCTCTCTGAAGTGTAAGGGTTTTGTGAGATTGCAGCCACCTTTTGTATTTCGCTTTGATTTTCTTAGTTTTAGTTTCATAGTTACATTCAGGATTCCTCTTCAATATCCTGATTGTTTTCCATAATTCCCTTTTCTTAGCAGCAATTTCAAAGTCATACACATTTTTGTTCTTAAAATAGCTGTCCTTGTGTGGTCTTTTAGTTTCTACATATTGTTGTAGAATCGCTGGATACTCAATTTGATCTTTGATTTTACAAGCACTTGCCCCAAAGAGATCACCTGTAAGTTCTGTGATTCTGTGTTTATTTAGTCTAAGGCGGTTCCTCCCTGGCATTATGTTGAGCAAGTGATTCAATTTTTTCTTCTCATAATTTGTCATTTGGGCTATCCCAATTTTAATCAGATTATGATCAGTGTGTGTCGTTGGCACTACTTGCAAACTTTGAATTTTTCCTCTTAAATTTTCTGAGACGTAAAAGGAGTCTAAGATGGAATTGGACTTCTCTCTGTACCATGTCGGGTTCGGTGGAATATCACCCTCAATATTACCATTCAAGACAGACATATTTTGATATTCCATTTCCTCTTGCCAAACAGCTTTGATTTGATCTTGAAGTTTTGGCCTCCTATTGTTTAACTCTTTCTTGTCTGCCATTTGCTCAATCAGTTTCATGTTTAAATCGCCACACAATATTATTTGTGGCTGTTCCCCATTTAGTAGGATTGCATCAATTATATCAACAATTAGGTCCAGAAACTCCCACTCGTTGACAGCTTTGTGTTGCCAATAGATGTGAATTATGTAGAATTCTACTTGATCATCATGCTTTTTCTGATGGATTCCGATATTCACTTGTTGTATATAAGGGGAATGGTTGACAGTCTTTAAGATCCTTAGGACATACTCTATTTTCACCATAGTCAACAAGCCGGCCTTCAGCAGTCCTTTTAAAATTTCGAAACCATCCGCAGTTGGGCAGTCGACCAGCCAGGTTTCCTGTAAGCAAATAATGGCTAGGTCTTTCAAGATCTTTGGTTTATTGTTGGTTTATTGTTGAAGAGGTGAGAGAAACCCCTGTGTTCCAAGATCCCATCTGCAATGGCTTTACTTCCTTGTTTTTCTGGCATTAACTCTTGTTTGTTTTATTTAGGCTTCTTGCCAGCCACGTCCAGTTTTCAAGGGAATTTATCTCCTCATCGCCATCATCTTCTCCATTTGACGTTGCAGTATTTCCTTCTTGACATGAAATTTTGATTGTTCTTTCACTTCTATCTGCTCTTCCCTCTGTATGTATAATATTTTATTGTCAATGTAGGTGTGTACTGCATGTTTGTTGAGCATATGCGATAACATTGCCAAAATACCCAAGTGGTATTGCGCAAAGGGCCCCTAATTAAAAAAATCTATTATGTTAAAAGCACCATTTCTCGGAATCTATTATTGTGGCGCAGTAATTTGGTGTGTGCATGAAACGCACTCGCACCTTTACAAACGGAGTAGGGGAACTCTTTGTCTCCGTTCCTTGGACACACCGATGCAACACTTCAAAAAATTGTACTTCAAATTAGGGTCGCGGTGGTCAGATAGTGATATTACAGAAAAGTTCCCTTCTTTTTCCTGTTTTATATGGTGTTTGTAGGCTGCGTATGTTGAATCAGCCCTGTGCATGCATGTGGTTTTCCACGTGTTTGCTGCATGTATGCAAAGTAGTGATGCCAGTGTGCATGCTTTCTGTGGGTTTGCTGCACATACAGTGTGTACATGCCATGTGGTTGGTGAAAATGTACAGTGTCTCTGCCCTGTGCATGTACATGTGTGTAGATTTTGTGAGCTTGTTTCCTGTGTGCATGTTCATGGCTCTCTGTGTGTTTCCTGCATGTACGCTGTTGATATGGAAACATACATTCAGCATGGTTGATTCATATGAGCTGCATGTGTACATGTGTAGGTTTTTTCATGTTTGCTACATGTACACTGTTGTTATGCAGACGTAAATGTTCATTGTGCTTGTGCATGTGTGATTGTCTGCATGTTTGCTGCATTTAACGTTGTTGGCATGGGAATGGAAATTGAACGTGGTTGCTTAATGTATACAGAAGTACATTTCATAGTAAAAACCAGCATTCACAGTGCGCATGTGTCATGTATAGATACATCTTAAATCATTAATATCTCCAAATTGGCCAGGTCGATTTTTATATTGTTATGCCAGTGAACCAATTTGAGATGTCATCTAGGTGTTTGACGAAAATTGTGAAAATCGAAGCAACCAATTGAAAGATATTTGGGACGTTTTATTTCTGCTGGAAAACACCATGTTAAAAGCTGTTCATATCATAATTAAAACAACTTTTGGGGATAAATAAGGAATCCATTGATGAAGAATTCTGACTATGTCCTTGCAGGGGCAGTTGTCTCCAAATGTTAATGTGGATATTTTTCCAATTTTTTCATGGAAGGGTACAAAAGCTATTAAGAAAAGTTATTTTCTGAAACTCCATAGTAAATTCGTTTTACCCGTAACTATGCCACATGCTAGCATTATAGCATTACTTACATATGCACATATTTATTTGCAATAGTCTCTCAGTTATTTCCTTAAAGTGACCGCCAAATTTAATCCATGGTCTAGCTGTAGAACACTGTACAACTACTGTATGGTGCTACCTCAGCGTCCTTTCTCATTTGATCACAGCATGATCTAGTTCATAAGTGTAAGACGCAAATTGAAGCCTACAGCTGATGCTGCTCTATAATTAGTTGGAATACAGGGTGCTCCAGGTAAGACAGCAAAGTGAGTCCTAAAAGACATACACTGCCATGTCCCTTCAGTGTGGCCACCACATGCGGCACTCAGTGCTGCAGACAACCCCATGCTGCTCCTCAGCAGTGGGATTCCTTGTCCCAGTAATTCCATACATACATCCTCCTTGTTTCCATTCTCTGCAGGCTTCCCCATGCTAGGCATCAGCGTGCTGTAAAAATAGCACCGAGCAGAGCAGTAATTGCCTCAATAGCAGGAAGGGCCGTGAACTACATAACACACTGACGTGTTAGATTTTAAAAAGCCAGGTTTAAGTTTCTTTCAGACAGGTAATGATTGCTCTCATTTGGCAGGAAATCGTTTCCAGATCTTATTGGGCATGACTCCAAAAGATGTTCCCCCAGATTTGGCTCTCTTAAATGTGAGAACGATTAAGGTACAAGGTTACTATTCTTGCAAATGTCTGGTAGGAGCATAGGCACAACATCTTCGTGACTGAGGTGACTCTTACAGCCGTGCGAACTTTTAAAAACAGAATGAAACAAAAACAATTGTTAAAAAAAAAGAAAAGAAGAAACATATCTCCTTCCAGAATGGGAAAGCCCTCCTCCGCAAATTCCCAGCCTGACAATACTCATGTTTTAGCTGGTTGAATGCACACATGCAAATGAGGTGCTTGAGAATTACACATTCCCAATCGCCTTAGTCAAGATCAGGATGTCAGTAACAATAGTGGGGTGGATTCATGTGGCCCCCTTTATCAATCGCAGCAACTGCCCATTGCAGAAAACTGCTTAAAATCATTAAACTTTTGTGTGAACAATGTAAATGTAGCCCGGAAATCCGAGTGGACCTGGGTAACTTTGTTTTAAATGCTGCACTCAAAACGAATCGTAAATGCATTCTCCAGGAATCTGCGCTGAAGATGGTATTCCATGTCGAATCAAGCATCCTGACCCGCGTGAAAATTCAGTGCGGGTGTCACACAGCAAAGACGGTCTTTACACTTCGCTCCCCAGCTTCTTGTGTCCAGTGCCCTGGAATGAGGGCACCCTATGCAGCTAAAGGGCACAGGCCCTTAAACTAGGGGAGCTGACCCACGGGACCCTACAGGAGAAGAAGGGAGAAAGGTGACAGAAAGGCACACCACCCACTTACCTCCTTTTCTCTCCTCCTACTGTCTCGCAGGCAGAGCATGACACAATGGGATGGGCAGGGGAGCCAAACGGTGGTAATGGGCGCTGGGTGCCTGCTACCCCTATTCAAAAGGTATGCAGTGATAACATTGCGGCATAAATGTCGCCTGTACAAAAAATCACGGCAAAATTGCTGTGGTTTGACCCGTTAAAGGTGTACCCCATTACACCATTTAAGGGGAGCAAGGGTTGTGGGGGTGTCCCCCGCATCCTTTACATGGATTGCAGTGGCAACACCACAACGTTTTTGCTGCAATATTTTCTGTCCACGGCCATTTCTGCCGTGATTTTAACACATAGAACCATTCAAAGGGGAAGAGAATAACATAGACAATAAGAAGTGGGTGGCAGGAAGCCACACACCTAGGTGTGAGGTGGCTTTTGGCGCCAGCTGCCCAGTTTGTTGGTGCCCAGAGCCAGCAGTCAAATGCATAGAGCAAGGCAATGATTTTGCTATATAGGCAAGGCTGCTGGAGCAGCTCTGCAGAAACAACACTCAGTTCGGAGTACAACAGTATTCTGCGTTCACCGAACACCATTTCGCTTGCCCAGATCCCGCCCACCCTTGTAAAAGGTACATTTGAGCAAGCACAGGACAACAAATGTTTTCTGAAAGTCATTGAACAGAGATGGCGGCATGGGCCTGTAAGGAAGCTTGCTATGTATCCTCCTCCCTTCTGTTTCATTCCAAAAAACAGCAATTGCAAGTGTATAGAATCACACTTAGAAGTATCCAACAAATGTGGCCAGTGTGTGGCGTGCCCTTTAACCATACAGAAAAAAGTTTTTGAGCACAAGAACTTGAAATGGATCCTTAAAACACATACTAATTGCAACTCGAATGGAGTCATCTACATCATTGAGTGCCCATGCGGCCTCTTATATTTGGGCAAAACTATCCGCCCCATAAAAATGCATATCTCTGAACATCGCTCCTGTATCCGGAACAATGTTCCAGACAAACCTCTTGTTGAACATTTTGGCCTCTTCAAACATAAAGATGTGGACTTCAGATGGTTCATCATCCAAAAACTTGAATCAACGATTAAATGGGGAGATCTAAATAGAGCCCTCACACAACTTGAGCAGAGGTGGGTGCACAGATTAGACACGGTAAAAACAGGTCTAAATATTGCCGTTGAATGGAAATCTTTTCTGTAGGATACACTCTGTAGCCATGCTTATCTTAATAACACCTTGCTGCAGACAACCCCTCACGGTGTCCTCTGTATAGCTTTAGTCACATGCCTTTCAATAGTTTTACGAGTGACCCTAGCTTAACTACGGTTTGTTTATCGAGGCTCTGTCTGACTAGCCAGATCAGGATTAGGCTCTCAGGTGGTTACCACAATGGCCTTCTATGAACCATTATGTTGTTCCCATGCGAGTGATGTATTATGGCACGATTCATTGAAAACAACTGTACACATGTATGTGGGTCCCCATTGGTTTGATACATGGTAACACACTTCACCAATCAATTGTGGCTCATGCCGATCTAGCACCACCATGCCACACAGATGAACCCAGGTTTACGAGGCCATTTTTTCTTTGACGTTCTCCTCAGGAACTCGGCACCATTTAAAAGCCTGTTTAGCAACGGTTTGTTTTTTCTGGGTCTGTATTTGACTACTACATCGAGGGCACTCCGCCCCTTTTTTTTTTTCCTGAAAACACGTACACTGGATAAAACGATCTGGTCGCCATGGCAATGTCTATCAACTCGGCGTTTTTATTTGATTGTCGCCTAGGCAGCCTTATTTGTCCAGCTACTCTTACTAATACGTGCCTTTTTTACCTGTTTGGGTTTATAATTTCAGATTGTTCCGCGCTATTATTCATTCCCTATCCAAGATGGCGCCCGCCATATCACTACACGGCGCTTAGCAACGGCGTCTTTGCCGTAAGCGTGTGTCCGCCAGATACGAACAGACACTGCAGAGGCAGCTTCACTGAGAGCTCCTCCATCGGCAGCATCGCGCAAGCACTGTTCGCACGTCAGCCGGCCGTCCACAGCGTTACAGCTTACACCCGTGAGCACAGATACAGGTAACAAACGCACTCAAGTCATTGTACAGCGCAGTGTGCGTTTAGCCCACATTATATTAAGAAAATTGTGACATCCTGCTTTCGATCTTATTTCAGATCCGCTCCCTGGACTCCATTAGATGGGTATGTTTACGTGCTTGTACGGTTGCCAATGAGAGACATCCCCTATCTTGGGTAAGCACGTTGATACGGCTTTTTAATACACTGAGTGCATACTACACTATTTAGACCTCACATTTTAGAGTGATCACATTCATTTATCTGCTTTTAGCAATATATGTGAAGAATAGCTGCCCCTGCACGCTGACTTTGGACGTACAGCCACCATTAATAGGTAAGATCCACTTAGCAGGCACATGGACCTTATTATTAATTCTTTTCTCTACGATTGAGTTTTACAATACCATATGTATTCACTGGGTATTGTCCATTTTTCTATTAGGTTACCTACGTCACCTTTACCTGTGGTTAGACCCTCGTCCCCACAGGTAAGCCATGTCTTTCCATTTCCTAGTCAGACATGTAATGATTCATATCACCTTCTAAACCAAATTAGTTTTTGAGCCTCCCCTTATCAATTTTCTCCATTCCTGTTTCAGCACTTCCTGAACATCCTGACCACACTGTTTCCCTTCGTCCTGATGAAGGCCCTAGGAAGAAATGGCTCACCTAGCCCTGTTATAGGGCTGAAACACCTGGTGTAGATGCTTTTTTCACCAAATACACAACACTACCACTGTGAACTGTTTGTTTTTATAGAGAATTGTATGATTGACTTGTTTTAGTTTATCTGTTCACTCTTTTTCTGACGCCTGTTGTCTACTTGCAGTGGCGACAGAAACAACTGCATTAACGTTTGTCTAACTATATCATCCTGCGGTTACAGGATCTTGCTTCCGTTTTGTTCTGACAATGCAAATTATGTTTGCCTATGTGTTTTGTCTTTAATATGATGTTCGTTATGTAAAATAGAAATTTAAAAATATTTCCAAATATAAAACTTTTTGGATACTTCTAAGTGTGATTCTATACACTTGCAATTGCTGTTTTTTGGAATGAAACAGAAGGGAGGAGGATACATAGCAAGATTGTTTGCAACCCATTCATTTTTGTTCTAGTAACGTAAGCCTTCCTGGGCAGAATAGGGTTGCTTCCACCAGGAGCCCTTTGATATCATCCTGTAAGGAAACTGCCATCAGGGACAGGAGTGCTGCACCAGCCAATTTCCAGGTCCCAAATCCACGGACCTGGGAGCTCACGCTGGGGGCACCCTGTGAGCAAGGAAGTGCAACTTCCAGTACCTGCAGCTGGTCCAAGTGCCCAAAAGTACAGAACTAAGAAGACACTGCACACCTGTTTGGGAATATACATAATACTCAGTTATGTTTATTAGTATTATGTCTAATAAAAAGCGACAGCCTTTTTATTGCAACACAAAACAAGTTTCCGAGTGATGTTTTATGTATTTACCGTTATAGGATAAGTGCAAACAAATATTATGTGCCCTAGGGCTAGCACTTATGAGGAACCGCAAGGATCGCACAGAACATTATGTACGGATGCCAGTAGATTAGGATCTGTGCGGGATACAATATGATCCCCAGTGAGGGATGCTATTTACTTTGTGGATGGCTGAGTTTCCTAGCACGTGAATGCACTTAGCATGTGAGACAGCTATGAGCATAATGAAGGTCGTCCCACTACAGTATTTGAATGATCTTGCAAATCCGATAGAAACATATAATAATCCAAACATCTGACCAGTAGAAGGAGTATACCGTGTAGAAAACTACAACAGGCTTCCAAGAAAAATGGGATTTGTAGTTTCCAGTGACATGCTAATGCAAAAACTACACATTGTGCAATGCTACGCTGAAATGTAGTTTGGAGCGCTTTCCCTATGCAGACGGAATTGAGACAGACTGTTCTCATATGCCATTTTAGGATGATAGGTCAACTAGTTCATTGAGGCTTTCTGTCATTGCCCTGCAAGACATGATCCAGTATTAATCACTTTTTTCTCATTTCTGCCACTTTGTTACCTCAGTGTGTTGAAATGTTCATTTTATCAAAAACCATCAACCACAGCTCAATGTCTAGAGGTTTTTTCTACAGGAGCGGATTCACCAACTTGTTGCGCGGAGCCTGTGCGCATCCACTATCTGCTCTCTCCCATCTTACTACTAATTGTATGAGTGGCCAAGGTAAAGGAGAGTACACGGGCACACAATTGGGAAAATAACATTGCTGCTCTGGCAGTTACACAGAAACCGAAGGCAGCATGCTTTTCTTTCAATTCCATTTCCTTGAAAGTGATTGGCAGGGCACGCAATAGGGATGAATCATACTTGTAATGTCCTTGAATGGCAGGCAACAACCCCCATTGTTGGCTGTGTCCATATCTTCTGGCACCCTGTAGGTTTTTACCAGTGATAGATTAGGATGATTTCCTTTCTTGCATACAAGCATAGTTATCTGCACTGGTAACTATCCTTTGAGGCTAAATTCACTGAACCACTTTGACTGAACACCGAAGGAAGGTCGGGGAAGTTCGGCTTGGCCGTGTCAGCTGAAATTCAGCTGCTTCAGTATGTTGGCTGAATACATTTGCCCAAGATTAGTCTTTATGTTATGTTCTGTTACTATCTTTTCGTAGTGCGCCAAATCATCACCACAGTAGTTTTGAAGCGCTACGTCACATGTAGCTTGGCCTAGAATCACTGTTCATAGAGGATGGTGCTGGTAATTATATACTTACAATAATCCTCCTCCCCTCAACTACTCTAGTGTGTAACATTGACGAGAACGTCTTTTGTTCAGTGTTTGTGATTGTGTGTGCCGTTCTATGCTAGGAATGTGCTCATTATTAACATAATTGTATGCCTAGGCTGGGTTCATGTTGTCCGAATATGCTACTGTGATAGCGACACATAAAAAAGGGTGAGTATGAGTAATGGTTTTTTTTTTTTTTTTTAAGAACACTGTTTAAGCAGTGAGTGGGGGCATCAGTTGAAAATACCCTCTTGATCTTAATCTTGCTCAGTGTAACTCTTTGTGCAGTTATTTGGATGGGCTTTTGTTATGACTATGGGCCTCATTACACGGAAGGCGGTAAGGGTTAACGGTCACCGGTAATGCTACCGGTGACTGTTAACCCTTACTGCCTTATTACGAGGTCGCTTTGCGGGTTGGTACTACTAAAGCAGGCGTTAAAAAACAAACCCGCAAAGGGACCTTGGTGCTAATTACGGTACCACAATTTGCGGTACCTTAATTAGCGCCTTCCCCATTCCCATTATGCCCTATGGGGGCAAAAATGGTAATGGGGAAGGGCCTTGGTGAATGGGGAATTACCGCCCCCGCTCACCTTGGAGTAGGGCGGTAATTCCGCCATCCACCAAGGCGGACACGGTAAAATACCGGCGGCAACCATGGCACTAATAGCGCCATGGTTACCGCCTACTGTGTAATGAGGCCCTATGTCATTAACACTGTATTGCACCGAATACTTTTGTTTAAGTACGTAGCTTGCATTCTAAGGACTTCGGTGTGCCCAGGGTGACAGGTAGCAGACTCAGGCACAAAAAGATACAAAAACAAAAAGGAAGTAGAACTGCTACCATCAAGGCTCCTGCCCAATTTTTGTCAGTGAATGAAACAAAATAGAAATCGGGGAGCCTGATTTGATTGTGCTAATGGAATGAATTCCTAGGTTAGTAACCCAAAGGATTGTCCAGAAAGAAAAAAGATTGAATAAGGAAATTCACACAAGTCAATAGGTACTAGTCAAACATATAGATCGATACGGCCCCCTTGCAGATGGTACACGTTTCGGCGGAAGAATTGTCCCATTAGGAAATGCTTCTGAGTGACACATTTTGTTCAACATGAACCGCCTTCATCAGGGCAAATGGGTGGCCCCACAGAAACCTTGAAGTGAATCTCGCTGTAGGGCAGGCACTCCTTATAGATCAGACCAGTCAAACCGCACTGGAGGTTGCTTGATTGAGTGGAAAGTGGCTGAGTTCAGTCCACAATGATGGATACTGCAGAAAACATCATTCTGTTGAATGATGCCAGAGGCGCTTCCAATTGGATTCTGTCTGGACGGAAATCTACAGATATCCCAGACGGTACTGGAGTGCGCGTTCGAGCGTGCGATGCTTATGGTCTGGCGGGCTGCTGCAGACTGAAAGCATTCATAAGCATTCATAAGTACGTAGCTTGCGCCTTCTTTTTTTAATTTTTATTGTTTAGCTTTAGTGAGGTACTTCTTGCCCACTTATAAATCAATACTATTGCATTGGAGTGAACATAAAAGGTTTGTATTGAAACAAAGAAACATCAAGGAAATACATTTGGAAACAATATGTATGAGACAAATTTCTAAAGGTTGTAAACATAAAAGGTTTGTATTAAAGCAAAAGAACATCAAGGAAATACATTTGAAAAACAATATGAATAAGACAGATTTCAATAATCTAGACAGTGAATAACTTAGTTGGATACTTGAGACTATCAAAAAACATTTGAAGGCAATATGTGTAAAAACAAATATCAATAGTCTAGACAACCAAATGGTTCTGGATTTAGAACATGCTCCATGTATAGTGCATGTAAGAGTCAAGAAGGTTTATGGGACCTGTAGGCATCTAGGTCCTGAAATTGCTTCTATCCATGGAAGCATATAATCTTGCTGGTGCCAACGTGACAGGGGGAGCTAGGTCAGTTTATAGAATATAGTTACTGGCCTATGGATATTTGTTCAATAGGTACTAGTCAAACATATAGATCGATACGGCCCCCTTGCAGATGGTACACGTTTCGGCGGAAGAATTGTCCCATTAGGAAATGCTTCTGAGTGACACATTTTGTTCAACATGAACCGCCTTCATCAGGGCAAATGGGTGGCCCCACAGAAACCTTGAAGTGAATCTCGCTGTAGGGCAGGCACTCCTTATAGATCAGACCAGTCAAACCGCACTGGAGGTTGCTTGATTGAGTGGAAAGTGGCTGAGTTCAGTCCACAATGATGGATACTGCAGAAAACATCATTCTGTTGAATGATGCCAGAGGCGCTTCCAATTGGATTCTGTCTGGACGGAAATCTACAGATATCCCAGACGGTACTGGAGTGCGCGTTCGAGCGTGCGATGCTTATGGTCTGGCGGGCTGCTGCAGACTGAAAGCATTCATAAGCCTTCATAAGTACGTAGCTTGCGCCTTCTTTTTTTAATTTTTATTGTTTAGCTTTAGTGAGGTACTTCTTGCCCACTTATAAATCAATACTATTGCATTGGAGTACAGCTAGAACAAAGAGTGGATATGAGGAGGGCTACAGCGCTTTCGGTGTTGTTTGGCTATTTACTGACCAGCTGACTTCTCTGTCCATGCTAATCCAGATTTATTTTATTTATTTATTTGCTTGTACCGTGCCGAAAGATGGACAATTCCACCATTTAACTGTCTATCCCCACCCAAAACATGTCCTCCATGGGATCTCTTTGGGTTGGCTTTATGAAACAGTAATGACAAACTTGATGCTGTAAGGCCTGCCAGTGTTATTTTAAGGCAGTCTTTACAGAGTTGATGGCTTAAATACAGCTTTAAAAGTGATGCTGGTGTAATAAAAATGTCTCAACCAAGAGCGCTTTCAGCCACTTGATTTATAAGAAGTAGGTGAGTCTTTGCACTGAAGTCCTGTAAAAAAACATGCATTTGCAAAGGCAACAGTTTTGTTTCGGGAATAGATGTTAGACAGACATTTGCAAGGCACAGCTATCATATGCTGATGTTCTCACTTGATTTTGCAGCTGTTACCATCTTATGGACCAGTAGTACCACTATGAAAGTTCCTGGCAAATGCCTTTTTCCATACCTACA
The DNA here is from genome assembly GCF_040938575.1 of Ambystoma mexicanum. Classification (NCBI taxonomy): domain Eukaryota; kingdom Metazoa; phylum Chordata; class Amphibia; order Caudata; family Ambystomatidae; genus Ambystoma; species Ambystoma mexicanum. The sequence goes on from NC_090921.1 coordinate 1,123,528,432, forward strand.
CAAAAGCTTAAACTGTTGGCTTTGCCAGTGCTTTTTATTTAATGCCCTTGTTCATTGGCTGATGGCATCCAGTTTTAGACGTGTTGTTTTTAATTGAAGCTTACATGAAGGTGACAAATGGCAGCCGCGGACGTGAAAGGAGCGAAAAAAATTCTTCTCTATCTAAAAGAGTCTTCCTAGCTTTGAATCTTTTCCTGTGTACCTGCGGCACAGACTTCCGGAAGTCCAAAGCCCTTGACCTCAGCCTTGGAGCATTTTTAATACTATCAGCTTCGCCTTATCGAGTAAACAATAAGGTTTAATCATTAATTTCAGCGGTGTAGGAAGAACCCGGGAGATAACCTGCAGTGATAAAAATAGTGATACTTTTAATAGCTATGGGGCAAAGTTTGCACATCACATGCCGCATGTTTTTGGATTTGCTTGGTGTAATTTTCCATAAGGGTATGTATGCCGAGCTATTGCAATAGATGTGCATACACCACCGAGCATGTGTTTGCGTGTGTGTGTTCTGTATGTGCGCGACAGTGCGTGTGTTTGTGATGTTTGTATGTCCAGGGTGCAAGGCATGACAGGCTGTGCAGTGGCACAGGGTCTCGCGCTCAGGGGGGCACGGTCCTTTCTAGATACCTGTGTCGTCAACAGAAGGATGCCAGAAACACATAGGAGCTCATTTTGAGCCTGGCGTACCAGAAATGAAATGCGTAAAATCCAAAGCTTTTATGTATTTCGCTTTTCGGTACTCCATATTTCCCTGCATTTGTTAGACAGGGCGGAGGGTCATAATGTGACTTACATTTCCGCCGCCTCCCATCTTCACCACAATACAAATTCTCCAGTATTTGCCCCGGCATCCCTGTGGAGTCCACGGCTTTTTGCATTCGAAAATGAGCCCCATAGTGTAACGGGCACCGTTTCTTAAACTGGTCTTGGAATTGATGCTTTGCACATTTCTACATGACTCTGTTTTTGTATCACGCTTCAATGGAATGCTCTTTACTATCGTGTTGGGTGGCAATAGGCACGGCATGGTGTGATCACTGGAGTGTCCGTTGTCTGGCACAAGCAGCCCTAATAAACATGAATATGTTGTTGATGAGAACTGCAATGAGTGCACTAGCTTTGAAAACCCCTACACAGCTCCAGGTAGCTACCCAAATCTATGCCTAACCTCAAGACAACAACACTGCCAAAAATCACCCCCTTTTTCTTAACTGTTTGGGTTGTCTCGAGGGTCGGATCCATGCCAGGTTTTCGGGATACCTCTCATTAATATTCGTGAGATAAATTTGCATACAATGATTCTAAATGCATGCATATTTTCCCTCATGAATATTAATGAGGAATATCCTGAAAACCCATCAGGATACAGGCCCTCGAGGCCCGGAGTTGGACAACCCTGGATGAGTTTTGTTTTTTGCTGAATTTCATATTTTCATCAAATCACGCATGATAAGCTGGATGTTTGTGTTAAAGGGTGAGATGATCAGGTGAGCTTATCACATAGTTAATGTGTTCTGTGTCTTTTAGTACAATTACAAAACGCGAAGGCCAGCCATGTTTTAGGAATATATTACTTTGTTTTCGTTTACCCGTTACCATCAGGTTGGGGAAAAAACCATGTACTCTTTTTGTGGAAGACGTTTCCATATGATTTATACACGTGTGAGGTTGGTTTATCATGTGATGTGTGTAGATTTGAAGTAATCTCTATGAAACAGGAACATACTAGCTCTTGAAAGCCATGCATTACCACATGTTCGTACCGCCTCGAGCTGAGAGGATATGTGGACAAGAGCCCTGCTTTCAGACTTGGCTTATATCCCGGCTTCTCCACTTAACCAAAGAATGTGTGATTCTGAGCAAGTCATGTTATCTTACTGTGCCTTATCTAGCAAGAAGTGATCAGTTCTCAATGACCACTTAGCAAAAAAAATCAATATCACTCATTGGTTCAAAGCAAAACATAAACTAAATTTGTTGACCATTCATAGTGTGCACATTGATTTATTTTTGCCGTGGCTTACTCATGGCAAATTATTGTAACTTTGAGGGATGCCCTTGGGTGTCAAAGACTGATTTGTCTCCCTGTGACATAACTGTATGTGATCTCTCTTTTGCTGATGAAATGTAATGGGATGTATGTATAGTTATAGTGAGTTAAAGATTTGGGGCTGGGGAGATACGGCAGATACATGGAAGGCAGCGGAACAAGGAAGTAACATCATAGATACATACTGCAGTCAAGAGATCAAAAGAGATATAGATGGATGCCAATGACGTGCAATGAATTGATATTGCACTAACAAGAGTGAGAGCGTATGCGCTATTCTTGGATCCAATAGTTATGCAGTAAAATAGGACTGCACGTTTTAGGATCCAGTTCCTCCCAGACTCCAGCAGAGAGAGGCATCTGCCAGAGCGTGCCTTGTAGCTTAAACACCCACCCAAACACGTGCTTCTCTTGCGCAGGTAGATCCCCAGTGCCCCGGGCACCAGGCAAGCATCCGGCCTTCCGAAATTTCTATAAAGACAAGGAGACCATGTAAGGTTGGGCATTCGCTTTTTGAGCACATGCAAATGGAGCCGAACATCATTGAATACTGTTCAGTGTAGTGTGCCTTAAGATGAACGGTTGGGTTGAAAAGTGCCTTAAAGCTACAGGGACATGTCCCTGCGAAGTGTAACAAATTAGTGCCCGTCTAAAGAGAAATACAATATCCTCAAAGAAATGTGTGCAATAAAATATTAAATTACAGAGAAAGAAGGGGGCTAAGAAAAGATGAGAAAGATAACTAGTTGAGAAGTAGGCTTATCCGCCATAATGGATGTGACGAAGTCACGTGAGCATGATGGCGGTGTTTGCCGTCGTGCATATGCAGCATAAATAAACTGGGCGTATCCCAGAGCTCTTCAGAGTGTGCCGGGAACCCGAACGAATCAGGCCTGCGTCCTGCATATTATTCAAAGGTATGAGAGGCCAAGGCCTGCTTCGGGGGTCCCATTTGCACGATACTGAGTATCACACTGGTGACAAGGCTACTGGGTCCATTTTCCAATGCCAGAATCAGCGTCTGCATCACTGTTCCGACACCTACCAGGAGCGCTACCCACCCGGGAACGTTCAATCTGCCATTTTATGCTTCAGGTGGTTGCGACCCCACCCTTGGGGCGCTCGTGTCCCATCCAGTGAAATTTTGGAGCCCATGAGGGCAAAATCGAGCTAAAAAGGCCACATGGGCCACCAGGAAGGGTCTGTGGGACCCCACCATTTTCACACAAAAAAAAGTTTGACACATACAAAAATGCATGTCAAAAGACTTCCTGGTCTGCACCCTCTAGTACAGAGAAATTTTTCTCTGTCTCTTTCCTGCAGGTGCCATAGGAGGAGAGGGCACTTCATGAGTCACCCCGTGTCCATCTGAAGCAGCGCCAACCCTCACCACCAAGAACCACACCACAGCCCGTAGGTGGGTGCCTGTGCAAATTAAGCACTTCTGTGATCCACCCCATCAACGGATTTGTGGCTTTCACACCAGTGGTAGGTGCCTGTGTAGTCCGTGCACATGAGTAACCCCGGGGATGGTGCTCAAGGGGTGAATGCACCCCCACAGATCGGGAGGATGACCAGACAAACCTCGCCCCACACTGGCCCCCATGCCAGAGTTTAACGCTTCGGACTCTCCGTCGATGTTGGGACCAAAATAGAAGCTGTGGATCGAGAAGCTCGAGATGTATTTGCAAGGCCACGGTTGAGACGGATCATGAAGCAAAGGTGGCGACACTCCTCTAAGCTGCAGGATCTGAGGTACATCGCATCTTCAAGCCCCTTCCCTCCACCGATGGCTCATATCAGGCTGTGAAAGACCTGCTCAAGGAGCACTTCATACCGCTAGCAAATCAGGACTTCGAACGCTTTGTGATGTGCAGCAAGAAGCAACGTGAGGTTGAATCACTTGCAGACCATAAAAGCTGCCCTCACAGGGGGAGAAACAATGGCATTCTTCGACCCCGGGAAGGAATCTGAACAAATTGTGGATGCCAGCCCTGTATGGCTGGGGCCGTGCTCCTCCAGCTAGACGTCCACAGACAAATGAGACTCATTGCCTATGCTAGCAAGGTGCAGACAGCGACCGAACAAAGGTACTCCCAAATTGAGAGGGAGGCGCTGGCTGTGTTGTGGGAGTGTCGAAATTTTCGCATCTATGTTCTGGGGAAACCTGTCTCTGTCATCACTGACCACAAGCCATCCATCTCAATCCTGGCAGGTTCATCATCCAACCACCACCGAGGATAGAGAGATGGATGCTTGTCCTCATGGAATATGGGGTGAAATTGCAATACCGACCGGGAACTCACAACCCAGCAGATTTTCTGTCACATCACCCAGGAGCGGCCGTGATCAGGGGACAAAGTCATTCTGGGACTGCCAAGACCATGTTTTCCTAGTAGTGGACCCAGCCATACCGGTAGCCCTGAAACTGGAGGAAGTGGCAGACGCATCATGTGGGGATGAATGCTTCCCGCTCGTCGAATACGCTGTTGTTAGCAGTGACTGGAAATCAACTCTAGCGGAAATGTCCCGCCAAGACAAAGATACGCAATGCGAGATTCAGCAACTGTGGCAAGTCTGACACAAACTCTCAAGGTTGGCAGAAGGCCTGATATTATGAGGGTTACAGAGTGTGATACCAAGGAAGCTGGTCGCAAGAGTGACAGAATTGGCCCATTGTGGCCACCAGGGCACGCCAAAACTACGGCGAGGCTACGCTCCAAGGTGTGGTTCCCGGGGCTTGAGGAGAATGCTGAAGAATATGTCAGCAAGTGCATCTGGTGCCAGGTGGCTGCCCCTGTCAACAAAGAACCCTGCATCGAGTCGATGGAGCAAAGCAACAGCCCATGGGACAACATGCATGTAGATTTTGGGTCAGCAGGCAGAGGGATGTACCTTTTGGTGATGATAGACCAATGGTCAAGATACCCAGAGGTGGAACTAGTGGACTCCACATCTTCTCTTGCGAGCAAACAACCCAGGCAATGTAAACGTTTTTGCGACTCACGGATTTCCATGGCTGATATGCTCAAATAACAGGCCGCCATTTCAATGGAGACAATTTGCAGAATTCATGAGTGACTGCGGCGTCACGCACAGAAAGGTGACACCAGGATGGCCGAGAGCAAATGGAGAGGCGGAGCGCTTCATGCGCACACTGAACAAAATATTTTGCATCTCGCAAGGACAAGGAGGTGAATTGAAAAGAAATGTATACCAATTCCTCAGGGATTATCGGTCGACGCCCACCAGTCCATGGGTGTACCTCCAGCTGAAGCTTTGTTTAACAGATGCCCGAGGGGGCTAATTCCTGAGACGGATGGCTGACCACTGAGTGTCATTGATAACCAGAAGACATCTGAGGAACGGCAGACGCATAATGAGAAGGAAAACACCAGGCACTGGCTAAAGCCTCCTAACATTGAAGTGGGCGATGTGGTCCTGGTGAGAAACCAGCATCCGAAAGGGAACTCCCCCTCAACTATGAGCCTACTCCCATGGAAGTGACGCACGTAAAAGGGTCCATGGTGACTGCTGCCGACTAGCGGGGGTTGGTGATGAGAAACTCATGCTTGTTCAAGAAAGTTACCGGAGAGGGACAACAACCCGAGCCAGCAGTGGAAACATCCCCGGCCCGTGCGATGCAAAGGGAGTGAACCCCCCACACTGTTTTGATATACCTTCACAGGTCTGTATGTCACGTTGACAGCAAGTTATAGAGAATGTTGTTTGATGTTTTGTTATGAAAAAGGAGGGATGTGACGATGTCACATGAGCGCGATGGCGGTGTTCGCCGTCGCGCATGTGCAGCATAAATAAATATAAAGTGGGCGTACCCCAGAGCACTTCAGAGCGTGCCGGGAACCCGAACGAGTAAGACCTGTGTCCTGCGTATTATTCAAAGGTACGAGAGGCCAAGGCCTGCTAGCAGGAGTCCCGAGGGCACGATACTGAGCATCACAATGGGCAACAGGAGGATGCCCTGCAGCCAATTACGAAGGAGCCAGATTGCATAGCAACCGGCAAGAAAAAGCTTAGTTTTGCCTCAGCTTTAACCGCTCCTGAGCTAGTGTTAATTTTCCGAATTGTCACACCCATTACCCAGCAGGTGGATGCCCAGTGCACCATGCAAGGCTGGTGGCATGGGCTTCCCCAACTTTGCATGGCCCATATAGCATGCTGGCTGGGTTCTACGTGCACTATCTTGAATGGGCTTCCACCTGTGCATCCGCATGCATTAGACCTTCCCCAGTAGCCACATGTGGAGAGCCAGCGCATGCCGAGGAAGCTGATCTCCTGCAGAAGTGTTGATTTACACCTCTGTCTACATCCTGCCTGAAGATGGCCTGCCACCTGTAAACCTATCGGCACGTAGAGTCCCGAGGGTGGCAACCTCCTTCTTGTGAAGTGTGTGTGTGTTTGCTATGAGTACGTGCATTAGACGGTGTGTGTGACTGTATGTGTGTGAAGGTGTGTTTGTGTGCATGTGAACATATGTTCATTTGAATGTGTGCGGTTGTGTATGTTCATATGAATGGCGTTTATGTCTGCGATTTGTCCCTTAAAGATGTTCAGAATAGGGTGATGAAACCTCTGGTAGATCTCCCTGAAAATACCAGCAAACAGATACATATTCTGTGTTGAAGGGAAGACTCTGCCCCTGCCTGACGTTATTGCAGGATTATGGGGCCCACAAGGGGGCTGGGTGTCAATACAAGCTAGGTCATCCTGGGCCTATCTAATAATTTTAATTGTTTATCAGTCACCTAAAGCATACGTATAAGCTAAGAGAGTCCTTCTTGAGGGAGGGGGGAGAGAAAGAGGAAGAAAACAAGAGAATGCAGAGAGTAGGACCCAGGAAGTTGGAAGAGAGGGACTGAGCAGTTAGTTCTTGTTACAGCTCTCCTTACACTTCCAACCTTCTCCATACCACATTCACTATCACCTCTGTTTTGCAATGTTTCTTACCCTATCTTCTCTGTGCCATGCTCTTCACCTGCTGCTACCACCTCTTCTGTGTCACTTTTGAACTCCAATTTTTATCAACTCCTCCCATTTGGGTTTCACCACCTCCTCCTACACCCTAATCTCACCACTTCCTCTTGACATTCACCACCCCCCCTCATTGTATCACCTCATCCTGCAACGCTTCCCCTTCTGATATTACTTCCTTGTCAAGGTCGGGGCTCACATGAGACCTGGAGTGTGCTGTTTCAGTGGCCTAACTTGCCAAACATCTCTGATGGAGTCAAGAGTCTTGAAGATAGGGATGAACTTCTCTTGATGCCACCCAGCTCTACAAACCCACTAAGCAGTGTGACGTCTGGAGAGAATCTCCAAACACAGGAAAACCCCAGGGAAAAAAATCTCTGTCAGGCTGATGGTCGATGAAAGTCTCCTGACTTATATCCAGCGAAGGAGAGTTGCACTTGCAGGTGAACACAAACTGGAGGAATATGCAAAGCACTGAGGGCTCTGAATAGGTTAGGACAGGGACAGCAGCATGCAGCAGGGGTATATAGATCGGAAAGAGGAAGGAGCCAGGGAGAACTATCAATGACAGAAGGACCAGGTACAATGAAGGAGGAAACTAGTGTAAAAACTGGACAATGCAAACCTTTAGCGTTGCGACACATGGATCAGTAGCTGTCCGCTTCTTACATAGTGCATAGCATGGAAAATCAGAGGATGGAAGTACTGCACCATAAGTGATGCGTACCACCATCTAGGGAGTAGCACTTATGTACCGATGTGTCCTGTTGACTTTGCCATATTGGAAGGGGCACGCAAGTACATGACTGTGCAGACCACGTCATAGGCTTCCAGCATCACCATAGTGACCACCCGTGTTGGCAGCTGTGGTGCCCCATGACCGTATGCCCTTCTCCAAAGGATACTTATCTCCAATCTCCAGGCTACCGGGAATGAAGGTGGTGAAAGCGACATAGAAGCAAAAGGGGCATGGATGTGATCTGCTGGCTCCAAAGACCTGTTGCATGGGCCGCAGCCATTCCAATCGACCGGATATTAGAGCTGCACTCAACGAAACCTCGAATCACATATGCAAGATACCTTATACTCAGGTACCGTGTCACATAAAACAGGCGGTGGGGGAGGACACCTCCCAGATGATGGTGGGTGGAATGGTTTTAGTAGCGACACATGAAACACAGGATGAATTATTTTCCACATCGGAGGAAGGTGAAGGTGAAGGCGATAGGCCACTGGAGCGATCTTCCAGAGGATATGAAATGGCTGAAAGTACTTGGGAGACAACTGGAATGGGCACAAATGTCTGGGTAGGTATTTCAAAGATAGCCATACTTGGTCATTGACAGCATAAGATGGTCCCTCACTCTGTTGGCGGTCAGCAGACTGTTTAGTTATTTTGGGCCTGTTCTAGAATGAGCGTTGTCTCCTTATCAATCTGTTGGAGGGTAGCAAACCCACTGGTCCACTGAAGGGATGGAGCTAATTTCAGTACGAATTGTGGGGAAGAGGTTCAGGTGACAGGTACTGTATAAAGGGGTGTGTTTAGTGGATGCATGAGTGGTGTTATTGTAGGAGAACTCCGCTACAGGAAGTAGGGATATCTAGTCGTCCTCTACCTTGGATGAGAAACAACAGTGGTACTGCTCCAGCATTTGGTTCACCCTTTCAGTGATTAAATTGCTTTGCAGATGGTGTCAGGAAGGGTGGACCAGAATCCGGACACATACTGGAAGCCCCAATCAGAAATAATGGATTTGGGCAAGCTGTGCAATTTATAAATATCTGTAAAGAAAACTTGTGCCATTTCTTTGGGAGCGGAGAGAAATGGGACATCCTAGAAACTAGGTAGACTGTCACCATGATAGCTGTACAGCCCCTGGATGGAGGCAGCTCCACAATGAAATCTGTCAAGATTATTTGTCAACACACTGTGGGGGAGGAGGGTTGCAGACACAGTCCGGCAGGTTTGTGCTTTAGGTTCTTGGTCTGGACACAATGAAAACATGATCGGATATACACTTTGATGGCGGTAGTCATAGTCGGCCACCAAAAATGCCTACGGACGGTTTGTAGCATAGTTGTGGTCCTTTATGCCTGGCATGAAGGTAGTCATGACAAAGGTGGAGGACGTTCTGTTGCAATTCAGAGGTAGGTATATAAAGGCAGTGACCCTGGAGGAGAAACCCTCGCGTTTGTTCCATATTCCAAGGATTGGAGGAGGTATGTTCTGCTAAACAGGGGACGCACTGGAGGCACAACGCACTAGAGACTGGAAAGGTTCCACATTGAAAAGGAATATATTGTCCTGTAAAATCCAACTGATGGGCATTTGAGGTCCTTTCCAAGATGTCCGTTCTCGAGAAAGAGCATCTGCAACCACCTTTAAGTTTCCAGTTATGTAGGACAGATTAAATTGGTATTGGGCGCACAAGAAGGACCAGCGGGTTTGTCTGCTGTTTCGACATTTCATAGACTGGAATGTCATAAACATAAGCTTCTGGAAGATGGCCGAGGCATTCATCAGGTCAAAGGGCATTACCAGCACCAGAATTTGCATTTGCCGCTCCCTGCACCAGAAGCATCACGTTGCCCAGCAACGCATCGGGGATTTAAATCCCTCCTTCCCGCCGGCAGGCGGAAGCCGGACCGCATCCGGCAAGGCCCGCGACGATAAGGCCCTGTTCTACGCCTGACCCCCCCCACTTGCACCCAATCCTCAGAGAGAGCAGGAGCTCTCTCTGCCTCTGCAGCAGCTGTCCCCATCTGCACTCGATCCTGCTCCTACCCGCATCCTTGCAGGTCGAGCCACAATGAAGCACCGTTCAGTCCTGGTAGGCTGCTGTAGCTTGTAGGTAAGAGGATACCCAAGCGTGCCCACACAGCATTTCTTTTTTCAATTTCGGCCCAAAGGAATGCTCGATCCTTCGCCAGCTCTTAAGATGGTCGCCCGCGCTCCCGGCACCAGAAGCATCACGTTGCCCAGCAACGCATCAGGGATTTAAATCCCGCCTTCCCACCCGCAGGCGGAAGCCGGTCCGCATCCGGCAAGGCCCGTGACGATAAGGCCCTGTTCTACGCCTGTTATGTGCCGGATTGCGCTCTTCTGACTCGATCGAAATCTTCACAAGGTACGATTCTCCTGCATCTGAGCCCGCCCCTGCCAGGGACCCTATTCACGCCAGAACTCGAGGTGATCTCACACCACCTCATTTGATTTGCTATCCACTGGAGGGGCAAAGCAATCCACACCCAGCCATCCACCCAAACCCACCTATGCACTTCGGGACAACCCTTTCTCACGACGCTGCAAGCCCCACATACTGCCGCCCAGAAAGAGCCCGTCGCCCACACTGCATTTTGTTCCCATATTGCCGTGATCTTGCTGCCCACATTGTATGAGCCCATTGCCTTACCTGGGAACCCTGCACTTGGGAGACCCTTTTGGTCTTCTGTACCTGTTTGCACATGCCTCTTTGGCCTTACCTGTGAATCCCACATTTAAGTGAACCCTCTTGGTCTACTGTACCTGTTTGTATATGCCATGTTAGCCTCACTTGTGAATCCTGCATTTAGGTGAACCCTTCTGGTCTACTGTACCTGTATGCACATGCCACGTTAGCCTTATTTGTGAATCCTGCATTCAGGTGAACCCTTCTGGTCTACTGTACCTGTCTGCACATGCCTCTTTGGCCTTACCTGTGAATCCCGCATTTAAGTGAACCCTCTTGGTCTACTGTACCTGTCTGCACATGCCACGTTAGCCTTATCTGTACACACTTTTGCTTCTAGCCCTAGGTCTTTACTGCCTCATTGCATTTTAGTCAGTGCACTATTCTGAATTTAGGCCCATTGCATTTCAGTTAATGTACTATTCTGATTCTAGGCGCTGCCCCATTTTAGTCAATGTTAGGAATTGTCACATCTAGGTGCCCTCTGATATATGCACTTTAGTCAATGTTAGGAACTGTCACATCTAGGTGCCCTCTGATGTATGCACTTTAGTCAATGTTAGGAATTGTCACATCTAGGTGCCCCTGATGTATGCCAACTAGCCACCGACTATCATAGTCTGGCCTGCTCCCCACCAGCGCCACTAGAATCCACCTCTATCTACAGACCATGATCTTCTGGCTCGCCCTAATCATGTTCCCATTCTGCTTAATACAGGACAAGGTACCCTGTAGCAACAATAGCTACATAGCCCACCAGGACGGCCTGGCTAAACTAGGGTGCCCCAGATACCACCCCATCCCATGCCCCACTCCGTTCCTACCCTCCGCATCCCCCTTCCACTCCACTAACCACCCTCCCACCTCCACCTCCATTGCCATCCATGGCCCACCTACCAACAGCCACCCCAGCCCCATTGCTAAGTCTAACCAAATTAAACCGACCACCAAACCTCCCGTCCGCTTCATGCTGCCCGGCCTACCCATCCCATCCCTTACTCCCAACCTCACAGCCCGCAATGACAGATTAGGCTCCAGGCTCCCCACCACAATTTCTAGACCCAGCTCCAAACCTTACACCAAAACTAATACAAAGCACATTGCCTCGAACAAGCCCACACCTCCCCCACTAAAAGGCGCCCTACTCAACGTCAGATCCCTGGCTGCCCACCCCACAGAAATTGCAGACATTATCCTTACCAACGACCTTGACTTTCTAGCCCTAACAGAAACCTGGCTTCATGAGGCATCCGGACCCCATTTATCGCTAGCCATCCCAGACAAATACTCTATCCTCAGAGCGGACAGACCAAATGCCAGAGGTGGAGGTGTAGCGATCATTTCCAAATCCACCCTAGGCCTTAGGCCAACCGACACAGTCGCACTCACATCCTGTGAGTTACTCACAGCCAAGCTACAAACATCCCCCACAACCACGATCACCATCCACCTCATAAATAGACCCCCAGGACACCCTGGGACCTTTGAAGAAGACATCACATCCCTCATCACCGAAAACTCCAAACCATCAGCACAAATCATGATCCTCGGAGACTTCAATCTCGGCTACCAAGACCCGAACGATGCACATGCTGCATCCCTAACCAATGTCCTAACCGATCATGGTTTTACTCAACTCATTGTACTCCCTACCCACCAAAAAGGCAGAACCCTTGATTGGGTAGCAACTCACAATTGCAATACAACCTGCAAAGACCCCCAACCTCTGGCATGGACCGATCACCACATGATCCCTCTTGAGGTCAACACCAATCAGGCACTGCCCAATAAGCACCCCATGGCACCAGCATGTCCCACCAGGAATAAACACAACATTACTGCTGAAGCCCTACTACCACTGGTCTTACCTACCCTCAATGCTCTCCCAGCCAACGCTGACCTAAACCTGCTGATCGACACCTTCAATAATTCCATGGCTAGAGCAATGGACACTGTTGCCCCTTTGAAAATACGCAAAGTTAAACCCAAAGCTCATCTGAACTCGTGGTACACCCCTGAGCTCAAAATACTCAGGAAAGAGAAAGCTAAGGCTCATCACACCTGGAAGACTAACCCCACCGCGGAAAACAAATCCAACCTCACTAACTTATCCTCACTTTACAAAAGCGAGATAATCCGGACCAAAAAAGATGCTTACAACACCAGGATCATTCAGGCAGGATCCTCCACTAAAGAATTATTTAAAATTCTGAAGGAACTAGAAAACCCTATTTCACCTCCAGAAACCTGCCTAAAAGACAAATCCTGGTGCACCAACATCCAGAACGCCCTCAACAATAAAATGTTAGGACTCCAAACTAAAATTGAAGACAAACGGCAACAACTCTTCAACAATAAGGTCACCTACCCACACCCAACAACACTAGCGCAGGCTTCTCGTTTAAGAAAGTTACCATCCCAGAAGTTCAAAAAATCATCACCTCCCTAAAACCCTCTAACTGTAAGGGAGACAGCTGCCTGGCACAGATCATAAAAGATGCAGCCAGAGAGCTCTCCCCCTTCATTACCAAACTCATCAACCTATCCTACACCAATAACTCTATCCCCAGCAACTTAAAACAATCATGGGTTCTCCTACTCCTGAAAAAACAATCCCTCGACCCGGCCATACCCACCAACTACAGGCCCATCACCACAGTTCCCTTCCTACTGAAAATCCTGGACAGAGTTGCCTACATCCAAATTCAGGAATACCTGGAATCCAACCAACTGTTAGGAATACGTCAATCTGGCTTCAGACCTCAACACAGAACTGAAACCGCCCTTGTTGATCTCAAAAGCCAGATTGATGAAATTAAAGACAAAGGCAATGCCGCAATCCTACTCCTACTAGACCTCTCAGCGGCCTTTGACCTGGTCAGCCACGAAGTCCTCTGTAATCACCTTGCCACCGCAGCCCACTTCTCCTCCTCTGCCATCACATGGATACAATCCTTCCTGGCAAACAGAACCATGCAAGTCTTTTCCACTACAGCTGCAGGAGACCCCATCCCCATCGCATGCGGGGTCCCACAAGGATCCTGTGTATCCCCCACTTTGTACAACATATTTACAAAGCCTTTATTTGACCAACTGGACCGTCTGGGTGTCACCTACACAAACTACGCAGATGACACCCAGATACTCCTCACCATCTCTGGTAATTACCAAGAAGACTCCGCCCGGATCAACAAAATATTCTCCATCATTCAGGCATGGATGGCCTCCCATGGCCTCTGCCTGAATGATGAGAAGACAGAGCTCCTAATCGTCGGCTCCCCCAACACTCTAACTAAACTCGACCCTAGCTATAACAACATCACCATAGATGGCCATGCCATCCCCATAGCCAAAAGCGTAAAAACCCTTGGTTTCTATCTAGATGCTAACACCAACCTTAGCAAACACACCAATATGACCGCCTCAGTCGCTACCTATACCGGCAAGCTCATTAGGGCCAGCAGACCTTTCCTATCACCCAATAGCTGCCTCACCCTTGCCAGGCCCCTAATACAATCCAAACTCGATTACTGTAACAGGCTGTACCTAGGTGCTAATCAATCCGTACTCAACAAGCTGCAGGTAATACAAAACAACGCCTTGCGCGCAGCCCTCAACGTTCCCAGACAAGAGCATATCTCCACTACTAGGAAAGCCTGCAAATGGCTATCCATACGCCAAAAAATTGATCTAAAAACCATCTGCCTCACGTACAAATCCCTCAATCACCTAGCACCACCATATCTAGCTAATAAATTCACCCTGAAATCCGCCACCAGATCCACCAGATCCTCCAACACTCTTTGCTTATCAGTGCCCAGGTTCCACCTAAAAAGAGCTGGAGGGGTAAGCATCACAGTGCTTGCCCCCCAACTCTGGAACTCCCTACCGCTTAACATCAAAACTGTTGAATCCTTCCAGATCTTTAGGAAGCAGGTCATCAACTGGCTTCTAAATAAAGAATAACGCCATTAACACCAGACCTTGCGGTAACTGGCTTAGACACTGTATTTATATTGAAAACTGTATATTGTACACATTTGCTCTTGCTTACTGATCACTGTATATATATGTATATATTATAAACTTGTACGAAGTATGAAAAACTAAGATACTTCTCAACGCTGTAACCAAATTCTTAAGCGCCCTTCTACCTCTGGGTTTGGAGCGCCATACAAATATAATAAACAAACAAACAAACAAACAAACCAAGTACTCAAAATGCCCAAAGGGGACTCTAGAGGCCATCTTCGATTTGACTCCTTGATGAATAGGGACAAGGTGGTAGGCCCCCCCCCAGAGATCGAGTTTGGAAGACATTTTAGAACCCCCATTATGTCTGCAAGGAGGGGCAAGGGGTATTTATCCTTGATAGTTACCTGATTTAATCTATGATAAATGAGACATGGAAACAGCTCCTTGGTGTCTTTTTTGTGCACAAAAAGTGAAAAGCACACCCCGGTGACTTTGATTCATGATTGAGACAATTCCGAAGGTTAACTATTGGTATTCTCTAAGAGCCTCTTTTTTTGATAAAGGACATGATAAACATTCTCCCAAAAGGTACTATGGCATTAGGAAGAAGTTCAATTGAACAGGACTCGGGACAATGCAGATGTAGTTTGCTTTCCAAAGAATCCAAAAACACTTCTTGATAGTCCTGGTATTTTCGAGGGACCTGGTTGACATGGGAGGTACATGTTTTAATATTTCCTGCATTTTCGGGTTGCTTTTCTAACACTGAGGGCTTTCTTTCTAGAGAACAGAGATGAATGCAACATTTTGACCAACGGAATAGGATGCCAGCCTCCCAGTTAATTTAGGGGATATGTCAGTGTAACCAAGGAATACCCAGGACTACTGGGAAATTAGCTGCTTTTATTAAAATCAAAGAATAGAACTTTAGTGTGTTTTGCTGTATCCATTCTGACTGTGGTCGTTTGTTCCACCACCGGACCTGAAGAAAGGGATTGTCCGTCAATGCCTTCCATCACCCGGAACAATGACCTTGGAGTGTCTAGGGACATTTTGGGTCTAGGACCAGGCATCATCCATGATGAGACCTGCAGTCCCAGAGTTGACCAAGGCTAGAGTCATAATTGGCTGTCCTGTTGGAAGAAAAATCTTGACTTACAGTACTAATAAGGATGGCCTAGAGAATTCATCTGGTGACAATGGTAGGCTGGAGCATAAATTCCCCTTCTCATTCTTTGCCTGCTCTAAGACCAGGAGATGGCATTTCCCTGCTTGCGCAGTGGTGCAACGGGGCATTCTCTTACCAAATGACCTTGAAAACCACAGTACCTGCGAAGACCTTGTGTCAGACGACGGTTCCTTTCTTCTGGTGTCAAAGGGCCCGAGCTGCCCCAAGTTGCATAAGTTGATGCTCTGCCTGGAGAAGCTGGCTTAGACCAGGTGGGCAAGGACCAGTTCTGGATGTATTGTAATGTCCCTTGCGTTTCTCCGAATGTTTCTTTTGTAGACGAAAATCAATTTGTACGATTAAGGAAACCAGGGCTCCGAAAGATTCAAGTTGAGGGACTCAGGCCATTTTGTCTTTGAAGTCTTCTTGTATATTTCGATGGTAGAGCATAAAACAAGCCTCTTCCGGCCAACCCGTTTCCTTGGAAAGTTGTTTAAATCTCGTGGTGTAGGTAAGGATGTCCTAGAACCCTGTACAAAATTGAGCAAGGATTCATCTGCAATGTAAACTAGATCCAAATGATCAAACATGGCTCTGAAGGCCACCAGAAAGTCCCCATAATTGTCCAACAATGGATTCTGACTGTTCACTAGGGGTGTAGCTTAGGACAAGGCACTTCCAGCTAAATGGAATATTATGAAGCCCACCTTAGCCGCAGGCAAATAACAAAGACTTGGAGGTGAAGTGAATAATACAGCAATCCTAAATGCTCCTTAATTTGTTCGGGTTCTCTTCATATTTCTACAATGATACACCAAGTAAGTGATTTTCCTGGACCACAATATCTCAGATCAACACCATCTGTTTCAGGGCAATGTTTTCAGCTTTTAAGGTCTGGACTTCAGAGGTCAACCCTTGCACAGCCCTGACAAGATCTTGCAACTCCTCTATGTTCAAGGAGGTTTGCAGACATTGCAATCTGCCAAGGTCAGGCTTATCTGAGTCCTGGAGCGTGGTCGTGGTGTTTCAGTAGCCTGACTTGCTCAACATCTCTGATGTAGTTGAGAGTCTTCCAGATAGGGAGGACCCTCTCTTGACGCCACCCTGACAGAGCTACAGACTCGCAAAGCAAGGTGACGTCTGGAGAGAATCTCCAAACACGGGGGAAAAACCCAAATGAAAAACGTCTGTCAGGCTGATGGTTGATGGAGGTCTCCTGACTTAGGTCCAGCGAAGGAGAGTTGCAGGTGAACACAAACTAGAGGAGTATGCAAGCACGAGGGCTCTTAATAGGGTAGGACAGGGTCAGGGCTAAGCAGCAAGGGTATATAGTGTTGGGATGGAAATTAGCCTATCCCACCCCCCTAGGCGCTTCCAAGTTAGGTGAACCCCCCACAAAGTGATATAACCCACAAGAGGGGAGAAGCCCCCACCAACGGGGCACTTAGAAAAGCCCTGTAGCACATAGAAGTAGGCGAATAGCGCCAGCCCTGTCTCTGGCCCATGACTCCATTTTGTATTAGCCCAAGAAAAGGCACGCTGATGGCCCGCGATGCGTGAGTTCCAAGCTCACCCCAAGGTGCCAAGCTCAACATCAGCACATCAAGCCCACTCTGCATGAACCCTGTTCCCACAGAAGTCCATTTCCCTCCTGTCCCTTCTGTGTTGCTGATATCCAGTATCGCTTCCAAGAATGCATCCTGCGAAGAGCGTGAGACAGTACCAGGCTCCAGCGCTGTGTCCATCCATCTCCACTAAACTTCCAGTGGGCCTCCAACCCCACCCAGCCAAGCCGAAGCCAGCCACACTTCACCGACCCGACCCCCTACCTCTTTACCTACCTCTTTAATACAAGTGATAAGCATCCAACCCTGAGGCTCTGACCTCCCCAAGGTGCCCACACACGTCTCCTGTAGCATGAGGCACCGGGAAGGGGAAATCACAGTTCAATCCCCAGGGGGGAGACCATGGGTGTGGGAGCTGTGGTATTAACGAAGCCCTGTATATAGGGGTCTGCACAACTGTATTTTATCCTCCCCTCTTCCTGGCGCTGCTTTCCTGTGTTGCCCAGGTGCCCGTCATGATGAATGAAAAGCAGGCTTCAGTTGTTTAGCTTAGATTAGATATATTTTATCTTATGCATGCCCTGACCTTCACCACAAGGATGAGCCCAGCTGACCCACATGCCCCAAGATCGATAGAGAAGAACCAGCCAATTAGCGTCTGGCACCCCCTATGGAGTAGGCCCATGTATATGTCTGAACCAACCAGCCATGTGGCTTTCTACTGTATATAATGATGTCACTGATGACGCTTTGAACTTTCTTAATGTGCTGCTCTTGTAATTTTTGGCAAAGCGCTCTCGGGCAGCAGAGTTCTTTGCTGACACTTGTATTTTGTAAGAGTAAAACCTTGTTATTGTTGCAAAACTATCTCTTGGCTTTATTACCTAGCCGGTTGTATTTACTCTGGAGTGTGTGCACAGAGGTACTTGCCTACAATCATAGCACAAAGGAAGGGGCCAGGGAGAACCAGGAAAGGCAAAAGGACCAGGAACAATGTAGGAAGAAACTAGCGCACAAATGGACAAGGAACACCTTTAGCATTGCTATACACAGATCCATAGCTGTTCACTTCTTATATAGCTGGGAGCACGGGGAATCAGAGGATGGAAGCACTGTACTGTAGATGATGCATGCACCATCTTGGGAGTGGCACAAAGTACCGTTGTGTCCTGTTGGCGTCACCATCTTGGATGGTATGTGCAAGTATGCGACTGCGGCAGGCCACGTCCTAAGCTTCCAGCATCACCATGGTGACCACCTCTGTCGGCTGTGTTGTGATCCATGGTACACCTCCTCTTTCACACTCTCAACTCTTTGCATCTCCTCGTGTAGTCTCTCTTCCTCTGATGTGCACCCTCTTAAATCTCACCACCTTCTTTGCTCTGTACTGCTGCTACCCCCTAACTTCCTCTATCCAGCCTCTGCTAAACTCTCTCCACTCTCAAGCCACTGCCTAACTCACTCCACCTGTCCCACCAAACCTACACTAGTAGACTGAAGTTGCTGGCTTTATAGTGCTCTCCCTGGGTTGGGCTCATGTTTAGTGGCTGAACCTTTGTCTTGCAAATGAGCCAGGGTGGTGATTGGGTGATGCCGCTGAGTGCACCTGAGGCTGCATTATATATAGAGGGCTAGAGCAAGCCTACAACACCATCTTGGACTGCATTCTCCCTAATCCGACCCACTCCCATGCTGCATTGTGCTACGCTTAGGCCTCCTGTCCCTCCAGTGTGTGGAGTTAATAAGAGAGTATAACTTGGTAATCTGTTACAACCCTTTGTTTCTTTAGACAGTTTGGCCATAGTGTGAAATAATATTGTATCCTTGATCAGTAAACCCACTACCAAGAGGGAATGCTGTTGTAAAAATGTTTTTATGTTTTTTCGAACATCTCCCTATTTGCTCACTAGAGATAAGCTAACATGGTTAAATTTAACAATGCTAAGGTATTGGACTGATAAAGCATCTATCTGGAGTCCCAGGTGGCAGGCACACAATCAGATGAGAAGTGCAGCGTAATTCCGTCCAGTAACAGTGGGTCCTCCCGGCGATGCGTGGTCATGTGACTGATCACGCTAGGAGTTTGATGCTCAATGTATCCTTTGCCCTTGGTAACCAGGAAAGGGCAGTTAGACAAGGGTGCTGTTAATTACTAAGGGCCTTATTACAAGTACGGCGGTGTGGTAAAAAACATTGGTAATTCAGTGTTAACTCTGTTGCCACTGCATTACCGATGTATTACCGCAGCGGTATACTACAACTTTGGTGGTGAGACGGAGGAAAACCTCTAGCAAAATACTGGAGGTAATTCCGCTGCCTTACTGGCAAAAATCAGCAAAATTGTCAGGATTACTGCCGGCGGAATTATCAATGGCAGTAATTCTGCCAAAATCCCCATGGAGTTCATAATAAGGGATTTACACCCCCACTCCACCACGTGTTATCCAGCGGACCAAGTGGCGTTAACATTAATACCGTGTGGCGATATTCCGGCAGATATACAACCAGAATTCCACCAAACTTGTAACGAAGCCCTATGCCTGTTAGTTGCCAGCTGCTTGCTGTGCAATGACTTCAAGCACTGTGAGTAGCTTTCTATTTTAAGATATTGTTTCTGTTGACCCAAACAGTGTATATCTAAACACATTTGGTCTGTTCCTGCAGTGTTGTCTTCTCGAACTGACCAGGCATTTCTTATCCTCATGCTGGAGTTTCCAATCACATTTGCCTGTCCCCCTTTCAGCCCTGTAATAAAGCACTCAACATATACTTTCAACGCTATGTTTTTGGATGTTTAATCTGCCTTCTCTTGTACCAATCATACTGCTGACCTTATTATTGTAGTTCATCTGGAGTTGTACGCTTACACCCAGAGGATGTGCAGCGCTGCATTGTCATTAAACTGGATCAAAGGGTAGCGGAGCAGCTTCATATTCCATTCAGTTTGGACTTATAAACAAGTCTCTACAACTTTTCACCCCTCTGTTGAACCGTTTTCAGCATCTTTTTGTCCATTGACTGGTCCTGCCTTTGCTTTTCATTTTATATTTCATCCTCCAAAATACTGTGCTAATTTTCTTGATCAGATTTCTAATTTCTTATCATGGGCAAATCCCCAATTCAAAGTCAATATTTTTCTGGGTGATATTTATTTACCAGACACTGGGCCTCATTACGACCCTGGCGGAGTGGGTTTACGCCAGCGTTATTCGCGGCGGACCCGTCCGCCCTACTACGAGTTCCCGTAGCGCCATGGAGCGTTTTCCGCCTGGTTTTTCCGGGCGGAGAAATCCATGGCGCTACGGGACCTTGTTGTTAATTACGCCACCGTATTTTACGGTGGCGCAATTAACGCCTTCCCCACTCCCATTATACCCTATGGGGCAAAAATGGGAATGGGGAAGGGTAAAATGGGGAATGGGGATTTACCGCCCCGCCAAGGTCGGCATGGGGCGGAAAATCCGCCAACCCCCATGGCGCTATCGGCAGCTTTCCGCCGTGCTCCGCGGTGCATTTAGCACCGCGATTTCCGCCAGGGTCGTAATGAGGCCCACTCTGACATTTTCAAAAATGTAGCAAAATATACTGGTTTATAAAAGGATTTTAATTTAATTGAATTAGTCCCATCCACTAACCTTTCTAAAGGAAACATCCTTGACCAAATTAATTATTTCTCACAATATTAATGCTTCCTAAATTATGGCTTCATTTTCAGTAGAGTGGTCTGATCATTTTGCTTTACCTTTTCTTTTCTCAGTTTCTATTTCATTACATTGGGGCAGTACAAGTCACAAAAAATGCTAAATGGAATTGTTCACCTATACTACAATCTGCCTTAAATTAAGCTCTTCTTTCCTGCATCTTTCACGTAATAATATTCATGATATTAATGTATCTCTTCTGAATTAGATATGTGATGTCATCAGTAATATTTGTGATGTCATCTTTTATGTCCTGGGTCTTAGTCTTAGCAGTGCATGGTGGTGGCGTAGGTTATGGTTGCTTAGCTTACCATAACTAGTGAATTTCTGGGGTTTTTCGGTTTTACTTGTAACCATAACATCCCTTTACCAACGTATTTTCACTGACTTTCATAGGTTTTTGTTAGTGCAACTT
This sequence comes from Ambystoma mexicanum, assembly GCF_040938575.1. NCBI lineage: Eukaryota > Metazoa > Chordata > Amphibia > Caudata > Ambystomatidae > Ambystoma > Ambystoma mexicanum. The sequence continues at coordinate 1,123,549,750 of NC_090921.1, forward strand.
AACCATAAGGTCCCTTTAACAAAGTTTTTCACTGAATTTCATAGTTTTCTATTAGTGCAACATTACCAGAACGTCGTTTAATAACGTTTTTTCAGTGAATTTCCTGGGTTTTACCAGTGCACCCTTATTTTCTAAAAACTTACTAATATCATACTTACCCCAATATAGCAACATGTTTGTCCAATTTAGAAAGTTTCACCTTAAAACTCCATTCCTCACCTTTTAGCATAATTGTTAACACTTCTATACACTTTTTGCAACTTTTTCCACTGTTTTTGTGTTGGTCGACATTCGCAAACGTCTGACATATTTGCAGACGTTCCAGACAGTGTCACGTGACCACGCTGGCGCATGCAGCATGATGACGTGTTCGCAAACGCGTCTGCAATTCACGAACGTGTCTGTGCTACGTGAACATTTCGGAACTGTTTTTTCCAGCTAATCTAGGAACTTTGAAGCTCAAAATGTACCCTTGCAAAGCTCCTGCACCTATTTTTACTCATTAACCACTAACAACCTAGCACACTGCACAGTCTTGGAAATATATTATCAAATCTGCTATTTACCTTAAAAATGACATCAGCTATTGCCATCCCTTCTCCCCAAGAGCCAACACCAGCAGCTGAGGGACCTTCGCACGGAAAGAAGCGCAATACTTCAAAAAACAATGAAGAGGACCAGGAAGATGAGGTAGAGTATGTGCCTACCTCTAGCACCCAGAGAGAATCATGGGTGTGGCAGTTCTTTACCACTGTTGGGAATGTACTAAAGGATAGAGCTACCAAAGTGAAATGCATTGAGTTCAACTCCTCCTTGGACCACCTCCATGCACCACCACACCAAATCCAACCGCCGCAATGCTCTCTGAAAGGCTGTTCCTTTCTTAGGAAGTAGTAGGCTGTCTTTCCCTACCTCATCTTCCTCAACCAATACTGTAACCACACAGCCTACCTCTGTGGGGCACAAACTCCCACAAGCTACCTTGCAAGCGATGCAAGAGGCTGTTGATCCATATCTTTCGAAGACAACAGTACTGTAACACACCACTCTCAGGCAGGAGCTAATTTGAAGTGATTTTGAAGCTGTAATCAAGGAGCATGAGAAACACGGCCCTGCTACCTTAGATGCAACACATGTGCAACATCTTCCCCTGTCCACCCGCCCCTCCATATTTGTGGCTGGTGCCCCTTCCCTCATTTCCCTCCCCACCTTACTTTCTGGCCTCTCCTGCAAACAAAAATAAATAAAACATAAACAATACATAAAAAGGTTTTCTTTAGAACCACCTTTCACAATTAAAAAATAGAACTTATAAGATACGCTTATAGACTCCATCGACTTTACATTTTTCAGTGAAGTATTTAGATTCAATAAGATCCTCCAAGATTCCCATTAGCATTTTCTACTATGCTAATGGGAATAATGGACAATTGTATACTACAAAAAAAGAAAAAAGCACAGAAACAATTTTCATTCTGAAATTCTTCTCTCTCTCGTATACAATAAACACCATAATCCATTGCTCTTTTCTACTATCCACAGTCACCGCATTTCCCTGTCTAGCCAATGCCCTATTCGAAAACCTGGATTGCACGTGCACACCATCACACAAGATAGCCCTTCTACTCTTTTTAATGTTATTATTGTAACCCTCCCTCATTGCCTACTTTAAACCATTCACACATATGTCCACCAATCACTTAAAAAAACTCTACATACAGCCTATCAACATATTAAACTTCCACCCATCAACTGCCACTTAACAATGTTCTACGCATCTTTTGCATCTGCATTTCCCATTCTTATACCAGAAAATTATACATAGGGCCTCATTACAAGTGTGCCAGTCCGGTAACAACGGTGCTGGTGAGCGTACCGACACTGTTGTTACCTGACCGGCACACTAGTCTGGGGGCGGGTGCCATCCCACCCGCCAGGGTCAGACCTGGCGGGTGGAACAGCACCCGCCCGCAGGGTTTCACAGAAGCAGTGGCACTGTTATTAACAGTCCCAGTGCTTCAGTGGTCCCCATTCCCATTGAGTCCTATCGGACTCAAATAGGAATGGGGATTAACATTTGCTGGCGTCTGACTTCCGGGAACACCAGGGACTTAATCCTTCTATGATTCCGGCAAGCCAGGCACAAGTAAATATTGCAAGTCTGGCGGCAACCTGCCGGCAGCACCGGCAGGGTTACCGCCTGACTTGTAATGAGGCCCATAGTGTTCCTATTAATGCACATATGCATTGTGCAGTGAGAAAGCTCCATAAATAAAAGGGGCCGAAGGATGGACAAGTGCTCATGGGAGCCCAGGAGGAAAGTGCCGAGGGATGCCAAGGTGGGAGGACACTAGCTAATTGCTGGGGCAGAGGAGTACCAAGGGTGGGGTGCATTTTAACCATAATGTCCCTGTAACAAAGTTTTTTCTGTCAATTTAATAGGTTTTTACAAGTAAAAATGTTTCATGATGTTACATCACTGTATATGAGTTATTAATAATCCCTCTTTTAACATATATGAAAGAACTATAAACCTCCTTTAACAAACATATTTTTGAACATGTACTTATGTGTATCATTATCAGCAGGGTATGCTGGGGATGCAAGTCATTGTTCAATTGCCTATGGCATGAGGATCGACCATGACCCCAGCCACACCAAACCACCCCTGTTATCCACTGCATCTAACCAGCATCCTTGTGCAGTGTCCACAATACCCTCATAATGTAACCAACGGCCAGTGCAGATAGCTTGCATGACCAGTCTCCAAAATCCATTGGGCATGGGCTTCTTCCATGCCGCATAGCATACCCCCATAGGCAAATCAGAGTAGACATTTGTCCTTGCCGAGGGCCAGGTCCATTACCCATGCAACAAGCTTATATCACTATTTTTTGTGCTTACAGTTGGACACTTTGGAAAAAAACACAAAACAGATTTGCAAAAGCATGCTTTCAGGTCTTTACTGATGCTGCTCGGGCAGGTTTGCATTAATTCAGTACAGCACTTCAGGCTGCAGCCGCAAGCAAAATATTTTTTCCCATTCAAACCTAGGGCTTCGCCCATGATGCCTCAAAAATCAAATCAGAGTACACGATTATCAAGTAATTGTAGGGCGGTAGAATGGGTAGATCACCGCGCTTCATCTAGTACTTTAAACAGATTTACCCTGCTGCTAGTGATGGGGTTCTTTTGTGAAGGTGCTTCTTCAAGTGTTAGGTTTTGAATAGGAGAGTGAGCCCTGTTAACCTTAGCGCTGGGTTATTAAATAAGTAACCATTGTCATAATAAAGCAGACGTGAAAATCATTGTTGGTGCTATATTTTATTGTTAGAAGTCAGCCGACACGTTTTTCGATTCTCTAGGGGTCTTTCGCAATGCGTGTGGATTGTGGGCTAGTCATTTCTTCAGGTTGCGGAAATGAATCCAGCGTGCAATCCCAATATCTTGTCCCAGTATGATCACAAAGGTGGTTAATGATTTGTAGGGGTGGCCTGGTGACCACATGGGCACCTGGTTAGGCGTCCTTGGTAATTATCTGCTGATTAACATTGTCTCTGAGTGTATGCAGTGGTAGTCACCGTGATCTGTTGATGCAAGCCTCTGCAGCACTTCGAGCTGTAGCCACTGGCAATTTTAGCAACAGGCAAACATTTTTTCCCATTCAAACCTATCCTGATTTTGAAAAACTTGACCACATAGCCATTCTCTGGTGGATATGCCCACTTTAACCCCATTGCCAGTCCCTGGGCCAGATGCCAGATTGCCTGAGTCAAAGACAATATGGCCACTGCCCATGGCCACAGTCCATGACTCGTACAATCTGGCCACTGCCCATGGCCACAGGCTATACCTCAGTCACCAAAAGTATATCACTCTTTTTTTCTACCCACATTATGAAACATTTAAAAAAATAAAACACGGACACATTTGCAAAACCATGTTTTCAGGTCCTCGGCAATGCTCATTACATGACTTTGCTGCAAATCCGTCCGTGTTTTATTTTATGAAAAGTGTCAAAATATATGTACATATAATAGTCCTATAACTTAGTTCCCACTTGCCAAAATCAATTCAAACTTTGCACAAACATTCAAGGTTAAAGGTTCAATCTTTTGTAGACATTCATCAAAGAGCAACAAAGTTATAAGCCATCGTAAATGTTCAAACCCCCCTCTAATTTTGCCCCCTCTGCACAAAATCTCACCAAACCTTGAAAAAACATTCAAATCTGGATTGTACATCTTTGTGCAAACTTTTGTGCATATCTGAAACGCCACCAAATTTATAAGACTTTCAAATATTTTGGAACACCCCCTTTAATTTTGCTGCCTCTTGGCAAAACAGTACCAAACTTTGTAGAACCATCATTTAAGGGTGGATGTAGAATGATATCACAAGATTCCATGCAGTTTCATTCACTGGCACAAAGTTTTAAGCCATCCAAAAACTGCTTTTCACCAACCCTGTAATTCAAAAATATGAAATGTTCATGAACGTTACAAGCTTGTCACAAACTGTTTGCGAACTTCGAAGATGCAAAACAAACCCTTTTTCACTTTTTATGGCCATATCCCATCCCATCCTTATCACCCCTCACCTCCCCAGAGATTGTTCCATTAGTTTGACAAGTGCAATGTTGTATTTTTAATGTTTTTACCACGATGTCCATGGACAACGTGCACTGTTTGCGAATCCAACATGGCTACCGTTTCAAAATATCTGACGCAGGTCATGTTTTTTTCGCCATCCAATCAGCGGGCATGTCTGATGTCCGCAAACATCACGGCATGCCCTGATTGGTCCATGTGGGTGTCCGTGCACTGAATAGGGAAGTGAGTCCAAGACCACACACAGATATCACACATTTTTGATACCTACTTTTTGACCATTTAAAAAAAAAAAACACTACTGGACGGATTTACACCAAATTTACAAAAACACACTTTTGGGACCAAGCCGCTGCTCCTGCCACAATTTTGATGAGAATCCATCCAACGGTTTGGGCTGTAGGTGTGTGCAAAACTTTGTTTTCATTGCGCCTATGAGGAAAACCACATTTTTTGGGACCCCCCTATAACTTTGCCACCCTGGACGAAACCTCACCAAATGTTGCAGAATCAATCTGAGGGAGCCATATACTTTTTTTGCTAAGTTTGATGAGGATTCGTCCAGGGGTGGCGAAGTTATAAGCCACCCAAAAAATGCTCTTACTATGGGTTGAGAAACTGCAACTGGCCAAAATGACTGAACTTAAAAGCCCAAATGCGTGATTTGGGCAGAATTTGTTGAAAAAATTCTGCGCAGCCGAAAAGTTTGATCAAATCACGCATTTTATGCTGGGGTCTGCGGGGGTGTCCCCCACACCCTTGCTGACTAATTGTGAGCAGGAAATGTGGGGGTGTGCCCTGCAGCAGCCATCCCCCCCCAAAAAAGAAAAGGACTCTGCAGCGATGGTTTCCGATCACGGAAGTGAAAGGGAACAGCCGTCGCAGGGACAAAAGGTAAGTAAGGGTGTGGGGGTGTGGTGGTGGTGTGGGGGTGTGTTTGGGGGTGTGGGGGTGGGTGTTGTGGGGGGGTATGGAGGGTGGGGGCCAAGTTGTAAATGTTCAGGGGAGAGCTTTCAACTGCAATCTGAGAAACGTAACCATAACTACAGGGCCGCTACAGCAGGCCCTGTAATAGACAAAGCAGTATATGTTCATTCTCACTCTCACGTTGCAGACACATTGATGCTCTCTGGGGGATAGAGGGTAACACAAAGCAAATCACTGCTTTGCCTAGGAAGACCTCGAGTGAAGGAATCCTCAATGTCTGGACAGGCTTTTTACATGGCAACCCCTCGTCTTTTGAATAATCTACCTTTAACAGTACGTTTAGTTCCTTGTCCGATGTCATTTTGCCAAAAATGGAACCACTTTCCTTTTTCCTGTTTCATAGACTGCAATATTCTATGAGGCAAGGTCCCATTCCTAACGTCTTGGAACAGCCTCTCTGAACACCCCGGGACTTCCCTTCGGAGTCCGCAATCCCAGGAACATCCACAGGTAGTTGCAGGGGTTGCAGATCTGAACAGATCCTCACATCTGGATTCCGGGTTTGCAGACTTTTTCGGGTCTACAGACCTTCAAGAAAAGTCTGCAAATTTGCAGCTAATGTCTGTTAGCCTGCAAACATTTGGGAAAACTTAGACATACATACAACATCAGGGAAACACAGTAAAACACCCAAAACACCCAAGTATGTTCTCCATTACAGACAGTCTACAAACAGCATACGCAGGCAGACGCCATCAATGGACCGCTTGAAAACAAAGAAGAAACCAAAATGGTTACCAGTTCTCAAATTATCTTCAGCTGGCCCCCTGACACACCACATGACCCTGGGCACATGACCCAAACAGACGATAAACCAGTCCCCGCAGCATGGGTGCCACCAATGTGCTCAGGCCACCTCCATAGGGAACAGAACTGACCTTTGAAAGGCAGCCGGCCCAGCTAGAAGTTGTCTGTCTGTGGGTGAGCTGCCAGCTGACAAACTAGATATTCTGGGAGGCTCCAAGCAGGAGGGTTTCGCAAGCAGATGCGCCAAAGGTGGAGGCCTTAAAACGTGTGCAGAAACATGAGATAAATACAGTCAAGAGAGATTTGTTGGATTTTGGGGGCAAGGGGAAACGTTTCCTCAGTGTGACAATAGATTTGGATGAAAGGAAGTTTCAAATTATGAGCAAGAAGGAACAGGTTTGGTTAGTTAGAAAGTTATGAAACAGGAACAAGATGAGAAGGTAGACTGCTTAAAGAGGGTTTTTTGACGTTTAAGGAGGGGGGAACATTTTGAGCAGAAAATAATTATTTTGGATGGGATGAAAGACACTGTGTTGGACCAAGAAGAGGAGTTTGAGTCAAAGATGGTGTGATAAGGCCTGCCCCCAGGCCTTGTCAGGGGAGGCAGGGAGCCCAAGACCCAACAGCCCCAGGGTGCTGGACTACATGGGGCACTTTCCAACCCCTTCGTACTTCTGCTGATGATGGCATCGCCACCGGAAGGAGACACACTGGTGCAGCTGCAGTGGAGAGCAGCGAGAGACATCACTGCTGGTCCAGCCTAACGTGATGCCGGACCGAGAGAGGAGGATCGGAGGCCGCCTGCAGCTGCATGCTAAGGCGCAGCGGGACCAGATAAAACTCCAGCCTCCTGGCGTGTCGAGAGGGGGAGGAGCCAGCAGCAGGAGGACCACCACAGTTTAGTGGTGAAGCAACGCAGCAGCCTCGAAAACGTGGCTCCAGCTGACAGCACCAGATGGAACCCAAGTGTAGGCAGGAGTTGGCCACTAGCTCACCAGGGACTAGTAAAATAATGTATAAAGCCCCCTAGTGTGGGCATAACACCAAAAACCCAATAAACTGCATGGGATACTTTTTAGTAAAGCAAGGCCTCCAAGACGGCCATAGGATGCCCACTAGTCCACCAGGAAACCATTTGTTAACACAAAGCCTACAGATAGGCCAAGACAATAGAAACAACAGCTTTATGGGGCTGGCTGTATTATCTATGAAAGAAGCACAACCAGTCCCTATGAAGAAGGGGCGGGGCTTACACGACCTTATTATCCCTGCTAAGCCCTTCCCCTGCCACATTCCTTGGAGACAGATAAGCTATTGTCCAAGGTAAGTGGACAATCGTGGGAGGGGATGTGCTGTTTAAGAGGTAAGCTGGGATCAGTTTAGTGTGGGTTGTAGTTGGGTGAGGGTAGGAGGTGGCGGTGGACGTCGAAGACCAGCAGAGGAGAAGGCCAAACAACTATGGAGGTTACTTTAGAGGGGGATCTGGTCGAGTGTTTGTGTAATGGGGTGAGGAGTGAGTGTAGTAGGAGTAGAGTAGTAGTAGGAGATAGTAGTAGTTGAAGTGGGAGGAAGTGGTAGTAGTGGTGGGAGTGAGAGGTGGTAATACTAGTAGAAAAGTGGTAGTAACCCTAGTGTGGGATTAGTGATATTGAGCAGCAGTAGTGGTGATAGAGAGGCAGTAGTATTGGTAAGCGGTAGTGGAGTAGGAGTAGTGTAAGAGCAGAGAGGTTGTAGCAGTTGCAGAGAGGTAGTAGTGGCAAGGAGACAGAGTAGTAAGAAGGAAGGAGGAGAGGTAACTTAGGAGGGAATAGTTGTGTGGTAATAGGTAGTGGTATTAGTGAGAGAAGGAGTTGAGAAGAGAAGATAAATCAGAGGGTGGAGGTAAGAAGGTGAATTGTAATATCAGAGGGAAAAGAGAGTTGTGGAGAGATGAACATCTTGGGACCTAGTGTAGGAGAGGGTCAGGTGACACTGTGCACTGGTGATGAGTCGGTGGAACAACATGGAAGAAGGCACCATCACTAGCTCCGTTAGAACATTAAGAGGGATTGGGTCATGGAGAGCTAGAAGACCCCTAGGCAGTTAGGCAAACATCGACTCAGGGAAACACCAATAGCCTAAACCAGTAAAAAGACAGAGAGGTTTCACTGAGCCCTACTAATAACCCTGGTATGGACTCCTGGGTTAGGAAGGATGGAAAGGATTGTGCAGTCGAGAGAGAGAGAGAGAGAGGGATGGCCTTAGTACCAAAACCCTTGAATACCCAATTGGCCCAGAAATCCTGAGGTTCCATCAGCCAGTTGGTCTATGATATTCAATCAACACCCTTGAAACGTCGTTGAAGCCCCCGGAGTGGTTATTTGTGGCGGATCCCGTCACAACAGAGAGAGAAGGTATTTTGGAACTGTGACAAAGGATACCAAGGGAATGAGAGGACAACAGTACAGAAAGGAGAGAATATTGGAAGGAAGTCAGTAAAAGATATTATTGAAAAGAAGACAGCAGTTGATAACCGTTTGGAGAGAGACAAGTGGGTTTGGGTAAGAACCAGTATCACCCAGGCGCTGGGATAATAAAATTGTTGGTTGTTTGGTTAATTTGAGGTCTTGGTCAATAAATGCAAAGTCTTGTCACTTGTTTGTTGTGATGGTTTAATTAACACACTAAGAGCCGACACATGTTTCGACCCGACAAGGTTCTTTTTCAAGGCGTGTGTGATAGATGTGGGAGAATTGTGATGTAGTAGAGCTCTTGATAAGGCTCTAGTTGATTAACACCTAGCAGGCCTGTAGACACCCCCGTGAAGATGAGTGGTCACAGCGAAAGATCAAGAGTTTGCATTTATTGACCAAGAACTCAAATTAACCAATGTGTTTATTATCCCAGTGCCAGGGGGATACTGGTTCTTACCCAAACCCACTCATACCTTGTCAAGACGGAAGAGCACCGTCTTCTAATATCCCTTCGCCGGCAGCGGGACATACCATTAATTGTCATGATCAGCTCAGTGATTTATACATTCCAGTGCTCTATCTATTATTTGAGAAGGGACAGAGGAAGGAAACACCTTGGGAGGGAGAAGAGGACTTTGTTGAAGAGGAGTTGGAGGAAGATACTAAAGAGGAGAGATATCCACTAGAGAGTGCTGAGGGTCCGAGACATGAGGATATCATTTGGGACCATGTCAGTCCACATTGTAGAAGGGAAGAAGATTGTTGTGAGGAGAAGGGGTATGATAGGTTTGTAGAGAGATGTAAACTAAAAGACAAACATCACAGAGAGATGCGAGGAAGATTTTGAAGCATAAAGAGGGGGAGCGGCTTAGACCCTCAGATAGAAGAAAGAGAAAGGCCATCACCCCTATAGAAGATAGGGAGGGTCTGTTTGATGCAGGGGAATATATAAAGGCAGGTAGGGGACTGGTATAGCCCCATTATGATCGGAGATAAGGAGAACACTCAGGTGAGGGAAGTGCCCATCATGAATCTCAAGAGGAACAGGGAAAGGAAAGTGAGAGTAGGGACAAACTTCCCCACCTAGCCCCACCAGGGAGCAGGACATCTGCTCAGATGCATCAACCTGGGGATTCGGCTTGGCCAGAAGTTGTTGTTGGCCTAACAGATGACTGCTATACATTAACCACATAGGAAACAGCAAACACGAGGACCCCAAAAGCATACAGCTGCCTGAGAGCCATGGGCTCATGGCTGGACTACATCTACATCACAAGGGTCAGAGGACTTGAGGAACCCCACAAATCTGACACTGTGAGTAGTGATGCCATCCTCCTTGAGAAGGAAACTTTTGATTTTTACTTTTATCAATTGGAGAGACTGAAAGGAATTTTGGAACTCTTTGTTGTGTACCCTTCTCTTGGCTTGAATCAACTGGGTTGTTTCTGTTAATTTATGAGATTGACTGTTGCTTTTGTGGGACCCCTTTGAAGTGAGAGGAGGCGGGTCCTATTTTTTTCAGAGACTGGCCCATTCCTTCATTGAACATACTAACTTTTGTAGACCCTGTCACCCTGTCACTTGGATAAACAATCATCCTGACACCTTGCTTATGAAGTCATACATTTAGCTCGACATGGTCTACCTTAGTTTGTACACTAAAATGTTAGTGCAATTAAACAGATACTTTTGTGTCTCAGTCTCCATTTTGAGAACATTATGGTTAACCGACAATCATACCTATATTACGGTCCGTTTACCACAACAATAAAAATCCATTATTAATTTGATATTTAATTAGTGACTCTTCATTTATATTTCATTCATGCTACTCTGTATTCATTTTGTGTGTATTGTGCAGCACTCTTTATACCTTCAGGTGTGGTTCAAATTATATCAATTACTGGTAATAAAACAAAGATAAGTACAAAACTAGTATAGAGGTAGCAGAAGGACACACCCACAACACATTGGTGTCCCAATATTGGCTAAGTGCCATCTACTACTAAATAGATTGTTAAGAGATTAATGCGTTAGAACTCTTAACAATAATTTTACAACTAGGTGTGCCTGGAGAATCACTTTTCACTTACATGAAACATTGCTTCTAGAGTAGGAGACCTGCTTGAATACATTAGCACGATGAAGAACCTAATCCAAGTGTTTCATGTACATTATAGATATGCTGGATTCGCTTTACAGAATATAGACTCTCAAAACTGGGTTGTGGATAGTTTGATATATCTCACCACCTTTCACAGATATGCTCCTTTCACATTAAAAAGAATGCTACTAGCAGACCTAGCTAGGCTTCAAGTGGTGCAAATGAGCCCTATTGTAAACCTCATTATGAACTCTTAGGAAACACTTTGAGACATCCAGAGAACATGCCATGGAGATAGCTGCCCTCAGAGCTGCACCAGCAACACATCCAGGTGAGTAGGAGATGACTCACCTCATGCTCCCTCAAAGCTCTGTTGGGCACATTCCCGACTTGAGAAGAGGAAAGAAATACCTAAGTGGTACACCATTGAAACCAGTCAGCCAGAGGCAGCAGCACCTCAAGTGACTCCACAGCAGAGGAATAGATCGCTAGCCATGATCATGCCAGCAGGACGAAGTCCACCCAACTGTGATAAGTAGGTCTGAGTTATTACAGTTGGCAATACTTATAGTTAGTATGTATTCCCTTAATTACAGCATTAACCATTATTCTGGGGGAAATTATGAACAAAAAAGGTCCATCTGCAGACATAAATTTAGGAGTAGCCATAGATGGGGAAATTGTCTCATGATTTAAAGGACAATCATGCCACTTCTAAAAGGAAAACCTGCCAAACAAGATGTTTCTTAGAGACTGGAATTAATACCTAATTAAACAATAAACCCTGATGTACAGGGGCATTACCGGGTCAGGTAATGCCCTGAGGCTGAGTTACAGACCTCAGAGAAGCGGGTTACAGTGCCCAGTAATGCCCCCACCTGGGCATGTTTTTGCAAGATGCTAATATTTTTATTTTAAGGTGAGAAATGCTGTGTTTGCCGTTTCTCAACTTAAAGAAAACTAACAAAAAAAAGATGGCCATGATGGACAAGGGAGAAGGGAACCACACGTTGTCCCTTCTCCCTTTCCATGGCAGCCATTGCTGCAGTGGGGAAGTGCCAGAACACAGAGTGTTCCGGGTGCCGGAGAGGGACCAGGAAGCTGCAGGTAAGTGGGGCAGAGGAGAGAGGGAGTAGTGGGCTAGCGATGTGGAAATATCGGGTGACGGGATGGGGTAAGGTAGTGCAGGGGAACACTTACCTGCTGCCTGGCAGGGAAGATCACAGCCTCCCACTTCTGAGGACGCTCACATTGCGGGAATTGTCAGGATGTAAAGCCCCTGATCCAAGCTTCTTGACTGGGATGGAGGCCACCTAACCCCGCAGTGGGGTACTAATGAGCAATAAAATGAATCTCCAATTAGGAGGCTCAGTATCACTCTCATATAAGTCTCTAGGGAGAGATCACCTTGGTAGACATCCAGGCAGAGGATCCAAGAAAAGAATCAAAAAAGAAAAAGCTTGATAGAGGGATCACATTCCATGAGGAATATGATGGAGGCAGAACTACCTTCACAGACCAATGAAAAGGGGGGCATCAACCCAATTCAAACTTGCCCAATCTAGCAGAGGAAAACTATGCAACTCATGGCACCAACCGTGACAGAACAACCTCCACGGAAATGGATACGCTAGTCAGAAGAGGAAGGATCTTGGATCAGGAGGATAGCTCAGGGGCAATGCCCTAGTATTAGAAACAAGATTACACTGAGCAGCACAGTTTCCATACCCGGTCCCGTGCTTAGAGGCTGTAGTCCGGCATAACCAATTAAATTATTTTTTTAGGTAAAGCTAGAAGTATCTTGGGTCAGGAGGATAGCTCAGGGGCAATGCCCTAGTATTGGAAACAAGATTACACTGAGCAGCACAGTTTCCATACCCGGTCCCGTGCTTAGAGGCTGTAGTCCGGCATAACCAATTGAATTATTTTTTTAGGTAAAGCTAGAAGGATCTTGGGTCAGGAGGATAGCTCAGGGGCAATGCCCTAGTATTGGAAACAAGATTACACTGAGCAGCACAGTTTCCATACCCGGTCCCGTGCTTAGAGGCTGTAGTCCGGCATAACCAATTGAATTATTTTTTTAGGTAAAGCTAGAGTTACAATTGCCTATTATCTCTGAGCTAAAACACATCTGAGATTACCATGAAGATACAGAGACGAAGGCTATACCGTCTTTCTCCCACGGAAAGGCAAGGCAGAGGGCTTAGCATTGGCAGGAACGGTGGTACTCCCTCTGTCCCTTTGCTTATTTGCTGTTCATTTGACTGATTTTAGTTTATTTCAGTTTAATCTTGTTTTACTAAGTTCCTTTTACAGCCATGGTCCACCGACCTACGGTGGGTGACTGGACGCCGGCATTATGTTTATTTCTACATTCCTTCTATTTACTTTTATTATGTTAGTTACAGTTACTTTTTTGATTTCAATAGGGACATCTTTTTTTGGGTTCCTCGAATGCCGCTGGTGCGGTAGGAGGGTACCTGGCCTCCTAACGCCCAGGGGTCTCGCTCCTGTTGACATTCTTTTCTTTATTTCAGACCGGCACTCACTTGCTGGAGTCTCGCTTCCCTGTCTAACTCACAGAGCTAGCCGGAATTGGCTCCTGCAATATAATGTGTATATTTATTTCACCTTGCACCCAGAAATGCAGCACTTAAACGCAGCGGGCGCGACTCCTGCACCCCAAAGTCGTGCCTAAATTAGCCTGTCTGTGCTCGTCTGAGCTGGACAGCCTAAGCAGTCTTGGTCAGGTAAGAGTTTCTAGCCACTCCCTCTCGCGTGACATGCTTATTGACTCCTCCTCTCCTCTACACGGTTTCCAAGAGGCTTTCTTGTTGGTGCTCAACGCTCATGCACTGTGGCTTGCTCCCAATATCAGCTACAGTGCCTTCTGCTGCATGATCGTTCTCTTGTTGCCCACTATGTCCACTACCATGACTTATTGGGACTTTGCATTTATCACAGAAACATGGTTGTACGATTCGTCAGGACCTTCTATAGCTCAGCATTTACCTCCTGATTTGAATATTCTGCGTATAGACCATGCTTCTGACTATCCTGGTGGTGGTGTGGCTGCCATATTCAGAAACCATTTTTCAGGGAGTATTTTACCCCTTAAGACATTTAAATGCAGGCCCTGTTTTCCTGTTTCGCATTATCTCCTTTAAATATACCCATTTTGGTGGTTTATCGCCCCCCTGACAATGATTCCTCATTTGTACAAGCTTTTCTAGAGTCGGCAGCTGATCTCCAACTCAGTATAATTGGCGAGTTCAACTATGAAATGAATGGTCCTTCAGATACTGTGGCTACTAGGTTTGCCGAGGCTATGGATGAGCTTTCCCTCCCTCAATTGGTGGTTGGTCCTCCTCATCAGTTGTGTAACACCTTGGACATCATCTTTGCCTGTCGCTCAGAAATCACAGTTCACTCTCCTCTTTCCATCTGTTGGTCTGATCACTTTCTTATCTCTTTCACTTGTAAGGTGGATAGTGCCATCACCATGCACACATCTTAGCTAAAATCCAATGTTGTTAAAGAGGATCCTTCGGGCGGACGATTGGCGTTAAACGGAAGAAGCACGATTGAATTCCATGACACATACTCTCTTGAAAACCGATTGGGGAGCGATGAATGCAACTCTGATGTACCTGAAGAAATTCCCTCATCACAAGCAACAAGTCCTTTTGCTAAGATTTAGATGAAATGTGCTGCATAATAAAAACACTCTGCAACGGTATGGGAGACATCAGAATTGCACAAATTGTCGCCTCTGCAAATCAGAAAGCGAAACACTAAGACACTTGACTCTATTTTGTCCGAAATTGAAAGACTTGAGGACTCTCCACCTACACGATCAAATCGTAGAGTTAGGAGGCCGAGAGGCTAATACATGGTTGGAAATTATCCATGGGTGCCGAAATCCGAAAATCAATTTCGTGACTGTAAAATCTCTGGAGGCAGTTCTGGAAAAATTGAAGGAAGAGGGGGGAAAGCCTTAAATTGATGGAACATCACAGAAAATAGCAAAGGAAATGATTGCAGTCGAACTGAAAAAAGTTGTTTTTATTAATTTTCTAATGTGGAATAAAATAATGAAAAGTTTGTAACAAACTAAGTACACTAATACAAAAATAAAAAAATAAAAATAAATAAAGGTCTGCAGAGGTGCCTGGCCATTGGTTATGGACTGGGAGTGGCTGGTGGTAATAGCTTTACCTGGGATTACCATGAGACAGTGTGGGCCAACTAAGTCTTTAAAGGCTGGTCCACCATTTTGGATTTTACACTCACCTTTGATGTTATTTGAGTAATGCTCTGGGACATGTGGTGTGTTGTCTCATGGTGCATGGTCTTGAGAGCTAATGGTAGGCATGGGGTACGCATTTTATTTTGTCCTGACCCACCTGTGTTCGGTGCATTCATGGAACAAGCAGTCTGGGCATTATTGTTCCCTCACAAACTTGCTCTGCAAGCTGCACAGGAATTGTTGGGCTGTAGAATGTGCCCTCAACGGCTATTCAGCCAAATTGAATCTGAATTTTTGAGAGGCCCCTAATGTGTGGATGGGTTATTATGTGGGACAGCAGTATCCTCTCCAACAAACACTGTGTCCTTTTGTTTCCACTCATAGTTCTTAAAATGACAGGCCTCATTACGACATTGGCGGTAGCTGTGCCGGTAATTACCGGCACGGCTCCTGCCGGAGTTGTTTGTTTACCGACACCTGGCAATGGGGATGTACCGGGGCATTCCAGCCCAGGAGGACCCGGTACATCCCCATTGCCGGGTGCTGATAATAATTATTCGCCATTCCCATTGAGCCTCATGTGGCTCAATGGGAATGGGGAGGTCGGATGCACCGGCACCATTCGTGAATCGTGCCAGTGCATCCGACATGCTCTGCTCGCGGGTGCTGGTACGCCCGCCATGTCAGACCTGGTGGCCGCAATGGCACCCGCGAGCATAACTAGTAGTTTGCCGGTCCTGTAGTAATGGCACTGGTAGCTTACCGGCACCATTACTACCGGACCGGCAAACTTGTAATGAGGCACAGTATCCTTATTATCATCTGTGAATGAGGGAATGTTTGCTCTAGTTCTGAGTGGATTGGTAACATTCCTTTCTCCCAGGGGCACATTTGATGTTTTTTTGGAGAGTCGGTGTCCTGGATAAATTCCCTGTGACTAGTCCATGCCCCATGGCAGGGACTATGCAGGAATGACCAGGATATTCTTTCCATACTGACCCCAGACCCACCATCTGCTAGCTTGGGGAGGCACCTGCCCCGCCGCCCCCTTTGTTACTCCACTAGACATCCCCAGAGTCAGGCAGGGAACTTTGTAACAGCACACTTCATGGAAAGCGTCAAGAATTCACAGGAACACAGATATGTGAACTGTCATCAGATACCACAGTCTACACCATGAGTGTTGGAAGGGTTCATACTTTTAGGCGCAGCCCATACTTGGTAACTAACAGTTCATGTTTTGTTTTGTTCAACACTACATGCTGTGGTGCGATGGTGGAAATTGCCAGCCTGGTCACTGTTAAAAAAATGTGGTCACATGCTGTGGTATTATTATCCAACTGCCCGTAAATCCTGAAGCAGCACAATAGCAATGGCCTAAAGTGAAGCTCAGGCATCTCCAGCACCCACCGCTGTCATTGAGATTGGCACACCTGAAGATCTTCAATATCACCATTGCTAGCACCACTGTGACATTTCCAGAAATAGCAGAGAAGGCAAGATACCTGACCAAACCTGTACTTGAAACCAGACCTACCTGTTGAGATGGCAGGAGCAATCCTTAAAAGCTCTACCTTGTCAGGAGTCACTCCAGTTCCAGTAGGAGCCATAGAATGAGTAAGAAACCATGTCTTCAGCTAAGCTTAGCCGTACAGAGGATGTTTTGTGAAGGTTGGGCACTGACATTTCAACATTGCGGCTGTAGTAATCGTGGGTTTCATCATCTTTCTCTTCAAATTCTGAATGACATTGAAAGCAGGGCTGCTACATTCCTCACTCATGAACAATATTCCATCAGTACTCAGAGAGCTAGAAGCAGTGCAAACTGAATTCACATTCTTCAACTCAATTCGGTTTGGCAAACACCTGCAACTCCATTAGCACCAGGGCTACTTACCCTTTGCTCCCCAGTGGTTTCATAGCTCCACGGTGCACCTCTTGCCGATTGGAAGACCATGGGTGTCTCATACTTACAGATGGTCATGCGACTGAACTACTGCACATATGAGTTCAGTGTCGAAGGAGAGGAAGGAGATGCCTACATGGAAATGATGCCAATCCTTCATCTTGCTCACACAAGGGAGTACTGGGTGATGAACCATCACAGCTGCCCTCCTCAGGTGGATCCTACTGAATGGGATTCTATGAAGAGCCACTACTCTACAAAGCAGAATGGGCTTGGATATGTGCCTTAAAATATGTATTCTTTAAAAAAAAAAAAAACAATGTCACCTGGCTCTTTTGACTGTCCTAGAAGCAACCGACTGGGCGATCATCTGCATAAGAGACTCATGTAATGGCCTCAAAGTGATTTACCCTCACAACCCATTTAAAATGAACACCATTGTTTATCGTTCTGTTTAGGAATCCAAACGGTAGGCACTCCTGCATCGGTTCCCAAGTACAGATACTCTAGGCTGGTTTCCCAACTAAAGATGCTCCTGCATCCTGGCCTGTGTGTAGCTAATTAAAGAACACCATGTTATTTATGTTTGTACTGGAGCTGTTTTCCTTTCTCCCTTTTCTCCTTTCTCTCAATTTCACAGTTTCAAGTGGAATATACCATTCCTTAGTGAGTTTCGCATATTTCATATAAGTTGGGTTTAAACTACTTCTACCCAAAGAAAACATGTTACTGCTGGACTGCTTTGAAAAGTGTGCTATTCATTTAACTGCTGGGTTTACACTCGCACGCAAAGATTTGTTTTTTTAAACGTGGCATTCAAGCTTTCGATTTGTTGAACGAAAAATATGCATGTGTTTAAACAAGAAACATCCAGTGTTTATTCATACTGCCCCCGCCAATGCAGTTCAAAAGCGAAAGCGTTGTTTATATTCATCTCACAAGAACAGCATGCATTTGATAAGTATTAACTTTAATATATTTGGAAAATATAATTAGAAAATACTAATATAATGTCCAGTGCTGAAAGCAAAAATAATGTGCTCAATGACTGCGTGTTTATTTTTCTATATTTCATTATAAAAGCAAGGCCTGTCCTCTTTTAATATTATATTATGAAATCAGGATTTGTTTGTATTATTATAAGTACAAAACAATGAGGAACTATAAACAAATGTTGCATTCCCTTGGAAAGTCATGTGAAATAGTATTTTTGCTTTTAGCTATTAAATTCATGTGCATAAGGAAACCAGGATTACAGTTAATGTTTACTTGACTAATCCGTGTTTACACCTGCAACAAAATCCTTTGCAATGAAATCCTGCCCAGAATGTCAACAATTATTCTAAGCCCATGTTAAGCATAGACAATAGCAGCTGGGAGGAGTTCGCTAAGAGTTATTTTTCATTAAACTATAGGAGAAAACAGTAGTCTAGATCATGGAGGGATTTAGATAGAAAGCCATGCCACTCATGTGATTCGCTTGTATTGTTTACATAATAAGCCCCTTCTAAGTGTAATCAAGACAAGCCGGGAGTCCAATGAGGAAATAAAGCACAATGGCACTGTGGACAATGATTGGTTATTGAATATCACATGACATTATCTAAGATCTGATATGACCCTATATTGTACAGTTTCAAATGTTTGTGATTCTCAGAGATGTCACTCCACTGTGGATCTAAATGATTGCCATTTTGCCATGTTTTCTACATTGTCATTGTAGTACTGTTGCTATATTTTTGAAGCTTACATTAGACTTTCAATACATTTTTTGCACACGTTCACGTTTTACAGCATCGGAAATTAAGAATGGCAATGATGTCTTTTGTCATCTGCTCATTGGTGTTTGGGAAAGGACTGCGTCAAGTTGTGGTACACATTCTGGAATATGCACTATTCAAACCGTTGCTACCCCCAGACTTCTTCTAGCCCATATAAGTGAATATCACATGTATTAGTGATGTAAAGAGGAACCAAACAGGTTAACTGCTACGGGTTTAACTAAATTTGTATCCATGGATTTGTTTGGCCCTTACTAGCAATGGGGTTTATTGAAGTTTCTTAGCCTGTCTATATAATGTGTTTAAAGTGGCTGAAACAGCATCATATGACCACTGGCTCACCTTTCCTGACAACAGGAATGTGAGTATATCCTTGGTTTTGCCATGCCATATTTTAGAGGGCTAAACACATTGTTGATTGGCTGTAGGATTTAGATTCCAAAAAGTGATTAGGAAAAGTCTATGATTTCAGCACTATATTCTAGTACACATTATTAAGAACTTTGGAAATTGATTATTGTATGACTTTACAATTTTTAATGTCCATATATTATCTAAAAAACTGATGAAATATACATACATACTAAGCATATTTATGGGAATCCTACAGCCAATCAACAATGTGTTTAGCCCTCTGAAATATGATTTCCCCTCATAGAAGATTCTAGCCAGTTTGTTTGAAAATATGCCATATTTCAGATTAACTTTACTCAATTGATTTCGTGAAAGGAGCTCTCTCTGATTAAGTTGTCTTTCCATGAAAGCCTTGTGAGGTCTACTACAAATTATAAACCCCAAATACACTAAGTTCTCTACAGCTTTTAACTTTTCATTTTCCAGCCATGAGGCAAAAGTCGGTAGTTTCCTTTTTCTGGTAAACTCAATGACTTTAGTTTTCTTGGTGTTAATGGCCAAAGAATTAGCCCTGGCGAACTTGGAAAAGGCACTTAATAGCCACTGGAGACGGATGGGAGTGCAATCGACCAAAAGGAAATCGTCTGCATAAGACATTCAAATTAAGATAAATTGGGCAATCTTTGGAGGAGAAAAAAATTAGGTCGGGTTCCAAGTACTCATCCACATCGGAGACGTATAGGTTGAAGAGTCAGGGGGCCAATATGCACCCCTGCCTCAGTCCTGAGTAAGTATCGATCTTCCTTGAAAGATGATAAGATTGGTCCAATCTGACCTGTATAGAGCTAGTTTCGTGGACTCTGATAAGAAATCTTAAGAGACCTTCTGGGATTTTCCAACTGGACAGTTTGGACCACAAAGCATTTTGATCAACTCTGTCAAATGCCACTGAGCGATCTATAGATCAGACATAGACAGAGTCGTATTTTCTCGACCAAGCTAAGTCCTGAATACACCTTATCTTAATACTGTTAATGTTGGTGCTGTGTGGTTTTCTGAAGCCGATCTGGCATTTTAATAATCTACCAGCTTCAATGGCCCAACTTTTCAAATGTCTAAATACGAGGGATGCAAAGACCTTGCCCTATGCATCCAAGATTGTAATAGGGCAGTAGTTCTTGGGGTCAGTCCTTGCACCTCTCTTGTAAATTGATATGACATAGGCGTTACGCAAGGACCCTGGGATGCGCCCTTAAAAAGAATGGACAACACTGTGGACCACATAACAAGATTCTTTTTCAATAATTTATTAGAAAGACCACTAAGGCATGCAGCTCTTGATTCACTGCCATTACGAATGACTTTGGGCCTCATTACGAGGTTGGAGGTAACCATGGTGCTATTAGCGCCATGGCTGCCTCCAAAACCTTACCGACTCCGCCCTGGTGAATGGAGCTATTACCGCCCCATTCCAAGGTTGGCGGGGCCAGTAATTCCCCATTCACCAGGGCCCTTGCCCATTCCCATTTCAGCCCCCATAGGGCTCAATGGGAATGGGGAAGGCGCTAATAACGGTACCGCAAATTGCGGTACCGTTATTAGCTCTAAAGTCCCTTTGCGGGTCCTGTCCTTAACGCCTGGAAAAAACAGGCGTTAAGGGAAGACCCGCAAAGGGAACTCGTAGTAGGACGGTAAGGGATTACCGGCACCAGTGCCCTTAGCGGTGCCGGTAATCCCTTACCGCCCACCTCGTAATAAGGCCCTATATCTACTAAACCCAGTTCAACCTCCAGTTTCCAGGCATTTTCAGTAGCCTCTTTGTTTACCAGAGAAAACACAGCTAAATTGTTGTTTGTGCATAAAGGGACGAAAAATGATCTACCCAGTTAACCTCAGGTTCTTGGTTAATCTGACTAGTAGCCTGCTCATTGTTGGTTTTATCTATAGTCTCCCAGCAAGCCCCCAAGTCTTTGTTCCTCAATTTAATGAGCATATACTCGGTGACCCTGTAGGACCTGTGCACGTGTGCTCCTTAAGATACTATTGTATCTTGACCTCGACTTTTTCTTCATGGCGTTTTAACTAACCTGTCATGAACGTTCTTTCCTATTTGTCTAATTTGCATTCTAATTTTTTTTTGCTTGCAGTATGTCCTTATTAAATTCATGTACTCGTGTTGCACTTTTTTGACTGATTGTTACCTGCAAACACAGTGGATATAATGTCTGCTACTGAATACTCCAAATTTGCTACACTGTAGAATGAAAGCTTCCTTTCATATGTAGTGTCCACCAAGATAACATTCATTTTACAATTTAAACTGGCAATAGAGCCATCATTCAATTTTTTCTATCTAAACAATTTATAAATGTACCAAATAATATACCGACACATATAATTTCTGTCATAGGATTGATCACTTATAAGAATTAAATGTTAAATGCACAATTGCCCAGTTTTGGAAAAGGCCTCCAGCCTCCAGTAGAAACACATGTAAACAGTTGGTCACTACCATAGAATTAACAAACCTTCAAGAATTATAAGAGTCTTTGAGAAGTTTTTGACGTACAGTGCGACGTTGGAGTATATCATTTCAAAACATTGTCGTAGAAGGACAGCCCTAATACACAATGGAGAAGAATTCTCTTTCTTAAATCATTCCAGGTTACCCAATTCTTTCCCCATTCAATTGTAGATGCATGAGAGCATCTAATTAAACTTTGCCCAACTGGACATCAAATTCGAGGCTCACCATACAGTGGTCACAGCACTCTGTAAATTTAACAGTCATCTTACTACAATGATCAAACAAAGATTTGTCAACAAAATAATGATCTCGGACAGCATTTGATATTCCTCTGTAGCATGTGGGTTGACTCAGGATAGTCCCAGAAACAGCCCAGTTTGTCATTAGTAAGCCAAATGAATACATTGTGCAAGACCATCTTGAGCCTCTTTGATCTTTACCTGTTTTACCCGATGTTAGGGGACTATGTTTCAAGTATTCTTCTTCAGTTTCAATTTTAGGGCAACATGAGTTTAGGTCTCCCGTCAAGAGCACTACTCCCTTAATATATACAGATTTCCATTCATTCAAAATATCAGCCAAAATAGCAAGCAGCGTATCCAGTTCCCAGACATCTGTGTTCCAATTAATGTCAACAGAACTTGAGGTGAAGTCCCTTTCTACAAATGAGTAATTCTACTATTAAGGCCTCCAGCAAAGTGGAGAGAATTTGTCTTGCAGTCAGTCCCTGGCATTGTTTGACTGCAACCAGAAGACAACCCTATGGCCGGCCAAGAACTCCTTTATCGGTGGGTTTAACAAATACAAAATGTCCCTTTAAAGTGGGACAATCCATCAGCCAGTTCTCCTGTAGAAAGATCCAATTACGTGATTTTAACTTCCCCTTGTATTCCATGAGACTACACAGAGGCTGAAGGGGCTACTAAAGATTTCTAGATGAACCTTGCAAATTGATTGGACCCTGCATAGTCACCACCACTCATGTCCAATCTTCCTCAGTATCTCTCTTGGAGCCCATATGATGTAAAAATTCAACTCACAGAGACCGAAAATGTATTAGCCTTCAGAACTGGTTTCCGATTTATTATGCAATTCTCCAATCTCAATGTATTCTTTCAGCTCAAAACATAACTGTCTGAGTTCAGCAGACTTTTTCATCATCATTACATATAAAAGATGAGAACCTATGTGCAAAATGCATACATCGGTTCTCGTGAGATTGAAGAGCTTGACTATGTCAATGTCCCGGGATGAAATCAGTTTTAATTTCGCTACTTCCGAAAAAATAGACAACACATTTGTTCTATTTAGACAAAGTTGCTTTTGATCCCAAAACAAACTGGCCAACTGAAGCTTATAAGACTGTTATTTGATTTGCGTGACTCCTTCTTTGTATTTCTAGAATGTGGCAAATGTCTCCCCCTATTGTCATCACTGGGTTGTTTACTCAGAGCACCTCTTAGTATACTATAGCCCATTCTCTAGTTGCAGGGAGATTGTTCTCCCTCAACACTAGTTTTTCATAGAGCCTGCAGCGAGCACCATGGTTGATGGTCTGCGATGTCGAGGACAAATCCCCTCCTTCTCTGCTAGAGTGATGAGCAGCACAATGTAAGGCCTCAAAGCATGGATTGATATGACGCTTATCAGGCTCAAGTACATTGCCTAAAGCATAGCCTGGCGAATTACAGTGGGCCTCTTGTGAATATGTGGTTTCTAGATTTCTAAGATCTATGCTAATACGCTTTTTGGCAGGCTCATCCACTAGAATAATAGGATCTATTTGCACAGCCATATTTGTTGAGCGTCTATCGGTGACCATTGGTAACCCATTTTAATAACATAAGACTGATGCCTCTCTAATAATGCCAGTGTTGACGGTTGTAGTTTGAGTATCTTCTGTAAGGGGGAGGCGAAATTACATTCTCCCTGGCCGGTAGTAAGACCCGTTACGGGGAGAGAGACTCCTGAATGGTAATATTGAGCAAACATTTCCGTGGGGAAAATCCTATGCATGATTTCAATTTCAAATTGTTTGATTTCATTGCTTGCTTTCCCACCCCCTTTTTTTTGGGGCCTTTTGTGGTGCCTCAGCATTTTCTACTTCCACATTGCTGTTCATTTGCTCCAACCCCAAAAGGAGATCTATAGCCTGAGGTGTAACAGCTGTGAAATCAGCAATCTGAGAATCTACAACCACCTCAGCCTGCAGTGTGTCAAGAATTGTTTGGTTTTCACAAGTGCCCACTACCAATATAGTTTGGCCGGGGCGCATCATACCTAGGTCCGAGGGGGGAGACCCATGACACATGTTAGTATGATTATAGACATTAATGTTTCCACTCTGATGTGAATTCCGTTCAACACGAGCATGTGCGCTCTAACCTCGTCTCTTATGTTGTCGTGCATCTCTACAAATGCACTTGGAACAGAATTGAGTGCTGATATAGATGTTGAAGACAACGTGATTCTGTCCTCCATATTCTGTAAGGTGTGGTGCAATGGGGCCTCAACACCACTAATGGAAGATACCGAAAGAAATTCCTCGGAATTAGACATTAAATCGGTTAGCGTAGTCAGTTTTCCAGGAATTGATTGTGCCGAAGTGGAGACTAGGTCATCTTGGTAAATGTCAGAGTCAACTCTAACAGAGATCATGTCATTGGTTAGTTCAAACTGCTGGATAGATTCTGCCAGGTCCATCATGATCCGGCCGTTTACATGGGAATGATCCATCGTTACTACTGCACATAGCCTAATAGTTGGTCTAATTTCTGTCATTGTGCCGGATTTAGGAATAAAGTCAATGATTTTATGTCCTCAGATGGGAGTGAGCAACATGAGATCTTGCTGTCTACCATGCGTCTTATGTGATTTAAACAGTGAAAGCCGGGCACTTTAAATCTGATGGTAAAATAGAATCTGAAACAATCTCTCCTGTGTTTATCCCCAAATTTGTACATAGAGTCATGATTATTCTGTCCTCTGAAACAACCCCCCATAATGGAGCTTCCATGGAAGGGGGCCACTAGGCCCCACATACTGCACCCAACCAGTTCACAATTGGGGGACTCTCGTAGCCAAATTGCTATCATATGACTTCTCAAAGACGAACGCCCAATCATAATAAGGGGAGTCAAACAATATGTCTGTGTGTCGGGGAGAAGAAAAAGGAAAAAAATGCAGGCAAGTTCCGAACTCCCAGGCTAACTCTTCTAAGCAGCTCTAAAACCTGGGTTGCTGATCTCGAAAAGCAGAGTGGTGTGCGAGTGGTTAACTATGGGAGAGTCTGCCTTCCAGTTTGTTTGCAGAAGGAGGAGCTGCTGTGTCCACTTTGCAGCACCAGCCCACATAAAGCCACTGCCCGCGTGGAATGTTGCGCAGAGTGGTTCACTGTGGGAGAATCTGCCTTCCTGTTTGTTTGCAGAAGGAGGCTCTGCTGTGATCCGCTTTGCAGCACCAGCCCACATAAAGCCACTGCCTGCGCAGAGCACGGCACGCAGTGGTGTGCGAGTGGTTAACTGTGGTTGCCTGGGGCTGCAGGGTCCTCTGGACAACTTCGCTGGGACTGATGAACTGGGCGGATGTCAACATTTATAGCTGATTTGTTGAGTGGAATTTTGACATACCTTCCTCATTAACTGTAGTGGATACTGGAGGGGGATGGAAGATGGGACTCCTTAGTGCTGTGGCAGGAATGAAAGCCCCGGAGTGCCCAAAAAATGAGGGCTCCTCGAATGCATCTAGCACGCCTAAGCAATTGAAGGGTAACACCCGAGAAAAGGTGTTGCGGACCAACACAATTAAAGGCTACTTTGGAACCGTCCGGGGGAACCACAAATAAGATTGAGGAAAAGCTGCGGATGGAGTAACTGAAAGTGTCATCGGAAAGGCTGGAGGAAACTGGTGGAAATGTTATTGGGAGCCAAGCTCTCCGGAGCAGACGACAGAAACAGCTGACAAATTCTTGCCGAAAGGGAGCACTTTGGCGGTTACTTCGTCTCAATTGTTGTCCCCCTGATCGTTCACATCCTTCGATAATAATAACTCTGAAACATTGCAACAGGCTCAATGAACATTGTAGAGAGGGACTTCACCTACTCATGGTTATGAAATTGATATGCAGTTGTCAGCCTCGCCAGATTTACAAAGGCTTCAATCAACTGCCAGCTCTTCCAGTAGCTCTAACAGTGATAGAGAATATATAAATGAGTCAGATGCTGAAATAGGGGTAGAAAAAGTAATGGGTTTGTCATCCTCAATGCTTTGCGACATAAGGCTGTATGTTGGGTGCAGCCCATACTAAATGCTATTGCGGCATCGATTGACTCACTATTGATATTATGCACCACCTTGGCTGTGGAACAGCGTGAAACAAAGGACATGTTGGCTAACGTGGTGGATATTATTTTGGCTGCTAACGAACAGATACATTGTGAGGATCTGGCCATATCATTGGACAATGTGTCATGGCAGAAAAATGTAATTGGGAATGGGGGATAAAGTAAGGAAAATGACCCTGAAGGCTGGAATAAAAGTAGTGTACATTCCACTGTTGCTGTGATGACTCAGACACAGACACCTAAGATTGAACAAGGGATTACTGAACCCCAGGATTTGTCTCTACTAATACAAGAGATAGCAACTACATCAAATATTTTACAGAATAAGACTAAGCCCAAGAAAGGAGGCAAGAACAAAAAGAGGCAAACTGTACCCCTACAGTGTGCAGTAAGGGAAACGTTATTGGGAAAGTTCCAGGGGGCAAATTTGGACGATGGAAATGCCATTCCACTAAAGGAGAGGAGTGGTGATGTATTGGAACTAGCGTCTATGGTGGCACGTCAGAGTTCGATGGATAAAAAGCTCACTGTTGAATACATGCTGGAAGAAATAACAAATAACAGTTCCATCTCCTTATTGACAAGGGATATCGACAGCACATATGTAGACCATCAAGTCTCGCACCTAATTATATGTGGCGATCTAAACGCCACCTGCAAAAAGAAGTCAATTGCTGCATTTAGATCCCCGGCTGAAGAAAGAGGGCTTGTGTGGTCAAACCTTCTGTCCTTAAGAGAGTTAACCAATCTAGCTACAACCTTTAACTGTCCAAACCGTGTTCCAAATCGGGAAAGAGGCACTTCCTTTGCCACTATCGATTATATCTTCATCTCGCGTCCTCTTCAAAAGATGCAGTAATTACATCTTTTGAAGGAATAAGAACGAACACCAGTGATCATAACCTTCTGACCACCGTTTGGTCTTCCAACATTGTGGAAAAGCAGGTAATGAACACAAACTTGGAGATAAATAGGCAAGGAAATTGCCTAACCGTGAGCTCTCAAAACATCATAGCACTAACAAGAGCATATAACGGCCTTGACAGTCTTAAGATTCCAAATGACAAGGAGCCACCTATTGACTACTGCCCTCTACTTGTCCCATACAGAAGACCAACATATAAACCAGGGGCAAAGTCCAACTCAAGAACCCACATATATGATAAACATCTGGTAGAAAAAAGAAGAACCTTGAGAAGACTAAAAAGAGCTGCAACCCGAAACAATACTCAGTTAAATAGAGACGCTTTCTTGGTCGCAACGAAGGTGTACAAGTCATGGCTAAAAGAGTATTGTTTGTGCCTATACCAACAGGATTCAGAGGACATGTTGAGACAGGTTTGTGGGAAAAATTCAAGGAAATTTTGGTCTCTGATTAGAACAACAGAGCGCCCGACAAATAACGGTATTCCAGCCACCGCAGACTTCCTCACCATCAATCAAGTTTGCAGAAAATACATGCTGGGTCGATATTCATGATTAAGAAGAAATCATAGATACCATCTGTAAGTTGAAAAAAGAAAAGAGAACTGGGTCCCATTGGGATTTCGAATATCAACCTGAAAAACCATCCAGTGGAATGGGCAACTCTCATCAGCCTTATATTTAAAAGATGCACTGACGCAAAGGAAATACCATTGTCCTGGACTTCATCAGGTGTGGTCCCTATATTCAAAAAGGGCTGTAAGGATGACCCAAGGAACTTTCGTCCCATCGCTCTTTTGGATGTTATCGGAAAGGTCTTTGGTGCTCTCTTTCTAACCTGATTTCAAACATGGGCAGCCCAAGCTCCATGCGCAGGCCCATTCCAGACAGGCTTCAAAAAGAACATAGGAACCAATGTTAACATCATGGTATTGAGCACTCTCAAAGGAAAGATCTGGACAGGAGGCCCAAGACTTTTTCTTGCATTTATTGACTTAACGCAAGCTTTTGATCAAGTCAATAGAGCAAAAATGTGGCTCAAACTTCGGGAATGGAAATGTCCAAAAGAGATTCTTAGCCCCATAATAGCCTTGCACACAGAAACCAGAATGCAAGTTCGATTAAGTAATCAGGGAATATTGTCTGAAGAAATATCAACTGCTCGTGGGGTAAAGCAAGGATGCCCCCTGGCCCTAGCCCTCTTCCTCTCTTATTTGGGAGATTACAAAGAAGTGGAAGATAGAGTAAGATCATTTCCTCCTACACTCGGCCAGGAAAAGATACCCAGATTACTATATGTGGACGACGTAATTCTTTTAGATCACACTCCGATTGGACTACAAAGACAGTTGGACAAATTTTCGAAATACATTGCCGAAAATGACTTAGAAATCAATAAATCGAAGTCCAAAATCACGTGTTTTGAAAAAAAGGCTGTGAAAGGAGAAAAATTAAAGTGGTACCTTGAAGGTACAGAAATCGAAAAAAAGGTGCTGGAATTTAAATATCTCAGAGTGATGTTAGACAGCTCAAAATCCGAAATCTCCATGCAGAACACCTTACATGAAAAAATGCGGAAACTAACAATGCAAGCTAAAGCCATCGATAAAACATTTGGCCGCTTTTCACTGGTTCCTGTAATAAACTTCTACAGAGCGAAGGTTGTTGCGGCCATATCATACGGAGTGGAAGCAATGCCATCTCTTTCAAAAACAATCTGGCAGTCTCTGGAAAGCCATTTTTGGAGGTCGGTTCTCTTCTTGCCTAAATCAACTCCCTTGGTCTTGATTAGACGCGAACTGAGCCAACCCTCTCTCCAATCAATCATCGAGACAAAGAGTATTATGATGTACAGGAAAACCCTTTTGGAAAACCGCCTCTAGCTTCTTACCTTGGTAAATAGGGAACAAGCAGGAGGTGGTTGTAAGTTCCTTACTCTTTGGGAAAGAGAACAAGACCACAAACTGTTAGAATTTCTAAGTTCAAAAAACCCTGTAAAAGTGCAAACTAAGATAAATGAACTTGATTGGACAAACATTCTTGACAAGGCTTCAAAATACAAACTGGTCTCTCACTTACCACCTCAGATAAGCAAATTAAATGAGACCCGAGCCTTTTTGAAGAAGGATCCAAGTAGAGCACTTAGGAATATCTTTTTGAGGACGCATTTGAATCTCATGCCTACAAATGAAATCCTCGCAATTAAAGGGCAATAAACAACAAAAGTTTGCAGATTCTGTGGTAGCAAGGTCATTATTGAGACTGTGAGACATCTCTTTCTGTCATGTCCAGGAATTGATTGTATTAGAGCACCTTTTTTGAAAAACCTTTTCTCCATGGCGCACATCTTCGAGGAAGACCTTTGGTGGGATTGCTTGATCTGAGGCGAAAAGACTATCTGGGTGACACCGAAAGTGAAAATTATGGAGCAGGTTCTGTTAAAGAAGAAAGACGAGGACCATGAAATTATCACCTAAGAAAGTAACTTGATATGACTTTCGCCTCTTCTGAGGAAAGCGTAAACATCTAAAGTGAAACAGGTTTTTCTGGACTATTTTTTAATTAAAAACAAAATGTTATGAATTGCATGTCCTTTGACTTCAAAACCTTGTAAAAATCACAGCAGTGATTAAATCAAGAATACAATTTTTTAAAAAGCTCACTGTTGTCTCCAACACTGTGCGCACCGCTGAAAAGGTGGCTTCAGCCAAGAGGGGGAAACAACCTCTCTAAACCTCCAGCTGTGTTTTCTCCACAAGTTGGGAATGCCCCTGTTAGGATTTGGTATTTGGATTTGTCCTCATCTTGTTAGGACCTGGTCTGCCCCTTGTTACCCACTGTGTCCATGTTCCCCTTGCTGTCTGTATTTGTGAGGTTATCAGTGGAATGTTGGGATTAGGTTTGGAATGGTTAGTATGCTTGGGACCCTGAGTGTTCCACTTATGGCAGTTTACCATGATTTAGCCTGGGTGGTGGGAGACAGTGGCCTCCATTCCTGAGCTCCCTTCATATCTCCTATGATTGATGTTCCAGTGAAGTAGGGTGACCCATTTGAACTCTTACCATTTCTTTCTTTTCAAATGTCACAGTGGTGATAGAACACCCTTTTATTGTTGCTGCAATTAGCCTAATACGGTGTAGGTGACCACTTTTCCCATCTGTCATCATCACTGTGCATCTGGTTGCTGTGTGGTTTTGTTTTGTACTTTGAGTTCGAGGGGGCCTTATAAGTTTGGCCAACTCACTAGGATTCGGTAGTGGTAGCATGTTTCCTAGGGGGGAACATTTGAGATGGGCTGCACAGTGCTTTGAGCTTTGTCACTAATTTCTTGGGTGTGAGTGGCAGTGTGTGTTGCCCAGTGAGTGTGGTGTGTGTGTTGTTGTGCGTCCAGCATTTTTTGGTAGTCACCAGTCCCCTGAACTTGTGTCACTGAAAGTTAGCTCAGTTCCTGGCCTGATGTGGTAGGTTCCCCACCGTGCCTGCTGTGGTGTAGTCAGTTCTCAGGGTTGGCAGTCTTGAGGCTCACCCGTGGCAGGGGTAAGCGGAAGGAGCACAGTTCCCCGTGTTGGTTAAGTTGGTAGGATTGGGGTGAGGGTCCCACCCATGTTTGTTAGTTACGCCCTATTGGACACTTGGTTCAAGTTAGGCAGGCTGATGTGCTGTGAATGTCGCCCCTGTGTGTGTGTCCTGCAGGACGGTGAGTTTGGCTTAAGATGATTGGTACTTTTCTCTGTTGTTGGAAGGGAAGGTTTGGTATTTGGATTTGTCCACATCTTGTTAGGACCTGGTATTCCCCTTGTTTCCTGCGGTGTCCTTGTTCCCCTTGGTGTCGTATGTGTGAGGTCATCAGTCGAATGTTAGGATGAGAGTTGTAATATTTAGTATGCTTGGGACCCTGAGTTTTCCACATTTTGGAAGTTACCATGATGTAGCCTGGGTGGTGGGAGCCATTGGGCTCCATTCCTGAGCTCCCTTCATATCTCCAATGATTGATGTACCTGATGTGACCTGATTGAAGACTATGAATAAATGAGCTTACATAACCTACATGCTGCCTCAGCAGTGAATTTACAAGGGCAGACCCAACGATCAGTGGGGTGTGCAGAATCAAGAGCACATGGAGAATTGCCATAATTTCGTTGCTAATGTGCAAAGTGTGATCAACTATTTAAATACTTCTCGGCAAAAGCCATAGGATGAACAATGGGATGAATATGGGTCTTTTCAGTCAAACAATTGTGCATTGCTTTTGGGCAGAGGGATTAAATTAGAAGAGATGTGTCCCCTCTCTACTAGCCCGTTTTTACATAGAAGCACCATAATGAAGTTATTTCACAGCATACCTGCACCTAGAAATATTGATCGAAAGGAAATAATACAACTTACCCTCCCAGCTATATATAGTTCCACCAATTGGGTCATAGTGGAAATTACTACATCAGCTATAGCAACATTGCTGAGTTTACATCAGAGCAATTGAATGCAGCTGGATTATCAGTTAACGGTGTGTTGGAAACAGGAAATTAAATGACAGTTTATAAATTAAATGGGTGAATTCTTTAGACAGGTCGGGCACATTGCCCAGAAGATAACTACATGAATCATTTGGATAGGAATCTAAATTCCACTAAATCCAAACTTAGGCACATGGATGCAAATAGTAGCAATGTGCCAAGTGCAATGGAGTCGTTCAATCCTGATGAGAATAGCCAGACATTAAAAAATCAGAATTTAACTCCACTTAGGTGGGCCTCCTGGAACTCCTGTGGGTTTCACTCCTTTTTGATTAATCCAATTGGATTGCAAGTATTAACTTCATGTGAGGTATTTTTAATACAAGAGACTTGGGGGCTGATTCGTGGAATTTGTGCACCGAAAAACAGGGATTTTTGCGCTATCCTGCCCACAAATCCCTATTTGTTAAACAGGGATTTGCAGGCAGAATGGAGCACAAATCCCTGTTTTTCGGTGAACAAATTCCATGAATCAGCCCCTTGGTGTATTGATGTTTTTTATATTGATGGTTTTAATATAATTTGCTGTCCAGCCATACAGAATGCTTGTGGCCCCCCTCCGATTGGGGGGGGGCTTGGCCATAGGGGCCAAAGTCTCCTTAAACTTGGAAATACTGATACTAGGTAAACCCTCATTGTATGTACTGTCTGTTGTTTTAAAAGATGGAATGCACCTCCAAGCGCCACTCCTACTTGTAGATATAAACAACCCCCTGAGGTACATTACAATAGTATACTACAGAAGAAAGTGATTGAAATACTAGATTAGTGGTATGATCATCATCCCAGAGGGAGAGTAATTGTTGTGGGGGATTTTAACAAACACATATATAGGCATTATGGTATGCCTACTTTACCCCTGAAAGTTAGGGTATGGAGTCAGTGCTTGCAGATGTAATACTTGGAGTACCTTAATTTGAAAGGAGAAGTTAATAGTACTGTTAAAAACGCATGGACCAATGGGAGGTTTGCTAGTTGCATTGATTATGTGTGTTTTTAGCCAGTTCGTTTGGCCTAATTGTAGTCCTCTATACTTGGTACAGACCAGCCTCAGTGACCATTTAGTGCTGACCTGGGAATACACAATAGAAAGTAAGGAAAATAAAACACCTAGAAAGTTCTGTCCTGGGATAAGGGTTAACAATCAGTGAAACCACATTTACTGGACGGACAGCAATATAGGGAGATTAAACTCCCCTTTTCCAAAAAACTGCTCTTCTTTCAGTGTTGAACTCCCTTCTTTCGGAGCAATATTCTAAGCGCTCATCCTTTCTCATTCTTCTAGAGCTATTGGCGGCCTTCGACACTGTTAATCACTCTTTGCTCTTAGCTTCACTTTTGTCTTTTGGTCATTCAGGTTCTGTTTGTCTTGGTTCCACTCTTATCTTTGTAATAGAACATTTTCGGTCACTTGGGCGAGCAAGTCCTCTGAATCATTCACGCTTGTCCAGGGTGTGCCTCAAGGGTCAGTTCTGGGCTCTTTCTTATTCTCCCTCTACACATCTTATATTGTGGCTGTTATTTCTTCCTTTGGGCTGTCCCACCACTTCTATGCAGACGACACCCAACTATTTCTTTCCTTCTCTTTTTCTCCTCAAATTCATTGCAATCTTTCTGTTTGCTTGGTTGCAATTAAATCCTGGATGTCCTCCCACTATCTTAACCACAACTCTGCGAAGACTGAGGTATTGTTTTTTCCCGCTAACAATCTTCCACCTCATCTTACACCCTCTTTCATATCTTTTCCCCCATCCAAGCTTCCAATCTCACCCACAGCTTGAAATCTTGGTCTTTACTTTGACACAAATCTCTCTTTCTCTCACCAGATCTAATTAACTGCCCATTCATGTCGCTTTCATCTCTGTAATATTCGCAAGGCTCGTCCATTTCTTACTTTTCAGGCATGTAAACTTCTAATTTCCTGTCTTATTTGCTCTCTTATTTTCTACTGTTTGTCTTCCCTGGTTGGACTCCCTAACTCTTATCTAGACTTGCTCCCAGCTATCTTTCTGCACTAATATCCTTCTATATCTCGGCACGCTCTTTGTTCTTCTTCTCAATTCTTACCTTTGGCTCCACGTCCCCCGTGTGCGCAGTCTTGTTTTCGTTCCTTTGAGCTTCTTGCTCCTCTTCATTGTAATGTTCTTCCGCTTTCTTTTCGCTCTACCTCCACTTATTCTCTGAAATCTGATATACTTCAACACCTTTGAGTGATTGTTTTCTGGATTTTATGGTTTATACATTTATTTTGTAACCATTATGTATCCTATGTACAGCGGTTTGGTTTAAGGTGCTTAACAAAATACAAATAAAATACAAATACAAATTTCTTTCTTGAATAAGTTGTATGAGAGTGATTCGGATGTGAACAGTGTATTTCCATAACTCTTTCATGATTTAAAACTGTATGGTATGAGTGAGGGGGCAAATATGAAAAAGCATAACCCCTTTGACATAGTAATATTTTAAAAAAGAGGGAATTACGGAAAAAATCGGGAAATTCTCTGGAAACTAAAAATTGGGTCAAGCAACAACAGAGTTCACTTTTTAGCACAAATTGTAAAAGACATTTTTGATTTCTTGCATACCAATGATTCCCAAAAATGTTGGTTCTTTTTTAGAACTTTTTTGGCAGGAAAAAGGCTCAGGAGCTCAATCCCATTGCAGAGACAGTGTGGACTTCATATTTGAGAACTCTATACTATGACTCTAATATAGATTATCCATCCTTTACAATATCACAGAAGAAATGGGATCTAGTATAAGATTTTAAAGCTGATGATATAGAAGCAGTAATTAAAATAAATAAATAAATAAATACAATTTATAAATAAAAGGTTAAAAGTTTCCAGGGCTCCTGGCCCAGATGCTGTGCCAAATGTTGTACACAAATCTAATCATTCATGTTGGGCAGTGATCCTAGCTCAGTGGTTTTGTAAAATTCTGGCATCTGGCCAGATCCTGGATAGTTGGAGGGAATCCATTTTAATCCCTGTGTACAAAAGGGGGGATGAATCAGAGCCCACAAATTATAGCCTTCTAGTGATGCTGGACACAAGTGCTAAGATATTTGCCACGCTCCAATTGGGAAAGCTTAGCAAATGGGCAGAAGATACAGGTCATTTTCATAAGTGCCAAACTGGCTTTCGAAAGTCTCATAGCACGATACATAATAATTGTGTGCAGCAATATTTAATAGCATGCACTAATTTATGTGAAGGAAACTTGTATCTGTGCTATGCAGACTTTTTTAAAGTGTTTGACACAGTATCTTTCATAAAACTTTGGAGTAAGATCATGAAATGGTGCTTGGACGCAACACTATTGCACTTTGTCAAGATCTTATATAGCGACACAATGGTTACATTATGGTTGTCACATGAGGGGAAATTGGGTAAGGGATCTGGGAAAGCCTGCAACTAGGTTGTTGGCCAAGAAGTGGCTAACATCCTTGAATGAGAGGCTGAGACTTGATCTTCTTTCTTTGGTTACCGTAAGAAATTCTTTAATTTGGAAAGGTGGGATTTCTGTGTACTTTGGGAATACAATTCTAAAAACATACCTACAAATTAATTCAGTCATTTTTATGTCCCACTTGGCCCTTCAGGACAGGGGGTAGAGGAACATTAGGAAGAAATAGTGAGAGAACATAAAGAGAAGGTGGAAGAGTAACATCTAGGGAGGAGGTAGAGGAATGCCAGGAGGAGGTGGTAGGTGAATGCCAGAAGAAGGTGATAAGAGGAACATCAGGAGGTTATGGTAGGAAACTGCTAGAAAGCGGCAGAGATGGAGAAACTTCAGGAGGACGAGTGAGAGAACGTAGCCAGTCAGATTAGAAAGGTTTGAGAGGGCAAGCTTGTTACAAGGGAGATAGTAATGCTAAGACCTTAATCTGAAGGAGTCAAGCCCACACTGGGAGAGCAATGGGCTTGTGGTGTGGCATGGAGGAGATGGACCAGCGCAGGAGTAGGAAGGTGGTAAGGGGCAAGAGTCAGCACCCTACGGCAGAAAGGTAACAGAGGCCTCCTTAACATATTACTCTATGATAACCTAAGGGAGACACATCCCATTGGCTCAGTAACAAAGTTAAACAGCAACATAAAATTGAAGGGGACCCTTCGGGAGGATGGTGTAGGATCACCTTAAACTCAGGAGTGAGAACTCTGCTGATGGAACCCTGAGAGGGCCAGGGGAGAAGTGTGAGGGAACCCACTAAACCTGAGATTAAGACCCACAAAGAAGAGATCCCAAGACAACCAGAGAAGAAGGGTGCGTACACCTGTTAAAACTGGGAAACACTGAAAATACCACAGAAGCAACACGACCACTGAGCTCACCATGTGGGGTGAAATAGCCCCTGGATGCCAGAAATCAAGAGGCCAGAGTCATTGGTGTGCATGACCCCACATAAAAGGCCAGCGCAGAAATGATGCCTATGGAACACAAGTAAAAAGGAAAGGAAGTGGACCTAAAAACTTCAAGATGCTAAAATGTGCACAATACTTTTCATAAAGGAAAGACATGGAGACCTACACTGATATTTGTATGAAACAGCAGTGCACAGAATCCTCAATGGGATGTCAGAATTGTGTTCAGCAGCCGCAGTGAAACGGAGTTCATTTCATGTGTAAAATAAACAAAATGTCATTTCGTTTTTCCTCCAAAGTGAAAATCTGCAAAGCAAAATGTTTACCAAAACCACTAAAAGTGTGAATATGATGTTCTTCTCTCACAGCTGTATGCAATGGATAACCTAGTAGTGACACTTATATATATGTTGAAACTGTGTGCCTTCAAAGAGCTTATTTAAAAGTAATATGTGAGTTTAAAAGGCAATTTACGGCTGGGTGCATGAAAGTTCAGTTTCTTCAGTATTTAAACTGACCCCAACATTCTTTCCCCTGCTGCCCTGAATATCTGGCCTGGGTGTCATCATCAATCAGAACCATTTCTTAAAAAAAACAAGCCTAAATACAGGAAATAATATATTCTTAGATAGGAAGTGCAGTGAAAGCCAGATAAGGTTGGGTCTGTTCTGCAGCCCTTGTTACCTGCAGGTCACAATGCCCAGAAAAGAAAACCCATTAGTGGCCATTAGCCCTTGAACGGGGAGGCGAAATCTAAACACAGATCCCTCTGCGGACATCATTCATGTGCTCCAGGATGGTGGGGCCTAGCAGAGGAGGAACTGTGCATTGCTTAAAATTGGATAAATGCATGTTATTGTGTAAAATCATACAACAGTCATTCTAGAATTGTATTAAAGGTGACAGTTAACCCATTCGAACCATGCTAAAACGATTTTGGTGGAATAATGTTACGCTCACCTGGTCTCTGCGGGGGGGTTGGGGCACGGTTGGAGCCCTCCCTCGACTTGGCTCGCCTCCCTCTTCCAGTTGCTGCAGAGCCTGCTGTTCTGGATGCTGTTATTGCCCCTGAGAGAAGATGAGAGCTAATGAGAATGGCTTGGGGGTGTTGTGACTTCCCTTGACCCTCTCATGCCAAAATGAAATGTGCAAGCGTTTTCCCATGCAAGCTCACCTGTTGTGTTGTAATGTTCAGCTATCCGTCCTGCTTATCGTAGCAGGGGCGCGTAGAGCGGACCGAGTTGCTTCACTGGTCCGTGGAAGTGTTGATCCAGACCGGCTGCGACCAATCTACTTAGAAGGTAAGTCTTTTGGTTGTGATTATAGTTTGTTTATTATAATGTCTTTGTCTTGTTCAATAATAATTCTTGCAATGTCTAATCTCATACCAATAGGTATGAAGAAGCAGATCAGAGTCGTGGAGCGAATCCGGGGAGTTCCTTGAGCCTGATGGAACTGGTAAGTTGGCCTTTATAATGGAACTCTAGTCACTGGAATGGCGGCCACGTGTTTGTTATTGTTATGAATTCTAACCTGTTGTGTTCTCTCTTTTCTCTTGCAGGAGAAGGCCGATGGTGAAGAACGAAGTCCGGATGCTCAATGCAGCTCCGCGATTGCAGGGTGAAGATACTGCAAAGAAAAGGAACAAAGTGGAGCTCCGGGTAGCTGGATGCCCAGATCAGGTGAGAAGAAGGCTCCAACTCCGATAGTGATGGGATGCAGGTAAGAGGCGCGCAGAATGATGGAGCGGCTGGGAACAGGTAGGAGCACCACCGGCGATGGAGTAGCTGGATTCAGGTAAGAGGCACGCACAGTGATGGAGTAGCTGGATTCAGGCAAGAGGTGTTAGGGAGAATTCTCATTTTATGGCTAATTTCCCTTACCTATAGAGTCCCCCAGCAGCTTTGCTGGATTTGAAGGGTTTTTTTTTCTCCTGCTAAGAGTGAGACTCT
Source organism: Ambystoma mexicanum (assembly GCF_040938575.1). Classification (NCBI taxonomy): domain Eukaryota; kingdom Metazoa; phylum Chordata; class Amphibia; order Caudata; family Ambystomatidae; genus Ambystoma; species Ambystoma mexicanum. The sequence goes on from NC_090921.1 coordinate 1,123,587,569, forward strand.
ATTTCCCACTCTTAAGCATTCTTGCTATGTGTGTTCTAGGCTATTATTTGTGTTTAATGTCTATGGGGTTTATCTCACTCTCATAGGAACCATCTTTATCCACATGTGTTACACAGCACCCTCCGTGCAGTGACACAGGGGTGTCGTAGCGACCCCCAAACATAGACTCCACACCATGGGACTGACTACTGTATCCCAGGGCATGTAAAGTGTCCATTGACTTTACTAGTCAATTTTTGTGAACTAAACCAGTACAACCCATCTTACTATGGTAGTATTGGGAAGGGTTAATAGTTTTTCCCTTATGTTCATTTTCAAGGGGGTACCGTACAGTCCCTCTCTCAAAAGTTTCTGGCTGGTGGCAGTGGTTACTACCGTAAATATTCGACCGCAAATATTTCCCTATGGGATTTTCCCATTGTTCGAGGCTACCACATTTTCTGACAGCCTCTAACATACCGCCGGTGTATTTTAATATTAACTTTACTTGGTAGGTTTTATTTGCCAGAACTTTAATATAACTTCTTTCTCGTGTCTTTCTCTAAACTCCTAACCCAGGTCGGGATCCTTTGTTCGTCCTTTTGGCGGGCTTCTGCCGATAAGCCCTCCTTTCGGCGCCACTGAATCTGGGGTGGGTCCATTGTGTGGGAGGGGAGGTAGGACCCCTGAACAGGGTTGCCTCAGCAACCCATGTCGCGCTCTATCCTGATAGGCTGGAGGGTCTCCTGCCAAGATGACCACTCCACTGTGTGAGTGACAGCTAGGCTGTATGAATGAGGATCTTTTTGCATGAAAGCAGGGTCCTGAGGACTGGAGGAGCAAGACGTCTCCACTGGAACTAAGAAGCCGAAGAGGAGAGAAGCCAAAGACATCTGCAACGACTGAACCCCCGGTGAAGCCCTGCTGCAGCGTCTCACCACTTTTCTCCACACGACAAGAGATGATCTTCATCTGCAAGAGCCTTCTTCCCTTGAGCTGGTTGGACCATCCAGTTTGCCAATTGCCTTCCCGGACCTGCCTTGGCCGAATTGCCAATACCCTTTACTTGGAGACAGGATAGCCAGGCACCCGTCCACCCAGACCGCGATTTAAAGGAGCGTACCTTTTATTCGTTGGGACAACACCGTGGCTGGTTTCATACCTGGGTAGTGTAGTAACTCGAACCTTCCTCCACAACGAGAGCCTCTCTTCCTCTGCTGGATCCCCTGAACTGCAGGAACTACCAGGAACAACCGCCACCGCAGGAGCCACTTCTTCATTTAAAAGGTACATTGTTCCGCCAGGCCGCCCTTTCTTCGCGGTAGCCCTAAAGGTGTTTTGAATCCTTTACCTACCTGTTGGGTTGGCCGTCGCTCTCTCTTAACATTGTCTTTCAACTTCTGCATCCACCTATTCAATTCGTTAACCAAAGACTTGACTGCAGCTACAAGAACATTTTGCTCCTGGGCCTTTGCCCTGTACCACTGACTCTGGCGCAGGCCTTCTGACTCTGGCTAAATTTGTTAGAACTGATTTCTCTAGATTGCTTCTCAACTAGAAATGTGTTGGTGCACCTACTTCTTATAACCACCCTTTCCTTCCCACTTTTTAACCTTGTGAAATGCCATTTTGCTCAGTTTTCATTTAAGTATTGTCTATACTGATGCACTGCCTTGCTTAATCTGGTTCACAAACTTATGGAAAGTGTTGCTAGGGTGCGTAAGAAGATATTTCTGTATAACTTGTGTTTTCCCTCCCTTGTGAGAAATTGCTAGAGTTCCATTTGTGTTTGGTTTACACTGTGCTGTTTTGCTCAGTTTTCACTCTTTCTCAAACGTGTCTACAATTTAACTAGGGAGTTGTGTATACTTTCTTTGACCGAATTTAACTTGCTTTAAGAACTGTGATAGATGTGTTTAACTAGAAGTGTATAAAATAAATACATACCTATGTTTTAATACAAAGCTTTGGTCAGTGTTTCCTTGTGCCATAGTACTGTTGGCCTATTGTGTACACCCCGAATACTGCTCATCTTCCTCTTGAGATAAGTCTGACTGCTCAGCCACAGCTACCAACTAAATCTTTGTGGTACAGACTGATACCAAAGGGGATTTATGGCTCTCGCCTGTAGTCCTAATCTTCTGTAGTGCTCCGTAAGGGAACTGCACAGTATTCTGCCTAACACTGGTGTACAGCAGTGAGGATAAAAGTATTAGATTTACATTTTAGAGTTCTTCTAGTACTTGGTTCAAATAACCACAAGACTAAATATCACAAAAAGTTTATTTTGAACAAATTCAAAAATATGGAAAGTTACAGCCAGGAGACCCTCCTTACTAATACTGCATGATTATTTAAGGGATCTGTGTAGACAGAAAGGTCTTCCTGTCAAAGGCAAGAAATTAGAAATGATTGATAGACTGTTAGAGAAACAAAGTCTGGACAGTGGTGCTGTGGTGCCCACTACCCGAGCCAATGTAGCAAACCTCGAGGAAAATAATGTTGAAGATGTTTTGTAGAAACAGATGAGGAAGAGGAGGAGAATAGTGTCACCCCCTCTGGACATCTACCTGCTCAAAGGCCTCAACGTATGGTTACTGGACCCTTACCAGGTCCCACATTAAGTCCTGAATTTATCTCACTAGAAAGAATGAGACTTGAACTAGAAGTCAAAAGAATTAGTGCCCAAACTGAACACAGACATTAAGAACTAAGGCTCAAAGAAATGGAGCTCAACCATGAGCTTGAGATGAAGAATTGTCTTTGGAAAATGCTTCTCTCCCCGAATCTTCTAGATCTTCCAGTCCAAAAAGACCCTGGATGCCTAAAGAGATTATGGGTGTGTATGAACCTAATTGGATGTATTAGACTGGCTTGCTATGTTTGAATACAATCATGGGCTCTAGGATATCACAGGGAATCAGTTGATCCCCTGGTTATTCTCTAGCCTCCTCCCTGTTACATCTGATGTGGTAATGGAGTTGGGGGAGGTGGATAGAATGGATTATGAATGTGTAAAGCTAGCTTTGATAGCTAGATTTGGGAAGACTCCTTCCCAGTACCTTAAGAGGTTTAGGACCCTCATAAAGCATGATAGTACCCCTTGGGCTACTTGGGTGAATGAGTGTTTGAAGAACTTAGAGGGATGGATTAAGGGTTATAGAGTTAACACTTATGAAGGAATGAGAAATCTTGTAATGATGGAGTCTATCTATGATGCCTGCTCTCCTGTGCTCAGACGGCACTTGGCTGATTCAAAAGAACTGGATTCTAAGAAACTAGCTAAGGCTGCTGACTTGTGGGTTGCCAACAGGGCTACTCACAAGGATTCAGGGGTAACTCAGAAAAAGGATGAGGGAAAGCAGCCTAAGAAAGACAACAAAGAGAATTCAAATAATTCCGATTCCAAAGAGGGCCCCAAACAAAATTCTAAGGGTAAGCCACCAGGGAAACCTAATCAGGCTAGTGCACCTTCTGGTCACAGACCAGAAGGAGGTCAGAACAAGCCACCATTCATAAAGACATTTTGAAAATGTTATGTTTGTGGCTCTACTGATCATGTGAAAGGGGATCCCAGATGTAAGGGTAAACCTTTAGGGGTCCACACTGTCTCCTTAGCCTTTGCTCCAGAGGAGGAAGTACATATGGCCAGTGGAAACTTTCAACTACTAGCTGAAGACCCCATTGGAGTCTCAGCTAGTGTATCTTTAGTCTCTCTAGGATTGTGGGAACAACAGAATTTAGATGTGTATAATTATATCCCTCCTAATACTAAAGAGTATTATATAGACAGTGTCCTAGTAAATGGTCAGGAGACCCCTGCGATTAGAGACACTGGGGCCAGCCTTACTGTGGTGGACACATCTTTTTTCAAGGTGGAGGATGTTGCTAAGGCACCCAAACACCTCACCAAGTTAGCTGGAGGGCATGTGCAGATGCTTCCCCAATTACCAGCTCTCATCCAGTGCAATGAAATGACTGTCAGGATACCTGTGAGTGTACAATCTGAAGTACCAGGAAGGGTGCTGTTGGGCAATGATCTGAAAGAACTGGGGGTAGTGTCAAGTACTCCCAGACCTCCTAGTAAGAGATTACAGGAGCTTACCAGACCTGCAAGGGAGAGGACGTTGAGGGGCTCTCCTGAGGAGATGATAGAAAAAGAAATCACTCCTACTCCACTGGAGTTGCTAACTGCTATTTCAAAGCAACCAGAAGCAAAGGGGAAACCCAAGCCTTCCAAGAAGAAACCAGCAGAGGGCACTCCAGTGCTGCCAACCAGGAAATCTCCTAGGTTGTCAAAAGTCACACCTATGATTCCTCCTCCAGCTGAGGCTGAGAGTAAGGTACAACCCTGTGTGGTTGAACTAGAGCCTGAGGATTCCGACCGAGTAGAAGGCCAGGAACCCATTGGGGATCTTGACCCTGTGGACCATCCTGAGCTGCAGTCTTTACTGGGAGAAGGTGGCCCCAACAGGGCAGACTTCAGTAAGGGTCAAAGAGAATGTCCAACTCTGGAAGTTCTTTGCCACCAGGCAGCTTCTCAGCTTGAAGGGCAAGAGCCTGGGATGTATAGGTTACACTGGGAAGATAGCCTCTTCTATAGTGAACCAACAGAGTTAATCCCTAGGGACTACAAAAGACTTGTAGTGCCTCAAGCCAACAGACTCCAATTCTTGCAACTAGCCCATGATATACCTTTGGCTGGTCACTTGAGCTTCAAGAAGACCAAGGAAAGGCTCTCTCTCTACTTTTATTGGCCTAGAATGGGGGCTGTGGTAGATAAGTATTGCAAGAGTTGCCACACTTGCCAAACTTCTGGTGAAAGTGGCTCCAAGAACGTGGCACCTTTAGTGCCTCTCCCTGTGGTGGGAGTACCATTTGAGAGGGTAGGAATTGACATTGTTGGTCCCCTTGATCCTCCAACTTCTTCAGGCAACAGGTTTAACCTTGTTGTAGTAGACCATGCTACTAGATACCCTGAAGCAATTCCTATGAGGACTGTTACAGCTCATGCTGTGGCTAAGGCCCTCCTTGGTATTTTTACCAGGGTTGGGTTTTCTAAGGAGGTAATATCCGAGAGGGGGTCAAATTGTATGTGCCACTACATGAAGGCCATGTGGAAAAACTGCTGAGTTACCTACATGTTCTCAAAAGCATACCATCCTCAGACAAATGGATTGGTAGAAAGGTTTAACAGAACCATGAAGAGCATGATAGGAGCTTTAGAGGATCCCCTTAAGTAAAAGTGGGATCTTCTACTGCCATGCCTTCTCTTTGCATATAGAGAAGTCCCTCAGGAGGGAGTGGGTTACAGTCCCTTTGAACTTCTCTATGGCCAACCGGTCAGAGGTCCATTGGCCATGATCAAGGAGGTGGTTGGAGAGTGCTCCTTCCCCCACACCAGTCAGAGTCACTGACTATGTGATAGGACTCCGCAGGAGAATGTCACACATGATGGCTGAGGCAAGTGATAACTTGAAAGCAGGTCAGGCTCTGGTTAAGCATTGGCATGACCAGAAGGCCAACATGGTTGAGTTCACTCAAGACCAGCTAGTTCTTGTTATGGTACCAACGAGGCAGAGGGCCTTCCAGGACAAATGGATGGGACCCTTCAAGTTTGTGGGAAAATTTGGAGAGGTGAACTATCTGGTGGACTTAGGCAATTTAAGGAGGCTCCTAGAGTCTTTCACACCAACCGTCTAAAAGCTTTTGGCTCGAGACCAGAACTGGGAGCTTTGCTTCTAGCTTCAGCTCAAGAGGAGGAGGAGAGTGAACCTCGACCTGACCTCCTCAGAGGCAAACCTTTAGATGAGAAAGTAGAAGGAGTTAATCTCTCTTCTAAGCTGACCCCTGAGCAACAGGAGGAGTGCAAAGTGTTGTTAAATCAATGTGCCCCTCTGTTTTCTCTAGCACCAGGCTTGACCCCTTGGGGCCAGCATGATATCAATACTGGTGACTGTTTACCTGTCAAAAGCAGAGGCTACAGTGTGTCAGAAAATGTCAGAACCCACATCAAAGGAGAGGTCAACAAGATGCTTGATCTCGGGGTTAATAGAACCCTCTACTAGTCTATGGTCTAGCCCAGTAGTGTTAGTACCAAAGGCAGGATGCAAGGAGTTGAGATTCTGCATGGACTATAGAGCTCTAAATGCAGTCACTAAGACTGATGCCCATCCTTTGCCAAGGATAGATGAGCTGGTGGATAGGCTTGGCTCAGTCAAGTTCCTCAGCACATTTGATCTCACATCAGGCTATTGGCAAATAGCCCTGACTGACCATGCCAAGGAGAAAACTGCATTCTCCACCCCAGTTGGCTTATACCAGTTTAAGGTTATGCCTTTTGGATTAAAGAATGCCCCTGCTACATTCCAAAGGATGGTTAATCAGGTTCTGAATGGGATGGAGGACGTCTGCATGATATACTTGGATGACATTGCAGTGTTCAGCCCTACTTGGAAAGAACATGTTGACCACCTAGGATATGTTTTGCAGGCTCTGGAACAGGTCCATCTGACCATAAAGGCAAGTAAATGTCAAATTGGTTAGAGTAAAGAGGTCTACCTTGGGCAATTGAAGAATAGCTTCCACCTTACGAGTGTCCATGTGTACCCCTCGTGGGGTAAGCATAAAGCCCAAGAACTCGACTTCCGTGACATGGAAAAAACACTTTTCTAGTTTGGCGAATAGCCAATTCTTACAGAGTTTCTCCATAACGGCCCTCACATGGCCCACGTGCTCTTCTTTGGATGCTGAATAGAAAAGGATATCGTCCATGTAAACAAGGACACAGACGTCTAGCAGTTAGTGAAGTACATCGTTCATAAAGAACTGGAATGCGGCTAGTTGCATAACCCAAAGGACATGACATAGTACTCGAAAAGCCTGTATTTGGTTTGGAATGCTGTCTTCCATTCATCGCCCTTCTTCACTCTAACCAGATGTTAAGCTCCCTGGAGGTCTAACTTTGTATAGATTTGAGCATTCGTCACTTGGTCAAGTAGTTCGGGAATGAGTACCAGAGGATACCTATTCTTCACAGTAATTTGGTTTAACGCCCTATAATCTATACACGTTCTGAGGTCCCCTTCCTTCTTTGGCATGAAGAAGAGAGCAGAGGAGGCTGGGGACTTGAACGGACGGATGATCCCATTATCTAGGTACTGGTCTAGATATGTTCTTAGATGCTGATTTTCTTGCTCAGTCAGAGCATAGATTCTGCTGCAGGGAATTTGTGCTCCAGGGACCAGATCGATTTGGCAATCGTAAGTTCTGTGAGGAGGCAGGGTATTAGCTTTTTTCTTTTGGAAAACGTCCAAAAAATCTTGATATTCGGAAGGTAATGAACCCGAAATTCCTAGGATGGCTTTCCCTTTGGGTTGTAGTTTCCTCACGTCCCTATAGTAGCAGCTCTTTGCACATTCCTGGGGGAAGGTGAGCTTTCTTGTGTGCCAGTCAATCCTTGGGTTATGGGTTTCAAGCCAGGGCATTCCTAGCATCATTTGGAACTGGGGGGCCGCAATAAGATCAAACAAAATACTTTCCCGATGACCATCCTGACATGTCAGCATTACCTTATTGGTGTGTTGAGTTACTGGCCCTGGAGACAGCTGAGAGCCATCCACGGCAGTAATGTTTTCCGAGTTCGGTTTTTGCTGAAGTGGGAGGCCTATCCATGTGGCCAAATCCTGATCGATGTAGTTTCCCACCACACCACTATCAATGTAGGCTTCTAGAGCATGTACCCTGGATGGTTGTTGGTGATGGGTTATTAACACTGGAACAACCAGGTGTGAGGTCGGTACAACTTTCTTGATTCCGCTCGACAAGTGGACCCCTACACTTGCCGGGCGTCCAAGTTTTCTGACTTCTGTTCTTTTTCTTCGTTGCCATTGTCCGTGGCACCTACCATCCTCTTGGGGGGTTTAATAGGGCAATCTCGCAAGAAATGTCCAGCCTTTCCGCAATATAAACAAAGTTGTTGTTGCCTCCTTTTTTCCCTCTCAGCCTTAGAAATGGGAGCTTGTAATCCCCCTATTTGCATAGGTTCAGTGGTTTCATGATTTCCCTGGTTTGATTATCCCGAGGCCTTATATAAAGTGATCTCCCTTCTGCCCTTGTGCGGTTCATTTTTCGGTCTTGTAATCAGTGGTCTAATTGCACAGTTAGGTTGATATAATCCGCACAAAATTTGGGTGGATTGACAACTTGAGCTAGTACGTCATTGAAATCACCACGTAGCCCCCGGTAAAAAAAGTGTGGTCCGTTTCTCTTCCAGCCAATTAGTCTGTGCTATAATGCGGTTGAAGGTGGCAATAGAGGTCAATAAGTCATGGTTTCCTTGTCCAAGAGATAGTAATTCATTGTCTAACGCTTGTCCTTGGGTGTGTCTGGTGAACTATTTTTCCAATTCCCGTTGGAATTCCACAAAGTTCCAAAGCATCGAATCGTCCTAGGTCACTAATGGTATGGACCAATCACCTGCACAGCCTCCCAAATAGGAAAGCACAAAGGCCACCCTTGCGCTGTCATTAGGGAAGGCTCCTGGTCGGCACAAAAAGTGGAGGCAACACTGGCTCATATTTGTTCGGGTCACCAAAGAAGCGTTCTGGTGGGGCCAGTGGGACTGCCCCTTGAAGTACCACCTGCACTGGTGGTGATAGCTGTGCCAAAGGAGTTGGTGTAATTCCGGGTAACGGAACTTGTCCTGCGTGTGCCTGGAGAATTTGCCTTGCCAGATCTTCTGTTTGTTCTCAGGCTACAATAAGGTCTCTCCTCAAGGAATTAGTCTCTTGTCTTGAGGCATGCACTTCAGCCGTAGCTCCCCCAGTAATTGGGCTAACTGGTCAGTTTCAGAGGTTTCCATAACGCCCAGGCAGAGATCCAGAGAGTCTTTGCGTTCTGTTACGCTCACCTGGTCTCTGCAGGGGCGTTGGGGCATGGTTGGAGCCCTCCCTTGACTTGGCTCCTTTGGATCGCCTCCCTCTTCCAGTTTCTGCAGAGCCTGCTGTTCTGGATGCTGGTATTTGCCCTGAGAGAAGATGAGAGCTAATGAGAATGGCGTGGGGGTGTCGTGACTTCCCTCGACCCTCTCGTGCCAAAATGAAGTGTGCAAGTGTTTTCCCATGCAAGCTCACCTGTTGTGTTGTAATGTTGAGCTATCCGTCCTGCTTATCATAGCAGGGGCACGTAGAGCGGACCGAGATGCTTCACTGGCCTGTAGAAGTGTTGATCCAGACCAGCTGCGACCAATCCACTTAGAAGGTAAGACTTTTGGTTGTGATTATAGTTTGTTTATTATAATGTTTTTGTCTTGTTCAATAATAATTCTTGCAATGTCTAATCTCATCCCAATAGGTATGAAGAAGCAGATCGGAGTCGTGGAGCGAATCCGGGGAGTTCCTTGAGCCTGATGGAACTGGTAAGTTGGCCTTTATAATGGAACTCTATTCACTGATATGGCAGCCAAGCGTTTGTTATTGTTATGAATTCTGACCTGTTGTGTTCTCTCTTTTCTCTTGCAGGAGAAGGCCGACGGTGAAGAACGAAGTCTGGATGCTCGATGCAGCTCCGCGGTTGCAGGGTGAAGATGCCGCGAAGAAAAGGAACGAAGTGGAGCTCTGGGTAGCTGGACGCCCGGATCAGGTGAGAAGAAGGCTCCGACTCCAGTAGTGATGGGATGCAGGTAAGAGGCGCGCACAGCATGGAGCGGCTAGGAACAGGTAGGAGCAACATCGGCGATGGAGTAGCTGGATTCAAGTAAGAGGCGCGCATAGCGATGGAGTAGCTGGATTCAGGTAAGAGGCGTCACAGGGATGGAGTAGCTGGATTCAGGTAAGGGGCGCATACAGCGATAGAGTAGTTGGAATCAGGTAAGAGGTGCGTACAACGATGGAGTGTCTGGTAGCAGGTAAGAAGCGCCCTCAGCGGTGGAGATGCTGGAATCTGGTAAGATGTCTTCAGAGATGAAGCAGCTGGAATCAAGTGGAGGCACAGGTAAGAACAGCGGTAAGCGTTACGCTGCAAAAGCAGACCAACGCGAAGCAGGGGCATGTAGATGGGTTGGCCTTATATAGGCTGGCCCTGGCCCCTCCCTTTAGCCCCACCTAGTGGCTCCACCTTGCCCCACCCAGGGACTCCTGCATGTGCCTTCCAAATGTTGTTCTATGGCCATGCTCGGCCCTGCTGCACGTGCCTTAGGCACAGAGTGTGATAGGAACACTTTTACATGAGCCTGGTGCCAGAGGAGCCAGGATTGGGTCCATTTGGACCCTGGGGATGAGGGAGGACTGGCCCTTAGTTGTGTGGCCATAACAGATAAAACACAACTGAAGTTATTAATAAAAATTTGAATTTCAGATATATCAAAAGTTGATAGTAGCATGCACATTTTGATTCTTATGATGCCCATAAAGTGCCATGTTTTTCACTGATATAGTTCCAGAGTAAATAAAGAAAAACGGTATCTCTGCACAGGAATGACGTGTAGACTCATGACTAGTCTCATCCAACTCACATTAATATATAGTGCCCAAAAATGTATTCATATATGTCAAGATGTGACAATTAAAGAGTACTTGTTGTGTGGTAAGATTTCCAAGTCAAAAGCATGACCGAGCCTGCCTGTCAAATTGAGATGATGAAGCTTTCTCCTCCCCTAGCTGTCCTAAAGCACTTCCCCATCCCCTTGTCCTATCAACACACAGGTGGGAGTGGGGTAGTGAACCTTAACCAATCCCTTCCGCAGGAATTATGAAAAGTTAGGATGTCATTTGCCCTATAGCTAAGATAGCTTGCCTCAAAGCTGGAGTTCTCCCACTGATTCCATGAGGTAACCTGCTGCCGATATCTGGCGTGAACATCCCAGCAGAGAGAGGCCTAACCTTGCAGTGAAGCCAGGAGAGACAGAAGCTGATTGGGGACCCTTGGAGGAAAGAGAGAAGACCCTTGAATGACCTTCTTTGGCTGTCCCAGCAGTGTTCCCTAATGCTCCCTGATGCCCAGTCCAGACCTCTCCTGTAAGTAGAAATACCCCAAGCCATATATTGTGTATGAATTTAATTAATGAAAATACAGGACTCTGCGCCAACAACTCAAGTTGAGTTAAATCTTAGATTATGCTTTATTGATCATCCATGACCATTGAGCCCATAATTGATAACATGTTTCGGCTCCACTGAGCCTTTTTCAAATCCGGGCTACCCATAATTGTAATATAGGACATACAATATATCATAGTCAAAAAACAATTTGTATGAACGACATCATAAAGTATAACATAATACCAGTTTTCAAATATCGTGACCACAAAATATGCATAATAACATGAAAGAAATTAGACAGAAAAACAAGGATGGGCAAAAGGGAAGGGTTCATGGGTGTAGAAAAATAGGCAAACATATCATAATACATTGTTATGTTTGAGTAAACAGAAAAAGAGCACAAAAAACAGAAACAAAAACACAAACAAAAAGAAAAAAAAGAAAAAAGAACCCATTAGTAATCATTATTCTTCAATTCATTGAATAATATAACCAAATTCTGCAATGGTCCCTTGAGACAAACTGACAACTTGGTGGATGTCCTTACCCGAAATTTGATGTAACCAGTTCTTATGACTATTTGTCCATGTAGTAGTAACGGGGTACAATCCCCAATATCAATCTAAACAAAAAATGTAAGTAGCGAAGGTAAATAAAACTGATTGTCCAATTTAGAATATACATTAATTGTGTATATCAAGGTTGCCTGTGGCAACTAGGCATTTTCATGAGAATAAATCCCGCCCTTCACCAAACGGGCAAAACAACTCTTCTTAATGGTCACAGGCCATTTCTGCCTTATTCAAAACAATTCATTATAAGTTCCGTAGTGAAGACAATTGTAATTAACCATCATTACGTGAAATGATGACGCATTTCCAATTATAGAACACGTATATCAAGTACGGAAAGCACAACATATAGCTTATTTTGTTGCTACTCGTCAAGTACCATTAAAGCTAAATCTCATTGAAAAGTAAACCATGAGATAAGCGGTCCTCTCTTACCAGTTCCTGGAACACAAACAGTCACACGCGTCGGCAGGTAAGCCGAACGCTTACCAGGTATGCCTTCTTATACTAGGCGTCATCACTGTGCGCGGTTACCATGGCGACGCAAGGACAAGCGTCGTCATTGAAAACCGCATTCTATCCCCCAGCATTCTACAAATTACATATGCTATATAATTCAAAATATTTGAATAAAGCCTGAGAAACTAACAAAGCATGTATACGCTTCTCCTGACCCAATTTATATTTGTTGAATACTTAAATGGTTACTATCACAGTAATGTATAATCACGGGCACTAATGCACCTAACTACAAAAGGTTGGTGAGCATTACACGCAACATTCAAATAACATACTGAGCTACCAATTATGATGGGGTATCCCTTTAACAACACCCTGAAATACATGTAACCTCCTAATAAACAATGAGCCGTGTTCTAAATCAGGTATAACAATGAAAATTATTCGAGCTTGAGAAGCCAGATTGCAATGTACTACATCTCACAAGAATGAAACCATTTCATTATCTGTATTAAGTCCTGTATTTGTCGAATTGAAGTAACAAATTGCTCTTGCTTCCGCTTGTCGTAACGCCTTCACTCTGTCACCACCTCTTTTGTTCAAGGATACTTGTTTAAGACCAATGAATCTAATTTCCGATTTGAGATGTAGCTGATGTGTTTTTTGCCAATGTTCAGCTAACGGAAGTGGTGGGTCTTGACTGCCAATTTTGGCTAAATGTTCACGGATACGGATTCTCAACTGTCTCTTGGTGCTACCAATATATAGTTTGTGGCAGACACAGATGATGCCATATACTACAAAAGTTGTTTTGCAATTAATTCCTTGTTTAATGATCCAACATTTTCCATTTTTATCTTCGAATTCCGTTGTTCTTTGGTATGCATATTTACATTGTGGACAGACTCCACATTTCCTGAAACCAGAATCTTTCTTGTGTAACCATGTACCTTGAGTAGTGCTCTCAATGTCCGGTAATAACGATGGACTAAGGATAGATTTAAGTGTATTTGCTCTTCTGAAGGTAATGCGTGGATGATCACTCACAAACTCACCAATATGACTGTCCAATTTAAGTAGGTACCAATGTTTGTTCAAAATTTTTCGTAATCTCTGGTGGTCTGAACAATATTGAGTGATAAAGCTAATCGGCATGTTAGCTTCCAAATTATTCCCTTGTCTCTGTCTCAAAGTATCCTGCTGCTGCATCAATTTGGTTCTCTTATATGCTTTACTTATGTCTTTTTGGGCATATCCCCTCCTTCTAAAACGTCGTTGTAATAGATTACATTCCTCTTCAAATTTTAAGTTACTATTACAATTTCGTCTCGCTCTGATATATTCACCCAATGGTATATTGGTGATAGTTGGTCGAAAATGACAACTTTTAGCATGTAATATTGAGTTAACTTCAGTTGGTTTTCTGAATGTAGTTGTTTGTAGTACTTGATCTTCCAAATATATTGTCAAGTCCAGAAAATGTATCCGCTGTTTGTTGCATTCTCCAGTAAATTGAATATCAAAACAATTAAGATTTAACTTGTCCACAAATGCGTGAAATTCCTCTATGCTACTATCGACGATGCAAAAAACATCGTCGATGTACCTTGTCCAAAATTGGATTTTCTCAATGAAAAATGATTCAGTGTATATTGCTTTGTCTTCCAACATCCCCATGAAGATATTCGCCAATGCTGGGGCATATTTAGTACCCATAGCTACCCCCTTGGTCTGTTGGTATACCTTGTTGTCAAAGGTAAAGACATTGAGATCAAACGTGAGATGTAACATTTCTTTAATCATGTTCAAATGGTTGTAATACGAGGCTGACTCATGCCTGAAAGTATAGTCAACTGCAATCATGGCCCATTTATGCTGAATAGACGTGTACAGTGCCTTCACATCTAGAGTCGCTAGAAGGAAGGTACTCTGCCAAGTAAAGTTTTTTAGTTTCCGTATAAGGCTGGTGGAATCTTGCAAATATGAATGAAGTGACATAGCCCTTGGTTTGAGTAATAGATCCAGATATTCCGAGATATTCTCTGTGACCCACCCAATCCCACTCATGATCGGGCGGCCCTCTGGTATCCTTTCATAGGGTTTATGTATTTTCGGTAAGAAGTACATTGTTGGAGTTACCGGTTCTTTTATCCATAAATAAGTGCGTTCATCATCCGTTATCAATCCTTTTCTATGCCAATTGAGTATGTGCGCTTCAACTTGCTCCAATGCTGATTTTCGAAAATCATCCGTTCTTAATTCATAGCACCCAGGGGTATTTAAATGTCTGGATGCCATTTCCAAATAATCCTCCCGATCCATTAGCACAATATTGCCTCCCTTGTCAGCCTCTTTAATTACTGTCCGTGAATCCAATTTAAGCGAAACAAGTGCTTTCCTTTCCGATTTAGTTAAATTGTTCTGAGTAATCCAATTCTTATGTTTTTTACAATTAAGATTATATAGATCTCGTGAAACTGCTTGTTGAAAAGTGTCAATGACGTTGTCAGATGCCAACTGTGGCATGAATTTTGAACGTACTTTAAGTTCCTTTGTGGTAAGGGTATCAGATTTTATCTTGAGTTCATCTAATAAGTGAAATACATGATATTGATCACCTTCGGTCAATGAACGCAATGTATATGTATCTTCAATATCCTGGATCGACTTATCACTGATAAGTATGCTAACCTCTTCAGGTTGAAAATCACCCGGTGCTTTGGTTGCAAAATATTTTTTTAACTTCAATTTTCTGGTAAATTTAAATAAATCGATTTGTACGTCCAATGGACTGAGGTTACATGTGGGTGCAAAGGATAAACCCTTGTTAAGAAGAAGTCTTTCCTCTTGAGATATAGTTTTTTTAGACAAATTGAGAACAAGATCATCTGTTATTTGTTGGTGCTCATCTCCTTGGAGCTGGCCCTGGTTTGTCTCTTGTTTGCTTGTAAGCTTCCTATGTTGCCGTCGTTTTCTACACCCCCTCCTTCCTCTTCTCCTAGCACAGGTGTCAAAATACCCATAGTTGGTGGTAGCTGAAAACGGACTGTTTTCTGAGTAGAATTACGATTCCCTTTCTTGTATCTTTTGATCTGATTCAAGTATCCTCTTTGTTCAATTGATTTGGAACTAGCATTAGCTTGGTTGTCTTGGTCTGAGTCTGCATCAGAACTGGCCGATGATGTATTGGGGGTTGAGTTTCTGAACATTGGTTTTGAACTTGAGTCATATTTGGTTTGGAATGTATATACACGATCTTCCCTGTAATCACGTTCATCTCTATAGCTTTTCCGTAATTTCCTTATTTTTACTTCATCTTGATATATTTGCAACAGTTCATACATCTTCTCATAGTTTTTGGCTTTAGTATCCTCATTAGATTTCATCTCAGCAATTTCTTTGCGTATGCCTTCTATACCATCTAATGCCCTTTTATGCTCCCTAGTGGCATGTTCAGTCAATAGGTCAATCATCTTCATGGAGCTGTTGCTCAAATTAGCTTCCCAGCCTTCTGCTAAATCTTTATCCAATTCATTGTTGAAATTTGGAAATATAAGAATCCTCAAACCCCTAGGTACTCTTTCATTAGCGACATAATTCTCAAGTGATACTTTTTCCCAGTACTTGTCAATTTCCTTTTTCGATATTCTTTCCAGTTTTATAAATTTCGAACGTAAATCTTCTCGTTTCGTAGCCATACTTGAAAATGCATGTGACATATCCCCTCGGGGGGTAAACAGGTTTTTAGTTTCTTCTTCACGGTTCTTCATATATGCTGCCATCATAGAAGAATGTTAATAAAGGTAACGGGTCAGCCCAATTTGCAAGTTAAGTAAAGTTTTGAAAAACTGTGGCTTTGAAAAACCTTGCTCCACCAGGGCGACTCCTTACAATCCCGATAGTTATACGTGCAAGATTAAAAGTTTCAAAATCCGGTCAATGAAGTCGCAGGTCAACTGTATAAGGACGGTAAAAAGCCTAACCGTCCCATACGTTGAAGAAATTAATTAATGAAAATACAGGACTCTGCGCCAACAACTCAAGTTGAGTTAAATCTTAGATTATGCTTTATTGATCATCCATGACCATTGAGCCCATAATTGATAACATGTTTCGGCTCCACTGAGCCTTTTTCAAATCCGGGCTACCCATAATTGTAATATAGGACATACAATATATCATAGTCAAAAAACAATTTGTATGAACGACATCATAAAGTATAACATAATACCAGTTTTCAAATATCGTGACCACAAAATATGCATAATAACATGAAAGAAATTAGACAGAAAAACAAGGATGGGCAAAAGGGAAGGGTTCATGGGTGTAGAAAAATAGGCAAACATATCATAATACATTGTTATGTTTGAGTAAACAGAAAAAGAGCACAAAAAACAGAAACAAAAACACAAACAAAAAGAAAAAAAAGAAAAAAGAACCCATTAGTAATCATTATTCTTCAATTCATTGAATAATATAACCAAATTCTGCAATGGTCCCTTGAGACAAACTGACAACTTGGTGGATGTCCTTACCCGAAATTTGATGTAACCAGTTCTTATGACTATTTGTCCATGTAGTAGTAACGGGGTACAATCCCCAATATCAATCTAAACAAAAAATGTAAGTAGCGAAGGTAAATAAAACTGATTGTCCAATTTAGAATATACATTAATTGTGTATATCAAGGTTGCCTGTGGCAACTAGGCATTTTCATGAGAATAAATCCCGCCCTTCACCAAACGGGCAAAACAACTCTTCTTAATGGTCACAGGCCATTTCTGCCTTATTCAAAACAATTCATTATAAGTTCCGTAGTGAAGACAATTGTAATTAACCATCATTACGTGAAATGATGACGCATTTCCAATTATAGAACACGTATATCAAGTACGGAAAGCACAACATATAGCTTATTTTGTTGCTACTCGTCAAGTACCATTAAAGCTAAATCTCATTGAAAAGTAAACCATGAGATAAGCGGTCCTCTCTTACCAGTTCCTGGAACACAAACAGTCACACGCGTCGGCAGGTAAGCCGAACGCTTACCAGGTATGCCTTCTTATACTAGGCGTCATCACTGTGCGCGGTTACCATGGCGACGCAAGGACAAGCGTCGTCATTGAAAACCGCATTCTATCCCCCAGCATTCTACAAATTACATATGCTATATAATTCAAAATATTTGAATAAAGCCTGAGAAACTAACAAAGCATGTATACGCTTCTCCTGACCCAATTTATATTTGTTGAATACTTAAATGGTTACTATCACAGTAATGTATAATCACGGGCACTAATGCACCTAACTACAAAAGGTTGGTGAGCATTACACGCAACATTCAAATAACATACTGAGCTACCAATTATGATGGGGTATCCCTTTAACAACACCCTGAAATACATGTAACCTCCTAATAAACAATGAGCCGTGTTCTAAATCAGGTATAACAATGAAAATTATTCGAGCTTGAGAAGCCAGATTGCAATGTACTACATCTCACAAGAATGAAACCATTTCATTATCTGTATTAAGTCCTGTATTTGTCGAATTGAAGTAACAAATTGCTCTTGCTTCCGCTTGTCGTAACGCCTTCACTCTGTCACCACCTCTTTTGTTCAAGGATACTTGTTTAAGACCAATGAATCTAATTTCCGATTTGAGATGTAGCTGATGTGTTTTTTGCCAATGTTCAGCTAACGGAAGTGATGGGTCTTGACTGCCAATTTTGGCTAAATGTTCACGGATACGGATTCTCAACTGTCTCTTGGTGCTACCAATATATAGTTTGTGGCAGACACAGATGATGCCATATACTACAAAAGTTGTTTTGCAATTAATTCCTTGTTTAATGATCCAACATTTTCCATTTTTATCTTCGAATTCCGTTGTTCTTTGGTATGCATATTTACATTGTGGACAGACTCCACATTTCCTGAAACCAGAATCTTTCTTGTGTAACCATGTACCTTGAGTAGTGCTCTCAATGTCCGGTAATAACGATGGACTAAGGATAGATTTAAGTGTATTTGCTCTTCTGAAGGTAATGCGTGGATGATCACTCACAAACTCACCAATATGACTGTCCAATTTAAGTAGGAGGTTTTTCAAAGCCACAGTTTTTCAAAACATATATTGTGTATGCCCTATATTTTTCAAGCATTGTTTTAGTATTGTCCGATTGAAAAATCCCCTGTTTGCCTGTGTAGATCCTTAGCATAATTATCCAAGTAAATCAATTAATTCCCCCATTGAATTCACGGTATCTGTATTGGTGGCATTCAAAACCAACAATCTTTTCCCAGTGATACAGATAGTTTTTAGTGGTGTTCAACCCAATTCCAGCGTACAATTATCATCATCGCATTGGAGGTTAGCTGCACCCCATTGTCAGTGAGTATTTCACCCCTTTGACAATGAGTATGAGCACATTCTCCCCATCACCCACTTACACTTTCCACCTCTTGATCGTCTACAGCTCATGGGCACCCCCGCACCTTCGAGGACACAATCACCAATATCTTCACTCAATTCTTGGTAGCATATACTCTAACATCACCATCTTATGAGATTTAAATATCTGGATAGACAAACCCAATGACCTTGGTCTCAGCTCCTTCCTCAAACATCATGGTGGTGCTCCTCTCATATCAATAGCCACACTCTTGATCTACTATTCTCAACTAATTCCTGAGCCATGTCTTGTTATAACAGTAAATCCTCTCATTGTCACACCATTTTGGCCTCCAATTCTCGATCAACCTCTCCTCCCTTACCCATCCACACACATTCCTTACCAGACTATGGAAACAAATGGCCCTGAAATCCATATCCCCTTTATTTCTGATTCTGACGCCAACCTAGCCCTCACACCATTCCTGCTGTCCTCTGCGGCTGCCACAAGAATTTTCTCTCCTCCACCCTAAACAAAGTAGCACCTGCAATACAATTAGAGTCTCCACCAATAATCGACATGCAAAACAGTTCACACCACAAATTAAGCATCCCAAACACCTGCTCCTTTCCCTTGAATACAAATTGCACCAGTAATATTTCTCCTGCAGCCTTTCCCACCTCAGGGGCGAAAACAATTCTAACAAGAATGCCACAAACACTTCTGTGCAAGAGTCTGCAATGCCCCCAACAACACTAAAGAACTCTTCAAAGATCTTGACAGACTTTCCAACCATCTGAACTCCTCACCCTCCCTCCCTGTTTCTCAAAATTCTTCATTGCCAAGGTGGTCCCCATTTGTCATGCCATCGCTTCTGAGAACACTCCTACACCTGTGCCCTCCACCATTTCCCCCTCTCAGTTAATTCCTCTTCATTTTCATCTCTTGCTTCTCCCAGATCTCAGCTCACAATCTCCTTGAACTACTCAAAGAAATCTGAATTTCAAGTCCCCCTCCTGACCCTTGCCCCGGCATCCTTTTTCACAACCACCTTTTCACCTGATCTACTCCTCTTTCGCCTACTGAATGATACCCCCAGAAAGCCATCATCACATCCCTTCCAAAAAGAATCCTACCTAGAGCTTCTGATTCCAAAAAGTACTGACCAACCTCCAATATTCCTTTGTCTGCTCAAATATAATAATAAACAATAACATATCTGCTTTCACTTGTACTACCTGCAAAATTGTAATTTAATTTCAAGGTTTGGAGGCTTCATATTACGCGATAACACTACAGCTGATGCATTGCATTAACAATAGCTTTCAAATAAAAAGTACTAAACACTGAGTCTGAAGACAAATCTTGACACTTTGAGGATGTCTTCTAGACATGCTGCTAGCCAAAAGGCTTTAGAAGCCATGGCTCTGTAGGAGGATTATGTCCCAAACACAGTAGTATCAATGTCTGCATGAGTCATAACCCATCTCTTTTCATAAACCTTCAAGCATCTGACCACTGGGATGGGTCAGGAGAAGGATGCAGATTATTTGAGGACATTTTGAATGTGATTTATTAAATAATAGTCAGAAAGGCCGAGCTATCCCTATGGCTATGGGGTTTTCCCTACCTAAAGAATGACTGAGGTACTTTTCAGTCACCTTTTCCTCAATGTCCAAAAATAAAACGTCTATCATCCAAACCATCAATATCTGACCCTATCACTATTGTAACAAAACAAAGGCAGGAGAATGACTCCCTTCTCCTGCTAGGTGCTTTTGACACTTGTTCTCCTGGTATATGCTCTCTTCTTTGGCAACTATTTTTTTATCAGTTCCAATAATTTATTTTGTGCTTTAGACAATTTGCATTCTACTTTCGATAAAACCTCGACTCTGTTTAAATTAGATTCTGGTATAGGCTACTCAGGCTTTAGATTTAAATACTATCTCTTAGATATCTCCCAGTCTTTTACTTTAAGTATTTCACCTGGTTTACTTTCTCTCCAGGACAGAATTATATTGCATAAATTATCTCTTTCTTTAAAGTTTCCTGTTTCTCTCTCTCCTTTATTTAAGGTTCTCTCATTGCTTAGATATATTTCTCTCACTTTCACTTTCCTCCTATTCAGGGTCGTCACTCTTTCTTTCTTAGCGTTATAACAGTTCACCTTTATCACACTTGTTATTTCTCTGCTTTCATCCTCTCTATAGATTGGTCTTCTTCTGTTACTAAAGCTATCACAGATTGGATTTAATATAGATACTTCATTTGTATTCAATTCTCTTTCACTGCATTCTCTGTATTTCATACTTGTTCCATTACCAATTCGATATAGTAACTCTTCATACTCATTTATACTGAGATTAGTCATCTGTTCTCTAGTGTACTGCTCATTATCCTTCACGTGCCTCCTAAGACTCTTACGGGTTTGGAGTCAGGTGGATGCCTTCTATACACTTGTGAACCGGCTTTTTCGACGTTCCTCGCCCGCTGTCCTTGCAGGGAGTCATTTCACTGAAATGCCTGGGGTAGCGGAAGTGACATCACATGCACCTTGACCTCTGATGACATCATATGAAGTGATGTATTTGACCCCACCCTGAAGTGACATCACAGGGAGCGATGGAATACGACCTTTCACCCGTTCACAAAACAGGAAGTGGCATGACACAACATTGTTCCTAAGTACATTACGAAAAATATGGTTACAATAGCACTGTAATTTGATATACATTTTTCATACAAGAGTGGATCACCATAGTTATCATTAATTCGATTTGTATAGGCCCATATTACCAAATTACTGTGAATGCAAGCAGATGTCCAAGGCCAAATGATTATGATGTGTTATTATATAGCAGTTAGGCTTAAGAGCTTTATTTAGAACAAATGTGCATACAATATCACCCAACCTGTGTTGGTACTCATTTAGCAACTTCAGAAGGATGAAAGGTTGAGTTAGCTTTGCCGCTATTCAAACCTGCACATCACACACACATCACAGCAGCAAGCACTTAACTCACTGAGCTATCTTATCGGCTATAGCAAAAGGAGCAATTACATATCTGAATGTTCTCAAAGTCTGAAAGCAAATTACACTCTGTGGTGGATACATTAAACTGGTAACTGAGATTTAACAGCAGGCCAGTTCATCTACAGATCTGGTGCAAAGCTGGCCACATGTCAAGCCTGCGTGGCTCTACTTTTTAGGCTTCAGAGGTTGGCAAAATACATACCATTGGGTACATTCATAACTGTAGTTTAAAGAATTTAGAGTAGGACAGGGTATTCAGCACACTTACATGGCATCCCATACTCCGGGCACTCGTTACCTCATACATGCAAACAAACATCCTGAACAGCATGCCATGGAGATAGGAAAGATAGACACGTCACATTAAAGGATTAATTGTGGCACAATGCAGTCAAGGGCCTCTTTATGTGCGATGGTCAAACATTTCTTTTAAGCACAAGGATGTTGTCAAGTGACCAAGGACACCCGATGGATGTCCTGTGAGGATCGTGACAGAGACAACGGCAGAAAAAAAAACATGCTATAACTCCAACTTGTGAAAAGCAAAATACATTTATTTATTGGGGTTTTATAAGGCACCTATACACAATGTGTTTCAAGGTGCAACGAGACAAGGGGGGGCAGGGATGACAAAACAAAAATGGTCATACTAGGCCTTGTGACATTCAGATTGTGCAAGTGCAGTAAACAGAAGTGCAGAGGAGAGGGGAGGGGGAAGTGCTGGATGGTTAAGCAGGAGACAGAGGAGGCCCTGTGTACAGAGCCCAGGAAGAAGAGAGTGCAGGGGCAAAATCTCCACATGCTAAGCGCAAAGAAACGCTGGAAGGGCTCAGGGGTCCAGGCCCAGCCAGGCTAGTGCAGGGGGAGGGAGCCCAGAAGGGCAAGTGCAGGTTGGGGGGGGCAGAGGAGACCAATTGCAGGGGTAGACTGTTAGGGGAGGGCCTGGTGCCCTGTAAGAATTGATGGAACCAGGTAGACAGTCAAGATCCAGGGGGGAACATTATCAGGGGAGGGGGCGAGGGAAGGAGGAAGAGAAAAGGATAGTCTTGAGAAGCTTCTGGAACTTAAGGAGATCTGGCTCTAGTCTGAGAGGGGCAGGGAGGCCATTCTAGAGGGATGCGCCTGCAGAGTAAAGAGATCTATCTCCCCACTCTCTGCTTGGAGAAGCATCTGAATGGCATAGAGTTGGAGGTAGAAGACCGAAGGGCTCTAGCAGGGAGGTATTTAGGGAGAGAGAGTTGGATGTAGCAGGGTCCCATGCCCCAAAAAGCGTTGTGAATGATGCAGAGGGTTTTTGACTTGATCCTCGCAGCAACCGGTACCCAGTGGAGAGATTTTAAGGCTGCAGAGTTGAGGTCCTTGGGCTTGAGGCCACAGATAAATCTTACAATTCTTTTCTGGATTAGTTGAAGGGGGCAGAGGGAGGAGTTAGGTAGGTTGAGGAAGAGGCTGTTGCAGTAGTGTAGCCTGGAGAGGGCCAGCGCTCTGGAGACATTGGGCCTCATTACGAGGTTGGAGATAGCCATGGCGCTGTTAGCACCATGGCTGCCTCCAAAATCGTTCTGACTCCGGGACCGGTAATTCCCCATTCACCAGAGCCATTCACCAGAGCCATTCCCCATTTCCATTTGAGCCCCCGTAGGGCTCAATGTGAAGGCGGCTATAACGGTACCGCAAATTGCGGTACCGTCTTTGACCCCGGTATCCCTTTGCGGGTCCCGTCCTTAACGCCTGGTAAAACCAGGCATTAAGGAAGGACCTGCAAAGGGAACTCGTAGTAGGGCATTAAGGGATTACCTGCACCGGTGCCCTTACCGGTGCCGGTAATCCCTTACCGCCCACCTCGTAATGAGGCCCATTGATTTTCTGGAACAAGGTGTGGCAAGAGGGAATGCCTCTGGTGATGTACAGCTGAACGTGGACCTTCTTGGCATGGTCCATGATGTGAGGAGAGAAGGAGAGGAGTGGAAGATGACACCATAGTCCGAAATCGATGCTTATTCTACTCTTATGCTTTTGGAAGGGTTTTTTTGCATTGTGAATTTGAGGTGTTTAAGAACAGATTAAATCATTGACTCACCCCCAGAGGTGTGCCTGAAATAAACCTTTAATGAGTCTAGCAATTATTGTATAGAATTCCAGAAAGACAAATGATTTGTTAGGGTCACTGCTCAAAGTGTTGCACTTGTGAAATCCTCTGTTTTTTTAAGAGGCCTGAACAAGAAAGCCAGCTACTCCAGAAACAAAGAGACACATGGCACTGGCCACAGCCCAGGATCGTCAATAGGATCGTCAATATTTTTAAAAAAGAATAATATTATTTTTTAACCTTTTTTTAGAGGTAGCAAGGGAGACCACAGGGGTAGCAAGGGAGGGTTCAGGGGTTGCGACTGCAAAATGACATCCCGCGGTCCTCACACAGCTTCTGATTCTCTCTGTATCTCAAAAGGGATCTGCTCTGCTTTCAGTTGTCTCCCACGAATGGTCTCAGCGTCAGCACACGGCCTGCTGCTCACCCTACTTTGATTAGGATCATGACACCAGCACTCTTCCTCTCTCTGCCTTTCAGTTATGCTGCTCGTCCAGCATCTGCTCTTTTGCCTACTGGCAAGTTTGGATTACGCAGACTCCCCATTCCATGATGGTTCCTCCCCTTCTCTTGATTATGTCAGCAGTGAACCTCCCTGGCTTGGAGACGTGCAGCCCTCCATCCCTGCATTCTCCTTCTCTCTCATTCAGTTCACCACATAACAATTGTTCTCTTATCAATCCATTCGTCCCAGTGGATTGGCTTCTTTTTGTTAAAGAGATGTTTTCCCTTTCTATGGAGGATAGCATCCCCCCGCCTCTTCTTCATCCCAGTGTTGGTTTTTAACAAGATTTGATATTCCCATATATGCCCTGGTACTGCTAGGTAAAGGGAGTTTCTCAGAGGAACAGGAGTCCTTGTCCCCAAAGGGGGAGTGTCTCTCATTGAGGTACCACGTGCCAGAATCCCTAGGGAGGGTTTTGGGGAGCGGGCTCACCTGCCTAGCCTCACAGTGGGGAGCTCCCTCTTGTCGAGAAGGGACAAATTCCCTTGATTCGTCACACCACACACCCTTGTATTCCTTTAAAAAATAAGAATACACACACCAGAGGGTAGAAAGATCTATTTTGAAATCCAAAATCAAGCCTTGAAAACCCAACTAAGAGATATTAAATATAACAAAGTAATCATTTAGATGCAAATGCCTGAAGGGATGAATTGTTTTTGTCAGCCCAAACCTTAAAAAGGACAATACCATCCATCCCACATGATGGTGAATCTGGCAGAAGGAGGGCAACTGAAAGGAATGTCTCTCAACATCCTACAAACCGGGGTGTTCTATCCCACTGATGAGACCTTAAGCCCATCCTGTTATGTGGAAATGGCTGACCTGTATATATTTACTGACCTGTAAGAATGGAAAAGGGCCAAATCCTCTAGAAAGGTAACCCCCATTACACTGAGATCGTAAATGGATCCAGGTGCTGTGGAAAATACCAGCTTAGTCAAAATCTCCATGCAGAGATATATAGCGTACTTGTCCCAGGGGTTTAGGGTTCTCATGAGAAAATTGAAGTCACTCCTGAAATTCCTTCTGGGGTTTGGATGTCCCTGCAATTTTCCATGCCACCATTTGTAGAGATTCATCCATTATTATCGTCTGATGAAGACCCTCCAAGTTGGAAAAGAGGTGGGGCAACTGAAGGCAAAGGAGTGGAATGTTCATGATCATTTCTAATGCCATAGGATACCACCGCTGAGCAGACGAGAGAGGTGTTAGAAGTATCAACTCTGCTCTCTATCTCCTACCCTGTAGAAGAACTCTTGGAATGAGGGAAAAGGGAGATGAAGCATAGACCAACCCTTCGGGGCAGACTTGAAAGAAAGCACCTATTAATTTGGTGTGATCGTCTGGTTGAGTGTGTAGCCTGGAGGTCAAACAGATTCAACTACATGTGTCCTCATTGCGGGGCAAGAGCCTGAAAAACTTGGGTGAGATGTTGCAAGTTGCCTGAATTTCTCTGCTGTCGAGAGCACCAGTCTGCTACAGTGTTGAGCAGGCGTGGCAGAAATTCTGTTTGTATCATAATGCAACACAAGAGACAAACTTCCCAAAATTGTCTGGCCATGTCCATGAGGATGCAAGAACGAGTACCCACTACCTTGTTGATATAGAGAAGAGTTGTGATGTTGTCCATTTATAGATTAAGTCCACCCTGAAACCCAGTCTTTGTAAAAGTTGTGAATGCCAATGAGCCTATGGACATCGCTAGTCAATGTATTTATATTTTTGATTCACAAACCAACCATGGCCCCACAGGTGAGGGCTCTCCACACCTGAAACGCCAACCTACCTGGCAGGTGTTGGATTCTAAGAATAGGTTTTGGTCTGGTATACTAGATCATCTTTCCATTCCAAGTCTTCATGACCCTGGCGGTAGCCATGCCGGTAAATACTGGCACGGTTGCCGCCGAAGTCATGAATTTACTGGCACCTGGCAATGGGGACTTACCAGGGCATTACAGCCCTGGCAGACCCGGTAAATCCCCATTGCCGGGTGCCAGTAATTATTACTTCCCATTCCCATTTGAGTCTGATTGGACTCAATGGGAATGGGGAGGCCAGATGCACCGGCACCATACTTGAATGGTGCCGGTGCATCCGTCGAGGTCTGCTTGCAGGTGCCAGTCCGCCTGCCAGGTCAGACCTGCCGGGCGTAAAAGCATCCGCTCGCAGAACTCGTAGTTTGACGGTCCGGTAACAACAGTGCCGGTAGTTTACCAGCACTAATTTTACTGGACCGGCAAACTTGTAATGAGGCCCCATATGTTTGTGTCACAATCGGATCTCTACTTTGGGCTCTCGAGCCAACTATACAGAGTCCACCTAGGTGCAACCCTCTTCAAGTGATGGATCTTTTCTCATTGTAGAAAACTGTTGTATAGGGGGCCTGCAAATAATGCCTGATGAATGAAGATGATAGACCTATGATCCTGGCGAAGTGAAGAGATATGACTGGATGGACTAAGACCCTCCATCATTTCTTCTTCTGAATCTTTGACTAAAGAAAATTGAGAGAAAAATCCTGTCCAGCCAACCGTACGACATCCATTAGCGTTCTATTAACCTTTTCCATGCAAGCATCACCCTTGGGATGATATAATGATGGTGTCACTGTGCTTAATGCCCTGATCCACCAAACATTGCTCAGTTTCCTTTGATATAAATTATGGCTCATTATCTGATACAATCTTACTTGGAAAACCTTCATGACAAAAAATAAAATGGACTGCAAGAATTGTATTATTTCCTTAGCAGTAATATATTTGGTCACACACACTTAAGGCCAGTTAGACAAAACCTCTACCACCACTATCAAATATGTATCATGTGCCCTTTTAAAATGTAGTGATCCTAGCAAATCCACTGCAGTTTGTTCCTCGGCAAGCTCTGGAACTTTTTAAAGTACCGTAGTTTGCACTCTTGTGATAGTCTCTTATCTTCTTCCTTGCCGCCTAAACAATGTCTCAGTTCTTTCCCCCATCTATTCCTTGCCCTCAAGAATCCTCCCTGATTAAGCATTTGATTTTGGAAATACCTATCTGCTATCTGGTAGGCAACCTGGAAGCCTTGGAGTACTAAAAGCCGAGCAGTGTGCATTTTTGATTTGTCCCTGTTGACAATTAAACCAGATCCTCTAGGCAAAGAAGGGTTGTTCAAAATTGTATCCTCAAGAATTCGGAAGCCTTGCCATCAGAAGAATGCATTTGAGCGCACACCAAAGAGTAACAATATTAGTCAATATTCAAAAAGTACCTTAGACTCACACTTGGGTGCAGGGGAGGTAAAGACAATCCTGACACACAGATTGTAAAAATAATGAAGAAAGATTGGTATCCAAATATAGGATACCGCTGTCCCCTGCACACCTATAAAATGGTGAAAGAATAACCCTTCAGAATTTTAATCAAACTCAATAGAATCCACTGAGGACCCACATTTCCTTATATAAGTTCAATTAGAAATAATTTTCCAAGCAATTTCACTTTTTCTTAAATTCTTTTTTATAACATGTAGTTAGCCCAACACATTTTGGAATAGAATTCCCTTCATCGGGAGCAAGAAGTTACATCTGTTAAACAATTTAAAAAGTGGAGTATTAATTATATTCTAAACTTTAACTTAAGTTCTTTATTTCATAACCACTGCCTATGTGTCACAGCAGTTTTACCTCGCCTGCACCAAAGCTGTTTTGAACTTTCATGTTTTTAGAGATTCAAAAGTATTCATTAAGTCGTTGGTGTGCACTGGAGCATTCATACATTGTACAAGGAAATTAAACTCAGGGCCTTTGGAGCTGAACTATAATGTTTTATGAGTCAGTCTGGACTACCACAGGACAAAATGATTTGCTTTTGCTTTGGGGACAGGTCTCCTAGAGCAAAACAAATGCTACTAATTTAAGAACCCCTTTGTCATTGAGCCCATCCAAAATAACCTAAAAATACAACAATAGATTTCTGAGCAGTGATCTCCTCTCAAATAATGAAATATTCCCATCAGCCAGGAGAAAGCAATTTGCATCTTTAGAGACCTGGTGCCTGAAACAAGGGACAAGCAGATGCTGGAATCACTCAAGGGAGTGGGACAGGGTCATAAATGGCACTTGCCAGCTACTTTAACTTGAAAAAGCCTTTGAATAATGGTCCTATGACAAGCACATTCTCTGAAGTCATGAATGGCCAGCTCTAATATTCAAAGAGTACGGAACCAGATCTTCTGTTGTCAGACAGGGAATGGTATGCCATTTCATAATGAGATTAATCCCATTATATGGGAGGGAAACTGGGTTTGGAAATTACTCCCATTAGACTGGCCTCTTCATTAATTTTCCCAATAAGTACAAAGGGAATGGCTTAGAGTGATGTCACTTTTGGAACATTGTCCAATTGCATACACTGACCAATTAGATAGGAGAAATGAAACACAGTTCTAAAGGGAGTGGTTTCAGATCTATAAAAGTCAAAGCCCATAGATTCTGGGGACTCACTTAATCACTCACTGACTGGGATGGACTGCCTGGCAGACTGACAGAATAAGAGAAGGGAGAATAGACAAGAGAAAGAAGAAAGGAATAGATTGCTTTCCTTTTGGACGCATTATGGATTACAAGCAGCACATTCTAAGATAAGCCTCACTGGGGTTAAGCACAAGCCTTCTTAACTGGAGAATACAACAGACAAGCCCACTACAGTAAAAAGGGAAGCCAGGCTGTGAAGGGAAACTGACCCATTCTTGCTGATGTCCACCTTTTACCAGAGGAGGGAAGTTAAACTGGTCATTATGAAGGTGACCACCTATCTGTGAGATAGCCCAAAAGTTTTTCCTGTACAAGTATAATGTAATGAGGAAATGATTCTGTGGGCTGCGACACTCTAAAGAGGAATAGATAAGATTCCAGCCCTTTCTATTTGCAAGCATACTAAGGGGGTCAGGGTATATAAATTGACTGTACATCCTGAGAAATTAATAAATATTTCAGAAGTGTATGTGCTTCTGGTATTATAGATTTCATAGAATAGTTCCTATGGTGTGTATATTGGAAGATCCCCTGTCTCCTTCTCTGTATAATGATCAAGCACAGAAGAAGTATTCTGTGAGCCACAAGGATACCTCACCTGTGTGCAAACCTAGAAAAGTAAGGTAATTGAAGTAATTTCCTGGTTACATCACCTAGCAGAGTTCTGTTATTGGTCGCTGAACCATTCAAAACAAGACGGAACATGGGTAGCGGTAATCACTTACTGCTACCCATTTTTCTGCCTTTAAGCTGACCATTGAAAATTAGAAATGTACACATTTACACAGTAATGCAATAGAAGCACCATTGCATGTAATCTAGCAAATAAAAATGTTAAACAGACATTTTTCTCTTTACAAGCAATTTATATGCAGTAATATCAAGTAGCCTGTCTTTTCGATTGGGCTTCTGGAATGCTGCTTGAGTTGCTCACTCATCTATTGGGGTAGAGGGGAGGTATTTATGTTTATTCTAAATACGTAGCGAGGCTGGGATGTTCTGATTTAATTTTGTTTTTATCAAATGAAAGTTTTATCCTGAACTATCATGCATGTTTCAATCCATGATGAATGTGCACTCAGGGTAAAACAGATGTATATATGGTGATATGTGCTACACATGTTTCTATTCCTATAAATGTAGCACTGAAAATTTAAGTGACTAGTGTATTGATCTTTTTTCACGGGAGTCACCATTGACATTGGAATTTCATAGATGTATACTTTACTAAGGACTAGACCTACGGTGCAACACTGTGTGTTTCCTGCTCTGAAAGGGGGGGGGCGCTGTAGGGAATCAATATTGTTAAATTGGGGTTACAGGTTCATGATAATTGTGTGGGCCTGGTTTGGGGTTGGTGGAAAATTCCCCTGAATTAGTTGTCGGCCAACTAAAAAATGCTACAGATGACAGGTATTCGATTTTTCACTCCATTTCTGCACACACTAAAGTCAAGCTTGTGCTCTCTGCTGCTGCCAAGCTTGGAATAGAACTAAACCTAATCCCTGTGCTAGCCCTATCCTCATGAAGCGAATGGGCTAATTAGGATGGTAATACTCCGATGGGGGAGCTGCTTTTACTTAAACATGTAAAATCAGTTTAGATTTAGAACAAGCCTGGTCAGCAATATATTTATGGCAATAAAATGTCATATCCAAATGTGAAAAAGGATTCCATACTTGTAGAAGCACTCATTCTTATAATGAGCCATGCTGTCCTTCTGTTCTTCCTGTGCAACATTGCCTGTGGGCGAAAGGAAGGAAACAGGATTAGGATTGCCATTATGCCTGATGCAGGGAAATCTATGCAGAGAAAAGTATGAACAAAAAGAAAAGCAAAGGTTTAAAGGCAAACTTGTGAGCGGCTGCATGCGCACTGCATCTGACAAACACATGTGCAAGGAAATGTGAAATGTTTGCAGGTAATCAGAATATATGCCAAAAGTCAAAGCACAAATACAAATCTGTTCAGTCACATGGAAGAATTCAGAAAACTTTTTTTCACATGGAGAACTATTCAAATGCTGAAAAGCACAGCTTGTCACAGGAAAGTGAAAAAGCGAATTTGGGTTTAGCATTGTGTTAAAGGACTGGAAATCTACATACAGTGATGTAAATGAAATAGGTTTTGACAGCAGTGTGATTGCAAACAAAAAGTTAAAATGTTCTTCTGTTTTAAAATGGCATTTGCTACATGGAGAATAAAAGATCATTTGAAGGCCTCATTGGGGAAGCAACACCTTTGGATATTGGAAAGCAAAGTGACTGTTTCCTGAACTACCGACTGGGCGTTCCATCCTCCCAATGAGCTACAGGAAGGGGGTTGCCTTTCCATGATAAATGAAACTCAAGGCCTTTGAAGTCGGCCATAAAATCTGATGACAGCCTGTAAATGCTTCTCGGGATACAGTTCAGAGTAATAAAAACCAAATGCTGCTCATTTATAACTGCCATTTGTTTCTTAGCCTAGACTAATGTTTCATGAATAAATTGAATTGATTTTGAATAGCAGTCAGAAGTGGTGCCCTGTCATCTAATATGATATTTCAATCAGCCGGTCTTCTCCTGATGGAAGGACACTTCACACTTGCGAAGAATGGATGTCCCATCTAAGGAAAACCAGATCCTGGGATCACCCAAAGTGCAGAACTGAAGTCCTAAATAGCCCCAGCAGACTTACTAGAACTTTTACCATGGTGACATGCCTCAGGGTCATAAATACCCTACCTCTCAACTAACAGCATGGACATTTAATCTTCAGTTTATATGCTGAGGGACGAAGAATGCCAATTAACACTGTGTAAAGAGGAAGAAAAAATGCCTTTTTAATTTGGATTCACTTTATTTCTTCTCATGTTTGACAGAACCTCATAGGAACTTTGTTTTTATTTTGTAATTTTCAGCTAGAAAAGACCTATCAGCTGGATACCAGATGAAATGTGTTTCATAGTATGTTAATTATGTAAATTAGGTGAATGTGAAACTCTTTGTGCAGAAATGGTGCACTTTAGCGATCAATGAATCCTAGAAATTATGCACTTTAGCGATCAATGTATCCTAGCGTCTGTACCAGTCAACCATTTTATCGAGAGCTGGAAAAATTATTTGTGTATGAAAATATCATAGCGAAAAAGACAAAAATGTGTAACTCATTCCCCATATGATGTACCAAGAGGAACATTGTATTATTTGATTTGTCTGAGTGAGAGCAATCTGATGAATGGTTTGGTAACATGATCACATGTGTTGAACATGCTGCTATAGAAAGTTACAAATGTGTAATGCAGAAATCTCTAAGAGGACTTCACATCAAATAGGATGGAAACTGGGTTAGGAAGTTACACCCATAAGACTGCCCTCCTCAATATTATGCCCAATGACCATGGAGGTATTGGGTTAGTGTGATGCCACTGTCCAATCACATACATTGACAATTATTTTAGAGAAATTATACACCGCTTTAAATGGGTGTGGTTTCTGCTCTATGAACGTTTAGATCCATAGACTATGGAAACACACACTTGCTGACTCGTTGAATCGTGGAGAGGAAGAGGGAGACAAATGAGAATAGCTAACAATGGAAAGGCAAATGAAATACATTATCTTCCTTTTTGGAACAATGTTATCATTTACTGGCAGAGCACTGTTAGAAAGACCTACCTGGAAATAATGACCCAGGCCTTCTTCAGTGGAAGAGACATCAGACATGTCCCAATGCAGAAGAGGGAGACCAGGCTGTGGGGTGAAGCTGTCTCCATCTTGCTGACTGAGACCCACCTGTTCCTAGACGTGGAGAATTTAATTATTCTTTAAGAGGGTGCCCACCTGTCTGTGAGACAGCCAAAAGAAACTCAGATGTTAGTATGACATCAAGGGGAAGTAATCCAGTGGAAAACAATAACTTTAAGGGGAATAGATTCAATCATGGCTGCTTCCATGTGTAAGTATTGAGGTGCAGGAGCATATACATGGATTGTACATCTCGAGAAGTTTAGAGAATATTTCAGAAGTGCATCAGCTTCTGTAATTATATATTTGATAGCATAGGTCATGTGGTGTGTTTATACAAAGCAATACCCTCACTCCTTCTCTGTGTGAAGAAGTCTAGCACAGAAGAAGCATGTTGGGAGTCAGGAGGAAACATTACTGTGTGCATACCTAGAAAAATGGGTATTCCTTGGCCACATCACTTATTAGAGTCCTGCTACCAGTGTTAAATCATTCAAGAAAAAGGGACAGAATGATTATTCACTACCCATTTTCCCACCTTAAGTTACCTATTGAAAATGAGAAATGTACACGTTTTCATATTATTGCAAAAGAAGGAACATTAACGGAAATATTGCAAGCATTCACGGTGAACGTACATTTTCCTTTTTATAAGCTATTTACATGCAGGGATGTCAAATAGCCTGTATTTCAATTGAGTTTTTTAGAACACTGTGTGGGGTATAATCAAAGGCCCCAAACTGAAGGTCCATATTAAAAAGGCCTACCTGTCATTACCAAAGGAAAAGCAGCATTTTAATTCACAAAGAAAGATAAAATTCAAAGGTCCCTTTCATATAAAAATAGGATTTTTAAACACTGACACAAAAATGGCTTTACATGTGTTTTTGCAAGTTGAAACTGAAGAGCCATGTGGAAAGGGCCTACCTGTCATTTCCAAAGGAAAAGCAGCATTTTAATTAACAAAGGAAGAAGAAATTCAAAGATCCCTTTCACATGAAAAACAGGATTTTTAAATACTGACACAAAAACTGCTTTGCATGTGTGTTTGCAAGTTTAAGCATGACATGAGAAAAATGTTCTCCTACTAACATAAAGATGTCAGGGAAAAGTCATGATGTGTTTTTTGACAAAAAGTAAGGTTGATTATGCTTCACATGCAAAATACCATTGTACATCTGAAAAGAAAAGCCCACTTTGTTGCCATGAAGATTTCATGTGTGCCCATGACAGAGCATTTTGGCCTGTGGGTGGGCAAACTTCACAAAGAACTTCCCTACAGCCAGCCTGGCTTGCATCCCAGCTGTTAACAGCTGCAATAAAGTGTGGATGCTAAGAGGTGTTGAAAACAGACTTTCTCTAGACTTGCTGTCTTTGAAGAGACAAATGTGCATCCACGGAATGTAAAGAGACGGTGTGAAGACAGGGGCTAAAATTAAGAGGAGTTGAACTTTGAAAGAAACACAAGAAATTGGTGCCTTTCAGATCAAAATAATGGTCCCCTCCAGATAGGAAGACAGGCCTAGTGACATGACAGGCCCGGCCTGGCTCATTATCTACAGTGGGGGATCTCTGTGTAGCAAATGTATTCCCTGTTTACGAGCTGTTACTAACTTCAAGCAACCAACTGCAAAGAGACTAATAAAAACACTGGCCCAGAGAGACAAATGGCACTGAAGACAGGAGGCCTCCCATTTGCTTATAACAAAGATTTGCTATTCATTTAAAAGGACAATTATCATTTAGGACTTTTTCTCAGCAACCATGAGTTGGACTTTCTTTATGTGTAATTTTTTTAGACAATTACCAAGTGATTTTGGTGATATAGAATTCATCCACCTGTGACTTAGGGAACTGTAATCGCCAGTTAAACTAGGTTCCTGGCTGTTAGGACTGATTTTCTATACTCTGGCCTGGTGGACAGATGTATAGAAGTATGCAAAATGCTAGAAATCAGGGTGAGAGATCTGTAGACAGCTGTCGAGTTTAGAAGCTATTTTATTTTGCCTCCAAAACGATTTTGCACAGATGAATAATATTAAATATTTACATGACTTTCGATAAGCACGAAAGTATAAGGACAGATGTGATACAGCCTTCTTAGGAGTGCATCAGAAAGCGAACGTTTGTTGCTAAGCCTTATTTTACATCTGCCAGCACTGCGAGCCACAGGGGGCTCTTGCTGGAAAAACGCTCGCACTCGCCTTCAGGAGGAGGCGGAGCCCGCCAGCGCCCACGTGACGGATCACGTGGCCGGAACTCCATTTAACTCTGCTGCAAGCACCCTTGCAGCGTTAAGCCCGGCGGGGAAAAGCCCATCGGCTGTTGTGCGGCTGTTAGGCGCTGGTGGTGCCACATTCAGTCGGAAAGTGCGGCCAAGTGCAGTATGCGGCAGGCAGACAAGAAGGCATCAAGGTAATTGCGAGATTTATTCACTCTGAAAGACTTGTACATTAACATGGTACTTCCGAAATCCTAGTAAATTCGGCCAGGTCTTACTGACTAACTGTTTACGATGGCTGACTCCCTGGTCACAAAGCCCTCGCCACATAGGACAGGGGCGGGTTGCTACCCAGAGGTAGCTATTACATGCAGGACTGCCTCATTTGAAAACATTTTACAAATAAATGTGGAAACGGCCGAGGAGGTGGTGAACGGATCAAGTTTGGGAGAAGGGGAAGGCTCCCACACACAGCTTCACTTACAGCCCCAACAGTCTCCCAAGACCTCGGATACATCAGTGCCCCCCATAGAAATTGAAAACCGGGAACCTTTTATTATTGTGGTGGTCACTGATGATAGGGGTCAGAACACGAAACCACAAACAGGACTGTCCCCTAAGGACACAGTGCGGGAGGTTTCCCCTAATTCAATTCCCTTAAGTTCTACTCTCTCCTCCCCAAAGGATTTAGGCGCAACTTATGATGATGAGATGGGTTCTCTAAGGCCAACCTCATCTCCTGTTGTGAACCCCTTTGTCTTCGGTTCCTTAAATGGGAACAAAAGAGATCAGCCTCCAGAGAAAAAATCGGATAACGGCTGGAAACCCTTCGGGATTTCCGTACTGAACACCGATTTCCATACAAACTACTCAAGTACGAACCAGCAAAACAGAGTGACTACTCGAGAGTGTCTTCTGGATCCCTCTACGCCCCGGCCTAGATCCCAACAAATGATCACCTCAGGGTTGTACACATTTATCCCTGAGTGTAAGGGGCCGTCACCAAATAAATGGGGGGGGGAGTCTTGCCTCAGTCAACAAACTTTTACCTCAGGGACCCCCTCAAAGATTCCATAAAGGAGTATTCCCTCAGCAAGCGCTGTTTCCAAGTAAACAGCAAAGAAGACAACCCTCTCCCACAGACGAGAATCTCTTGTCTGTCTTGGAATCAACTCAAGGAGATGCTCCTTCTAAAAAGGATCCCCAAATCGATCCTGGAATGATCACAGCTTTTGCTTTGGTAATGGCCCCCTTTATGAAACTTATAAACGACCAGCTTCGGGACCATACGACAACAATTGCAATGATGTTTTCAAAAATGATTTTTATAGAAGGCTTCGTCTCCGCAATTCAGTCGAAACTCGAAAAAAATGACGAACACACGACAAACATCTTGAAAAGTATCATCGAGCCAATCATAAAAGAAAAAGAAATAAGAAGATCGGAAAGGACAAGTCTTCGGTTAGGGAGTGCAGGAGGCCCAGAGAGTGGTACGTCATCCCTGGAACAGACTCACAACCAGCAGGTGGTTTTGCCTACAAAGAGTACTCTTGAGGATTTTCCACTATTAAATACAAGGACAGTTCCACCAACACGGTCCCTTCTGTGCGGGCAATTAGCCCAGCAACGAAGTAGGGTAGGCGAGCACCGAAAGTAGGATGTTCAGCATCTTCCATTGCAATTAATACTCTGCCCCTGGTTACACGGGATCAGCTCGAGGATCCAAGGCCAACTAGCAACATCAAATTGTTTGACTTATTTAAGAAACCAAAATCATGTTTATCCCCAATGAAGGAAGGTTTACTTAAAGTAAACAAGAAAGGCGATAAAAACTATGGGAAAATGGTTATACCAATGGATAAACCTATAGGACAGAGACCTTTGCCTACAAGGAATCCCACATTGAGATCGAAAATCGCAACTGGCCTATCCCTTCCAAGGAACTTGGCACTTCCCTGTAAATTGCCAACTCATGAGAGACCAGTAATAAAAAAAACAGAAATTGCTTCCGCTGCCCGCCCAAAAGTAAGTCCTGATGAGTCCCCTCGCCCATTGGACATCACGTTGACAAATGACAACATGGACATCTCTCTCATGGACTTATCTGTTTACTCAGACATAAACACCTCATGGGAGGGGGAGTCTGGATCGAACACCTCTGGAACAGAAAGTGGTACCGAGGAAGAAGATCCAGAAATACACAGCAAGATAAAAGAAGTCGACTTTAAAGGGGAAACGAAGGCTCTGACAATCAAAGACAGGGTGGTGCGGCTAGTGTCCTTTAAAAAGCCCCCAACGCCCACGTTGTCGATTCCGAACTCGGATTCCGACAAAAAACTCAAGTGGAAAACTAGAGTGCACTCCGGTAGAGAAAAATCAGCCAGCCCCACAGAAAAAGAGAGGTCAGACATACATCCATCCAACACCTTGGTTTACACAACTCTGGAAGACAGACGTAACTTTCTTGTCCAGAGATCTCTGGAAACTACCAGTAATAAAGGAGCCTGCCCCGACGCATCAAAGGAAATAAAAAGAACAGTGTCATGGGCAGAAACGACCGAGATAAAGCCGGCACGTGGACTTAACAATCAGAACGCCCAGAAAGGACCAGGGGCAAAAAATGCCAAGGAACACTATAGAATACTACTGGAAAGAACTTTAGGCTACGAAGATAACTTAATTATGAACCGGGCTAACGTTATCAGGCTCTTACAATCCCTGGATCATCCGGAGAAATTAAAATCGAGGGATTTTGACTGGATTGAATTTCATAATGAACAGCGACAGGACAGTGTGATTCTCCACACAAGTGACCAAAACACTAAAAACTCACTCCTA
This sequence comes from Ambystoma mexicanum, assembly GCF_040938575.1. Lineage (NCBI taxonomy): Eukaryota > Metazoa > Chordata > Amphibia > Caudata > Ambystomatidae > Ambystoma > Ambystoma mexicanum. The sequence continues at coordinate 1,123,624,946 of NC_090921.1, forward strand.
GAGCTGGGCCCAAAACATAACTTATGTGGATTCGTGCTTAGGGAGTTGGACGAGGAAAACAGATCTGACCGTGTAGTTACAAAAGACTTGAAACATCTACTACATAACCACCGAAGTATCACTTCCAAACCCTATAAGGATCATCCGATGAAAGCAGGAAATAGTGGTAGAGGGACCCGAGAGGCTGATAGTAGAGGAGACCAAGTGCATATTCAATCAGAAAAAGCAGGATTAAACTTGGTGAATAGTCAAGACGACTGGAGTTGGCTGGCTGGGGTTCTATCTGCTAAGTCATAACGCCAACACCCATCTACGAGTGCCCACCCCAACTCCAAATCAAAAGGGATAAAGATCATGAGTTGGAATACAAGGGGTTATGTGCATTTACTTGGCAATTCAGCAACACACCTGTCCTCTTACGACCTATTTTGCTTGCAAGAAACCTGGTTGTGTGATCTACCTCTTCTGGACAGGTTCGAGCTATATTTAAACCCCGCAACAAAGGGCACGAAAGGTAGACCGAGCTCGGGTTTACTGTTGGGGGTAAAGCGCACTAGTGGCATAAAAGTGCTCTCTTCTCTAAACAGAAACCCTTGGATCCAACTTACTAGGATTTCATCCACGTCAGAATCAGCTTCACTTACTCCAGACTGGCAGTTGCTCATATGCAACGTATACTGGGGCCCGATAGCCCGAGATGAGTACAACCTCATGGAAGTCCTACTGGAAGCCATAGACGACGCCAGGATTGAATGTCCATTACTCGAAATTCTGCTATGCGGTGACTTGAACATGGAATGTTACGACAAGAAGCAGAGGAAAATAGAGTTCCTGCCCTTGAACGCCTCAAAAAATATAACGAGAGGCATGGCCATGGAGAAGGAACTAATAGCCAGAAATATACACATGGTAAATGGAAACTTGGCGGGCGATAAACCGGCAGCCCGTACATGGAAACGGGGTGCCCAAACAAGTACATTGGATTATATCTTTGCATCAGAAAACCTCTTTGGCAAATTAATATCATTGGAAGTGATCCCCACGATCCAGAGTGATCACAACATCCTGGAACTTAAATCTGAGGCCTGGAACAAGCTCCCGTCTGTACCAGGCAAACATCTACCAAACCAGTTTCTTGAGTTAACTCCTGGGGGCAATAGACTACGTATGGGAAGAAAAGAGATGGCTCTGGTGCTGGATTCCTTAATCAAGGACCAAGGTCCCAACTTGACAGAATATGCTGAAACACTGAAGATCTTTCGCCCAAAAGTAGTCGCCAAGGAAAGTCACCAATGCAAGCGGCACTACTACGATCATCAAGTAGTGACAAAAAAAAAACTGGTAAAAAAAGCCAGGAGGCTATATGTTAAAACCAGTGCACCCGCTGACTTGGTCCTGTATACTAAAGCTAGAAACACCTACAGGAATTGGCTTAAGCAACACAAACACCAACTAATGCAACAAGACAGTGAGAAGATGCTTCATCTACTATCTACTAAAAACATCACTGGTATTTGGAAGTTGGTCAATGAAATAAATATCCCTTCCGGCTCCAAAATGGTAAATCCAATAGCCACAGAAGTTTGGGAAACTCACTTTCGGAACCTTTATTCTACGGGGAAAATCTGTGGTCCTGCCTCATTCTTACCATTGAATGAGCCTTGGGACTTCAAATTTGGAAAACAAGACATTCTAGACCTTATTAAACAGTCCAATTCTTCAAGGGCCGCAGGACCTGATGGACTTACTAACGACATCCTTAAAAGGGACCCGGAAAAATGGGCTTTGTTCATGATGGTTTTGTACAACAACATAACATGACTAAAAAAGTTACCTAAATCTTGGACGTCCATAATTGTGCCGATTTTTAAGAAGGGAGACAGGTCCGTGCCCACAAACTACAGACCGATTGCCCTTTTGGATGTCGTCGGCAAAATATTTGCAGCACTAATTTTGAAACATCTAAATGATTGGAGTCGGCTGGCAGACCATTTGGACCCTTGGCAATCAGGCTTTCGAAAGGGCATTGGAACATCCCTAAATGTGCTACTCATCAATATAATCAAATGTATGGTCAAGGCCAAGAAATATAAGAACATCTATATTGCGTCAATAGACTTGGAACAGGCATTCGATTCTGTTGACCGCGGAATGCTATGGCACAAATTGAGGAAATGGGGATGTCCGGCCAACCTGAGAGAACCTCTCGGAGCACTACATACGGGGACAACCCTCAAAGTAAGGTTGGATAGACAGGGCAACCTCTCAAACAATGTGGTGGCCATGAATGGTCTGAAACAGGGCTGTCGGTTGGCTCCTGCTGTTTTTTGCCTTTTTATATCCGACATGCAGGAAGCTTTCGAAGCAGTGAGGTGTTTCCCCCCAAAAATCACGGAGACCGCCATGGGAAGGCTGTTATTTGCGGACGATCTTCTGTTGCTAGACCAAACGGCCATCGGACTTCAGCGGCAACTAAAGGCACTCGAGTCATACACACAAGGAAACGGCCTCCGTATAAACCCGAAAAAATCAAAGATCTTGAGGCTAGGACCTATTATCGGCATGAAAAATCTAAGGTGGTACCTTTCCGGGGAAGAAGTACCAGTGGTCTCGTCCATGATATACCTTGGAGTAACCTTAAACAACACCATCCAAGATGGTCCAGGTATTAGCAGGCTTAGAAGTAAAGTTATGAACTTAGCTTCGCAAGCTTTGTTAATCAAGCGACGATACTGCTCTTTTTCCCTTCGTCCTCTGATAGATTTCTACAAACTGAAAGTTGTGCCTATTCTCACTTACGCAGCGGAGGCGAATTTCTTCATCAATTCAGATGTTTGGAAACTGTTGGAGGGCCTATTCTGGAAAAGAGTATTGGCCTTACCGACATCAATTCCAATGGAAAGTGTGCGTAAGGAACTAGGCCTATCCTCCCTTTACATATCTACGGTTTGGAAATCCCTGACACTCCTTGGCAAATGTTTGCACCCCCAGGAAAGAAGTGGATTTGTGGCAATTAATGAAGCAATCAAAAGACAACTGATTCCGGTCCTTACCAAGTGGCAAACAATTTGTTCAGAAATCCTGAATACCATAGCATTAAAACCAGACAATCTTATGTCAAATCCGCTCATGGTAAAGAGGAAACTCTTGGACTGGGACTGGATAGCCACCCTGGATAGGCTCAGTGCTTTGCCATCAATCACCCAAGATATGGACGAGCACTATTGCAGAGGCACCGTCCACCCTTACTTGGACAAATTTCCCTCAAATACGGAAAGACAGCGGTTCTTAAAATTCCGATTAAACCTCTTCCACACAAGAGAAGTTCTAGGGAGAAGAAACAAAAAAGAGGAAAAACCCAGTTTGCTGTGTCGAGGCTGTGGGCAAGAGGCTGAAACCTTACAGCACCTAGTGATGCACTGTGTCACCTTAATTAAGCCCAGAGAGAAATGGTTGGGGACGCACCTTTCAAATTTAAGTACTTTAACCTTGCAGGACATGTGGCTAATTCTGAGAAGGGGGGAAAAAGTATCTGTGACCTTGGCTTTGTTGAACTTTATGAGAGAAACTTTTACAATTCTGGACATTTAGTGATTTTACTCGAGCTATACTGTTTCTCCCCTATATATATAACTGACATAATTGTGTTTTTTCTTTTTTCTTCCTTTTTTCTAATTTTGTTTCTTTTTACCTTCATAATGCATTTAAAGTTTCCATTGGTAACTAATTGATGCAAAAAAAAAAAAATAAGGACAGATGTTTCTTAACAAGGAAAATACAGGTAAGTATCGACCTCTATTTTTGTTGAGGTACAATTTCCAAAGAGATGCACGAGTATACAATACAGGTAAGTGGTGACATAGGATTTTGACAGGGTGTGACCCAGGACTGTGGTTGGTCCGGGGGTACTAAGCAAGATGGTGTACACAACACTATCTATAAACACATAAACACAGGGGTTGTGCCATAAAACATCGACACTGAAGTGTTTCAGCCAAGCGAGGCTGGGTAAGAGCCCGAGTTAGTAGTGGCCTTCATCAGGATGATCACTGGTGGTGGTGCTGTCCGTAAAGGTAATCTGTGGGGGAAGGATAGCTGTCAGTATCTCAGGGATTCATTTCTCAATTAAAATATTAATTAATAATGCCTGATTGGTGCCTAAAATACACTAGTGGTGTATTTGATGGAACAGCTTACCATCTGCTGTAGTTGCAGCGGGAACACTGTGCTTGAAGTCCTATTACGAGTACTGGACTTTGAATGCCATGTCAAAAGGGTTGCATGGAAAGAATCGGACAAATCGGGTCAGAAAGGCCAGTGAGTCAGGCCTGGAGTCTCTAGGAGCTGTGGAAGAGAAGGTTAACAAACCGTTATCTTCGCCCTAGAGGTAGACCGTGTGTATTATGCTAGTTTTCGGGCACATCCTGCGTAGGATGGTGCGGGTGTGGTACGTAAGTGACCAGGGGTAAAGACAACCGTGGTGGGGGTATATACCAGGTGTGTGACCAGGTCACAGCCTTTTGTGAATAGGCTCTCTTGTGTCATGCTCCTCATGCAGCAAGGATCAGGTATGAGTGCTGAGTGGACTATGGGCTGGTGGATGCAGCTGTATATAGTACAAGCGGCAATGCAGTGTTTTAAAGATCTGCATAGTGCGTAATGGCTCAGCGGGGTGGAGATGGCGGCTACCCACTGAGATACGGTGCCCATTTCTAGTGTGTTAGAGACACGCAGGGGTGTTTAGTGCTGCCGTGCTGTTGGCCCATGAAAATGCCAGTTTGAACTGTGACATGCACATAAATAGTCTAAACTAATTCGGCAAGTAAACACAAAATTTGGCCATCATTCAAGTTTGGAGGGTGCAGTTTTCCCAGAAGACCCGTTAAACTAAGGCAGATAGCGTTAATGAGGATATGGCAGGTGTGTCTGGGGCCCGTAAATAGTGCAAAGATGGTGCTAGCGAGTCAGAAAGCCTGTAAAAAGTTTGAGATGCCAGTCAGGCTACTAAGGAAATCAAGAGGTGCCCTGATCATGCAATATAAACGAGATCTGGTTCAAAAAGGAAGCGCAGATGGGGCGTGGCTAAGCGCCGTGGAAGATGGCCGCCTGACTGCGCTGCTCCGCCTCATAACTATACCAACAAAGCATTAGGTATATATTTATAAAAATAAAACTTACCTTTTCTTCCGCGTTACATCCCGCGACGTGGCAGGGAACAGACCGGGTGATTTTCGCCGCTCCGAACAGCGGTAAGAGCCGCTCTGCCAGCCGCACCGCACACCAAACGAAGACTCCGTGACAGTGTGGGAGGTGCGCCGCCCCACATGAAGAGAAGCTCGGCGTCGCGCTTCACGTGACGCGCTGGACTGGGCCTAACATCACGGGCGCCTAAGAAGACGCTGCCACCTGGTGGGCACATGTAAAAAAAAAAAAAAAAAAGAAACTTTAAAGCTAACAAAGGATTGCTGAGGACAGACGGACATTAAAAAGGAGGAACAAAGTAAAAGAAATAAAAAGGTGAGGAGTGGAGAAGGAAGGGAATGCAAAAAGGGGAGAAGGAAATAAGTGGAGGTGCACAGTCTGTAAATTATCACAACAGAAATCTCTATATTCTGCCAAAATCACCTCAAAAACCCTGAACTGTAAGCGCCAAGGTCTTCAATATTGTACCCCAACCCCCAATCTCCTCACCTCCATAACTATACAGGCAGACTCCTCTTCATACTAGTCATTGCACTAAAGGATTGCTTCTGGACTCCTTTATTTTACCATTTATACTGGCAAGTCTTTTTCAAAAGTTTAAAGTTCTGTAGTATACGCCTTATTGTTCTTCTGTGTTTCCATTTTGGTCTCTACAGAAGAGTAACATAGTACAAACAATATGGAGGTAATAATTGTATACTATAGGCCGTCATGGATCATACTCATAAAGAGGACTTTCTAAAAGCCATCAAATCAACAAACCCATCTATCCTTTTATAATAAGAAAGTAACACAACTGAATGCAAACTACCACTGAGCTGACATATTCAAACTCATCTACAATTCTTCGCAGCAGTCAATGCTCTAATTAGAAGGTTCAGCTTACTATTTCCAATTATGGCAGCAAATAAAGCTAACCAAAAAAATGCATCCTCTGCTAAAGACACCACCTCCTCCACAACAAATCTGAAAAGACCCAAAAGTGAATCACCACCCCCACTAGGAATTTCTGATCCTGCCATTGAAGCCATCCTAGCGGAAATTAGGGCACTTAAACCCTTCATTGAAAATACCAACACTTGGGGGCCGATTCATGGAACAAACGTGCGCCGAAAATCTTCGCGCAAGCAGGCGCAAGTAGGCGCAAGCAGGCGCAAGCGGAAAAAAACAGGCGCACGCGCACGCGTGCGATTCATGGAAGTCCCTGCGCGTGTACACCTCGGGATGTGCGCCAAACCCGTGCATGGCGCACAAGTCACTGCAACATCCCGAAAGGCGTGCGCGACGCGCACAGTGAAAGCGCACAATCTCGGCGCATACACCAGAAAGTGGGCGGGACACCGGGCGTAACGCGCGGAATGGGGAACAACGCGCGAAAATAAGGGCGTAACTGGGGATGTACTGCAGGGAAGCAGCCGGAAAGCCCACATGCACTCGAACCACACGTATTCATGGAATCGAATAGGGCAAAGCCACGCACAGCCAAAGACACGCACAAGCTGAAACACGTCCGCCACACGAAGGCAGGCGGTAGAGTCCCAGCGCATCACAAAAGTGGCAACATACAGCAATTGGGCCTGTGCGAGCGGGGTACGTGTATTTCGGGGGCGCGCAGGAAGTTACACACGCGATTGAGCGGGGTACGTGTATTTCGGGGGTGCGCGGGAAGTTACACACGCGATTGAGCGGGGTACGTGTATTTCGGGGGCGCGCGGGAAGTTACACACGCGATTGAGCGGGGTACGTGTATTTCGGGGGCGCGCGGGAAGTCACACACGCGATTGAGCGGGGTACGTGTATTTCGGGGGCGCGCGGGAAGTCACACACGCGATTGAGCGGGGTACGTGTATTTCGGGGGCGCGCGGGAAGTCACACACGCGATTGAGCGGGGTACGTGTATTTCGGGGGCGCGCGGGAAGTCACACACGCGATTGAGCGGGGTACGTGTATTTTGGGGGCGCGCGGGAAGTCACACACGCGATTGAGCGGGGTACGTGTATTTCGGGGGCGCGCGGGAAGTTACACACGCGATTGAGCGGGGTACGTGTATTTCGGGGGCGCGCGGGAAGTTACACACGCGATTGAGCGGGGTACGTGTATTTCGGGGGCGCGTGGGAAGTCACACACGCGATTGAGCGGGGTACGTGTATTTCGGGGGCGCGCGGGAAGTCACACACGCGATTGAGCGGGGTACGTGTATTTCGGGGGCGCGCGGGAAGTCACACACGCGATTGAGCGGGGTACGTGTATTTCGGGGGCGCGCGGGAAGTTACACACGCGATTGAGCGGGGTACGTGTATTTCGGGGGCGCGCGGGAAGTCACACACGCGATTGAGCGGGGTACGTGTATATCGGGGGCGCGCGGGAAGTCACACACGCGATTGAGCGGGGTACGTGTATTTCGGGGGCGCGCGGGAAGTTACACACGCGATTGAGCGGGGTACGTGTATTTTGGGGGCGCGCGGGAAGTCACACACGCGATTGAGCAGGGTACGTGTATTTCGGGGGCGCGCGGGAAGTCACACACGCGATTGAGCGGGGTACGTGTATTTCGGGGGCGCGCGGGAAGTTACACACGCGATTGAGCGGGGTACGTGTATTTCGGGGGCGCGTGGGAAGTCACACACGCGATTGAGCGGGGTACGTGTATTTCGGGGGCGCGCGGGAAGTTACACACGCGATTGAGCGGGGTACGTGTATTTCGGGGGCGCGCGGGAAGTTACACACGCGATTGAGCGGGGTACGTGTATTTCGGGGGCGCGCGGGAAGTCACACACGCGATTGAGCAGGGTACGTGTATTTCGGGGGCGCGCGGGAAGTTACACACACGATTGAGCGGGGTACGTGTATTTCGGGGGTGCGCAGGAAGTTACACACGCGATTTAGCGGGGTACGTGTATTCCAGGGGTGCGCGGGAAGTTCCACACGCGATCTCATCACGGTACGTGTATTACAGGGGTGCGCCGGGAGCAGCACACGTGAATTGCACGTGTGGGTCCTCCCAGGTGTTCCCTCTACACCCTCCATGGCCCCTGCAGGTGGCTCACACCACAGGGGCCTACCCAGCACATGTCGTGCAGGCACCCCATCCACCATGGCCATGCCCACCAGCCAACCCACATGTCAACTTGCACTACTGCCCACCAACGCATGTCCCCCTGCACCCCCAGCCACCAGGGGCACCCACCACCAGGCCACCACCCATGTCCAAATCATGTTCCCCACCACCCCCACCCACCAGCACTGTGGGGCACCTGCCAGCAGGCCCCCACCCATGTCCAACTCATGTACCCCACCACCCCCACCCCCAGCACTGTGGGGCACCTGCCAGCAGGCCCCCACCTATGTCTCCCACCACCCCCACCCCCCACTCCCCAGGGGCAGCCTCCACCAGGCCCCCACCCATGTCTCCCACCCCCCACCCCCCAGCAGTGCAGGGGCAGCCTCCACCAGGCCCCCACCCATGTCTCACACCACCCCCACCCCCCAGCCACCAGGGGCAGCCTCCACCAGGCCCCCACCCATGTCTCCCACCACCCCCACCCCCCAGCAGTGCAGGGGCAGCCTCCACCAGGCCCCCACCCATGTCTCCCACCACCCCCACCCCCCAGCAGTGCAGGGGCAGCCTCCACCAGGCCCCCACCCATGTCTCCCACCACCCCCACCCCCCAGCACTGTGGGGCACCTGCCAGCAGGCCCCCACCCATGTCCAACTCATGTGCCCCACCACCCCCACCCCCCAGCACTGTGGGGCACCTGCCGGCAGGCCCCCACCCATGTCCAACTCATGTCTCCCACCACCCCCACCCCCCAGCACTGTGGGGCACCTGCCAGCAGGCCCCCACCCATGTCCAACTCATGTACCCCACCACCCCCACCCCCAGCACTGTGGGGCACCTGCCAGCAGGCCCCCACCAATGTCTCCCACCACCCCCGCCCCCCACTCCCCAGGGGCAGCCTCCACCAGGCCCCCACCCATGTCTCCCACCCCCCCACCCCCCAGCAGTGCAGGGGCAGCCTCCACCAGGCCCCCACCCATGTCTCACACCACCCCCACCCCCCAGCCACCAGGGGCAGCCTCCACCAGGCCCCCACCCATGTCTCCCACCACCCCCACCCCCCAGCAGTGCAGGGGCAGCCTCCACCAGGCCCCCACCCATGTCTCCCACCACCCCCACCCCCCAGCAATGCAGGGGCAGCCTCCACCAGGCCCCCACCCATGTCTCCCACCACCCCCACCCCCCAGCAATGTGGGGCACCTGCCAGCAGGCCCCCACCCATGTCCAACTCATGTTCCCCACCACCCCCCAGCACTGTGGGGCACCTGCCAGCAGGCCCCCACCCATGTCCAACTCATGTCTCCCACCACCACCACCCCCCAGCACTGTGGGGCACCTGCCAGCAGGCCCCCATCCATGTGCAACTCATGTTTCCCAGCCAACATGTCATCACAATCTAGATCCCTGGTGCCTATGGTCAGCCTCCAAATGCAAAACACCCATCCGAGTATTGCATCCACCCACTCATAATTTGCAATTACATCACAGAACACCAATTGCAAGTTCCGAAACAAACACATTTCCCTCACGTACACCCAATGGGTGTCAGTGAATCTCAAAACACATATCATGAAATGCATGAAACCAATGAGATACCACACATTGAAGTTCACCAAAGAAAATATGTATTAAAGGAAACATAAATAGAATAAAAAATGAAGAAACAGAAATGTGAATGTACAAAAATGAAAAGAAGCATGTCCGTTAAAAAAAGCAAAACCAAAAATAAAATTCCAAAGTAATGTTGTCCAAAGTCAATGTCCACAAAACAAAATCCAATGGGAAATAAAAAAGAAAGCCATTGCTCCATGGTTAAAAAGTGAAAAAAAATACAATCCAACTGTGAACTATGTACATGGGAACAAGCCAGGGTCCATTATCCCAACAAAATAAAGGAAACCTATCTAACTACACTAACTAATAAAATAAACTATATACAAAAATGTGGCCAATGTCCGAAAGGTCCAAACAAAATAAAAACAAAAATGAAACCTAACACTACCTACATAACTATGTACAAGGGCAGCGGGCTAGTTTCACGGCTCACTTGTGGATGTCCCGGGCCAGGGCATCATCGAACTCCTCCTCAATGTCCCGGAGGCGGTCCTCCTCCATGACCCCGAGGGTCCGCAGGGCCGTCGACGTCTCCACCTCCAAACCCCTGCGGATTGCCTCGAGGCACTCGGCCCGCCTCAGGGCCCTCCGCATGGAGTTCTCCGCCCTGACCATTGTGAGCCGTGCCTCTTCCGCCTGCTGCCGCTCCGCCGTCAGAGGCAGCTCCACAGGGCACCCAGGTGACTGATGGGTGGGAAGATGGCACAGAGGACGACTGGCGCGTAGGGGGTCCAGTTGAGGAGGGGGTCGGATCAAGCCCCATCAGACGGAGGAATCTGGCCTGGGTGACCTGTCCCAGCAGGCTGACGTGGTCAACGAGCCATTCAAGATGACGTGCAGTCTCTTCATGAAAAGACTGCAGGTCACCTCGCATGGCCCGTTGACGCAACGCCACACCAGCCAGGACAGGCTCAACCCGGACCTGGATAGCCACGTCCGCAGGCAGAGGAAGGCCAGTTGACGTGAGCTCATCCCCTGCCTGAAAACGGGTCTGGACGTAGGCATCCCTGCTGGTGCAAGATGATGCAGGGACAGGATCAGGGACAGGATTGTACACAGGCACCTCCGCGGCGGCCTATGCTGCCTCCTGTCCCTGGTCCTGCACTGCACCACTAGCACCAGTGGGATCCCCACCTCCAGACCCCGTCTCTGGTGCTTGCACGGCCTCCTCCTCCACCAAACCCCCCACCAACCTGGATGACTCCGTGCCATCTTCCCCTGTTGGGCCCTGTGGGGTCCCAGCTGCCCCTTCTGCTGCCGAGGAGTCCAACTCCAACCCCCGCCTCTTGGACCTCCCCCTGGCAGCTGCGGCCTGGGACGCGGCACCGGACTCCTCACTCCTCGACGAGATCACAACATGGGGGGGGAGCCGGGCCTTGCGTCTCCGGCTGGCGGTGGGATCCCCGCCGCTGTGCTCCACAGCACCTTCTCCGCCCTCTTCATCAGTTGACGCTGCAGACAGGGAGAAACAAAACACAGGCATCAGGGCACTGTACAATGGACACATACACACATGACAGTTGTACATGAGTGGCATTGGCAAACCTCAGACATGTCATCACAATCCCCAACACACATGTCATTACAACTCGCACACATGAGCCATACCACAGCCAAATCGCAACTGCCACCACCATCCATACACATACAACAGCATGAGCAGCCAAAGGTGAGCCAGACATCACATGCAACACAGGAAGTGCACCACACATGTACACACAGCACCACACTTGCATGCATGTGTACAACTCTGCCAAGTGTCGCACTGTTCAGACGGGCATCCATGTCACATCTGCCAATCAGGCTTCCACATACCGCTGTCACATGCATCCATGTTGCATCACTGTTGCACTCTTGTCAAATACACACACATGCACATATACACAGTGCTGATACATGCAGCCAAAAACAACATACATGCGTGACATCACGGGCATGTCTACTTACATACACATTCATCCAAACATGTGTGCCCACACAACTGCATTTGGCATGCAAGCCTACACACACAAGCACCATCCATGTCTCACACATTACAGCCCTCGCATGTGTCAGCCCCACGGCCCTGTACACCCCCACCCATACTCGACCCCATACAAACAGATGTGCAACCTGCACGCTACTGAATAATCACCACACGCACTGCTCACTATCAGGATGCATGTACACTCACTGCTCGACTCCAGACGGGTCTGCTTCTCAAGGACCTGGACGTGGAGCGCTGGGGATATGCGTTCCAGGACCCTCATCTGTTCTTCCGACAAGTGGCCCCGGCGCCCCTTGGCATCCGCTGCCTTCAAGAGGCGCCGGGCCTTGTTCAGGGTCCTGGACCTGAAGTCCTCCCAGCGCTTCTTGACATGTTGTAAGTCGCGGACTGCCACCCCCTCCGCGTTGATGACAGTCACGATGTCAGTCCAGATCCGAGTCCGTCCTTCCTTGTCGGCGTGGGAACTTCCGAAGAGGGCATCATACTGCCCCAGGACTTGCTCCACCAGGACACCAACTTCGGAGGCACTGAAGCTGGTGCCCCTCTGCCTCTCTGGCCGGGGGTTGTCAGTGGTCCCAGATGGTGTTTGCCTCGACATGACAACCCCAGAGGCAGGAGTGGGTGGGCAACTGGGTCCTGGGGCTGGGCTGTGGAGCGATGGAATCCCAGTCGGGAGTCTTCGGTTCCAGCAGAGGTGGTCACAGCAACAGCACCCCTGGCTGATGTGCAGGCAGCAAATGGCAGGGCACGTGGGCAGCAGGCAGTCAGGCAGCAGCAGATGGCAGGTGGGAGCGTGCTCGGGGCTCTGGGGGGGCAGTAGTTCGGCCTTCTGGGCAGGAGCGTGGTCTTCCATGTGCTTACGCGTGGCCAGCTTGATACGGAGTGATTTGGCACGTGAAAAACCTACATGTCAGCGTGTAATTCGAGGAAAGGCCCTTAGCGCGTAAGCGCATCTGCACGCATACGCATTTTCATTGGACAGAAGGCCCCTCAAGCGCAAGCGCCCCTGTGACGTGACGCGTACAGAGGTGCATGGGCATTTCAGCGCGTGTGAAAAACTGCACGTCCGCGTGTAATACGAGGAAAGGGCCCATGCGCGTAAGCGCGCGTGGAAAACTGCACGTCCGCATGTAATACGAGGAAAGGCCCTTAGCACGTATGCACGGCAGCACGCATATGCGATTTCATTGGACCAAAGGCCCTTAGCGCGTGAGCGCGTCACGCGCGCAGGTGTTTCCCTCATTGCACGTGATGACAGAACACACGTGGATTTCCACCAATCGCGTGTGAAAGTTCCCGGCACCCCGGGACACACGTACCCAGGCTAATCGCGTGTGGAACTTCCCGCGCACCCCAAAACACACGTACCCAGGCCAGTTGCGTGTACGCTCACTCCCCTCCGATCACACACGATGACACTCGGACCGTATCCGAATACGGGAAGCCCGCGCACGGCAAAAGACGTGCACAGGCGTCAACGCGTCCGCCCACACGAAGGCAGGCGGAGCCGTCCCTGCGCACAGCATAAAAGTGCACGCAAACAACAAACGCGTATATACAGCTACGATTAATGCCCCATTTGTCGCTGCACTGATCGTGGGACACCGCAGGAGGAGGAGAATAGCCAGGGCACGCATTTTCGCACCACGGACAAGCCTTTTTGGGATGCCTGACGACCAGATCTATGGCAGGTATAGGTTTCCACCCCATATCATCCTAGACCTGGTCAGGGAGTGGGAAGATGACCTCACATCCCCCACCCTTTGCTCCCAAGCATTGAGCCCCTTGGAGAAGCTGCTCAATGTCCTGCATTTTTTGGCCACTGGGTCATTTCAGCGGACCACTGCCATAGTGGGGGGGTCTCAAAGGCCACGCAGTGACGCTGCCTACACCAGGTACTGGCAATCATGACAGCGCGCCCCTCAGTCCGCAGGCACATATACATGCCCCGAACACCCGCAGAAAGGCAGGCCGTTGTCCTGGATTTTTTCAGGGTGGCACACTTCCCCAAAGTGCTCGGTGCCATAGATTGCACCCATGTGGCCCTACGTCCACCTAGGGCCATTGAGCACATCTACCGAAACCGCAAGCACTGGCATTCCATCAATGTACAGGTGGTACGCGATGCAAAGGGAATCATCACCTCTGTCTATGTAAACTACCCTGGCTCCACCCATGACAGTTTCATATACAGAATGTCCGCCCTGAGCCGGGCCCTGGAAGCTGGGCAGCATGGCGACACATGGCTCCTAGGTCAGTACAAATGCCCTTGCACATGCATGCAAGTCACACACAGACAAATATCCAAACCCTAATAATCTCAACTATTATCACCTCCCCAGGGGACAGTGCCTACCCTCTGAGCAACCACATGATGACGCCAATCCGGAACCCCACCACACCACCCCAGGTAAGATACAACGCCGCCCATATTGCAACCAGGGGCATAGTGGAGCACACATTCGGAGTGCTCAAGTCACGTTTCCGCTCCCTTGACCGCTCTGGTGGGCAACTACTCTATGCACCACCAGTAGTGTGCAGGATCATTGTGGCAGCATGTGTCATGCACAATGTTGCAACACGGCAGGGCGTCCCGGTGGACATGGTGGTGCCCCCACATCCCCAACCACAGGCACAGGCGCTGCCCATGGGAGGGGACAGGGCACGTGGCGAGGAAGCCCGGACCCAGCTTGTGGCCACATTTTTCACCTGAACTCCCACCCCTGCGGAGTGCACACAGGCCTGGCACATACCAGGTGACAATCGATGATGACAAAGAGACAGTCAACTGTCACAACCCTACCACCCTGAGATAGTTGCCATGGAAGTGCCACATCGTCTGCATCCCTAGCTACTTAAACACAAGCTATCCTGTGTGACCAAAAGGCACACATATGACATATGACATGATATGGGCCATACACAAGTATTCCAAGGCGCAATGAGGCAGGGAGGGGGGAACAAGGGAACACAGAGAACGGTACTACTAGGCCAGGTGTCATTGAGATCGTGCAAGTGCAGGGGTAGGGGGAATGGGAAAAGTGCAAGGGGAAGGGTGGGGGGGAGTCCAGTACAGGGGAAGTAGCCCAAAAAAATAATACATAGGTCGCCTGGTGGCAACTACAAAGGTAAGTGCAGACAAGTGCTGGGAAGGGAGGGCTGTAGGGATAGAGAGACAGTACTGCAGTGCAGGGGTTGCCAGGGAGGCAGTGCAAGTGGAGAGTGGCTGGGCCAGGGACCGAGGTCGGTGAGAGTGGCCCAGTTGCAGCTCCTGTGCAGTTCCAGTGGAGAATTCTGCAAGGGAGAGGCAGACAGTAAGCAGAAGCAAAGAGGAAGGTCTTGAGGTGCTTCCAGAACTGGAGATTGTTCCCCTCAAGTTCAAGTCAGGCCGGAATTCTGTTCCAGGGGGAGGGCCCTGCTGCGGAGAGAAATCTACCCCCAGCTAGTTGCTCTGAGAAACGGATGACCCGGACATGCAAGGTGTGCATCACACACACCTGTAAAACAGGCCATGGCCATCACTGTCATGTCACTCAAACCCTCCCAAACATCAACATGACATGGCAAGCAATACCCATACACCAATGCAGTAACGATAAGGTACACATTGCCATGTCCTAAATGTACAGTGGCATCGGACACTGCTGCCTGACCCGGAATCAGATGAAATGACAGACCAACAAAATCTCCCACCCAAAATAAGTCATTTCCAAATGCATTACAACAGTCATAGACGTAACATCACAATGAATGCCTGTCTACATGCACATTATGCATTGCAAAATCAACACTGCAGCTCATGTGTGCAGTGTCCCACTCCTGCATCACACTGCTCAGCGCACAGCACAGTGAACAGCCATTGTGTGTGATGCACGCCCTGAGCATCACATCTAAGTGACAGACCACGTCAAACATCAAATTAGGCATGTACTGGATCCATGATCGTCACAGAACATGTGCTGCCGGGACACAGTGGGCACCAGAAGGCAAACAGTGTACACGTGGATATGCAAGGGTGGGAGTACATGTAGTGCATCAGAGTGTGTGGTTCTGCAAGGACATGCACTCCACATATGCATGTGCACTCAAGTGACCATCAGTGTTCCCTACACATCACATGTGAACATCCACCATGTGTACACCCCAGCATGTCAAACCACAACTATCCCCTCGCACCTGAAAGGAAAACACAACACATGAACAGGCATTGATCAGCAGAACACAACATGTACATAGGATACCACCATTACTATGTCAGAGTTCCCATCACACTGCAGGGCAAGGCAACTATCAACAACAACCCCCCCCTCCCTCACAAATGACCATGACCCACTGAACAACTGCACCTGGGTCATGGCCACAGGATCACCTTTACCCTTCGTCACCATCTCACACCTTGTGTGTAAAAAGATGCCTGAACCCTCAGAATCCACACTCATTTCCAAAATCACAAAATCCAAGGCATAAAAACGAACCCGAACACCCTCCAGTAGATGACTTGACGTAGCAGTACCTCACAAAGGCCAAGTACTACCACAATGATGCAACAACCAAGGTAGCACAGCAAAACAATGTCACGACAGGATGTGAGACATGTGTGGTACATGACATAGGATGATGCACCATGAATGGATGTGTACTGTCACAGGTCCCCTGTACAGGCGCGGGAGTGTCACGAAACAACCACACCCACCATGTGCCGGGTGCCTGCAAGGTCAAACTCACACAGGCCCCTGAGACCCTGGTGGGGAATGAGGTTCAGGGATATGCAGTCGGGACAGGTGTTGACACACTGGATGACTGGAATGAGTGACAGGAGAGGGGAGGAGGAATGACACATAAAACTAGGGAATGCACAAAAATGTACAACCTGCATGAACACATACACAATCCAAACAAACTTGGACATCATTGTCATGGCCTTCTGTAGTCCAGGCTCAGGAGTGGTACGAACCAACCACCCCCTCTAGGGTTTTGGCACCTGCAAGTTCGGGGCTTACACAGGCATCCGCAACCCCAGTAGGGAAAGAGGGTCAGGGAACGCTGCTTGGATAGGCACGGGAAGCAGGAACAACGGGTAGAGGGTACAGATTTCAAAATTGCATAGGATCACGGGTGATTAGGGAGAATAAAACATACCAAATTGAACCACACATACATCCATGCATCAGTACACTCCCCAGCAAGCCTATGCAGAGCAGTTCGTAAGAAAAACAACAAGACACTTAGCTCTGGTTTTGAGTGCTGGCCTCCTGCCTGCGCACTCTCAGGTCCGGGTACAGGAGCACTCCAATGCTTCAAAGAGAGCCACAGTCAACAACCTGTATGTGCCAATTACACAAAAACACAACACCAAACATGCCCCATAGCAACAAACTACTCTACAAACAGACAATCTGTGGTTGATGCTTCGTACCCATATATAACATCACCCCTGTGACGGGTCATACACAGTCAATGCAGTAAGTCAGCCGCTGGTGGGTGCGTGGCAAATGGAACACCAATGTGTCACAATTCACACAACATGCAATGTTCCCTGGGTAAGCAGACAGACCCATATAGCAAGCCATGACTACAGAGCAAGTTGCGTACACCATGACCGAAACAAAGTTGGCAGTGCATTTATCATGAAGTACGTGGAAAAGACATGCACTGCACCCGAGTATGTCCCTTGCTGTATGTCCCTGTGAGCTGCCCCTTTCCATGTCTCGGAAGGCTACATGGTTGATACAAGTGCCTCAATGGACCTTGGTGTACCGGAGGGTATGTGCCACTGCCCCTGCATGTGTCCCAGACAACCCTACTATCAACAGCCATCAGTCCACAAACACATCTGAGCTCACCCTCAGTGCTGTGACTAAGCCTGCATGTGCAACTCGCCTGGTGCAAGCTTTGCTGTGTCGTGGCCCCCCTGCGATGCTCACCTTGCCTGGAGTTCCTTGGAACATGTCAGCAGTTCTAGGATGTGGGTCTGCAATCACTGTGCCTCTGCTTGTGCACACATGTGCATGTGGGCACCAACAAACGGGTCCAGAATTCCGTCGTCCAATGGGCCATGTCTGCTGGCAAAGGTGATCTGGAGGCTCATCCCCCTGCAGAAAGGGCATGAAACACATGATTAATGCTTCAAAGTCATCTGTGTGTGTCTCATCAGGCATCTCATTACTTGACCATGTCAGAGAGTCAGATCACAAATCACACCATCAGTCCGTCTTTCACCTCCAAAGTGTGGAACACTATCTACAGCATGAATTGCAACAAGCACATGTACAGGAAAGATATGAAACATACTACACAATGCATAGCAATCAATGTCCACATTAATCATGACACACCCCATCTAGCAAAAGCTGAACAGTGGACAATGACACCTAAATCATCCCCACTAGGGGTGTCAACACAAGTCACACAGCACCAGACATGCCACAGATATGACAGTCCAAAGCCCTTGTGTAAAATGCTGTAACACCGAACCATCCTTGCGAGCCCATGGATAAGGGAGGCAGGAGTGGCATATGTGAGTCAAGGACCCCAAGCAGCAAACACATACACAAGACAACCATGAAGGGCCCAGCTGGAACAGACAGTGGATGCCTTCAAAAGCCACAAAGCACCGCACCGTCACATGAAAGCACAATAGACTAGCAATTTTAAACTAACTCAACTATTAACTAATTACACTAACTATGGAAAACCTACATTACCTATTTAAACTAACTAACAAACAGAAACTTAACTAACTAAACTAAAAGAAAAATCAAAAATGGCCACATACGACCCGGGGGGGAGGGGAGGCACCCAGGAGGGGGGAGGTACAGGGTGCTGCTCAACATCCACATGCGATGATGCTGAGCCAAAAAAAAATCCTCCATGGGCTCAATGCCTGCACAGCACGACCTATGTGGGAGATAGATGGTCGTCCGAGTCTGGCTCATCCTGGAAAGGAGGACGTGGCACAGTAGCCTGGCCACGCCTAGCCACAGCTTGCCCCTCGTCGGCAGCAAGTCTGCCGGACGGGTGAGCCTGGTTCTGTGTGGCGATGTGACGTAGGTCTGCATGCAGAACCTCACGTGATACACGTGCTTCCTCTTGCAAGGTAGCACGTGTAACACGGAGTTCCTCCTGCAAGGCCTGGCTGGACAACCGCTGCACCTCCCGGCAAGCCTGTAGCTCAGCCGAGATGGTACGCTCAAGCTGTGCAAACCTCTCCTCTGCCTGCTGCCTCTGGGACATCATAAGGACACCCAGAGTGGATCTGAGGGAAGCATACTCCTCCCTCAGGGCATCCATGTGCGCCTCTGCGTGAGCAGCAATTGCTTGACGCAGAGACGACATTTCAGCCTGGCGTGCCCTGTCTGAGGCCGCCATGCCCAGCCTGAGCGAGCGGGCCGTGGACCGTGCCACCTGCTGCTGGAGAAGCACCTGCCTAGCAGTGGGGAGCACAGATCGGGCCACACGCTCCATGCTCTCAGCGATGTTCTCCATTGCTGCCCCCTGCCGTTCGGAATTGGCAGTCATGTCTTGCTCCCACTCAGTATACAGCGGTTGCGCGCGGCGACCTTGTTGCCGGGCTTGACCCCTGCGGGACCCAAGGACCGGCGGTCCTCGCTGTGTTGGCACCGACTGTGGCTGCACGACTACATGCCCCCATCGACGTGATGTCCCAGGCACATCAGTGACTGGTGTGGAGGGCGACCCTGCGTCCCGATCCACCACGGGCGGAGGAACCAAGACTGTCTGATCCCTCAGTGCAGGTGTCACAGACAGAGGAGTGTCCACATCAGAATCACTCACCCCTGACACATGGACTTGATGCTCATCCAACTCAACATGGACGTCAGAGTCGTCATCAAGGCTGGACTCATAGGCAGCCAGAGACAAGATGGACTGCAGCACTTGGGGGTTTTCGTGGCCTACCACCCCACGACCCCCACTAGTGCCGGGTTGATGTGGTGTTACCAACCCTGTGTCTGGCATGACAACACCATCCTCCGCCTCCATTGCGTCATCACCTAAGAAATAGAGAGAAAAAGGTCAATACACATGTCAGAAGCACACGACACACACACACACCGACAGCAAAGGCATCCGGCAGACATGTGACACACAACATATGACCTGGCATGCATGCTGGGTCTACTTTGAATAGCTTCTGTGATCAGACCTGTTGAAAGGTGGCAGTTTCCATGGAAGTGGGTCTATGCAGTGCAGAAAATGTGTACGCCACTCACTACCTACATGTACAAGCACTACATGGTGTGTGCCAGGAAATGTGAAGGCAGTGCAATGTCAAATTCAGACATCATGTGCATTGTGCATTCAATGTGTACCATGTCTAGAAGCCAAGCACCCCTCCACCCCAGTACCAAAGCAGGGATGCCTAGCATGGTATCAAAAGGCTGACCATACACCTGTGTATTGACAGGCAGTGTTGACTGGCATCAACAGCTTAATGTGATTCAAATTACAACACTGCAAATGATGCTGGGACAGTGGGCAGGACACATGATGGTAACTCCGGAGGCCGCCCACGTGTGAAGAAGACACAACAAGAGTTGGACAGAGTCATTGGCCATTGAACAGGCTGAGGCCTGTGAGCCACACAGATTGTCAGAGCCTAAACATGTGTGCAACGCAGGACTGAGCCACAGTTGACATGGGAAGGCTGGTGAGATGGCAGGCAATGTATGTAACCAAGGACTTATATTACAGTGATCATCCAGTCAAGGACACATAGGGGCATGCGTGCAATGCACATGGAGCATGAATGGGCACTCATGTCCCTGCGGGACATCTGACCCATGCACAGTACAAGTGAGATACCCTGCATCGAGTACTAAGGCTGTACCACACGGCATATGTCTGGCAGATTCTACGCTGTACGTTAGCATCTTCACAGGAGACATGAACAAGAAAGTACACATTGGCAAGATTGAAGCAGACCAGTGCAAAGGTGGAACTGGGGTGCAGAGTGGCGGAGGAGGGGCAAGGGAGCATGCCTACATGGAGTCCCGCATGCAGGCAGAGGAGACATGCATGACGGTAGCATTGCATTACTTACACATCAGAACCATGTACACGTCACATGTAGCAGCAATCATGCACAACACATCCCACAAGTGAAACACACACTTCCTCAACAAACACGCATCAACACTCACTGGACTGGGCATCACAGTCCAGCATCTCTCCCACTCCTTCGACCAATTCAGGTGGTATGAACTCCGCAACGAGAGCCTCATATGGAGTGAGTTCTTCCTCCTCTGGTGCAGGCCCACCGCCAGTCACCAGAGTCAAGTTGTAATTTGAGGCACGCTTGGCCTTAGTGCTGCGCTTGATGTCATTCCAACGCTTTTTGCACTCCTGCGCCGTGCGCACCTCATGGCCGAATGAACTGACATGTTCCACAACATGCTTCCAGTGGGTGTCACGTTGGGCAGCCGTAGTCTGACTATTGGCACCCACTAGCATGTCACGGCTGTGGCCCTGCACGTAGTCCACGAGGAAGTCCAGTTCCTGCTTACAGAAAGGCTTCTTCCTCGACGTGCAGGAGGTCGTGGCTGTGTGTGGGGTCCCAGCCTGTGCTGCAGGTGCAACCTTCCTCCTCTTGGACTGTGGCGCAGACCCTGGCTGGCTAATGCCGCCCTGACCAGTATGGCCAGTGGGTTCGATGGATTGAGCCAAGGGAGTGGCAGGTGGAGGGATGACCAAAGGCCTGACTTGTGTCAGTGGCAGCTGGGTGCCCACTAATGGACCCTGCGCAGCAACATCAGCTGTGGCAGGGTCATTGACCGCAACGGTCCTGGTTGGCAGACTCACAACCGGGGTGCTGTTGGGTGCATCTGCCCCTGCACTTGCCAACACCCGGCTGTTCGGGGCAGCAGATGACGTGACTGCCCCAGGGACACGTGTCTTGGTCTGAGCAGCCCGGCCTGCCCCTATGGTTTCCCCCCTGGCCTGTTGGAGATCTACCAAGGGCTCTTCAAGTGCCAACGCAGCCTGCGCTGGCAGACCCTGAGCCTGGGTGGTGGTGTCCACAGCTGCACCTGCAGCTACCACTACCCTTGGGCCCGTGGCAGTCGATGGAACGGACTGCCGGTTCATATGGGTGCCAGTGCCAGATGCAGGAGCTGCATCCCCCGGAACCACAGGGGGTGGTGGCATGGCTGCACCGACACATGGCACAACATTGTGCTCAAGTGGCGCACCCCTGCCTCTTCCCCCTCTGTGGCTGCCCTGGACACCCTGGAGTCCCCCTACTCCCTGGTCACCACGGCCACATCCCCGACCACACCCGCCACGAGGAGTACGCCCAGCTGAGGCGCCCCTCACCTTTGGTGGCCTCCCAACCATGGCACAGATGTAGTAGTGCTGGCACAGATGGAGTGGTGCCAATGGGAGGTGTACACCACAATTGACCTGGGCAATTGGGGTGAAGGGGGTGGGAAGCAAGATGTTAACAGCCCCCCTGCACCTGCAAGGCTGCATGTGACCCCGGTGATGTGGTGACGGGTCATGCAATGCTCAGGCACCCCAAAACTGCAGTAAAACCGTGCACGCAACCCTGCAGCCTACGTGCGTGGATTCAACCTCCCGCAGTACGCGGTGGCACCCAGTAACACGAATAACGCGTACGCGTGGGACACGCAGGCTACTATGACATCGAAAATGGGTGCGATACACAGGGGCACCCGCAGTGGGAAAAAGAGCGTGTGCGACTCACCGTCTGACTAGCGCGATGCAGAAAAACACGCGTAGCCAATACCCCGCCAAAAGAAGAGATACGTCCTTGATAGCTGTGAAGTTGTGATGGCGCGCGAAACAACAGGAAGCAGCAACACACGTCGGTCTCCACGAAAGGCACGTACAGCGAACTGCTGGGCCCGCTCACCTTTAACCCGTGCTGAGGGAAACGCACGCGCGCGTCACGTCACTTACGCGCATGGGCCCTTTCCTCGTATTACATGCGGACGTGCAGTTTTTCACGCACGCTTATGCGCATGGGCCCTTTCCTCGTATTACACGCGGACGTGCAGTTTTCCACGCGCGCTTACGCGCATGGGCCCTTTCCTCGTATTACACGCGGACGTGCAGTTTTTCACGCGCGCTGAAATGCCCATGCACGTCTGTACGCGTCACAGGGGCGCTTGCACTTGAGGGGCCTTCTGTCCAATGAAAATGCGTATGCGTGCAGACGCGCTTACGCGCTAAGGGCCTTTCCTCGAATTACACGCTGACGTGCAGATTTGTCACGTGCCAAATCACTCCGTATCAAGCTGGCCACGCGTAAGCACACGGAAGACCACGCTCCTGCCCAGAAGGCCGAACTACTGCCCCCCCAGAGCCCCGAGCACGCTCCCACCTGCCATCTGCTGCTGCCTGACTGCCTGCTGCCCACGTGCCCTGCCATTTGCTGCCTGCACATCAGCCAGGGGTGCTGTTGCTGAGACCACCCCTGCTGGAACCGAAGACTCCCGACTGGGATTCCATCGCTCCACAGCCCAGCCCCAGGACCCAGTTGCCCACCCACTCCTGCCTCTGGGGTTGTCATGTCGGGGCAAACACCATCTGGGACCACTGACAACCCCCAGCCAGAGAGGCAGAGGGGCACCAGCTTCAGTGCCACCGAAGTTGGTGTCCTGGTGGAGCAAGTCCAGGGGCAGTATGATGCCCTCTTCGGAAGTGCCCGCGTGGACAAGGAAGGACGGACTCGGATCTAGACTGACATCGTGACTGCCATCAACGCGGAGGGGGTGGCAGTCCGCGACTTACAACATGTCAAGAAGCGCTGGGAGGACTTCAGGTCCAGGACCCTGAACAAGGCCCGGCGCCTCTTGAAGGCAGCGGATGCCAAGGGGCGCCGGGGCCACTTGTCAGAAGAACAGATGAGGGTCCTGGAACGCATATCCCCAGCGCTCCACGTCCAGGTCCTTGAGAAGCAGACCCGTCTGGAGTCGAGCGGTGAGTGTACATGCATCCTGATTGTGAGCAGTGCGTGTGGTGATTATTCAGTAGTGTGCAGGTTGCACATCTGTTTGTATGGGGTCGCGTATGGGTGGGGGTGTACAGGGCCGTGGGGCTGACACATGCGAGGGCTGTAATGTGTGAGACATGGATGGTGCTTGTGTGTGTAGGCTTGCATGCCAAATGCAGTTGTGTGGGCACACATGTTTGGATGAATGTGTATGTAAGTAGACATGTCCGTGATGTCACGCATGTATGTTGTTTTTGGCTGCATGTATCAGCACTGTGTACATGTGCATGTGTGTGTATTTGACAAGAGTGCAACAGTGATACAACATGGATGCATGTGACAGCGGTATGTGGAAGCCTGATTGGCAGATGTGACATGGATGCCCGTCTGAACAGTGCGACACTTGGCAGAGGTGTACACATGCATGCAAGTGTGGTGGTGTGTGTACATGTGTGGTGCACTTCCTGTGTTGCATGTGATGTCTGGCTCACCTTTGGCTGCTCATGCTGTTGTATGTGTATGGATGGTGGTGGCAGTTGCGATTTGGCTGTGGTATGGCTCATGTGTGCGAGTTGTAATGACATGTGTGTTGGGGATTGTGATGACATGTCTGAGGTTTGCCAATGCCACTCATGTACAACTGTCATGTGTGTCCATTGTACAGTGCCCTGATGCCTGTGTTTTGTTTCTCCCTGTCTGCAGTGTCAACTGATGAAGAGGGCGGAGAAGGTGCTGTGGAGCACAGCGGCGGGGATCCCACCGCCAGCCGGAGACGCAAGGCCCGGCTCCCCTCCCATGTTGTGATCTCGTCGGGGAGTGAGGAGTCCTGTGCCGCGTCCCAGGCCGCAGCTGCCGGGGGGAGGTCCAAGAGGCGGAGGTTGGAGTTGGACTCCTCGGCAGCAGAAGGGGCAGCTGGGACCCCACAGGGCCCAACAGGGGAAGATGGCACGGAGTCATCCAGGTTGGTGGGGGGTTTGGTGGAGGAGGAGGCCGTGCAAGCACCAGAGACGGGGTCTGGAGGTGGGGATCCCACTGGTGCTAGTGGTGCAGTGCAGGACCAGGGACAGGAGGCAGCACAGTCCGCCGCGGAGGTGCCTGTGTGCAATCCTGTCCCTGATCCTGTCCCTGCATCATCTTGCACCAGCAGGGATGCCTACGTCCAGACCCGTTTTCGGGCAGGGGATGAGCTCACGTCAACTGGCCTTCCTCTGCCTGCGGATGTGGCTATCCAGGTCCGGGTTGAGCCTGTCCTGGCTGGTGTGGCGTTGCGTCAACGGGCCATGCGAGGTGACCTGCAGTCTTTTCATGAAGAGACTGCACGTCATCTCGAATGGCTCGTTGACCACGTCAGCCTACTGGGACAGGTCACCCAGGCCGGATTCCTCCGTCTGATGGGGCTTGCTCCGACCCCCTCCTCAACTGGACCCCCTACGCGCCAGTCGTCCTCTGTGCCATCTTCCCACCCATCAGTCACCTGGGTGCCCTGTGGAGCTGCCTCTGACGGTGCGGCCAGGCTGGTGGAGGAGGCATCCCTGCCACAGTCGGGAGTCGGATGTCCAGCAGGGGTGGCCACATCTACAACTGCACCCCAGCCGGCGGAGGATGTGCAGGCAGCAGGAGGCAGTGCACGGGCAGAGGCACAGCAGCAGCAGCAATGTGGTGGGAGCCATGAAGGCTCGGGGCCTTCAACATCGGAGGGGCAGGCATCGGCCGGAGGGCAGGAGGACCCAGGACAGAGAGTGTCTTCCGTGTGGCAGCGGTTGGGCCACGCCATAGATGCGGAGCGGCAGCGGGCGGAAGAGGCACGACTCACAATGGTCAGGGCGGAGAACTCCATGCGGAGGGCCCTGAGGCGGGCCGAGTGCCTCGAGGCAATCCGCAGGGGTTTGGAGGTGGAGACGTCGACGGCCCTGCAGACCCTCGGGGCCATGGAGGAGGACCGCCTCCGGGACATTGAGGAGGAGTTCGATGATGCCCTGGCCCGGGACATCCACAAGTGTGCCGTGAAACTAGCCCGCTGCCCTTGTACATAGTTATGTAGGTAGTGTTAAATTTCATTTTTGTTTTTATTTTATTTGGACCTTTCGGACATTGGCCACATTTTTGTATATAGTTTATTTTATTAGTTAGTGTAGTTAGATAGGTTTCCTTTATTTTGTTGGGATAATGGACCCTGGCTTGTTCCCATGTACATAGTTCACAGTTGGATTGTATTTTTTTTCACTTTATAACCATGGAGCAATGGCTTTCTTTTTTATTTCCCATTGGATTTTGTTTTGTGGACATTGACTTTGGACAACATTACTTTGGAATTTTATTTTTGGTTTTGCTTTTTTTAACAGACATGCTTCTTTTCATTTTTGTACATTCACATTTCTGTTTCTTCATTTTCTATTCTATTTATGTTTCCTTTAATACATATTTTTTTTGGTGAACTTCAATGTGTGGTATCTCATTGGTTTCATGCATTTCATGATATGTGTTTTGAGATTCACTGACACCCATTGGGTGTATGTGAGGGAAATGTGTTTGTTTCGGAACTTGCAATTGGTGTTCTGTGATGTAATTGCAAATTATGAGTGGGTGGATGCAATACTCGGGTGGGTGTTTTGCATTTGGAGGCTGACCATAGGGACCAGGGATCTAGATTGTGATGACATGTTGGCTGGGGAACATGAGTTGCACATGGGTGGGGGCCTGCTGGCAGGTGCCCCACAGTGCTGGGGGGGTGGGGGTGGTGGGAGACATGGGTGGGGGCCTGGTGGTGGGTGCCCCTGCACTGCTGGGGAGTGGGGGTGGTAGGAGACATGGGTGGGGGCCTGGTGGTGGGTGCCCCTGCACTGCTGGGGGGGTGGGGGTGGTAGGAGACATGGGTGGGGGCCTGGTGGAGGCTGCCCCTGGTGACTGGGGGGGGCGGGGGTGGTGGGAGACATGGGTGGGGGCCTGGTGGAGGCTGCCCCTGGTGGCTGGGGGGTGGGGGTGCTGGGAGACATGGGTGGGGGCCTGGTGGAGGCTGCCCCTGCACTGCTGGGGGGTGGGGGGGATGGGAGACATGGGTGGGGGCCTGGTGGAGGCTGCCCCTGGGGAGTGGGGGGTGGGGGTGGGGGGAGACATGGGTGGGGGCCTGGTGGAGGCTGTCCCTGGTGACTGGGGGGGTGGGGGTGGTGGGAGACATGGGTGGGGGCCTTGTGGAGGCTGCCCCTGCACTGCTGGGGGGTGGGGGTGGTGGTCGACATGGGTGGGGACCTGGTGGATGCTGCCCTGGTGGCTGGGGGGTGGGGGTGGTGGGAGACATGGGTGGGGGCCTGGTGGAGGCTGCCCCTGGTGACTGGGGGGTGGGGGTGGTGGGAGACATGGGTGGGGGCCTGGTGGCAGGTGCCCCACAGTGCTGGGGGGTGGGAGTGGTGGTAGACATGAGTTGGACATGGGTGGGGGCCTGCTGGCAGGTGCACCACAGTGCTGCCCCTGCACTGCTGGGGGGTGGGGGTGGTGGGGGACATGGGTGGGGGCCTGGTGGTGGGTGCCCCTGCACTGCTGGGGGGTGGGGGTGGTAGGAGACATGGGTGGGGGCCTGGTGGAGGCTGCCCCTGGTGACTGGGGGGGTGGGGGTGGTGGGAGACATGGGTGGGGGCCTGGTGGAGGCTGCCCCTGGTGGCTGGGGGGTGGGGGTGGTGTGAGACATAGGTGGGGGCCTGGTGGAGGCTGCCCCTGCACTGCTGGGGGGTGGGGGGTGGTGGGAGACATGGGTGGGGGCCTGGTGGAGGCTGCCCCTGGTGACTGGGGGGGTGGGGGTGGGGGCCTGGTGGAGGCTGCCCCTGGTGACTGGGGGGGTGGGGTGCTGGGAGACATGGGTGGGGGCCTGGTGGAGGCTGCCCCTGGTGACTGGGGGGTGGGGGTGGTGGGAGACATGGGTGGGGGCCTGGTGGAGGCTGCCCCTGGTGGCTGGGGGGTGGGGGTGCTGGGAGACATGGGTGGGGGCCTGGTGGTGGCTGCCCCTGCACTGCTGGGGGGTGGGGGTGGTGGGGAACATGCGTTGGACATGGGTGGGGGCCTGCTGGCAGGTGCCCGACAGTGCTGGGGGGTGGGGGTGGTGGGAGACATGAGTTGGACATGGGTGGGGGCCTGGTGGAGGCTGCCCCTGCACTGCTGGGGGGTGGGGGTGCTGGGAGACATGGGTGGGGGCCTGGTAGTGGGTGCCCCTGGTGGCTGGGGGGTGGGGGTTGTGGGAGACATGGGTGGGGGCCTGGTGGTGGGTGCCCCTGCACTGCTGGGGGGTTGGGGGGTGGGGGTGGTGGGAGACATGGGTGGGGGCCTGGTGGAGGCTGCCCCTGGTGACTGGGGGGTGGGGGTGCTGGGAGACATGGGTGGGGGCCTGGTGGAGGCTGCCCCTGGTGACTGGGGGGGTGGGGGTGGTGGGAGACATGGGTGGGGGCCTGGTGGAGGCTGCCCCTGGTGACTGGGGGGGTGGGGGTGGAGGGAGACATGGGTGGGGGCCTGGTGGAGGCTGCCCCTGGTGGCTGGGGGGTGGGGGTGCTGGGAGACATGGGTGGGGGCCTGGTGGTGGCTGCCCCTGCACTGCTGGGGGGTGGGGGTGGTGGGGGTGGTGGGGAACATGCGTTGGACATGGGTGGGGGCCTGCTGGCAGGTGCCCCACAGTGCTGGGGGGTGGGGGTGGTGGGAGACATGAGTTGGACATGGGTGGGGGCCTGGTGGAGGCTGCCCCTGCACTGCTGGGGGGTGGGTGTGCTGGGAGACATGGGTGGGGGCCTGGTAGTGGGTGCCCCTTGTGGCTGGGGGGTGGGGGTGGTGGGAGACATGGGTGGGGCCTGGTGGTGGGTGCCCCTGCACTGCTGGGGGGTGGGGGTGCTGGGAGACATAGGTGGGGCCTGGTGGAGGGTGCCCCTGGTGACTGGGGGTTCAGGGGGACTTGCGTTGGTGGGCAGTAGTGCAAGTTGACATGTGGGTTGGCTGGGGGTCATGGCCATGGTGGATGGTGTGCCTGCAGGACATGTGCAGGGTAGGCCCCTGTGGTGTGAGCCACCTGCAGGGGCCATGGAGGGTGTAGAGGGAACACCTGGGAGGACCCACACGTGCAATTCACGTGTGGTGCTCCCCGCGCACCCCTGTAATACATGTACCCTGATGGAATCGCGTGTGGAACTTCCCGCGCACCCCTGAGATACGCGTACCCTGCTCGCACGGGCCCAATCACGTGTGGAAATTCCCGCGCACCCCTGAGATACGCGTACCCTGCGGAAATCGCGTGTGGCACTTCCTGCGCACCCCTGAGATACGCGTACCCCCAATCACGTGTGGAAATTCCCGTGCACCCCTGAAATACACGTACCCTGCTGAAATCGCATGTGGCACTTCTTGCGCACCCCTGAGATACGCGTACCCCCAATCGCGTGTGGAAATTCCCGCGCACCCCTGAAATACACGTACCCTGCTGAAATCGCGTGTGGCACTTCCTGCGCACCCCTGAGATACGCGTACCCTGCTCGCACGGGCCCAATCGCGTGTGGAAATTCCCGCGCACCCCTGAGATACGCGTACCCTACGGAAATCGCGTGTGGAACTTCCCGCGCACCCCTGAAATATGCGTACCCTGCTCGCATGGGGCCAATCGCGTGAGGTACTTCCCGCGCACCCCAGTGATACACGTAGCCTGCTTGCCGTGCTGGTACAGGGTTAGCGCAGCCCTTTGCGCTGGATTGGGTATATTGATGGCTTTTCCCTGCGCGAGAGGCGTTCTTGGGGGCGTAACTGGCGCTGCTGCAGGGTCGCTGCGCCACTGTGCGCCACGGCTGGTTTTGGTGGCTGGAATCCATGAATACGCTGTGCGCGGAAATGGATTTTAGCGCACGCGGCTGGCGCAGGGATTCGCACGCGCACACTGTGCGCCAGCCGTGTGCGCCACTTGTGCGCTGAATTCTATGAATTACCCCCTAAGTTGCAGCAACTAGATGAAAGGTGGATGGGTGTTAATAACAGAGTGGACGAAGTAGAGAAAAGAGTTGGTGTTCTCGAAGATATATCCCCTAAAGTAGCACAGTTAGAAAAATCTATTAAAGACCTCCAAAGGCATAACGAAGACTTGGAAAATCGCAGTAGGCGCAATAATCTACGCATTTCAGGTTTAACAGAAGGAGCTGAGGGATCCAACCCTATTATCTTCCTACAAAAATTCTTACCAGCTATTCTACATTTGCCCTTGGACACAAAACTCAATATACAACGGGCTCACAGAATAGGTCAACCCTCAGTTTCCTCCACATCTCGTCAGCTGCCTAGAACAATGATACTCTACCTATTGGAATATTCGCAATTACAACTCATTGTTTCAACAGCAAGGGAGCGTAAATCACTCATCTGGCATGGTAGTAAGATATATATCTCGCAGGCTGTGGCCAGAAGCACAGCTCAGAGAAGAAAGGTTTTTCTATCCTTCCGCCCTGCTCTAAAACAATTAAATATCCGATATGGCTTATACCATCCATGCTCCTTTAAGATAACACATGAAGGTCGCACAGCTATATTTGATGATCCAGCTGATTTGAGATCTTTCATACAATCCCTAAAATGTGATGGCATGGATACCTCCAATCCGCCGAGTACCTCAACATCAACTACTACCTGAAGTCTTGTTTTCAATTCTTGATAAAGGTGTTTTATTATACTGTATGTTTATACTAGCAATTACCTAATGCAGTTATAACCCAATTACTCTAACAATATGGGGTGGGTACCGTTCAGGTGTCCCTCTTCCACTGATGGTCGCTCTTTTCCTTTTGGCGACCCAGTTGGCGTTACCTATCCCCGATATCTCTTTTCTCCTGAATCCTTATCCTATGTCTGTTTGATCTCTATAACCTTTTGTATTTCATTGCCTGAATTATCCCAAAATGTGATCAAACCCCTTTCTCCCCTTCCTGACCCACAATGTTCTATCCTTTTGTATCACTGCCTGGGTATATATGTTTTTAACAACATTACTAAAGATCTGATTCTATTATGGTATCACAGCCATAGGTTGCATGTTTATCATTATATATCTGACTAAATGACCTTCAAGTGTATAACCTGGAATATCAAAGGATGTAAAAATCCTATCAAAAGATGCAAAGTAATATCTCATTTAAACAAATTTAAGCCAACGGTAGCTTGCCTACAAGAAACACACCTATCTAACAAAGAATCTATGAAACTTAAATCTCTTTGGGTTAAAGAGGTTATTTCCAGTCCTGCAATCTCCAAGAGAAATGGAGTGGGTATACTAATTAGTAAAAAACAACCCTACAAAATCCTTGATCAAGATGCAGATACAAATGGTAGATGGGTCTGGGTAAAACTTTTAATTGACTCTACACAAGTATCTATTCTTAACATCTATGGTCCCACACTACCAGATCCCCCCTTCTGGACCGCAATCAAACAAATGATACTCAAAAATAACTTCATCAATCTGATAATGTGCGGAGATGTCAATCAGGTCCTTGATCCTTTTTTAGACCGAAAATCCAGCTGCATGTTCATACCAAATAAATCTCATAAATCTTTTACTAATTGCCTAGCGGAGACAGGATTAATTGACACCTGGAGACTATCCCACCCCACACAACTAGACTATACCTTCCATTCACCCCCACATAATACACTATCACGATTGGATTATATTTTTGCAACCAAAACCCTATCTGGATCCATTATTGACTCTAAAATCGCTAATATTATCATATCAGATCATGCACCGGTTATTACTTCCTTCTGCCTCGCTGAGACGAACAAAACTGCTACTAGATGGAAACTCAATAACTTCCTTCTAAATGATCCACAGTTTAATCAATCAGTTCATGCCTTCATTCAACAATACTTTGCTAACAATCTTGATGGTGATACCTCGGTTGTCAATAATTGGGATGCATTCAAAGCCGCCATGAGAGGTCACATAATGGCCCTCTCCGGTAGGAACAAAAAACTTAGGAAAAAACATCTAGATGACCTTTACTCGAAACTCACCCTTGCAGAACAAAGCTATTATGCAGACACTAACTCAACAAACTTACGACAAGTAATAAAATTACGTTTTGAAATTAACAAAGAAATAACAGAACTTGCAGCAGGAACCATACTCAAATATAAAACAAAGATATACCAAACTTCAAACAAAGCGGGCAAAATGCTGGCTTCATATTTAAAAACTAAAAAAGAAAGAGTTCAAATATCACATATCAAAGACACTCAAGGTATATCTCATCACCGTCCTGACACAATACTTGAATGCTTCAGAAAATTTTATGCTGATTTATACACTCCAGAAAGTTCTATTCCAAAAGATGAAATTGATTCCTTTTTTAAAAACATCAGTCGTACTTCATACCCTAGATCAGACCTTTCTCACCTTGATAGCGATATTACCTCCTCAGAGATCACTAAAGCCATCCACAGCCTGGGCAAAGACAAGGCACCCGGCCCAGATGGACTATCAACTGAATTCTACATCAATCTATCCCAAATATTGACACCTAAACTCAAAACACTTTTTTCATACTTTATATCGCAAAAATCTACCTCTGGATCATTTTCGGAAGCTCTACTTATCATTTTCCCTAAACCTGACAAAGACCCTTCCCTCCCCAGTAACTATCGACCCATTTCTCTTATCAACATAGAAAGCAACATTTTTGCTAAAATACTTGCTAATAGAATTGAATCTTCCCTCCCAAATTTGATTAAAGCAGATCAAACAGGTTATGTAAAAGGACGTAATATATCCTCAAATGCTAGACTCCTACTGAATGCCATTAGTCTAGTAGCCAAGGACAAAAAAGACAGACAAGGATATGCTGCCATCACTTTGGACGCGGAAAAAGCTTTCGACCGTGTAGATTGGAATTTTATGTTCCAATCCCTACGCTGGCACGGATTTGGTGAGAAATTTATCTCACTGGTAAAACGTCTATATTCAGCACCCAAATCCGCTATATATTTAAATGGACAAACCTCTTCATTCTTCACCTTGCTCAGAGGCACACGGCAAGGTTGCCCCTTCTCACCGTTATTATATATTCTCTCACTTGATCCGTTGCTGGAATCAATAAGATTAAACAAAAATATCCCAGGGATTCAAGTAGGCACCTCAATAACCAAAATTGCTGCTTATGCCGACGATATTCTTATCCCAATCAAAAACCCTAAATTCCATATACCTAACCTCTTAGACACTCTATCTCAGTTTGGTCATGTATCAGGATATAAACTTAACAGACAAAAATCAGAAATTATGCCATTAAATCCCTATTGCCTAAAGCATGACATTGAATCTTTTGGCCTCAAATGGTGTAGTGGATCCATCAAATATTTAGGACTTCGTTTTGCCCCTACAATTCAAGAAACCATCAAACTCAATACTAAAACACTATTGGACACCCTGAAAGACCTTACATCCTGAAAGACCTTACAGAGGTAAAGAGGTCCCCTCTTTACCTCTCCTGGTGGGGGCGGTTGGATACTATTAAAATGATGCTGTCCCCTATTGTACTTTACTATCTTCAGCTTCTTTCCATTCCACTATCCCTTTCCTTTTTCAAATCTATATATTCCATACTACTAAATTTTCTTTGGGGAATAGGAAAAAGCAGAAGAATTGCGCTAACTAAACTCAAAGCACCTTATGAAATGGGTGGTGTTAAATTCCCTGACTTTAAGCTATACCACTCTGCATTTCTCATAAAACAATCTCGCCAATGGTTCACAGACCCCGAATCTGCAGATATCCCTATATGGTGTACAATAGAGAAACATATAGTTCATCCACACGATATTACTGACCATATATACATATTTAAGTATTCTTCTAAGAACATTTCAGAACCTATTAAAGCATCCGTTTCAGCTCTACAATCCTTTCTCTTCCCCCATACGAAAACCCCCAATAAATATCTATCCCCTTTACTATGGCATAATAAGAATATTGTCATTAATAAAAAGATCCTCAATCGTAAAGCATGGATTGGAAAGGGAATTAGATTCATCCAACCCATTATAGATGGTCCTTCTATTCTCTCCTTCCAACAATTCTCTACCTTATTCACCATACCCAAGACTGACTTTCAGTTTTACAATAAGTTAATCAACTCCTGCCTTGATGCACTAAATCATTTCTCCTATGAGATTCTTTCTCCAGACGCCTTTAGACTACTACAGCTAACCATGACAGGTGAGGTCAGAGCCTCAAAAATATATAATATACTAACCTCAACATTTAATATTTGTCCTTTTCGTCTCAAATGGGAACTTGACTTAGGATATAAGTTTGAGGACCACATATGGCTCCGCCTGTTTTCTAAAATCAAACAAGTATCGGTCTCAGCTAACATTACACAACACTACTATTTCTTTATACATAGAGCATTCATTACTCCGGCTAAATTAGCGAAGACTAACCCGAACTACGACGCTAAATGTTGGTCGTGTGGCCTGTCTCCTGCCACTTATATGCATATGTTCTTTGAATGTTCATATATTGTCAGATTTTGGTACGATATTTGGAAATGTATTCAGCGCATCTTCTCTGTAGATGTTCCGTTTTCTCCTTTAAGCATATTCTTAGGAAGCGTAGCCATTACAACACATATTCCACCGGACTCTGCTAGATTATACGACCTACTCATATGCATAGCATTAAAATGTATTACAGCAAACTGGAAAGACTTTCAATCGCTCTCTACCAGAGCATGGTGGAATGCTTTATGTCAAACTCACAAATTGGAAATGTGCATGGCTAAAAATCTTAATACAATCCCTAAATACAACGCTAAATGGCACTATTTCACATGTTATCTCAACTGTTTCAATGCAACTGCTCATGGCTCCTGAAAATACACCCCCATGCTTACTTTACTAATCGAATGATTATATTTATATAAAAATGCTTGTTTTTAATTATCACTGTAATAGAAGAATCAGTTTTATGCAATAATCTGTTATACCCATCTTCCCCCCCTCCACCTCGCTCCCTTCTGTATCTGGTATGTCAGCTGTCTGTTTCCCTGTTTTGTCTCCCCATCTCTCTACTCATATCTCCATATCAGTTACTCATTACAGATATGTATTATATTAATCCAGGTTTAATCAGCACTATCTACAATTTCTACTCCATTCTTGTTCAATTTAATGCATCAAATTTAATATATCTTCAATACGGTTATACCCTTTCTTGTTAAAAATTGTTATCTCTGTTCATTCTTTATGTTTACCAGATCTACTCAAAGTCTATAGTGTGCTAACACATGTAATAATATCTGTATCTTGAATAATAAAAAAAAAATATTAAAATAAAAAAAAAAGGAAGCGCAACTTACCGAAGCCAAAAAAATGCGGCTGAACTCCTCGCAGTAATGGTGGCTAAAGAGGAATGACAATGCTCTAGTTAAAAAGCCCTCCCCCTGCAGAAAGTACAGCCAATGGAGTAGCAGATTGGTGCTGGGGTGAACGTGTACCTCAAGGGTGCGAAATCACTCTTGCAATTGGCGAGAAAAATAGACCAATGGCTAATGAGCACATTATACATGAAAAAACGTAGGTATGTTGCTCATGGGTGTGGGCGAGTGTTGACCCTGGTCTGGATGACAGTGCTATGTCCATGGACCAGGTGGAATGGAATCAGGGTGGGTGCTAGGTGGAGCGTCAACCTCCCGGGTCAATGGTGGCATAGTTATAAATAAGGCTGTGAGTGCCACAGGATGAAAAGGCAATATGCAGTAGCAGGATGCATGGTCCGGATAGAACCCGCGCTACTTGTTGTTAGACCATCGGTGGTTTGTTGGACAAATGGTGCCGACTAATGATTGTACTGACAGTCTGTTGGTGGCGGAAGGCAATGCATAATTGAGACATACCACTGTCAGCCAGACCAGGGTCAACACTCGCCCACACCCATGAGCAACATACCTACGTTTTTTCACGTATAATGTGCTCATTAGCCATTGGTTTATTTTTCTCGCCAATTGCATGAGTGATTTCGCATCCTTGAGGTACACGCTCACCCCAGCACCAATCTGGTACTCCATTGGCTGTACCTTCTGCAGGGGGAGGGCTTTTTAACTAGAGCATTGTCATTCCTCTTTAGCCACAATTACCGCGAGGAGTGCAGCCGCATTTTTTTGGCTTCAGTAAGTTGCGCTTCCTTTTTGAACCCAATCTCGTTTGTATTGCATGATCAGGGCACCTCTTGCTTTCCTTAGTAGCCTCACTGGCATCTTAAACTTTTTACAGGCTTTCTGACTCGCTAGCACCAACTTTGCACTATTTACGGGCCCCAGACACGCCTGCCATATCCTCATTAATGCTCTCTGCCTTAGTTTAACGGGTCTTCTGGGAAAACTGCACCCTCCAGACTTGCATGATGGGCGAATTTTGTGTTTACCTGCCGAATTAGTTTAGACTATTTATGTGCATGTCACAGTTCAAACTGGCATTTTCATGAGCCAACACCACGGCAGCATTAAACACCCCTGCGTGTCTCTAACACACTAGAAATGGCCACCGTATCTCAGCGGTTAGCTGCCATCTCCACCCCGCTGAGCCATTACGCACTATGCAGATCTTTAAAACACTGCATTGCCGCTTGTACTATATACAGCTGCACCCACCAGCCCATAGTCCACACAGCACTCATACCTGATCCTTGCTGCATGAGGAGCATGACACAAGAGAGCCTATTCACAAAAGGCTGTGACCTGGTCACCACACCTGGTATATACCCCCACCACGGTTGTCTTTACCCCTGGTCACTTACGTACCACACCCGCACCATCCTACGCAGGATGTGCCCGAAAACTAGCATAATACACACGGTCTACCTCTAGGGCGAAGATAACGGTTTGTTAACCTTCTCTTCCACAGCTCCTAGAGACTCCAGGCCTGACTCACTGGCCTTTCTGACCCGATTTGTCCGAGTCTTTCCATGCAACCCTTTTGACATGGCATTCAAAGTCCAGTACTCGTAATAGGTCTTCAAGCACAGTGTTCCCGCTGCAACTACAGCAGATGGTAAGCTGTTCCATCAAATACACCACTAGTGTATTTAGGCACCAATCAGGCATTATTAATTAATATTTTAATTGAGAAATGAATCCCTGAGATACTGACAGCTATCCTTCCCCCACAGATTACCTTTACGGACAGCACCACCACCAGTGATCATCCTGATGAAGGCCACTACTAACTCGGGCTCTTACCCAGCCTCGCTTGGCTGAAACACTTCAGTGTCAATGTTTTGTGGCACAACCCCTGTGTTTATGTGTTTATAGATAGTGTTATGTACACCATCTTGCTTAGTAATCCCGGACCAACCACAGTCCTAGGTCGCACCCTGTCAATATCCTATGTCACCACTTACCTGTATTGTATACTCATGCATCGCTTTAGAAATTGTACCTCGACAAAAATAGAGGTCGATACTTACCTGTATTTTCCTTGTTAAAAAACGTCTGTCCTTATACTTTCGTGCTTATTGAAAGTCATGTAAATATTTCATTTTATTCATCTGTGCAAAATCGTTTTGGAGGCAAAATAAAATAGCTTCTAAACTAGACAGCTGTCTACAGATCTCTCACCCTGATTTCTAGCATTTTGCATACAGGTACCCCCCTGGGCATATCAGGACTCCGCCAGGTGCCCTTTATATATTCAAGATGTATAGAAGGCCAACCTATATTGTGACATGGACAGCTCTCAGAGCCGTAGCCAAACCAGTTCAAGGTAGCAGTGACAAGAGGTCTAGGCTACGTCTCAAGAGGTGGTGAGCTAGTAAAGGGTCCACAACGAGTATACACAATGGGAATCACAAATGACACATAGACAGTATGTATAAAAATACAGTTATTTATTTATGGCAAATTATCACTATGATAAATGACTACTAACAGGTAGAAGTATCACACAACACTAATAATAGATTACATATATGCAGTCACCAGAGTAGGGCATAATACAAATCAAACCCCTGTAAAAGAAAGTACAGATTACTTTATGCACTACAAGTCCACATAGAATTAACCCTAAATTCAAAAAGCCTTCCCTAAGTTGTCTGGGGCCTCATGCCCAAAAGTTCAGAAAACGTTCCGACACAGTTTGTGATGCAGGAAAAAGGAAGGCAGGGTCTCTAGGGTCCAGTGACAGTTCCAAGGGTTAGAGGACAGTTTATTCTAACTAAGTTTTCCCCAATCTCCGGAAGGCCTGTGCAAGCAAGCATTGGCAAAGCCAAAGTATAGCAAAAGTTTTATAAAGGTTTCAAAACTTTTAAAAAGAGTTTAGGGCCAGGTAAAAACCACTGTAACTCACACCCGTACTCTGATTCTTGACAGGAGTTGGCAGGTCAATGGAAGAAGGTCTGAAGTTACTTTTCCTGCCACCAGCCTCTGTCCTTGATTCGCAAGTGTTGCCGGTTCGAGCAGATCTCCGGTCCATGTCTTTAGGTGGTGCAGGGACTCTCGGAAGAAGAATGCAGAAAAACACAATGCAGGACCCCCTCAGGGCTGGACTCCACTTAGGTTAGCTGTTTCGGATGGTGGTTACCGCAGCACGGCGATGCAAAGGGACTCACTTGTTGCAATCAGACTTTCCCTCCTATCTCGGGTCCCGTTGACCCTTGGACACCGAAGCTTCGCAGAGGTAAGTCATGTACCACAAGCTGAGGACCCCCAACGTTCCAGGCCTCTACGCAGAACAGCAATATCGGCAGCACAGTTTCCCAAACTTAGAGCTGGTCAGCCACAGGATGGTCCTGGAACACTTTTGATGGCTCTTCTTTGCAGGGTACTGAGCAGACGTCAGGAATGGAAGTTCCCTCCACTCCATGGGATGCAGCTCCCTCGGAGGACTGCTGATGATCAATAGGAAATGTATACACAAGGGGTAATCTTATCCTCACAAATTAAAGTCCGCAATAACTTCTACTGGGGACCCCCACCACAACAATTGCAAATGCCGTTTTTCAATTACCCACAATGGAACCGTCCCAGTCGGAGACACAGCGGCAACAGGAGACGCTGAACACAATACCCATTTTTAATCTATCGGGCTTTCCTCATACTTATGATGAAACCACACTACTATCAAAAGGTCTATCTTTTGTCCCCACCAACAACACGGACTGGTTCAAGATTGACGGTGAATTCTGTAACTTTTTTCCGGTCTATCCGAAGGAAAATTTACTTTAAAGACAAATATTGTCCTCAGACCACAGATGACACAGGTTTAAGACTGAAATCAAACTTCAATCCAAGAGATAGTGAGCTACCCACATCCATTCTCCCTTTTGAAAAATGCATTAAACTTGAAATTAAGAAATTACATTTATCTCAAAAACATCCGAGACAAAACCTTACCAATGGAGAATGCTGAGCCCTCAAAAACCTTGCCAATAATGATAACTTACTTATCAAAGCAGCAGACAAAGGAGGGGGGGATAGTGATACAGAACACAGATCAGTACAATACTATGGTAATGACACTACTAAATAAAGAGAACAACTATAAAAAATGTAAAAAAGATCCCACCCCGCCATCAAATCTAGAATACAAGAAATCACTAAATTTGCACTGGAACGAGATTGGATCTCTGAAAAAGAATATGCCTTCCTAAACACCACAGAGGGCAGAACTCCTGCATTCTACGCCTTACCTAAGATTCACAAGAACAGCAGCATACCCTCGGGAAGACCAATAGTATCAAGGTGTGGCTCAATCCTGGAACCAATATGCCAATTCATCGATTATTTCCTCAAACCCCTGTGCCAACAGTCTGCCTGATATCTGAAGGATACCATGACTACCATTACCACCTTTGAGCACCTACCATTTGATAGTACTAATAATCAACCAGTCACAATAGACATAAAGAGCTGATATACAAGCATGCCCCAGGACAAAGCTATTGAATGCATCAGACACCACTTTACCACACATATGACACAAAGAAGAGTGCCAGTGAACTTTATTGTGGAACTGCTTGAACTAGCCCTCACCAATAACTTCTTCAGCTTCAACAACACATTCTAGTTACAAACCTGTGGCACCGCTATGGGTGCAGCATTTGCCCCCAGCATGGCCATCATATATATGGCTGAATATGAACACAGTTTCATACTGAACACGAACAATCCATTCAAGGAAAACATCCACCTCTGGCGGAGATACATAGATGACATCATCTTCATCTGGGAAGGATGCAGGTATGAACTACAGAATTTCTTTATGTGGATCAATGAACAATCTGAGGATATCCAATTTACCATGGACAATAGCAATACTAACATTAACTTCTTAGACCTTAGCATTACCGACAACCAGCTCAAATGCTCTATTTTCAAAAAGGAAACAGATAGAAACACATTTTTGCATTATAACAGCCACCATCCAAAGAACCTATGCAATAATCTGCCATATGGGCAATTTCTCAGGATCCACAGAAATTGCACGGAAACAAGAGAATTCAAGATCCATGCCAGCAACCTACAACAGAAATTGGAAACCAGGGGATACCCAAAGAAACTGTTAAAAAATACAATGAAGAGGGCCCTCTATACACCCAGAGAAACACTTCTCACTCCTAAACTACATGACCCTGCCACAGACAATACATTGGCCTGTATTTTCACCTTTGGTGCCAATACTTCTCAATTTAAACACATGATCAAAAAATTCTGGCCAATAGTACAACTCAATTTACCAGAGGAACCATTACCAAGGATGTCCCTGAAGAGAAAAAAGAATTTGAAAGACCTTCTAACCCATGCCAGATCGAGACAGAAGTCCACCAGATCCACATCATGGAATGTGCACGAGATCCGAGGACACCACCCCTGTGGTAGCTGCACGGCTTGCAATCAAACACAAAAAATGAAATCATTCCCCATAGATGGTAAGGAATGGCAACTTCACCAATTCACAAATTGCAAAACATCCAATGTTATTTATATAATTGAGTGTGCATGCAAATTAAGATACGTGGGACAAACCTCAAGACCAGTGCACAAAAGAATTGGGGAACACAAATCAAGGATCAGGTGCAAAGTACATACAGCACCTCTAGTGTCACACTTCAGGGAATACCAACAAGGACATGATTCCTTTAAATGGTGGGTCATTGATAGAGTCCTGGAGACCACCAATAGCTCCTATGCTTTAAACTTTAAGGAGGCCTGGTGGTTCTTCAAATTACAAACCTTGACCAAAGGCCTCAATGAAGCTGTCCCCAATGATTACCATGCAACCACCCTGGGATAATCTGTATTGCTAGGCTTATCAATCAGATTCCTCCAGTGATACAGAAATGGCCAGCAAGATGTTCACTTTCTCTCTGCCCACTCAATCATAGCGAGTGATGAATAGCTATTTTTTTCTACTATCACCCTGACACCTTATAAGGTGCTCTCCCCTGAATATGTACACATCAGGCCTATACAACACGACAAAACTGCATGTATTTTGCCCATTAGACATCACAGTGTGACACACCTCCGCCATGATCTGATGACTTTCCACATAGCATCAGCCTCATACAGAGCCCCACATTGATGTCGGGACCTCACTACGCTGGCCTATCTTTAGGCACAGACATTCCAAGTAATATCACCTAGGCATCCCTACATGCATAGCCTGCTGCCTTGCATTTTGCTGTTACCCGCGACTCCATATTAGGTCCCCCAGTTTGCTATCTATTAGGGCAATCGAACTCCATGACCCCTTCTTTCAGGGACTTATGCCGGACTGAGTAGTGTCCCTGCTCTCTTCCACGTCCCTTCCCACTTACGCGGGCCACAGGAATAGCCACAGAAGAGCCATACGCTCATTTGATAAGAAATGATGCGCCCGGCCAGCAAACTCAAAGTTTCTTACACATACTACCATTATTGACAATCAGACGTGCGTTGCCACATAACGTTTCCAAGGCAATGTCTAAACATGGACATCTTACTATATGCTCATGCGTGCTCCGGAGACACACGTTGTTCGGGCATGCGCACAGGGAACGCCTACAGTACAGCTCCATTTTAGCCAGGCACCCAGAGCTTTCACACACTGCGGTGAACCCCTGAGCGCCCCTCTGCATAATTTTACAAGGTGAGCGCGGAACAGCCTCCCTCACGGCCTCCCCCACACAGAGCACCTTTGTGCTTCCTTTACTTGCCAAATTTCGATTCTGCAAATGGGTGGATCCCTTTCTGAACTGCCCCTCTTTGTGTCTCTTTCTATTTTTATTTCATATGACTACAGGGCATTGATTAAAGACAGGCCCTCCAGCACTCTGTCTCTGCTCCCACTAGCCAATAGCAGAACTAGCCCCACACACACCCCAGCAGTGGTCCAATCAGGACCACTGACGGGAACACTCATGCATAACACTCAGGCACACTGAATCCACTTTGTGGATTGGGAACAGACAGTCCCAGCCCTCATCCTGCCAGCAAATACACATAGACCGCCATTAGCCTGCCAAAATCCTATGCTTTCCCGGGCACTGGAAGTCCATATAGTGGAGGCCAGCAAGAAGGCTAAAAAACAAGATGGACAAGCAAAAACCTTGTGGAATGGCCATGTTTGGTCACTAGCAACAGTTAATAGCCAAATGCTGTAAACACGGTAAGGCTAAAACAAAAAGCACTAAAAAATTGTAAAAAGTCACTGCTGCCACCTAGAGTAACCAAAAAACATGTGAGTGTTAGTCTAGGGCTAAAACAAACATTTAGTCCATTATACTGCATTGTAAGATGCATTGTACAATGATAAAGGTTACCACAAGTGATAACAAGTTACTAAAAGTGGTAAGAAGGTAACCATACTAAGGGAAACAATGTTTTCCAGTACTGACAGATTGCTGGACGTGTCAGTTTCCCCATAACAGATGAGCAAAAGACAGTGTAGTGAAGCTTAAGGCTTCACTGCATTGTAAAATGTACAGGTCAGGATCAAAAATAAAAGGAAATGTTTGGGGGTCCATAAGAATAAATGGAAAGGTGGAGTAAATAGAAATCTTTTCTAACACTTGTCTCCCCCAACCCCCAGACTAAGGACAGGGGGAACTAATCCACCCCTGAATGCATACTCTGTTCCAGTCTGTTGTCCCAGCTGGAAAACCCATCAGAATTGCTAAATTTGGGATCTGGCCTATGCCAAGGCCTGCAGACTCATGAACCACCTGAGCCCCTTTGGATTATCTCGTTTAATATCCACCAACCACTTCAAAGGCTTAGGGTGAGCATACACAGTGCAGTGAGTCCCATGGAGGTAGGACCTCCAATTCTTAAGAGAGCATATGATGGAAAAACATGTTTTCTCCACCTGGGGCCACCTGAGTTCTGCGCCCCTAAATTGGTAGCTGGTGTGACATATAGGTTATTCCTTACCTTTGTCATCAACCTGTGAAAGTTTCCCAACTATCCCAGGGTCATAGGCATCTGTCTGCACTAAGAAAGATCTCTTCTAATAAGGTGCCCTTAAGCCAGGGGCCTAACCAAAGAATTATTTCGGGCCAGGGAAGGCATTCTTACACTTAAGTGTCCATAAGAATTCTTTAGGTCCCCTATGAGTAGTGAGGGCAGTCAGATGGGAAGCTATATTGCTATAGCCTGCTACCTTACTCCTGTGTTTCCAAGTGAGGCCCAGGTAGTCCTCACTTGGGCTTGGGTAGTGGGGGTTGCCCAGTTCTGTACATGAAGTACTTTACTGACAAGAGGTTGCAACTTGTCCCCACATACACCAACGTTAAGCTCAAGGAAGGCCACTGTCTCCTGTTCAGTTTGACACTTGGTTGCCCCCCTGAACAAGTTGGCCTGATGAAGGTCCTGACACCTAGTCTCTTGAGCTATTCCCAGTTCCTTCCAAGTGGGGGTTGAATCTGTAATGTCATCCAGACAAGTCTTACTGAGATCCATTTTCCCATTCAGAACAGGGGCTAATCTCATTTGACAGTTGTCAGTTGCAGCCACCAATCCAGAAGTCCATACATTGAAGTAAGGATCTGAAAGAGGCAACACTACTGTCTTCTTCTTAGCATAGGCTGCAAGGGATATGTTTCCATACGCTGCAGAGGGATCAAAAAGGCAACTGTACTTTTCAGTACAGTTCTGATCTGCCAAGTTTTTACCTCTTAGTGGAGAGTGTGTATCTGTCTTGGGGACAGAATACAGAACTCCAGTGTCCATATAGAATCTCAAACTGCCTTTACCTGTATGCCCCTCAGAACTGGGCTCTAGACAGCTATAGTGCTCAAACACTCCTTGTTCCAACACAGGGTGGATCTCACACCCACTGTCAGAACTTGGTGGGTTCACCAACTCCCAGATTGCAGTCTGGTTTACACCAATCTGTTTCCTGTGGGAAATAATTTTCAGTGGACCGCGTATCTTAGTCACATTAGCTGTAATGATATTTTTAGAATTACCTATTTTAGGGCTAGTACTTCATTGATCTATTTTAGGGTGCTACATTGTGTAATATGTGTGATGTGAAAAAAAATGTATTGTCAGTAATGCATTCTATCTTAATTAATGTTTCTTAACTAAGAGAAAGATCTGTCTTTTAAACATGGAAATCTTTGAAATGTGTATATCATTGTAGCTGTAGAAAAATACATCTTTTTATAGATGTCTATTTCGTGATTGTGTATGATTGTATTGAAAGGTTGACATATTTCTTAACAACCATATCAATATAAAAAGAGGGTTTCAGTGACAACCAGGGAGGAGATTGCCTCAGGAAAATCTCCAGCTCACCTTGCTGATGTGGGGTCGAGTGAGGGGACACTAGGTCATCCTCACTGAAGCCATTAGAATGGCTACTTTGGCACAGGGCAGGGAGACACACAGATATATCTGGCTCCATTTCTGTAGCCA
The DNA here is from genome assembly GCF_040938575.1 of Ambystoma mexicanum. Classification (NCBI taxonomy): domain Eukaryota; kingdom Metazoa; phylum Chordata; class Amphibia; order Caudata; family Ambystomatidae; genus Ambystoma; species Ambystoma mexicanum. The sequence goes on from NC_090921.1 coordinate 1,123,669,682, forward strand.
TATGCAGGGCTCCAATTCTATATATTAAGATAGGATCGTCCATACTATCCTTAGGAAACTTCATGGCAACCTGGACAGGTCCACCAAGGCCTTTTAAATGGTTTCTCTTGCCAAGCTGTGAAACATGGCAAGGCCCAGACCACTCACATGTGTGTAGTGATTTACTAAATAGGTTTGAAAGGAGAAGGTCCCACCTCCTCCTCTGGGGCTCACTGAGGGCTTCAATCAAACTTAGGCGAGATCTGACAGGTCTCGCTGTGGATGACAGCTAAGTGACACTTGACAGGTGACTTCACTCTCCCTCCGCTGGGTCTGACCACTATTGAGCACAGCAGCAGAGCTTCTTCTGGGACTGTCATTCTGTAAGGCATCAATAACTGACTTGGTGGTCATTCTCTGTGGGTTTAAATTAGGGCATATGGTGTTGTGATCAGCAACCACCAATTTCAGCTTACTTCCTGAGGTCCACAGGGTCAAAGGTCTAAACAAAGAAGGCCTTGCCACTGGTACAAATGGGCCCACTCCTAAAAGTGACCTCTGGAGTATGTGAATACTTGTCTCCCTTCTGTCACCATGGTGACGGGGAGGGAGACTCCTGCAGTGGGTTTCTTCTGGGACCCCCATCAGGGGCCAGCAAGAAGGTGTGTTAGACCACTCTGGTGGTATCCTGATATTAGGATGAACCACTAGTGGAATGTCACACCCCAACTGTAAGAGGAAGGTCCTCACCTTCTGAAAAGACTCCAACCTCTCAAGGCTTTCTCTGGTGGGCTCTGTAGGCTTACTTTCCAGTAACCCACCTTCCTGGTTTGTCATTTGCTTCACTGGAGGGGAACCCTCCCACTGGAAACAGGCCTTTCTCTACAGGCCTAGGTAGGATGGTTTCTTTCTTTGTTGGCCCATACTATTCTCTCCCCTATGGTCTTCCCTACCACCATGCAAGATATCTCAGGAGCCCTATAGGATCCAAGATGTTCTGGGATTCCTTCTTCCAAGTGATTTTCAATAGGTTCAAAGAAATTCCCCTATTTTCTAAAAATCTCCTATATCTACCATCAGGGGTAATGTATTCATGCCAAATCTAAAAGAGATAGGTACAACAATGTTTGAATAAATCCTAGTATTCTCTTAGAAAAAAGTATTCCTCTCTAGGTGATGATCTGGTACTAATATCTTGAAATAATGGATATAGTACAGTGTATAACAATATGTATCAAAAAATAATTTATTAATACTTGTACATATCTATAAATATATACATTTTGTAAAGACCCTAGACTCACACACAAGTTGATTATGTCTAATGCATATAGATCACAATTTTCTCATAAAACCTCCAACATTAAATCAATGCATAGACATGAGTGACAATACATTACAACATCACATAATAAACGTGTCATAAAACCACATATTCCGGACATGTGACATGTTTCAGTTCTACATGCCCTTGAATGGCTGAACTTTCTTCAGGGGAAACAATTATTATTCTTTAAAATTCCTTCAACACCGTGCGGTAGGGGTCCAAAAAAACATCCACCAACGGATGTCATAAAACCTGTAACAAAAAGAGGGAAAACCTTATGTTCCTAAAGATACCAACCAAGTACTCAAATTACTACCTTCACCAACTGTAAAGGAAACTACCAAAACAGTGTGAAAGAGCCACCAACCGTCACCATAACAGAAAAAGTCAAGCGCCTAATAGTGCACCCTTCAGCCAGAAGATCAATTACAAATGTGAAGTGCCATCCATTGCTACTTCATCCAATGCGATCCATTAATATATAAGTTCGCCTAGCCCCTTAAATCAGGCTATTATGTATTTATTTGGTACATATGTCACCACAGGAATTTTGAAAAATGGAAACTAAAGACAAAACATAATTCAGAAGCAAATCCTCATCCATGTGTTAGCCGGTAACTTATTCATACATGTTTAGAAAGGCTGAGTACCTGTTAGATCTTCAAGGCGACCATACTCTCAAAGGAGTGCTTTTCAGTTCAGCACCTTCCCATATTCACCCAGACAGGAGTCTGTGATTAATTTATCTGTGGCCAACAATGGAGAAACAACCATGAATCTACCCATATAGGAGAGAAATGTACTCTTGTAAACATCACAAGAGGTCACATTGGAAAATTACCTGCTGCAACTCGCAGATTAGTTACAGGGGTCCAGAAGTATGTATTCAAACGGTAGTAGCTAGATAGTCCGTCATCCGGCACAAAAACTTTCTTCAAATCGAATCAAAACACCATCTGAAACGACATAAGAGCACACGCCAAACTTCCATTAAAATGATGTAATTACAGCTGTTCTGTACATCATGCATTTCAATCCATGGGTATTTCACCGCCTCAAACAGTTGAAAGAACAGTTGAAAAACATTACAGCTAGGTCCATGCGAATTACGATGCAGCACCGAGTAGACAATACAACAGCTGTGTCTATAGCGTGTCTAGCGGTTCATATAACGTTCTTATAACGTGTAGACACTAACCCGTATTTCCATAGACCGGTTCTACAAAGCTACAACAATGGTTCTGCCCAAGCATGTACGTGGACTGTTACAAGCAACTTTAACTTCCGTTTTTAGAGATTCACGCCGGCATTTTGAAATTGATCTTCTGGCTCAAGGGTGCATTATTAGGCGCTTGACTTTTTCTGTCATGGTGACAGTTGGTGGCTCTTTCGCACAAAATGTATATATTTATAGATATGTACGAGTATTAATACATTAGTTTTGATAAATATTTCAAGATATTAGTACCGGATCATCACCTAGAGAAGAATACTTGTTCTAAGTGAATACCAGGATTTACTTAAACATGTTTGTACCTATCTCTTTTAGATTTGACACATTCCTTCTTCCAAACCAGAAATAGGGCCTCTACCAACTACCTCAACAGATGTTGTAGGTAGGACAGGGGTAATATTCTCCTTCCATCTAGCCTCTCCTTCTGACTCCTCTGGCCATGAGTTTCTCCTTAGGCCTAGGCTTTCCCTTAGGCTTGGATAGGGCAGGCCGATTCTGAGACCCAGTGCTTCAAGGTTCTGGTGAGTGTCTACCAGGGCCTATGCCTCGAAGACTAATCTCACCCAGAACTCTTCTAGGAACAACTCTTCTAACATTGACAGATGCCCTGGCCAGTTCACTATTTACAGCTCTACTGACTGCTGCTACTGGAACATTGAGAGTGTTCCTAACAGTAGATGTACTGACACCCTCTACCGGAACACCAACCTCAGCGAATACATGACTATGGGGCTGGGCTGGGATGGGATCCGAAGCTCCAGCACTACTAATTTCTAATAAATCTAGTCTACCTTCAGACTCTTCACCTGAGGGGAAGCAATCTAAAGGGGAGGACACACCTGCACACTCTTCTTCCTCATACTGAGAGAATGCCAGACTTGCAGAGTGGAGCCCAAAGGTTTACCCTTACACTTGGGGTCTCCCTTCATGTGGTCACTTGCTCCACAAGTGTAACAGTCCCACTTGATCTTGAAACATTGGGAGGCTTAGGGAAACCACTATCATGCTCGGGAGGATTATTTCCACTACCCTGGCCTGACTCTTATGACGTCCCCTTATTAAACTTGTTGTGGGCCTTCTTGGACAAAGTTGTATCAGTACCCCCACCCTCTTTCTCTTTATGCTTCTTTCGCTCCTCCTGCTTACCTGAAGAAAGCTTGTCCTTATGGGACATTTAACTCCTTTGAATCAGCCAAATGCTGCTTAAGCTCTGGGGAACATGAGGCACAATTATGCTCAAGCATGACCAAATGAATCATGCCCTCAAAGGTGGTTATAACCTTCTTTCCAGCCACACACATTTTTCAAAGAATCGGCCACAAAAGTAACCTAAGTCATACATTCCTTCTTTTTATACTCTTTAAATCTCCTCAGGTATTGGGCAGGAGTCTTCTCAAACTTAAAGATGAGAATTTTGTTTAATTTTACAAGATCTTGCATGTCAGCTTTGGATATTTCCATAATGGCACTGCAGCCAGAATATGACATTCTGCTGAGTCACCATGCAATTATATCAGCATCAACCACTCCTTGTACTTCACATGCATATACAAAAGTCACAAGCTAATCAATTATGTAATTCTTATCTTCATATATACTAAGATGATCTATTGGGAATTTAGGATGTGAAGAGGACCCAGAACCATCTCCGGATCCTTTGGAAGAAACTTGTGAAGCCTGAGTCTTGGCAAGCTCCATCTGGGAATCTCTGTCCTTCTGCCTTTCAACTTTCCCAAAATCGAACCTGGCCATATTGAACTCAAGCTCTTTCTCATCGAGCCTGAGCTTCTCCTTTTTCAGGTCAAACAATGCCTCAGCATCTGAGGTGGTTACAGACAAAAGACCAGAAGCTTCAATGTCCTCCTCCTCTTCCTCACCATTACAAACTGCTGTTGCAGCAACTCCATTACTGCTGCTGCATCCATCCCCAGCCCCGCTACCAGTACCATTAGATAAGGGGTTTGCTCTTTTCAAAATCAATCATTTTCACAATTGATTGGCCTTTGTCACTACACAACATTTTCAAGTGATCCACTTTAGAAGAATTTAAAGTAGTGAAAGTTACTGTCTCCATGTTAACTATTCTAGTAGGTGACTGTTAACTATTAGGCAATCAAAATCCACAGTGTATTGTGTAGGTATTAGCTGGACAAATCACCAGTGCGCTACACTGAGGTACCCAATACTGATCATTTTCACAAAACACCCAGATGTTAAGGTGCGATGGTCATCCCACTGCTGTTCACCAATTTCTTAGGACTGATTTTCTATACTCCGGCTTGGTGGACCGACGTATAGAAGGCCAACCTACACTGTGACAGGGACAACTCTGGGAGCTGTAACCAAACCAGTTCAAGGTAGCAGTGATGAGAGGTCTAGACTAAGTCTCAAGAGGTGGTGAGCTTGTAAAGGCTCCACGATGAGTACACGCAATGGGAATCACAAATGATACTTAGACAGTATGTATAAAAATAGTTATTTATTTATGGCCAGATATCACTATGAAAAATGACTACTAACACGTAGAGGTATCACACAACACTAATAATAAATTACATATATACAGTCACCAGAGTAGGGCATAATACAAATCAGACCTCTGTAAAAGAAAATACATATTAGTTTATGCACTAGAGGTCCACAGAGAATTAACCCTAACTTCAAATGTTTTCCGTAAATTATCTGGGGCCTTATGCCCAAAAGTTCAGGAAAAGTTTTGACACATTTTTTTGATGCAGCAGAAAATGAAGGGAGGGTTTTTGGGACCCAGTGCATAGTTCCAAGGGTTGGAGGACCGTTTATTCTAACTATCAAACGTATCCCCAACGTTCGGAAGGCTTGCGCAAGCAAGCAATGGCAAAGCCAAAGTATAGCAAAAGTTTTAAAAAAGTGTTCAAACTTTTAAAGGGAGTTTAGGGGCAGGTAAGAATCACTGTAACTTATGCCCCATACTCGATTCTTCACAGGACTTGATAGGTCAATGGAAGAAGGTCTGAAGTTGCTTTTCCCACCGTCAGCCTCAGTCCCTGAGTCGCAGGGGTTGCAGGTTCGAACAGATCTCTGGTCGGTGTATTTAGCTGGTGCAAGGCCTCTTGGGTGAAGAATGCAGAAAAACACAATGCAGGACCGCTCTCAGGACTGGAATCGACTCAGGTAAGCTGTTTCGGACGGTGGTCACCGCGGCACGGGAGGGATGGCGGGGCGGGGAACTGTGTAGATCCTTAGTCTATTTAACAAAAATGTAATGCATTCCCTTTGGCAGAACACCACGGGTTATTTTCATTCAAATTCAAAATTAGCAAAGCTCACTTCCCAGTGTGTGTTGAAAAACTATAGCCTATAATTTAATAGGGTAATCCTTTTTGGTCCTGTTGATTCAGACTTCTTTAAGGAAGAGGGGTGTCTTTGTTGTTAAATCAGTCCAATATTTTTGTCCAACTTTCCCCAACACAGGCCGTTCAGTGGAGTGGGGTCTAAAATCCAAAATTCTTCAATCATCCTAATTTTTCAATCAGAATTCCCCAACCAAAGTAAGGGGGTATCTGAAAAACAAATTGCATCACCTTGTGTTTATTATAAAATGAAAGTGTGGGTGAAATAATAATTGCCATATGGATTGGCCCAAATTTGTGAAATTAAACTGCCAGCCATTTAAGCTCACAGGAAAATCAAAATTGGGCAGTGCTACATCTACAAATTGTGTTCACTGACTAGAGCAAATTATTTCTTGAATTGTATTTGAGATCAAGTATTGTGATTTATGTTTATATTCTTAACTAATTTGTATAATTTATTTGTGTAACAAGAAGTTATTGGTGAGCCACAAAGAAGGTGGCATGTGTAGTTTAATGTGATGTCTATTACTTTAAATTTAAATAAATACAAATATATTTCCTGTCCACAGGCCTGATTCTTGGCTCATTGGTATCTCAGGGGGAGAGATACAAGCGGTATTAGATGAATGGGAGATAGGGCTGAATAAAAGAATCCATTCAACATTTTGTTGCATGACACCTTGAATGGGGAGGGAAGGAACTCCCCGTGCTGAGGGTGACCTCTCAATAAACCGTTACAAATTGGGGGCTCATCCAGGATTTAGCTGGCTATTTCTGACTCATGACAAGTGAATTGTGACAGACTATTCATTTTGATGCAATTGCATTAAGGTGGAGGGAAAGTCATCTTTATTTGTTAAAGTCCCGCAAGGACTTGACCCCTGAGTTCCAGGGAGGTGTATAGGTGAAACATTAAGATTATGTAAGAATTGATTTGCGTGAGGAAATCAAGCAGGAACAGGGTGATTTTTGCCCCTGCGTAGAGAAGGTTCGACAAAAGTTGTAAAAAGCCATTTTAAAATGACAACCATAGGAGTGTGTGATTCCAGGAAGCACCTTCTGGCTAAGCTTTTCATTCGAGGAGAATGGATGGAGGGTGAAGCCGGAGCTGGCAAACTAGAATTGTGCAACAGATCACCTCAGTGAGGACTGACATTTGGTCTGAAGGTGGGATATTGTACAAAACATAAGAGGCATTTATATGACCTAAGATGCTTGTGAAGAACTGAGTCAAAACGCTCAACTGACAGCTTAGTTATATTTCCACTTGCAATTAGTGAAAGAGCAAGCGCAAAATAGTGAGGCTGGTGTGCTGAAGCAGACTGAGGTCTGGAAACAGGCTCAGAAAGAACTCACACAGCTAGAAGATAAAGCACAGCAGAGGCATATTTTTGAGTTAAAACAAGAAAACCTCATGGAACAACTAACAATGAGTTAAAAACCCAGCAGCAAGAGAGTGCAGAGACGTGAAACACAGTTTTCTACATTGCATAATGCATGATGCACATAAAGAGCGTGTGCAAAATTTGAGCACACTGCAACATAAGATAAATGATCACAATATGTATAATAGAGGGTTGTTAGATGACATTGTGGCCCTCAAACAACAAATTAGGGAATTGTAAACAGAAAATAGTCAGTCCATCACACAAAGAGTTTGATGAAATGAGGCAGAATGCAAATATTCTGAAACAACGTAATTTACAACTGGTCAAAGACCAAGATGCATTCAGGCTGAAAGTGGATGCAGCAAAGGAACAGTCAGGTCCTCAGGAACTGACCAGAATCAGAGAAGAAAGGAGTGAGCTAGTAAAGCATTTGAGACAAATGGAAGCTGAACTACTGGAGGCAGCAAATTGTAGGGATGAGCAAGAGAAAGATGGACTTGTGTGCCTACACAAGCCCTTTAAGATGAGGTAACAAAACTTTGAGATAGGTGGGATGGAGAATATACTTAAACATCAATAATCAAACGGACTCAGGAAGTTGGCAAAGTGCGTCCGTTTTGATAGCAGTGATCTAAAACAGGGAGTATAACGAACATCAACGAACTCGCTCGAGCTTCTCACTCAACGCATTTCATAAAAAACATAGCTTTTATACTAATAACTCATCATCATTGACGTCAATCTATGTTGCAAACTACAAAAACCTACTTGGGGATGTGATAGGATTACAGGGAACCTCTAGTTATAGGTTCCATACTTGTTGGGAAGGTGATTGGGTCTCTATCATCAGTTGGGGCAACTAAGCCCTCCTCTAGTGCAGGTCACTACGAACGTCATCAAATACATGACATCCCATTGGTTATAAAAACTATAGGGCTCTATACTACGTGTCCCTCTATAATTGGTTGGCACCCTTGTATCTCTCTGTAATATTCCACCTATGCAAGCAGCACTCAGGCTAACATCCAGGTGCTGGTGGCCTGGTCATAACCATAGCTTCCCACCAATTAGTCTGTCACCAATCATCACTCTTGCAGTCTGCCAGTCAATTAAGGCTTTGAACTTGGCCTTAGAAATGTTCTCTGTGCCTTAGAGTAAGAGGGAGTATAGGTATACTCTGTCTCTTGGTTTTGATATACCTCAACTCAGTATCTATTTTCATCCACCGACGTTACTGCAGACCATGTTTCAGAGTCTTTCTGTATTTAAAATTCTATTAAATGATGAACCTTTGACATCTTCAATGTTCTCACTCCTCATCCAAGACAGGAGTGTGTTCTTCTAACACGTTCTGTAACTACTCATGAACATTCAGGTTCATGGTGGCCTTGACTTCCTGCTGATGGGTCAGCCAAGCCTTTCTTTGATACACCTCTGAATTCATTTAGATTGCTTTTCTAACTGTGACACACTGAAAGCCTTTTTTTCACTGGATTTAGCTCTGCTAAAATGTGTTGTGGAACCATCCATAGTCCATACATTCCTATGCATATACATTGGCACATCGCCGCAATCTATTCACTACATAGCCAGCCTTTAAGAATACATTGTCTACTTGCGTTACTTCATCAGTACACTTGTAAAATAACTTGATATCTTCTTCATCCTTTCTGTAGTATGAGCCCAAAATGTTGCTCATCTTTAACACCTCCTCCTTTGTTTCTATAGAATGTCTATATTCTTCAGCCTCTTCTTCTGAGTGCATCAAATCTGCTCTGTATGACGTCACCATGCTTCTCTTTTGTTTAGTTTTCACACTTCTTTCCGGATTTCATTCAAATGGCCATCATATTGTCATGAATGCTTGTATGGCTTCCTCAATGGGAATCTTACTTCCAAGATCCTTTTTGGTATCAGTATTTTCACTGGTACTGCACGTGTCTCACACTCTGGTTCCCAACATATAGGCAGCATGGGGCAGTAGCTTTGGGTGGGGGTACTTGGCTCCACCTCTACACTCCCCCCTCTGGGCGATTCATCGACCACTCTTGCATCAATCTTCATATCTAGACATCCTTGTCTGAAGAAATGCTTCTTTGGGACCTATATCTTTATAACTCCTTTCAGGCCTCCTGCTGCTTTCACATGCTCATCTTTATTCCATGGCATAAGCATGCATTGTCCACTTGGACTGCAGTAGATCCATTTCCCCACATACCCCTTGTGGTTCTTCTGGTACATGAACTTCATTCCCTCAGGTGCATGAATACTGGCCTTCACATAGTCTCTGATTTCTTCATCTGTTTGCTTTTTAGTCGTCCATCTTGATTCAACATCAATCATAATCTTCATTCCTATTGCCTTCTTGGCAGTCTTCTTGCACTGTGTGATAATGATGCTGATCACACAAAATCCAAGTAACACCATCACTATTAGGGCTCCAAGGAACTTGAACATGTCTGCCATCAATTGTGGAACCCACAAGAAGATTGATACAAACCAACTGTCACCAGCAATGTCTTCCACTTCATCTATTATCTGAATGTGTAACTTCAGCATTATGGCCTCTGTCAAAGTGCCATTCTCATCATCATGAGAAGGTATACATGTGCAACATGATTCTCCAATTTTGGCACAAACACCTCCATCCATAGCTGTGATCATGTCCAAAACATATCTATTCTGAAGAGTCATCAATCGTATGGCTCTCAGCTCTTCCTTGATAGCATTGAATCCCTTTATAGTAGTGTTAATTGTCTGCAACAATTCCCATCTGGTTATTTGTAACCACTTAGTATTTGCATCCGTCTGGATCCTGGGCATGAAGACTATCGTGAATATCGATGAAGTCTTGCTGAACAATCTGGGCTCATATGGGATAGAGTCAAAAACTTCTATTGACTTGGCTGAGAAATAATTCTCTCTCTTCATTCGATTAAGTAGTTCAGCTGATCTCTTCTTCCTCAGGTGAGCATCTGCTTTTGGGAACTCGCCAATGTTCAAGCTGGAACATGGATGTTTACCATAGAACATACTTCTCCCCAATCTCTGGGCAGCTTCATGTAAGCTCTGGATCCGCAAGCCCAGTAATGATCCATTATCACTGCCCTTCCAATGCTCATTCCTGGTGCATCAAAGATTTGACCACAATTCTGAATTCTCTCCAAGTTTTCTCGCAGCATTGTTTCTAAAACACAGCTTTGCATTTTCCAGAACCACTATTTGCAATGGACATCCTTTGTCTTTGAACCATGTCAGTAGTTTAGCAAGTCTAGGCCATAACAATTTACATCCGTTTTCCACAATGTCAATGGTTCATTTTTAGCGGCCAATTACTACCCATGCTCTGCAGATGACCACTCCTTCTTCCCATCCATCTGGAGAAAGTAATGATCCCCAAATCTCCATTTGGCCTCTGTTTTTCCATCTTCGAATTTCTTCTTCAGATTTTCCTGGACTCTCAAGTCTTCTGTTCACTTCCCATCTGATTCCAGCCCTTTCACTCCACGCTGTTCATATCTTATCACATGTTTTCTGATGTGGGCTCTTGCTCTTGTCTTCGTATCTTGAACTTAATCATCTTCATCTGGATCTGTCCATTCTGTTGCCCATACTAAAGAAGCTGTTCAGCCCATGAACTGACCTCTTGTTCAGCAGAGTGCAATGAGTGATAGGCATTGTGCTGTCTGCACATCTATTTCAATGGCTATGAATATCTGAGACTTTCAATACTATAAGGCAGGAGTGCACATACATAGCATTCCCCATAAGAGGTGTGTTTGCCCACTTCTTTCATATTCTGATACCACATATTGTTACCCAAGTGTGCTGTACTATCTAGGTTGTCATTTAAATCATGATCATCCTCCTTTGCACTTCTCTTGGTCTCTTCCTTGCCTCATGAGCTCTTATAATCATCTCATGAAGTATGTCTGCATAATTCCTACTTACTGGGGGAATCATAGCGACATTTGTCAGTGGAATCGGTGTTGTTACATGTGCTACTGGTGTAGGCACAATCACATACAGCCTTGGCGGTCTAACAATCGTCATAGCTGTAACTTCCTGCTGCATAGCAAGATATACAGGAACTACTGCTGTGTTTGGATCGACATAGTAAACAGTACGTATCGTGAGTGAGAGAAGAATAGCAATGAACATGACACATGTATATATTATGTACGAATATGTCCATTTTATACAGAAATAGCTTCTTGCACGTCGTGGTGCTCTCTCGTTGTTTGCTACATTGTTGTTACTATCAATGTTGCCCATATTGCTTGCAACTACTTTTAAGGAAGGAAAAACAAATCGGACAATCTCATAAAATCTTCTGGCAACTATTGAATCTGCTCCACAAGCAGCTGGCTGATTGCAGGACCATTGACAGGATTTCAAATGAATACAAAAGTGTTATCCTTGCGCCAAACAAGATGAGGATGAGTTTCAAGCAAATGGTAAAAGATCAAAGCCAGTAGATTGTGAATGTCATCACTCGACAGTACCATCTGTACCTTCAACAAGATTTTCAGGCAGCAAGTGAATCTGCTCACGAATTTCACTTATCAACCAAGTTATCACAGGTCGATTCCTGGGATCCCTCAGAAATACACTAGTATTGGTTTGTCGTCCAACAAGATAAGGATGCTTTTTAATCCAGAAATAAAAGACCATTCCAAGCAGTTTATGTGCGTCCTCGTCAGATATGACCATCTGTACTTCCGTTACTATACTCAGGTAACTGGACGATTTGCTCAATTATAGCTGTGAGTAGCCGCCTCACGATTGGACCATTTTTAAGATCTTGCAAGAACACGTGAATGTCAACAGTTCTCCCAACCAGCGCAGGATATGCATGAAGAATGAAGAGGAAAACAGCAAAAATGATCCGATGAATGTTGCCGTTAGGCACTACCATAGCTGCCTCCAAAGTGAAACTCAGTAAGAAAGGAATCAGGGAACTGCTCCCTCTACCAGTCATCAAAGATGAATTTGAGATCTGTCATTTTTCTTCCTCTGGAACTCAATGCTTCACAGTCCAATGTTTAGTAACCTCCTGTGGCTCAAGAACAATAGCTTTTCACTCCTTGCTTAGCAGCTACAAAGAGTGTCTCGAAAGAACCACAGTCCAATGTACTCTTTATCTGTCCACTGGATAGTCTCTGCGTCCTTCTTCTTCGTCATTGATATAGTCTGCACATGCTGAACTCCTTCTCTGTGGCTTACTTCTGAATGGGGTAGGGGTGTGGGGGCCCCTCCAGCTTAGACTTTCACATCTCCCAGGTGCAACCAAGCGCATCTCCCTAGGACCTTCCTGTCGATGGAGTTACATCCTCTACTACGAAAGGACTGTTTAATCTTTGTCGGTGCCATTTGCGGGTAATATTCCTGATCAAAACTTGATCTCCGAGAAACAATTTTGGCAAAAATAGTTCTTTAGTTCCGGTTGCTGTATGGTCTTCATCTGTGTTCTGAGCCCGACACCTGTTTGCTTGACTTGATCTGAAATGACACAGGTACTTGTAGTCATACATGTTAAGTAGGTACGTAACTCATCTCCTAACAATTCTGCTGTTGGTTGGGCATCACTTCTAGTCCTCGATGGAGGATTGAGAGGCATTCTCATTCACCTCCCCATTACTAGTTTTTGGGGCATGGTGTGATGGTCAGAGCCTGGTTGATTCCTCAGTGCATATTATGCAAGAGGCAGGCAATGCAGGCATCCTTTTTTCAATGATAACTTCAGCTTAGCTATCCTTTCCTTGAGCAGACTGGTGAGTCTCTCACATATCCCGTTTGCTTGCGGGTGATAAGCAGAAGCCAACTTAAGTTTTATGCAGAGCAATAACCTAATTTGCTTGAACACTTCATTCACAAAATGTGGGCCATTATCTGATCTCAACACCTCATATATTCCCCATCTACGAAAAATGTTGCAGTGCAAGTGGCATCTGGGTGTGTGCATGGACCAGCCTCAATCCACCTAGAAAATGGGCACACCACCACTATCAGATATCTATAGCCATTACAAACTTGCAGCATATCAGCATAATCAATATGTAAATGCTGAAAAGGACCATTTGGTCGAGGTATGACTCCTCTGACTGTTCGCAGCGTGTGCCCAGCAGTAAACTTTTGACATACGATGCAATTTACTACATAAAAAGCAACATGTTCTAACAAATTGGGTACGAACCAATCCTCTGCAATAGTTGCTGCAAGGCTTTCCCCAATGACATGCGCAGGGTAGTGTAGTTGTTCCAGCGCCACCCTTAATAAGGCTACAGGCATCACCTGTCTACCAGTGCTTTCCTGTCACCACAGTGCCTTGGAAGGGGCTAAGGAACACCCCCTCTGTGCCCACATGTCTTTGTCATCCTCTGGGGCTCCACCTTGAACTTCCATCAATTGTGTCTTCGATAAATTATTAAAGCTTTACTTTACTATCATCATCACCACCATTCTTTAATTTACATCAGGCTTATCAAAACTCATTAAATCAGGTGAATATGCAACTCTTTTTGCTTCCTCGTCTGCGGCTAGGTTTCTGCGCAAAATAAAGTCTGCTCTTATATTGTGTGCTGTGCACTTGGCTATTGTGATGGCTACTGGGAAGTGTAGTGCCTTAATAGGTTTGTCCAATAATGCAGGGTGTTGCACCAGAGTGCCGTCCGCTTGGAGGTAGCCTCTCCTTTTCCAATGTGCTAATCCTGCGTGCACTGTTGATGTAACATAGGCGGAGTCACTGTACATGGTTACTTCCAGGTCTGTGTGTTTCTCGAGTGCGATGATCAGCGCCACTAATTCTGCAGCCTGTGCTGAAAAGTGAGATGGTAGTTGTGCACTAGTCATTACTTCAAATTCCCCATTAGCCTTGTGCCTTACCATAACAGCACCTGAATATCTTTGTCCATCAATTTGATCGATCCTTGAAGAACCATCAATAAAGAGAATCTCCCCAGCTGCCAAAGCATTTTCTTTCACTCTCGGGATCTCATCATAGAATTTTTCATATTTCAAACAATCATGTGCATGCTCATCTTCTGCCAGTGGTTCAACTACAAATGTGGCAGGATTTACTGTTTTACATCTTACTATTTTACTCGCTGGATTCAATATAAGTACCTCATAAGCATAATCTCTTTGAGACATCAGTGTACCTTTAGGTTTTTCCAAAAGAGTAAATAATGCGGGCTCAACAAACAACGTCATGCATCACCCCATTACTATGCTAGCAGACATCTCAATAGTGAACACAGCGGCTGCCAAAGATTGTTTGCCAGGGAAGTGACCTCCCATAACTAGGTCCAGAATCTCACTGTAATATGCTAATGGCTTATACCCCAACATAGTTTTCTGCATGAATACCGCTGTCATAACTGTTCCATTCGTGTGTGAGAACAAAAAGAATTCCTCAGAATAATTAGTAATCCCGAAAACTGGAGCTGGGCAAATTGCCTTTTTTCACTCGTCAAACCCTTCTTCTATTTCCTCAGTCCATACAATCTTTTCCTGGCTTTGTTGTGTCTTTTTCAGAGCCTGCAACAATGGCCCCGTGTATGAACTATAATCAAGTATCCATAATCGTACATAATTGCACAGTCCCAGAAATTGCTGCATGTGCTTTATTGTGTGTGGTTTCACTGTTTTCAAAATTGACTCAGCCCTTTCAGGTGTGACTTTCTTTCTTTCATGCTAAATTAACTGACCTATATGTAACACCTCTTCTTGGCAATACTGCATATTTTCTTGGGCCACTTTGTATCCTTTCTCGGCTAAAATAATCATTAGCTGAACTGAGTGACGTCTGCACTCTTCTTCTGACATGCTTCAGATCAGAATATCATCTACATATTGCAAAACAACACTCGTCAAATCAATATTACTTAAGTCCATCTGCAGGACTCTATTGAAAATCGACAGAGACTCACAATACCCTTGAGGTAATCTTGTGATTTTGAACTTAGTCTGACAAAACATAAATTGACGTCAGATCCTGAGAATCTTTATGCAACGGGATTGAGAAAAATGCATTTTTCAAGTCAATCACCGTGAAATATTGTGCTTCTGGAGGAATACTGCATAATATCATTGCCGGATTAGGAACTAGAGGAAACTCAGCCTCTACAATCTGATTAATTGGGTGCATGTCTTGCACTAAACGTTGCGACCATCCCTTAGATTTTTTGACAGAATACACTGCAGCATTCCATGGTGACTCTGACCTCACTAAAATGCCTTGATCCATCATGGCGGATATCGTCTTAAAAATACCCTTGTCTGCCTCTCAAGACATGGGATACTGCCATGCTCGAGGTAAAATTGATCTTGGTTTCAGTTTAATCTTGACTTCCACAAACCCTTTTAATAGACCTACGTCATAAGGGCCCGTGTTCCATAAAGAAACTGGCACTTTTGCCATGTCCTCGTCATAAAATGTGGGACAATGCTACACTATCATCATCCTCTGTGGAATCTTGCCTCTTTCTGCCCTAGCCCAGTATGTAATGCTCATCTCGAATACTATCTCGTCATCAGATGGGTCATCCTTAAATATGTTCTCATCAGTGATGTCAGTTAATCTGCAACCCTCTCTAATAGCAATTATTGTACTCCATGATCTGCCATTATCATCAAATCCTACGAGCATAGCCAAGACCCCTTGTACTACAGCTGCTTGTAACTCCAAGGGAACAATCCGTCCCCCTCTTCGTCCATGGGAATTTATGGTCTAAAGAGAAATTCATCAGGTATTCTCATAGTCCTACCCACTAAACCAGGCAGCCATGTTAGCAGAATGCGTACCCCATAATTAAATACTTCTGGTTCTAATGGTACTCCTTGTGTGGCTATCTGCCCTGCAAATGCCATTAATAAATTCACTCACGTTCAACTAATGTTTTCCTGGTGTTGAACACACTATGCCTTCATCAGTAAAAGAAATCGTCATGTTTAACTTTGTCATTAAATCTCGACCCAGTATATTAACTGGTGTCTGTTTTAAATGCAACAATGGGACCAACATATCATATTCTCCTATAGAGACTGGCAATATTTCTGTAATACGAACACTACCTGTAGCTCCTGTGAGACCTTGAGCATTCATGGAATTGCCTGATAATAAAAATGTTCCCACTCGTATACATAAGCGAGTTACACCCATGTCTACCAAAAAAGAAAAAGATTTACCTCCTATTGTGATGTCAACCCTTGGTTCCTCTTCAGGATTTGGCATTACTTATAGTACTGAGCACATCAAGTCACCCAGTGAGCTGTCCTATTGTGGGTACATACTTATTCCTGTGCCCGTGAAAGGATTCCCACCCTCGATAGTGACACCTCCTATGCTAGGAGTCAATAACTGTCCTGTATTTGCGCTCTGTTGTATCTGCATGGGTGCATGTTGCGACTGCCCTTGTGGCGGGTTCAGTGATGCTTGCTGTGGTTGAAAAGCCTGTTGCATTCTCAGCGCTTATGCTTGATACACTGTTTGATCTTGGGCATACCCGTCCTTATTTTGTGAGTGATAAGCAGGCAGATAAGCTGTCCCCCCTCTTGAGAACTGCCCATTCTGCACATACCCTTGGCTCCCACATGTTTGTGCTATATGCCCTGTAATTCCACATGTCCAACATACAGGAGGGAGTCTTCTGACTTGTCCTCCCTGCATGCCCTAGTTATCGTTCTGCAAGGGCTGAAACCCACCTTGGTTACTCTGAAAGTTTCCCTGATTATTCTGGAAGCCTCCTCTCCCGCTGAAGTTTCCCCTACCTCGTTGTATAAATCTATTCCATCCTTGATCGACCTGCCTATGGTTATTCACCTGCGGCATACCTGTTGCTTGCTGTGATCCTGATCCTTCTCCACTAGTTCACATTGCCCCTTCTATTGCATACTTCGATAACTTTTTCTGTACTAATTTAGCCTCCTCAATCTTCCTACCATCGTCTCTCTTTTGATTTTTCTCCTGCAACAATTGGCAATGATGCGCTTTCCAGACTGTCGGTCTACAATTATTAAACGGTGCTCCATCATGAGCTGCATTCTGGGCAGTGACACCCGCGTATCCTGCTCTCGACCAAATGTCATCAGCTCTCTCCCCAAGTATAGCTGCTAGAAGACCCTTAATGTCCCCTATAGCTAGCGTATTGCCTCCTGTCATTTTCTCTAATTCATAGATCCATTATCTGACACCCGACGTCAGACTCTGGAGTTTACATCTTAGATTCTCCTTATTCATTTGAGGCCATGCTATATACTGAGGTCTAACACCTCCTTTTTCTAACAACCAGAACTGTGAGATCCCAAATTTTCACTCGTCTCCCACTGTCTGCCTATCCATAGCAGGGACAATGGTTCCACACCGTCTTCTTCACGGTAGTGACCTTAGCCTGCTCAGATAAGTTGGCGAGTCCCCCACACACTATGGGATTGCCCATTAGGTCGATCTGGATGTGCCAGGGGCTCTGGCGTCCTCAGTATAGATAGGTCCAAATCTGACCCTCTAACTTACCTGTCTGTTGGCGAACACCCTTCAGGACCACACTCACTAGCTTCCTCCCTCGCACAGAAGGTTTCTCTGTCTTCGTCTGACATATCTTTTCCCCAACTAGTGTGGCTTCCCTCTTTCTCATCTCAGTTTAACGTTAATTTGTCCAAAGACAAGGCTCTGTGCTCGAGGCTAAACAAACCTCCCTCTTTGCCTCATGTCTGAGAACTTTAAAATCAATCATTTTTTCCTTTATTTTTTTATTCACTTTTGGTCCTCATTTCATGATAAACCTTATCGATTTTTTCTCCAATGCTTCTTATATCAAAATTATCCTCTAGATCTGCTCTAGATGACCCTGGCATTGGTTCATGTGTCAGGAAGAATTCTTCTATGTCCTCCCATGCTACAACTAGATTCGGTTCCATTAACTCTTTGTCAATGCGATCAATGTTGCATGACCTTTGCCTTCTCTTTCGTTCCATCTCTTTGTCAAACTCTTTTTGTGTCTTTGCTTCCTCCCTGACCCTTTCCTCTTCTTGTCTTTTCACCTCTCTTCTCTCATTTGCCCTACACCACTTCTTCATCTCTGCGTCTTTGCATTCTTTTATCTCTTAATTTCTGTTCATCCTCTTCTTCTCTTTTCTTTTCTAGATTATCTCATTCTTCGATTGCTCTTTGCCTGTTATCATATTTTCTTTGCTCTTCTGCTCTTTCCTCTTTTCTTAAATGTTCATCTTGATACAGTTGTTCTCGTCTTTGTCTACTCTTTCTTTTGCATCATCTTCTTTCAATCGTTTCTCTATCTCTTTTTTTTATATTGTACGTCCTGATCTTTCTTTTGCCTTACTTCCTCGATGCTCTTCCCATCAAGTTTGAGCAATATTTGACCTCCCATCCACTTGTTCTGTATGAGCGCTACCTCGTCAGCTTTGTCTTTCTCTCCTTTCCATCTCTTTATTTCTCTCTCTGTATCTAGAGACATGCCTGGTCAATCACTTCTCTCCTTGTCCCCTGGGACTTTAGGGATCACATTTCTTTCTGGAGTCTTTTCTGGACCCTCGTCACTGCTACATGCAGGCTACTTATATGTTGATTTGCTATACCCTGTTGCTGCCTTAAGCTCTCTTAAAGGATATAATCCTTCCTCCTTCGGAGTATCGCCATTTACTTCAGGCACGGTAGAGGGAGCATAAGGCCCAACACCCCTCTCTTTACACTGGTTAAGCATCCAGTCTTCAGGAGGCAGGTCTTCCCGTTCCTCCTGGTACATCTTCTAAAGCTCTAAGCTAGCTGACCTTTTTTCTAACTCTTTTCCCATGCATGCTGCATGCACGTATGTCATCATGTGTTGTAAAACTGCTTTAGAAAATGATCCCCCTTGTGGCCACGGCACGAACATTTTATCTGCCGTTCCCTTAACCCATTCTACACTGTACTGCTTGAGCTTAGGTGCGTGTTTTGGCAACTGTCTGCACAAGTGTATAAGCAGAGTAATATCTTCTATCATGACTTAGTCACAATCGACTGTCACTACTTACCATTATTTTACACAAATAAATGTTTTGCAGAAATATCATTCAATATGAGCGTGCACCAGTCATCGCAGCTCCAAGCCTTTATATCATGTTTCACTTCAATCTACCTATCCAATGATCATCAATGGCCAACTAATGAATAAATAATTAAATTTCAACTCTCAATATTCTCTACCTTAGTCTATTTCTTCCTTGTTTCTCAATATTTAATTTCTTCACCACATATATCATATATAATATATAAACAAACAGACAAACTAACAGACTGGCCGGCCCACATAAATCTCTGTCAATGCTCCTTGTGACTTTATTCCTGCCCCTAATAATTACTCAAATCGGAGTATGAATTGTCCTCTTTAAAGATCCTTGATCGTTCGTTGCCTGGGTACATCCACTTGGACTCCAAGTTCCTTCTAAGCGTCCTTGACATAGGGTTCCAGGCTTATCATATAGCTTGCTCCTCGTCTATATGCCTTAAACAATGATGCTCTTCATCTTAACCATGACGCTCTTCGTCTTAAAGAAAAAATAAAATCCCCACTCAGTGCTCATTCAGTATCCACCTCACTCAACCTACGCACCATTTGCTTTTTCGACTTGCGACCCTTGGGATCGTATCCTCCTCAACCAGCCTTTTCAGTCTTCAGTCCGCTCAACTTCCTGTAGAAGTCGGGAGGGGATTCCGCTTGAAAATGAGGGACCCGTCCCACCTGTACTTGCAAGATTTCATAACTAATGGCCGCTATCTACAGGGAGCTTCACATTCCTCTAGCTAAATGGTGGAGGACATCTGATATTTCCGGGACCCCAAAGCTTACTACATCGATGGATTTTTAACCATCAACTCTCTGCTACCCCGTGAACTTGTGTGCCTAAACACGCCCTTTAAGACGAGGTAACAATACTTTGAAATAGATGGGGACGCAGAATATACTCAAACATCAATAATCAAACTGATTCAGTAAGTTGGCAAAGTGCGTCTGTTTTAATATCAATTATCTAAACAGAGAGTATAATGAACATAAACGAACTTGCTCGATCTCCTCACTCAATGCATTTCATAAAAAACATAGCTTTTATACTAATAACTCATCGTCATTGACGTCAATCTACATTGCAAACTACAAAAACCTACTTGGGGATGTGATAGGATTACAGGGAACCTCTAGCTATACATTCCATACTTGTTGGGAAGGTGATTGGGTCTCTACCATCAAGTGGGGCAACTAAGCCCTCCTCTAGTGCAGATCACTACGAATGTCATCAAAAACACGACGTCCCATTGGTTATACAAACTATAGGGCTCTCTACTACGTGTCCCTCAATAATTGATTGGCACCCTTGAACCACTCTGTAATATTCCACCGACGCAAGCAGCATGCAGGTTAACATCCAGGAGCTGGTGGGCTGGTCATACCCATAGCTTCCCACCAATTAGCCTGTCGTCAATCATCACTCTTGCAGTCTGCCATTTAATTAAGGCTTTGAACTTGGCCTTGGAAATGTTCTCTGTGCCTGAGAAAATGAGGAAGTATAGGTATACTCTGTCTCTTGGTTTTGATACAGCTCAACTCAGTATCGATTTTCATCCATCCACATGACTGCAGACCATGTTTCAGAGTATTTCTGTATTTAAAATACTAGTAAATGATGAACATCTGACATCTTCAAAGTTCTCACTCCTCATCCAAGACAGGAGTGTGTTCTTTTCACATGTTCTGTAACTACTGCATGCACATTCAGGTTCACGGTGGCCTTGACTTCCTGGTGCTGGGCCAGGCAAGGCTTTCTTTGATTCACCTCTGAATGTCAATTGCTCTTCCAACTGTGACACACTGAAAGCCTTTCTTTTCTCTGGATCTAGCTCTGCTAAAATGCATTGTGGAATCATGCATAATCCATACATTCCTATGCATATACGTTGGGGCATCGCTGCAATTAATTCACTACATAGCCAGCCTTTAAGAATACTTTGTGCCTCATTACACGGATGGCGGTAAGGGTTTACCAGTACCGGTATTTTACCGGTACCGGTAAAGCCTTACCGCCTTACTATGAGGTCCCTTTGCGGGTTGGGGAATTTAACGCCTGCTTTTTGCAGGCGTTAAAAATCCAACCCGCAAAGGGACCAGGGAGCTAATTACGGTACCGCAATTTGCGGTACCGTAATTAGCGCCTTCCCCACTCCCATAGAGCCCTATGGGGCAAAAATGGGAATGGGGAAGAGCAATGGAGGAAGGGGGAATTACCGCCCCGCCAACCTTGGAATAAGGCGGTAATTCCCCTTTCCACCAAGGCGGTGCAAGTATTTTACCCGCATGAACCATGGCGCTAATAGCGCCTTGGTTCACCGCCATCCGTGTAAGGAGGCCCTTTGTCTACTTGCGTTACTGCATCTGTACACTTGTAAAATAACTTGATATCTTCTTCATCATTTCTGTAGCATGAGCATCTTCACCTCAAGCCCGAAATGTTGCTCATCTTTAACACCTCCTCCTTTGTTTCTATAGAATGTCTATATTCTTCAGCCTCTTCTTGTGAGTGCCTCAGCTCTGCTCTGTATGACGTCACCAGGCTTCTGTTTTGCTCAGTTTTCACACTTCTTGCGGGATTTCATTCAAATGGCCATCATATTGTCGTGAATGCATGTATGGCTCCCTCAATGGGAATCTTACTTCCAACATCCTTTTTGGTATCGGTATTATCACCAGTACTGCACGTGTCTCACACTCTGGTTCCCAACATATAATTCAAAAAAGGTAGCAGGCGCTCCTCTCCAGAAAGAACACGGCATGATAACCTGTTCTGAGATGAGAGTTTGCAGCACAAACTTTTTGCTCGTTCTACCTTTCACAGATGGGAAATATCCATTTGCATATCAGTCTTTGTGCCGCCCACATGGGCAGTCCAGCACCGAAATGCTATGGCAATTCCTCTCTGAACAAGACTACCAACAGCAACCCCATACACATGTTTCAGCCTTGTTGGGCCTCATCAGTGAGGTGAAGCTGTGCCTCTCTGAGCACAGTGAGCAGGGAGTCCATGTCTGGTTGCCCCCAAGAAACTCAGGGTGACCAACCCCAAGTTCCTTGCAAATATTTCAAAAAAGGTAGCAGGCACTCCTCTCCAGAAATAACATGGCATGATGACCTGTTGTGAGATGAGAGTTTGCAGCACAAGCTTTTTGCTCACTGTACCTTTCACAGATGGGAAATATCCATTTGCATTTCAGTCTTTGTCCCGCCCACATGGGCAGTCTAGCACTGAAATGCTATAGCAATTCCTCTCTGAACAAGAGTACCAACAGCAACCCCATACACGTGTTTCAGCCTTGTTGGGCCTCATCGGTGAGGTGAAACTGTGCCTCTCTGAGCACAGTGAACAGGGAGTCCACGTCTGGTTGCCCCCAGGCAACTCAGGGTGACCAACCCCAAGTTCCTTGCAAATATTTAAAAAAAGGTACCATGTGAAAGGTACAGTGAGCAGGCTCTGGACTTATTGCCTAAATTGTCCTTTTAAATTAATTCTAAATCTTCATGTAGGACAAATGGCAATTCTCCTGCCTTCAAGCAATATGGTCTCACTGGGTCAGCCTGTTACCAGAGTTTGTATCATTCTCTTTGTGTTTGCAGCTTGCTCTTTGAGGTTGGTTACCTGTTTGAAGTTGGAGTTTCAGGCTCCCTTAATTGAATTTTCTTAACAGGTCCCTTTTTCACACCTACTGTCTACATTGTGGTCATGCATCAGGCAAATTGTCTTTGCAGAGAGCCCAGCCTTCAGGGACAACACCTTTCAGGAAGCCACATTTAATTGCAGTTGTAAATGCAATGGTATGTATGCCATTCCACAAATTCACCAGTGCTGAAGTTATTTGTGACAGACAGCAAAAGGGTTTGCCTCTGGCCTAGAGACACTTTTTCATGAAAACAAAGTGGATTTTCCTTTTAAATGTCTGCTGGTATATTGCATGCGAAACATAATATACATTACTTTTTGTCAACACAGATCATGTCTTTTCCCTGACATTTTTCTGTTAGCAGTAGTACAGTTTCACATTTAAACTGCAAAGCTGTTTTTTATATCAGTGTTGAAAAATCCTGTTTTTCGTGTGAAACAGGCTTACGTTTTGGGCCTTTGAATGCTCCCCACATGTCCCCGCCCTGTTCTTCCATGCCTCTTTGGTGGGGAAGAGCAGGGCAGAGTGGGGTTTCATTGGGTGCAATTTCCTTCATTGGAGAGTGGGCACTCCAGCATCCCCTTCCATCCTTGGGTTCGAGGGTGTGGCATGCACCCCCTTTCTTCCTTGTTTAGGGAGTGGGCACTCTAGCCTCATCTTCCCTCTGTGGCACCCCCTTTTCTTCCTTCTTTTCGGGGTTCCCTGGGGCTCTCACCAGACTCCCCTCTTGCCTCCAGGCTGGAAATGAAGGAGGCTAGTTCTCTAATAATAGAAAGAAAAAGAGGTTCAGTACTTTGTACACATATATTTCCCTGGATGATTTACATAGAATGGACAACAACAACAGCATACAAGTATAAAAAGACAATTTCACCATTTCAAAAAACATATTTTATTTATTTTCTTTCTTTTGCCCCATGAGCACCAAATGACTCCCTGTTATATATATATCCATCTTAGTTTATTTTTTCAACCTTCCTTTTCATTCTTCAGAGGGTTCCTCTGCTCGAATTTCATTTGGCTCCTCAATCTTTCGTAAGCATGTCTGGGGTGACAGTTTTACAAGTGATTTATGTGGGCCCATTTTTCTTCTGTCTGTTCTCCTTTTGGGATGCAGATCTTGTAGGCACCAGGTGATATTTTACCTACAATTTCAAAGGCACCACGCCAAGATGGGAGGGATTTCTGCCCCCTGACCTGATTCCTTTGACAATTGTACAAGTAAACCATATACCATCCCCTATTTCATATTCTTTCATGGTGGTCAATAGAACATAATAGGTCTTAATTAGATCATAATAGGTCTTAATTCCTTCAGCCGACATTTCTAGCTTGTGCTGAGCATTTGTAAAAGCATGCTGGAGGTGCTTCCTTAAATTTTCAATGTACACTTGAGTAGTGGGTGCATTTATCAGCGTCTGCTCCCATGTCCAATAGAGCAGATACTGCATTAACGCGATTTTTCATCTGGTCATGAGCTCAAATGGAGACATCTTTGTTGCAGAAGATGGTGTAGACCTAACAGCCATCAGGACAAGCAGTAATCAGATGTCCCAACTGAGTTCAGAGTCTGCCACAAACTTCTTTAAAAAACTTGCAATTGTTTTGTTGTATCTCTATACCACCCCACTTGAGGCCAGGAAGTATGCAATGTGGAGTTTTCTTTTTACCCCTAGAACAGAAGTCTTCAAACTGTGGGGCGTGCCTCCCCATGGGGGCATGGCCGCATACCAGGGGCGGCACGAGAGCCCAGCATGAAATGTAAAAAACAAAACATCATTTCTTTTTTTTTAAGCTTGGAGGAAATGGGCTGGGGCGCCACACATGGTCAGACTGGACCAGAAAACTGTCTCAGGCACCAATGAAAAAGTGGCCTGCAGTTGAAAATGGATATTCATTCCTTTAGTTACAGACTGTTTGAATAGTACCCAAGGGGGTGTTTAATTGTTACAATCTAAGCAAATTGTGATATTTAAAGAATATTTATTCAGCAACAATGGTCAAAACTACTTGCTGCATAGTGAGTAACTCATCAAACTGGCCAACATTAGCCAGAAAAGTGGCCTATTTTGACTGGCCTACACTTACATTTTACATTTTTGGTATGGCATCACCCTATTGCCCTATAGGCCAGTCCCAGCCTGGCGTCTCATCCGTAATAGGCGAGGGGGCATCCACCCAGTGGCCCCCTCACCATTATGGATGAGCGGAGGAGCCAGCCCAGTGAAACACTACGCACTCCCTCAGCTGCTTTTTCCAACTGAGGGAGTGCTCCTAGGCTGGCTGAACTATCAAAGGGAAACAACGTTTCCCTTTGACAGTTCAGTTCCCCAGCCGCACATGCTCACTGAGCCATGCAACGCTGGGGGCGTTTTGCGCTGCCAGCCTTGCATAGCTCATTGGAAATGCTGGCTGGGCCACTGCATGTCTGTATGTGCGAGGGGGGCTCCTGCGCCTCCTTGTACATACAGACAGAGCAACCTGGAGTGGGGCATTTCATCACCCATGCACAGGCCCCTGCAGAAGGTACATTTATGTTCATTTATTTTGTATTTAAATATGTGTATGGATGTGTGTATGCTTGTATTATGAATGAGTGTATGGTTATGGGTGCTCCTATTAATGATAGAGTGATTGCTGTGTGAATGTGTGTGTTTGTTTTGGTCTGTTGAGCTGATTTTGACGAGTGTGGGTAGAGGTGGAAGGAGGATTGTACAACAAAGGCATTTTAAAATGCCTTTGTTGCACAATCCCCCTACAAACCTGCCAAAATCAGCTCTCCTTCTGAGGTGCTGTGGATCCCAGGGGACCGGGATGGTATTATTTTTACTGGATATCTATCATAGATGTCCAGTCAAAAATACCATCCTTTTCCTCATAGCCCCTCAGTGCCAACTGCAAACTGTTTCTCTTTTTACCCATTATTTTTTTTTAAGTATGATCTAAAATGCAACATTTTAACCCATTATTTTTTTTTTAATTCATGGGCAGAACCAACCCACCCCCCACCCTCTCCGAACCCCTGTTAATTGGTTCAGGCTCCCTTGCTGCACTTGGTTGCTATGGCATTTTTGTGGGAAATATGAATGCCATTCCACTTAAAAAATTCACCAGCTCCCACTTGCCCTCGAACTGTGTTGGGAAGAGGGTGGGGGGACCCAAGGGACTGTGGTGGGAGCAGGATGGGTGGCAGCACTGGGATAGTGGTGGGAGCAGGGTAGAGAGAGCCATGGGTCTGTGATCGGGTGGGGAAAGCCCAGGGACTGGGTAGGAGTGGGATGAGGGAGCCCAGTGACTGTGATGGGAGCAGGTGGGGAGCCAATGGACTATACTGGGAGTAAGGTACAGTGACGTCACGCAATAGTTCATAGTCATTTGTACACACTGTCCATTTGGCATTTTTTTGGGAGGCCCGCCTGCCCAAATTTTGCTCAGAGGGGCCCAGGCCAAAACAGTTTGAAGACCACTGCACTAGAATCTCCATATATTTTTCATCACCTCACTGGTGAAATGGCTTCCTTGGTCCAACTCAATCCTTTGCGGGAAGCCGAAATGAGAGAAGATGTGGTTGATCATTAGTGTGGCAGCTGTCTTTGCCTTACAATTCGGGGCTGGAAGATATTCTACCCACTTTGTGAACAAGCATATCACGGTCAACATGTACGTGTTTCTTCTAGAGGAGCAAATTACTGGCCCGATGAAATCAACTTGCAAATCTGACCAGTGGAGTGTCATTCCACTTTTTTGTAGGGGAGCTCTGTGTGTGAGTGAACTGGGTTGGAATTGAGCACACACAAGACACCCCTATAGGTAGATGTTGAGGCCCTGGCCCACGTGTGGCCAGTAAGCAGCCTTTCACAAGATGTCTAAAGTTGTGTGAACCCCCTATGAGCGGCAGTGGCTGTGTCATGTGCGTGATTTAACATCAGGCTTCGGAATGAGATAGGTACCATTCACTGGTCACAGCCAGATAGGGCTCTCCTTACCAACAAACCGTCTTGGATCCAGAACATCTTGGAAAACTTCCTCAACAACTGGATATCCTCTTTACCAGTATAATCCGACTCTGTTAAAGGAAAGCTCACAGGTTCTTCAATGTGTTGATCGATAACATTTCCCAATGATTGGGTCCTCTTTCAGTGCAGTGATAAAATCTGCATCTGGGGTATCTTTACTCCACTGGGCAGTTGAGAGCTCGCTGTTTGCACGAGTTTGTAACCTGGTGACAGCAGCAATTTTGATTTCCCCCAGCAGGGATTCTGTTTCTATGAAATCCCCCTGCAGAGCTCTCGTTTTAGCCAGCTAAACAGACCGGTTATTCACAGTCTTATCTGGCCCCTCTATTTTGGAATGACCTCTTATCTTCTTCCAATAGATGGTCATCTCATTGGAGGTTACCAGATTGTCAATTGACTGGATTGATTCTTCCAGTTAATTAAGTGCTCCACAAACCCATTCCTGACATAATCAGAGCCAGTGATTATGACCAGTTCATTGAGATGGTGGTGCACTGCAGTGAGGATGGCTTGATAAGCGGCCATCAAATCTGCAACCTGACTACTTTGGGGTCCTATTTTATAACCAGAAGAGGTTCTGGGGTATCATTCACTCAGGCAGTTCCAATGCCACCCACCAGTTCTTTTTCCCCATTGCTATCCACATGGCAGGAGCATCCATCCACATGAACTCTGGGTATCCTCTGACACATGTCTTCTTCATAGACCTTGTGTGGGGAAGTTAAATACGCCTCCATGTTGTTGTTGGTCATTACACTTGCATCCTCGAGACAGTTTTCTTGAGCACAATCATGGAATTCTGCCAACCCATGCACTAGGGGAATCTTCTTGTTTTGGCCATATCTGACCTCCACAGAAAAGCCTTCCATAGACAGAATCCACAAAGTAATTCTGGAATTACTAACGTTCCCTGCCCGGAATGTGTCACTTTGGAGATATCGCAAGGTTTGGTGCAGAGTCTCGACAATGATGTGCTACCTCTGAATAAATGGGCTGTAATTTTTCAACGCCCATACTGTTGCCAGGAGTGCCGTCTCCCAGTCATTGGGACTCATACCGAGTCAGGTGGTAACCCTGCCGGTGGTACCGGCAGGTTGCCACCAGACTCTGAATAATTTACCAGCTTCATTGTTTCCGGACTGGCAAACTTATAATGAGGCCCATTGAATTTCTCCTCCACAGAGAACAAAGTCTTGCTCATGTATGAAATTACTTTGTTGACCTTGTCTTGCTTTTGGTACAATACCACTGTTAGGCAAGTATCTGAGAACCCCATCTCCAAGAAGCCTCCTTGTTATTTATTGGGTAAGCCAAACAAAGAGCCTGGGAAAGGCTTATTTTCAGTTGTTTAACTGCTTTGGATTGTTCCGGACCCCACTCCCACTTGACCCGGGCCTTTAATAAATGGACAAAGGTTTGAGTGACATCTATGTAGTCTTCAATGAACTTCCGACTATAATAAGTGAGTCCAAGAATGCTTCTTAATTCTCTCAGACTGGTAGGGTCTTTTAATTTCAATAAGGCTTCCACCTTTTTTGCCTGGGGATTAAGACCCCCAGGAGTGATCTCGTGCCCTAAGAGGTTCACTCGGGCCTTGCACCACTGTGCCTTCTGAAAGGACAGTTTTGCTGCAGCTTTCTGAAACTGGGTTAGAGCATAGCATATTTCTGCTATATGATCCTCCACAGTTGAGCTTTTCATAAAAACATCATCCACATAAGCCAGGTTTACCCTTTGTCCACATCAGGAATGGCCTTATGTAGGAAGATGTTGAACTCATTGCCAGAATGTATGTATCCAAAGTGGGTTTAGGCCCACTTGCACTGCTCTGCCCCAAAGGTAAAAGCAAGCTTGACTGGTCTTCCCTACTCACCGATACTGTCTAGTAACCGTTGGTCAGGTCAATAGCGGTGTACACCTTTGACCCTTGGATCTGGGCCAGTCCCTAACCAATGCAGGGAAGGGGCCATCTTGACATCTGGACCCATTTGTTCAACTCCCTCAGGTCTGCACATAGTCTCCATTGGCCATTGGGTTTGAGTATCCCCAGTACCGGGTTGTTGAAGGTACTGTGGATCGGACAAATTATTCTATGGGATACTAATTTCTTAAGAATCTCCGTTAGTGACTCCATGGATGCAAGAGGTATCTGGTATTGTTTGACAAATACTGGAGCCATCTCGGGGTCCATGGGAATGGTTGTTGAGTGAATGGATGTGCGTCCAAAGTTGTATGAGTCCACTGAAAAGATATCCTGGAATTCCAGGAAGACCTGTTTTAGATTTTGTCTTTGCTCCTCGGTCTCACAGTCATCAGCAGGATTGAATCTTTCCTCGACCATCTACTTGAAACCTGGGAAGATCTTGGGCTTGGCAATTTCAGCAGTATCCTCCAATTGGTGGAAAGATCTCTTTTGATGTCGTTGACATGGACAGGGATTCGAGGTAGTCCTCCTTGACTTTGAACACTATCTCCTCACCCCTAATGTCACAGGTCACTTCTTCCACATTGTACGGACAGGAAGAGTACACCAGGAAATTCCCCAATGCCTAGTAAAAATCTTTTCTTTTACCGCCGCTGAGGTCGAAACAGTTGTTTGGGATTGGTCCCACAAGATTTCATTACTTAATCAATAGAATAATGTTGGGCATCAACCGCCATTCCAATAAAGGTGTCTGCACCCAAAGTGATACTTCGGGGGTCACTTTTATCCACCAATATTCAAATGGTTTTGTGTTCTAGGTCTGGTAGAGGTGTTGGATTTAAATACAAAGCTTGTTGGAGATGGGAATTTAGATTTATATTTGCGTCCTGATGTTTGAGGTTCTGTCCTTGCTTAATTTTGAGGGGGAGAGTAAATTGTCGCACTGCCCTAGGTTGGTAACCTCTTCTCGCACTAGAACTTCAACCGCATAAGGCAGCAAATGAGCCGACCGGAATGCTTTTTCAGTGTTGTCAAAGCCCATGAGATTATCCCCCTGTCCGACCAGGCTTTATTATTAATTACGTCCAAACTGATTGCGAATCAGTTGAGAATGTTATGCTCCATGCTTTTGTTGTCAATGGACATTTTAAGCATACACCTGCTAGTGAGGAGATGTTTGGAATTCGGGGTTTCAAGACCTACTTCCCATTTGTCAATCAATTTAAATTTTGGAATGGTCTGATCTTTTAGGAGTTTCCTGAATACCTGAATACCTGAATAATTCTTCGCTGGTGTAGCTCCTTCCATTATTCAGGCATACACTGGCAAGCACTGCTCTTCCCCCTTATTTAACTGAATGGGGAAAAACAATTGCTCGCCCTTTTATGAATGTCTGTCAGACTTTGAGCAGTTTCTTCCTTGTCTGGTTTCACAGGACTCAATGTTTCTTCTGATTTTGGACTAGTGTAAAATCTTAGGGTGTTCCCTTCCAGTGTTGATTGCCACTTAAACCTGGGAGTAAGGTTGATTTCCAAGAATTGAGAAGGGTTCCCATCACCTGTTTGTTCTCCTACAGAGATGGCAGTGGTGTCTGGGACTTGGTTATTCTTGAAATGAGATGCTACATTCTCAGACGTTGATTCAATTTAGGCTCACATAATTGGTACTGATTTTTTTATTTTATGGGGTGGTTAGTCTGAGTCCAGAGGACCTTATTTACACAGTTGATCAGAGGTGATAACCTCCTCAGCAAATGGTTTCCCCATAAACAAGGTGTGCCCTTTGGAGTCTCATCTATAACCAGACGTTTCAGCTGGTGCCGTCCAATTTTTATGTCCAGATCCGCAGTCCCTTGGACGGAAATATCATTCCCGTCAAAAATTTTGACTTGTCTGGGAAGTGGTGTGAGTGGAATTTGGTGGCCCTCCCCTGTCCTGAGTTTAGCTGGTCAAAGGCCTTTTTGAACAGGAGGGTGGCTTGGGATCCAGTATCCACCAGAGCTGATAATTCACACTGAATCTGCAACTAGACTGGTGCATAAAATTGGCCTTATTTCTCCTCCAAGGTGCAAGGAAAGTGTGAGTTATTTGACAGCCTGGTGGTCATTTTCTTAATATTGAACTTTAACACTGTGTGATCTTGGGCAATTTTCTGTGTCGATTTTAGGGAATCTGTAAAAGAAATTCAACTGGCAATGGGAGTTGTTGGGGAATCCTCCTTTCCCCCCGCTCCTTGGCTGTCCAACTTTACCTGGTGACAGTTCTCAGAACCTGTATGGAAAAAGGACACCCCCTTCGTTTCCATTCTGTTTCACATATTTGGGGTTGAATAGTTTCTGGTTCTGAGTCGGTCTCCATACTTACCCTGTCCCTCTCAGGGTCTTTTGGGACCCATTTTTCTTTGGGAGGGATTCCCCCATTTTTAAAAGAGAAGGTCTGCTTACCTGAATCCTCCAGGGATTGTACTCTTTTAAAGGGGATCATCTGGATTTCCTCCACAAAGTGGGTTCTTCTTTGGCCTCTCCTACTTACCCTTTGCTCTTTGGGTTGTACCATTTCAGGCATAGAAGAGACACTTTCCGATGAGAGGTTTGTAGGAGTTCGGTTTGGGTGAGAAAAGAAGCTTCCTCTAGGGCTTGGCATCTCCACTCTACTCGGGTCCCTTCCTCAGGAACCAGTGCTTTCTCTGATGTTTCCTCTCGTCATTTCCCCCTGAGGCATCATCCCTCGGTATTGTAGAATCATGAGAAGTAGGGTTAGGTGGAGGGTTGGACTGAGCCCTCAGCATGCGCCACAGATCATTGGTCAGTTGCTAGACCTGTCACTCCAGTTGCAGGACCTTGTCTAGGTGGTAGGGAGGTCTCAAGTCATACCTCTGATGCTCCCAAAAAGGGTGACTGTCCCTTCGCCCGGATTTTCTCAGGTACTGGAAATTTCCCCATCATTTTCCATCCTGAATCTCCCTTCTCCCGGGTGAATGGATCAATTGTCCTGGAACCGTGGAGAGGGAGGAGGATTATTTTGGAAGTTCTGGTTTGGGGGATATTTGTGGAAACGTTCAGATTGAGGGGTGGAGTGATACCTCTCTCCTGAAGGAGGTTTCCCAGGGCAGTGCTTACCTGATTGGTTCCCCTCTTGGGCCAGAGGAGTGCACATACCCCATGATTGGTTTAATACCCTTGTCCGTAGGTCTTATAGAGATGGTGGGGTTAGAGGGATCATTGATCTGAGCCCCTGCCTGACTACCATTTGATTGGGCCGGGTTGGGGGGGAGCTTCTGACTTCCATTTTGCTTGTTGGCAGGAGGGTTACTTTTAGGCCCACCCCCATCTCCAGATACAATGGAGGGTTCGTTTTTACCCCCACCACCTTCGCAGCAGCAGGAGCATTCGATGGTTTGGGTTTTTTGGCAGTATTTTACTCTCAGCAGGCTTTTGGACTTCATAGATCCTGGTGGACTGTT
The DNA here is from genome assembly GCF_040938575.1 of Ambystoma mexicanum. Classification (NCBI taxonomy): domain Eukaryota; kingdom Metazoa; phylum Chordata; class Amphibia; order Caudata; family Ambystomatidae; genus Ambystoma; species Ambystoma mexicanum. The sequence continues at coordinate 1,123,702,050 of NC_090921.1, forward strand.
CATTCACCGAATCCAGGCTTTTGTTGCTCATGAGAATCATGCACCAACTGAGTTATTATGTATTTGGGGAGAGCATGGAAATATGTAGCTATGAACTCCCTACTATTGTTGTTCACTCACCAGGAAGTCTGAGCAAATGACCCCTTTAACTCCTGCAAAACCTCTCTAGGTGCCTGATCCTCCCCACATTGCAAATTATATGTGTTGAAAATGTTTTCAAAATGGCAACCTTATAAGTGGTCCTCCAATCCCGCAAAGAAACTGGAGTACTCAAGTGAGAACGTCCATTTTGAAAATGCTATACAATTCACATCGTTCCAGATCTTGGATGAAGCCATCATCTGCTCATAAAGTTCCAGGTGCTCATGCTCCCTTACAGAACACTTGGCAATCTTGTGGTATGGGGTCAGGAAGCTCTTTATGGCCTTTTTCAGTCTAATTGTGTCTTTCACTGCTCTCTGTGTTTCCGTGTGTTTTTCTTCTGCATCCATTCCATTCACCTTCTGACACAGATCTGCTACTGGTATTCCCTCCCCTGTCTTCTAGGCGCTCCCTATCTCTATGACACTGGTAATATCTCCCAGAACTAAGGGGTCTGGACTTCTCTAGCCTGGATAAAAGTGAACTCTCAGAGTCACTCTCCCTGTAGTTTCTTTTATGCCCAGGATAGAACCCGGTTTCCGCATCCCTCCTACCAGGGGGTCTGGGGAATTCACCCTTCCCCCAAATATACAGAGGTTTTTAAAATACCCTTGCTAGGCTGAGGGTCTGGCTTTTCTCCTTCAGCGAAGCGGGCAATGTGCTTTCTTTGTAGTCACATCTTCAGCCAATATAACTGCCTGACTTTCTCGTCGTAAGAATTTTCATGGTCTGAAGTGCTTACAGTACTATTCCTTACTTCCCAGGACACGCTGGTCTGGCCACTTTCCCTTCTGTGTGGTAGAAATGAATATTCATCCTTATCAGACACAAACTGGGCTTCTGATTCAGTTGGGTCTCAAACTGGGTAAGTCCAACTGACTCATGTTCCCCTGTTCTTTGTCAGTGGTGTACACAAGGTCAGTTCCTATTTGTACCTGAGAGGTTATAAATGACGGGCCTGAGACCCCTGGTGGGTTGGGAATCTCACCTTGATCAGTTGGCCTTGTCCCATATCCTGATTGGTCAGGGTGCCTCAGAGCCTGTTTGTAATTCTTAATTTTGTTTGTGAGACTCTCACACATGCTTTTCTCTGTCCTTATTCCCTGTTGGTATTCAGAGAGCTAGCTTTTTAATTCTGACACTAAGGCCTGATTAATCTCATGCACCCTGCTCGAGCTGCCAACCGATCCTTTGTTTACTAAACCTCATGCTGAAGTGATTAATTCTCCCTCTTTGAGCCTTGCATGCTGTGTGCACATTCAAGATGTTTTTCCTCCAGGAAACTAATCTCTTTATCTTGCTCATCCCTACAATTCGCTGCCTCTGATAGTTCAGCTTCAATTTGTCTCACACGCCTTTCTAGCTCATTCCTTTATTGTGTTATTCTGGTCAGTTCCTGAGAACCTGACTGTTATTTTTCTACCTCCCTTTCCAACTGATTTATTCTCTGTAATAGGACGCTGTTATCCCAATTCAAGAGGTCTTTCTTCCAGAATCAGCCCCATCCTCTGTTGTTTCAGAGTACTCATACCTTGATGCATGTCATCAAACTGCTTTTGTGAGTCCATTTCTTAAATGATAAACTAACTATAGTTTGATCATTAAACTTACGTTGCAGTGTACTCAAATTCTCCACACACTCTTTGTGTGCATTTTGCAGTGCAGTAGAATTATGTTTCACACTCTGCACTCCTTTGCTGCTGGGTTGTATAACTCATTTATGAGTTGTTCAATGAGATCCTGGGCCTGTAACAGTTCTCCAGCCTGATTAATCATACTATCCTCACTATTTTGCCAACACTCTTCCACTAACATCAAATGCAAATATACCCGAGCAGTTAGATGAGGCATTTGCATCTGTTCATCACAAGCAGTTGTGGTCAAATAAAATGCTGCAAGTGCCTGGTGTAACACTCCACCTTCAAGCCAAATATCATTGCTTATTGAGGCAACCTCCCACACAATTCTGGTTTTCCAGTTTCCAGCATCGCCCTCAACCCATTCTCCTGTTAGACATAATTTAGCTAAGAGATGCTCCCTGGCTTCACCAATTTGTACAGTAGGCATTTTCACAATGGCTTTTTACACCTTAGTAAACACTTTTTTTTATGCAGGGGCAAAATCACCCTGTTCCTGCTTGATTTCCTCACACAAATCAATTCTTACACAATCTTAATTTTCCACCTATACACCTCACTGGAACTCAGGAGTCAAGTCCTTGCAGCACTTTAACAAAACAAAGATGACCTTCCCTCCACCTTAATGCAATTGCATCACAATTAATAGTCTGTCACAATTCACTTGTCATGAGTCAGAAATAAATGCTGGATGAGCCCCCAGTTTGTAACGGTTTATTGAGAGGCCACCCTCAGCACGGGGTGTTCCTTCCCTCCCCACTCAAGGTGTCATGCAACAAAATGCTGAATGGATTCTTTTATTCAGCCCTATCTCCCATTCATCTAATACCGCTTGTATCTCTCCCTCTGAGATACCAATGAGCCAAGAATCAGGCCTGTGCACAGGAAATATATTTGTATTTATTTAATTTCAAAGTAATAGACTTCACATTAAACTACACATGCCACCTTCTTTGTGGGGCCATTAAAGACAAAAGCATTATTTGCTAAATGCTTACAAAATCAAAGAAAAGAAGATCAGCTAACTATGAGAAACATATATAGTTGATGGTAATATACTGAAAACAAAGAGGCAGTTCGAAATTACTCCTTAAAGAGATATTGTGAAATAATGAAGCTCTCCACTTTCGAATTAGGATGCTATTATGCATAAATACCAAGTATGAAAAATTATAAAATGTAAATTGTCTTAAAGTTCACAAATCCTGAAGAATACGCAGACAACACCTGGAAAGAAGTAGTTTGATGTTGTTAAGGTCGAAACTATTAATTAAGTCCTATGAGAAAATGCTAAACATTCAGGTCACCTATAGTTGATGATTATTGTGTGTGGACTAATAGCAAGAGTGGCTATATTATCCATATCAAGGAAATTGTAAGTTAGGAAGCTTGAAATACTTTTTGTATACTGGTTTATATAGACCTCCACTTGCAGAAATGTGGTTCTTTTTGATGAAATTGATGATTTATGTTTTGAAATGAATTAATTATGAATGAAATTATATTGTATTGTATTTTATGGAATATTGTTCTAATTTATGTAACAAATAATACAATTGAATAATGATTCTTTGAAGAATGCAGTTCTAGTCTCTCTTCCACCAAATAGAGAATCCATTAAACTAATATTTTAGTTAAGTAGGCTAATGATCTACACACATTTGCCCCACTACCCACCATGAAGGGAAAGGGTTTAAGGCAAGCAGATCCCCCCACCTTTTGGTTTCCCATGGCTCAGTTTTACTAACATAGACAGCCTCTGTTTAAATTCAGGAAAGCCAGCTGTGCTTCAGGACACTCTGGAAAGATAGGGCAGGGGTCTGGTCATTCCACTCTCAAGGATGGCCTCCCGCTCTCCACCATTGGACCCTGTCAGCTTTTAGGCCTTCCTTGCAATAGACAGGTCCACCCAGATACACTCTCTGCTATCTCCTCTGGTTTTCCCTTGCAGCTGTCAGATAGTAAGTTGCAGCAGCACTCTTTTGACAGTAAATTTCAGCAGCTCTGACTCTTCCTCCTAGTGCAGTCCCCCTTATATAGCAGCGATGACACCACCAATTTTACAATGTTGGGGAAGTACCGTGCCAGAATTCTCGCAACTAGTATTGGACAGTTACCCTTCTCTCTCCTCCCCAATCCAGCCCCTTGCTAAGGATTTGTTTAAGAGTCTGGAGCAGACATATGGCAGCTTAATTTGCAAACCCCATTTGCTCTCATGTCAAATTTCTGCCAATAACTAGTTATGTGGCAAAACCTAATAATGTTACTAAAAACTACCATAATATACATATTTTCTGATTCATCTAATCATGGGGAATCAAATAAAACAACAGCCAGGTCTGCACCATTTTGCATGGCCATGTGGCAATTTTCTGTCATTTCCATTAAAAGCATAACAGTTATGAATATGTAATTTATTACCCATATTCCTCATTTTACCCTCGACCCGTTCACCAACTCTCACATTCAGAACATTTTCAGATCAGCCAGAAACACATCTTAGATGGCCATTACAGTTCCCTGAGTCGCAGGTGGATGAATTTTATTCTCCAAAATCGCCTGGAAATTACCTAACAAATTTACATAAATGAAGAAAATGTGCATTATAGTTGCTGGGAAAAAGGCCTAAGTTATAATAGTCCTTTTACATTAATTGTAAATCTTCATGTGGGACAAATGGCAACTCTCCTGCCTTCACTGGGTCAGCCTGTAACCAGAGTTTGTATTATTATCTTTGTGTTTGCAGCTTGCTCTTTGAGGTTGGTTGCCTGTTTGAAGTTGTTGTTTCAGGCTCCCTTAATTGAATTGTCTTAACAGTTCCCCTCTTCACACCTACTGTCTACATTGTGGGCATGCATCAGCCAGGCCAGTTGTCTTTGCAGAGAGCCCAGCCTTCAGGGGCAATACCTTTCAGGAAGCCGCATTTTATTGGAGTTGTAAACACTAGGATGCCAGCAATCCAGTGTTGAAGTTATTTGTGGCAGACAGCAAAAGTGTTTGTTACTGGCCCAGAGACACTTTTCATGAAAACAAAGTGGCTTTTCCTTTCAAACGTCTGCTGGTATTTTGCATGCAAAACATAATGTATGTTACCTTTTGTCAATACGCACCATGTCTTTTACCTGGACTGTTTCTGTTAGTAGTGGTACATTTTCACATTTAAACTGCTAAGCCGTTTTTGTGTCAGTGTTGAATAATCCTGATTTTCATGTGAAAGGGACTTAGGTTCAGGGCCTTTGAATGCACCCCACACTCCGCCCGCATGTCACTAGTGGGATTGGACAATTTGAAATGTCCATTTCCAGCAGTGCGTGTGATCGGGGCACTTGGCTGCTGGCAAATGACATCAGTTTGAGTTCCAGATGTGGTACTACCGATGAGGGCCGCTGCTAAGAGAACAAAACTGCTTGTAACTGACAGCAAAGAACGCAGGGTACAGGCAAAGTGCTAAAATCGATCAAATACATAGCATGTGCCAAGAGAATGAGCCGGAAAGCTGAATCTCGTGTTCTACTCATGGTGTTAAGGTAAAGCAGTGCTACTCATTGATTGTCACAGCCTCACCGCTTTTCCGACACACTATGCCTACAGTTTCATCTCATCGGAAGAAAACGACCTGTTTTTACCAAAATAGCATCTCCTTGTTTCTGCAACATTGGAAGTTGCCTTGGCGACGCTGGAGGCACAACATTCAAAGGCTGCGTTCTGTTTCCACGTGTTCCGCTGTCACAGGAATGGCATGACCATTCAATCACCTGACCAGCCCTGACGTTGTGATCTGCCCCTTCAATGACCTGTAAAACTCAGCTCAGTGCCAGTTCCGGTGCTATTGATTGAGGTTATGATTCCCAGTTGTCTGACCCATGACCCTTGATACAGACTCCCTCTTTGTATAATCCTGCTTTGCTATTGATTACTCTGTAACAAACCGGACTGTTTCAACTACCTGCCTGTGTCTACCGTTTGTTCCTCTTCTGTCCGCCTGCTGCCAAACTCTTGCGACCTGAACTCGTTACTTCTTGAGCCTCTCCCTTGTACTTCTATTGTCCGCCTGCTGCTGACTCTCTGCATTGGAATACGGACTGGTATTTCCTTATGCGTTGTACTTTTACTGCCTGTATGCTGCCAACTCATTTTGAACAAGGACTGCACTCAGATATCTCTCCTGCAATCACGTGAACCAGAGATGCTCTGCAGAACATCCAAGTGCACCACCCTGACAGTTAGTGCGTCCTTGTGTTACGCTCACCTGGTATCCACATGGACGCCACCCAGCCGGGTTACTCACTGGTATGTTTCTCAGCTTTGCCCTGATGTGGTCTGCGGGGATGGTTCTGCCTTGTGGTAGAATTAGGCGTGCTCTCCGTCCTGCCTTCTTTGTAGGGGCGAGTTGTCTTTCATGTGCGAGTGCAGTCCAGTTACTTCACTGATGCCGGCCCGTTTGATATTGTTCATGTAGGTCTTATTGGTGTTCTTTAGTTTTGTTGCTATCCTGCATGCCTTTCTTTGTTTAAAATCTCTCTTTTTTCTCCCTTAGGTATGCAGAGCTTCAGCGCGACGAACTGGCTTTGTTTAGCCCCCCTGGTAAATGATGGTGCATTAAGAGCGCTATGATGCGGTAAGTAAGCGCTATGCGCAGCGCTGCGAAGTCTCGCCTTTGCTAACCTGTCTTTTCCTTCCTTGTAGGTCACAGTGGTCTTCAGCGCGAGTGGAATGTCCGGAGTGGTGCCAGCCGAGAGGCGACCAGCCAGGTAAGCCTTTTGAGCAGTTTGTAATTTGTAAATGTCTCTACAGCTTTATTTAATGTTGCCCCTATCTTCCTCTTTCAGGTTGTTCCATCCGGGAGGCGTGCAGATTCGAGGAAGCTGTTCTCCGTAGCTGTGAGTGTTTAAAAATGAAGACTGCAGGTAAGATGCTGCTGCTAATGATGTTCCTTTTGTCTCCTTGCAGGTTCTACTTCTCCGAGGTTCGTGGGAATAGCTGGACATGGTGAGCGTCACGTTGCAAGCTGCAAAGTAACACAAAGCATGTTCTGCAGTCAGGGTGTGGTTTATATAGCCCAGGTAAAGTAATACCAGGGAAAGTAGTTCCAGGCCTGCCACACCCAAAACACTAGACCGCATAGCTTGGTTCTTAGGGAACCAAGCTATGTGGATGCCTCCATGTTGGCTGACAATACAATAAAGTAGTTCCCAAGCACATTGTTGTTCATGGTGTATGAGCCTGGCGCCATAGGCACCAGGACTGGCCCCATGAGGGCTTTTGAAGAGGATGCCAGGCTCTAGAGGCCCGAGTCCTGACTCCACCTGGCCAATGGGTTTGCCAGAGGGGGTTTTGGGCGGGGGTCATGACAGCACTACCCCCTAAGTCCCCTCCCATGGAGTTCTTTCTGTCTGGCCCAGGTTTGGTTGGGAAGTTCCGATGGAATTTCCTGATTAGACGTGGTGCGTGGATATTCTCACTGGGCTCCCAGGATCTATCTTGTGGTCCAAATCCTTTCCAATTGACGAGATAATATAGCTTGGTCCTAGAGTATTTAGAGTCCAGGATATCTTTGACTTCGAATTCTGGTTCTCCGTCAACAAGTATGGGCTTAGGTGGTGTCCCAATCCGTGTGCCGGGTTGCATTGGTTTCAGGAGGAACACATGGAGTACCGGGTGAATGAGTAGATTAGGTGGTAAATCCAGTTTCACGGCTGCTGGGTTGATAATTGCCTTAATGGTATAGGGTCCTACGAATCTGGGATGAAAGGTCTGGGTTCCCTTGATGGGTACGAATTTAGCGGCTAACCAAACTTTGTCTCCTACTTGATAATCAGGGGCCTTTTTCCGGTGTTGGTCAGTGAATCTCTTTTGTTTTTCTTTGGCATGAATAAGGTGTTCCTTTGCCCTTTGAAAGCCTGAGTAATGGTTGTGTGTAGAGTCTTTACCGCTGGCATTTCCAAGCTGGCTGGAAGGTCTAGTTCAGAGGTACGTGGATGTCTGCCATGAAGGGTATAGAAGGGCGTTTGTCCCGTGCTTGAATGCAAAGAATTGTTATATGCATATTCGGCTATCCATAGTAGGTCTTTCCAATTCCTTTGTTCGTGGTGCAGCATGCACCATAAATATTGCTCGAGTGTCTGATTGGTTCTCTCGGTTTGGCCGTCCGTTTGGGGATGGTGACTGGTAGATAGCCAAACGTCGAACTGCGCCATTGCACACCATTTTTTTCCAGAAGTTTGAAACAAACTGGCTGCCTCGATCAGAGACCAGAACCGAAGGTAAGCCATGTAGCTTAACCACACCCTCCAGGAACACTTTTGCTAAAGTGGCTGCGTCTTGGAGGCATTTGAGAGGAATAAAATGGGCCATCTTCGAGAATAAGTCCACAACTACAAGGATGGTGTTGAACCCTTGGCTTGGAGGTAGATCAGTGATGAAGTCAAGAGAAAGAGTGTGCCATGGAACTGGAGGAATGTCCAATGGTTGTAGGAGACCAGATGGTTTTTGTTTCTCTGATTTATTTTGTGCGCAGACACCGCAGGACTGAAGGGTTTTGGCAGTCCCAGGATGCTCTTCAATCAGTGAATCGTGATAGTTTGAAATAATATGCTGTTGTAATTCCTTCCTGGGTACATATAGGCGATCCCTAAAAAAAGGTAGGTGGTCCTTGATGGTATATTGTTCTCCTTGAGTTTGCCATACGAGGTAGGCATCAGGATTCATTGTCCGTTAGATTTCTTTTCGTAGTTCTGCTTGTGTTAAGGCTGCCGTGATACCCAAGAGTTTGTCTTCAGGTATAATAGGTACTGGGTCTGGAGTTGTATATACTATTTCATCTATGCCCATGCGAGATAAGGCATTCGCCTTTCCGTTTCTGACTCCTGGTCGAAATGTGATTACATAATCATATTCGGCGAAGAAAAGGGCCCACCGTAATTGGCGCGAGGACTGGGCCTTGGCTGTTTTGAGATATTGCAGGTTTCGGTAGTCTGTGATGACTGTAATGGTGTGTCTGGCCCCCAGAAGGTAGTGCCTCCAGGCTTTAAAGGCGGATTTGATAGCCAGGAGTTCCTTGTCCGTGATGGCATAATTAATCTCTGGAGGTGAGAACTTTTTCGACCAGAAGGCCACAGGATGTAGCTGGCCGGTTTCCGAGTCTCTCTGTGAAAGGACAGCCCCCATTGCGAGACTGGACACCTCAGTTTCAACGACATAAGGGAGGTCTGGACGAGGATGTCGCAGGATTGGAGTGGAGGTAAACCTTTGTTTAAGTTCCTGGACAGCTTCTTCTGCTTCTTCGGTCCAAGCAAACTTTTTATTGTTTTTTCGTAATAGTACTGTGATTGGGTGCACAACCTGAGAGAAGTCTGGGATGAACCGGCGGTAGAAGTTAGCAAAGCCCAGCATGCTTTGTACCCCTTTCAGAGACATCAGTGAAGGCCATTTCAGAATGGCATCTACCTTGTGCACGTCCATTCTGATGCTTCCTGGAGTAAGGATAAAACCAAGAAATTCTACTTCGGTGACGTGAAAAAAGCATTTTTCAAGCTTTGCAAACAAGCAATGTTGACGGAGCTTGGTGAGGACTGAATGAACGTGCCTGACACGATCTTGTTCCGAGGCTGAGTATACTAAGATGTCGTCTATATACTCTAAGGCGCACACATCAATTAACTCCCTTAAGACGTCATTCATGAAATATTGGAATGCCGCAGGAGCGTTGCATAACCCGAAGGGCATGACTTGATATTCAAACAAGCCGTACTTAGTACAGAAGGCGGTTTTCCATTCATCTCCTTTTCTGACTCGGACCAGGTGGTACGCTCCTCGAAGGTCCAATTTGGTATAACTCTGGGCATCTTTAACTTGGTCTAGCATCTCAGGGATAAGTGGCAAGGGGTAGCGGTTCTTCACGGTGATCTGGTTCGATGCGTGGTAGTCAATACAGGTTCTCAAGTCTCCTTACTTTTTCGGTACGAAGAACAAAGGACTGGCTGCGGGGGACTTCAAAGGACGGATAAATCTGCTTGCAAGGTACTGGTCTAAATAGGATTTCAAATGAAGGTTTTCTGGTTCTGTGAGAGCGTAGATCCTGCCGCAAGGGATTTGTGCACCAGGAACAAGGTCGATCTGACAGTCATAGGGCCTGTGCGTTGGCAATGTATTGGCTTGGTCCTTTCGGAAAACATCCTGGAAATCATGGTATTCACTTGGCAAGGTATTAGTTGCTCCCAGGGTTGATACTGTCACTGCGGGACTCATTGGGATACAGACGTCGGGTTTTTCCTCTTGGTAATAGCAGGCAGGGGAGCAGTCACCGGGGAAGGTTAATTTTCGTGCCTGCCAGTCTATCAAAGGGTTGTGAGCAACCAACCATGGCATCCTTAGTATTAGTCTAAACTGAGGTGCCTTGATGAGATCGAATGAAATAGACTCCCGATGTCCGTCCTGGCACAGCAAGGTTACCCTGGCTGTGCACTGGGGTACTGGTCCGGAAGCGATTTCTGTCCCATCCACGGTGTTTACCTTGTCCATAGTTAGCTTAGAACACAAAGGAAGCCCCATCTCTGCTGCCAGTTCTTGATCAATATAATTTCCAACTGCTCCGCTATCGATGTATGCTTCAACGGCATGCATTCTTGACAACTGTTGGTGGTTAATTAAGATCACTGGTATTGCAAAGTGAGAGGTCAGCAACTCTTTCTTCTCACTCGACAAACTGACCTCTACGTTTGTCGAGTTTGGTAGTTTGCAGATTCCTTAGCTTCATCCTTCTCTGTGGCCCCAACTGTTCTTCTTGGGGGTTTTACTGGACAGTCCTTCAGGAAATGTCCTGGTTTCCTACAATACAAGCAAAGCTGTTGTTGTCTTCTTTTGTCCAGCTCTTGTTTTGTTAATGGAGGCCGTATCCCTCCAATCTGCATGGGTTCTACAGCATTTTCAGGTACACGGGGTGTGTTTTCCCTTGGTCGAACATACACGGTCCGAGGGTCTGTTTTAGACCGGTCTGCCTTTCGGTTCTACAACCGGTGATCTAGCTGCACGACCAGATTTATGAATTCTGCACAGTCTTTGGGTGGATCAACCACCTGGGCTAAGACGTCCTTTAATTTGCCTCGTAAGCCTCGATGGAGTAACGTGGTTCTTTTGTTTTCTGGCCACCTAGCTTCGGCAACCAGTCTGTTGAAGGTAGCAATGTACGTTAACAAGTCCTGATTCCCCTGCCGGAGGGACAAGAGTTCATTGTCTACTGCTTGTTCCTGGGTATGGCGAGCAAAACGTTTTTCCATTTCTCTCTGGAACCCCCCAAAGTCATGTAATTGAGGATTGTCATGGGTTACCAACGGCATCGACCAATCTGCTGCACTACCACTCAGGTATGATAAGACAAAAGCTACCCGAGCTTGGTCATTTGGAAATGCTCCAGGCCTACAAAGAAAATGAAGGTGGCACTGATTGATGAATGCCGCATACTTCCGTGGGTCACCTGAGAACCTTTCTGGTGGTGCCAGGGGCACTGTTCCAGGTAATGTGATCTGTACCGGAGTGGGTGGTATGGCGGGGTTTTGCATTGTTGGATTGCTTCCAGGTAGAGGCGTCTGTCCTGCCTGTGATTGCAAGTATTGCCTGCTAATCTCTTCAGTGAATTCTTTGGTCACTATTAGGTCTCTCCGGAGGGCATTAGTCTCTTGTCGGGCAGAATGAACCTCAGCACGGAGCTCTCCTAGTAATTGGGCCAATTGGTCCATTGCTGGTGTCTCCATGGCACCCAGGTGGATTTGTTATGGTAGGTTTCGTGTTCTGTTACGCTCACCTGGTATCCACAGGGACGCCACCCAGCCGGGTTACTCGCTGGTATGTTTCTCAGCTTTGCCCTGATGTGGTCTGCGGGGAGGGTTCTGCCTTGTGGTAGAATTAGGCGTGCTCTCCGTCCTGCCTTCTTTGCAGGGGCGAGTTGTCTTTCATGGGCGAGTGCAGTCCAGTTACTTCACTGACGCTGGCCCGATTGATATTGTTCAGGTAGGTCTTATTGCTGTTCTTTAGTTTTTTTGCTATCCTGCATGCCTTTCTTTGTTTAAAATGTCTCTTTTTTCTCCGTTGGGTATGCGGAGCTTCAGTGCGGCGAACTGGCTTGGTTGAGCCCCGCTGGTAAATGCTGGCGCATTAAGAGCGCTATGATGCGGTAAGTAAGCGTTATGTGCAGTGCTGCAAAGTCTTGCCTTTGCTAACCTGTCTTTTCCTTCCTTGTAGGTCACAGTGTTCTTCAGCGTGAGTAGAATGTCCGGAGTGGTGCCAGCCGAGAGGCGACCAGCCAGGTAAGCCTTTTGAGCAGTTTGTAATTTGTAAATGTCTCTACAGCTTTATTTAATGTTGCCCCTATCTTCCTCTTTCAGGTCGTTCCGTCCGGGAGGCGTGAGGATTCGAGGAAGCTGTTCTCAGTAGCTGCGAGTGTTTAAAGATGAAAACTGCAGGTAAGATGCTGCTGCAAATGATGTTCCTTTTGTCTCCTTGCAGGTTCTGCTTCTCCGAGGTTCGAGGGAATAGCTGGACACGGTGAGCGTCACGTTGCAAGCTGCAAAGTAACACAAAGCATGTTCTGCAGTCAGGGTGTGGTTTATATAGCCCAGGTAAAGTAGTACCAGGGAAAGTAGTTCCAGACCTGCCACACCCAAAACACTAGACCGTATAGCTTGGTTCTTAGGCAACCAAGCTATGTGGAGGCCTCCATGTTGGCTGACAATACAATAAAGTAGTTCCCAAGCACATTGTTGTTCATGGTGTATGAGCATGGCGCCATAAGGCTTTTTAAGAGGATGCCAGGCTCTAGAGGCCCGAGTCCTGACTCCACCTGGCCAATGGGTTTGCAGGAGGGGGTTTTGGGCGAGGGTCGTGACACCTTGTGCCGCCCAGGATTTTTCAGGTCCCACTAACACTCCCTTGCCTGGCTTTTCATTTTCATTGCTTTCTGTTTGTATTTATGTGGACAGTTTATCCTACTCCTCCTTCCTGATTCCCTCCTTACTGCACACCCCGGCTACAGGTAAGAGTCCCAATCCTCTGATACTTTATTGCATTGAATCAGTTTTAGTTATTTACCTTATTTCAATTGCTTCAGACCAAAGAGAGGTCTGCCCTAGAAGAAATTGCCTACAACAACCCAAGACCTTCAGTGTGCCTGTGACCAGTACAGAGAGGTCAGAAACCACTTGCTCATTTACTCTTTTGACCGTAATTCAGTATTTCATACTAAGACCTGTCCTTTTCTTGTAGCTGGTGCACACCTGATGGTGTTGATCGTTTATTCGTGTGCTTTTAGTTAAATAACCCCTCTGTTATTCGCATTACTATTAATAAAGGGGTGCATTAATAGAAAGGTCTCCCTCTTTTTGAGGAGACCTAGACCTCCAGGTCTAGGTTTGATTATCCAGGGACTTCTGCTACTGCTGAGTTCCACGCCATCTGGTGACATTGCACCGGTGAGTCATAACAGAATCAGAAGCCCACCAATAATATGGATGCCTCTGACACTCGAGCTACCCTTGTACAGTTACTCTCTGAACTTCGAGCTGATATGACCTAAGCTCCAGACGCCATGCATCATCGGATTGAGGCATTGCAAGATTTGGCTCAGTCTCAACCACAGGCCGAGGCCCAATCTGGTTTCGCTGCCCTGGGTCATTGTACCCCTTACCTCAACAGGACCCTGTTCTGATCCTGCTGATGTCTGCCCAGCTCCCACTAGCCCTGCCAGAACGATTTAATGACGATCCCAGGTCATATCGCACATTTATTAATCAAAGTAAGTTGCATTTCCTGTGCGTCCTTTACCGACTCCACAACCAAGGCAGCGTTTGTCCTCTTGTTTCTAGGAGACACCACAGCTGCCTGGGCCAACCCTCTGTTGGAAACTAACAGTTATGTACTGTATGACTGTGATGCCTTGATCACTGCTATGAGTAAGGTATTTGATGCACAATATTAGACACAAGCAACGGATCTAGAATTCTTGAATCTCTAACAAGGAAACGCTCCTTTCTTTTCTTACCTTGCTAGGTTTAACCAGTTGGCGGCTGAGACCGGTTGGCCTGCGGTCAAAAAGGCCACAGTTTTCTACAAAGGACTTTCTGATGTGCTTAAAGATACATTGGCCACCGTTACGGTTGTCCCTGTGGGTTTTCAGGACTTATTGGACCTGGTCTTACAGACGCTAGGAGGGCAGAATGGGTAGGAGAAAAGAGGCCAGCTCTCCCAGTTCACTCATGCCCAGAGTCCTCCTTACAGGTAGACACAAAACATGCAGATTGGGGTGGTTTGTGGCCCTTTGCCTGATGCCAAAAGGGAAAACTGGCGTACAAACAATCTCTGCATGTACTGTGGGTCCTATGAGAATTTTTTGCGCACCTGTCCAAAAAAGCCTGTACTGAAGTCGGGAAACGCCAAAGGCTCGGCAATAGACAGAGTCCCTCTGCTGGGTACTATTCCACTGGACTCCCCGACTTTGAGTGCAGTTGTCCCATTCTCTATATCGGTTTTGTTTGTGTTAAAAACAGTCGTGCCATGGCAGGCCCTGGCAGTCATTGATTCTGGTGCCACGGACAATTAAATGGGCCTGCAGTATGCCCGTGATGCGGAAATACCCAGCAGCACAAAATCAAAACCAGAAATCGTTAATGCTGTAGACGGCCCTGCCCTCAGGTTTAGTGACAGAACAGACTCGCCCTCTTCTCATGACTATCGAGTGTGGTCATTATGAGGACCTTACTTTTGATTTGATTGCTGCACCTCAGTTCCGAGTGATCCTTGGTCTTCCATGGTTACAATCACATACCCCTCTATTGATTGGCAGCACCGGTAAGTGCAGTTCCCGTCAGATTTCTGCATTGAACACTGTATCCGTTCAGCCTCTATTCCACAAGACACCCCATGCCAGGCACTCCTCATTGCCATTTCCATGGTAGGTTCTGTGTCCACAACCCCTACATCCAACATACCTTGTGAATATAGCACCTTTGCAGATTTTTTTGATAAGGGTAAAGCAGAACAGCTGTCCCCTCACCGGACCTATGACTGCCCTATAGATCTGATCCCTGGTTCCAAGATCCCCACTGGCCGCGTCTATTCCCTTACCCTCAAAGAAGACTTGGTCCTGAAGGATTACACAAAGTCATGCTCTCTGGGCTTATCTGTCTTTCTAGGTCTCCGGCTACCTCTCCCTTATTTTTGTGCCAAAGAAGGAAGGGGAACTTAGGCCCTGTATTGATTACAGAGCGCTTAACGCTATCACTCTGAAGAACCAGTATCCGTTGCCCCTCATCTCTGTCCTTCTTGACCAGTTTGGTACCTCTGCTATTTTTACTAAACTGGATCTACGTGGAGCTTAAAACTTTGTCCGCATCTGAGATGGAGACAAGTAGAAGACCACATTCAAGACAGGCTAGGGCCTGTATGAGTATCTTGTCATGCCTTTTGGTCTATGTAATGCCCCAGCCACATTTCAGTTTTTCTGTTTTTTTATGAATGACGCCTTCAGGGATATGCCGGATCAATACATCATCATATACCTGGATGACATCTTGATATATTCACCCCTCTGTTTTGCTTAAATCTACATTTACTTCATCCCCGGTTCTGCAGCATCTTGACCCGGATCTTCTGTTTTTTGTGGAGGCGGATGCCTCTGGCCTTGCAGTTGGGGCCGTTCTATCCCAGGAGTGTCCAGACAACGGTGTATTACATCCTGTGTGGTTTTTCTCTCATAAGCTAACATCCTATGAACAAAACTACACCATCATGGAACGCAAACTTTTGGCGATTTGTGACGCCTTCACCGAGTGGAGGCATCTCCTGTTGGGTGCCCGCCATCCTGTCTAGGTATATACGGACCACCCTAACCTCTTGGCTCTCAAATCCATGAGATGTCTAACGGTCAGACAGAATATGGCATTCTTTTATTTCCTTGTTTGACTTTACCATTACGTATAATCCTGCCCATCTACCCTCAAAGGGTGACGCCCTTTCCTGCATGGACGGGATGTTGCCCACGGTTGATCGCGATCACCCTCTTCTTTTGCCCAATCAAGTTGTGTGTGGCTGTACACCGCAACCCACTCTCAGGAAACAGGTCCAGGATTGGGTTTCCCGTAACCCACCTGAATTAATGGAGTACAACATAGATATCAACAATTCTTTACCATACATTCAGAGGAGTATATATATGCTGACCATGGAAACCTGTCAGCATGCCCTGCAATGGTGTCATGACTCCCTGCTCGCTGCCCGCTCGAGTAGACAAAAGACTGTGGATCTGTTACACAGGTGGTGTAGGTGGCCATCCATGTCTAGAGCTGTAGTGGACTATATTTCCTCTTGTGCGGTATGTGCACAATGTAAAGCCTCCCCTGGTAAGCCTGTTGGCTTGTTGCAACCACTGCCGGTTCCTCAAAGACCATGGCACATGAAATCCAAGGATTTCATCATGGAGCATCCCCCAGTCTGAGAATACCACACCATTAGGGTGGTGATAGATTACTTCACTAAGATTTCTATCTTCGTCCATTGTCGTGGGATTCCTTATGCACCTGACCTGGTATCATGAATGGCCGGGTACGACCCTTCTGGACTTCATGGTCCTTGATGCACCGCAGCATCAAATTCGCAACCCATCCAAAATGGCCGCCGACACAGAACTTCAGCGGTCTAGCCTTTGCGTGTACTCGCCAGCTTCCTAGAAAACCAGCACGCCCCTGCGGCTCTGCGCATCTCAACTCTACCACTACGAGTTACTAAACGTGTTCGAGTTCGCTACCTGTGTATCATACATTCTATCTTCCTTCACTCCTGGAACCCCCCACCCCCCGCTATTCCTTACCTTTCGTTATCCTCCTTCCTGGATTAATCGCCATTGTTACTGGATATTCGAACGCTACCGGCTTGGCAGCCGGCTTCCACGCTGGAACCCGAGGACTCGCGTTCCAGCTTAAACAAATCACAGTCGGTGAAAAAGAAAGAAGCCACGTCCCGGAAGAACACCAACAAGGATAAAAAGGTGAGAAAGAAGGGAGCTTCTGACAGATTGAGACACCCAGAACCTGATATGGAAGCGGCAGTCCAAGACCTCATGAGAGGTATGCAAGAATTAACTACCGAGGTTCAAAATCTTAAGGCCGAAAATGCAGCTTTAAAACAGCTGGTCCTATCCCGGAATTCCGCAGTCAAGGAAAGCATTCTGCTTGGTGGAGTTGTGGATAAGTATGATGGATCTTCTAGCTCACTACGTTCCTTCCTTGATTCATGCTTAGTGCACTTCACTTTCAAACCCTACTATTTTTCAACACCATGAGCAAAGGTTGGATTCATGATATTCCACTTAACGGGTAATGCATTAACCTGGGCTACTCCCTTGGTTAATTCTGGAGATCAGCTTTTGGATGACTACGAAGGATTTGTGGATGCCCTAAAAGCCATGTTCGATCGACAGGAACTTGTCTACAGCGCACAATAAAGACTTCTTGAATTTAAACAAGGGAGTCAGGACATGCTCGCTTATGTCACACGCTTCAAGCAGCTAGCCGAAGAAGCAGATTGGTCGCAAGAAGCCAGTTTCACTCTCTTCAGAAGAGGTTTAAACTATGAGGTTAAGGATGAGCTAGCCAGAGTGGCTCGTCCAGCAACCTTTCAGGCCCTTATGGATCTTTCCTTGCAGATAGATTTCAGGATCCAGGAGAGAAAGGCTGAAATAAGAAAGGTGAAAACCTCCCCAAAGACAACTACGGAATACTTAACTACCAAAGAGACCGTTGCTCCATGAACCCCTTATCAGGAACCCATGCAACTAAGTGCCTTTAGGGGACTAATTTATCCACAAGAAAGGCTCTGCAGAATCGATACTGGTCTCTGCATGTACTATGCCTCTGATAAACATTTGGTCATAGAATGTCCTATAGCACCACCCTGGCGTTCGGGAAACGCCAGCTCCCGATCCTAAATGGAGCACAGCTTCGGGAGAGAGATGCCTGCTCCGCATCCATTCCTTCGATGAATACTCCTGGACAGAACACCTTAGTACTTCTACAAACTGTACTGACATCTACAGAGAATGAATCCTTTCCCATCCTGGCTCTCGTGGACTATGGTGCCATGGGGATTTTCATTGATCATGAATGGACCACTGCTCATGGGATTCTGAGAGAGCTCAAAGAAGTGATTCAACCTGTGGAGGGAATCGACAGAAGACCTTTGTCTTCGGGTCCTATTACTCACCAAACAAAGGAACTACAATTATCAATAAACAACCACCAGGAAAGAATACGGTTTGACATCATAAAGGCTGCCCACTATCCCATGGTACTAGGCATGCCCTGGTTACAGAAGCACAGCCCTTACATCAATTGGACAGCAGGTACCTTGTTCCTTGGCTCTGAGTATTGTATGTCACACTGTTTATGTCAGGACACATCCCGGATCCCTCTAGTAAACTCTTAGAACCGTGAACCATCCTCCTTAAGCGTGTCCAACATTATCCCAGTACCGGAAGCTTTACCAGCCATTTTCTGATGTGTTTCAACAGACATTGTTCAAGCTCTTCCACCCCACAGATCTGAGGATTGCACCATTGAAAGGGACCCTTCTGCTGTGATTCCATTTGGGAGAATGTTTGTATTATCCGAGCCTGAAAAGAAGGCCTTACGTGAGTACCTGGATACCAATTTAGCAAATGGAACCATCCGGACTTCAAAGTCTCCCGCAGATGCGTCCTTTTTTTTTGTTCCCAAGAAAGACACAAGGGAGTTACGACCTTGTTTGGATTACCGTGGTCTTAATCAATGTACCCTCAAGGACCGTTATCCATTACCACTCATTTCAGATATTCTGGAGGCTGTTCAAGGAGCTTTTATATTCACCAAACTCGACCTTAGGGTGCTTACCATCTCATTAGAATAAAGGAGGGTGATGAATGGAAGACGGCCTTTAGAACTCCTTTTGGCCACTTCGAGTATTTGGTCATGCCCTTCGGTCCTGCCAAGGCTCCTGCGGTATTCCAACGATTCATGGACAGAGTGTTCTCGAATATGTTGTTCCTTTTTGTTATCGTATACCTGGATGGCATATTGATTTATTCTAAAGACCCTCAAATTCATGAAGAGCATGTTAAGGCAGTTCTACAGCGATTACGAGAAAACAAACTCCTGGCCAAACCTGAAAAATGTTTATTCCATACTCAAACCGTTCACTACCTGGGTGTTGTACTCAGTCCTAAAGGAATTGGAATGGACTCTGGCAAGATAGATTCCATACTTTCGTGGCCGGCGCCTACCACTGTGAAGCAAATACAATCCTTCTTGGGACTTGCAAACTTTTACAGAAAATTCATTCCTACATTTTCTGCAATTGTACAACCCATCGTGGCTCTTTTAAAGAAGGATAAACCGTTTGTTTGGTCTACAGAACAAGAGAAGGCCTTCCAACATCTGAAAAGGAAGTTCACTGAAGGTCCTATCCTAGCCCAACCCGACATAGATCGAATCTTCCTGCTGGAAACCGATGCTTCTGACTATGCTATTAGGGCAGTCCTAAAACAAGAATTTGAGGACAAGATGGAACATCCAATTGCCTACCTATCCCGTGCCCTGACCCCGGTGAATGCCATTACTCGGTCCTGGAGAAGGAGTTTTTGGCCATCCGACAAGCATTCACTGATTGGCGTCATTTACTCCTGGGAGCTAAATATCCAGTGCAAGTACGAACAGATCATCGGAACTTACAAGTATTACAATCCCTGGAGTGCAGAAACAGTCGCCAGGCCCGTTGGGCCTTCTTTTTTGCACAGTACCAGTTTCAGATCAACCACCTTCCATGAATCAATAACATTGTTGCTGACGCCCTGTCCAGACGTCCTGACTATGAATCTGTGGAGGTCAGGGCATTTCCCAAGATGTTTCCAAAAACTGTGTTTGTGGCACAAGCAAATTGCCTCCTGGAAGACATCCATGCCCATACTCCTTCCTCAGATCTCTGGAAGGAATACACCCAGAATAATCATTGGAACTTGAATGCAAAGGATGGTTATCTCTTCAAGGATCAACGACTGGTCATCCCTACACAAGGACTGAGAAATGAAGTCATGAACCTCTGTCATGATACCTTTCATTCGGGACATCGAGGCATCACTACTACCCTTCTGCTCATACAGAGACAATTTTGGTGGCCAAGAATGACCACTGAAATAAAGGACTACATTCAATCATGTGCTATGTGCAATCAAAACAAACACGATAATAGAAAACCTGCCGGTCTTCTGCATCAACCTACATTACCAACACATCCTTGGGAGTTCATTGCTACAGATTTTATTGTGTAATTACCACCATCCAGGGGATATACAACCATAATGGTTACAATTGACTTGTTTACCATACAGCTCATTTCACACCACTGTTCAAATTGCCCTCTTCACTTGAACTTGCTGGGATATTTATTGAACACATATTCAGACTTCATGGATTACCATCCAAGATCATCTCCGACAGAGGTTCCTAGTACATATCCCAGTTCTGGAAACACCTCTGTCAAATACTAGGTATTCAGCGAGCATTGTCTTCAGGATATCATCCTCAAACCAACGGGGTCACAGAAAGAACCAACCAGACTTTAGAGCAGCGGTATTCAAACTGTGGGTTGCGACCCCCCAGGGGTCTGCGGGTACATCCCGGGGGGGGCCTGAGAGCTCAGCAGAAATATAAAAAAATATGTTTTTTTTGGTTTAGATTGGAAGAAATGGGCAGGGGTGGCTCACATGGTCGGGCGGGCTGAAGCATGAAACTGTCTCAAGCAACAATGAAAAAGTGGACCGCAGTTGTAAATGGATATTCATTCCTTTAGTCACAGACTGGGCCTCATTACAACTATAGCTGTACGGTAACAACGGTGCCGGTAAGCTACCGGCACCGTTGCTACCGTACAGCCATAGTAAGAGTTGTGCTTGCGGGAGCCTCATAGCCCGCCAGGTCTGACCAGGCAGGCCGTGCGACACCCGCGAGCACTGCTCCTCGGATGCGCCGGCACCATTATTAACGGTGCCGGTGCATCGGAGCTCCCCATTCCCATTGAGCCCATTTGCGGCTCAATGGGAATGAGGATCTACCAGTGCCGGCATCGCCGAAAGGGGAATTATCAGGTCTGCCTAACTCGACATGACCCAGTAATTGCCCATTTGCGGGTGCCAGACCCGGATGCAACTCCGGCGGCAGCCGTGCCAGTTTTCCCAGCACAGCTACCGCCAGGGTTGTAATGAGGCCCACTGTTTCAATAGTACCCAAGGGGGTGCTTTGTGTTAAAATGTAAGTAAATTGTGACAAATGGCAGCTCATCCATAATGGCGAGAGGGCGCCCACCCAGTGGCCCCTCACCCATTATGGAGGAGCTAAGGAGCCAGCCCAGTGAAACAGTGAGCACTCCCTCAGCTGCTTTTTCCAGCTGATGGAGTGCTCCTGGGCTGGCTGAACTGGCAAAGGGAAACACTGTTTCCCTTTGACAGTTCAGTTTAGTTCCCCAGCCGCACATGCTCACTGAGCCATGCAAGTGCTGGGGCGTTTTGCTTCGCCAGCATTGCATAGCTCATTGGAAATGCTGGCTGGGGCACTGCATGTCTGTATGTCCGAGGGAGAGCTCCTGTGCCTCCTCGCACATACGGACAGAGCAGCCTGGAGCAGGACGTTTCAGCACCACACGCAGGCGAATTCAGTAGGGACATTTATGTTCCTTGTTTTTATTTAAACTTGTGTATGGATGCGTGTATGCTTATGTTATGAGTGAGTGTATGGTGATGTATGCTTCTGTGAATGATAGAGTGATTGCTGTATGAATGTGCAGCGCCTTGCATACACACATAATCATGATAATTGTGTTAGGCCCAGTGGGGCCCAGGGGACAGGGATGGTATCTTTTTACTGGACATCTATCATAGATGTCCAGTAAAAAATGTAATGCCTGCCCCCTGGGCCCCCCAGCACCAATTGCAAACTGTTTGGCTATTTACCCATTTTTTTGTTAAAAGTATGCTCTACAATGCAACATTCTAACCCATTATTTTAAAAAATTCACAGGGGGAACCCCCCCTGAACCCCTCTTTATTGGTTCGGCTCCCTCAATATGCTCCGTCGCTACAGCATTTTTGGCAGAAATAGTTATGCCCCTCCACTTAAAAAAATCACCAGCCGCCACTGGCCCTCAGACTGTGTTGGGAACGGGATGGGGGGAACCCAGGGACTATGGTGGGAGCACAATGGGCGGGAACCATGGGATAGTGGTGGGAGCAGATTGGGGAGAGCCCAGGGTGTGTGATGAGGTGGGGAGAGACCAGGGACTGGGTAGGAGTGGGATGAGGGAGCCCAGCAACTGTGATGGGAGCAGGTGACGGCGCGCAATATATACTGTCCATTTAGCATTTCTGGGGGGTCCCGACCTGCCCAAATTTTGCTCAGAAGGGTCACGGCCAAAAAAGTTTGAAGACCACTGCTTTAGAGCAATATCTCTGCTGTTTTGCTAGCAAGGTCCAGGATGATTGGTAACTATTGACTCCGGTAGCTGAATTCGCTTACAACAATTCAGACCATTCGGCCATCAAGACAAGCCCTTTTTTCTGCAGTCAAGGATTCCATCCTTCGGTTTTACCATCAATTTGCCACATCCTACCCCGGTACTTGCAGTAGATTCCTGGATTGAAAAGTTGGTGAACGTTCACAAAGATGCTAAAGAACATTTGGAAAAGGCCAGGATAGCTGTTAAACGGTATGCAGACAGTAAGCAAACACCTAGCCCTTCTTATTCAATAGGTGACGAAGTCTGGCTATCCTCCAGACTCCTTCGTCGACATCTACGGCCAACCAAACTGGCTCCCAAGTATTACGGACCCTTCACCATCAAAGAAATCATTACCCAGTGGCATATCGACTTCAGCTCCCAAACTCCTGGAAAAGAAGTCATCCGGTCTTTCACACCTCCTTATTGAAGCCATATCTACAATCCAATCAGACAGTTCCTAGACCTACTCCTGTGCTCATTAACGATCAGGTCGAATTTGAGGTCTCCAGGATCTGTGATTCCAGGTATAGACGAGGTCAATTAAAATACTTGGTGGAGTGGAAAGTATATTCCCCTAGTGAGCGTACATGGGAACCAGTTTCTAACATGAATGTTCCTCGTCTACTGCAAAGGTTTCATCGAATACACCCAGGCAAACCAGGTGGGTCCGGGCTCAGGAGGAGGCATGCTGTCATGAATGGCCGGGTTCGACCGTTCTGGACTTCATGGTCCTTGATGCACGGTGGCGTTAACTCTGCAACCCATCCAAAATGGCCACTGACACAGAACTGCTGCGGTCTCGCCTTTGTGTGCACTCGCCAGCTTCCTAGAAAACCAGCACGCCCCCACGGCTCCGCGTGTCTCAACTCTACCTGTAAGTGACTTCAATCCAGCACTCCAACTAAGTCAATGCTTAGTATGGGATGCCCAATGCAAGCCCTTATTTATATATTTTTATGTCAAAGTTCTTTAAATCTGGATGATGAACCCTTATATAACGCCCATCTCTTTGAATCTCCCCGACCTCACTGAGCCAAGAAGTAGGTTTGTTTTGCAAATTAAAATGTTTATTGTAAGAATTGAACAATATATATATCAAACTTTTATGAATAGGAATAATATCTGAATAGCACACTTATGAATATGAACGGTGATCAGCAATGGGTAATATTACAATAGCAACAATCTCTTTAATCAGTTATGAGTAGGAATAGAAAGGATAAGGTAGCAGAGAATACTTTATATGATTCAAGGAAATGCAATGATGGGAAAGAAAGCAACACAGAAATAAACTTGATATGTTTTCAATCAAAAGATAATATGATCACTTTTTTCCCTTTTATTACTCACTCCCCCCACTATTCAATACGAAGAGATGGAAATGAGGGCACACAGGTTTCAAAAATACAATCAATAATGCAGTTCAATTCCAGTTCCCCACAGCAAGCTTAGAGAAAACAGGAATGATTTTAAAACAGGCAAAAATACTTTTGAATGTGATTGGAAATGAAAGGGAAAAATGCTAAAATGATTTTAATTCACTGAAGGAGATTCGGGATAAGTGAGAGTTACTTTGGATTGGTTCAGGTCAACGCTAGCAATAATTATGAATGATTATCAGATTGAAAACGAAATTCAGCAGTTGAAAACAAGAAACAGCTATTTTGACATGTGGTGAAATAGAGCAAAATTGCATTTCGCTGCAATTTTTCCAAGTGCGGGAAACACGATTACAGCAAAACTATAAGGAATTGGAATGTCGTTTTCTGTTCTAGGACGTGCGGTTCAAAAGTTACAGAGGTTTTTGTGAAGGTAGATTTTTCAGAAATAAAGTAAAGATTCAAAATGACAGATTGCGCTTTACAGATTAGGAATCAATATGGACTTATACTAAGGGCTATGAAACTACACGATACCCAACGGGACAACCACCAGAAACAGGGTGCCTTCCGCTCTGATTGTTGTGCGTCAAGACACTTGAAAAAATATCAGCGCATAGATGATTATCTCTCCAATTTATCAAGAATTATGTGGAGGAGAGTAGAATTTAGGATAAACAAAAGAGGTTCTATAATGCAGTTCTGGCCAGATTGAAATGGATGGAATGTGATTACTTAAACTAGGAGGATTGGTTATGTACAGTTCTAGACTGGATACTCACTCCTGTGGCTTGGGAATGGAGTGGGCCTCGTCAAAGATCTGATCAAGAGTTTGGCTGGGTTCTCTCTCACCACCGGACAGGTCTCAGGCCCTGGGTTCTGCTCTCCGCACGGCACTCTTGTCTGCGCGGTCTCTTGGACTGGATCTGATGGGTTGTGGATACAGCTCTGCTCTCTGGGTCTGGATCTCGGTTCTAGCACAGGGTTCTTAGCTAGAAGCAGAACAGCTCGCCAGGCTATTGGATTTTGGGGTGCCCCTTGGAGAATCAGGTTGCAAAGGATTCTGAGGCCTCTGAAAAAGGTTCAGCTTGTGGTTTAGGCCTCTCTGCTTCAAGGTTCTAGAGTTTGGTTCTAGAGCTTGCTTCTGGAGTCTGGTTTCTGGATCTATGTCTGGATCATCCTGCAGGGTGCTTCGTCAAGAAATCACTTGAGAAGTGGAAAGTGTGTGTCCTATCTGTCCTCAGCAGTCCCTATTTATGTATTTCTAAAGTGGGTGGGGAGGCTGATTCTCTATGCCCAACCCTCTAAAGATCTGATAAGTCAGAGGATTCCATGTCCCCTGATTGGAGAAAGGAGCAGCGTGTCATCCTGTGTCATCATGTGTCATGTCTATGGCTTAGGGGAAAGACCCTCCCCTTTTCTCTGTACAGTATATCTTATTTTTCATAAAAACATATTTACAAGGTGCACCACTTGTAAATACTACATAAGTTACATGAAATATTAACTAAGGTACATTTCTGACCAACTCTCACCTTCCTAAGAGCTTTTGTTCAGAAATGACCACTTTTTGTGCTTTTAGTGGGTTTCTCAATATTATTTCTGCACCAATTTTTAGACATGCATGCACACCCCATCTGAGCACAATTCTGTAATTTGTTATGTTCATAGCATAAACACAGTAGCTACAATATGAATAATTCCGGGGTTTGGTCTCAGAACATCGCACAGAGTCCAGCTTAGTCTTAAACTGTGAGCACATTTTTCATTTTAACAATCTCAAAGTTTCACATTTTTGCCAGTTCACTGCAATTTGTTATAAGCATTTTTCTAAAACATATATTTAATGTGCTTTCTGAATCCACACAATGGTTTGTCTCCGCCTCCAAGGTCTGGGCTGACTCAGAGGTCACATGTCTCTCCTTCCTGGCAGCAGTTTGTTGTCAGTCACACCCGAATTAGCATTTTCTATTCAGCCCAAGGATTCCTTTGTCTGCACTGAGAGCAACAGGCAAGGGTGCCACTCCCAGTTCCTTTTGACACAAGCCTGCCAATCTCTTAGCCAAGGGCAGGGGGAAGTCTCCTTTGTCCAGGTCTGGAATTCGTTTGAACACAGTGTGGGAAACTTTTAACTCTGAAACCCAATGTCCAAAAACTGTCTTATATTATAATATAACTCACATGTTTAAAACATACATTAAACAATTTCTTGCTTCAAGCCTTTTCAGAATATAGTTTTAAATTGTATCCACCTCTTAGGCTTCTGATAGCAAGTCTTTCTTTGGCATA
The DNA here is from genome assembly GCF_040938575.1 of Ambystoma mexicanum. Lineage (NCBI taxonomy): Eukaryota > Metazoa > Chordata > Amphibia > Caudata > Ambystomatidae > Ambystoma > Ambystoma mexicanum. The sequence continues at coordinate 1,123,728,061 of NC_090921.1, forward strand.
GTTTTGGCTCAATGTACAACTTTACACAAAATGGTTTTAAAACGCCGGCTCCAGGTAGAGGTGAGTAACGGTATTACACCCATTTTTGACAGGTTTCTTCCATAAAGCAATCCTCAAAAGTATACTTTGTTCAGATATAGATACACTTCTGTGGACCTTATATTTATGTAGATTCTTGCGGGAGAATGATGTTGACCACCCAACAAGGAGGTTGGATCTTTTTGGGTGGTTTGTGAGCCATGATTTTGGCAAATTTGACACCAAATTAAAATGGGTTTTTGAAACCAGCTCTGTTTCTTTTGCAATGATTTTGCTCTGTGAGCAGCCAAATGATGGGTTTTGGCAGTGGTCTCCTGTGTTACCACTGACATAGGAAAAAGTAGATGGTGGCGTATTTTTCAGGTTTTCACTGCGCACTTTCTCGTGATTTCTGGAGAGCAGCATGCTTTCCGGCGGCCATTATGATGTTTCTGCTGTCAGCAATTCACAGTGATGTTGCAGGGCTTGGATTAGTGTGTTAAGACATCCCACAAGCCCCCCTCTTGCGATGGACGTTGATCTTCCATCAGTGGAAATTTGCAAGACTGGGATGTCAGCCTCATCTCTCCGGATTCCACAAATGGCAAAGTTCAGTATCTTTTCCTCCATCAGGTGTGGATCGATCGGTTCTCCTCACCCGTCCTGATGGGAATATTGAGCGATACTCCGGGCCCCTCGGATCTTTGCTCCCGGTCCCCGGGTCGTCCTCCTTGGTCAGTCTCCATGGTTTATCTCTCTCTCTTTCTCTCTCTCCCTCTCTCCTAGGATGACAAAGCAAAAAACATATTTGTAGACATTTCCCCACCACTATTAATGTAGTGGGGTGGACATATACATTTTATACATAAGGAGACATTTGCATTATTGTATTTTATAGACTGTATGTGGAATATTTTAGGGTTGGAATTTTATGGATCTGCAATGGCTCCCTCTGGGGTTCCAGAAGACTCCTCCAGTTGCTGCAGAGTGTGCCTAGGATGGCAACACTTTAGCTGATTTATATGGACCCACTTATCTTCCCCTTCTGCCAAACTGCCTTTGGGGATGCGGATCTTATAGGCTACAATTTCAAAGGGTCCCCTCCAGGTAGGCAGAAATTTCCGCTGTTTGGCCTGGTTCCTTTGGAAATTGTATAGATAAACCTGGTCTCCTACATTGTATTCTTTCCTGGTAGTCTTTAAGTCATAGTGGGTCTTCATGCTGTTGGCTGATCTTTCTAGATTTCGTTGAGCATAGGCAAAACCATGTTGAAGGTGTTTTCTTAAATTTTCAACATACTCATGAGTTGTGGAGGCATTGATCAATGTCTGCTCTTGGGTCCTGTAGAGCAGATGCTGGGGAAGCACCATCCTGCATCCAGTCATCAGCTCAAATGGTGACATTTTAGTTGCAGATGAATGGGTAGATCTGATGGCCATTAGGACAAGAGGTAATCGGATATCCCAACTTGGCCCAGAATCTGGCACAAATATTTTTAATATGCTAACAATGGTTCTGTTGGATCATTCTACTGCACCACGAGAGGCTAGCCGGTAAGCAATATGTAGCTTCCTTTTAACCCCAAGTATCTCCCACATCTTTGTCATTACTTCGCTGGTGAGATGGCTACCTCTGTCTGACCCGATCCTTTGGGGTAGTCCAAAACGCGAAAAGATGTGATTGATCATCAGGGCAGCTGCTGTTTCTGCCTTGCAGTTTGGGGCTGGGAGACATTCCACCCATTTAGTAAACAAGCATGTCACGGTCAAAATGTACTTGTTCCCCCTAGAGGAGCGAATCACGGGCCCAATGAAATCTACTTGCAAATCTGACCATGGCAGTGTCATCCCCCTCTTTTGGAGAGGCGCACGGTGTGTGAGGGATGTTGGCTGAAATTGTGCACACACAAGACACCCCTTCAAGTATTGGGCGAGGTCCTGCCCCATGTGTGGCCAGTATGCAACCTCTCTTAAGATTTCAAGTGTTGTATGAAACCCCCTATGCCGGCTGTGGCCGCATCATGGGTGTGACTTAACATCAGGCTTCGGAATGAGGTAGGATCTACCCACTGATCATGGCCGGCTAGGGATTTCCTTATCAACAAACCGTCTTGAATTCGGAACATTTTTGGACATTTCATCAACACTCTGAGGTCCTCTTTCCCAATGTAATCGGTATCTGTCAGGGGAAAGTTCTCAGGGTCCTCAATGTGTTGATAAAACTTAGCAATTATTGGATCCCCCTTCTGAGCCGTAATCAAATCAGCATCTGGGGTCTCCTTACTCCATTGTGCAGTTGAAAGATCATTGTGAGCATTTGTCTGGGACCTAGTGATAGCAGTGACATGGATTTCCCCCAACGCGGGACTCTATTTCTATTAGATCCCCTTGGATGGCCCCGGTTTTTGCCAGCTGATCAGCTAAGTCATTTCCAGTTTTGTCTGGTCACTCTACTTTGGAATGACCCTTGATCTTTTTCCAGTAGATGGTCATCCCATTCAAGGCGCCCAGATCATCAATATTTTGAATTAACTTTCCATGTTTCAAGGGTTTGTTATTAGCACATAGCATGCCTCTGGTTTTCCAATTAACCAGGTGCTCCACGAACCCATTCCGTACATAGTCTGAATTTGTGATTATGACCAGTTCATGGAGTTGATGTTGGACAGCAGTGAGGATGGCTTGATGCACAGCCATCAACTCTGCCACTTGACTACTTCGGGGACCAATCTTGTACCCAACGAAGGGTTCTGGGGACTCATTCACCCATGCATTCCCTACACCGGCCACAAGTTCTTTTTCCCCGTTGTTGTCAACATGGTAAGAGCATCCATCCACATAGACAGTAGGCATTCCCTCACACTTGTCTTCTTCAAAGACTTTGGGTCTCATCACGAGTTGGGCGTTAACGCCGGCGCTGTTAGCGCCAGCGTTAATAGCCCTACCGCCAAACCCCCCGGCGCTAATAGTGGAACGGTATTGCCCATTCCACACTGATCCCATTCGGGAATTCCTCATTCCCCATTTGGCTCAATGGGGAATTTTCTCGCTCTTACCGCTGGTGGATTTCCTGCCGGCGGTAATAGCACGAAATTTCAGCAGATTTCCACCCAGCTCAGAGCTAGGGGGAAATCTGCCAAATCCATGATTTGGCGAACTCTTAAATGCGGCGGTAGTAGCACTACCGCTGCATTTAAGGGTTACCGCCAAACTCCTGGTGAGGCCCTTTGTGTGGGGAATTGAGGTATGCCTCCATGTCGTCCTTGATTTTTAGACTCTCGTCCTCGAGACAGTTTTCTCTGGCACAATCATGCAAGTCAGCCAGACCTTGCGCGAGGGGACTCTTCTTGTTTTGGCCATATCTGACCTCCACAGGAAAGCTTTGCATTGACAGAATCCAGGAAGTAATTCGGGAATTACTCACATTTCCGGCCCGGATTCTCTCACTTTGGAGATATTGCAGAGGCTGGTGTGGAGTCTCCACTATGATGTGTTCCCCCTGGATAAACGGGCAGTAATTCTTCAATGCCCACACCGTTGCCAGGAGTGCCTTCTCACAATCATTGAATTTTTCCTCCACAGAGGATAAAGTTTTGCTTGCATAGGAGATTACTTTATTGACCTTGTCATGCTTTTGGTATAATACTGCAGTCAATCATCTATTAGAGAACCCTGTCTCCAAGAAGAACTCCTTGTTTCTGACACAGTAAGCTAGGCAAGGTGCTTGTGAGAGGCATCTTTTGAGTTGTCTTACTGCCTCGGATTGTTCTGGGCCCCATTCCCACTTGACCTCCCCTTCAAAAGATGAATCAGGGGTCTGGTGATCTCTGCGTAGCCCTCAATGAACTTTCTGCTGTAATTAGTCAGTCCAAGGAGGCTCCTTAGTTTCCGCAGAGTTGTGGGGTCTTCAATTTCTGGAGTGCTTCCACTTTCTTTTCCTGAGAACAGAGACCCTGAGGAGTAATCTCATGCCCCAAGAAATTAAAACGGGTTCTACACCACTGTGCTTTCTGAAAGGAAAGTTTTGCTCCAGCTGCCCTCACCTGTGTCAGAACATAACGGATCTCTGCTATGTGTTCCTCCACAGTTGAGCTTTTGATGAGGACATTATCTACATAAGCCAGGTTACCCCTTTCACCCAGGCCAAGCATGGCCTTATGTAGAAAGTTGAGGTATCTGAAGGGAGTCTGGGTGCATGTGTACTGCTGGCCCCCAAAGATAAAAGCCAGCTTGTATTGGTCCTCCCTACTGACAGGTACAGTCCAGTATCCATTGGTCAGGTCTATTGCAGTGAATACCTGCGACCCCTGGATCTGGGCCAGCCCTTGGTCAATGTAGGGAAGAGGCCATCAGGAAGTATGGACCCGTTTGTTGAGTTCCCTAAGGTCGGCGCAGAATCTCCACTGGCCGTTTGGCTTCAATATCCCCAGCACCGGATTATTGAAGGTGCTGTGGACTGGACGGATTATCCCATGGGACTCAAGGTTCTTAATAATTTCAGTAAGGGACTCCATTGATGCGAGAGGCAAGCGATATTGCTTCACAAACACTGGAGTCATACCAGGGTCCATGGGAATTGTTGTTGTGTGGATGTCGGTGCGACCACAGTCATATGAGTCCACCGCAAAGCGATCCTGAAAATCCAAGAAAACTTGTTTCAACTTTTGCTTTTGCTCCAGAGTCACACAGGCATCAGCTAGGTTGACTCTCTCTTCAACCATCTGCCTGAAGCCTGGAAAGACTTCTGGTTTTGCTATCTTAGCGGCCTCCTCCAGCTGGGTGGAGATGTCCCTGGTCAGAGTGCTGATTTGGAATGGTGGCTTCAGGTGGGGAAGGCAGTCTTGACGGACATGGAAAATCACCTCATCCCTCCTGAAGACACAAGTCACATCTTCCTTACCATAAGGGCAGAATGTGTACACCGGAAAGTTCCCCCCATGCCGGGTAAAGATCCTCTCTGGCGTTGTGTTGTCATCACTGTCACTGTCAAAACAGTCCTTGAGGATTGGTCCTAACAGTTCATTACCTAGATCAATGGAAAAATGTCGGTCATCAACCGCCATTCCAATAATGGTGCCTGCGGCTAGAGTGATACTCTTTAAGTCGCTGTTATCCACCTCTATTGGAATGGTGTCATGTTCTACATTGACTAGTGGTGTTGGGTTTACCCCCAACCCTTGCTGTTGGAGAGAAGCATTCAGATGAACATAGGCATCAGGGTTTTTCAATTTCTGTCCTCTTTTAACTTTCACTTCCAGGGAGAATTGTTGGGTCATTTCTGGGATGGTGACTTCCTCTCCAATCTGAATTTCAACTGCATTAGGTAGCAATTGAGCTGACCTAAATGCTTTCTCTGGATCATCAAAGCCCATGGAATTATCTGCTAATCGGGACCAAGCTTTGAAGTTTATTAGGTCCAAACCATTGGCAAAGCGATTGAGAATATCACTGCCTAAGTAAAAGGCGGCAGTGACGTCTCGCACAACCCAACAATTATGGACTATGCTCTTGTTGCCTATGGGGATTTTGAGCATACACCTGCTTGGCAGGAGATGTTTGGAATTGGGTGTTTCCAGATCCATTTCCCTTTTGTCTATCAGTTTGAATGTGGGAATGGCTGGATCTTTTGGGAGTTGGCAGAACATGGCTTCACTGATGAAGCTCTTACCGTTGTTCACACATACTTGGGTGAGAACAGAGTCCTTCCCTTCATTTAACTGAATTGGGATGAACAACTGCTCTCCAATTTGCTGAATAATAGCCAGGCTCTGAGCTGATTTCACATCTTTCTGGACTATAGGAGTGGGAATGTCTGATTGTGGATTGGTAAGGAATTTCAGAGTGTTTCTTGCCAGTGTGGAATACCACCTTAAACTGGAAGGAAGGTTGATTTCCAGAAATAGAGAGGACCCCCCCATCACCAGTCTGTTGTCCTACTGCATTACTGTCACATCTGGAATTTGGTTGTTCTGGAAGTAAACTTCTACTTGGTCAGATTTTTGTACAACCATGTGGCATGTGCCATTTAAACTAACATGGTTGACACTCTGTTTCAATTTTGTTGGTCGGTTAGTCTGGGTCCAGAGGACCTTGTTTACACAGTCTATTAGGGGTGACAATCTTCTCAGGAGGTCATTCCCTAGTAAGCAAGGGGTGCCTTCTGGAGTCACTACTATGACCAGGTGTTTCACCTTGTGTCGCCCAATTTTAATGTCCAAATCCTCAGTCCCCTCGACGGGAATTTCCTTCGCGTCAAAGTTCTATAGTTGTGCAGGAAGAGAGGTGAGAGGAATTTGGTAATTCTCCCCACTTCCTGAATTCAGTTCATCAAAGGGCTTTTTGGACAGAAGGGTAGCTTGGGATCCAGTGTCCACCAGTGTCCACCAGTGCCAAAATTGTACCCTGCCCCTGTATTTGTACTGGGGCATAGTATCTTCCCTCCTTCTCCGCAAGGGGGCACAGATAATGCACATTTTTGGACAACTGGTGGGCTAGTTTTTTAGTTTTGGACATGGAGAGAGAAGAGATTTGCGCAGAATTCTGTGTAGAGTCTTGGGAATGTGCAAGAAAAAGTTGGCAACTAGAGATAGGAGAAGTTTTGAGTTCCCCTGGGTCTGGTTCTGGGCCGCCCCACCTTTTTCGGAGGCAGTCACCAGGATGGGTTTGAACCAGGGGATTTTGATGCTGTTGGTTCTGGGATGGGATGATGGGCGGCGCTAGCTCAGTCCCCATATCTACCCAGTCTGGATTTGAATCCCTTGGTACCCATATTTCTTTGGGAGGAGTTCCCCATCTCTGAAGGAGAAGATCCTTTTCCCAGGATCCACTGAGGATTCCTCTCCTTCAAATTTCTAAGATCTGTACCTCCTCCTCAAAATTGGTCTTTTTGGGTCCTTTGTTCCCCCCCCCCCTCCTTTGCTCCTTGGGTGGCAGGCTTTCAGGGGTAGGAGATTTTGTTTCCGGTTCCTGGGTTTCCAGGGGCTGTTTACAAGTGGGGAAGGAAGCTTCCTCCAAGACCCCCTTCCCCTTGAGCCTCCTCCCTGGGAACCGGTGAGTTGTCAGGGTGCTGCCCCCGTCATTGTTCTGGAGGTCCAGAGTTGGAGGCATTCTGTGCCGGCATACCCACCTGAGGGTTCTGCTGAGCCCTCAGCATGTGACCCAGATCCTGTGCCATGTTTTGGACCTGGCGCTCAAGCTGGGAAACCCGCTCAGGCTGATACAGGGTTCTGTTTTCTCCCCTGGGCTGATCCCAAGAAGGGTAGCTATCCCTTCTCTGGTAGTACCCCGGGTTGGGAAGATTTGGGTACCCCTCCACCCTTGGCCTGCCCTCTCCCAGATTAAGTTGTCTGGGCTCAGGAAAGTGGGGAAAGAAGGATGGATGATTTTGGGGTCGGAAGTTCTGTGGGTACCTGGGGAAAAAGTTCTGCCCAGGATTTGGGGAATTTCTGCCCTCCTGGGGGAAGTTAGGAGGGAAGTTCCCTGGCTTAGGTGCTGGGTTGGATCACCCCCCCTTGGGCTGGAGGAGTTCACACATAAGCCAGGATGGGTCGGTTTCCCTTGTAGCGGGGACTTACATAGTCAGGGGAGTGAGGGATCCCATTGGTGGGACTACCTCCTTGACTCCCTGTCTGTGACTGGCCCAAGGGCCTTCTGGGCTTGGAATTATTCGGTGCAGGCAAGTTTTTGGCCCCCACATCTCCAAATCTAAAATGGGGGCACCCTTTACCTCTGCCACCTTAGCAGCGGCAGGGGTGCTGGTCGGTTTTGGGCTTTTCTGAGCATTATTTTTATTTTCTATGGGCCTCTGCACCTCATAGATTTGGGTGGCCTGTTCAATGTCCCAGTCTAATGACGTTTTCTCATGAAAATCTCTCACTAGCTGGGTCATGATGTATTTGGGTAAGGCATGGAAAAACGTATTAACAAATTCTTTACTGTTCGGGCGCACCCTTTTGGTAGTCTGCGCTTCAACTCCTGCACAAATTCTTGTGGGGCCTGATCCTCCCCCTATTGTAAATTGGATGCTGCCTTGCGAGCCTATTGGGGATTTCTATCAACAGAAACGTGCTTTAAGATGGCCGCCCTGTATGTGGACCATCTTGAATGATTTTGGTCCTCCAGCCCCGCAATGAAACTGGAGTATTCTGGGGAGAATGTCCATTTTACGTACTAAATGCAGCTACTGCTGTCTTTCAAATGGAAAGTCTCCATCATTTGCTCAAAGAGCTCTAAGTGTTCCCACACAGAATACTTGGCGTTCTTGTGATAAGGCGTGATGACACTCCTTATTGCCTTAATCTGTTTTAAAGGGTCCTTAAGCAAGGCCCTTTTTGCCTTATTGGCCTTCTTGGTTCGGGTAACCCTGGTCCATTCATCCTCTGACTCAGAGGCACTGCTCCTAGAGGTGCCTGTCTGATCTTCCAGGTTTTCCCGGATTCTGCGAGCCTGGGAATGGCTGGCAGAATGTGGGGACCTAGTCTACTGTGTCCTGGGACGCTCAGAGGAGTCTTCTGAGTCCTCCTTGCTCCCAGGATTTGATGGGTACCTCCCCACTCACCTAACTGGGCAGAGGTTTTCAGGATGCCCTTAGTGGGCCTACTCTCCTGGGGTTCCCCACTAAATTGCACTGTACTTGGGAGCCCATACCGAGATGCCCGCCCATCCATTCCTGGGAGGTACTGGCCTATGAACCTCATACTTCTGACTGGATAATCATCTGCCATCCCTGTGGCCCTGGGCTCATGTGCTCCAGGGGACATGGGGATGGCAGAGTCCAGGTACTGGGAGAGATGAAGGCCTCTGGTACTGTTGGAATCGAAATAATATTATACCTCCTATTGCATTGTTTGAATGTGTGTTGGCCTACGCCAAGTTGTCTAAAACATTGTGTAAATAGATTCCGCGGCAAGGTCTTGACCTTAATGTACTGTGTAAATCGCCATCTTGGATTTAGCTGCCATTTTAGGTTCTCTTGTAATGTGGAAGTCACCCTGAACATCAAAATGGAGGCCGAATGACATTTCGAGTGGGATTCTGGCCGTTGTGACCTCCGCACACATGAATAAATAATATGCCTGCAGGCCAATTGTTGGGGTCGCGAACTGAGACCTTGTCCTATCCCTGACCTATGTGTAAATGAACAACTGTATCAGCGGAACTGATCAAAATGCATACATTATGGGATTGACCTGGCAAGGAACCCTAGGCCTGGTCCTGAGAATGGTTAACCCGCGAGGGGGTTGGCCAAAGCAGGATAAAAAGTATAAAAACAGGAATATCCCAATGTACGGTCTCTTACACTAACGCAGTGAACTCTCGTTGAAGTTTGTTCTGTTACTCTGAGAGCCGAATAGCTATCCGTTTGTCAATTGACTTTTTGGTAACTGTTGCAGCTTTTAAATAAAGCACTTTGTATGTTCTTTGTAACCTGTGTTGGTGCGTTTCCTTTGGGCTTCCCGGCTTCATATCAATTTCTTTGTTTTCACAGTTGGCGCCCGAACAGGGACCCTCAAGATTGATGCCGGATCATTGAAGGTTGACGCAGACTATCGAACCGGGATCGGACGGTGTGATTCTGCGGGCCTGACTGATCGAGACACGATACCTCGGCAGCGCTGCACGATCCGATCCTTGGACAATAGTCGTGTGGTCTGACACAGCATCTTGACGAGGGTCCATTTTTGAGGCGGGCAGATTTGCCGAAACCACCAAACACAAGGTAAAATTCGTTAGGTAAGTTCTTTGATAAACCGTACGGTCCTCCTTAGGTTTGGTCAGGTGCAGTCGTGACCCGGCTCTTAATTTAACCCTGACAATTTGAATTTGGCGTATTGTATCTGCAGACACAATTATTGACCCGGTAACAACAATTTTTTGTGAAATGCCTGAGAAATTGTCTAGCTGCTTTAGGGCTCTGTTCTGCAGCGCTCGACAATCCTTGGAATTTGGCCGCCCGGCACCACAGGAGGGGTCGCCGGCGTGAACTATGTACTGTAAGTATGGCATTGGAAGTATAGTATTTAATGATATTTGGCACAGACAGACCAGACATGCCTCCGAATTTCAGTGGCCAATCAACGGTAGTTTTGAGATCCCCCGTATTGAATACTTAGAATCGATCTTGTTAAAGAAAAAGGCTAGACCAGCAGCCTTTGATGTGTTACAGAATTGGAAAAAAGAAGCATTACAGCAGCTTAAAAGTAGGGATAAACATGCACGTCGTCATAAAACAAACGCCGAAAAAGCAATATTATGTGATAAAGAAAAGCGTTCAGAATCAGTTAAAAATATGGATAGAGCTTTTTCACTCGGGATCCAGAAAATGTACCCCTCTAAAGATTTCCATGTTTCTGAAGAATTTATCGAGAAGTTATTAAACGAACGCAGGCCTGATGCCTCAGCGCCACCTCCGTATGCTCCTATTTTGGGCGCTCTGCCCATTCCTGCTGTTGCTCCTGTTGTTATTCCTGTTCCCCCTGTACAACCTATTGTTCCTAGTCCTCTGGTTGTAGTTCCTCCACCTATCGCACCGCCCCTTCCTTCTACACCGATAGTTGCACCTTTATTAAATTTACCTATACCTCCGCTCCCGAGTGGCCCCGTATTGACTGAAGTCGATCCAGGTGCAGGATCGAAGATTGTCACTCGTAGTACTGTTTCTGCAGATAAGAAACAGGAATTGTTTGCATGGGCTAAGCATTGCATGGAGAAAGGTGATCAAGCTAATGTTTTTTCCACATTATCTAATTTGAATAGTTTTCCCGAGAAAAATGTTTTTATCGAAGGGTTGGGGACTCATTTGTGTGTAATGTGGGGTAGATTACAAAATTCGGATCTTCCACAAGGTGTGAGAGATCTGAATGCTTTGGCACTTTCGAGGGACACAGAGCAGAAAGTATATGGGCATGTTGAAAAATTGTTTGAGTTTAGGAAAGACTTCGAAAAGTCACGAGATGAGGACGACGAAGACGATAGAATATATGTACAGAAACGGTTCCTTCCATGCCGTAGATCAGCACTTGAGGAAGTACGAATTTGTACTAAAGATGGCGTTCGATGGATCTCGGATTCATCGATTCCGCCAGATGAAGTATATGACAAGTATAGTCAGTATACAGTAGAAATGCAAAGAAAGGTAATTCAGGTGATGGTACAACACCTGCAAGAAGAATGTGTAAGAAAGAGGGTTAGTTGCCCCATAGAATTGTTGGGGATTTGTAAAAGGGCTTTTTCGCCCAATACTTCTACAGCTGCCTTAGCGCTCGACCTGGCCTTGTTGCTTAGTAAGCGGCCGGAGGTACCAATATCTCAGTTGCCTATGAGAGAGGTTCCTCCGACCTTTGTCCCGAAAGTTGAGATCCCCGCCAACGCTGGGACTGGTGCCCCCGCTGTGGATATCCCTGCATTATGTATCGCAATTCGTTCACGTCCCGTTTTCACGACAGGAAGTGAACACAATTAGACAATCAGTTCCCGATATCAGGAAAAACCCGACGGGGTTTTACAAAGAAATAGAGTCCATCTTGCAGTCCTCTGTGTTCCCCTTGAGTGACATTGACTTGTTATTCCCTGTACCCCTGCCCGTAGATGTATGGAAACAGGTTCGGACAATAGACGATGTGCCGGGGTTGGGAGATACGTGGGCTAATATGATTAGAATTGATGGGGAAAGACCAGCTGGTGAGAAACCACCACAGGTAATACTTACTTTGCCTGATAGAATTGTTGCAAAACTAAAAACCATAATTCCAGAGAAAAGAATTATTTGGGACAAGTTTACGGCCTGTGTCCAAGGAAAAACTGAAGGCGCCACCGAATTTTTTAATAGATTCGAGCCGGTATTTTCTGACTTCAGTGGACAGGATTTAGGTACAGAGTCGGGGAAAAGGTTGTTCGTGGACAAATTTGTACGTGGATTGTTACCTGACATCCAGTCACAGATTATGTCCTCTGAGAGCGCTTGGCAGGCAAAATCTCAATCTGAGGTTTTGCACATGGCTCAGTATTATGAGAACCGTGTTAATAATGAGAAGGAAAAGATTGAAAAGAGGAAGGGAGATTTGAAAACCAAAGTATTATTACAGCAAATTGTTAGAAACCCCAGAGGAGGCACGACACAGACTAGAGGTCAGTATGTCCTGAAAGGAAATGCTCCTTTAGGTCCTGTGAATAATAATCAATGTGCTTATTGCCGCCAGGAAGGTCATTGGCGGGCACAGTGCCCTGTCCTTCGCCAGAGGTCAAACAGTGCGTTTGGGGGTATGGGTAGACGACCTAGGGGCCGCCCTGGAGCAGGGGGCCCTGATAGAGGTCAGCTTTTACAAGATGCTCAGCAACCTTTTTCACGGAAAATCAGACCTCGAGTGTGGACTCGAGGAACATATTTGATCACCCTTCTGCTGCCTACCTTTCTGAAGAGCTTCCCTTTGACGAGGCTCTATTTCATTAGGATTGCCCGAAGCAGGGTTTGGAACCTTCACCTATTCCCGTTAATCAGAAAGGCCCCTACGTTGAATTATTAGTAGGGAATAGGAAACACCAGTTTTTGATTGACACTGGAGCGCAGAAGTGCTCCATTGATCATTCTCGGGTTCCAAACATCCCACTGTCAGGGCAAACAAATGTTTCCGTAGGGTTTTCTGGTATACCAACTGTCTGACCGGTTTCTGCACTGCTATCCGTTTCTTTGGGTCCCTTTACGGACCATTGTCCTTTTCTTCTCACTTCAAACTGTGGAGAGAATTTGCTGGGGTTGAATTTTTTAAAGAAATTGAACGCAGTAATTCATTGTTCTTCTGATGGAGTACGGCTGACTGTTTCACCACAGCAACTTCCTAATTCTCAGTTTTTGATTCGACCTTTACCTCCTGAGTTTAGCATTGTCCCGGAATGTTTGTGGGCGGTGGACGACAATGATGTCGGAGTGTTACAGATTGAGCCTGTTAAAATAGTACTGAAACATGGGGTGAAACTGCCACGCATTCCGCAGTATAAAATATCAGCTGAGGGCGAACGTGCTTTGAAATGCATTGTCTCCGATTTTGTGCATCGTGGGGTGATCGAGGAGATTACAGGTAGTTTGTGTAACAGTCCGATCTTGCCTGTATATAAGAAAGGTGACAATGCAATTCCATACTTGTTTATAATTGATCTTCGTGCTATTAACAGAGCAGTCGCCCCACAATTTCCAATTGTGCCCGATGTGACGATGATATTAACAATGATACCTGCTACGGCTACGCACTTTAGCGTTGTGGATTTAAAAAACGCTTTCTTTAGCATACCTATGCATAAAGAAAGTAGATATTTGTTTGCGTTCACCTTGGGGGGACGCTCATTTACATTTACAAGGGCACCTCAAGGGTATACTGAAAGTCCCAGCATTTATAGTAGGGCTTTGAAATAGCAGCTCGACACCCTTGACTTGCCACCTACTTGTACGCTGCTCCAATATGTTGATGATTTGCTTTTGGCTGCAGACTCTGAGAGTGCTTGTAAAGAAGGCACTGTACTGTTGCTTGTTCATCTAGCTAAAAATGGTCACAAAGCTTCGCTTAAAAAATTTCAATATTGTTGTCAGGAGGTCGCCTATTTAGGGTACCTCCTGTCAAAGGAGGGGAGAAGATTGACACCTGAAAGAATAAAACACATTTCTGGCATGTCTGTTCCAAATACACAGAAGGAAGTCAGAGCCCTAATAGGTATGGCTTCTTACTGTAGGTTGTGGATCCCGAACTTCTCACTAGTGATAAAACCGATGTTGGCTCTGACGAAGAAGGGCATTTCTCTGCCACTGCCATGGGAATTGGAACATCAACGATCATTTGAGCTTCTCAAAACTGTGCTATGTTCGGCACCGGTTCTCGGTATTCCAAATTATGACAAGGTCTTTGTGTTGTTTGTGCATGAATGTGATGGATGTGCTTTGGCTGTGTTAACACAGGAACACGGAGGGAAGAATAGGCCGTGCGGCTACTACTCCTCCGCCCTTGATCCTGTCGCATGCGCTTTGCCAAGATGTTTGCGCGCTGTCGCTGCTGCTGCCGCGTCTGTAAAACAGAGTGAGGGGATGGTCCTAGGCCATGATTTGATTTTGATGGTACCTCACTCTGTTGATATTCTATTGAACAAAACTCAAACGCAACACCTCACCTCTGCGCGGTTAACAAGGTATGAACTAATTCTGTTTGCCCCTCACATCCAAATTAAGAGGTGTTGTGTTCTTAATCCGGCTGAACTCTTACCTTTCCCGCAAAACACTGTTTGCGGTGACGAGGAATTACATGACTGCCTGTATGCCACTGAACAAGAAACAAAGGGCAGGATAGATCTCATAGATACTCCTTTGGAGAATGCAGAAGGGGAGCTGTTTTGCGATGGCTCCTGCTTCAAACTTTCGGATGGTACATCTACAGCTGCTTATGCAGTTACTACATTGAGCAAAGTTGTCGAAAGTAAGAGAATTTCGCATAACTCCGCGCAGGCCGCAGAGATTATAGCGTTGACCCGAGCTTGTGAACTCTCCCAAGGGCATATAGTAAATATATATACTGATAGCCAGTATGCATTTGGGGTGGCTCACAACTTTGGAAGGCTCTGGTCGGAAAGAGGGTTCCTGACCTCACATGGGACCAAGATCCAGCATGGCCCCTTGATAGTGGATTTACTCTCGGCACTCTCACTCCCTAAACAGTTAGCGATCATGAAATGTGCAGCACATCGCAAGGTCAAAGATGATGTGGGCAAAGGGAACGCTTTTGCGGACTTGATAGCCAGACAAATGGCC